>NW_026606067.1:8532500-9845000 GCF_029834395.1 Sorex fumeus | reverse complement strand
ATATGCTGCCTGAGCACATGTGTTGCCCGCATCTCCCCTCTTGAGATGTGTACTTTCATGTTTTCATGTGTAATGCTGGGATGTGTGTAGGGGCTCTCTCCGCCCTTGGAAAAGCCCGGGCTCCCTTTTGAGGAGGTTACTCTCCATTCTCTCCACTTTATTTCCCTCCTTCCCTTCAAAACTTCCAAATAAAAACTGTAATTTCACTGATAATCTACTCCTTAAATTCCTTTCTGCAAGGCAAGAACCCATTAACCCTGGGTCCCGGGTGGCAGAGGCGGATGGGGAGAAAGTGGTCATCTTTATCCTCCATGCTTCACATAAGTCACTCATGGGGCCCACCGACATCAAGATGATACCTCATTGTTGTTTTTTCATGTGCCTTTTGACCATTTGAGTTTCTCTTTTGAGGAAGTTTCTGTTCATTTCTTCTCTCCAATATTTGATGGGTTTGAGGCAAGTGGGATCAGCCAATCACCATGTGCCCTTTCAGCAATGCTAGTGCCAGTCATTCATTAACTGCAAAGAATGAGTAGCTTATGTAATCATATGCTTTAGGATGCCTTCTGAATTTAGAGTCTGGGTTCTTGTTCTGAGGCTGCATTGGTGGGGACTTGAATCCTAGCTCAAGCTAGCAATAAAATTCCTTGCTTTTGCATCACAAAAATGGTCTCTTTTCTTAACCTGATTCCTGGCACAACAGTACTATTGTCTTGATTATCATTAGCCAGAAAACTATTCAAGTGCCTTTTTTTTTCTGTAAATTGGCTCCTTTGACCTCACTGATCTTCACAAAGGGACATTTCACTTATAGGTTGAATCTGTGCCCCATCTTAAATGTTGAAGCTCAGTTTCTGACACTGCAGTCTTTGGGTGATCTAGTCAAGATGAGCTCATTAGTATGGGCCCAAATGCAAAATTATTGGAATTCTTTTAAGAGGTAGAAATTCTGCACAAAGACTGATATTCTCAATAGTGAAGAGGATAAAAGACCTTGGGAATGCCATTAAGGATCCAGAGTGCCTGAGAAAACCAGTGGTATCATGGGAGCAAGGGGTATTCTGCCTTTCAGCTATTAGGAATAGGACTTTCTCCCCTCTTAATTTTAAATGTCCAGTTTCAACTATTTTGAGATAATTCATTTTTTTACATTTTTTTGTTGTTTAATAAGACACTTGTGATACTTAGTGATACCTGCTTGTGATGCTAGCTTTTAGCAGCTCCCAGAACATAATTCCCCATTTGTCTTACTATACCTCCTAATTAGATTAATTTGACCAGGTTAAATGTGTTTGTGTATGTATAAACATACATTGGCCTTAACTAATACCCAGTGGAATTTCAGTATCATTGTTTCCTACCTTTTTCTTATTTCCTGGCAACTACTTTTTTGATTCAAGACACAAATGTTGAATAAGTTGCTTACATGATTAAATGTAAATTAATCATGTAATTTAATCATTAATCATTAAATGTAAATCAATTACATGATTAAATGTAAATGTAAAAGTTATACCACATGCTGTGTGACTGTTGTAAAAATATTTTGAAATTTTCTGAATCTTTACATTCAAATCAAGTTATTTAATCCAAATATAACCAAAGAAATTTCAATTGGTCACAAAATTATTTTTTAATAATCTAAGAGTTAATTTTTAGAGGATAATCATTGGTGCTACAGTCTCTCTTCAGGAAATCACTCACACATTGTTTTATGGAGGATGTATTCATTTCTCGTAGAGAAGGTAACTAGTAAAGTTTAGCTACTTGCTCTTTTTCTTTTTTGTTTACCATAAAGCTACTTGTGAACTTTATATCCAAAAACAGTTTTATTGTTTTTTGTATTTTTTGGGAGATTGTTTTAAAGTCAGATACAATAAGTATAAAATAGTTTTAGGTTTATTGCTTCTGTAAATGTAATCCTTATTTTTTCAAACAGGATTCTAAAGAATAGTATCAATTGACCCATATTTGGCATTCTGAAATACTGAGAAGTTTGAGTTCCCTATAGAGCTACAACAGTAAAGCTTTTGCTTATAAATAATTTCTGATGTAAGGACATGTAACAGGTTATCCTGTTCCATTCAGCAATCTATATTATCTCAATCTAGGAATTGTTTTAACACATAACTAGATCCAGATTTTTTTGTCTGATCATTATTTTTTGCACAATAGAGTATCTAATTCTATGTTAGTCTAATTTAGGAAACATATAAGGTTGTGCACAATAGAGTAATTCTATATTAGTCTAATTTAAAAAAACATATAAGGTTGATTTAGTCATATGTATTTCACCAAAAAAAAGACTCTTAAAAAGCTTAATAGGAGTAAAATTGCATAAAACTAGGTACTCTGTGACAAAATATAGAAATTTATTTTTATGGTAAGTAGATATTTGTTTGCTCTTCTCAAACCTTTGCAAGCTAAAATTGTTCTCCAAATAGTGACTAACTTATTATAAATTCATGCCAATTACGTTTTGTTTTTCTTTGGGCTTTTTTAAAAATCCTTTTCTCCTCCTGTGCCCTACATGTGATTTCTATTTGGTTATTTTAAAATATTGCCCTGGTGTCTATGGCCATTGGATCTTCAAAAGAATCTGTCAGATTATTTTGCAGTCAGTGCCCACTGCACACCTTGCACAATGATTTGTCCAGTGTTCTTTTGTGCCTTCTCTTATCTGAGTCAGCACCTTAACCAGGAAATTGTAGCCATTTAATCTTTGCCTTGCTCAGAATAGCGGGTGTGTACTCTACTCACTATGGTGAGCATATCACTTGCCATCCCCACTGTGAGACTTGGAGACTCAAAGAAGGTACACATTAAATGCGCCATTAGCAGCAATATGTTACATGAATATTTCTAGAAAAATCAGGGAGAGTATTTCCTGCATATTGTATAAGGGGTAAAATTTTAAACATTCTTTATATTTTCTACTGTTTGCTACCTTCCTGTGAGGTGTGATTTTTGTCTTTTTTCCTTTGTGCCCTCAATGCCCTGTCATAAATGTTTTTTGTTGAAAGGAACTCAGAATCAAATAAGTAAATACATAAATATGGAAAAGAAGTTGGTGGAATGACATAGGAACTTAGCAGTTGTAGAGGAGTGCACCAGAGTTCCTGCAGCAGGGAGTGGAATTGCCTGAGGTCTGATCATTGGGATTTACCTTGACCTTCGACCAGTCTCCCCTCTTCTGCAGAGCAAACAGGGGGCACTAATGCAACCTAATTTCAGCTAGTTAGCTTTCGTAATCATTCACTCCTCTAGCAGGCGACTTTGGTTGGTTGGGTTCCTCAGAACTGACAAAATTGCAGTCAGCTCATTTTGCTTTCACAGGGGTTATTCTGGATCAATTTAATGGCTATCTGCACTATTGTTTATTTTTATTTATTTATTTTATTTTTTGTGCAGTATTCCCTTCCATTTATCTAATAGGAATTTTTCAGAAAAACTTTATTGCAGGTTGAATGGTATCTTCTCCTCTCCAAAGATACTTTTGTCCTAGTCTTTGGAACTTCTGATTATATTTTTTTGCATGGCGAAAGAGATTTTTTGCACGTAGGATTAAGGATATAGGATGGATGCTAATGGGCCAATGTGAGTCTGTGGACTCTGTAATCAAAAACCTCCTTAGAGGAGGGAGAAAAGAGTACAGAGAGAGAACAAAGCATAACAATAGGAGTAGAAGAGAGATAACAGAGAGTGCAGGACATACAAGGAATTCCATCTGCCTCTCAAAACAGGAAACAGTAAGGAATGAAATGAGAATTTAATCTCTGAAGCAGAGTGCCACTTTTTGATTTTGGCTAGTGAGAATTGTTCCAAACTTTGCTGTTCAGAATTGAAAAGTAGTAAATTAATGTAATTTTTAGCCACTGAATCTTGTGTTTATGCATGGTACAGAGGCACAGACATAAACATATTTAGTATTGATGAGGACATAAATTGTGATTGTTAATGATTCTGCATCACATAGAAAGACTATAAATCCAGTAATAATTTAAGGGATTATTCCTTGTTTGTCCCCATTGGAAGTATTTTTTTCAATTAAAATGATGGAATAAAATCCTCAAAATATGACAATTTGCAACTTCAAATGGCAAACTAAGTCACTTAAAAATATTATATGTAATATCTGTTGTCAAGAAAAGTTTCAGATATATATATAATGATGATAAAATATTAAGAAATAATCTAAATAATGAATGATACCAGAAAGAGGGAGGAAATAGTCATCTCAGTCTTTGTCATGAAATGTAGTATAGCATTTTTTCTGTTGAATGAGTAGTCTTGCCTGAAAAGTATATTCCCTGGAGGTTTTTCGATTGTCCAGAAATACAAAGGGGCCGGGCATATGAGATGCTGCTTGCCAACCCTTTAGACTCCATGCCCACATGCCCACAGTTCCAAGCCCGACTCAGAGCCAATCCTGTAATGTATTGATTATTCAGTTTCACATTTAAACTCCATTTTAGGATTTATGCAATATTAAAAAACAGTTTATTCTGCATAATAGCATTTTTTGTTAGTCAAATCCAAGGTAAGTTTTTTTTTTTTTTCAAGCTTCCCTGGAGCCTTAAGAATTGAGAGGCTGGAACAATAGTACAGCAGGAAGGGCTCTTACCTTGCATACAGTGAATCAGATTCAATCTGTTGTATCTCATATGGTCAGTTGAATCCCACTGGATGTAATCCCTAAGCACAACTGGGTGTGGCCCCAAACAAAAAGAATTTTCTACTGAAATGAGGACCTTAAAAACTATATCTCATGGTGTCTCAATAATAATAATTTTTTAAAAATACCAAAACTATATTGTTCTTGTAGTTTTCTATTTTCTTTGAACTTGGTATATCTTAGCTTATTATGTGCTTTTCTTTGATTGCATTTATTCCATTGTATTCCTTGGAGTCTAGTTATTACTTTGGTAGTCTAAATTAATCAGTAATGACTTATTGTCTGAGAAATTAGAATTTAAATTGATGGGGATTAATATGATTAGTTTGTTCCTCAGATGAAAGAATGGAACTCTAGGAAAACTTAGATTAGTTATTATGGCTAGGATTTTTTGAAAAGCCCTGAGTTAAGTTTTTCATAAAACATAATGAGACAAAGTTCAATTTCACAAGCAGCTTTTAAATGCTTCTATAATTTCCTACTAGTTGACTATAATTTAAATATGATGTGGCATCTAATATTCTTTATAAAAAGCATATTCTTCATAGAATGAAATAATGGATTGAGATCTATACTGCTTAATTAGCAGCCAACTCATTAATCTTATTATGATTCAGCATTCATCTTTTGAACAATTTATTTGAAAATATTTATTTTCAAAATACTTGTGATATGCACAGGAAAATTATTTAAAAGTTTCCATTCGCAGCCATTTCTGATCTCAGTAAGAACTCTTAGGCTGGGACCAGATCAATAGCACAGCGGGTAGGGCGTTGCCTTGTTGTGCACGGCTGATTTGAGATGGATGCCCGGCATCCCATATGGTCCCCCAAGCACCACCAGGAATAATTCCTGAGTGCAAAGCCAGGAGTAACCCTTGAGATTGCTGGGTGTGACCCAAAAAAGAAAGAAAGAAAATAATTTGGCTTCTTTAAGAAAAATGAACTATAAGGTTAAGTAGGTAAATTGTGAAAACATAGTATTGCAGAATTATGAGAGCTTTGTGGTTACAAGAATCATGAAATCTTGTTTGGTAGGGGATTTAGGAACAACTTAATGCTGAAGAGTATTTCAACAAAAAGAGGTCATGTTGAGCTGGCCTGGAGAAGAAAGGGATACTAGAGAGGATTAAGTAGTCTATATGGTAGGAAAAGGTTATGCAAGAGAGAAAAAATTCTGCATTGAGCAATGTAGTTTGGAGTTTCTACTGCTTCACTGATATCAGTGAAATGCTTTGACTAGAATGGAAAACCAACTGATATGGAAAAATTTCATGATCTTAGATCACTGTAGCACTGTATCACTGTCATCCTGTTGTTCATCAATTTCCTCGAGCAGGCACCACTAACATCTCCTTCGTCCTAGCCCTGAGACTTTAGATTTTAGAAAGTGCCACATTCAAGACTTTATCAGGGTCAGGAGAATGAGACCCATCATTGTTACTGGTTTTTGGTATATTGAATACGCCACGGGGAGTTTTCCAGACTCTGCCATGTAGGCAGGATACTTTTGGTAGCCTGCCAGGTTCTCCAGAGTAAGAACTAGATAATAAGCACATTCGCAGCTGTGTGATTCTGGGAGCTGGTTTTATAGTCTCTGGGTCTTGGCTGTTGTTGGGATTACACGGCACCAGGGCAGTTGGTGGGTGTAATGCTTACATACTGGAAGATGGGGGATCTGGGTGGAGGAGGTCCAGTCCCAATCTGAGCAGGCTTGGAGATCTACGACCGGATCTTAGATCTTAAATAAGGTCAGAAAAAAAAATGGTTATATTCTACTGCCTTCCCTCCCCCAAAACACACACACACAAATTTTAATATATATTAACTCTACATTTCTACATTTCTTTTTAATGTTCTAATTTTTTCTACTACCTTTCTTTTCATGCAAGACAATTTAGAAAAGATTCAGTTTCTGGTTTTTTATTTCTTTTTATTTATTTATTTAATTTATTTATTTTTAATTTTTATTAGTGAAACATCATGAGGTAGAGTTGTAGACTTACAAATTTTTTACTTGGGTTTCAGTTATACAGTGATCAAGTACCCCCTCCACCAGTGCCCATTCTCCACCACCAATGATCCCAGTATCCCTCCTCCCCCCCGTGCCCCCATCCCTCCCTGCCTCTGTGGCAGGGCATTCCCTTTTGTTTTCTCTCTCCTTTTGAGTGCTGTGGTTTGCAAAAAGGCACCAAGTGGCAATCATGTTCGGTCTATAGTCTGCTTTCAGCACGCATCTCCCATCCTGGGAGGATCCTCCCAACACCCTTTACTTGCTGCTCCCTGCTCTATCTGGGCTGCCTCTTCCCCTCACATGTGCGGCTCGCCGCCAAGCCATAGAGTGAATCTCCTGGCACTTATTTTGGCTATTCTTGGGTGTTAGTCTCCTATTTTGTTACTTCATATCCCCCAGATGAATGCAATCTTTCTATGTCTGTCCCTCTCTGACTAATTTCACTTAGCATGTAATTTTCCATGCAGTACTACTAGTATGTAAATTTCATGACTTCATCTTTTCTAACAGCTGTGTAGTATTCCATTGTGTAAATGTACCAAAGTTTCTTTAACCAGTCATCTGTTCTTGGGCACTCGGGCTTTTCCAGATTTTGGCTATTGTGAACACTGCAGCAATGAACATAGAAGTGCAGATGTGATTTCGACTGTACTTTTTTTGCCTCTCTAGGATATATTCCCAGGAGTGGTATTGCTGGGTCAAATGGAAGCTCAATTTCTAATTTTTGAGATTTGTCCATACTGTTTTCCAAAAGGGTTGAGCCAGTTGGCATTCCCACCAGCAGTGAAGGAGGGTCCCTTTCTCGCCACATCTGTACCAACAGCAGTTGCTTTTGTTCTTTTGGATGTGGGTCAGTCTCTGTGGTGTGAGATGATATCTCATTGTGGTTTGGATCTTCATCTCCCTAATGATTAATGTTGTAGAGCAGTTTCTCATGTGTCTTTTTGCCATTTGGATTTCTTCTTTGAGAAAGTTTCTGTTCATTTCATTGCCCCATTTTTGGATGGGATTGAATGTTTTCATCTGGTGAAGTTCAGCCAGTAATTTATATATCCTTTATATCAACCCCTTGTCAGGTGGGTATTGGGTGAATATCCTTTCCTATTCTGTAGACCGTCTTTGTATTTTGTTCACTGTTTCTTTTCAGGTGCAGAAGCTTCTTAGTTTAAGATAGTCCTATTTGTCTATTTCTGTTTTCACTTGCTTAGCCAGTGGCATGTCATCTTTGAAGATACCATTAGCTTCAATGTCATGGAGGGTTTTGCCAAACTTATCTTCAATGTACCTTATGAATTCTGGTCCGATGTTCAGGTCTTTAATCCATTTTGATCTTACTTTTGTACATGTGTTATGTAGAGATCTGAGCCTATATTTTTGCATGTAGCCATCCAGTTTTGCCAGCACAATTTGTTAAAGAGGCTTTCCTTGCACCACTTCACATTTCTTGCTCCCTTGTCAAAGATTAGATGATCATATATTTGAGGGGAGATGTCCGTATATTCAACCCTATTTCTTTGGTCTGCTGCTCTGCCTTTGTTCCAGTACCATGCTGTTTTAATTATTACTACTTTTTAGTAGAGTTTGAGGCTGGGGAGGTTTATTCCTCCTGTTATTTTCCCCCAAAGAATTGCTTCAGCTATTCGTGGGGGTTTGTAGTTCCATATGAATTTTAGGAGTGTTTGTTCCATTTCTTTGAAGAATGTCATGGGTATCTTTATAGGGCTCACATTGAATTTGTCAATGCTTTGGGGATGATTTGAATTTTTTATTTCTGTTTTGAGATACATCTTTGAAATACTTTTTCTTTGCTCCTGTCTTGGATTATGCTTTGTTATTTTCTCTGATATGTCATATAGATGATGCTCTATTGTCTCAGGTCTGAGTACTCAATTTGGTTTGCTTGTGTGAGAGAGGTTTGGAAGTAAAGGGAAGTCTGTGAGGTGGATATGTATTGTCTGCACCGTTATCAGAAATGATTAATTTTAGAATGATTTCTCAAGTGTATTTGGTAGAGTCATGATCCATAGTGCAGAGTAGAGATTTAGAATTGCCCAGCAGAAACTAAATCTGAAATGACAATGCCAGTGGAGAGAATGTAAAGAAAAGATAGATTTAAAAAGAAAATTGGTATAAGTTGCAAAGTAAGTTTGTGTCATTTTAGAGCTTGGGTTTCTGAGTCAATACTAATATGTAACATATAAAACAGGGAGAGAAAGCAGATTGAGGATTAAAGGTGGCACCTTTTATCAACAAGTTGAATTTTAAATACTTAGAAGTGTGGAATTGAATATTTGTTTCTAGTTACACAGTTAGCTCTGTTGTAATATGGGTTGGAATGCCTTCTGCCAATATGTGGTAGTAAAGACTTAAGTATATATAATACTCAGAGAGCTCATAGAATAGGCATGAAACAATTATTGTATACTGTGCACTGTTCCAACTTTGTTACACGTGTCAAGTCAGGAAAGAAACACAGTTCCATGAAGGAAGTTCTCTTTCCTCATATTTTATAGATAGAAAAAAAATTGGGCCATAGAAGTTAATTAGTTTTCCACGTAATAGCTAGATGTGGAGAGATGAAACTTGATCTCTACATTTATAGAGTTGGTTTCTACACTATTGGGGGGAAAAACAATGTCAGAAGAAACAACATCAGATCTCTGAAGATACACCAGCATTTGTGAGTAAATGTAGATAGAAACAAAACATTAAGCAATCAGAAGGAAACTGTTGGCATCATGGAAACTGTTGAAAGAATATGAGAATGAAATTAGAATAATGTAAAAGAGAGCAAGTCAGTTGAAGACTATTACTTCAAATTTGTAGTCAAATTAGTACTCAACATGTGACCCTTTCTGAAGCTCAAAGACATTTTATGATGATAAAGAATAATCCTTTTATTCATTTAAATATATAAAATAGAGAATTTCATTGTACTCACTCTGAAATACTCACATTTTTCTCCTCCTAAGCATGCAGTTGAAGTATGCTTCTTAGCTATTTTTTCAAAGAAGTTGAAACCATATGATTGACTTTGCACAATGAAATAGGTATTGAAATGTTTTCTGTCACTTCATTGAGTGCCCATGGACATATCCTCATGTGCCCCTATCCCTCCCTTTCTTTTTCTTTGGCAAACTGGGAAGCAGGAAGGAACTCTGTTTAGGCTAGATATTGAGGAATCATTCAGTACTAGATGTCTGGTTAGGCTGGGCATTGATTAGTCATTCCATATTGGACATCTGATGTGATGTGTACACATTAAGTTTTGTAGTTTAGCCCATTGGATTGCACTAATAGTTCAACAGGATCTTCATTTTTACAGAAGATTTTAATAGCCTATGTGACTGACCGGGTTCGATTCCTCTGCCCCTCTTGGAGAACCCGGCGAGCTACAGAGAGTATCTTGCCCACACAGTAAAGCTTGGCAAGCTCCCTAGGACATGTTTTTTATGCCAAAAACAGTAGCAACAAGTCTCACAATTTGTTGTGAGATGTTACTTGTGCCTGCTTGAGCAAATCAATGAATCAGAAGACAGTGCAGGGCAGTGCAGCCTATGTAAGAATACATTATATCAGAGAGTAAAAATGTGACTTATGTCATTTGAAATTAAACATTTAATATAAATATATTGTACTAATTTAAATATCTATGAAATTATTTTTAAACATTTTATAACTGGATCAGACAGGGTTAAATGCATGGAGCTGACCCCAGTTCAATCTCTAGATTTCATACGGGACCTTGAGCATTGCCAGAAGTGATCCCTGAAGACACAGCCTCTGAGCATGGCTAGATGTGACCCTTCCAAATACAAGTACCAAACTAGACACATCTAAACCATGGTTTATTTTAAAATTATATAATAAAATTATCAGTTATATTGAGCATTTGCCATATATGTATATAGAAAAAAACACCATAACAAAAAAAAGATATATTTTCATGTACTCATAATAAAAAATGCAACAAATTTTGTTCCATTATAATTTGAATATTCTTACCATAATTCAGATTATATGAAATTCTACTACAAAAAATTCCAGTTATTTCTCTCAGATTTATTTAGAGCTTCATAGTCACAAAGTATCTTTAATGCACAGTATTTCACTAAGTCAGCCAGCATGTAAGAAGGGTTACATTTTTTTTTTAGTATATGAGGATTAGAGGGGTTCTGACTCATTAAGTTTCTAGAAATTAGCGTTCATTATATTTCAGATAAATGCAAAATATTTTTTTCTGTAAAAAAGTGCTATGTGAGATTGAGAGAAAAGATGTCAAGATTGTCATTTTTTTAATCAATTTTTATTAGTGAAACACCATGAGGTAGAGTTGTAGACTTACAAATTTTTGTGCTTGGGTTTTGATTATACAATGATCAAATACCCATCCCTCCACCAGTGCAGAGGGAGTAGAAGCACTGAGCATTGCTGAGTCGTGGCCTCAGAAAATGACATTTTTGTCTTGTTCTGAGGCCACAACTCAGCAATGCTCAGTGCTTCTACTCCCTCTGCACTCATGGTCACTCCTGGAGAGGCTTGCGGGGAGTAGTATGTGGTACTAAAGATCAAACCCAGGTCAGCTGTGTGCAAGACAACAGCTGTGTGCTATACTACCTCTCTGGCCTCTAGAATTTACTTTTAAATGAGACCCTGATTTACAGAATAGGAGGAGCCTGAATGTTTATCTTTATTAGCTTTTAGTGTTATTTTTTTTTCAGTGTAATGTGATCTTGTTTATTTCCTCCTGGATTCACTTTTTTAAAAAGGATTTCCATTTTTTGAGAAATTTATTCACACCTTCTCTTCTGTGAAACATGAAAAACAGAATTCACAGTTGTGAAAAATCTGGTGATGGAAGAAGTTTAGGTGGTTCTTTACGTATCTTTAAAGGTGAATACGGAGAAAATATTTGATGAGTGGAATTCTCTAAAGTACAAACTAGGAACAGAATTTAAAAATTGAGTAATGGTCCTAACACAAAACCATAGCTTAGGTCTGTAGGAAATGAAGTGGTGAAATGTATATACAGAAGGTATCTGCACAGCCTTCTGGAGAACAGGTGTGAAAAAGAAGTAGGGGATGTAGGATAATCAAAGTAGAAGGTGATGAAAATGAGGGCCACCGGATAGCTGAGGACTGATGAACCTACTTCGTAAATGTGAGACTTGTGGGGCCTCAAGTTCGTTCCTCTGCACTGCCCACATGCCCTTGCCCAGTCCCAGCAGTTCTACTGCTTAGATACCTGTTGTCACCATCTCAGGGCACCATCCTCCTTAGAATGAGAAGTGTACAACATCCACAAATCACAGAAGCATCAGCAGCAACAAAAGGAAGGGGGGGAAATAAAATGAAAAAAAAAAAAGATTCCAATTGAGAACAGAGGCAGGTTTATAAAAGAGAGCAATAGGGATTCTTCCTGAAATTCCTGTCACAAAGTTGTCTTTGGTGAGGCACATCCCAGAGAGGACAACTGACAGCTCTGTCATTGGCAGGCCAAGCACCTGTAGGGAGAAGATAAGTCTCTGCATCTTTGTATTTCCAGCTCTTGCTACGCTGAGGAAGCTAATCAATGGAGATCTGACTGCTCTAGCACATCTAGTTCAATAAGGTAATAATAAGCCTGAGAAACAGAGGACAAATGAAAAGACCACCCACATCTATTGTTATCTAGGGGTATTTGAGCAAATACAACAAAGTCAGAGTAACAAAATTCCCCAAGGCAGAATTGAAAGTAAGTGTCCACATGTTTTAGTTTATTGGGGTGGGCTTGTGCATTCAGGAGGCCCTCAGAGCACTTCCTGGCCATTCTTTGGTCAGCTACACAGTTTGTAGTTCAAACTGGGCCTGAGACTGTTGCTGTCCTGATTCACTGGTGCTATGGCTTGGCTGGGACTCCCCAGTAGTTGATCAGGGGCCTTCATGGTCACACCTGGTGTTGTTCGGGGATCATATATGGTGTCTAGGATTGAGTCAGAATCTTTCATATGCGAGGTACATGGCCAAACCCCATTTCCAGATCTCAGACTTCACATGTTTTAGTTTAGGTATCTCCAAGTTTCAAGACCAGACTCCCCACCAGGCTGTTTTCACTTGGGGTGCTCCAGTGTGGGGGGGTGAGAGCCCTCCCTGCCCCAAGGGACCCAACCCTGGCAGCCGACCTCCACTACCCAACTGCCACACACTCCAGGCCACTTTCCATTCTGCTCAACCGCTTCCTACCCATTTTCCATAATTATCACACTATATTTGATGGGGTTCAGACAGTAAGCAACAAATCATAGAGAGAAATATATAAATATATGCCTCTTGGAGAGCCCAGCAAGCTACCGAGAGTATCCTGCCCTCACGAGCAGAAACTGGCAAGCTACCCGGGGTGTATTCGATATGCCAAAAACAGTCATGACAACAGGTCTCATTCCCCTGACCCTGAAAGAGCCCCCAATCATTAGGAAAAGACAAGTAAGAAGAGGCTGCTAAAATCTCAGGGCTGGGAGGAATGGAGATGTTACTGGCACCCGCTTGAGTAAATCCATGAACAATGGGATGACACTGATACAGTGACAGTGATCTCCAAGTTATTTTCTCCATGTTTAGCAAGCCAAGCAATATAAAATCCCCCCACTCCATCTTGCTCCACTATATTTAACTCAATTTATCATGATTTTTCTCCAAACTTTTCTCAATTAAAAATGATTAATGAGTTTTAGCTATAGCTTTCTTTGACTTTTGTCAGCACAAATTTCATGGAAATGTTATTATATTTCTCTCTCTGTAATAATATCAAGTGTAGTAATATTTTGAGAGCTGTACCCATAGAAAATGATAAAATCTATACTTTTGAGGACAATGTAAATTGACATTTTACTGCAATTTTTATGGAATCAGACTGTGAGTTCACGGAATACAAATAGCAGTATCAAAATAACATGAATCATATCTTCTATTATCCTACTCAAGCTGACAAAGCAAAGGGATTTATAGCCACAGCTGCCATTCCTTTATTTAGGTACTTATTCATGTCTCTTTTTTCAAATGTAAGTACCTATTCTCATTATTTTTATCATTTATCTTGAAAGCTGAAACTGGTAGGACCACATTTTACTGCACCTAGAGTATACACAGCATGTTTGGAATAAAACTTATAAATATGTATTCATCGGAGGTCTTATTTCTCTAGTCTGTTTCTGTAATCCCTGTTTATATTACCAGGACATAAGGCAAATTATATGTGAACTGATATTTTATGCTGGTGATATTTGCTAATGATATAAATGAGTTAATAATTGAGATCAAGGCCAAAACATAATCTTTAATGAGAAGTTTAACTTTTAAAATATTCTTTAAATACGGCTACCTTTTCACCATGTTATCAAATGAACATTAGGTTTCTTTCTTTTTTTCTATGTTCTTATATTGATGGTGTAATTAAAAAGGGGTCTCTTTAGCTATTTATAGAGGAAGAAATGGTTTCAGAAAAAAAAAGTCTACTAAGAATCCTTTGTGTTTTGTCCTTGCTAAACAAAGAGTATCACTCTTATAATTGCCTTTATAGGTCAGTAATGTCACAGCACTATATTTTGAGTATTAAATAAGTTGCATAAAATTTAAGGGTGGCAGTAAAACGGATGTCTGTATTGGGTGCCAGGACAAGTTTTGCACAACCACCTCCGTAGAAAAGGAAGCAAAATTCTGGGCAGGCACGACAAAGTTAGAGCAGGGATATAAACATGATTTCATGGAGTTCGTGTCCAATTCAATCAGCTTCATCAATGAATAAATAGCAGTGCTCCTACATTATAAAAAACATAATTTCTAGAGATCATTTTAGAATATAGAGTCAGTTACACATTAGAAGACCAGAATAACAGCCAAACTACTCAGGACGGTTGAGAAAGTCTAGTGGTGTTGCCATTTTCACAATATCAGTTTAATTCTGATGCGAAAACTGTAGGGAATGGGAAGGTGGCTAGCTGCAGGTTAGTTCAGAGTAGTTGTTCTTATTCTGGAGGTTGTAAAGGATCGGTTTTGTTCTAAAAATATAACTGAGATAGTATCTTAGGAATTTCAAAAGAAAAAGAAATCACATCATGAAAGAATGTATGTACGGAAAGCTTCTTTCCCTCCCCAATCCTTTACTTTCATTTCTTAAATTGTTTTCTGGTTTCAGAAAAAGAAAAAAGGTGAGGTGAATACACTTTTAAGACATATTTTTTCACCTCATTTTGATGAAACATCTTGACATATGACATTTGCCAATGATGTAATTTCATGAATCTCTTTATAATGTAAGTTACAAAATTAAATACTATTTAATTTTTATCTAACATGAATATTCCCTAGCAAAATATAATTTGGTAAGAAGCATTAGCCTAAATGCATGGAAATGTTTGTGATGGTTTATAAATTCAGTCTTACTGTTGAGGAAATATTATGTCAACTTACTTATGGGAATTCAAGTGCTACCTTGAATAGATCTGATCATTTCTTATGAACTTGGTGAGTGTCAAGATATCAGGACTGAAGAAGGTCACAATTCAGGAGTGGGGCTAAGACTGAGTTGATAACAATGTACTGCCCTGTTCAGGTCCCCGCTTCAGTGAAACTCAGGTTCTTCATGTGTAGACCTCTCACTGGAGGTGGCAATCAGGCAGGGTATAATACTGTTCTTGGAGGCGAGGCAGTTTACAAATAAATAAATTCATCCATCAGATAGTAGAAGGTATGCAAGGGAAATGTGACATGTGTGAAAATTTTTGCTCTCCAGAGAGAGGAGCACAGACATGACTGAGGATACTAACTTTCTATGTCCAGTTTTAGACACATATCCTGTGACAGGTTTTTATCTTTTTTATAAGTTTGATTTTATTTTTGGATTCATGTTTTACAAACTGTTATTAATAGAGTTTCAAATAACACCCTCCACCCAAGTCTGCTCCTAAATATTGTTGTCCTGGTGTTCTTCCCCTGGTCTCTCTATGGTAAGGTTACTACTGAAGACATTTTCTCAGATTTGCATATTATTCTCCTGCAGTAATTCATTATATCTTTACATACAAGAGAGATCATTCTGTCCCTCTCCTTCTAACTTCACTCTGCTTTATGCTCTCCAGATTCATCCATATAGCAGCAAAGTGCACGATTTTATTTCTTCTTAGTTTTTTTATTTTTATTAGTGAAACACCATGAGGTACAGTTGTAGATTAACAAATTTTTGTGCTTGGGTTTCGATTATAAAATGATCAAATACCCATCCCTCCACCAGTGCCCATTTCCCACCACCATGGATCCCAGCATCCCTCCCACCCCCATCCCCCCCATTTCACCCTGCCTCTGTGGCAGGGCATTCCCTTTTATTCTCTCTCTCCTTTTGGGTGTTGTGTTCTGCAAAAGAGGCATTGAGTGGCAATCATTTTCGGTCCATAGTCCACTTTCAACATGCATCTCCCATCATGGGAGGATCCTCCAAACACCCTTTATTTGGTGCTCCCTTCTCTATCTGAGCTGTCATTTCCCCTAGAATGCCCGGCTTCCCTCTAAGTCATGGAGTAATACTTCGGGTACTGATCTTGGCTATTCTTGGGTATTAATCTCCTATTTTGTTACTTTATGTCGCCCAGATGAATGCAATCTTTCTATGTCTATCCCTCTCTTTCTGACTCATTTTGCTTAGCATGATACTTTCCATGTTCTACCACTTGTATGTAAATTTCATGACTTCATCTTTTCTAACAGCTACATAGTACTCCATTGTGTAGATGTACCAAAGTTTCTTTAACCAGTCATCTGTTTTTGGGCACTCAGGTTTTTTCCAGATTCTGGCTATTATAAAGAGTGCTGCAATGAACAAACAAGTGCAGATGTCACTTAGACTATACTTTTTTTTATTCTCTGGGATATATTCCCAGGAGTGGTATTTCTGGGTCAAATTGGAGCTCAATTTCTAATTTTTTGAGAATCGTCCATACTGTTTTCCAAAAGGGCTGAACCAGTCGGCATTCCCACCAACAGTGAAGGAGTGTCCCTTACTCACCACATCCACGCCAGCACTGCTTGCTTTTGTTCTTTTGGATGTGGGCCAGTCTCTGAGGTGTGAGATGGTATCTCATTGTGGTTTTGATCTGCATCTCCCTGATGATTAATGATGTAGAGCATTTTCTTGTGTGCTTTTTGGTCACTCGGATTTCTTCTTTGAGAAAGTTTCTGTTCATTTCATTGCCCCATGTTTTTATGGGGTTGGATGTTTTCTTCTTGTGGAGTTCAACCAGTACTTTATATATTGTTGATATCAAACCCTTGTCAGATGTGTATTTGGTGAATATCCTTTCCCATTCTGTAGACTGTCTTTGTATTTTGGTCACTGTTTCTTTGGAGGTGCAGAAGCTTCTTAGTTTAAGATAGTCCCATTTATCTATCTCTGTTTTCACTTGCTTGGCCAGTGGCATGACATCTTTAAAGACACCATTAAGCTTCAATGTCATGGTGGGTTTTGCCAACTTTGTCTTCAATGTACCTTATGGTTTCCGGTCTGATGTTGAGGTCTTAAATCCATTTTGATCTTACTTTTGTACATGGTATTAGGCAGAGTTCTGAGTCCATTTTTTGCATGTAGCTGTACAGTTTTGCCAGCAAAATTTGTTAAAGAGGCTTTCCTTACTCCACTTCACATTTCTTGCACCTTTATCAAAGATTAGATGATCATATGATTGAGGGGAGATGTCAGTGTATTCAACCCTGTTCCCTTGGTTTGCAGCTCTTCCTTTGTTCCAGTACCATGATGTTTTAATTATTACTGCTTTGTAGTAGTGTTTGAACTTAGAGAGGTTGATTCCTCCCATTTTCTTTTTCCCAAGAATTGCTTTATCTATTCATGAGGGCTTATTGTTCCATATAAATTTCAGGAGTGTTTGCTCCACTTCTTTGAAGAATGTCATGGGTATCCTTATAGCGATTGAATTGAATTTGTACAGTGCTTTGGGAAGTATTGCCATTTTGACAATGTTAACTGTCTTGACCCATGAGCAGGGATAGCTTTCCATTTTCTCATGTCCTCTTTTATTTCCTGAAGTAGCGTTTTGTAGTTTTCTTTGTACAGGTCCTTTACTTCCTTAGTTAAGCTGATTCCTAGGTACTTGATCTTCTGGGGCACAATTGTGAACAGGATTTTTTTTATGTCCCTTTCTTCTCTCTCACTGTTTCTGTATAGGAAAGCCATGGACTTTTCGGTATTGATTTTATAACCTGCAAGTTTACTATACAAGTCTATTGTTTCTAGGAGTTTCTTGGTGGAGTATATAGGGTTCTCTAAGTATAGTATCACATCATCTGTGAATAGTGAGAGCTTGATTTCTTCCTTTCCTACCTGAATGCGCTTAATATTTATTTCTTGCCTAATTGCTATTGCAAGTACTTCCAGTACTATATTGTACAGCAGTGGAGAGAGTGGGCATCCTTGTCTCATCCCTGATCTTAGAGGGAAGGCTCTCAATTTTTCCCCATTGAGGATGATGCTCCCTGTAGGCTTGTGGTAGATGGCTTTAACTATGTTGAGGAAAGTCCCCTCTATACCCATTTTGGCCAGGGTTTTCATCATAAAGCGGTGCTGGATCTTGTCAAATGCTTTCTCTGCATCTATTGATATGATCATATGCTTTTTTATCTTTTCTTTTGTTGATATGATGGATTATGTTGATTGATTCCCGAACGTTAAACCATCTTTGCATCCCTGGGATGAATCCTACTTGGTCATGGTGTATGATCTTTTTGTTGAGTCATTGGATTCTATTTGGTAGTAGTTTGTTGAGGATCTTTGCATCTATTTTCATCAGGGATATCGAACTGTAATTCTCTTTCTTTGTGGTATCTCTGTCTGCTTTTGGTATCAGGGTAATATCAGATCAAGGGGGAAAACCGGCTGTTCTAGGGGATCAAGCTAGCTGTGCATGCCTAGAGAGAGTTCCTGGCCCTGGGTTCAGGGCAGTACCTGTTTGAATGAGGAGACAATGCCCGGAGCCGTTCAGCTTTGTTTCCATGACATGTACCTCAGTTCCCGTCCTGCGCAGATCAAGAGGGAAAACCAGCTGTTCTAGGGGATCAAGCTAGCTGCACATGCCCCGAAAGAGTCCTTGGCTCTGGGCGCTGGGCGGTACCTGTTTGAATGAGTGATTTTACTTCTTCTTATGTAGCACTCTGAGTAGTTTTCTTTTTTTTTTCTTTTTATATTTATTTATTGAATCACTGTGGGAAAAGTTACTAAGCTTTCAGGTTTAAGTCTCGGTCATACGATGATCAAACACCTTTTCCTTCACCAGTACTCATTTTTCACCACCAAGAACCCCAGTATACCCCCCTCCCGCTCCTCCCAATGCCTGTGAGGCAGATGATTTCTACTTAACTCTTCTTTACATTGATTACATTCATTATTTCGACAAAAGATGCACCATTATTATTTAGAATTTCCCCCAGAACAATCAGAATTGCTGAAAAGGCATTGTAACATATTTTTTTTTCTATAGCTGGTTATGAGAATCATATAATATCACATGGCCATGATTTTGGATTTCTGCAAAGAGCCAGATAATTACGAGATTGGTTTCTGTGTGTCTGGAGTTTTGGGTGTGCTGGAGAGCTGCTCATGGGGGGGACCTTGGTAGGGCGTGAAGGATGTGCCAGTACCATCCCCCTTCCCATGAGACTGCAGTTGCCCCATCACCACTGGCTCATATCTGGCTTTCCTATAAGTTCTGAGGTTGTGGCCTCCTTGCTGCCGGGGGAGGGGGGGGGGGCGGAGGGGGGAAGGGAGCAACACCCTTTCCCTCCTGGGGAGGCATGGCGCCGTAGTTTAATGCATGGTTCGTTCACTTTTCTGCTGCAAGCTTCTGGGTTCTGGATTAAGTCCTTTTGCCTCTGGAGCCATGGCCATGCCAGAGAGCCGCTTGTGGGGGGTAACTCATGACCTCGGTATGGCGTGAAGGACGAGCTGATATTGCCCTCCTTCCCATGAGACTGCAGTTGCCCTGTCACCACTGGTTCAAAATTGGCTTTCCAATACACTCTGAAGTGCGACCACCTTGCTGCCAGGGGGGAAAAAAGTGGAAGGGAGCCACACTCTTTCCCTCCTGGGGAGTCATGGCGCTGTAGTTTAACGCATGGTTCATTCACTTTTCTGCTGCAAGCTTTCAGGGAGTGAAGGGTGAGCCAGTACCCCCCTCCTTCCAATGAGATTGCAGTTGCCCCATCACCACTGGTCCGGTTCAAAAGTGGCTTTCTAATATGCTCTGAGGTGGTGGCCACCTGGCTACTGGGGGGGGGGGGGAGGCAGAAGGGAGCAACACCCTTTCCCTCCTGGGGAGGCATGGCGCCATAGTTTAACGCACGGTCCATTCATGTTTCTGCCATAAGCTTCTGGGCTCTGGATTAAGTCCTTTTGCCTCTGGAGCCATGGCCATGCCAGAGAGCCACTTGTGAGGGGCAACTCATGACCTCGGTACAACGTGAAGGACGAGCTGCTATCATCCCCCTTTCCTATGAGACTGCAGTTGCCCTGTCACCACTGGCTCATACCTGGCTTTCCAATAAGCTCTGAGGCGGCAGCTACCTTGTATGCGGTCCAGATGCATTTCTGCCAAAAGCAACTGGGTTTTGAGATTTGTTTCTGAGTCTCTGAGATCATGGCCATTAATCTGCTTGATCAGGAGCCAGAGAAGCTATTTGTAGGCAGCGACTTGGGGTCTCATTGGGATGGGGAGGAAAGGGCCAGTTCCACCCCCAACTGGTGAGGCTCTGCATGTATCATCACTGCAGGCCCAAACTTGACTGTCTCCAGTTGCCTCTGGAGGATGGTGGCCACCAAGGGGAACAGGCCAAGGCAGAAAACCAATTCCCACCTGGAGTGGCCCAATGCCAGTAACCTACTGCAGGAACAGGACACATTTCTGCCAAAAGCCTTTGGGTTCTAAGATTTGTTTCTGAGACTCTGGGATCATGGCCATTAAGCAGTTCGATCAGGATCCAGAGAGTCCATGCCTCCAATTATATAGCTGAGCCGGAGGTGGTTTGTTGGTGTGTCTCCCACATACCTAACTTTTGGCCGTTTACTTTCTTGGTAAACTTTGCTCCAAGTTTTTGAGGTCTGACCAAATGCACAGCATCTATTTTGGGTTATCTGAAAGTCTGACGTTGCTATCAGGCTGCTGATGCACTCACCTCATAGGTACAGATTGACCTGCTGGTGGCACCATAGCCCCTCTGAGTAGTTTTCTGTCATGTATATGTATCATAGTTTCAATATCCAGTCACCTGTTCTTGGCCACTTGGCTAATTTCCAGATTTTGGCTATTGTAAATACTGCTACAATCAACATAAGAGTTTAAGTGTCTTTTCTGAATAGAGTTTTTGGGACTTTAGGGTAGATGGTTAGAAGTTGAATAGCTGGGTCAAATGGAAATTCCAGTCCTAGTTTTTTTGAGAAATGCCAATATTTTTTCCCAAAAGAATTGGACCAGTCGACACCAGCAGTGAACGAGGATCGCTTTTTCCCCACATCCATCTCAACACACTGGACGTTTTGTTTATTGTCATATATGCCATTCTGAGTGTGTGGATGCTATCTCATTGTTGTTTTGATTAGCATTTCCTTGATAAGTGATTAGTATTTCCCCCCCCCTTCATATACTTTTTAGTTAACTGTGTATATTCATACAAACGAGATCAGCAGGTTTCTGTTCATTTCTTCCATTTTTTTGTTGTTTTGGTGCCACATCTGGTAGTGCTAAGGGCTCATTCCTGACTCTGCACTCAGTGCTCACTTCTGGCAGTGTTTGGAGGATCACATTGGGTTCCAGGAATCGAACATAGGTCAGCTGAATGCAAGGCAAGCTCCTTACCAAGCTATACTATTACTCCAGCCCCTCTTCACTTTCTAAGTTTTTTTTTAAGTTACTCTTTACTGTCTCATTTTTTAAAAATTTTAGTGTTTTACTAGTTCTTCATCTTGGAGATCAAATATTTATCTGAAGAGTGATGGGCAAGTATGTTCTTCCAGTCTGTGGAGTGTCTTTTTATGATTCTGGTCTTGTTTCCTTTGCATTGATTGCAAAAACTTTTTAGTTTGATATAATCCCATTTGTTTATCTTTAAATGGAAAGAGGCTTACAGAAAGTGTAACAAAAATAGAAGAGTTTTCTTTATGCAGAAAGGTATATCATTGGTATTTTAATACAATTTTTGTATTTAATTGATAAAATGACTTTCCCTAGAATTCTACTCTTTCATACTTGAATTAGACATGCTAATCCTATTTTTCTAATAGAGTTATACATAATGTTTTGCTACAGTTGCCTGTCTTGTTTGTTCAAAATTTTCAGCTTTAGGGCAGTTTGGCATTGCAGACTTTTTATTTTCAGATACTAGAATCCTAATTATTTTCATTTTCCTGACTGTTTGACTTAACCCTTCCCCCTACCCCTCCCTCAATATCTTGAAGTCATGGAATGTTTCACTTATCATATTTTTAAATGTATTTCATGTTTTTTATGATGCATTATGCCTTTAATAAAAGCAAACTTTATGTTTATGCCCAGAAAATGATGAATGAGTATTGTCACTGGAGATTAGTGGCATTATGTAAATAATTGACAGATTGAATAACTGCTAAAATTTTAGATTGCTTCAATTTTCTCCATTGTGGACACTCTCAAGTTAAGGCCAAGTATATGGTTAATAAGAGGGAAACAAATAGTTAAAAAGAAGCAAAAGACCCATCATGTTTCCTCTGGCTTCATTTCTTCCCCAAGAAGCTAGTTTCAGTGGCAAAGCACTTAGAGAAAGTGCATGAAATCGGTGAACTGCTATTGCTGATTTTGGTGGAAACTATAAATGAAAAAAGTTCCCAATTAGGGATGAATATCAAACATTTTATTTTATATTTTGAAGCTTTCTATAGAGAAAAGGTGAAATATAGATTCATTGTTGATTTGTGATTTTTCAATAAAGTATTGATTTTGATATGAGACAAAAAGATATACCAAAATTTGAGTAGATGAACAGCAAGAAAATATGCTGAATGTACAAAAACACTGAGCAGTTCAAAATATGGGGGCATTTGAAAAACTGATTTTCTTTTTCATGGAAAAGGGATGGCAGTGTTGTAATGATGTATATTTTCATACTGTTGGGTTATTTTTTTCTACCAGGATAAATAAGGCTAAATTCTAGATATCTCACATAAATGTACCAAAAAATAGGAAAGGCCAAAACCAAAAATAATTATTTTCTTTACTTGTAAGTGTGTGTACCTAAAAGGACTTTACTGATAAGAACTTCCAATTCTGGAGAAACATTTTTCTGGCAATAATTGCTATAGAAATAGAGATTCCATGCTTCTAACTTTTGGCACTCTGAGGCAACCTGAGACATTTTATATTTGTATAAATTACTGCTACATGACTACAGCAGTGTCAATGTTTTGGGTGCCCAGTTACTTCTTCCCAGACCAAATTCGAACTTCTGTCCTTAGGTCACTTCTAGAGTTGGTGGATTAGCATGTGTGAGCTTTGAGGGACATACTGTGGATTAATTTAACTACTAAGTCATTATCCCACATGATAGAGCCTGGCAGGCTCCCAGTGGCATATTCGATATGCCAAAAACAGTAACAAAAAGTCTCACAATGGAGACATTACTTTTGCCCATTCAAGCAAATTGATGAACAATGGGAGGACAATGCTATAGTGCTACTAAGCCATTAGAGAATCACTCCAATAAGATGAATCCAATACTGTCACAAAATACTGTCCACCTCACCTGGCTTCCAGGAATTGAAGGTTGTATTTTGAACTTTATTTAAACTTCATGGTGCTTATTTGTCTTGTTCTTGACTTCCACATGCCTGTTCATGTGTGGGTGACAGCATATTGCTTAGTTCATGGATCTTTGATTTGGAAGCTACCAAATTAGAGGTGATAAGAAAGACAAGCTTCATTTATTCTTCATTTTAATTTAGATGATGAGATATTTCAGGGCCTCAAGACTGAAGTTAATACAAGGAACTTGGGATGGGATGAAAGTGTTTTGCAACCAAACAAAATGCAATTTATAGCTAGAGGGAAATTTGTGACAAATTAAAGATAACTAGACATTCTCAAGCAGAATGTGGCTAGAGGATATAGTATAACAAATAAAAGATAAGTGGACTTTCCTGGTGTTATTCTTACTAACAATATGTGTCTGTCCCTTCCCCATCATAATGGCTGGACTAGGACTATCAAGTCCTGGTCCAGCTTATATATGGTGTTGGATTATAGTTCTAAACATTTTAAGAAATAGCACTGATTTGTCCATTCTCCTCCCTCAGGGAGCTTAGGTTTATTGAGTTACTCTCACCACAGTGCTTCTGAGGCACATTCAATTCCATTAGGCAATCCCAATCCTATGTGTTTATTTTAAACTTTCTAGTGTGCTCTTCCCTTGTTAATCACTTATTCCCCTGTTAATCACCCAAATCAGAACCTGTGACTTACAGAGTCAGTCTGAGGTTTCTGGTTTTGTGGATGTAAGTAAAATACTGTGTTTTTTCTTGTCCTCTGCATAGTTTATTTTAGTGCAACATCCATGGTTAAAGCTATACTTTTATAAAAATGGGACTTAATTGACTCTGATGTTTACTCCTGGGCATCCATCACATTTACTTGACTTAAGCCCCAGTTGTCCTTGTCCTTAATTTCTAATACCCCAAGAGAAGTGTCCCAAGTGAGGGACTAGGATGGACCCATGACAAGCCATAAGCTACTCTGGCATTGAAAAGGGACATAAGTGTCATAAGAAGTATAATAAATTAAGACACGGTCATGCAACAAACTCTGTCATGACCCAAAAATAAGTAACTGAATAAGGACCCTGCTGGGATTAGGAAAGACTAACATGATCTGAGGACTGTAGTCTGAGATATATAGCAAGATATCCCCAGGAAGAGCCACCCTTTAAGCTTAGTATATCTCTTACTATGTTCATACAAAATGACTAGAAATATTATTAAGAAGTAAATTTTAGATTATTGTTTAAATGGATACTGGCTAAGGAAAGCAGAAAGAAATAAACCCTTAGATGGAATTCTATCCCTGGGTGGATCTCCTTGCAGAAATTTAGAGTACTGATCTCTTAGATGAGATTTTATTCTTGAGTATCTCCTAGAACATCCCCTGAAGGAAGGGTTTTACTCTCTTCATTTTTTATGATAATGTTCTACCACACCTATGTGTAATTACTACCCTCAACCCTTCATGATTTCTCTATAAGTAATGCTATGAATTTTGAATAAATGGCCACTGATTATAAGAAGTATAATAAGTTAAGACAACTAGCCTGGTAGTTCCCATGCCTTCATTTGTCTGTTGCCATCAGCTGGCTGAGGGAACAGTGATTGGCCCTGAAGGCATCAAAAGTACCCTTGGGTCACCATGGGCAGATCAGTGACAATCCACCTGCTAGAATTGCAACACTCTGGAGAAGTGATATTGGATAAATTCTAGAGTTAGCTTTGGGAAGATGAGATGTATATTTTTCTCTCTTGGAACACTGAACAGCCATTTGAGAATGCAGCTGCCTTTCTGGAGTGTAGATGGTAAGGCCTGAACCTACTTTGAGAGGAAAAACAACTACTTCCTTTCCTTCTGTTTTTATCTGATTTACACAGTTTATACTGCAGCCTTAGTAGTGTCCTCTTGATGAGAGTGAATTTGTGGCTCCTACAGACAAAGTGTTTATGTCCTTCATAGAATTCATATATGGAAGCTCTGATCTCCAGTGTGAGGATATTTGTAAATGGGACCTTTCAGAGGCACTCAGTTCAAGAGGGTGGAACCCCAACAAATGGAATTCATGCCACTAAAAAGAGAGAGAGGAGTTTTCCACCATTAGGAAGTGGAGCAAGGAGGAAAAGGAGATGAGGGTTCTCACTTCACATAAAAATCTACTGGCACCTTGATTTTGGATGATCTATGGAAATGAGAGATCTAAGTGTTTATTGTTCAAGACATCTAGTCAATGGTAATTTGGTAGAGTTGCCAAAACTAAGACAAAAGTCTTGAATTGGTTCTTACTTCTAATCCCCCTAACTCCATCATCACCTTTTCCCTATTTGACCAGGGGCATACTGGTTCAACCCAGTGTCACCAGGAAATACGCTGGAGAAAGGCTGATGGTGGTCTTAAAATGTCCAGATTTTTGTGTGACAGTTTTTCCTGAGATTCACTGTGTTATTTAACCTTAACTTCTCAGGAAATGTAAGAAATATGTTGAGGAGAGCCGAGAACTAGGTTTATATGTCTGATTTACTTTTCTGCATCACCAATGGGGAAGTTGAAATCTATTCATCTGCTTGAAAATTCCAACTCTGGGGTTTGAGTTGAAGCTCAGCTGACAGGTGGCTGAGCCACACCTTCCCACTCAGCTTTTGTTGGAAATAAAGTTGACATTTAGTTCTCTTTCTGCTTGTTCTACTCTGTATGGGTTCTCAAGGCTGAAGGAGAAAGGGCTGGACTTATTGGTTCTTTCAAACCACTTATCCAGGAGCTCTTGTCAGGGTTTGTCAGTTTAACAACTGTAAATAAATAAAGACACTTGATAAGTAAAATGTGGTTAAAAAACTAGCTTCTGAGAAAAAGATGTAACTGTTTCAATTTCTCCCAACAATGGGACCTTGGTAATTCAAATGCAATTTTGTCTCCTCTGTGGAAATAGACTGATTGAGGAAATGTTTTGTGCTTGTGAGTTCGCAGAACTATTTTCTGCTAGTTTTAGGTGATTGTTTAAACTCAGAGCTGTACAAAGAAAAAACTTGGATAATGACTCCGTAAAAGCTTTTCACAAAGATGAATTCTTGCACTTGGCTTGAGATGGGCTGATTCATGGAGGTATGAGAACATACTTTTGGGGGAGGGGGTGTTTGAGCTACACCCCATGGTGTTCTGGGGCTGTTCCTGACTCTGTGCTCAGGAGTGACCCCTGAGGTGCTTGGGGCATTATTTGTCCTGCTAGGTCTCAGACCAGGTTGGCTGAATAACAGACCAGCTCCTTAGCACCTGTCTTCTCTCTCCATCCCTGTTCTGACACTCATGTCTGCACATGGAAAAAGAATGAATCTTGCTCAAGCAACTCCTGCCTCTGTCGGCAAGTTTCAAGAAAGCAAATATGCCTCAAATCTTTAATTTTACATCCAGTGAAACCAGTATCCTTGAGAGATTCTGAAAAAAAAATCTTTAAGAGGTTTAAAAGCATTCATTTAGGAATAGTTGGTAAAAAAAAACATTTTATAGGCCACTCAAGCATAACTGGGAAATCTCTAAAATATCTTCCTTATTTATTCTTTATTTTTTATTTTTTAATACTTGGGTCACACCCGGGGATGCCTAGGGGTTACTCCTGGCTCTGCACTCAGGAATTACACCTGGCGGTCCTCAGGGGACCATATGGGATGCTGGGATTCGAACCCAGGTTGGCCGCATGCAAGGCAAATGCCCTACTCTCTGTGCTATCTCTCCAGCCCCCACTAAAATCTCTTCCTACCTGGCATGTCTTAATCTTGAATTTTGTTATTTAAATGATGTGAGAGTAGAGCGCCATGAAAAGGGTGAGAATCGCATACATCCAGATAGTGGGCATTGCTGATAACGGAAGGGCAGCTGCATGCCGTATACACTATTGAGCAGGGTCCTCATGGCCAGACAAGAAAGACAGAACCTTTGGCATTCAGCCCAGTGCCCACCTCTACTATCCATAGCAGAAGCATGATTTTCTCTTTCTGCCAATGTTGATTAAACCCTGGGAAGTCTACACATCCCAATGATGTTTACATGAGACTAATGTGTGAACTGAGAGATTCGATCTATTTACCATGAGAAATAAAGCTGTTAATGGAATATACATTCAGTTCCCCTAGCCAACACATCTCCTTGTATGCACATTTTACTGAAAGTCAAATTAAAACCAGACTTTTGGTGAGTAAGGAACCCTGAGAGAGAAGCCAGGGGACTTAATATTTGATGACTTCAAGGCTTCAGAGCTTGACACATCCATCTCTGCATCCCAGCGTAAACTGGCACCTAAATCTTGCAGGTTTTCTTATATTACCCCTCCCCCTTCTTTTTGTTCCCAGTTACTGGAACTGCCCGTGCGTCTCACCTATTTATTCTTTCTTCCTGTCTTCCTCGAATGAGCTACTGCCTTTAATTTTCTTTTGTGGTTAAGCATACAAGCTGTGTGCATCCTAATAATTTAGTTTCTGACTATGCTGAGGTTTCTTGGGCAAGTTACTTAACTTTTTTATTGCTGTTTCTATACCAATAAAAACAACCATAATAACACCCATTTCTCAGTATTGTGAAAATGACCAAGTGAGTAAATATTTCTCAAGGAATTTTAGTGCCTGGTACACATCAAGTAGTTCAGCAGTTGTTGTTATCATTACTAGTAATTCTAGTCTTATTTTGGTTGTGTGCTTTCTACTAGGAGACATGAGTTTAAGTATATTATGCAAAAAAATGTGTTAGATTTTTGTTGGCAGTTTGATTTTCACATGGGAGAGTCAGTGTGGAGAGAAGGAATGGGAAGGAGAAGGAGAGAGAAAAAGCAAACAAACAAACAAACAAAAACAACCACAAAAGCAAGCCCTTCCTCAAGAGAGGGCAAATGCAGAGAGAGTTCATTGAGATTAAGAGGCCAGACTTTTGAGGGTCCATTTATTTTCTTATGATGCATAGATTCTCTACAGTTTATTCTTTTTTGAGAAGGTCTTAGAGTCTCTGGGTGGGGCCTCAGCTTCAGCATCTGGGTGCTATCTTATATTCTCCATCCACTGTGAACTCAAAATCTGCATCTGTAAGGATGGCTGCCCTCATGCCTTTGGGCGACTTCAAAGCTAGAAAGTTTCTTCCTCATTTTTTTTTACTGAAAAATCTTACTACCAGACCCCCTTCCCCCTCCCCCCCATTCAGGTCTGCCCACACCAAGTTGCTCCCCCCCTTTTTTGTGGGGCTTTTTTGGTCACATCTGGTGATGCACAGGGGTTACTCCTGGCTCTGCACTCAGGAATCACTCCTGGTGGTATTCGGGGGACCAAATGGGATGCTGGGAATCTAACCTGGGTCAGCCTCATGCAAGGCAACCACCCTATCCGCTGTACTATTGCTCCAGCTCCCTGAGGACTCCAAATGGAGATGCCAAAGTCAGTCTTTCCCCTGGTTTCCGGTGACTTCCACAATTCGTATTTCTTAGCTCATAGAGCCATCACTCAAACATTATCTCTGCTCATGACCTGTTTGTTTTGTCGTTTCTACCTTGTTTGCGATTTGTTATTTCCATATTTCTTAGTGCCAAATCTTTTAGTTTCCCAGGCCTGTCATTAAGTATTATTAACTGTGTGGATTCAAATGAAAGAATTCTAAATGGGTGATTCTCAGTTTTGGATTTCTGCTGAGTCAGAAATCAGCAACTTGGTAGACTTGTTGCCTCCTGGAGGCTCAAAGAGAGAAACTGCTGCTTTGTAGGTGCTAAGCTCCCTACCCCAGATGAATCATTTCAAATGTCATCTTTATGTCCCTTATCATGGTTCACCCTTTGTGTATTTCTTTGTATTATCTTCCCTTTCCTAATGAAACTAGCCATTTGATTTAGAACTTACCTCAAATCCAGTATTTTTATCTCAAAATTCATTACTAATTCAACACTTTCCTATCTTTCTTGCTTTTTGGATATTGTTTTCTTTGGGGGAAGGGGATACATCTGGCAGTTCTCAGGGCTTACTTTTAGCTCTGTGCTCTGGGATTATCCTAGTGATGTTTGGGAGACCAAGTGAGGTGCTGAGGACTGAACCCAGCTCAGCAGCATGCAAGCTCCTTACTGGCTGTGCTATCTCTCTAGCTTAATAGTATTTCCAGAGAAACATTTATATTTATTAGTTTTATTTTAGTTTTTGGGGGTGAGGGTCTCCAAAGCAATATTCAGAGGGTACGGGGGTCACTTGTGCTGGCGATGTGCAGGGGTACACCTGGCAATCCTTGGAAGCCTACAAGGCTACACCTGGTGATGCTCAGTGGCCCATGGGATGTTGGGTAGTGAGATCAAAGTAGTGTATTGTCTTCCAGGCTTTAATTATATTTTTGTTGGAAAGTATAAATGTCACTTCATTGGGGTCCAAAATGTTTTTTGTATGTGTCTGAATTGGTTCTAGTCAATACTCTACCCGCCCACTACAGCTTCCTCTATACAAACAGGAAATGGGGAGAAAAGGAAAGCTCAAGGGAGTCAGAGTGGGTGGGAAATTCCATTCTACTAACCCCTACATCTTGTATGTTAGTGTCTATGTATGAGTTATGGGCTTATTGGCTGTGTCTGAGAAATAGGCTTCATTGTTGTTAGCATATTCTTGAAATGTTGGTATGGAGGGTGGGAGAGATTTCAGGGGAATATATTTTTAAAATTTATGATCATAGATTTACACTCTTCAAGATGCCTTGGGGATGGCCTTTTGAGTCATCCCTGATCCTAACACAAATGCCAGCTTCACCTCATAAAACAGTCAAGCCAAGTTTATTGTTGTCCATAACTCCTATAAAGTTCTACCGAAATTACTATCTGTGTGTCGTTGGTCATTACACTTTTCAGGCTGGAATTCATTTTTCTTCCCTTTCCTGACAATCTGAGAAGATCCCTCACATATCTCAGAACTGTTTTTTTTTTTAATTTTAACTGAAATTACAGTGAGATACACAGTTATGAGGTTGTTCACGATTGGATTTCAGTGATATAATGTTCCAATACCCATCCCTTCACCAGTGTATATTTCCCACCATCAATATCCTCAGTTTTTCTCCCATCTCCCCCTCCTCCCCCAACCTTTGTGGCAAGCACTTTTCTTCTTTCTATCTCTCAATCTTAGAACTGTTTTAATTTTAGTTTCTTCATTGTTGCTGCTCCACTAAATGGCTTTTAGATATCTAGCTTATTTTGTTCTTAGCTCAGTTATAATTTGTAGTCTAAATGTCTGTTATTCCAGCTGGACTGTAAGATCTAGGTACAAAGAGCAGGTCACTTGGTCTCGTAAAAGTTTGAATCTCTCTCACTTTCTACATGCTTTTAAAATTGGGTTGGTGACAGATGCTACTGTGTTGATATTTTGTAGTTCACGTAGAAAAATAAACCTACTGTCATAAAATTTTTATGATTATTTCCATCATTAAGAAGATTCATCACAAATTCTATTTTTTTAACAAAAATTCTTTGATCTTTTACCAGGTTTAACATAGCAAACCAAGAGACTTTAAACAGGAAAACGAGTTGGCTTATGGAAGAATTCCATGTTTGGTTTATTATTATAATAATTTTACCAAGAGATTTTAATTGTTTATTATTGTCAATACATTGTTTTATGAACTCTTTTATATACAGTATCTTAAGGATACTTTTTTTCAAAACACAAAGCTTCATGCATACCCTAGAAACAGTTTTCCGAGTGTTTGCTGGGTGCCTAGGGAGTTTATGTGCATATTAAATAATAAAAAGAAATTTTACTTTTTTTTTTTCCCTTTGGACCACCTATGAGTACACAGGGCTTACTCTTAGCACTGTGCTCTTAGGTCCATTTAATAGAAGCTTTTAAAATTAAAACAAAATATCTAAAAATATAAAATACCTCCCATACAGGAATTCATAAAATTTTAAAAAGGCATCTTCCTTGGGAAATATATAGATTTGTTAGATTAATGTCTGATGGCTAATAAGAATTTGCTCGAGCGGGCCCAGTAACATCTCCATTGGAGACTTTGTTGTTACTGTGTTTGGCATATCGAATACATCACAGGTAGCTTGCCAGGCTCTGCTGTGTGGGCGAGATACTCTCGGTAGCTTGCCGGGCTCTCCGAGAGGGGCAGAGGAATCGAACTCGGGTCAGCCATGTTGGCTGCGTGCAAGGCAAACGCCCTACCGCTGTGCTATCGCTCCAGCCCGCTAACAAGAATATAATACATATATTAAGTTTTAAGTATTCATAAATAGTACAAGAGCACAGGAAAAGAGTTTTAGTGACATTTAGTGTTTTTGATAATATACACTGAAAGTACTAGAAAGTGTTTCTGTCCCACAGTTTGTTCATTGACATGTCTCCTCAGAATCAGGCCAAGACCCGAGATGTCCCCTGTTTCCTGGGATCCTGAATTGTAGTGGCAGAAAAAAAGATACGATTACAGATCACCTAAATACTCTCAATATAAGAAATACAATTTTGTGGTTGTGCAGATTGCAAAAGCCTAGTCTGATAGGATGCTCATTTAGCAAGAAGTAGAACCCGAAGTTTGAGAAAGAGTCAAGCATAGCATCAGAGAAGGTTAGTGTTCACTTGAAAGTGGCTCCCTCTATTGTCAGAGACCTTTCTGTGGTAAGGTCTAGATCTGTCTGTGAGAGAAAAAAAAAATTTTATTAGAAAGTCGAGAGCACATTTCATTATATACTTAGCTTTATTTGGTACGAACACATTTTTTTCCCCTCCAAATGAATCATAGGCTTAATAAGGTGAAAAATATGTATTTTAAGAGGAAAGGTAATTTGCATTAAAATAAAATGAAGCTTGTAAATTACAATTGCCTGGAAGTTCAGGAAACCATTCACAGTACACTTGTATTGTGTTCCAGCCCTTACAGAATGACTGTGAGAAGATGCAATACATTCTCGGCTGGGGAAAAATACAGCCACCTTTTCAAAGCCCTCCAGAAGGATGCTTTGCTTATATGTAATGACAATTCAAAGAACGTTGAAGCTTGAAATTGGTAAAGCATATTCTTTGGAAATGGTTTTTTTCCTTTACTCTGCAGTTTTCCATGTTGTGCCCTTTCGAATGTATTATTGGATCAACATGTCAGATTGTGATTTCTAATTTTGCTATCTCATTTAGTCTCTCTATCACAATGGAGTTATTTTTGAACAATGGAAAGAATTACAGTTGTTGTAATAGAACTTCTGGAAAAAAAAAGCAACTCAGTATTTCACATGGAGAAATTTCATAACAGTAGCCTGCCCAAAAGGGTGAAAGAAAGCATGGCAAATACTGACACTGGACAGATATCCCTGCTTTTATTACTAGAAAGCATCAGATTGGTGTTCACCCCAATGATACTCTTTTCGAGGGCTATTTAAAATTTTTGATCATTGTAGGTATATAGTGATGGATGTTGAACACATATTTAGTTCTCTTCATTTTGATGGATGTTGAACACATATTTAGTTCTCTTTATTTAGTTCTCTTCATTTTGGCACATGTATAGTGAAGACGGGTTCTATTCAAGGTACCCTGGTAGAGTGTTTTGATTTACTATATAATCTGTTATATAGTACATTCTTACTTTGGAGAACCTGGCAGGTTACCGAATATTACCTGCCCACACAGCAGAGTCTGGCAAACTCCCCGTGGCGTACCCAATATGCCAAATACCAGTAACAATGATGGGTCTTATTCTCCTAACCCTGAAAGAGCCTTGAATATGGCACTTTATAAAATCTCAGGGCTAGGATGAAGGAGACGTTACTGAGGCCTGCTCAAGGCAATCGACAAACAACAGGATGATCGTGATCATGATCTGTTATATCATTAAATCCCCAAACACACTCTTCATATTTACTTTACTAAACCACTTCATTCTCCTGAGCTTCCCAAGTCAGTACTCAGGCTTCACCATCATCTTTTAATCCAAAGGTTGAAAAGAAAAAAACAGTGCTCTTTAAATTATTTATTAATTTACTTTGAAAGACCTCTGGGTTTTTGCTCTTTAGTGAGATTAGGACACATTATTTTTTTTACCTCTTAATTTTCTCATTATTAACATATGCATAATGCCTATTGATGCAGATGCAGAATTTAAGGGAAGTTTTACTTAGATTGTCCAGAGGGCCTCAGAACCTTATGCAGACTTCATAGGAAGGTTGATGGAAGCTATTGAAATACGGGTTAAGGGTAAGGAAACTCAGGAGCTGTTGACTAAACAATTGGCATTTGAAAATGCTAATGAGGATTGCCAAGCCATTTTGTGCCCTATCAAGGAGAAGGAAGATATAATAGGGTATTTGAAAGCATGCAGAAATATTGGTTCTGTTAAACATGTGGTGCAGAGAACGGCTTTTGATGCTGTACAGAGACAACCTCAGAAAGATGTTTTAATCATGAAGAACTAGACCATTTTCGTAAAGATTGTGGGGTACCTCTGTACAGTTCTGCTGTAAAAGCACCTCCTGGGCCCTGTCTCAGGTGTAAGAAGGAAAACCACTGGGCCAGAGACTGCAGAGCCAGACTTGCATCTCCCGGGCCCTGTCCCGGTGTAAGAGGGAATATAATTGGGCCAGAGACTGTCGCTTCAATTTTGATGCAGCTATTGACTCCAATTCGGGAAACCTGCAGGGGGGGCATCCCCAGGTCCCGCAAAATCCGGGAATGTTCCCTGTTGCAGCCCCTCTTCCCAGTGTGGAGTCTCAGAGCTCCGATCAGTAGATTCGATGCAGCCAGTGATGGTGGGAAGTGCAGACTTGGATATTTCCTGCCCTAATATGATTACTATAACCCCCGCCCAGTGTCCCTACAAATTAAATTCTGGTGTAAAGGGACAAATTCCACAAGGCATTATAGGCCTACTCTTAGGAAGAAACAGTTCCTCTATTAAGGGAATTACTATTCATACTGAGGTCATCGATTCGGATTATACTGATGAAATAACAATCGTTATCACAGTGCCTGCTGTTTGGACAATTGATAAGGGAGAGCACATCACTCAGCTTCTCTTACTTCCTTTGGTTGTGCCAGGTCTATCCATTTGTCCTAGTGAGGGAGGTTTTGAAGGCACTAATCCTATGATTGCCTATGTTGCCCGTCTGAGGGAAGACAACTGCCCACTTCTTTTTTTTTTTCCCCCATTATTTTATTTTATTTTTTTTTAAAGTTGTAGATTTACAATTTTTTGTGCTTTGGTTTCAATTATACAATGATCAGATACCCATCCCTCCACCAGTGCCCATTTTCCACCACCATGGATAATATCCCTCCCACCACCATCCCCCCATCCCCCCTGTCTCTGTGGCAGGGCAATCCCCTGTGTTCTCTCTCTCCTTTTGGGTGTTGTGGTCTGCAAAAGAGGCATTGAGTGGCAAACATGTTCAGTCCATAGTCTACTTTCGACATGCATCTCCCCTCCTGGGAGGATCCTCCAAACATCCTTTATTTGGTGCTCCCTTCTCTATCTGAACTGCCCTTTCCTCTAGGATACCCGGCTGGCCTCTAAGTTATGGAGTAATCCTCCTGGTGCTGATCTCAGCTATTCTTGGGTATTAATCTCATAATTTGTTACTTTATATCCCCCAGATGAATGCAATCTTTCTATGTCTATCCCTCTCTTTCTGACTCATTTCGCTTAGCATGATACTTTCCATATTGTACCACTTGTATGTAAAGTTCATGACTTCATCTTTTCTAACAGCTACATAGTACTCCATTGTGTAGATGTACTAAAGTTTCTTTAACCAGTCATCTGTTCTTGGGCATTCAGGTTTCTTCCAGTTTCTGGCAATTGTAAAGAGTGCTGCAATGAACAAACAAGTGCAGATGTCACTTCGACTATACATTTTTGCCTCTCTGGGATATATTCCCAGGAGTGGTATTGCTGGGTCAAATGGGAGCTCAATTTCTAATTTTTTGAGAATCGTCCATACTGTTTTCCAGAAGGGCTGAACCAGTGGACATTCCCACCAACAGTGAAGGAGTGTCCCTTTCTCGCCACATCCACGCCAGCATCGGTTGCTTTTGTTCTTTTGAATGTGGGCCAGTCTCTGAGGTGTGAGATGGTATCTCATTCTGGTTTTGATCTGCATCTCCCTGATGATTAATGATGTAGAGCATTTTCTCATGTGCTTTTTTGCCATTCGGATTTCTTCTTTGAGAAAGTTTCTGTTCATTTCATTGCCCCATTTTTGGATGGGGTTGGATGTTTTCTTCTTGTGGAGTTTAATCAGTATTTTGTATATCCTGGATATCAACCCCTTGTCAGATGTGTACTCGGTGAATATCCTTTCCCATTCTGTAGACTGTCTTTGTATTTTGGTCACTGTTTCTTTGGAGGTGCAGAAGCTTCTTAGTTTAAGATAGTCCCATTTATCTATCTCTGTTTTCACTTGCTCGGCCAGTGGCGTGGCATCTTTGAAGATACCATTAGCTTCAATGTCATGGAGGGTTTTGCCTACTTTATCTTCAATGTACCTTATGGTTTCTGGTCTGATGTTGAGGTCTTTAATCCATTTTGATCTTACTTTTGTACATGGTGTTAGGCAGAGTTCTGAGCCTATTTTTTTGCATGTAGCCGTCCAGTGATGCCAACACAATTTATTAAAGAGGCTTTCCTTACTCCACTTCACATTACTTGCACCTTTATCAAAGATTAGATGATCATATGATTGAGGGGAGATGTCAGTGTATTCAACCCTGTTCCATTGGTCTGCAGTTCTGCCTTTGTTCCAGTACCATGCTGTTTTAATTATTACTGCTTTGTAGTACAGTTTGAAGTTCGGGAGGTTGATTCCTCCCATTTTCTTTTTCCCAAGAATTGCTTTAGCTATTCGTGGGGGCTTATTGTTCCATATAAATTTCAGGAGTGTTTGCTCCATTTCTTTGAAGAATGTCATGGGTATCCTTATAGGGATTGAATTGAATTTATACAATGCTTTCGGTAGTATTGCCATTTTGACAATGTTAAGTCTCCCGACCCATGAGCAGGGGATATCTTTCCATTTCCTCATGTCCTCTTTTATTTCCTGAAGTAGTGTTTTGTAGTTTTCTTTGTACAGGTCCTTTACTTCCTTAGTTAAGCTGATTCCTAGGTACTTGATTTTCTGGGGCACAATTGTGAACGGGATTGTTTTTTTCATGTTGCTTTCTTCTCTCTCACTGTTTGCGTATAGGAAAGCCATGGACTTTTGGGTATTGATTTTATGACCTGCAAATTTACTATACGAGTCTATTGTTTCTAGGAGTTTTTTGGTGGAAGTTATTGGGTTCTCTAAGTAGAGTATCATATCATCTGCGAATAGTGAGAGTTTGATTTCTTCCTTTCCTACCTGAATGCCCTTAATGTCTTTTTCTTGCCTAATTGCTATTGCAAGTACTTCCAGTACTATATTGAACAGCAGTGGAGAGAGTGGGCATCCTTGTCTCGTCCCTGATCTTAGAGGGAAGGCTCTCAGTTTTTCCCCATTGAGGATGATGCTTGCTGTAGACTTGTGGTAGATGGCTTTAATTATGTTGAGGAAGGTCTCCTCTATACCCATTTTGGCTAGGGTTTTCATCATAAAGGGGTGCTGGATCTTATCAAATGCTTTCTCTGCATCTATTGATATGATCATATGCTTTTATCTTTTCTTTTGTTGATATGGTGGATTATGTTGATTGATTTCCGAATGTTAAACCATCCTTGCATCCCTGGGATGAATCCTACTTGGTCATGGTGTATGATCTTTTTGATGAGTAGTTGGATTCTATTTGCTAGTAGTTTGTTGAGGATCTTTGCATCTGTGTTCATCAGGGATATCGGCCTGTAATTCTCTTTCTTTGTGGTATCTCTGTCTGCTTTTGGTATCAGTGTGATATTTGCTTCGTAGAAACTGTTCGGAAGTGTTTTTGATATTTCAATTTCGTGGAAAAGCTTAAAGAGCATCGGGAGTAAGTCCTCTTTAAAGATTTGGAAGAATTCACTAGTGAATCCATCCGGGCCTTGACTTTTGTGCTTGGGGAGACTTTTTATTACCATTTCAATTTCCTTGATGGTGATAGGTCTGTTCAGGTATTCCAGGTCTTCTTGGTTCAGCCTTGGGAGTCTGTAGGAGTCTAGGAATTTATCCATTTCCTCGAGGTTTTTATGTTCTGTGGCATAAAGCTTCTCAAAGTACTCCCTGAGGATCCTCTGAATTTCTGTGGTTTCTGTTGTAATGACCCCCTTTTCATTTCTGATTCGGTTTATTAGGGTTTTCTCTCTCCCTTTCTTTGTGAGTTTTGCTAGAGGCTTATCGATCTTGTTAATTTTCTCAAAGAACCAGCTTCTGGTTTCATTGATCTTTCGGATTGTTTTTTGGGTTTCCATCTCGTTAATCTCTTCTCTGAGTTTTATTATTTCCTTTCTCCGGTTCGGGTTGTGCTCCTTTTTTTGGTCCTTCTCCAAGCTCTTAAGCTGTGAGGTTAGGTTACTTATGTGTGCTCGCTCCTCCTTCCTGAGGAATGCTTATAGAGCTATAAACTTTCCTCTTAACACAGCCTTTGCTGTGTCCCATAAGTTTTGGTAACTCGTGTTCTCATTTTCATTCGTTTCTAGGAATCTTTTGATTTCCTCTTTGATTTCCTGTCTAATCCACTCGTTGTTCAATAGTGCACTGTTTAATTTCCAGGTGTTTGATTTAGTTTTCTGTTTTTTCGTGTGATTTACTTCTAATTTCAGTGCATTATGGTCTGAGAAGATTGTTGATACAATCTCTACCTTCTTAATTTTATGGAGGCATGTTTTGTGGCTCAGCATGTGGTCTATCTTGGAGAATGTTCCATGTACGCTTGAGAAGAATGTGTATTCAGCTTTTTGTGGATGAAGTGTCCTGTATATATCTACTAAGTCCCTTTCTTCCATTGTTTCCCTCAAATGAAGTATGTCCTTGCTAAGCTTGAGTCTGGTTGATCTATCAAGAGGTGACAAAGCAGTGTTGAAGTCTCCCACTAGTATTGTGTTGCTATTGATGTCTTTTTCCAAATCTATGAGTAGTTGTTTTAAGTACTTTGCTGGTCTCTCATTAGGTGCATATACATTTATTATTGTAAGTTCTTCCTGTTGTACAGATCCTCTGATCAATAAGAAATGGCCTTCACTGTCTCTTATGACCTTCCTCACTCTGAAATCGATGTGGTCTGATATAAGGATGGCTACCCCAGCTTTTTTATGGGAGCTGTTTGCCTGTAGGATTGTTTTCCAGCCTTTGACTCTGAGTCTGTGTTTGCTTTGACTATTGAGATGTGTTTCTTGCAGGCAGCAGAATGTTGGGTTCAATTTTCTAATCCATCCTGCCACTCTATGTCTTTTAATTGGTGCGTTTAGCCCATTGACATTGAGAGAGATTATTGTTATGGGATTTTGTCCCATTGTTCTGTTAAAATTTAGTGTATTTGAGGGGCCTTTCTTGCCTTAAAGTAGCCCATTTAGTTGTTCTTGTAACCATGGTTTTGAGTCTATGAAGTTCCTGAGCTGTTGTTTGTCTGTGAAACTGTGTGTTGTTCCTTCTATTATGAATGAGAGTCTTGCTGGGAAAAGTATTTTGGGGGAGGCATTTATTTCATTGAGTTTTTTTACTATGTCCCACCACTGTTTTCGGGCCATGAGGGTTTCATCAGAAAAATCAGCTGTGAATTTTAAGGATGCTCCTTTGTAAGAGATTTCTTTCTTCGATCTTGCTGCTTTCAGAATTTTGTCTCTGTCTAAGGTTTTGGTCATTTTGATCAGAATGTGTCTTGGGGTATTTTTATTCGGATTTCTTCTAGCTGGTACCCTTCGGGCCTCCTGAATGTGGTCACTAGTTTTCTTCAGCTCTGGAAATGTTGTAGCAATGATTTCTTTGACAGTTTCTTCTTCATTGAGGTTTTCTTCTTGTCCCTCTGGGACTCCAATAATTCTTATATTACCCCTCTTGGCTTCATCACGATCTTCTCTTGCCATCTGTTCCCAAATTGTGAGTCTCTTTTCCATTTTCTGCTCTTTTCTGGAGAGTCTCTGAACTTCATCTTCGAGCTCACTGATTCTGTTCTCAGCCGCTGTTACTCTGCTGCTGAGGCCTTCCACTGAGCTTTTCAATTCGCCTACGAGATTTTTCAGGTCTGACATTTCTGATTGCATTTTCCTCATTTCTGCCTTCAGATCCTCTTGTCTTCTATTGGCATTGCTTTCCATTGTTTCTTTTAATTCCCTAAGCATCCTAAGTAACTCCCTTCTGAATTCCTTGTCAGAGAGGTTGTCTAACACTACAGTACTGTTGGTGTCATCTGGGCTAGACTCTTCAATATGAAAGTTTGGTGGGCTTTTGCGTTGCTTTACCATTGTGAGAGGTGTGGTTTAGTCCTTCACGTTCACTGTTACTATTCTTCTTGATATGCAGTGTGAGTTAAGATAGGCTTATGAGTTATTGGCTACTGTGTTTCTAGTGGCTGAGCTAAACTAGAGAAGTTTCCATCGAAGAAGGTAGCTTATGGTTCCTATGGCATACGTAGTGGGAAAATATTTCGCGGCCGCTGATGCGGCCGCGGCTCCGGAAAGAGTCCCTGGCACTGGGCGAGGAGTTGGGAATGTCTCCTGTTTGGAATTGGAGCCGTTCAGCTTTGTTGCCCAGAGCTGGGCCTCTGTGCCCGTCCCACGCAGATCAGGGGTTGAAAACCGGCTGTCTAGGGGCTGTTTCTAGCTGCGCGTGCCCAGAGAGGGACCCAGGCCCTTGGGGGCGGGCTGTTGGAATTGGAGCCGTTCAGCTTTGTTGCCCAGAGCTGGGCCTCTGTGCCCGTCCCACCAACTGCCCACTTCTAACTCTTGAGATTCATGGAAAGAAATTTAAGGGAATGATTGACATGGGAGCTGATGCCTCTATCATTTCCACCCAATATTGGCCCCGTAACTGGGCTGTGCAGGTAATACCTTACGGTTTGCATGGAGTAGGCATGATGCCTTCCTCCTCTGTCCCGCAGAGTGCCAGATGGTTAAGGTGCATTGGCCCAGAGGGCATTACAGCCTCTTTCCAGCCCTATGTAGCACCCGTACCTCTGAACTTATGGGGACGAGATTTACTTGAGCAATGGCAAGTGGAGATTAGGATTCCCATTCCACTTCCACATTCCACTGTGAACTTTGATTCTGAGGCCTCCGCTCTTTTAATTGGAGCTGCTGTGGCTTCACGCCCAGCACCCCCCTGTATTCAGAGGAAATCCCATGATCCCGTGTGGTCCTCCCAGTGGCCCCTTAATAATGAAAAACTAAGGGTGTTAGAATCCTTGGTAGAAGAACAACTGAAGTTGGGACATATTGAAACTTCATTTTTGAAATGGAATTCCCCTGTCTTTGTTATCCAAAAGAAGTCAGGAAAGTGGTGCCTGTTGATTGATCTGCAGAATGTTAACTCCACCATGGTTCCCATGGGGGCTCTTCAGCCGGGCCTTCCTTCCCTTGCTGCCATTCCTAAGGATTGACCACTGATTGTCATTGATTTAAAAGATTGTTTTTACAACATTCCCATACACCCAGATGATTGTAAGCATTTTGCGTTCTCTGTCCCCTCCCTTAATAATTGCACACCTACGCGCAGATATCAATGGACTGTTCTACCTCAGGGAATGACCAATTCCCCTACCATATGTCAATATTTTGTTGACTTGATCTTGTGCCCTCCTCATGTCAAGTTTCCTCAGGCCTAAGTTATTCATTATATGGATGATATCTTGCTTGCTTGTTCTCATGATGGAGAGCTCCAAAGATTGTATGAGGATGGTATAACTCATCTACCCACAGATGGGTTACAAATAGCCACAGAAAAAATTCAGATGCTGCCTCCATATGAGTATTTAGGCTATGTTCTTGAGCATATTACTGTATGACCTCAAAAATTTTCTATTCGCCATGAAAAAACTCAAAACCCTTAATGACTTTCAAAAACTGCTGGGAAACATTAACTGGGTCTGCCTCTCTTTAGATATTCCCAACTCAGACCTCCATAATCTATTCCTGACCCTTGAAGGCAACTCCACCCTGGACAGTGCTAGGCAGTTAACCCCTGAAACTCAGAAAGAATTTTTTTCTAGACCAACTCCAGAAATCCCATCTTTCCCAGTTTGCTCCTGGAGAAAAACTGTAGCTCCTGCTTTTTGATACACCCCAGTCACCCACTGCTGCACTCAATAGAATGACTTTTCAATAGAATGGCTCTATTTGCCCAACAGAGTCTCGCACTCTGGTGCCTTATCTTGAGTTAGTGGCTAAACTTATAATTAAAGGAAGACTGAGAGCCCTTGCTATGCTGGGATTTGATCCTCATATTATTGTTCTCTCTGTCCCCATGAAAGAAATTACCTCCATCCTGCCCCTCAGTGATGCTTTGCAAAGAGCTTTAGCTAATTTTTCGGGAGAACTTTCTTCCCACTATTCAGCAGGAAAAACCTGGGATTTTTAAAAAAAAAAAAAAACTCCATTTGTCATTTCCTCCATCCTCACCTATTCCTGATGTTCTGGTATACTATATTGATAGCTCTGTCTCTGGGAAAGGTGGAATTTCTGGATCCTCTTTAACCACAACAGTAAATACTACCTATACCAGCAAGTGGAACTTGCCACTTTGGCTTATATACTCTCCCATGTGCCAGGGCCTGCTAATATAGTGTCAGACTCAGCTTATGTGGTTGGTCTCCTCCCTGGTATCATGACTGCTTCTCTAAATGCTACCAATTCTATAGTCCAACAATTGCTTCAGCAGCTACAAGCACTTTTACAAAAGCGCTCAGAACCTGTTTTTATTACTCATATCGGATCTCATTCTGGTCTTCCTGGACCTATGACTCAGGGAAATGAAGCTGCTGATCTCTTGGCGGTGCTAATTTTTGCCTCTGCTGAAGAAGAGCACCAAGTTTTACACACAAATGCCCGCCATCTTCATGTTCAACATCGTATCCCAATGCGGGAATCCAGGCATATTGTCAGTGCTTGCTCCATTTGTGCTCCTTTACACTATACCTCCCATGTGGCTGGGGCTAATCCCCAAGGCCTACAGACCAATGAATTATGGCAAATGGATATTACTCATGTCACATGCTTCCCCAAGAAACCTTTTCTCCATGTAGCTATAGATACTTACTCTCACTTCCTATGGGCTCTTCCCATGTCTTCTGAGAGAACCAAAGTGGTCTGCTCCTTCCTACTACAATGTTTTTCTGTAATGGGCGTTCCCTCTGCTATTAAAACTGATAACGGCCCAGCCTATACTAGTAAAGCTTTTCAAAATTTCTGTAATGAATGGCAAATTAAACATATTACTGGAATGCCATATAACCCACAGGGTCAAGGCATAGTTGAGCGTGCCCATAGAACCCTCAAAACACAGTTATTAAAATACAAAAAAAGAGGTATGCCTCCACTTGATTCCTTTTCCTTGACATTGTTTACTTTAAACTTCTTAAATTTGCCTCAAGGAGAGCCTTATACAGCATCTGAGAGGCATATTCAGGAAGGTGCGCAGACTCAGGAAACTATTAATTCTCCTATTTGGATTAAAGTTGACAAGGAATGGGTAGCAGGAAAACTCCTCATTTGAGGAAAAGGCTATGCTTTTATTTCAACAGATGGTAACCCTATTGAGAAACTTTGGGTTCCGTTACGTCTCATAAAGAGTAGAATTCAGCCACCTGAGTTGGATCTCAGACCGTCAGAGACTCGCAACCCTTCAAATTCCAGACCCAAGTCATCGCCAAAATGATTTCAGCTGGAAGTCACAAGGGAAAGAAGAGGAGCCAGCGTCAGAGGACCTGCAGCAAGGCCTCTGGCTCCTTTAATATATCATGAGTTCACATGAAGACATTCCTTATACCCCACTTTTTACAGGTTGTGGATTAGACACTGCCGGGCCTCCATATTTTGAATTAACAATTCTTTACTCTTACCCTTCCCTTGGAATTCACATGTTCCTGAAGGAGAAAGGAATGACTTGACAGAAACATCTTTTCATTTCTCTCTAGGATATCCATTTGTATTGTAGCTTCCCTGTATTTCTCTCTACTCACAGACACAGAGACCAAACCCCCATGGTCAAAACCTCTGATAACTTTAAAAAAGTGTTTTTCTCAAACATAAGCTAGGTTGCACATCTATGACTCTGATGAACCTGACCGAAGAATGGCTGCATTCCCCTACTGAAGTACTCCTACTAGAAGTTGTGATGCTCCTGTTCCAGTATTCCTCGACTGATCAAGTGCTTCCTGAAATTTATTGGACTCCTAATAGCTACTACCCTGGGACTGATTGCTGCAACCACTACTGATGCTGTTACAGGAACAACTCTTCAGTTTTGATCCAGAAACTTCATTTCTTCAGAACGGGACTAAATGACTCTCATCATTGGTGACTCTTATCACCCCTGGACAGTGCAGGACAATTGGACGCTTCAATAAAGCACTGCTCTGGATTCAGGGTTAGACTGAAATCTTAGTACAACTAATGAGACTGTTTTGTACTGGAATTGTTCCTCTGTTTCAAATTTTGTGTTTTTGTAAAAAGAAAAAGGGGTAGATGTAGGATAACACTCTGTTGTCCTTCCTTGGGTCGCTTAGGTTTATCAGGTCACATCCATCTAAGGACACTGAACTTATATTGTAAGCAATGTCCTTTCTGTGTGGACACAGAAAGACAGTTAATAATATGCTTTATAACTTGGGAGTTGATTGACTCCGAATAATATTTACTCCTGGGCATCTGATTTCTTGACTCAGTTGCCCTTAGTTCCTAGCACCCCAAAAGCAGGGTCCTGACGAGGGACTGAATGGACCCAGGGCAAGTGGTGAGCTACCCTGGTATCAAAATGGGCCAGGCCAAAGAGCCACGATACTCAACTATAAGTTGAGGGCATGATCATGGACAAATGCTGTCATGATCCAACAGTAAGTAACGACGAAACTAGGACCCTGCTGGAGCTAGGAAGATTAACCTGGCCTGAGGACTGCGGAATGTATAGTGAGATGTTCTCAGGAAGAACCAAACTAAGTTTATATCTCTTACTGTGCTCATACGAAATTACATTGCTAGAAATACTAGAAGTAGATTTATTACAACTATTTAAGTAGATTACTAACTGAGGGAAGAACACACCCTTGTTGGGATCCCACCCTTGAGAGGATCTCTTGTAATCTGGATTAACCTCTGTAGATGAGATTTTATCCTTGAGTTAATCTTCTGGAGGAGTGGTCTTACCTCTCTTTGTTGATTCGTCAATATTCAACCCACCTTTATGTCACCGCCTTATGTGACTGCTATATAAACTAAGACTCTAAGCTGGAGAAGGGAGAGTCAGAAGTGAGAGGGCTCGAGGTCCAGAGATCCAGAGTCAGAGCCAGAAGGAGAGAGGTTCCAGATTGGGGCCCAGGAGAGAATGAGGCAGAGAAAGACAGGAGTGAAGAGGATTGGAATAAACTACTATTGATATAGACTGGCCTGACCTTCATTTCTTCTTCCGTCTGCCCTTGGCCAACAGCCATTCTGATCCAGGCCACACACAGCGGCTCAAGAGCACCGAACACGGGCGGTGAGACAGTGCCATCCAGTGAGCCCATGAACACACACACAACCTTCGGCGTGATAAGATTTTACAGCCTATCATAAAAATTTCACTAAAGGTTTTTTTTTTTAATAACTAATGGTTAAAATACATATAAGAAGTTGCTATGCTACTTACTAAGAATACATAAGATCATGTAAAATAATGGTCACAGGGTCTAACACATATTACCTTTTTTAGTTTGTTTTTTTATTTTGGGCCACATGTATCATATTCAGGTCTTATTCTTGGCTCTACACTCAGGAATCACTCCTAGAGGGGTTCAGGAGACCCTATGTGGTGCTGGGACCAATCCTGAGATGGCCACATGCAAGACAGTGCCCTATTTGCTGTATGATGCCTCTAGCCTCAAAGTTAGCATTTTTCGATGACTGTGCCACCACCAATGGTAATGAGAGCATTGTAAAGTGATACTATTAGAAAATTTCCTATTGTTCTGTCTCTCCTCTTTCACCATTTGAAGTGACTACAGTGCTGTGTATATTCCCCTCTGCAACCTGTAATACAAGCTTCTCTCAGTGCTCCCTGCTGCCTTTCTGTGGACAGAAAATGTTACTGGATTTATCACCTAGGCCAAACTATATACAATCAAATATGATATTTTGGGGGGAGGAATGCCCTCATTAGAACAATTCTAGGTAGAGACCAGGAAGTAACTTAGATCCCACCCAAGCTGATGTCCAGGTTTAAGTTCACATTTTACACATGAGTTTTCAGAACCACCTGCTAATTGTAACTTAGGCAGGAGTTCTCTTGAATTTGTATTGACCGCATAGGTCATAATCCCTGCTTCCCCAGCCTTTGCATTAGAGGGTTCTGCTTCATCAAAGTGCCCACACCATTGTGAACCCAAGGCATAGAGCTATTTGCTGTTAGGATCTTATAATATTAGTGCAGACCCTATGACCTCTGTCAAGTACACAGTACTGAAGAAAGCTTAGGGATAATGAGCACGCTTTTGGCATACTAATCTGTACTTTGCTCCTAGACATTATCTTTGGGGGAAAAAAACATTCCAAGCTCACTTCCTAGAGTAAAAGCCATCTAAAATCAATGTAAGTGATTCTGACTCAAATGCTTTTTCTCTGACAGTGGTCTTTGAAAATGAAAGAAATAAGAGCACCTTATGAAATAAAGCACCTCTCAGGCTGTGGCCTGTCTCCAGTTGTACTTCAAGTAAATTACCCCAAAATGTGAAATTCATAAACAGTTTCAATAAGTAGGAAAAGAAAGTATATTTGTATTCCAGCACATTGTGCATTAAAGCAACACCACGTCACCTGAATCCATTAAACAGGTTTTGAAAAAAAAAATTCAAAATAGCACTACCCAATAGATGAATGCTATTTTTTTCCTTTTCAGAATAAAAAAGAATATATCTTATATATCTGGATGTTTACAGATGGGATAATATTATTTGAAAATACAGCTTTACAATGGATTGTGAATATTTTGGAGTTAAAGAAGTACTTCCAGGCCAAAGTCAGAGCTCTGAAAAGCTGAGATATTCAGGCTGTTTCCCACTCTTTGTGATATCAGTCACTGAAAATGTGCCTATGCACTCACACATGATATAAGAGTGACAGATGCTGCACTTTGAAGGCTTAATATTATGAAAAGGAAACCTAACTTGTGATGTTACTTGGTTTCATGATGGAATAGCGTTTCCAATATATTGAGTTAAACAAATTATCTGTATTGCTAAAATTAGTACCACCTTTTATTTTTTTTTCCTCCTGTAGATACTGGAAAGTTCAACGTTGAATCAGTGTCTTGCATTTGAACAGTTTTTATCGGATGGTTCTCATCCAAAGCCTGATTCTGCATTTGCCACTTGGGCAAGCGGTGTGTCTTGGCTTTGGCATGCAGAGCATGCATGCAGGGCTTGTGTCTCTCCTTTCTCCAGTGTTCTTGGTTTATTTTGTCATTCTAGCTTTAGGTGCTAACCACTTCATTGCATTTCGAATTCCCTCAATGCTTGGCAGGGGGTGCATGCTTTTCATTTGTGGTGCTGCGTACATGCTCATTGGGAGTCCCACTCTCCATTAGTGGGGGTTACACCAGGCTCTGCTGTACCATACCTGGTGGTAGTGTCCAAACGACAGACCACCAGAACTGCACATGAAGTGTGTGGTAGCACAAGGAATTGACCACTGAGAACATTATAGGTCAATTCTTTTTTTTTTCACTTCCCCCGCTTTTTAGGTCACACCCGGTGATGCACATTCAGCTGGATTGATAGCACAGTGGGTAGGGTGTTTTCCTTGCACAAGGCCGACCCGGGTTCGATTCCTGCGACCCCCTCAGAGAGCCCGGCAAGCTACTGAGAGTATCCTGCCCACATGGCAGAGCCTGGCAAGTTCCCCGTGGCATATTCGATATGCCAAAAACAGTAAGTCTCACAATGGAGACGTTACTGGTGCCCGCTCGAGCAAATCAATGAACAACAGGAGGACTGGGCAGTACTACAGTGCTACTGAGAACATTGTAATAAAACTCTTTTCCAGTGTGATGCATTTGAACAGAGTATGTCTCTTCTCAAAGCAGACCCATTATAAGTATAAAGGTATCAGCATTATTTCTGTATGTTGACTTGTCCCATGCCAAAAGGAAATTTTCTAACTTAATCTTATACTCATGCCTCAGGATTAATGTTAGGTACAACTTGTAATGACAGTCACATATTACCGAGAAAACTATTAAACCTGTCTTGTGTAATTGATGCTGGAGCCATTAATAAGAAAGTTTAGTTTCTTGGTCGGCCATATAAAATTCAACCTGTGGAATAATCGTTTTAAGAACCAGAGGCCTTCTTTTAATTCCTGATTGGTTTTACTTAATAAAGATCTGTGATTAAAACATTCATTGAATGTTTAGGAGTCTTTGTGCAGTGAGGGGGAAAACATCAACGGATTACATTCCCCTCTGGCTATGAAATTCAGAGACGTGTAATACATTTCTTAACTGGATAATAATAACAAGAATATTGCATGGTCTAAGCTCATGCCTGCATAATGTGAATCCCACTGCTTACTCAATGTCATTATTCGAAGGAAAAGAGTCAAGAAGATAAATTGAAACAATTAGATGAACTAAAGAATTTGCAAGAAAAATGTTTCCATTAAGTTCCCTTTCAACCCTAATTCTTTACTTCCCCCCTCATTCTATCACTTTTTAGAGAAAAAAGATAAATGAATGTGATCCCTCAAGCATCTATCAATCATGCGGGAGGTTAGTCCTTGTAAACTAGTATCATATGGATTTAACATGTTCTCATTTGGCACTTCCAACTGCCACGGTGTCTGCACATGTTCCATTTAGAACAGCATCTTTTTTTTCCATCTACATTGCCAGGGCTTGGATTAACTAAAACTAGGATAAAACTGACTCTCAGACATCACTGTGCAGGGTACGTGGTCAAGCTCTGGGGGAAGGAGTGTCACTGTGAAACTTTGGTAAAGGGGAGAAGCTGAGATGAAGGACAACCTCGGCCAAACTCTCAGCCAACAATTTGAGGGCTTGGACACTGTGAATTACCTAGTGTCTGTGGTCTGTCCCGTGAGTGGTGTGAACTTGGGTGCCCTCTGTGCTGGCAGTACTTTCAGCAATGAGCGAAAGCAGCTGGTTGCTACAGGGGCTTCTGGGTAAACTACCACAGAAAGCATGCCCTGCTACACAGACTGTGGAACATTGTGCTTTGTGACATTTATTACTTCATGGAACAATCAGCAAATGCTGTGTGTGCCCCTGTGCTAATATATTGAGTTACAGAGGACATTGATCCAGTCTGTCAACTCAAATGATTCTTTCCAATGGCCCTCTGTCCCCTGCCGAACTAGTAGACTGAGCCTGTCTTTGCTTCATTCCTCTTTCCTTCCTTACCCAGCTAATAGAAGTCCATCAGCCACCATGAGAATAATTCTCTCTGTTCCTGAACTTCTCTTTCTCTCTTGTACCAAAAACTTCTCAGCTCTGGCTAAGCAAATTACTCTACAGTCTTATCTGAAAAAAAAAAAAAAGGCCTTGGTAGAGAAGTGGGGGAGAGGGAAAAGGGGGAGGGGAAAAATATATAGTGACCAACCCAGGTTCAACCTCCAGAACCCTGCCAAAAATGACCCCTGGGCACAGCATGTTGTGGTCCTAGCCTGCCTCCTCTCCCCAAACTATTTCCAAAAGGTACGCGCGTGTGCGCACACACACACACACACACACACACACACACACACACACACCCCTCTGTGCTGACTTTTGTCATCTTAAATCAAGGGCCATTAACCTTAGTGTTTGGTGGGCTACCTGACAATATGTTTTTCTGATGACTTCCTTTTGCTGCAAATTCCAGGGGTGTGCTGGTAAATGTTTGAATACCAGCTATCAGGATGGGATGGGGAGAGCCTGGATTTGAACAATCACTGATTTTGCTGGTCCAAATCATTTGATTTAGAATTTCTATTGTGACATTATTGAAAGTGAAGTTGGAAAAAGATATGTATAGATGGATCTCTGAACTCAATGGACCTAGTTCTAACCTAGATTGAATATAATTCACACTTTTATCTTTCTTCTCAAATCTGTAGCAATTTACTTTCTTATTCACATTCAAATGGTGACCTTTCTTTATACTTGACTGAGAAAATAGAAGCAATCTGAAGAAAATTTTCAGATCCTGAAACTACTGAATTGGCTTTCCTCCTCTAGCATCTGCTCCTAGACCCAACTTGCCTCCTATTTTCTCCATGCTCCTGTATTATATAGTGGCCAATACTAAACCTTGTGTCCTGGTTTCCATGTATTTTCTCCTATCTGGTGTCTTAGTGCCAAGAACACTCCCTCTCCAGCTACATAATTACTGCTTCTTTATAGGACTATTCCAATCTGCATACACATATGCTATAAACTCCTACTGAAAAAAAAGGGTATATACACAAACACATACACACACGCACACTTTAGGTCTCTACCAGTAACTTACCTTTCTACATATATATGTAAATATATATACTTTTATATATATTAAACCTATATATATATATTTATATATAAATGAGATAAATATATATTAATATATCTAAATATATAATATTTATATTATATAAATATAAATATATAAATATATATATCTCAGCTCAACCTGCTCCCCTCCAAGGGGCCCCAGCGAGGAATAGCCAGGTGTGGGGGCAGGAGACTGCACTCTTCTCCTCCGGCAGCTGGTTTATAGTCTCAGAGTCTTGGCCGCTGATGGGATTACATGGCGCCAGGGGGCCAGTTGGTGGGTGTGACCCCTGCCTACTGGAATTTGGAGGATTTGGGTGGAGAATGCTCGACTCCAATCCGAGTAGGCTTGGAGATCTCGGCCCCGAAACCCACGTGGCTTTGTCCCTCAGCAGGTACCTTCAGGTGTGCAGAGAGTGGTCTCAGCATGGTGGTGGCTGGTCCTGGAGGTCTTCGGCTGCCGGGGCCCTGGTCAGGGCGGGGAGGAAAGCTCAACCCACTCCCCTCCAAGGGGCCACGGAGAGGAATAGCCAGGGGCGGGGGCAGGAGACTGCACTCTTCTCCTTGAGCTTTCCTCCCCGCCCTGACCAGGGCCCCCGGCAGCCGAAAACCTCCAGGACCAGCCACCACCATGCTGAGACCACTCTCCGCACACCTGAAGGTACCGGCAGAGGGGCAAAGCCACGTGGGTTTCGGGGCCGAGATCTCCAAGCCTACTCAGATTGGAGTCGAGCATCCTCCACCCAAATCCTCCAAATTCCAGTAGGCAGGGGTCACACCCACCAACTGGCCCCCTGGCGCCATGTAATCCCATCAGCGGCCAAGACTCTGAGACTATAAAAACCAGCTCCCGGAACCTCGCGGCCGCAAATGCATTTGCGGCCGCGCAACATTTTATTATGACATCTCATTCCTACTTTGACAAACTGGCAGGCTACTGAATGTAGCCTGCCCACATGGCAGAGTCTGGCAAACTCCCCGTGGCGTACCCAATATGCCAAATACCAGTAACAATGATGGGTCTCATTCTCCTAAAGAGCCTTGAATATAACCTCAGGGCCAGGATGAAGGAGACGTTACTGGGGCCTGCTCGAGGCAATCGACGAATAACAGGATGGTTTGTGATTTGTGATTTGTGATATATCTCAGACCTGGGGCTGAGATTTCCAAGCCTGCACGGTTTGGGACTGGACCTGCCAGTAGCTAGACAGTTACACCCACCAGCTGCCGTGTAACTCCAACTACGACCAGGATCCAGAGATTATCACACCAAGCTCCTGGGAGAGAACAAGGCAGAGTCTCCTACCCTGTGCCTGACTGTCCTCACCTGGGCCCAGCAGCTGAAGACCTTCGGATCCCAGCCAAGGCCATGCCGGAACCACTCTCCACACACTTGGATGAGCCTCACACATAAAAGAACTGGCAGAGGAACCCATGGATGTGGGACCCGGGGCTGAGATCTCCAAGCCTGCACGGTTTGGGACTGGACCTGCCAGTAGCTAGACAGTTACACCCACCAACTGCCGTGTAACCCCAACAACGGCAGGATCCAGAGATTATCACACTCATCTCCCGGAACTGTGCGGCCGCATTTGCGGCCACGCGACATCTTATCATTTCATTCCTACTTTGGACAAACTGGCAGGCTACCGAATGTAACATGCCGACACGGCAGAGTCTGGCAAACTCCCTGTGGTGTACCCAATATGCCAAATACCAGTAACAATGAAGGGTCTCATTCTCCTAACTCTGAAAGAGCCTTGAATATGGCACTTTTTAAAAAAATCTCAGGGCTAGGATGAAGGAGACATTACTGGGGCCTGCTCGAGGCAATCGATGAATAACAGGATGGTTGTGATATACTTTAAAGTTATATATATATATATATATATATATATATATATATGTTAACTCCATATAGTAACTTTATCTCATGTCAAAACTAGGGTTATCACTAATTTTTACTTTCCCAATTTTTACTGAATTCACTGCAATCAAAATTTTGCTCTCATGAAATGACTCTTCCCAAGCTTACTATTCACTTACTTCATACTGCTAGTCTGTTGATCAATTTTCAGTCCTCTTCTACCTTAACCTTTTTGCATTTGTTTTTTCCTTTGAATAACTGATCACTTTCCTTTAACTCAGTCACTGAAGTCTTTTAAATGTTCTCTATCTCCTCCTGAATTTTTGTCCAGAAGTGATCCTCGAAGTGCTTAGGGAACCATATATAGTACTCCAGTCACATGAATTTGGAAATACCTTAGCCCTATACTATCTCCCTGGTTCCTGATTTTAATTCTTGACATTTATTCCCCTTAACAATATTATCTAATGTTATCATTTCCATACCAGAATTAACTTTTGTAAGCAGTAATCTTGATACTTGATTTTAATAATATCCAAATCCAGAGCTGAAATCTAGATCCTTCTGCTGTACTAAAAAGAGGAATTCACCCAATTTCCACCGCTTGAGAGGAAATTCTTTGGTCCTTCATTTTGTTTGCCAGTTACAAGGTCACACTTTTCTTTGATAATTTTCCTGAGCCATGATGCTCTCAATCACTTCCTCTGAGTACTACAAAGATTTCCTATTGCAGCTACCAAAGTATTTGTGATAAATATACTTTATTTTCAAGTTTCCTGAATCCACAAAGGGCTTGCAAAGAGGTTAAACTCATCCTTTCCTGCTCTTGGAACATAAGAGCTAATTGATGAGACTTTTGAAACCCCAAGTGCTCTAAAACAAAACATCTTATTATCTCATTCTTACTTTGGACAACCTGGCAGGCTACCGAATGTAACCTGCCCACATGGCAGAGTCTGGCAAACTCCCCGTGGCATACCCAATTTGCCAAATACCAGTAACAATGATGGGTCTCATTCTCCTAACCCTGAAAGAGCCTTGAATATGGCACTTTTTAAAATCTCAGGGCTAGGATGAAGGAGATGTTACTGAGGCCTGCTCGAGGCAATCGATGAACAACAGGATGATTGTGAAATTGAATATATTCAAGGGAGAAAAAAGTAGCACAAGACTGCAGTGGGCTAGAGTGCATGCACAGCAAGCAGGAAGCATGCAGTAGATCTGGGTTTAATTTTCAGCTCCAGTGGTACCCTGAGCACAGCCAGGAGTGACTCCAGAGCAGTGGGCCACAAGTAATCATTGGGTACCACTAGGCCTGGTTCACAAATCAAAAAAATAGAACAATCAGGATATAAGTTAAGAGTTAGAGATGGGGTTGGAGATATAGTACAGTGGGGAGGGCTCTAGCCTAGAACATGATCATCAGATTCTGCAGATGGTCCTCTGAGCATTGGCATTGCCAGTAGTGACCACTGAGAACAGAGCCAGGAATACCACTTGGTGTGGCCCCAAAACAAAAAAAAAGGGCCAAAGAGTACAGGGAATAAGGTAAGGTACTTGTCTTATATACCGACCCTGGTTTGACCACTAGCACCAAGTGGTCCCCTGAGAATGGCCAGAAGTGACCTCTGAGCTCAGAGCCAGGGATAAGACCTAAGCACTGCTGTGTATGTCCCCAAATCACCCCCTCCTAATAATTTATGTTTTAGGTATGCCTTACTAGGGGAACAAGATTAAGAATTTCAGTATACCTGTTATTTCTTCTATAACTAAAGCTACCATACATGTTGGATTACAGTTCTAAGTATTTTAAGAAATAACATTAGTTTATCCTTTCTCCTCCCACAAGGAGCTTAGGTTTATTGATTACTCCCACCACAGTGATCTTGAAGCACACCCAGTTCCATCCCAGTCCTTGGTGTTTATCTTTAACTTCTGCTTTGTGCTCTTTTTCATCTATCTGTTAATCACTTATGTCCCTAAATAAGACCCTGTGACTTGTAAAGTCAAATTATTCTAAGGGTTCTGGATTTTGTATATATAAATGAAATATTGCTTTTCTCTTTCCTTTATGTCCAATGCATAGTTTATTTTAGAAAAATATCCTTTTTATACAGACTCAGGAAGACAGTTAATGCTATGCTTTTGTAACATGGGAGTATATTCACTCTGAATAATATTTATTTCTGGTCATCTATCATATGTACTTGACTTCAGCCTGAGGTGTCCTTAGTTTCTAATACCCTAAGAGGAGGGTCCCAAGTGAGGAACTTGGATGGACCCAGGACAAGCCATAAGCTACTTTGGTATTAAAATTGGACAGACTAAATGTCATAAGAAGTATAAGATAAGACATGGTCATGCAACAAACTCTGTTATGACCCAAAAAGAAATAACTGAATAAGGACCTTGCTGGGATTAGGAAAGACTAATATGGTTTGAGGACTGTAGTCTGGGATATGTAGCAAGTTGTCCCCAGGAAGAGCCACCCTTTAAGCTTAGTGTATATCTTACTATGTCCATGCAAAATGACTAGAAATACTATTAAGAAGTAAATTTAAGATGATTATTAAAATAAGTACTGGTGAAGGAAAGGAGAAAACAATAAACTCTTAGGTAGAATTCTGCTCTTGGGCAAATCTCCTTGCAGGAATCCAGAGTGCTGATCTCTTAGATGAGGTTTTGTCCTTGAGTATCTCCTAGAAGAACATCTTATGAAGGAAGGGCTTTACTTCTGATCATTATTTATGATAATGTTCCACCACATCCATGTGTAATTGTTCCCCCCCTTCCAGCCCTTCGTGATTTCTCTATAACTAACACTAAGAGACTTGAATAGAATAACTGGCCAGTATTACCAAACAGCCTGGTGACCTCCATTACTTCATTGTCTATTGCCATTGGCTGGCCAGGGAGATAGTGCCCTGAATGCACCAGGGGACCCTCCGATCACCTTAGGCAGGCCAGTAACTATGCCAGAACAACAACAACAACACATACACACATTTATTGTGAGTGAGGGAAAGTAAACGAGTATAAGGAAATTATTAAATTTATAATATGAAAATTACACCTAGGAAAAGGTGCCCATGGAAGTCCATAATCAGTGTTCTTGTCAAAGTCTGAATTTGTGGAGGCATCTGATGTTGGTTACTTTCTTCAACTGTGTTCAGCAGTTTAGATCTAACTAGTGTCTGGCTGAGATTTTGCCAGGACCCGTGGGGCAGAAGGAAGATGAGAATTGAGGATGCTGAGCTGGATAAATACAGTCTGGCAGGAGGAGAGGGTATCTGATAGGCAGGGAGAAAATTATGTAAATCTACAATTCAGTGAAAGCAAATGGCTGACAGAGAGAGAGCCTAGGAGAAGAGGTAGGGAGAATATTCGTGGGCAAATTAATAGGACCCACAACCTAGTGGATTTTAATTTAGAATATAGGGACCAGGATCTGGAAGTCCCTCCTCCCCCTTGCCTTCAACAGGATGAGATTCTTCTACTTGAGAAAGTTAGGAAGGAATGGATTTTCACTTGAATGGCTGGGAATAGTAGAACTGACTCTTGGGAAATTTTTTTTCTTTCATGTATTTTATGTCATTTTGCTAAAAATGACAATTCTATAAGTGGTAGGAATCAACCTTTATGTTTCTAAAATTTATGTCTTTAGTCCAGAGTCTTTTAGTTGCTGGATTTTTTAAAAATATGGTCTTGAAAAATGCCAGAAAGTATCTTTTGAGTATCCAGCTTCTCTGCTATTTACATCCCTGTTAAGTTTTAATAACCCATCAGAGAATAATTTATTCTTTTCCTAAATCCAAAATCACTGTGTGAGGATGAATATGTGTAATTTTATTGAATGGTTATTATCAAGTTCTTTTTGTGATAGATTGTGACTTGATGGTATTAAGAGATGTGGACACAGGCAGAATAACCTAGATGCAAAAAAAAAAAAAACAAAAGAAAAATCCTGGGTTGGTAAAAAAAGGTAAATTCTGTTCAGTCACAAAGAGAGTACTTTGTGTGTGCAAGGTTATTTCCTAATGTTCTACAAATATTAGCATTCAATCCTCATAACAATCATATGAGGTAGATACTATTATTATCATTCCCATATTACAGATGAGGAAAATGAAGCATAGAGCAATTAAGGAACTTATCCAAGACTGCACAGCTGAGTGGGCTGGAGTCTCTCTTAAGCTAATTGAGAAGCTGCTGAGATAATGGTTAACTAACGCCTTTCCCAGCATATTCACTCATTCTGATGGTTAATCAGTCTTGGGTTTCTAAGCAATTTATAAGGGATGATGCAGAGGACTATTTAAAAGAGCCAATAGCATCTGCATAATTTAGAAGAGAATTGAGAGTGATAAAACTGTCATGACCTCTTTGGTGGTGATTATGCCATGCAGAGAAACTCAATTATGTCCAATCAAATTGCAAACTTGGACTATAGTATAGAGTTTTCATTAGTAGTGGAAATGTCCAAAAAATGCACCTTACATTTGGTATAAGAAATTAATGATCTCAATTTTTTTAAAAAAATCCCTAAGCCGCACTCTTTAAAGCCTATGTTATAATTATTTTCTTCATTATGTTTTAACATTGTATATTTCTAGATCATGTACCAAGTGATGGTGTCTGAAATCTTTTAATTTGCCCTATGGTTTGAGAATTTCTACCTGGAATTAATATTTTTTCTCAGATCATTTATAAAATAATCTAAAGATTAGCACTCAATCTAGACTATTACATTTAGTCATATGTATGCATGTAAATATAAACAAATGAAATTATTAAATTACATACTTAGTGATAACTTTTATGAAAAACTTTTATTATGTAAGCACTTTCATATCAAGGAAAGGAGAAAACGTAGTGGTGGGACAGTTAGTGTAAAGTAATTGGAGGTAGGATCTCTCCCTAATCCACACACCAATGTGTATTTCATATTTCATCGCAGTTTTCTGCATGGTATCATAGAAGTTTATTTATTTAAAAATAATAAGTTCATTTACATCCCAGGATTCAGCTCAAGGACTTTATTGTATTGCCTTATGCTTTCTCCTCCCTCCCTCCCTCCCTCCCTCCCTCCCTCCCTCCCTTCCTTCCTTCCTTCCTTCCTTCCTTCCTTCCTTCCTTTTCTTTCTCTCTTCTCTCTTTCACTCTTTCTGTCACACCTGTTGATGCTCAGAAATCACTTCTGATAGAGTTTGGAGGACCATATGGGTTGCTGGAGATTAAATCTAAGATGGCTGTGTGTAAGGCAAGCACAATATTGTCTGTTGCATTTGGAACTCTGTATTCTGCATTGTGTGCTCACTGCCCTAGGTTTTTGTATGCATTATCTGGGCCTCTTGAAGAAAATGGCACCAGATGCTGAGCTGACCAGGTTGGGAAACCCCAAGCTGCAACACCAGGGGGCCCTGCGCCCACTGGGAGGCATTGTTTCAGAGGGAAGAACCTGGATGAACCCTCTGAGACAAACAGGGACAGAGGCAGCAGCGATGCAAGCACCAGATCCCAAAAGGACACTGCTGTGTCTATCCCTCTCTAATCATAAACAATGGTCTAGGCAGATGGTGAGAGACCAGAAGAAAACCAGAGATGCTTAAGGTGAATAAAAGACCAAATGCAGCCCCTTCTATTCTAATGTAGATTGATCATAGCAGGATCTGAGTGTGAGAAATGGTGCTAGTGAGCAAGCTACTTAGGAGAGAAGTTCCCTAATACCCACCATTTTTAGTGAGATCATTAGCTACAGTTTTTTTTTTATAATTTTATTTATTGAATCACCGTGAGAGCAGTTACAAAGCTTTCGGGTCTAAGTCTCGGTCATACAATGAAACACCCATACCTTCACCAGTGCCCATTCTCCACTACCAAAAACCCCAGTGTACCCCCATCCCACACCCTCCCCCTACCTGTGGGGCAGATGATTTCCAAATTACTCTCTCTCTACTTTTATCACATTCAATATTTTGACACCAAACCCACTATTATTATTTGAGATTTTACCCCAACACTCAGATCTGCTGAAAAGGCAACAGTAGACAATTTGTGTTCTATTTCTGGTTATGAATAACATGATGTCGCGTGGCTGCAGTAGGGCCACGTGATTTTGAAATTTTGAAATTTTTTTTTAAACACCATGAGGTATAATTGTAGATTTACAATTTTTTGTGCCTGGGTTTAGATTATACAATGATCAAATACCCATCCCTCCACCAGTGCCCATTTTCCACCACCATGGATAATAACCCTCCCACTTCCATCCCTCCCATCCCACCCTGCCTCTGTGGCACGGAGATCCCTTGTGTTCTCTCTCTCCTTTTGGGTGTTGTGGTCTGCAAAAGAGACTTTGAGTGGCAAACATGTTCAGTCCATAGTCTACTTTCAACATGCATCTTCCCTCCTGGGAGGATCCTCCAAACATCCTTTATTTGGTGCTCCCTTCTCTATCTGAGCTGCCCTTTCCCCTAGAATGCCTGGCTGTCCTCTAAGCTATGGAGTAATCCTCCTGGTGCTGATCTTAGCTATTCTTGGGTATTAATCTCATATTTTGTTACTTTATATTCCCCAGATGAATGCAATCTATCTATGTCTATCCCTCTCTTTCTGACTCATTTCGCTTAGCATGATACTTTCCATGTTGTACCACTAGTACATAAATTTCATGACTTCATCTTTTCTAACAGCTACATAGTACTCCATTGTGTAGATGTACCAAAGTTTCTTTAACCAGTCATCTGTTCTTGGGCATTCAGGTTTCTTCCAGTTTCTGGCTATTGTAAAGAGTGCTGCAATGAACAAACAAGTGCAGATGTCACTTCGACTATACATTTTTGCCTCTCTGGGATACATTCCCAGGAGTGGTATTGCTGGGTCAAATGGGAGCTCAATTTCTAATTTTTTGAGCATCATCCATACTGTTTTCCAGAAGGGCTGAACCAGTCGACATTCCCACCAACAGTGAAGGAGTATCCCTTTCTCGCCACATCCACGCCAGCATCAGTTACTTTTGTTCTTTTGGATGTGGGCCAGTCTCTGAGGTGTGAGATGGTATCTCATTGTGGTTTTGATCTGCATCTCCCTGATGATTAATGATGTAGAGCATTTTCTCATGTGCTTTTTTGCCACTCGGATTTCTTCTTTGAGAAAGTTTCTGTTCATTTCATTGCCCCATTTTTGGATGGGGTTGGATGTTTTCTTCTTGTGGAGTTCAGTCAGTATTTTGTATATCCTTGATAGATGTGTATTCGGCGAATATCCTTTCCCATTCTGTAGACTGTCTTTGTATTTTGGTCACTGTTTCTTTTGAGGTGCAGAAACCTAAGATAGTCCCATTTATCTATCTCTGTTTTTACTTGCTCGGCCAGTGGCATGGCATCTTTGAAGATACCATTCATTAGCTACAGTTTTATGAATACATGGTTCCAATAGCATGGCCACCACCAGAATGTCAGTCTCTCAACCAGTGGCTCAGGGATACCTCCACCCACCAAACCAGTACTAGGTGAACTTTGTTTTATAGATCAATTCTCTAGACATGTTGCCTTGATGTTTTTTGCTCCTTTACTATGTTCCTTGTGGGTTATTTTGTGTGTCTTCTCCTTCCCTCCTCCCCGCCCTACCCCAGACAAACACACAGCAGTTGTGTATTCCCTCATGATTTAGTCTTTGAAATGGAAGTTAAAGTGATTTTTGACTGACAGGAGTGCTTAATGATTAAGAGGAAGGTTTGTACAGATGAAAATTGCAATTTAGTTCAACTTCAGCCTATTACTACAGTTTTCCCCAGTTTCCTGAACTTCCCCATTTAAAATACAGAAATTATTTAACACCTTGCTTTTCAGTTCAGTAAAAATGTCCAGCACTTAAGAACCATCTATAAAATAAGACTTCCCTTCGTTTTTCTTTTTTTCTTTCTCTTTTTTAAATGTTACCATTAACCAGGGAATGGTAGAGAATTCTGATCTGTTTGGGGAGGGATACATCACTCCATGACTCTATTGTTAGCTGCATAAAACAGTGGTTCCCTCCACCCCACCCCAGGTTTCTGCTCATGCCATCCCTTTCCCACAGTCTACCCATAGATCTTGGTGGGATTATACAGGTTTGTACAGGTGGGCCTACACACTGCATCTTCCAAATGAGCAGAAGTCAGTCCCTCCTCGTCTTATTCTCTTTGACCTCATGCTGTCCTATGTCTGCCAGACACTAGGCACATGAATCCCTCTTTACCCCAAATGATGTACACAATACTGCCCAAAATCTTGGGTTTTGTCCAGATCTAAGCACCTTCAAATGCACTAGTGACTCTATTTTTTTCTCATAGCATCAAGCCTAGTAGAGTCACAAGTGACCACCATTGGATCAATCAGTTCCCCCTGGGGGCAAAACCATATTAACTTTGCCCAATTATTGACTCACTGTAGCTGGAGAAGTTCTATAAAGAAGATCACACCTCCTATAAGATCATTGTCAGTGATTTTAATGCCAAGATAGAACCGAGAAGATCAGCTGAAGAACTCCACATCAGGACCCATGGCCTAGAATGGACCAAACAGGGTAAGAGACTATCTGAGTTCATCATGTCGACCAAGACTATCCATGGTAACTCACAGTTCCAGAAGGCCAAATCTAAATGATGGACATTAGAGTCTCCCAGTGGACTGTTCCACAATAAAATTGACCACATCATATTCAATTGACAGTTTTGCCTGACCAATGTCACTGTTGTCCCAAAATTCCAAATGGGATCAGACCACTGTTTCCTTTGTGCAAAATTCTACTTCACAGAGTGGAGAGAAAGGGCTGTAAAGTTTAAGAAGAGAACTCCCAGAACAACCACCAACTGGGAACTCTTTGGCACTATTGCGGCAATATGGGAAGATGCAGTCATTGACAACATTGCCAAGGAATATGATCGACTGGTTCAGCACCTCCATGATTGTTCAAGGAACACCCAGAGAGAAATAGCCACAAAAAGAAGTTTGTCTTCGAAAACACTTGAGCTCATTTGCCAAAGTGGTTTGGCGCAAGCCTCAGGCAACCACAAGCGAATGTCTGAGCCTTCAAAGAAATGCGGAAAAGCGATCAAGGAAGACCTCAAAGAGAAAAGAGCAGTGGTGCTGCCAGATGCGGCAGAAGCTGGGAAAAGCATTCGCAATGCCAGCCTGTCCTTTGCAAACTACAAGACCAAGATGACTGCCCTCTGACATCCTGGTGGATCTATCACATTTTCTAGAAAAGCAATGGAGAAGATTATCTATGACTTCTACTCGGATCTCTTTGATAGCCACATCCACCTGCCCACATACCAAATTCTGCAGGATGGATATGTCATTCCCAACTATCTCCTTCTGAAATTCAACAGGCCATTTCATCGGTAAAGAAATGAACAGCACCTGGCCTAGACAAGGTCAGACCAGAACACCTGAAGAACCTGCCATCAATACTCATGAATACACTGGCTTGGCTCTTCACACACTACCTGTCTGAATGCAAGGTTCCATCCCAATGGAAAAGCAGTAGGACTGTACTACTGTACAAAAAGGGAGACATCCACAACATTGGCAACTATTGCCTGATCTGCCTGTTGTCTGTCATCTACAAGCTCTTCATTAGAGTCATTCTGAATAGGATCGGTAGAACACTAGATGAAGGACAACCATGCGAGCAAGCTGAGTTCCGAAAAGGATTCAGCATGATCGCTCTCAATGAAATGAACATCTCTGAATGCAACAGTTCCTAAGTCGAGAATTCAACATGATGAGTGACCTGGCACCTGAGTTGCACAGGAGGAAGAGACAGAGACTCGGAATGCCTTCAAGATCATCAAAGAAATAGCTAAGAGCAAGAAGAACCTTCAGCTCCGGGCACATCTCTTCAATTCTACTGTTCTTCCTGCATTAACATAAGCCTCAGAGACCTATGAAAATAGGATGAGAATGCTATTCGGGTCTCCCAGAGAGGAATTGAAAGAGCTATGCTTGGAGTATCACGCTTCACTCAAGTGAGAGAAAGAATTCGGAGTTCCGACCTCCATCAACAATCAACAATCAGGGATGCTCTCTCGTTTGCCAAGGTGTCAAAAATCAGATGGGCTGGACACGTAATGAGATCAGGAGATGACTGTTGGACTAGAGCCATTACTAACTGGGTTCCACTGGATGTCAAAAGATTGTGTGGCCGCCCACCTATGAGATGGTCAGACTTCTTCATCAAGACCCTTGATGAAGAAGTCTGACCATCGATTTGAAGTTCTTTGTGTTCCTAGAATGAGTAGATGCCATTGGGCTACCCTAGCACGCGGCAGGGAGACATTATTTGCGCCAGCTAGAACAAATCGATGAGTAACGGGATGTCAAGTGATCAAGAATCATTGACTCAAACTTGATTCATTCTGAGTAAAATCTTGTAAGAGTGTTTTTTTTATTCTCTCACAGTTTCCTTGTTGTTGCTAAGTAATAGCTTTTATTTTCTTACTAGATACCAAATACAAGGTGTATTTGTCTACATGTTGACTATCATCTTACACAGAGCTATTTTTCCCATTTTAAAATTTCAGTTACATCAAATTTATAAATTTATTCAGTGTACTTCTAGCAAAATATCTCTGAAGATTCCAGAGATATGCAGATACGGTTCATAAACACACACTTAGAATAAATTGTTAGTAATTACCTAATAAAATACTTCAGTTTATGGATAATATAATTTGAGTATATTATTAAATTATAAAATGTTTTCTGAATATTCAATTTGCTTTTTCAATTTAGTAAAGTATTTTATTATTTTCCTCATGTAAATCTGAAACAGTGAATTTTTGTTTTGTTTTAGGGCCACACCTGAAAGTGCCCAGGGCTGACTCTTGGTTCTGTATTCTGAAAATTGAAATTTTATCAGTGTTAAATAACTAGGAAAAATTTTTCAAGTATTACAATGAATGTTAAACTATTCTAGCAATTATGAACAGCTAATTCAATGTTTATTCGGAATAAATTTGTAAATCATTTCAAATATATTTGATGTTTTACATTAATTATTTTTTACTTTGTTAGATTGAGCAGTTCAAAAAATGTTTTGACCTTTAGAACTGCTTAGTGTAGCAAAATGCATGCCATTGTAATGTTCAGGGAGTTGGAACAAACTTATATTTGTCACAGTTGAAATTCCTCCAATAAAATCTTTTTTGATTTATAGACCCAAAACTCCTTAGAGATTTTGTAAATCAAAGTAATGTTCATGGTGTTTAAGTTTGCTTTTGAATTTCTGATTTAGATAAAGATTTGTAATGCCACGATTTGACAACTTTTATTTTGATCACCCATCACACAAGATACTGTCACTTGGTATATGTTTTATATATGCATCCCTTCCACTAAAAGGAAACATGATCTGTGAAGCAAGAACAAATTCTATCAGTGAGGAGAGAAAGAAGATAATTTAAAATTATACCCTGATACTTTGACAACAGAATTTTGATCACAAAAGTGACTGCTTATAAACTATACTCAAACATGCCCAAGATTTCACAGTAAAATCTGAACAATACTTTTAATTAATTTCTTTTAAGGGAGATTGTGATTGTAGCTCAGAAGTAAAGCACTTGTCTTGCATGTGTGAGGGCCCTGAGATTGATTCCTGGCACTGCAAAGAGAAAAAGAAAAAATTATCCAAACCAGCAAAATATTAATTGATGCATTTGCCATTGTAAATTCTGATGATCAGGCGCACTTTCCTAATATGACAGGAATAAAATACATTATTTTAAAGCAGAGATAAAGGTTTCTTCCTGTATGCTGCTGCTTGCTATGGGTTTTTTTTTGTCAAATTTAGCTTTAGAGTTCACTGAGAACATTTATAAATATATTAATTTTTCTTCAGGTACCGGAACATAAAGGCATGTGGGATGCAAAGAAATATGTGCTGTACTTGGGAAAGTATGAATGAATGCCATCTGGATGAGCAAAATTAAGCTCTCACCAAAAACAACAGCTACTTTGGTGACTCCCCCAAGACATATCTTCAAAGGGAAGTAAAATCCATCAGAGAGTTGGATATGATATGCAAATAGCATGCACATTCAGGGCATTTGGATTACAGGTTGGAAATAAAGTAACTGATGACAGTGACAGGATTTTAGCTTCAGAATGACTTTAAGACTCTGAAGTGAGATTTCTCTACCATATGTGCCACATGCTGTGTGTGTGTGTGTGTGTGTGTGTGTGTGTGTGTGTGTGTGTGTGTATGCAGAGGATCCAGTCCTCCCTTCCTGTTGTGTGGAAGTGAGACAAGAAAGAAATTTCTGGCCTGCAGATGTGAGCTCGAGTGAGTCTCATGGAGGCTCGACTCTCTGGCACTCTGGAAAAAATGTCTCTTTCACAGTAGAGACACTGGGCTGGAAACCTCCATCATTTACTTTATAGATTCAAACCTTTGAAATCTGTTCATCTATAAAAATAATGGCTTGCAGTTGAAAGGTAACATTTAAGCTGTACTGAGGCACTAATTTGCCAGATTTACAGCTCTGTCTAGTAAGCCCCTTGAATGAATGAAGTGAGCAGAGGAAGTTACACTCAGTTCAGGACTGCAGCCTCTTTTACTTTCCAATCACCCAGACTTAATCTCCCACCACTTCAACTCTTCCAACTTCCTCACACATTCACTCCACTTTTCCACTTTTAATTTGTTTATATTTGGGTTACACCTGTTGATGCTCAGGGGTCACTCCTGGCTCTGCACTCAGGAATTACTTGTGGCGGTACTTGGGGGGAACCATGTGGGATGCTGGGGGACACAGCTGGGTCAGCCACATGCAAGGCAAATGGCTTTCCACTGGTCTCCTCACTCTTCTTTTTAAAACTAGGTTTTTGGCCTAGAAAATGGTGCAGTGACAAAAGGACTTGCTTGGCCAGCACGAGGCTGCGGGTCCCAACTCTGGTGCCAATCCTAAGAAGCAGAAGCTCAGTCCCCAGCACGGTCTTCCTAGAAGAGCAGATTTTGACAGCCTGGCAGTCTAGGGATTACCACAAGCAATAAACAGGTACACAAACATGTTCTCATATGATTTCTAGACCTCATTTTGCTTTCGTTTTCTTGGTGTAAACCTTCCCCCAAATCCTTAATACGAATACTGTTGGACTCCCTGTCCCTTCCATATTATCCAAATTGGAATTTTCTCTCTTTCCTTTATACTCTTTGTGTGGGTTTCTCTAACCTTTGGGGGGTTCTCTCCCCTTGGCTTCACTTCCTGTGTGTGAATATCCATGCATTGTTGGTTTCCAATCTCATGTGAACGTTCTGACCCATTCAGAAATTCTTAGAACTTGTGTGACCAACTTGCCCTCCTATTGTCTGCAGAGAACAATTCCACTTGCGTTGCCTCTTTCATGATTTCTAACCCAATTGTTCTCTCTTAGTGCACATGTTGAACCTTTTTATCAGAGAACTTCCATCATCTTAATTCACATTGCTTCCATATCAGAATGCTCGTCCATCTTTATCCCTTCTGCTTAGTTTTCATGGAAAAGAGCCCTTTTATTGAATTACAAGATCTCTTCACTATATTTTAGTATGAATGTCCATTTAGTCTCAGACACTTGTGCTCCTGCAATTATATTATATTTGAAAACTTTCTCTTCCTTTAGGTTTTTTCTTCTGAGTAGCTAATATCTATTCACCCAATAGAGCCTTTTTTGGGGTTGCTAATTAGCAATTAAAATCATCATTAGCATTTCCTAGATTGTTCAGGTGGGCCTAATGCAATGGAAATGGAAGAATGTAGCAGAGCCAATGTTGTGCCAGGGAGTACAGGAAAGACTTGCCCAGTCATGTTGGCTGTAACATGACTGCAGAGAGCTAGGCACCAAGGAATCTGGGCAACTAAAAAGACAAAGATGAAAATTTTCTTTTAGAGGCTCTGGAAAGAAACTTGGCACTAGTGACATTTGATTCTAGAGAGAGGAGATCCATTTTAGTCTTCATGTCTATAGAACACAAAGGTAGTAAAGTTTGTATTTTTAAAACAGTGACACTTGCAATACAGATGCCAGAGGAAACTCCCAACCCCCTTCTTCATCCTTAATCCTAATTAGAGTTCATATAAACTATCTTGTCTATTTAAGAGCTAGCTGGTGTTATACTGTCCACTTAATGTTGGCGATCAAGGAATGAAAATTATTATCTCCCCATTTACGTGGTAGCCTACTCTTTCACATTCAATAACAAGTTCATGATTCCTGGATAAGCTTGTCCTAAAACTTTGAGATGAGAAAGTTCATTTTAATTGGATTTGTTATATGATGCCAAAGCAAATGCACATCTTTCCTGGTAAAGCCAGATTTTCGAAGACAATCTCCAGAATAAAGTTTCAAGAAAATAATGTTGCTTTTTTCCACAGGCAGAGCTGGTGGAAAAGTCAGACCCACAAATAATCATGATTGTGGGAATTATGATATTCAGAATACATAATAATTAAGATATAAAGACTTAAAAGATTATATTCTAAAGAATGAGCAAAATGATATAAAATTTGTAGACAGATTTGGTGGAAAAGAACAAATTGCTATTGTAGGGAAATATAATGATAATACAATTGAAATGAAATTCATTTAGTTAGGTTATAATCATTGAGCTAAAAGATTTGAGGGATATATTCATTATTCATAACAGAATGGCCAGAAAAAATGTTAAGGGAAATGGAATAGAGAAGTAAAAGATTGAAAAAAACAGTTGACATTCTATTTAGGTAGCTAGATTTTATAGTAGGTAGAAAGATAAGTAAAACTTGATTCAACTCTAAGAACTTTTATAAGGACTATAGTACAAATTTAACATTTCAGAGCTCAATTTATTATAAATAGACTTGGAGTTTAGCAGCAAGTTCTTTAACCAGTTGTGCAAAGGGGTATATTTATATTGGGTTCCTGCTATCATTTTTCAATATGCTATTCACATATGGGCTGGAGCAATAGCACAGCAGGTAGGGTGTTTGCCTTGCACACAGCCAACATGGCCGGCCCAGGTTTGATTCCTCCGCCCCTCTTGGGAGAGCCCGGCAAGCTACAGAGAGTATCTTGCCCGCCCGGCAAAGCCTGGCAAGCTACCCATGACGTATTCGATATGCTAAACACAGTAACAATTGTCACAAAGGAGACATTACTGGGCCCGCTCGAGAAAATCGATGAACATTGGGAGGACAGTGACAGTGACTATTGACATATATGATAAGTAACTTTCTCATTTATTATTTCTCTGCATATTTTGGACCACTTTGTTGTAATTTATCTTTTCTTCAGACTGATGAAAGTAAAATGGAAATGGTAAAACTCAGATAACTGCTATAGTGCTTGATTATATTTCACACTCATTATCACCTTTGATGTATTCCTAGGACTGTGATAGAGGTGTTTTTTTTTTTTTTTACAAATGCACAAATAGAGATGATCTCACTGGTTCACGATTAGTGTTTATCAGTTTGGGTGTTATACAGAATGTTGCAGAGATGAGAATGAAGTGTCATGCATAGTATGGCTAGTATGGATTCAGAGTCATTCATCAAGCCAAATAGAACTTTATTTGGGGGCCACACTCAGTGGTGCTCAGGGTTTACTGCTGGCTCTGCGCTCAGGACTGACTCCTGACAGATGTCTGGGGACCACATGAGATTAGACCTGGGTCAGCTGCATGCAGGGCAAGCAACCTATACTCTGTACTGTTCTTCTGACATGCCAGATAGAATTTTAGTGTATTGTGGGTTTTTAAATTTTTTTATGTCAGTACAAATCTTCGAATGATATTATTGCTGCATATTAAATTCTGGCTAGATATTCAAATTTTCTCCTCAATAATAATTAAATGGTAATTCAAAGGACGTACAGAGGATTAACTCTGCTTGGTGATCTTTTCTGATTTACCAGGTATCACTATGGTACTCTACACAGCACTGCACAATCCTTTGGGAGTCCTTCCTCTTGGAGTTAGAAATGAATTAGATACTTCGCCTGTATGCTCAGTTTCTTCTGAGCAATCCTTAACACTTTTCATGAAGCCTTGCAATCACTTGCTCATTTGACTCTGCATCTACACTGTGGGCTGCCCAATGACAGGCCTAATTTATTTTTTACTTCCCTATGGCTTAACTAACTGCTTCTTCGACTGACTTTTTTCTAATTTTTAAATCAGTTTTGTTTAGAAAATATTCTCCCAGTAATTAAAATTCAGTAAAGCCTTTAATTTAGGGGGCAGTGTATCATAGAAGATTATTTTCTTCTGCTGTAAGAGGAGAGAGAATTCAAAGTTACTTTCAAAGTGAGGTAAAATTTCTCGTGTTTCTGGCAGTGGTGAGTGTGTTGGTTAAGAGCAGATTAGTTTGCAGGTTGAAGCAATCTTGAAGTTCACAGAGTATTTTATTTTTTATCAGAATGAATAAGTGATAAGAAAGTCATGTTATTTTGAAGAAGAGCAAATTTATCCTTTTTATATAACTGTTGCATTATTATGATCCATCCTCTCCATGATACTTCTTGGTTAAGTTTACTTTGTATGTTCTTAGTATATTCACACTTTATTTCTTATTATTGCTTGCTTGGTATCTCTTTTGTCTGCTTCTGATTCACGCCCTTGACATATATTAAATGTTTATTATAAATAGCGTATAATTCTGAACAGCAATCTAAAAACCTCAATATTTAATTGAATTATCTAATGTATTTATATTGAATATGATTACTGGTACATTTGGACTTACCATGTTACTTTTCTAGGTTTGTTTCATTATATTTCCTGTGCTTTTTGTTCTCCTTTCCTTTGGATTGATTGGATACACTAGGATTTCACTTAATCTCTCCACAGACTCTTTGAGTATTCATCTTTAAATTATATATAGTGATTGTGTAGGAGATTAAGTATTCATTGTAATCTACTTTGAATATTTGTATTCTTCATAGACAATATAAAACTGTTCATTATTGTTGTATTATTGTTGATAGATAATTTATTCCTACATATACTGTACATCAATAACATTATGTTTTGCACTGTTACTGTTCTTTAAAATATATTTGATATAGTAATTTGTTTTCCATTTATTTTCCATTTATGATTCTCTTTATTCATTGTAGCCATCTGTTCTGTTAACTTGAATTGTTTTCCTTTGATAGCAAAATATTTTTCAAGATTTTTAACTGGAGGTTTCTGGAAGCAAATTATTTCAGCTTTCATTTGAAAAGCTCTTTTATATGAAAGATTTTGTATTTTAAGGATATTTTCATGTAGAATTTGAGATGAACAATTTACTTCTGCATTTAAAATTGTAAATCTCTTATCTGTTACTCTCATTCTTGTGACTCTGAATATAATGTCATTCCCCACAGCTCCCTCTACTTTTTAAGTTTTGTTTTTAAAGCTCTGATCCCCTTGTGTGTGTGTGCTGTTGATTTTGTCCTTCAAATGATTCACCGAGCTTAGTAGAGTATCACTTAATCACTTAATCACTTAACTTCCCGTTAGTCGTCGATTTGCTCGAGCGGGCGCCAGTAACGTCTCCATTTGTCCCTGTCGCGTGCTAGTGTAGCCCAATGGCATCTCTTCGCTCCGGGAACATGGAGGGCCTCAAACTGATCGTTCATGACCTTGACAAAGAAGTCTGACCATCTGGTAGGTGGGCGGCCACGCGGTCTCTTGACATCCCGTGGAATCCAATCAGTAACAGCTCTAGTCCAACGGTCGTCTTTAAATCTCATTACGTGACCAGCCCATCTGATTTTCGACACCTTGGCAAATGAGACAGCGTCCCTGATCCTTGATCGTCGACGGATGTCAGAACTCCGGATTCGTTCTCTCATTTGAGTGAAACGTGATATTCCAAGCATAGCTCTTTCTATTCTTCTTTGGGAGACCTGAATGGCGTTCTCATCTTGTTTGCATAGGGCCCAGGTCTCTGAGGCATATGTTAATGCAGGAAGAACAGTGGAATCAAAGAGATGTGCCCGGAGCCGGAGGTTCTTCGTCCTCTTAGCTATTTCTTCGACGTTCTTGAAGGCGTTCCAAGCCGCTCTCTTCCTCCTGCGCAGCCCGGGTGCCAGGTCATTTCTCATGTTGACCTCTCGACCTAGGTACACATAGCTGTTGCATTCGGAGATGGTCGTTCCATTGAGAGCGAATGGGGCGTCAGGAACAAGGCTGTTTCTCATAAACATTGTCTTCGTAAGATTCAGCTGTAGTCCTACCTTTCCACACTCACGGTCAAAATCGGCCAGCATTTGTGCCGCTTGGCTGATGTTTGGTGTTATTAAAACAATGTCATCAGCAAAGCGGAGGTGGTGTAGTTGCCGACCATCTATCTTCACTCCCATTCCTTCCCATTCCAGTCGTCGCATGATGTTCTCGAGGGTGGCACTGAAGAGTTTTGGTGAAATGGTATCACCCTGCCGCACCCCTCTCTTGACATCAACGATCACTTCTTTGTAGAATGGTGAGATCCTGGTAGTGAATCCGCAATACAGCTCACGGAGGATCCTGATGTATTGGGCTTGAATGCCCTGATTGGATAGGGCTTCAATGACCGCTTCCGTCTCAACAGAATCAAAGGCCTTCTTTAAATCAATGAACGTTAAGCAGAGCGGCATCTTGAACTCCCGAGAAACCTCAATGAGTTTGGTTATCGTGTGGATAACTACAACTGGTCTCATTCACCTGACCCTGAAGGCTTCACTTACATGGCAGCACTGAGAAGGATGAGAAAGGAGAGGCCGACAAAATCTCAAGGCCGACCTAGGCTGCCACAACGAAGGAAGACAAAAATGATCGTCTGTACTTTCAATGCACGTACGCTAGCATCAGATGCATCCATCGAGGACCTGATGGTACAAGCGCGAATGATCAAGTACGACATCATTGGTCTGACCGAGACAAGAAGACACGAATCTCACCATGCCGTTTTCGACACTGGAGAAGAATTGTTCCTTGGAACATGCGATAAAAGAGGTGTTGGAGGCGTCGGTGTCCTTGTCAACACAAACTTGGCCAAGAGCATTGATTCATTCGAATGCCTAACAACCCGAATCGGACGTTTACATTTGAATAGATGTGGCTCACTGCCTGCAGTTTCTATCTTCGTTGTCTACGCACCAACATCTCATTATGATGAAAGAGAAATGGAGAAGTTCTACATGGAGCTAGAGAAGTTCTATAAAGAAGACCACACCTTCTACAAGATCATTGTGGGTGATTTTAATGCCAAGATAGGACCGAGAAGATCAGCTGAAGAACTTCACATCGGGACCCATGGCCTAGAATGGAACGAACAGGGTGAGAGACTGTCTGAGTTCATCATGTCGACCAAGACCATTCATGGTAACTCACAGTTCCAGAAGGCAGAATCTAAACGATGGACATGGGAGTCTCCCGGTGGACGATTCCACAACGAAATAGACCACATCATATTCAATCGACGGTTTTGCCTGACTGATGTCGCTGTTGTCCCAAAATTTCGAACGGGATCGGACCACCGTCTCCTTCGTGCAAAATTCTACTTCACAGAGCGGGGAGAAAGGGCTGCAAAGTTCAAAAAGAGAACTCCCAGAACGACCACCAACTGGGAACTCTTTGGTACTATTGCGGCAACATGGGAAGATGCCATTGTTGACAACATCGACGAGGAATACGATCGACTGGTTCAGCACCTCCATGAATGTGCGAGGAACGCCAAGAGAGAGATAGCCACAAAAAGTCGCCTATCTTCGAAAACTCTTGAGCTAATTCGCCAGCGTGGTTTGGCGCATGCCTCAGGCAACCGCAAGCTAACGTCCGAGCTTGCAAAGCAGTGCAGAGATGCGATCAAGGAAGACCTCAAAGAGAGAAGAGCAGAAGTACTGGTAGATGCGGCAGAAGCCGGGAAAAGTATTCGTAACGCCCGCCTGTCCTTCGCCAACTATAAGACCAAGATGACTGCCCTCCGACGTCCTGATGGATCCATCACATCCTCCAGAACGGCAATGGAGAAGATTATCCATGACTTCTACTCAAATCTCTTCGATAGCCATGTCCACTTGCCGACATACCAAATTCCACAGGATGGGTATGTCGTTCCCAACGTTCTCCCTTCCGAAATCCGACACGCCATTTCGTCAGTAAAGAAGCAAACAGCACCCGGCCCAGACAAGGTCAGACCTGAACACCTGAAGAACCTGCCGTCAGTACTCATCAATACACTGGCTCGGCTCTTCACTCGCTACCTGTCTGAATGCAAGGTTCCATCTCAATGGAAAACCAGCAGGACCGTACTACTGTTCAAGAAGGGAGACATCCATGACATTGGCAACTATCGCCCGATCTGCCTATTGTCTGTCATCTACAAGTTGTTCACTCGAGTCATCCTGAATAGGATTGGCAGAACACTAGATGAAGGACAACCATGTGAGCAAGCAGGGTTCCGCAAAGGATTCAGCACCATCGACCATAGTAGAGTATGGTTGAATAAATTTATTTAGAAAATTGAAAAAAACATGATTGTTGTAAATCTCCTATGCTCTTACCCTCCTCTCAAACTGGGTTCCATATGTAATTCCACAGAGCTCTCTTCTGTTTTTTCCCTGTGTTTCCATGTAATTATATTATTCTCCACTTGGTTCCCTGCCCTTCATTATCTCTGTATCTAAAGGTAAAAAAGGTAAAGGCCCTCCCGTTGATCGTCGATTTGCTCGAGTGGGCCCAGTAACGTCTCCATTGGAGACTTTGTTGTTACTGTGTTTGGCATATTGAATACTCTCGGTAGCTTGCCAGGCTCTCCGAGAGGGGCGGAGGAATCGAACTCGGGTCGGCCATGTTGGCCGCTTGTAAGGAGAACGCCCTACCGCTGTGCTATCACTCCAGCCTGTGATAAATCTGCTTTCAAACCTCTTTGAAAAAGGCACTGCTGGACTAAGGAGAGAACTTGAACTTCTGGCACTGCATGTCCCACTGAGCATTGCCAGGAGTGACTCTTATATGGACAAACAGAATCCTACTTCCATTTTGGTTCTCAAATTCTTTGATTATTTTTTATTATATGTTTCTAGTTTTAGACTGTAGAATTCTTACAATTTATCCCGAAAATATTTACTCTAAGTTTACGATTCTCTGCTAACATCAACGTGTGATTCTGTGTCATTGCTGAGTTGGCTTCTTTTATCATTATATTCTTTTGATGCTGGTCACACTTGCTTAGGCTTCAGAAAGTTTTGTTGTAGGCAAGTGTTGGTATAATTGATTTTTGGACAATAAAATGAATAATATTTCAGCAAGAGTTTCTCCCCTGTCGGGTCACTAGAGGGAGGATTATTTTCTTTTAAAAATATTATAATGAGATATGTCATTATTTCTGGGATGGATTGGTGGTGATCTGTTCACCTCTGACCTTGGCTAGGGGAGGGATCCTGTCTCATTGTTCCACATGCACTTTAACCTGTGAGATCTGCCTGGCCCTTCTCTCTATATACAGAGATGCCATATATTCTGCAAGTGTTCTGTGTAGTAAAATAAGTGGACCAGAAGGGAAAACTCTGTACTCAGGATTCCTTTGGATTTCTACCTACTACTGCAGTAGAAATACAGCTATTAAAATACTATTAGTTTCTTCTTTAACCAGTAACAGTTTTGCTTAAATAATTCTAGAACCTCTTTGCCATACACACCTTAAAAAGCATTTAATCTCCATCTTGAAAGTCATCGGTTATTTTTTGGGAGGGGTGCATATCTGGTGGTACTTAGAGGGCCTCTTATGGTGGTACTGGGCGACTGAAGTGACTGCAGTGTCGGGGTTCCAAAAAAGTTGGTTGCATACAACACCACCTTAATCGTGGTACTAGCTCTCTACCCAGATGTGGACACTTTTAAGGGCAAACATCCCTCTTTAAATTCTTTGTGCCTATAGTTCTTCAGTGGCTAGAAAGACGTACATAATATTTTATTCTTCCATGGTTTTCTCAAAGGTATAGCCTTAGTGATGATCTTTTGTAAACTTCAGCATCTGAACTTAAAAGCTAAAAGCTGAAATTTCCTTTAGATATTTATAAAAATGAAGTTTCCTGCTCTGAGGCAGTTTAGCCCAGTGGGGTTCCAGGCACTGAATGGTCTCCTGAAAGTTTCCCTGAACCTGAGCAGTATCACCTGGTCAGGCCCTTAAATTAAACTGCCTGCCAGATTGACTATAAGTCTCTGGGGATGCCCAGTTTCTTCCTGAGCACTGTTTGGAGGCTGTCCCTCTACTCAGTCCAAATTTAAAACTTGAGAATAAGTTGAATAGCTTGTGGTAGTTTCATTATTCCATAAAATTAAATAATGACTCTGTATTAAAAATATTTTTCATTTTAGGGAAACACACCAGAGAATACAATACATATATATTGATTCATACTCATACCTATTATCCCCACATTCTAGTGGACCAAACTGTTGATTACTAAAACAGTTATTCAGTTCACATATATAAGTAGTTTGACCTTGAGGCGAAGACTTTTCCCTTTTTATAACTTCCACAATGGACCTGCAATATTCTATTACTTGCTAGTTTTTTTTTTTACTGTTGATTACATAAGAAAATGTATTGTTCTTGAATCAATTCTGTTCATGCACATCAAACTCCTGATGCCATGACCTTTAGCTGCTTAACACTTGCTTCTGCTTTTCTGGCCTCTAATTTCTCCTGCCCTGGGGCAGATTCAGAAGTGGCTCCCAGGCTTCTTCGGTTTCTAGGAAATGAAGAGACAAAGTTAAAAACAAGTAAGTAGATCATTCTTGCAGGTAAAGAATTTTACTTTTCCTTCTCTCTATTTTTTTCTTCAAATTTTGAGGTAAATTAAATGTTTTTGTGACACTAGTAATTGTTATGAATTTAACAGCTGATCTACATACACACATACATACACATACGCACACAGACACACATTGGATTTGCAGAATCATTTAATTTTTTAGCCACAAAAAAATGCCTGTCTTCGAAAACTCTTGAGCTTATTCACCAATGTGGTTTGGCGCATGCCTCAGGCAACCGCAAGCGAACGTCGGAGCTCGCAAAGCAGTGCAGAGATGCGATCAAGGAAGACCTCAAAGAGAGAAGAGCAGAAGTGCTGGTAGATGCGGCAGAAGCCGGGGAAAGTATTTGTAACGCCCGCCTGTCCTTCACCAACTACAAGACCAAGATGACTGCCCTCTGACATCCTGATGGATCTATCACATCCTCCAGAATGGCAATTGAGAAGATTTTCCATCACTTCTACTCAGATCTCTTTAATAGCCATGTCCACTTGCCGACATACCAAATTCCACAGGATGGATATGTCGTTCCCAATGTTCTCCCTTCCGAAATCTGACACGCCATTTCGTCAGTAAAGAAATGAACAGCACCCTGCCCAGACAAGGTCAGACCTGAACACCTGAAGAACCTGCCATCAGTACTCATCAATACACTGGCTTGGTTCTTCACACACTGCCTGTCTGAATGCAAGGTTCCGTCCCAATGGAAAACCAGCAGGACTGTACTACTGTTCAAGAAGGGAGATATCCATGACATTGGCAACTATCGCCCGATCTGCCTACTGTCTGTCATCTACAAGTTGTTCACTTGAGTCATCCAAAATAGGATTGGCAGAACACTAGATGAAGACCAACCATGCAAGCAAGCCGGGTTCCACAAAGGATTCAGCACCATCGATTATATCCACACGATAACCAAGCTCATTGAGGTATCTCGGGAGTTCAAGATGCCGCTCTGTCTAACGTTCATTGATTTAAAGAAGGCCTTTGATTATGTTGAGATGGAAGCAGTCATTGAAGCCCTAGTCAGTCAGGGCATTCAAGCTCAATGCATCAAGATCCTCCGTGAGCTGTATTACGGATTCACTAGCAGGATCTCACCATTCTACAAAGAAATAATCATTGATGTCAAGAAAGGGGTTTCGCAGGGTGATACAATTTCACCAAAACTCTTCAGTGCCACTCTTGAGAACATCATGTGACGACTGGAATGGGAAGGAATGGGAGTGAAGATAGATGGTCAGCAACTACACCACCTCCGCTTTGCTGTTGACATTGTTTTAATAACACCAAACATCAGTCAAGCAGCACAAATGCTGGCCGACTTTGACTGTGAGTGTGGAAAGGAAGACTATAGCTGAATCTTACAAAGACAATGTTATTGAAAAACAGACTCGTTTCTGATGTTCCACTCACTCTCAATGGAACGACCATCTCCGAATGCAACAGCTATGTGTACCTAGGTCGAGAAGTCAACATGACAAATGACCTGACACCCGAACTGTGCAGGAGGAAGAGAGCGGCTTGGAATGCCTTCAAGAGCATCTAAGAAATAGCTAAGAGGACGAAGAACCTCCGGCTCCTGGCACATCTCTTTGATTACACTGTTCTTCCTGCATTAACATATGCCTCAGAGACCTGGGCCCTACATAAACAGGATGAGAACGCTATTCTGGTCTCCCAAAGAGGAATTGAAAGAGCTATGCTTGGAATATCACGTTTCACTCAAATGAGAGAAAGAATCCAGACTTCCAACGTCCTTTGTCTATCAAGAATCAGGGACGCTGTCTCATTTTCCAAGGTGTCAAAAGTCAGATGGGCTGGTCACGTAATGAGATTTAAAGACCACCGCTGGACTAGAGCTGTTACCGACTGGATTCCACAGGATGTCAAAAGACCACGTGGCCGCCCACTACCAGATGGTCAGACTTCTTCATCAAGATCATGAATGATCGGTTTGAGGCTCTTCATGTTTCTAGAGCAAACAGACGCCATTGGGTTACACTAGCACGCGGCAGGGACAAATGGAGACAGACGTTACTGGCATTCGCTGGAGCAAATTGATGATTAAAGGGAAGTCAAGTGATCAAGTGATCAAGTGATCATGGATTTTCTTCAAGCTCCACTTCACGAAACTGTAGAATGTTAGAGTTGGAAATAGCCTTATAGATAATGTAGTATTACCTCCCACTCAAGGAAAGGCCCCTTTCTACATCACCCCAACAGATGAAGTTTACCTTTCTTCCTGAGCACTTTTCATGATTTGGAATTAATTTTCTTCTAAACCTATTGAATCTTGAGTAGCTCTAATTATCAGAAATTTCTTTTTTTATCCTAATCCCAAACTGTGCATAATGATGGCTGCCAAGAATTGATAAAATTATCCTCCCAATTTCCTTTATTTCTTCCCCACATGACTGGATTTACTCCTTGAGATTTCTATTATTGCAGCATATTCTCAGCAGGGAATTGTGGAGAATGCACAGTACTCACATTTTATTGAACCCGTGGTTCTTTGGCTTTGCATGCAATGAAAATTGGTGTGGCTGAGAACAGATTTCCTGGCCCCAGAACAAGAGAGATACTTGGAAGACAATTATGTTTGGTTGCCTAATTAGGGCTTTTAAGTTAGTGTATGAAACTCTAGCAATCTAACCCAGCAGCTTCCTTTTCTGCATGCAGGAGCCCCTTACACTCAGCTATCATAACTAAACAAGGACAGCTGGTCTGCATGTGCCTATCTGTGGTGTGCTTCACAAGGACTGAAAGATTGGCATATATCAATGGAGGTGACACATGGACTCATTCAGTTGTTGGAGTAGCCCATAATTCCCACCTCAGGAAGATCATATAGCCAGAAACTTTACCTAATAGTGCAATAGTGCCAGGTCTAGGTTATCCCTAGGCCTTATTGAAGGAGACTTGTCATCAAAAAAAGGCTTTACTTGCCCAGAAGAACCTGATAGTGGGGTTATATTGGACCTTTGTGCTCTGAGTGTGAGTTCAGGTATTGAACTGGCTCTAGGGCAGGTTAGGCTTGCTGACTGGAATGAAGAGTCAAGTCCAGGCCTTACTCTGTCTCAGGTCACTGTCCCAGGTGACCACTGTGAGGTCCATTCCATAGGAATGTTTCTTGGAAGCTTCAGATTCAATGAATCTGGTACCCCAACCCATGATTGGTTTCTATTTAGGTTTTTCAAGTGGACTTTGTTTTAGAATAGTTTTAAATTCAACCCTTCATTCCCCCATCCCCACCACACACACACACACACACACACACACACACACACACTTCTTTTTAAAAATGTGTGAGCCCAGAAAAATAAGTTTAGAGGTTAGGCACAAGCATTGTAGACCCCCAAGAACTATCCAGTATAGCTCTAGAGGCCTCAGAACCCTGCCAGGGTTGCCTTGGTAACCCCAATAGCAGAGTCCAAGCATCACTCCATGCTCAGACCCTGAAATCAAATCACTCACTTGGCTGGCCAGGAATCATGGGGAGGCCCTTGGAGTAATGGTTGGGAAGTCAAAATAAATAAAAGAAAAAAATGTGGAGGGGGGATCCCAATCATGTCTAGCTAAGTAAATTATACATTAAATGGCATTAGCCTAAGTCTAGCTATAAAGTTATTTGTGTTAATTCTTCCTCATAGTTTTAATGAGGAGGGAAGAGGTGGAAATACAGAAAATATTCAGTCAAATTTTTATTGTGATTGTTTACTGTAAAGAGGGGAAGTAAATACCAAATTGTCAGAAATATTTTATTGATGCTTATAAGTCATTTGAAAACTAATGAATTATATGAACTTTAGATATTTAGATATGCTAATAGTAGCTAAAGACTGAGTCAACAGGAAAAATATTCCTAGACATATCCTGTGTATGTTTATGTATATGCTGGCAGGGATTATACCAGGATCATACCCAAGATCTCAGTTGGGTGACCAATGGGCTATATTCCCAGCCCTTATCCATTTTATTAAATTAAATTATTTTTTCATTAAATTAAATTATTAAATTTCATGTGGAATGAACTCCATGTTCTTGACCCAAAATGAAATGAACTGCTTATGATCTCAACAAATCTCAGTGTTTTCTTATTATTTTCTGACTATTGTAGTTGCCAATGAATGCCACGTCATAAACTCCCACTCCGCTTGAAGTCTAAGTAAACATTTATTGACCAAGTTACTATAAAGAGAAAAAAACTCAGATTCTTGAAATGACTGGAGTTCAAGCAGCACACTAAGGGGGCAATCCAAGGTCACACAGTGTGAAAGTACATTGTCAGTAATGAGCACAGAGCTCTTTGTTATGAGATAACCACAACATAACTTCCATATGCATTTTTGTGCAGAGATGCTATGATAGAGTGTAGTAGTTTTCCAGGGAAGATACTGAATACTGAGGGCAAGTGGCAATATATTATACCATTTGTTTCTATGCCTGGTAGATAAGTGATTATAGCAGTATATCTTCAGAGGTCTTCAAGCTCCATGTTTGCAAACATATTAAATATTGAACAGATCACTGAAACTATTTTTATATTTGTTTTGGGGCCACACCTGGCTGTACTCAGGTTTTATTTCTGGTTCTGCTCTCAGGGATTGCTCCTGGAAAGGGTTGGGGTATAAAGGGGTTCCAGGGATCAAAGCCCAGTTGGCCAAGTGCAAGGCAATAACTCTATTGTACTATCTATCCAACCCACTGTAACTATAAACTATCAAAGCCCCTTTCAAAAATAAGGAACTATAGTCTTAGTTTTATATTAAATTATAACTATATACTAAAAGTTTTGGATTTTTAAAATTTAATATGACATTCACTGATTTGGGGCTGGAGCGATAGCATGGCGGTTGTGCGTTTGCCTTGCGCACAGCTGGCCCAGCTGAGCCAAGTTCGATTCCTCCGCCCCTCTCGGAGAGCCTGGCAAGCTACTGAGAGTATCTCGCCTGCAGGGCAAAGCCTGGCAAGCTCCCAGTGACATATTCAATATGCCAAACACAGTAACAACAAGTCTCACAATGGGAATGTTACTGGGCCCGCTCGAGCAAATGGATGAACAGTGGGAGGATAGTGCAGTGCTACAGTGCCACTGATTTGATCCAACTTTTCTAACTTTTGCCTAAGTTCAGTTACTCTGTCTCTATATTTTCTTTTCTGATCAGACCTTTTTCCTTGTTTTTTGTCCTTCTCAAGTATTCTAATAGTATCACAATTTTAAGTTTTTCATATAAGTGATACATATTTAATGATTTAATATAATTTCTAAATCACTCTATCTTTCTAAAGTCACTTTTTTTTTCTATGCCTCTAAAATTCATCCAGGTCTTTTCGACCTTCCTGTATTTGAGGTGCCTATTAAATGTACTTCAGTTCACTTCCATATACTTTGTGTTTCATATTATCTCCTGCCTTGTAGTGGTTGGCTTAGGCTTATATTTGGGTCTAGATGCCCATCAGTATCCACAGTTAGATACAAATTTCTAAGATAGATGATACTAAGTAAAATCTTTACTTTCCATGAATCTCACATTAGTACTAGAAGACCAGTAACATCTAAAAGGTAAAGGTAAAGGCCCTCCCGTTGATCGTCGATTTGCTCGAGCGGGCCCAGTAACGTCTCCATTGGAGACTTTGTTGTTACTGTGTCTGGCATATCGAATACTCGAATACTCTCGGTAGCTTGCCGGGCTCTCCGAGAGGGGCAGAGGAATCGAACTCGGGTTGGCCATGTTAGCCGCTTGTAAGGCAAACGCCCTACCCGCTGTGCTATCGCTCCAGCCCCAGTAACATCTAAATTTAAAATATATATATATATATATATATATATATATATATAGCCCCTAGTGAATTCATGAGTTATCAGTGCATTCTGAAAAAATATATATTTTATTTATTGGAGCTCATGTGCATTCTATATTTGAAACCAAATCGTACTTATGCAAATATTTGTGCTCACTCAGTGGACAAAATAGAAAGTGCACGTTAAGCTCAAACATCTATTTTTTGTTCCCCTATACAATGGCCTCTACTTGTGAGTAACCCTCCAACAACAGATTTAAAATTTAAAACATGTTTTCCCACATTTGAAATTCCCCAAAGCTCAGATTAATTACCAAGTAGTGCTGCAGACTCAGCAGCACCAGCACCCTGAACACCGCAGCTCTGATTTTATACAGAATTGGCATGTTTTTGAACTTTGTGAACTCTCTGTAGACTTCGTATTCACAGCATTCTGGCTACTTCATGAAAAGTTCATCTGGCAGTAATGAAATGTTAGTCTAACAACCTATAATAAAATGTTAAAATTATGAATGTATTGTAACACTACAAAGAAATTGCATATTTGATTCATGACTTTATTAAATGATACACTTAAAGAACAATTAGTTTCAATTTGACTAATTCCTTGACTAAATATCATAATATTTAGTACCTTCTAATTCTCCTGACAGTAAACATGTGGTTCTAGTAGTTTAGCAGTTGTTTCTATGAATGAGGGTATGGTGATGGTCATAAAATTAGTAAGGTATTAGAGTCAAGAGACATATAGCTCAAAGGAGTATAATTGGAATTTCAAAATTAAATCTTCATATATATGAACAGTTAATTTATGAGAAAGAAGCCAAGATCATAAAATGGAGAATGAAAGTGTTTTCAATAAATGGTTTTGGGAAACTGGATCATCTATGTATACCATGCACAATAATTCACTCAAAATGGAATAAAGACTTTAGTCTTGAAATCATGCACTGAAAAAAAAAATAAAACATAGGCAAAGTGCTCTAAATACTGGCATCTATAATGTATTCAGGGATTCAATTCCAATTCCAAGGGAAGCCAAAGCAGAAACAAACGGAAGTACAGAAAACTCAACAAAGCTTTTGCATGGCAAAAGAAACTCATTAAAATGAAAAGACATCCTACTAAACAGGGAAAAATACTTCATACATTTGACAGGGGGGCTATTAGCACAGATATTTAAAGCCCCCAAAAACTCAATAAGAATTTAACCTCATTGAATGATGAGAAGAAAAGCTGTCTATAAATGTTTGTGTGTGTATGTGTATATGTATATATATATATATATATATATATGTGTGTGTGTGTATGTATGCATGTACATATACACACATATGTATGTGTATATATCATACAGACAAACATATGGATTTAATCCCCACACAGCAGTGTTCTGATCTTCAGATCTTCTAGCTCTATTTCCTGGAACCACTCTTGGTGATGTTCAAAGGGATCAGTGGTAGTGCCAGGCATCAAAGCTAGGTTAACCATGTACAGGCAAGTGTGTTATATCTCCAGTCTCAAGTAACATTGTTTTAGAGTTTTTTCTTAGTGAATAATCTGCACTCTCTCCAGTGAGATAGCTCCATTTTATCTCGACTTTCACTCAGCTTTCAATTCTATTTTTCTTCCTTCTTATTTTTCCTTCCTTTTCTATCCTCGTTCATTCTCTTTCTTCTTTTCCTCATTTTTCTCCTTCAGTCTCCTCCTCCAAAAACTCTATAATGAATTAACTTACAAAATTTTTCGATAGAAAATAATATTTGGAATTATTTTACCATTTTAGGAGTATGCTAAGAATTTAATTTTTCTAGACTTTATATTTTGAACCTATACCACTTAAAATAAAAACTAGGTATCTTAATCTTTTAAGAATATACAAGAAAAACCTCTTCAACTTACCTGACACTATCATGTATTTTGAACCATACCATTTAAAATCTAAACTAGGTAGGGGCTGGAGTGATAGTATAGCAACAGTTTAATTGCTGAGCACAGAGCCAGGAGTAACCCCTGAGAATTACTGGTGTGACCCAAAAACCACCACCAAAAAAAACCTAACTAACCAAACCCTCAAACCTAGGAATTTAGCCATCCTGTGCTTTTTCAAAGGGGTTTGGGACCATACCCCTTTGTGGTGGTGTTCAGGGTTACTGGCAGTCCTTGGGGAACTGTGGATGGTTTCCAGTATCAAACTTGGGTCACTGTGTGTAAGACAGACACCTTATCCTCAGTATTATCTATCCGACCCAGCTGTTCTAAAGTATTATTTCCCCCACAGCCCAAAACACAATGGAAAATAAGTCATTGAAACTAGTCATTTAGAAATATGAAGATCATGATCACGAGCATCCTGTTTTTCGTCGATTTCCTCGAGCAGGCACCAGTAACATCTCCTTCTTCCTAGCCCTGAGATTTTACAAGAGCAATTTCAATGCTCTTTCAGGATTAGGAGAATGAGACCCATCATTGTTACTGGTATTTGGCATATTGAGTACGAGATGGGAAGTTTGCCGGACTCTGCCGTGCGGGCAGGATACTTTTGGTAGCCTGCCAGGTTCTCCAAAGGAAAAAATAAGATAAGATGTCGTGCTGCCATGAATGCGAATGTGTGGAGAGTGGTCCCAGCATGGCCGTGACTGGTTCCGGAGGTCCTCAGCTGCTGGGGCTCTGCTCAGCTGCTGGGGCTCTCTCTCTCTGCGGGGGGGGGGGGGGGCAGAGAAACTCAACCCTCCCCCTTCCTAGGGGCCCCAGTAAGGACAACCAGGTGCGGGGGCAGGAGAAATATGAAGACTAGCATAAAATTTTCTTTTATTAAAGTAAATACTTTTCCCCAATTTTAGGCAAATAGCTTAAAAATTCAAGTCAAATATGCTGTTTCAGCCACCTATTCAATACTTATTTTGGTTCTAAGTATTTTGTATAATGATGGTTCCTTGAGCTTTAAACATTTAATGTACTGTCACTGATTCATTAAATCATTTATAGACTATCAAGAGTTTTTAAGAAAAGAATTATATTTTTATATTGTAGAGTTTTCACAGGCATTTGCTTATCATTTAGATAAAACTTCTACTACAGGGTTAATGAAAAATGGAAGAGTAATTTCTGCTTATGAAATCAATATAGGTTTAAAGATTCTCTAAAGTTTGCAGTGGAGACTTAATACTAAGCTTAGAAAAGAAAAATATAAGGTCAGAAAAGGTACACATCTGTAGGGAAACTGAAATATTGTTTTTGAAATGTGTGACTTTCAATTTTCTATATTAACAGTTACTTAATATCACACTTAGATTCAAGATTTTATGCATGAGTACCATTATACTTCTACTAAACAGATGTTTGTTTGCACACTACTTTCCCTTTAGTAATTATATCTGATTCTTAGGACAGGTTCCTTGGCAAGTTTGAACCCAGATATTTTATTTTCAAAGCCTCTAATGAAGTTGCCTGTTAATGCGACAACAGTGCCTGATAGGAACTGGATAATGTCTAAATATTGATTGTGATGTCTGTCACAGCTCGGAAGCACTTCTATTTAATTCAGTTTAAAGAAATAAGAAGTTAGAAACTGGCAGATGAAGAGAGTGCATTTAATTTTTTGAATGTAACTCAGCATATTTACATGTAATATTTGAAAATGAGAGGTTAAGAAAATTATAGTCTTATTACTTGCTGTATTGAAATTGTAAAGCTCTTGCTGTTCTACTCATAATATATAGGCATCTGAGCATTCTACATTTTTTAACAATAGGACGTGTGTTGGTGATGTCAGCAAAATTGTGGAATGGGAATTTTCCACCATTATTTCCCACAGAAAAGTTACTTTGCACCAATTCAGGACTAAAGTTGCTTTAGTCCAGCAAAGACATCGCACCATATTAGAGCTAAAAAGATCTTTTTTTTTTTTTTGGCTTTTTGGGTCACACCTTGCGATACTCAGGAGTAAGGCCTGGCTTTGCATTCAGGAAGTACTCCTGGCAGTGCTCAGGAGACCATATGGGGTGCTGGGAATCGAACACAGATCAGCCGGGTGTAGGGCAAATGCCCTACCCGCTGTACTATCACTACTGCCCTAGAGCTAAAAAAGTCTTAAGGGAAAAGCACTTCGAAGAACATAAGCAGCATAGTTTGATTTTACCTGCATTGTCCTTTCCTACGTAGCACCCTCAGTGTTTAGATACTGCAAATTTTCTCCCATAAGGAATGAGTTTTCAGTTATCTTCAATAGCTGCTCAGAGAACTGTCCAAGAGGCCCAGGTATTTCTAGCCGCACTCAGAATATTCTGACGGGCACATTTTAGAGTTTGTGAGAGGCTGGGAGCGAAGTAACCAAGGCCAGAAATTTATTAGGGAATCAGAAACTCTGCATAACTCCATCGTGAACCTCCCCCCTTACATGTGACATGAGGCAGCATATCTATAGATATCTCAGTAGCCCTATGGATCCCCCCAGTATTTCCTGTGCCTCACCACTTCTGCCTCATGGCTAACTTTCCATGTGCACCTCCAGATGGTGAGAGTAAGCTTTTGCAGTTAGCTGGAGAGCACACACAGAAAACCTGCCAACCCCGCAGGAGAGAGAAAACAACCAACAGTTTAGGGCACTGCCCTAGGGAAAACAGACAGGAGGCTTGCCATAGTGGCCTGGCTTCACAGAACTGAGAAGCAGTGTACAATCTTAAGACTTGTGGAGCACCTCTATATCCAAGAACAGCCCCCCAGAGAATAAGAATCTGTCACGTGGCGGCTGGTGACTGTTGTCTTTTTTTTTTCCTTCAGTCACTCTAAAGGCTGATGGTATTGATTATTTCTTCAGATGCAAAATAGCAACCCAGGAAATTAACAGATCAGGATATTCAAACAAGAACAACTTCAAAGGTACACATAATTTTCCAGTGACTGATCCTGAACAAATGGAAATCTGGAAATTTCCTAACAAATAATTATCAAATTTTTCAATCAAATAAAACCTTGAAGATGAATGCATTGGATATGGACAAAGGCACAGCTAAACTCATTTTTGCTTAAAGCTATATGGAAGCTAAAAATAAAAGAAACAGTCTACTCAAGTTGTAACCAAAAGCATTTATATGGAGTCAAAATAGACTCAGCAAAAAACTGCAACAAAAGCTATAGAAGGTTTATGTATAATTAAAACAGAGTCAATTCAGAAAAAAGATTTTATTTGTAAATGTTTTTGTATTAAACATTGAAGAGCTCTCTAATATGAAAGATATTTTAGTATATGTAAAGGGAGAAATCTATTCATCAATGGATTTCATGTTCTATTTTTAACAATGAACTGGAGGGATAGAACAGCGGGTAGAGCATTTGCCTTGCATGCAGTCAACCCAGGTTCGATTCCTCCAACCCTCTCAGAGAGCCCAGCAAGCTAACAAGAGTATCCCACCTTTACAGCGGAGCCTGGGAAGCTACCCATGGCATATTCAATATGCCAAACACAGTAACAACAAGTCTCACAATGGAAACGTTACTGGTGCTCGCTGGAGCAAATCGATGAACAATCAGAGGACAGTGCTACTTTTAACAATGGATTGCCTAGACAGAAAATTAATATGGAAATAGTGGACTTTAACTACACTTTAGACAAAATCATCTACTAAAGAACATTCCTCTCAACAAAGGAAGAATGCTTTTTCTATTAACAACACAAATAACAGGGCCAGAGAGACAGTCTAGTGGACAAGGTGTTTGCCTTGCACACAGCTGACCCGAGTTCATACCCTTGGGACACTGTATGGTCCCCTGAGCCTCCAGGAAAAAGCTGTAAGCACCACAGTGTGTGGTCCAAAATGAAACCCAACAAACAACAAACTAAAAACCCAAGAGAACACAAAGAATATTTGTTAGAACGTGGATCGTGATCTCCGTTTAACGACAAAGGACTCCAGAGACTGCAAACAGCAAGCAAGGTTTATTGTAAGACTGGCTAGCCAGGGTCAAGCCGCCTACATGGACATGCAGGTCCAGCAGGTTGGGCAAGACCCCAAGCTTCTTCAAAGGGGATCTTATGTAAGCCTTCACTGGCTGTTACAGCGGAGCCCACACATTTCATAGGCAATAGATTTGTAACAGCACATACTTTCCTAATCAATCCATTTAAAAGTACATCACTCCTTAGCCTATAGATTCAAAGATCAGCATTTATGTACATAGGCATTGTGGCTAGTGGGCATCTGGTAACTTGGACATTTGGTTATCACCTGACTCCCTTTGATTCAGTGGAAGTGGATAAGGGAAAAGTTCATAACAGAGGTAACAGATCAGGAAGGGCCAACAAATGGTTTCCGAATTTACATCCCAGCAGGGAAGAGTCAACAAATGGTTTTAGAATTTACATCCCAATAAGGAAGGGCTTTGCAGCTAAGGCTCTACTAGGGAGGGGGCAGGAAAGGGAGAGTTACTAATTAGTAGAGTGTTAACTCTGGAATCTCCCTGGGGTCCCAAGGGACCTTACAATATTCTCCAGGATAAATAATATATTAGGCCACAAAACAAGTCTTGACAGATTTAATAAAACTAACATATAAGGCACATTTTCTAATTGAAAAAGCAAGGAACTGGCAATCAGTAACTGTAATAATCCGGGTAATTCATAAATATGTAGAAGTTAAACAAGATATTCTTGAAAAATCAGCGAGACAATAAAGAAATCAAGAGATTTATAAAATTTGCATAAAACAAAAATGAACTCAGAATGTGCCAATAGTTTTGGAGTGCGGAGAAAGCAGCTTGAATAGGGAAGTTTATAACAATAAATGCCCACATTATGCAGAGAGAAAGATCTCAAACAATTTCACTCTAGACATAAAGTAGAAAAAGAATGCATGTAGCCCAAAGTAAGCCAAGGAAAAGAATTAAAAAAAATTCATAGCAGAAAAAAAATATCAGAAAAGTAGAAGACATCAACAAAACCAAGAGCTCTTTCTGTCTTTTTCCTCCTTTTGCCTGGAAGAATATTCATCAGTATTCAGGAGCTGCTCTTGACTCAGCACTTGGAATTTTCCCTGGTGGGTGCTCAGGAGCCCCTGTTGGGGTTTGGGCATGCCAGTCTGGCCTCCAACACACAAACATGTGCTCCAGACATCTCTCTGGCCCAGAGCTATTTTTTTTTTGCCTGTAGAAATAATCAAGTGTTTTTTAATTAAAAAATTGTTTTTAAAAGTCTGTAAGTGTACATTAAAATGTATTTTAAAGATCAAATGTTTGTTGATCTAAATTGGTCTATGCTTGTTGGTCTATGTTTAGATCTACTGAAAAAGAAAAATAAGAAAATATCTAAGAAAAATATCAATAAATAAAAGTTTTTTTTTCCATTTTCGACACTGTGGCTTACAATACTGTTAATGATAGCTTCATGCTCACAATTCCAACACCATACCCTTCACCAGACTATCCTTCCTAACCTAAGACTTCCTTCCCTACCATGGTAAATTAACTTCTGTAGGTCAGTTTTCAGGGTTCTGTTGCCTTTGGCCATTTATTATTCCCTCACCTAGTCTCCTTATATACCGTACATGAGAGAGATCATTCTCTAACTGTCCCTCTTCTTCTGACCTACTTCACCCCGCATAGTCCTCTACAGATTTTTTTCCATAGAAGCAAATTTCATGATTTTATCTTATAGCTGAGTTTTATTCCATTGTATCTATATATCATAGTTTCTTTATCCAGCAATATGTTCTTGAACACTTTGGTTGTTTCCAGATTTTGTCTATTGTAAATAGTGCTGCAATGAACAGTGGGGTGCAAATGTCATTACTATTTAAATAGAGTTTTTTGTCCCCTGGGTAGGTGTCAAAAAGTGGAATTATTGGATCACGTGAAAGCTTAATTATTAGTTTTTTGCGGTATTCATTATTTTCCTAAAAGTTGAACCAATTAATATTATTTTCTTTTCTTTTTCTTTTTTTCTTTCTTTTTTTTTTTTTTTTTTTTTTTTGCTTTTTAGGTCACACCCGGTGATGCACAGGGGTTACTTATTCCTGGCTCTGCACTCAGGAGTTACTCCTGGCGGTGCTCAGGGGAATATATCGGATGCTAGAAATCAAACCCAGGTCAGCCAAGTGCAAGTCAAGCACCCTACCCACTGTACTATCTCTCCAGCGCCTCAGTTAATATTTATATCAACAGTGTGTAAGGGTTCTTTTTTTCTCCACATCTATATCAAAACAGTATGTTTTTTGGTTTGTCTGTCAGTTTTGGGCCAACACCCTGCAGTGCTTGGGACTTGCTCCTGACTGTGCTCAGGGATCACTCCTGACAGGCTCTTGGGGACCATGTGGGGTGCTGGGGATTTGCATTGGGACAGCTGTGTGCAAGACTGGACCCCTCTGTATTATATGTCCACCAGTGCACATTCCCCACCACCAGTATCCCCAGTTTAACCCCCTTTGGGGCATTATGGTTTGCAATACAGACCATGAGAGGTTATCATGTTTGGTCCTTTATCTACTTTCTGCACACATCTCCCATCCCGACTGGTTCCTCAAGCCATCATTTTCTTAGTGATCCCTTCTCTATTCCAGCTTCCTTCTTCCCTTTGCTCATGAGGCAGGCTTCCAGCTATGGAGCAATTTTCCTGCTTTTATTCTTCTTTTTGATGTATGTCAGTCTCACTGATATAAGGTGCTATCTCATTGTTTTGATTTGCATTACCATGATAAGTGATGCAGAGCATTGTTTAAATGTAACAATTATCCATCAGTATCTTCTTCTCCCCATATTTTTGGTGGGATTATTTGTTTTTCTTGTTAAGTTTTCAAAGTGCTTTATTTGTCTTGGATATTAACACTGTCAGATAAATGGTGGGCTAACATTCTTTCCTAGTTTGGGGTTATTCTGGTTATTATTTCTTTCTAGGTGCAGGAGCTTCTTTAAATAAATTTACATTCCAGGCACATCCAATTGTAGTTTTTTTTAAAATCACCAGCTAAGTGAGGCATAGGATGTGAATGTGTACCTTTCCCCTAGGGCTTTCTGAATGCTTTCTAGGGCTCTATGGAAGGTCAAAACTACTTAGGCCTTGTCAATTAAAATTGTCTGCAAATTGAAGTGCCCTTTGGCTATTGTTCAGATAATCTTAATAAAGTAGAAAGCCCAAAAGGGGTGATTTGAAGTTTTGTGATGTGAGATCCAGCTTTTCAAGTTTGGTTGATTATTCAAAGTAGAGGCCACATGCACCTGACAGAGGAAAACTATCATTGAGCCAAAACATATTTCTTGTCCTTGCCAGAGCACATTTGAGCCGGCTTGCGGGTTCTGCTCAGTTCGGGCCTCTCTCACAATGTGCTCCAGAAGAAGAATGTACCACGATTATGTGACATTGGTATTACCTTTTTTTTTTTTTTTTTTTTGCTTTGCTTTGCGATTTGAGTCACATCCAGCAATTCACAGGGATTCCTCCTGGCTCTGCGCTCAGGAATTACTCCTGGTGGTAATTCCTTGGGGGACCAGATGGGATGCTGGGAATTGAACCTGGGTCAGCCACATGCAACTGCTATTGCTCTAGCCCCAACATTGGTATTACTTTTAACTTAGGGAGAGCAGAACTCATCCAGGCCAGTCCCAATATTCAAGTGCAGACACTAAATGACAGGAGTTCAGGTTTCTTTGACCTCCTTTCTTTAAACATATCAACTCATGTAACCTTGTCTAAAATAAAACGTTGAGATGGCTTAAGCTTTCTGCAAGTAGGAGAAGCAAGAGCAGAATTTTTTTTTCAATTCCTCTGACTCCTTGCAGTGCTGTGACTTCTCACTTAGATTCTAAATGACTGCTTCTATGTAAGTAGAATATTTTCCTCTTAAGCATAAGTACCGAAGGCAGTTTCTCCAAGTACCAAAGTTCCTTGTTGTTTAACATATTTTTTGAGTTTCCCAGACACACACACACACACACACACACATACACACACACACACACACCAGCAATCCAACAATCTGGGCTAAAGTGCTTTGTGCATAAACAGCCGTTGTTCTCCTGCACTTTGTTTTCACAGTGATTTGAGTGTATAATTCACGTGGGAGATGGCTTCGGTAATTAGAAAATTGCTCCAAGTGGTAAGGGGGCTGTTCTTGCTGCCAGAATCCTATGCCTTTGCAAGGGCTCACCTATCAGCACTCAGGCTGTCTTGGCAAACACTCCAGTCCCCACAGCACTGGCTGGCAGGCGATGCCATATTGGGATGGTTTGAAATTTCCATTAGGGAACTGTTGTCTGAAAGATGACAATTAAGAAAGGGACAGAGGATTCCAGAGTGGGAGCATGTGTGTCGGAAAATCAAAGGTAATTTTCATGAATCTTTATACATTTTTTGCTCTGCCCACAGGGCAGAGTCTGGCAAACTCCCCGTGGCGTACCAAATATGCCAAATACCAGTAACAATGATGGGTCTCATTCTCCTAAAGAGCCTTCAATATAATCTCAGGGCTAGGATGAAAGAGACGTTACTGGGGCCTGCTCGAGGCAATCGACAAATAACAGGATGATGAAAATGAAAATGAAAATTTTGCTCTGCAAAATTATTAATTTTACACCATCGGTATGGATTGAACTTGTATCCACAGAAAACTCCTTTAAAGGTGATATCCTTTTAAAATAAGGTTTGATGCCAGGGATAAAAAGAATTTATTGGTATTAATCTGAAATCTACTTTAGCTAATATATTTATATCCCATTTTCTTTGTATAATTTTTATGTGGATGAGGGCCTGGGACCACACCTGCTGGTGCTTGGGGGGTATCAGTCCTGGAAGTGTTGGGGGAGGGGGGTGATCATAGATGCTGGGGAATTTATCTGTTTGGGGACATGTTCGGCATATTTTTATTTTGCTGTACATTATTTTATCATTTTTTGGTAAGCCTGTGTTTTTACCTTGTTTGAGAATATTTTCTTTTAGAAAGGGAATTTAGACTGTTTTATTTATTAAAATTGAGTAAGAATGTCTACATCGGAGCCAAATAAAATCTCTGATCATATCTGTCCTTAACAGAAATCAGTGGGAGCTTTGGATCCAGAGTGGAGACTGGGTGCTACTTCCTCCCTGCCGCTCCTCGTGTCTGAAAGTGAAGAGCAGAGCTCTGTTATGAGGAGGCCATGTCCTCAGCTGGGCAGTTGACCCCCTACTAGACAGTCCCATCTGCAGACCCCCAGCTTGCCACATCCTGAGGACTGAGCATGCCCCTCCAGCCTCTGGTTCTATAACTAACATGTACTTCAGTGGAAATCAGGTCAACTCATGTGCACCCAAATCCACTGCAGTATTAATACCTTAAAGCTAGGGAATCAGCCTGAGTGTCCATCAAAGCATGAATGGACAAATAACATGTGATATATTCATATATAGATATCATGTAAATATACACACACACAAACCCACAGTGGTATATTATTCTACCTGAGAAGGATTAAAGTCCTGCCATTTTCTGCAACATAGATAAAATAAGGCATTTTGGAAAGTGAGATATGTCAGTAAAGACAAATAACTAATGTCATACTAAGGTCATTTATATGCAGGATATTTAAAATAAATGTGTCAGTAACAGTAGATTGATGGTTGCCAGGGACTGGGCATTGGGGGAAGAGAGAGATGGCGGTCAAGTCATCCTTTAGTAAGATGCATCAATTCTGAGTACAGCTGACTGTACCATATACTTGACAGTGGCTAAGGTAGTAGGTCTTAAAGATTGCCAGCACTAAATTGCAGGGGCTTCTCCTAGCTGCCAGAGTTCGTGGACTCCCCCACTTGGGGATGCCCAGGCTGTGGAGTGGATAAAGGAGAAAAGGAGTGCCAAGCCCATTGGTTGTCATTTATTACGTACTCCCCAAGCACCTGTTCAAGGCTCTCTAAGCTCCCCATACTAGTCTCACACTGCCCCTCATTCCTGTCTCCTCTTCTCTCCCCCACTCATCCCATGGCACTCCATCTTGCAGCAGAGTCTCAAGTTTCTCCACACACCTGCTCCTGCGTTCTTCCCCTACATTCTTCTCCCTCTGTCCCCCTTGCTAGTCTTTCTGTACTGGATCTTGCTGCCTGCTCTCTCTCTCCTCTCTCTCTCTCTCTCTCTCTCTCTCTCTCTCTCTCTCTTCCTCTCTTCCTCTCCCTCTCTCCTCTCTCCTCTCCTGCCCTCCCTCCCTCCTTCCATACTGGAGGTAGTCATCACACCCCATCTGGCAGCAAAATCAACATATCAAAAGCCCTACTTCTGCTCAAGGGCAAAATACCACTTAGGAGTGTTTCTGCTCTCCTTAGTCCAATAACTTAATTAACATCTTGATAAACATCTTAATATTACTCCTTAATATCAGTTATTTTGTATAGACACAGTAAGAGATACATTGAGCTTGTAGGATGGCTCTCCTAGGGACATCTCGCCACAGACTCAGACTACAGTGCTCACGCTAGATTAATCTTTCCTAACCCAGCAGGATCTGAATCTAGTTATTGCTTTTTTAGATCATGGCAGCATTTATCATGACCATGACCATAACCATGACCATGCTCTTAACTTATAGTTAAGTATTATGGCACTTTGGCCAGGCCCATTTCAATGCCAGGGTATTCACATAGCTCACAGCTTGCCCTGGATCCATCCAGTCCCTTTTCGGACCCTGCTTTGGGGATGCTAGAAAGTAAGGGCAACTGAGGCTTAAGTTAGAGGACAGATATCCAAGAGGGAAATATCATTCAGAGTCAGTTAACCTCCAAGTCAAAAAGCATAGCATTAACTAACTTCTTGTGTCCATACAAAAGGGACATTGCTCTGAATTAATTATGCAAAGGACTTAAGGAGAAGAGAAAAACAATATTTGCAAGTTAACAGTACACAAAGAAAGAGGTTACCAGTAAACACAGAGGAAGGGGAGCACTGTGATGGGAATAACCCAAAAAGCCTAAGCTCCCTGTGGCAAGGTGGAAAGGAAAACCAATGTTATCCTACACTTGACAGGTAGTAGGTCTTAAAGATTGCCAGCACTAAAAATGTTCAGTTCTTGGTTTTTGGTTGGAAGCGGGGGTGGGGGAGCTTATGCAAAAGACTTAAGGAGTCCTTAAGCTAAGCATTGCTTAGGAGGACCTAGGAGGACCCCTCACTCTGGCTGTTGACTGGCTGGGTTGTGGGCTCCTGTGAGCATCTAAGGATGCAGTACTGCTTGGGCACGGTGATTACGGGGACCATCAAGTGTACCCCCAGCAATGTTTGGGGACCTCCAGGATTATTGCTAGTGATGCTGTGTGGGCTGTGTGGTGCCAGGGACTGCAGCTATTATTCCTGAGCAAGTCCTTGAATTTTGTGTGTAGTTAAACTCCAGGTGTTTGCAGTTCTTTTTTGTTGTGCAGTTTGGGTGCATCTGGATCTTTGCCAATGTCCAGGTCTCTCTCAGGTACCCTGGCTGGTGCTTCTTGTTGTCATTTGTTTCTGGGACTCCACTTGCCTCTCAATGCCCCCCCTGCTTTTTGTCCATCTGATTTTCCTTTGTTGTCAAACCACTTGGGTAAAAACCCATACTTTTCTACTTCTGCCTGGGCAAAGCTGAAACCAGTTTCCTTTGATAGATTCTTATTCCTTAGACAATCCCATAATTTTATTTGACTAGTTAACCCTAAGGTTGATGAGATTCAAAGGGACCAATTTTAACTATTAGATTACCTGATATCCTTCCCTCCCACTTCGCCCTTTCTCCTTAACCGTCTCCATGAGGCGAGGTGACTGATGCACCTCCCATTTTTCCTCAGTAATATTTTTAGGTGGCTAGATCTTAAACTCTGAGGGAAGAACTGGTTTACAACATAGATATGCACTGGAAAGTGCTATTTCTCCCTTTCCTCACAAATGATTGGGTATGTAGAAATAAACACCCACAAACTTTTTTTTTAGCAGGAACAGGAAGGATGACTGACAGGGCTGGATTAGAAAATCTAGATCAGAATTTGTAATTTCCCCTACATTCCAGTAGCTCATATTTAGAAGCAAGAATATAAAAGTAAATGTTGAAAATCACCAACTTTTACAAAGTAAATCTAACTGAACAACGGTCAGGTCTTTCCTGAGCAAAGTATAAAACTTCATTGGGAAGTCACAAAACAGACTTAGAGGCAGAAGGAATTCAGGATTAATCTAAAACCTATGTTATTCTCATTTAATTGCTTTTTATAGTTAGTGAAATTGCTATCAAAATATGAGAAAGAACCATACACATTGACATTGACTATGTATTTCCATATAAATACATGCATATGTGAAAATGTATCTATGTTGATATATGTATTAATCCACACCAAAACAACTAGAAAAATATACAGGAAGACTTCCTTTTGCAGAGCTTGAGGCTTAATATGAATTTAATATAAAATAAAAAGGTTAAAGTCTGCTTATAAAAAGCTATGTTCATATATGACAAAGGTAAACCATAGGTACTGTGAATTTTGGATAAAGACTTAAAATATTCAAAATGAAGTTATGAGTAGAAAACAAGTGTAGTGTCTTAGGAGGTAATAAAATATTTTTAAGGGAAGTGAAATAATTCTTACTGCAAACAGAAAAAAGGGCCATTTACATAATGTTTGATTGTATTAAACTAAAACTTTCATCACAAGAATTATGGAAATTCAGATAAAGGGATCTATGTTGTGTATACAATGAATACCTACAAGTCAATAAAAGGGTTGAGAAAATTTCAAATGGAAATGCTTAATTAATGACATTTTAATAGATTTAATAAATGATTAAATTTTATAAATTATTAAATAATTTAATGCATGATTAAAATTTTTTCTACTGAGGTAAGTTGGTTCTTTGACTATTGGAAGAAATTGTAGCACCTTATTCTTACATACTAAATTTGTTCTAATTCAAGATTTCTAATTTATTAATCTCAACCCAAGTGTTTTTCATTATTTCTAGAGTCATATTACCAAATATTACTATGAATGTTAATATTCCAATGATGAAATTCCAATTCCAATGATGAAATTTCAATTCCAATGATGAAAATGCTGTATTAATATCAATACAGCACTATAGTGACTAAAGTTTTTTAATACATTAATTTCTTTTTTGTTAAGAAGCAGTATCTTTATTCACTAAGAATTAGGGCATAGAGTTTAGAAATGAACTAGCCTTGACTTAGTTTAATTATGACTACTTAAGATGTAATATTTGAACTTGATGTTTTGATATATGTATACATTTTAAAAAGATCATCACAATCAGGCTAATATGCATATTACATCTATGTAATGATCATTGTACATGTGTTGAGGTTTAATTTATGAGCTATCATATTTACAAATGTCAACTGTACAAAATGTATTGTCTGTCGATGCTTAGGATTCTGTACGTTAGATCTCCAAATTGTTCCTCTTATTGAGCTGAAACTTTGCTAACCATTGATCAACATCATTTCCTATCCCCTTTGCCTAATCCCTGACAGGCAGCTTTCCATTTGTTTCTATGATTTTTGAGTATTTTACAGTTCACAGATAAATACGGCAATACAGTATTCATTGCTCTGTCTAGTTAGTTTATCTTAATATACTCCCCTCAAGGTCCATCCATGATTGTGGGAATGGACGAATTTCTTTCTTTTTAAAAATGTATTAATAACCTTCTCACACACATATATGAAAAATGAGTTGTTTGGATCATTTTGGAATTCACAATTTTGATTTGGTTGTTGAAGTTTAGATCTCATGTTTTAGTGTTGTTGACTCTGTGGCTTGGATATTGAATTCTCCCAATCCTCTATGCCACCGATGGACTCAGATCCCCTCTTAGCCTGCTTTCCATTGCTTCTGTCTGTCTTTTCTTTCTTGCTCAGTTTGTTTCCTCCTCTGCCCTTATCCTCCCTACACTCTGGGGCAGAGAACATAGGAAAATTTTAGCTAATTATTTTTAAAGATAAAGGTAAAGGCCCTCCCGTTGATCATCGATTTGCTCGAGCGGGCCCAGTAACGTCTCCATTGGAGACTTTGTTGTTACTGTGTTTGGCATATCAAATACGTCACAGGGAGCTTGCCAGGCTCTGCTGTGCGGGTGAGGTACTCTCGGTAGCTTGCCGGGCTCTCTGAGAGGGGCGGAAGAACCGAACTCGGGTCAGCCATGTTGGCTGCGTGCAAGGCAAACACCCTACCGCTGTGCTATCACTCCAGCAATTAAAAAAATTCACTTCACTTATCACTTAACTTCCCGTTAGTCGTCGATTTGCTCGAGCGGGCGCCAGTAACGTCTCCATTTGTCCCTGTCGCGTGCTAGTGTAGCCCAATGGCATCTCTTCGCTCCGGGAACATGGAGGGCCTCAAACCGATCGTTCATGACCTTGACAAAGAAGTCTGACCATCTGGTAGGTGGGCGGCCACGCGGTCTCTTGACATCCCGTGGAATCCAATCAGTAACAGCTCTAGTCCAACGGTCGTCTTTAAATCTCATTACGTGACCAGCCCATCTGATTTTCGACACCTTGGCAAATGAGACAGCGTCCCTGATCCTTGATCGTCGACGGATGTCAGAACTCCGGATTCGTTCTCTCATTTGAGTGAAACGTGATATTCCAAGCATAGCTCTTTCTATTCTTCTTTGGGAGACCTGAATGGCGTTCTCATCTTGTTTGCGTAGGGCCCAGGTCTCTGAGGCATATGTTAATGCAGGAAGAACAGTGGAATCAAAGAGATGTGCCCGGAGCCGGAGGTTCTTCGTCCTCTTAGCTATTTCTTCGACGTTCTTGAAGGCGTTCCAAGCCGCTCTCTTCCTCCTGCGCAGCTCGGGTGCCAGGTCATTTCTCATGTTGACCTCTCGACCTAGGTACACATAGCTGTTGCATTCGGAGATGGTCGTTCCATTGAGAGCGAATGGGGCGTCAGGAACAAGGCTATTTCTCATAAACATTGTCTTCGTAAGATTCAGCTGTAGTCCTACCTTTCCACACTCACGGTCAAAGTCGGCCAGCATTTGTGCCGCTTGGCTGATGTTTGGTGTTATTAAAACAATGTCATCAGCAAAGCGGAGGTGGTGTAGTTGCCGACCATCTATCTTCACTCCCATTCCTTCCCATTCCAGTCGTCGCATGATGTTCTCGAGGGTGGCACTGAAGAGTTTTGGTGAAATGGTATCACCCTGCCGCACCCCTCTCTTGACATCAACGATCACTTCTTTGTAGAATGGTGAGATCCTGGTAGTGAATCCGCAATACAGCTCACGGAGGATCCTGATGTATTGGGCTTGTATGCCCTGATTGGCTAGGGCTTCAATGACCGCTTCCGTCTCAACAGAATCAAAGGCCTTCTTTAAATCAATGAACGTTAAGCAGAGCGGCATCTTGAACTCCCGAGAAACCTCAATGAGTTTGGTTATCGTGTGGATATGGTCGATGGTGCTGAATCCTTTGCGGAACCCTGCTTGCTCACATGGTTGTCCTTCATCTAGTGTTCTGCCAATCCTATTCAGGATGACTCGAGTGAACAACTTGTAGATGACAGACAATAGGCAGATCGGGCGATAGTTGCCAATGTCATGGATGTCTCCCTTCTTGAACAGTAGTACGGTCCTGCTGGTTTTCCATTGAGATGGAACCTTGCATTCAGACAGGTAGCGAGTGAAGAGCCGAGCCAGTGTATTGATGAGTACTGACGGCAGGTTCTTCAGGTGTTCAGGTCTGACCTTGTCTGGGCCGGGTGCTGTTTGCTTCTTTACTGACGAAATGGCGTGTCGGATTTCGGAAGGGAGAACATTGGGAACGACATACCCATCCTGTGGAATTTGGTATGTCGGCAAGTGGACATGGCTATCGAAGAGATTTGAGTAGAAGTCATGGATAATCTTCTCCATTGCAATGGAGAAGATTAAAAAAATTAATTATTTATAATTGCTATGCTAATTTATAATTGCTATGATATGTGTTCTAGAGCTGAAGACCTCTGGAACCAGACATAGCCATGCTTAAGACCACTCTCCACAGGCTCAGACATGCTTCACACATGAAGGAACCAGCAGAGGAACCCAGGTATGCGGGACCTGGGGCTGAGATCTCCAAGGATGCTTGGATCGGAACAGGGCCTCCTCCACCCAGATTCCCTATCTTCCAGTAGCTACACCCACCAATTGCCCCCCACCCCCACCCCATGGTGTATTTGATGTGCCAAAACCCAGTAATAATAATGGATCTCATTCCCCTGATCCTGGGTCTCCAATGTGGCACATGCTAAAATCTCAGGGCTAGGATAATTACTGGTGCCTGCTTGAGGAAATTGATGAACAAGGAAATGACAGTGATACAGTGATGGTATATATCAGCATTTAATCACAAATATAGTTGTCTATTTCATCCTGGTAAATCTCTTACCAAGATCTCTCTATTTCTCTCTCTCTCTCTCCAGTGATGAATAATTTTTTGCCAATCTTCTGGTTCCTAGACCTGATCTTTTCTGACAGGGTTCCTCAGGTAGCCTAGTTTGGAAGCACTTTATGACTGTGAGCATTCAACAGCTTCTCAGTAACTGGAGGTTCCATGGCAGTCTGTTTTGTCTGGCCACAGTACTGGCTATTGGCTCCTGCAAATGTTTTCACCACATCTCTTTTCTTTCAGTAGGTTAAATGGAGCTATTGCCCAGGCTGATGGTGATCTCAGAGAAAAATAAATAAGGTCTCTTAACTGCTCTTAAATTCCAGGCTTTATATTTTTGGTTGGTTAAAAGTAAAGCACTAGTAATGCATGTGGGTGGAAAAGTTGAAGATGTAGATCCCACCCTCGTGGACACTTTCACACTCTAGCACAATCTGCTCTCCAATCCAGCTGATTGAATTATCTGTTGAGGCATAATGTAAGCTTATATCATAATTAGACTTGTTAACTTTGTGACAAGGTGGCTTAGTGTAGCAGTAGATTTCCCATGATTTTTGTGGTTTGTATCATGCTCAAAATTCTCGTTTTTCTTAGCCTGGGACCAGTATGAGCTATAGTCATATAATGACTTGAGTGAAATTAGAGGATACACGAGGACATGGTCACAATTGGCCTGGTGATTGGATTTGATCTTTTTCCTTATGCAGCTTTGACCTTCTTGGGTAGCCCTTAATCCCCCACAGTGGACTAAGCTAGATTTCCCAGTACCATAGTTGTCCTAGGTTTTAAGAGTTCTAATATCCAAGGCTCTGCAATGCCTCCAGCATCCCTTCCCTTGGCTTGTGATCTAAGCAAAAGAGTGTCACCAGGTTTCCAGATTGCAAGAGATGCTGGAGATATTTTCAATTCAATACTGCTTTCATGGTATTTTGCATTAAAATATACTTTTGTCTTGAATATATAGGTTTTATTAGAAAATAGTTAATATTTTCTTGGCCTTATTTTTTATCTTTTTTCCCCTCTCAGTGCTGAGCTCACACCCAAGGACTGAATAAGTGGGAGGAAGGAATGTGTCCTATTACTGGCCAACACTTGGTCTGGTTCATTTGTTCCTCCTTTAAATAGCATATAGTTTAGCTTTTAAAATCCATCAAAAATAATTTTAACTTCCACTTATACTTTGTAAAAATTTATATTTTAAAAGTTTTCTATTCTTTCCTGTCAACTAGAATGTGTTGAAAACCGACTTTTAATCTCATTTTATGTGTGATGTGCTATATCTCTCTTTTTAGATCATTGGTACTTTGAGTCTGTCAGAGAATCAGGCAGAATTACAAGGATAAATGTCAATTTTGTACTGGGATTCAGCCAACATATTCGGTAGTAGAAAGTACATGAAAATGTAGACAAGTATATTCTAAAGCAGTAGGATTCATTTTTAGCTAGAAAATAGTCCACTAATATATTTTGCCTGATGTTGATTCACAGTTATTTACACAAAGATTCATACTATTTTAATTCTTTCCTCAATACTATCTTTAATAGAAATTTAATGCTATTCTTAACAGTAATCTCTGAAACTTAATTTTATTTCACTTTACTTTAATCACTTAATCACTTTATCACTTAATCCCCGTTATTCATTGATTTACTCGAGCGGGTGCCAGTAACGTCTCCATTCATCCCGGTTGCGTGCTAGTGTAGCCCAATGGTATCTGTTCATTCTAGGAACATGCAGAGCCTCAAACCGATCATTCAGGGTCTTGAGGAAGAAGTCTGGCCATCTTGTAGGTGGGCGTCCACGTGATCTTTTGATGTCCCATGGAATCCAATCAGTAATGGCTCTAGTCAAGCGGTTGTATGTAAACATCATTACATGTCCAGCCCATTTCATTTTTGATGCCTTGGCAAATGAGACAGCGTCCCTGATTCTTGAGCGTTGATGAAGATCAGAACTCCGGATTCTATCTCTCATTTGAGTGAATCGTGATATTCCAAGCATAGCTCTTTCGATTCCTCTTTGAGAAACCCGAATAGTGTTCTCATCCTGTTTTCGTAGGGTCCAGGTCTCTGAGGCATATGTTAATGGAGGAAGAACAGTGGAAAAAAAGAGATGTGCTCATAGCTGGAGGTTCTTTGTCCTTTTAGTTATTTCTTCAACGTTCTTGAAGGCATTCCAAGCCGCTCTCTTCCTCCTGCGCAACTCAGGTGCCAGGTCAGTCATCATGTTGATTTCTCGACCTAGGTATATATAACTGTTGCATTTGGAGATGGTGGTTCTGTTGAGAGCGAATGGAGCGTCAGGAACAAGGCTGTTTCTCATAAACATTGTCTTCATAAGATTCAGCTGTAGTCCCACTTTCCACATTCACGGTCAAAGTCGGCCAGCATTTGTGCTGCTTGGCTGATGTTTGGTGTTATTAGAACGATATCATCAGCAAAGCGGAGGTGGTGTAGTTGCCGACCATCTATCTTCACTCCCATGCTTTCCCATAGCAGTCGTCGCATGATGTTCTTGCGGGTGGCACTGAAGAGTTTTGGGGAAATGGTATCACCCTGCCAAACCCCTCTCTTTATATGTATGATTACTTCTTTGTAGAATGGTGAGATCTTGGTAGTGAATCCGCAAGAGAGCTCACGAAGGATCCTGATATATTGAGTTTGTATGCCCTGATTGGCTAGGGCTTCCATGACTGCTTCCGTCTCAACAGAATCAAAGACCTTCTTTAAATCAATGAACGTTAGACAGAGCGGCATCTTGAACTCCCGAGAAAACTCAATGAGCTTAGTAATCGTGTGGATATGGTCGATGGTACTGAATCCTTCTTGGAATCCAGCTTGTTCACATGGTTGTCCTTCATCTAGTGTTCTGCTAATCCTATTCAGGATGACTCAAGTGAATAGTTTGTAGATGACAGACAATAGGCAGATTGGGCAATAGTTGCCAATGTCGTGGATGTCTTCTTTCTTGTATAGTAGTACAGTCCTGCTGGTTTTCCATTGGGATGGAACCTTGCATTCAGACAGGTAGCGTGTGAAGAGCCGAGCCAATGTATTGATGAGTTCTGATGGTAAGTTCTTCAGGTGTTCAGGTCTGATCTTGTCTGGGCCAGGTGCTCTTTGTTTCTTTACCGACAAGATGGCATGTTGGATTTCGGAAGGGAGAACATTGGGAACGGCATATCCATCATGTGCTATGTGGTATGTGGGCAAGTGGACGTGGCTATTAAAGAGATCTGAGAAGAAGTAGAAGTCATGAATAATCTTCTCCATTGCCCTTCTGGAAGATGTGATAAATCCATCATGATGTCGGAGGGCAGTCATCTTGGTTTTGTAGTTGGTGAAGGACAGGCGGGCATTACGAATGCTTTTCCCAGCTTCTGCCGCATCTACCAGTACTGCTGCTCTCCTGTTTTTGAGGTCATCCTTGATGGCTTCTCTGCACTGTTTTGCCAGTTCGGATGTTCGCTTGTGGTTTTTTGAGGCATGTGGCAAGCCACGTTGGCGTATAAGTTCAAGAGTGTTCGAAGAAAGGCGGTTTTTTGTGGTTATCTCTCTCTTGGCATTCCTCACACAATCATGGAGGTGCTGAATCATTCGATAGTATTCCTCATCAATGTTGTCAATGACGGCATCTTCCCATGTTGCCGCAACAGAGCCACAGAGCTCCCAGTTGGTGGTCGTTCTGGGAGTCCTCTTCTTAAACCCTGCATTCTTTTCTCCTTGTTCTGTGAGGTAGAATTTTGCACGAAGAAGACGGTGGTCTGATCCCGTTTGGAATTTTGGGACAACAGCAACATCGGTTAGGCGAAACTGCCGATTGAATATGATGTGGTCTATTTCATTGTGGAACCGTCCATCTGGAGACTCCCATGTCCAATGTTTAGATTCAGCCTTTTGGAACTGTGAGTTACCATGGAAGGTTTTGGTTGACATGATGAACTCAGACAGTCTGTCACCCTGTTCGTTCCATTCTAGGCCATGGGTCCCGATGTGGAGTTCATCGACTGATCTTCTTGGTCCTATCTTGGCATTAAAATCACTGACAATGATCACTTTACCTTATTATTAAAAATAAATTGTTCTTACACTAAAAGTTGTAAATAGGGCCAGAGAGATGTCTTAAGTTTCTGGATTGCATGCTTTGTATGCAGGAACCCTGGGTTCTCTGGATATCATATGATCTCTCTGGTACCCCTGAGAGTGACCCCCAAATTAGGAGTTGCATCTTGCCTGATGTGACCCTGAAACTAAAAATAAATAAAATGGTAAAAAAAGAATTGAGGCTGTTATTGTACATATTGACTGTCACTGCAATTTGTCTTAATTAAACCACATTCAAGTGCAAGCTACTAGTAGGATGCATCAGCATCAATGAAAAACTAATTTCATTTTGATTTTTTAAATTATTTCACCCAAAATGACTGTTCAGTATTTATTTTACCAGTTTTTTAAAAAGAAAGTTCTACATTTAAGGATACATGTTTTCCCTGCATTTAAAATTTACAAGTGCATTTAAAATTTTACTAGGATTTTTTTTAACAAACTCTTCTTTAGTATCAATAAGATATTGAAAAACATGTTACTTCTGTGATCAGAGCTGCTATTAAATTTTTATCTTAATTACATTAAAACCCATGTAATTTATATCATAAGCAGTGAGCCACAGAAGTAAAGAATTGTAGTCTCACAGCTGACTCTGAGTGCATGAATGATGACAAAGTTCTCTCTTTTAGCAGAAAAATAACTGTACAACATGGTAACATTGACAAAAGACTCTCTTAAATTACCAGGACAAAAGGAGTAAATTGAAGATCATAATTCATTATTTTCATTTGGTTCTTGATCAAATGATATGGTCATGCGTATTTTCCTCAAAAGTCACTTGAATGTATTCTTTCATTCCCTTTTGGTTATAACCAGGGGAAGTCTTATTTCACAGGTGGATGGAAGAAATTCACATTTCATAGAAGAAGAACTAAACTCAACACCATTTTTCTGAGCACATTTTCGTTGGGATCAACACATATGAGGATTTACATTGGAAAAAGTATAACAGAGAGCTGGGAAGTTACAGTCTTCATTGAATTTCAGAACTGGTTGTGACTAAATTGGTAATCACTGAAGCTGAGTTCACATCAGGATTTTTGATTCTTTTCTCTAAGAACTTTGTGATTCATGAAAGCCAAAGTTCGGTTCTGGAAAAGCAGAGATTCCTGCCCATTTTCCACAGATAATTCACAAATCAATGAACTTATTCAATTAATTGAGAGCTGATAGATTATAGTCATATAATCATCAATAATATATTATGTGCCACTGTTATTCTATTAGCCTCCCAAAAAATTTATTAAAATGTTGCTCAAATAAACTCCACTATAACTATATTCTAAAAACATGCTTCATTATCTCCTACTTCATAGGAGTCAACTTCATTATCAGCAAACTACAGGCTTTTCTGTGTTCCTGGAGCAGGTGACAATTTGATTTTGAAGTAGCTCACCGATGGTGATGCTTTGCATTGATGTAGCACCATTCAACCCAAATCTCAAAGTGCTAACTAAACACTAATTAATGACTGCATATAATGTGGGAGGATGGTGCATTTTGCTGCTCTCCTTTTAGAGACAAAATTTCCATTGGTTAAGAGGATTGATTTTCAAAAAAATCATATTCCAAAACAGTTATGAATTTGAGTTTGGAATTTGATTTATTAGTTCCTACAGTTATCAGCCAGGACTTATTTCCTCTCAGTTGTATGTTAATTAACAAAATAATTATCATTTTGGAGGCTTTTAAAGCCAAAGTGGCATAATTCAGAAAGTGAAAAGGTCAATATTTCAGAAAGGCTTTCTAAATAGGTATGTTAATAGCTTCAGCTTTGCAACTGATGCAGAAATAGTTGAATTTTAAAAACCAGAGTGTGTATGATAAAACTCACCAATGATGGTCATTGTGCATTATTGGAAGAGGGAAAGGTTAAGTATGTCAGTTTAAAAGCTCCAAATCTAGTATCTGGGGAAACAGCTCACAGGGCCAGAATGGCATGCTGGCATGCACTGGGGATGACATATGGCACACACTGGAAATTTCATGCTAGCACACATAGGTTCCATGCCTGTCTCCTCAGGATCCCCTGAATCACCACTGGCTGTAGCCCTAGGGGCTACAGCATGGCCCCAATACCCAAATAAAACTTAAGAGGTCAAAATATTTCTAATGGTTAGAGAGTCTTGTTATAAACGAATCTCCAAAGAGAATTTATAGTATGGTGGTTAAAACTATAGGCTCTGGAGCAAAATTGAGTTAAATTCAACTTCTCGTTTGTCACTTTAGTGGATTTGGAGAATTAAACTTCTGTTTCTCATATGTTATAGCAGAGGCAGAATTTAACTCACTTATATAAATATGAAGAATGTCAGGTTCTTATACAAATGTTATTATAATTCCCTGAGTAGTGATCTAGGAAACATCGGTAGGGATATGTAATCTCTCTGACTTAGTTTGTAAAAAATGTTACTCCATGTAAACAAATGGTATGAGATGTGGCACTTTCCTTGGACTTGGCCAACCCTGGTACTGCATGTGGTCCCCCAAGAACCAGCATAAGTGATCCCTGAGCAGAGTCAGGAGTAAGCATGAGCACAGCTCAATGTGTCCCCAGAACGAAAACAGAAGAATATAAAATTGAAAAATACCTCATTTGTTTGTTGTCAGGGCACCTACATTTATCCTCTAAAAGGAACTCAAATTTATGCATTTGCACATGAATCTGAAATTACTATGTTTAATACATACTTGATTCTATCTTTGACATAATTTTAGTAATTTTAGAGCTGTTCTTTTTACCAGTTTATTTCCTTTTAATGCATGTTAATTGGTAGAGTGCATGGAGCAAGTCTTTTCCCAGTCCTTCCCTATGATGGCAACTTTGAATAACTATCTTTTTCTGTATTTCATGTTTTATATATGCAAGTAGATGTTTTAAATTTGAACAAATATTGCAGGATTACATCACATATAAGCTGTCAAGTTTACTATTTCTTCTCTTTCTTCTATCCCTGCCAATTCAGTACATTACCTGACTCCCTGCCAGGCTGTTTCACTCTGGGGCACCAGAGTGGGGTGGGTGAGAACCCTATCCACCCCAAGGGACCCAGCCCCAGCAGCCTACCTCCACTACCCAACCGCCACCACGCTCTAGGTCGCTTTCCGGACATCAGAAGACACTTCCTACCCATTTTCCAAAATTGCCACACCATGTTTTATAGGGTTCAGAGAGTAGGCAATAAATTATAGAGGGAAATATATAAATATATGCCTCTCAGAGAGCCTGGCAAGCTACTGAGGGTATCCCACCTGCACTGGCAGAGCCTGGCAACCTCCCAGGGCATATTCGATATGCCAAAACCAATAATGACAACAGGTCTCATTCCTCTGACCCTGAAAGAGCCTCCAGTTGTTGGGAAAAGATGAGTAAGAAGAGGCTGCTAAAATCTCAGGATTGGGAGGAATAGAGACTTTACTGGTGCCCACTTGAATAAATCTACAAATGGGATGACAGTGATACAGTGATACCATATTTTTGACTTTTGCTTATCTTAAATGTGGGGTTGGGTTGGGCCATACTTGGTAGTGTTCAGAGGCTATTATGGGCTTTGTGCAGAAAAGTGACCCAAGAATTTCTCAGGGGGACATACATGATGCCTGGGACTTGAAACAGGGATGCAACTGTTTCAGGCACATACAAGGCAACTACCCTATCTCCTTCGCTATATGCCTGTCTCCCACTTTTGCTAATCTTGTAGATATGACTATATTTTGTTAAGTAGAATTCAGAATGACTATATTAGTTGAGGAGTATATAAGTAATATTAGTACCAACAAATATATAGCTTCTTTAGATGATTAGTCTTCATTAATATTTGGTGTATAATCCTTAACTTAAAACTGCCCCTTTCTCTATAAAAGGTAAAGGTCCTCCTGTTGTTCATCGATTTGCTCGAGCGGGCCCAGGAATGTCTCCATTGGAGATTTTGTTGTTACTGTGTTTGGCATATCGAATACATCACGGGTGGCTTGCCAGGCTCTGCCGTGTGGGCGAGATACTCTCGGTAGCTTGCCGGTCTCTCCCAGAGGGGCAGAGGAATCGAACTTGGATCTGCTATGTTGGCTGCGTGCAAGGCAAACGCCTTACCGCTGTGCTATTGCTCCAGCAATAGTATGGTGAGTAGGGTATTTGCCTTCCACTTGCTGACCAGGGTTGAATCTCCAACACTACATATAGTCCACCAAGCCTTTCAGGAGTGATCCCTGAGTGCAGAGCCAGGAGTAAGTCCTGAGCACGAGCACCAACAGTTATGTCCTATAAACAAAACACAAAAAGAACCCCCCCCCCAAAAAAAACTCTGCCACTTTCTCAGTATTATTGCATGATTTTGAATCCTGTGAATTTAATAATTCTTTATATAATCACTTAATCACTTAATCCCCGTTATTCATCGATTTATTCGAGCGGGTGCCAGTAACGTCTCCATTCATCCCAGTTGCGTGCTAGTGTAGCCCAATGGTATCTGTTCGTTTTAGGAACATGTAGAGCCTCAAACCGATCATTTAGGGTCTTGACGAAGAAGTCTGACCATCTTATAGGTGGGCGTCCATGTGATCTTTTGATGTCTCGTGGAATCCAATCAGTAATGGCTCTAGTCAAGCGGTTGTCTGTAAACCTCATTACGTGTCCAGCCCATCTGATTTTTGATATCTTGGCAAATGAGACAGCGTCCCTGATTCTTGAGCGTTGATGAAGATCAGAACTCTGGATTCTATCTCTCATTTGAGTGAATCGTGATATTCCAAGCATAGTTCTTTCGATTCCTCTTTGAGAGACCCGAATAGTGTTCTCATCCTGTTTTCGTAGGGTCCAGGTCTCTGAGGCATATGTTAATGCAGGAAGAATAGTGGAATCAAAGAGATATGCTCGTAGCTGGAGGTTCTTTGTCCTTTTAGTTATTTCTTCAACGTTCTTGAAGGCATTCCAAGCCGCTCTCTTCCTCCTGCGCAACTCAGGTGCCAGGTCATTCATCATGTTGATTTCTCGACCTAGGTATATATAACTGTTGCATTCGGAGATGGTGGTTCCGTTGAGAGCGAATGAAGCGTCACGAACAAGGTTGTTTCTCATAAACATTGTCTTCGTAAGATTCAGCTGTAGTCTGACCATTCCACATTCACGGTCAAAGTCGTTCAGCATTTGTGCCGCTCGGTTGATGTTTGGTGTTATTAGAACGATGTTATCAGCAAAGCGGAGGTGGTGTAGTTGCCGACCATCTATCTTCACTCCCATGTTTTCCCATTCCAGTCGTCGCATGATGTTCTCGAGGGTGGCACTGAAGAGTTTTGGTGAAATGGTATCACCCTGCCGAACCCCTCTCTTGATATGGATGATTACTTCTTTGTAGAATGGTGAGATCTTGGTAGTGAATCCGCAATAGAGCTCACGAAGGATCCTGATGTATTGAGTTTGTACGCCCTGATTGGCTAGGGCTTCCATGACTGCTTCCGTCTCAACAGAATCAAAGGCCTTCTTTAAATCAATGAACGTTAGACAGAGTGGCATCTTGAACTCCCGAGATACCTAAATGAGCTTGGTTATTGTGTGGATATGGTCGATGGTACTGAATCCTTCTTGGAATCCAGCTTGTTCACATGGTTGTCCTTCATCTAGTGTTCTGCTAATCCTATTCAGGATGACTCAAGTGAATAGTTTGTAGATGACAGACAATAGGCAGATTGGGCGATAGTTGCCAATGTCGTGGATGTCTCCTTTCTTGTATAGTAGTACAGTCTTGCTGGTTTTCCATTGGGTTGGAACCTTGCATTCAGACAGGTAGCGTGTGAAGAGCCGAGCCAATGTATTGATGAGTACTGATGGTAAGTTCTTCAGGTGTTCAGGTCTGATCTTGTCTGGGCCAGGTGCTCTTTGTTTCTTTACCGACAAGATGGCATGTTGGATTTCGGTAGGGAGAACATTGGGAACGACATATCCATCATGTGGTATGTGGTATGTGGGCAAGTGGATGTGGCTATTAAAGAGATCTGAGTAGAAGTCATGAATAATCTTCTCCATTGCCCTTCTGGAAGATGTGATAGATCCATCATGATGTCGGAGGGCAGTCATCTTGGTTTTGTAGTTGGTGAAGGACAGGCGGGCATTACGAATGTTTTTCCCAGCTTCTGCTGCATCTACCAGTACTGCTGCTCTCCTGTTTTTGAGGTCATCCTTGATGGCTTCTCTGCACTGTTTTGCCAGTTCGGACGTTTGCTTATGGTTGCCTGAGGCACGTGCCAAGCCACGTTGGCGAATAAGTTCAAGAGTGTTCGAAGAACGACGGTTTTTTGTGGTTATCTCTCTCTTGGCATTCCTTGCACAATCATGGAGGTGCTGAATCATTCGATCGTATTCCTCATCAATGTTGTCAATGATGGCATCTTCCCATGTTGCCACAACAGAGCCACAGAGTTCCCAGTTGGTGGTTGTTCTGGGAGTCCTCTTCTTAAACCTTGCATTCTTTTCTCCTCATTCTGTGAGGTAGAATTTTGCACGAAGAAGACGGTGGTTTGATCCCGTTTGGAATTTTGGGACAACAGCAACATCGGTTAGGCAAAAACGCCGATTGAATATGATGTGGTCTATTTCATTGTGGAACCGTCCATCGGGAGACTCCCATGTCCAACGTTTAGATTCAGCCTTTTGGAATTGTGAGTTTCCGTGGAAGGTTTTGGTTGACATGATGAACTCAGACAGTCTGTCACCCATTTATATAATAATAATAATAATAATTATTAAATTCTACAATTAACAAATTTTTTTCTGAAGTGATTTTCATAAAATAGAATACTTTAATCATTCCTTAATTATTAACCCTTTTCTAATTTTGCCTTGAAAACACTAATCAGAGTCTAAAACTCATAGCTGAGATTTTTTGTTGTAGATTTTTGAATACCTTAGCTGTTAAAATTTTTCAGGATTAAAAGCTTGTTTTTTTTGGGGTTTTGCATTTTTCTATTTGCTGAAAGAAAAGCTGTTTTTTGTTTTTGCTTTTAGATAAATGTAGTTATGTTGCAATTTGGGTATGTTCAACATTTTTCACATTATTATATTCTTGACTTCCTAATTGAAATCATAGGGAAGATGTTGACAAATGCCTCTATGTTTTCATGAGATAACACCTTAACATTACTATTTCAGTGAGATATTGGAGCTGACATTCATAAAGTTTATATTATGTATATTCAATGTATAATATATCAGTTTTATAAGTGTATGTCTATTCACATTCATATTTATATATATGTTCACATATACACATATGTTTATGTGCTTGAAATCCTAAAACATGAAATAGAAACAGTCATAGAAAGCAGATATAAGGTCTACAGTTTCTTTTATTTTTTATGTTGTAGTTTAAGTAACATGAGTTTGTTATACAAAGTTATGCATACTTTTGCCAGTACCAAGTAACCAAGATCACCTACCACTGCATATGGTTTCGGTCCAACCCTGAATCTGATAGGGATTGAGTTGGGCAAGACTCTACCGTGCATCTCAAAGTACTTCTCTCTTGTTTCCTGTATCCTCAGACCTCTTATCCCTGACATTTTTCAGGCTTGTTTATCTGAGAAATGCTGAAGTCTAGAAGTTCCAAGGAACCTGGGGTCTTACATAACATACACTTTCCACAACTACTTGAGGATAACTGACAGGTGACCTGGGTATTCGTTACTTGCAGAATATCAGGAAATAGCACCAAGTGAATGCATGTTAAGATTAATGTGAATTTTTTAAAATGATACTTGGGTGTGTGCACCCAGACATTCTTATTTAATTAGGCTATGCACATGGTGGAAGATATTTGCACATACAACACATATTCATGTGTATATGTGTGTGTGTATACATGCGTGCATCCTTATGTATCCTAGATTATTCTAATGATGTTCACTTCTCACAACAGCTTTTTGTTTCTTGAATTTTAAAGTCACACCTCATGGTGCTCAGGGATCCTTACTCCTGTCTCCACTCAGGTATCACTCCTGGTGGTGCTGGGGAATCGAACCTGGGTCAGCAACATCCGAGGCAAACACTCTACCAACGATTCTGTCACTCCTAACAGTTTTTGTGCTGATACTGTTTTCTTTCCCTGTTGTTCTCTTTCAGATGTATTTGAATTATCTGGAACTTAAGGCTTATTTCCTCTCTTTTACATAGTTTCCCTCTTTTAATAACTCAAGATGCAGGGGGAAAACAGTTGCTTTCTTAAAAGAGAGTCTGCTTTCTCTTTGGGAATAAACCTCCCCTTAAGGAAATAGAAGACAAGCTTGGGAAATGCAAAATCTTGTTATAGGCACAACATGTGATCTTTTAGTAGTAGAGAGTATTGTTTCAGATAAATAACTAAGGAAATTTGCTAGATATTTTGTTTCATTTCCCATCATTTATTCTCCAGAGGTGCCTTCCTCCAGAGAATTTTCACTTGTTTACAAGTTCCTAGAATTCCAATGTTTATGTTGCCAATGGGAGGAGCTCATAACCTGAAGACTTCTTAAACCTGACGTAAAATAATGACCTTTTTAAGTTCATATATCAAAAACCCTTGAAACTTGTGTTTTAAACATTTATAGATTTTAAAAAACTAACATTAGCATAGGTTAGCATTGTTATACTTTATCATTTACTTTTATATTAATTATCTCAAATGATGCATGAGAAAAAAATTTTCATCAGTTTCATTTTTCAAAATATATCTTATAATGAATTCTTTGGAAATACAAAGGTCATTGTTTAGACATATAAATTGTTTATGAAATACTAATATATAGGATCATACAGTTACTTTCAGACTATTATATCTTCTGAACATTCAAAGCATGCATGTCATCTAGAAGTTACATTAAAAAACATCAGTTGAGAAGTTGAATTTTAGTTTATTGAGTGTTTTTCACTTTTTCTTTCAATTTTGGTAGAATAAATGAGACTGGTATTCTTTGAAAGTCTGTTTCGTGGCCCTGCCTGCCTGAGGCCTCATCTTTCTACACACTTTAAAATGTACATTTGTCCCTTTCAAAGAACTCTCTATCTCTTTGGCAACATCTGCTGAACAATTTCAATGAAAAATATCCAGTGGATATTCAGATTTCATCCTCTGTATAGAAACTGCAGCAGCTTAGCCAGACTGACTGACAGCTGCTGCTTTTACATCATCAAAAGGGAACATCAAATGTGAGTCACATTAGTATGCATCCTTTCTCTTTCCCCTCTCCATTCTCTACCCTATCTCCCTTTTTCTGTCAGAACTATATATATATATATACATATATATATAATGTATACACATGTGTACATACATATAATATCTATTTATCATCCATAAGAAATACTCTTTGCAATACAATTTGAGTTATTTAATATATTATTCACATACTTGTTTTAATATTTACAACATGAAAGTTACTTTGCCCAAAGCGACAAGCAACATAATGGGGTCAGAGCAATTACACAAGGATAGATGTTTCCCTTGCAAGATACCTACCAGCGTTCTATCCCTGGCATGCCATGTGGTCCTCCAGGCCCATCAAGAAAGATCCCTTTGCATAGAGTCAGAAGTAAGCCCTGGACGCTATCTGGTATGGTCCAAGCCCTCTCTGAAAAGGCAGTGACAAAACAACACATACAATAAGAAGACAAATATCCTTAAATAAACCTGAAAACTCTGCAAGCCTAAAGAGGAGGAAACAGAATAATGAACATAGTGAAATACAAACGTATTTAATTTAAACTAGAGAGGGACTGTTGTTGAATAGTTCTTATTAATATTGAATAGTTGTTATTAATAGTTGTTTTCTGTTATAATGAATGTGGGGAATTATCTTTTTTATATCCCAAACTGAAGTGGAATTGCATTACAATAAATTTCAGGCATGTATTATTGAAATCGATGTGTTTTCATTTAGGCACTATGATTTACAGTACTATTAATGAACTTTGAGGTACATGATGTTCCAGCACCACACCCACACTAGAGTTTTAGCACACCTCCACCAATGTCTCAAGTGCCCCTCTCACCCCTCAATTGGGCCTGTTGGTAAACTCAGTTCTGTAGGTCAGCTCTCAGCTCTGTTTGTCACTGGCTGTTTGTCACTCCTTTGCTGTGTTTCTTTATATCCTTCATTCGAGATTGATTGTTCTGTAACTGTCCTGCTCCCTCTGACTGTCTTCACTCAGCAAGATCCCCCTCTAATTCCATCCATGTACCAGAAAATTGCATCATCTCATTTCTTCTTCTAGTAGTATTTCATTGTGTATTTATACCATGTTTTTTCCCCCCCAATCATCTGTTCTTGGACACTTGGGCTCTTTCCAGATCTTCATTGTTGTGAGAATGTTTTCTGTTTCTGCTTCTGAGAAAAACAGTATGGAATCTTCAAAAAATTTATTTTAAGACATGAACTTCCATATGACCTGACAATCTACATCTTGGCATCTACCACCTGGACTCCAAAACACTACTTTGAAAAGATATTTGTGCTCCTATGTTTATTGCAGTGCTATTTTCTATAGACAAGAGCTAGAAAAAATTGACATGTCTATACACTACATTAAATTTACCAATAAATATCCTGCACCATGTAAGTTGCCCCTTTTAGAATTTTCTTTAATTTTCTGTTTTTGATGTATGGAAGTTTATCTGGAGATAAAAAAAATTCTGCCTGTAGCTAGATTAGACTGATAGCCCATGTCTTCAACTTGGCATTGAGTTAGAAAATGCCCTTAACTATACTGATAAAGTAAGCTAGGTCACCAGTTCTGCCTATGCATTTGCCTGACAGCATCTTACCTAAGGAGTCTCACTGTCTGCCAATTCACCCTTAAGGATCATTTATCTTCGTCATATTTTTGTCATAGCAGATATCCGGTCTTACTATTTTGGCTTTCTCTGGCATAGTATCCCTGCTGGCATCAGCAGATTCTTTCATCTCTCTATTTAGGTGGCTAACTTCTAAAGTGCCAGATGGCCTTTGACCTCGTTTCCTATCACCAAAGTAGGATTCTGGGTACTCCAAATATATAAGGCAACATTTCCTTTATTACATTTTATTATAATGGATTTGACAAGTTATTTGGGCTTGGAAAAATTAAGTCACAAGTAAAATCTTTTTAAATTTAAAATTAAATTTAAAATCTTTTTAAATCTTTTTAAATTCTTTGAAAACCTGTTTTAAAGCTCTCTTCTGTTTTCCTTGCTTTTCCTTTGTCCCAGTCTTATATGCAAGTGAGCTGACCAGGGTTCACATATAATTTGGCCGAAAAACTCATGGACAGAAATTTCTCTAGGATCATGCAGTGTGGGGTGGTGTGTGTGTGTGTGTGTGTGTGTGTGTGTGTGTGTGTGTGTGTGTGTGTTGGTTCTAGGAGTAAAATTCAGAACCTCATGAATTAAAGGCAGGTGCATTACCAGGGAGTAGTCCCCCATCCCCTAAATTGCTATACATTTCTAGTATTTGAAATCAAATCTTAAGGTGAGATTGCTAAATCTCTATAATGGGCAAGTTTTTACGGAAGAGTTTTTTTAATCTCAATTATCCTGCTATTTATATAGAGCAGTCTAAGTGATTAGAAAGGTAAAAAAGTTTTTCTATTTTTAGACTTAATAAAATTTCTATTTTTCAAAATGTACAGCTGGGGCCTGCTCATAGATCCTCCTCTTCAACTGGGGCATTCCCACCCTTGGTATTTCTGGTGTAAATTACTTGAGCTTTGTGCTTTGAAACTAGTTTAATAAGTCCTTTACTAAGGGCTGCACTGGCCAAGAACCCTCAAATCTTCAGCCTCTCAGACACAAAAGCAGGGGTTATAAGCTTACAGCTGGGAACTTTGCTGCAGAGCTTGTAGTTGGCTTTGTCAAACAAGACAATGTTATTGTGTTTGTCACAAACTTAGCCTTTAGACCACTTCTTTTTTGCCTTGCCCCTGGTTCACTGGGTCTTTGTCATTCTTGGCCAACTTTCCTCTTGTCTTTGGAAGGCATCACAAAATTGGGAGGACAGTAGTCACCACCCCAACCATACTAAGACCTCAGACAAAAGAAACAAAATGTTTTAACTTTATAAAAATATACTATTGAAAATTGATGAGCTTCATTTATCAAGAATATTCAGATGAAATAATAAGATTTGTAGAAATTCCTTATTTTTAATCAGTATAGAACTCAACGGTGACTCCAAATATGACTAAAAATGAATTTATCAACAGATTATTTTATATTATCACTTATCTCTAACAGCTGAGAATTTAAAAAAATACTTATTTGAGGGTGATAGGATTTGTAAACTCATTAGAATTGATAGTTTACCTAAGTCCAGTTTTTTTTACTTTTATTTATTTATTTATTTATTTTTAACATTTTTTTTAATAGTGAGACATCATGAGGTACAGTTGCAGACTTACACATTTTTGTGCTTGGGTTTCAATTATACAATGATCAAATACCCATTCTTCCACCAGTGCCCATTTCCCACCACCTCAGATCCCGGCATCCCTCCCACCCCCCATCCCCCCCATCCCACCCTGTCTCTGTTGCAGGGCATTCCCCTCTGTTCTCTCTCTCCTTTTGGGTGTTGTGGTTTGCAAAAGAGACATTGATTGGCAATCGTGTTTGGTCTATAGTCTACTTTCAGCATGTTTTTCTCATCCTGGGAGGATCCTCCCAACACCTTTATTTGGTGTTCTCCTCTTTATCTGAGCTCCCTTCTCCCCTAGTATGTGTGGTTGACCTCCAGGTCATGGAGTAAAATTCCTGGTACTAATCTCGGCCATTCTTGGGTGTTAGTTTCCCATTTTGTTACTTTATGTTTCCCAGATGAATGCAATCTTTGCCTAAGTCCAGTTTTAAAGGCAAAGTTGCATTTATTTTGCTACAATTATTAATGAGGTCTTTTAAAGCCATTGAATTTCATTTCTTCATCTTTCCTCTCACTGTGTACCCTTCTTCACTCCCTTCTTTTCTCCTTCTTTTGTTCTTTCAAATTTCCTTTTGTGAGTTATTTTCATTTTCTGTTCAGGAGAAGAGCATTGTTTATTCATCCCAAACTTTTAATTTTATAGGAACTAATGTTTTCTTTCTTTCATTTTTATTTTTAACTTTTCTTTGGCATTAGTTTAAGGGGATATTAATCAAAGGATATAACCTGGTGTTCAGAATGGAAGACTTAGACGAATTAGTTCTGGGAAAAAGCCAGTTCTCCAAAATTCCTCTCACTCAATAATCTCAGCATTTTTCCAGGACAAAATTGACATCATCACCTGAGAACTTCTTAGAAACACATATTTTTAGGTTCAAAATCAGAATTACTGATTTCAAAACTCAAATGTGATTGGTAGAGCAAGGATTTTATTTTAGCAGATCTTCCAGCGTATGCTCAAGTGTAGGATATAGTAATTTTTCTTCTTGTCAATATAAAGGAGCTGAAATCTTAATATAAGATTTTCATTTTTCTCAACACTACTAAAACATAGCAAAAGTGTGGTGAAAATGTAATTAATGTGACTTATAATAGGGGTAGTCAATGAGATTTTGCCCGTTCCAGTACTTATCTTTAATTTTCAAGGTACTGCAGGTAATTCTTGTCATTCCTTAACATGACTTAAAACCATAATACTCTGTACAATACTATGTATATTAAAATTAACCTGATTGCAGTAAATCTGCAGTATAAAGCAATATTTAAATAATTCATGAGGTTTTTTAATTCAAATTGAGTTCTGGTGTGGACAGTTTGGTGGTTAAGACATGACAGAAAATATTCAAATTCTTGGGTAACTTTTGCTCCAGAGGGAAATGCATATGTACATTTCCAAATTGTGTTGAAATATGAACTCACGTTCTTTTTCACTTCAGTAACTTTTCATCATCATTTCTTTATGTTCCCCTTTCACTGTGGATCACTGTTCAATTTGCAGACATATATTATGGTAATCAACAATAGAGGCTTTTAAGGAATTATTGACTCTAACAAACAAGATTCAATGTCCTTAACTCATGGTTATTATTGGTTGAAGTTATCTAGCACAACCAAAAACTCAGATAAGATTTCATTCAAGAAAGAACACTGTGAAATATCACTTTACAGAAAGCCATTAGCTACCAGTCTAAAGTATGAAGCAACATAAGAAATGCAAATAACAACAATATAATTAAACTGTCAAATGTGATCGAGAAATTTGTGTGAAAATGCAAGTAGCCCCAGTATTTTTTATTTCCTTTTCCTGCTGTTTTTAAAGGCAACATCAAAATAGTTATTTCTGAGAATATTTATAACCTGTCAAGAGAAAAGACTTGAGACTTTGTGGCTTTGTTTCCCTGAAGGAAAATGTTAGTGGCAAAGCACCACTGATGTAAACATCGCCTTCATTTTTATTCTGTGGAATGATTTGTTATGCCAATAATTTTATTTGTGTTTAAAAAATAATTATCTAAAAGCCACTGGCATTAAATAAACTCGTGTTTCAGTAATTTATAGATGTGGCATCATCTTTATTATTGGCAACATAAGTCTTAATATGATGATAGTATTTTTGTTTGAAAAAAAAAGAGTAGCACAGTAACAAAGAGATGTTTAAGAAGTTTTATAGGATTGTTGGGAAATAGTGTTCTGAGAAAAGAGACCCTTGCAGAAGAATATTGCTGCTCCCTCGATGCTCTGCAAAGGTTGAAACATGGCTGAATTTCCATTTTAACCGATGAAATGCATTCTTCTGTTTTGTGTGCTAGGGCCACATTGAGCAGTACTCTGGGGCTTTCCAGGCTTTCCGCCTAGTGGATGCTCCCAGCAGTGGATGAGGACTGAGTGTTTGGGACTGGACCTGCTCCTCCCACATACAAAGTGGCACATGGCTCTTTGCACAGTTCTGGCTCAGTTCCTAGCTTTCTTTCTAGTGTAAAATTCCAAATGCACAAAAATGCAGAATTGTATAGAGAATCCTCAGGCACTTCAGTCACCAAATTTCAGCAAATATCAAATCTCTTCATTGGATTATTTAAGAACAAATCTCACTTCTCATTTCTAAATTCAAAGATGATTTATTAAATACATAGTGGTAGGGGAAGGACTGTGAAACAGTAGGCAGCCCTTTCCCAGACACACACATGCAAAGAAAAATTGTGTTCATTTTCCTGTCTAATATTATGATGTCACTTCAGTGTTGACTGTGCTTCATCATTTTCACTTTGGAGACTTTTGAGAAAGGTGAGTTGGAGGCACATCTGGCTGTGGTAAGTTTTATTACTGAATCTAAGCTCAGGAGTCACTCCTGGCAGTGCTCAATGGATCCTATTTGGTGCTTGGAATTGAACCAGGGTTAGCCACATGTAAGGCAATTGCCTTAACCTCTATAATGTCTTTCCAGCCTTCTTTGAGGACTTATCTAGTCTCCTGGCACCTCACCCTGGAGTGTATACCTAATTTCAATATCTGTAGGTTAGAGGTAGCCCCAAAGTTCAATGCCAACTGAAAGTTATGTAAATTGATATTTGCATCTTCTGAAACACAGGAATTTTAATCTACTTATAAAGTGTTCTTTACCTTTCAGACGGATATAAAACCAGGTGGAAAGCAATTAATGGTTTTTATAGATTTGTTTTCTTTAAACTAAAGTGAACTATTGAGTGATAACATCCCATCTTTTCATTATTAGAGTATTGTTATGAGAATGAGTCACACTTTTAAAATGAAATCCATACAAAATAACAGGATTCATGGAACTTGTGAACAATATAATTTACATTTTAGTGAGGAACTGCTGTTGATTTACAAAAAGTCAATCTAATTTCTGTATAGCTTGTTCATTTCTTTTTGTCTTCTAAGTGAGGTGGGATCAATAGGATCACCATGTTCATCTAATTCAGATCTGAGATATTGACCTATAAATAGATAATTTTCTTTCTCGTCTGCATCTGTTTTTTTTTTTCCCCATCTGCGGGTCTGTTTTGCTCTTGGTGCTCCTAATTGTTTTGGAGCCTCCTTGAAGTTCCAACTGAATGATGGTGACATTCTGAATTCAAATCATAGAGGGGTAACTAAATTCTTCCAGTTAGCCCTAGATAGATTACATAGAATTGCATAACAATGGAAATCTGTAGAGACTTGTGAAAGAGAGAAAGGAAGGGTTACATAGGGATCTCCAGGATTCTATCAGAGATATGCAGGGCACTCCATGACACACAGATCAGATGCTCTCCTTGTTTTGAGTTCATACATAATTTTCAAAGTAGCAGCCCTTTGTTCTTAGCTTGTCAGCAACTCTCAAGGGCCTGTGAACTCTTGATCAGGACAGGAAGTACAATCGTTTCGCCCTTTCTGAAAATGTGAAATCTTTCGAAATCAAATTTGCCTTTTGTCACAGCAAATGTTAAGGAATAGAAATTAAGAAATTTAGTGAAGTTTGTTTGTACAGTGTGATGTGAATAATTATTTGGGATATTGATTTACTTGGTTTTTGAGAATTTAGGAAAATTTGTCAAAACCACCAGGAGAATCACCTTTGTAGTAGCATCACTCAACTTGTTACAAAACTTTAACAAAGAAGTCTTTTTCATACATTTGTGTTTCCCTTCAGGAAGATGGTACCCAAGGAAAAAAGCAAACAGCATCCTCCCGATTTAAGTCTCAGTTCATGTCTTCAAGTAGTTTATTTTGCAGCTTCCAAATGACTATGTTTATATCTGAAAATTAAGGCAATTTTAGATGTGTATTCTGAAACTGAAAACCATTAGGCATTTTCTGGGTTATTAATGCAACGGATAATTGTTATGACTCTTAGTAATGATTATCATCAATATTGTTAGTCACTACTGGAAATAAGTCAAATGAAGTAAGTCAGAAGTAGGATAAGCGGAGGATGATTTCACTTATATGTAGTTTGTATGATGAGGGAATGCATGGTACTAAATGGGGGATACCTAGATCACTTTTGGCCTCAGTATAAGGGAGGCGACAAAGGAGGAAAGAAATCTAGGAGGGAAAAAAGAGACAGAAAACAGTGCAGTACTTAGGTCAAGGGGATTTGGGTGCATTCAAGCTATACAGGAATGGTGCAGCTAAATGTCCAAACCAGAGTCAACAATGCTGAAAACATGAGATCCAAATTTCAACAATGAACTGTAAAAATGTTCTGGTCAAGGTGGCAGACTGTAGGGGTGGAAGGAACCTGGGAATACTGGTAGGAGGGAGTTGACACTGATGGATTGGTGCTAGAATATTGTATGTCTAAAACTAAATTATAAATAACTTTATAAATCATGGTGCTCTGATAAAATAAATTACAAAAATAAGAAGTTATGTAGAATTATTCTATATTAATGTAGAATTATTCTACATTCTATATTAAAATTCTATATAAAACAGCTTAAATTTTCTGATTTTTTTCCCCATAAGAATCAAACAATGGTTTTCATTTATGTCATCTGAGTCATATATTCAAGAAAATGTTTCTCAGTGACCAAAATACAAAGACAGTCTACAGAATGGGAAAAGATATTCGCCGAATACATATCTGACAAGGGGTTGATATCCAGGATATACAAAATACTGGTCAAACTCCACAAGAAGAAAACATCCAACCCCATCCAAAAATGGGGCAATGAAATGAACAGAAACTTTCTCAAAGAAGAATTCCGAATGGCAAAAAAGCACATGAGAAAATGCTCTACATCATTAATCATCAGGGAGATGCAGATCAAAACCACAATGAGATACCATCTCACACCTCAGAGACTGGCCCACATTCACAAGAACAAAAGCAACCGATGCTGGCGCGGATGTGGCGAGAAAGGGACACTCCTTCACTGTTGGTGGGAATGTCGACTGGTTCAGCCCTTCTGGAAAACAGTATGGACGATTCTCAAAAAATTAGAAATTGAGCTCCCATTTGACCCAGCAATACCACTCCTGGGAATATATCCCAGAGAGGCAAAAATGTATAGTCGAAGTGACATCTGCACTTGTTTGTTCATTGCAGCACTCTTTACAATAGCCAGAAACTGGAAGAAACCTGAATGCCCAAGCACAGATGACTGGTTAAAGAAACTTTGGTACATCTACACAATGGAGTACTATGTAGCTGTTAGAAAAGATGAAGTCATGAAATTTACATACAAGTGGCACAACATGGAAAGTATCATGCTAAGCAAAATGAGTCAGAAAGAGAGGGATAGACATAGAAAGATTGCATTCATCTGGGGGATATAAAGTAACAAAATATGAGATTAATACCCAAGAATAGCTGAGATCAGCACCAGGAGGATTACTCCATAGCTTAGTGGCCAGTCGGGCATTCTAGAGGAAAGGGCAGCTCAGATAGAGAAGGGAACACCAAATAAAGGGTGTTTGGAGGATCCTTCCAGGAGGGGAGATGCATGTCGAAAGTGGACTATGGACTGAACATGTTTGCCACTCAATGCCTCTTTTGCAGACCACAACACCCAAAAGGAGAGAGAGAACACAGGGGGGATGGGGGGATGGGGGTGGGGGGGGATATTATCCATGGTGGTGGAAAATGGGCACTGGTGGAGGGATGGGTATCTGATCATTGTATAATCGAAACCCAAGCACAAAAAATTGTAAATCTACAACTGTACCTCATGGTGTCTCACTAATAAAAAAAAAATGTAAAAAAAAAATTTGTTCAGAAAAAAAAAGAAAATGTTTCTAAGAATAAGAGGAACACAGCTATAAATTTCAGGAGCATTATTTTTCTTTTGTATTTCAAATTAGTCATTATTCTAATATCACATCCTCTGGTTGTTTGTTACTTACCAACTATTTACAGTCTCTGAGGCCTAAAGGTATAGTTGTATATTTCTTTGTGAAATTAGGGCTTTAAAATTACTTAATTGACCTGCATTTTTCAGAAAGATTAGTAAAATAATCCTTGTAAAGTACACTTGCAAAGTGTATTTGGTATGTTATTGAGATTTTAATCTTTACTAGCATTTGAATCATACTTTATCCTTTAATGCTTTTACATATAGTTTTGACCTTCTGAATAGTTTTATGAAATGAATAAAATTGGATATACTAGTCCTAATTGAGTGTTAAAAACTGCTTCATTTCATTTCTAGAAGAGATGAGTAATCTTAAAGAAACGGATTCAATAAAATGAAGTCAGATCAACATTACAGAATTTTCAAGGTTACCGAGTTAATTAGTGACAAACCTAGGGCAAGGCCTCAGGTGCCCGAAGTTTCATCTTAAAGATTTTACTCTACCCTTCTCCTTGTAGGTAAATGAGTCTCAAGGGATGTAATGATATTTTATACTGAAAGCTTGAAAATAAAGTTGGAACTCTTAAAAAACAGAGTTAGAACTGTGTGAATTTTTGATAAAAATTGTTGAAAAATAATCTTTTTTTGGATAACTATAAATCTGTAAAACATTTTTTGCACATTTTTTTTATCCAAACAGTGGTTTGCCTTTTAAGGTTAAGCAGGGGGAAATGTAAACATTCATTGATTGGCCATAAATTAGTCAAAATCATGTTTCTGACTTATTTTTCATAAAAACATTTGTTGAATTTGAGGAACTCAGTCAAGTCTCCATGAATACTGAATATTTTCTAGAACATATCATATCCTTTTTTTCTTCTGGAGGATGATGTGTAGGGCTTATACCTGGCTCTGTGATCAGGTATGCTCCTGTGGTGCTTGGGATTTATTCTAGCTAACTTCTGATGGACAGTTGCTGCTAGTGGTCCTCAGGGGGTCACTGGGAGGGACTTGGGCTCCCTTGTGCAAAACATGTACTCCAGCCATTTGTGCTCTCTCTCCAAACCTTTGGTTTCACTCTTGATTATAGGTTTTCTTCCATTTTTGTATTCACATTTCTGTCCACATAATATAGATGCTCCACATAGAACTATTTAGAAGAATGAGATCCGTAACCTGAGCTGATTTTAGTTTCCTCTTTTCCTGGCTACTCTAATAGATATCAGCTATGATACCTATGCCATGGAAAATAGGGAATGACAAGGATACGTACAACACATGCCCGATTTCAAGCTGGTAACTCACTCTGTGCAGAAGTTTTTCAAATATAAAGATGACTGGTGCTTGTGGGAGGAGGGCACAGAGAGGACACAGCACTTGTTGGCCCCTGAGCCAGAAGGAAACTCTTTTCTCTCTTTGTCTGCCTTCGCTAGCAGCCATGTCCAGGATACAGATCTGAGTGTTCTGTGTTGCTGAGAACACGAAGAATGGTACGGGCTTGTACCCGCTTATGGCCCCTGTCCTATTACTCTGTTTGTAGGAGGGTGTGGAGAGGAACTTATTCTGTGTCTCACAAGATAAGTCTTATTGGTAAATCCCTGCATAAAAACTGCTGCCTCTGCTTCTGGAGGGGCTGCAGCTGTCTTGCATCTCTCCGTGTTCACCCAGTACAAGATTCAGGGCCAGTTTCAGATTTCATCCAGAAAGCTCCTGAAAGGTTAAGGCAACAGTTCCTAACAGGATTTAGAAAGAGCAGGATATAAAGTGCTTTAAAAGTATCCTAAAGCAATTTAAGAATTTCAAGTGTAACAAGGAAAAACATATGATATATGTAGAGAGCGATAGCACAGTGGTAAGGCCTTTGCCTTTTACGCAGCCAGCTTGGTCGAGCCGGGTTTGATTCTTCCGCCCCTCTCACAGAGCCCGGCTAGCTACCTAGAGTATCTTGCCAGCACGGCAAATCCTGGCAAGCTACCCATGACATATTTGATATGGCAAACACAGTAACAAGAAGTCTCAAAAACTGCAGACGTTACTGGGCCCGCTCCAGCAAAATTGATGAACAACGGGAGGACAGTGTCAATGCTCAGGAATTGCTCCTAGCAGTACTTGGGTAGGAGATTCAGTCCAGGGACTAGAACCCAGACCACCTTCATGCAAAGCATGAGCTCTAGTCCGTTGACTGATCTTTCTGACCCACTGTGGCTAATTCTTTTGCTCTTGGATAAAATCATTGTGAGTGGTACTTATGTGTGTGTGTACATGTATGTATGTGTATGGTCACTCATAGATAATCCTTTGATTATTGTTCCATTAAAATATTCTCAGTTTAGTTCAATGTAAGAATAAATTCTTTCTTCCTCCAGTGGCAGATGAAGGGCTGGAGTGATAGCACAGCGGTAGGGCATTTATCTTGCACAGCCGGCACGGCCGACCTGAGTTCAATTCCTCTGTCCCTTTCAGAGAGCCTGGCAAACTACTGAGAGTACCTCTCCTGCATGGCAAAGCCTGGCAAGCTACCTGTGATGTATTTGATATGCCAAACACAGTAACAGCAAGTCTCACAATGGAGATGTTACTGGGCCCGCTCAAGCAAATCGATGAACAATGGGAGGACAGTGCTACAGTGCTACAGTGGCAGATGAAAAAGCTTCTTTTGTCTCCCAGACATTGTAAGGTGGGCAACAGTGGCAGAAAATCAAAGCACGGGATCTTCCTCCCCTGTTCTCATTGAGCATTTCTGCTGCTCTGTCACAGTGCACGATGCAACCTGTCAGTCATCTAGAGTCCAACGAGGAAAGAAAAGGCATAGATATGAGAAAAGAAATGCCCTTCAGCAGCAACTTGAATCAAACTGTTGGTTGGTTTTCTCAGGCCTGTGGCTTGTATTGGGGTTCTCACATTTCTTCTTTCTGCCCACCACTTCACTAAAGTGAGTTACCTTTGAAGCTGTCTCCTCTTTTGCAGTTCCTCATGTTAGAGACCTCCAGTTCCAAAGACTAACCTCTGCCAGCTAGCTACTGATGGTGGAATATTTCCCATAATACTGTTAGGACATAAGGCAAATGTGTCTGATTTTCTAAGATACACTCTCTTAGGGGAGTTTGTAGGACTTCCCTGACTTCTGATGTATATTTATCTTCAATATACTGTTGACTACCTTGTTTTCTCTCTTTGTCTCTGGCTCTCATGTTCACCCAGCTTATCTAGAAAACCATGCAATATTTTGCTTCAATAAACTGGAAGAATCAAACTTTCCCTTTCATTATTTTAGCATAAGAGAAGCTGGCTTGTAGCAATCAGTCATCTTTTTTTTGCAAAGTTTTTGTTATAAGACTTTGCCTTTATTTGATCTTAACAGTATTAAATAAATAAAAGGAGCTTTCATTTGTCATGCATACATTTGGACTCATGCCTTTGTGTATTAGAAAAGAAAATAGAAGTGCTTTCTAGTATGAAAGTTTTCATTATTGGGCTTATCTGAAAAACAAATTTCTCACTGTAGAAGAGAGCTAGAAATTTTATGGTTCTCTTCACAATTTTATAATCCCTCATGCTACAGACCTTCAACTCCAAAGAATGAAATTTGCCAACTGTCTTGCATTGAGTGTTCCCAATAGTATTGTCCAGATCACTCATGTCACTGCTCACGGGAGAAAAAGGTCATTCTGTCAATGAGGCTTGAAGTCCTGTGCGCTCCAAATGTGAAGCAGCTCATGCTTCAAGGCATGTCCACCAGGGTTCCAATTAGACTGAATTTTGGTAGAGGTGGTGGAATGTGGGGCAGCGAAAGAATATCGATCAGATATCATTTAACTAGACCCCTGAAATTGCACTGAGAGAGAGCACAGGTGTTTGCCTTGCATGTGGTCAATACACTTTGATCCCTGATACCTCACAGTCCCCCAAGCATCAGTGTGCCACCAGGCACGTAGGCTCTGAGCACTAGGGAATGTTCTCATCCTCACCCAGAAGATGAAAACTGAAAATTGGAAATAAAGACCCTTAAGTTTGTCAGCCAGAAACATTCTTTTAATTTTACTCTTACTTTCAAAGTGAAAGTGCATTTGAGAGCTCTTCTTTTTGTTAGATTACTGACATATTTCTTAATTTGTATCCATTCTTCTCTAGGATACTGCAGGAGATAATAAGGTCTCTGGAGGAGGATGTGCAGACAGAATAGCCAGTAGTTGGACCAAGGATATCAGGAATCAGGCAGATCTGTGTTAAAATTATGACTCACTGATTCTCAAACAAAACAACACACTTAATCTGTTTGAACTCTGTGTTATTCAGAAGATAAGTAACTGAGATAAAATTGAGGCTGCAATCAAAATTAATTGGGCCAAATGCAAAAATTATTGAATAATTGTAAGCTTTACTCAGTGGTAGCTGTCATCATTGATGTCCATGGTAAAAGTGGGAAGAGAGAAGCAATAGCCTTAACCACATGGCTCAGTTCCTCAGTATCCTCTGCAGTATGCTGAACTTTGTAAACTGAAGTTGTTCTCAGTTGATCCAATTAGTAACATAGTTTTCAGGAAACAATTTTCTGGAAGCTTGATAATAATGGTTTCAAAAACCATTGAAAAGAGAGGACAAAATTTATTCAAACTCTGGGAATTAAGCTCTTGTTCTTTATTGGTATTGATAGTGAATAATTATACATAGTAAATAAAAATCTTAGTATTTGCCTATATCTTTGGTCATAAAAACTATTGAGATTTTCTTTCTTAACCCTTTTTTCTAATGATTTTTATTATTTAAAAATTGCTATTTTATTGCTTCATGGTTGGCAGCCTGTCTTATGAGCTCAGGGAAAAGGCAGCTGGAATAGAGAAGGGATCACTAAGTCAGTGATGGTTGGAGGGATCGCTTGGGATGGAAGATGTGTGCTAAAAGTAGATAAAGGACCAAACATAATGCCCTCTCAGTATCTGTATTGCAAACCATAATGCCCAAAAGTAGAGAGAGTATGGGGAAAATCATTTGCCATAGAGGCGGGGGGAGGGCTTTTAGTGGGGGGATACTGGGAAGATTGGTCATGGAAAATGTGCACTGGTGGAGGGATGGGGGTTCAATCATTTTATGGTTGAAACTCAAACATGAAAGTTTTGTAACTGTATCTCACGGTGATTCAATTAAATTTTTTCCCCCAAAAGTTAAAAACAAACAACCAAACAGACAAAATTGCTGTTGTTTGTACTTAAGGCTACATGTTTATAATTGTGTTAATGCTTATTATCTTATGGTGCCATTATTGTTCCTTAACGTAAAGTACCTAATGCCCTCCACCAATGTCCTCATGTTTCTTCTAGTCACTTCTTCATCGCCCTTCCTCCCCCTTGCCACTTGGCTTATAATCTCAGCCTTGAAATCTTATGCCAAGTATTTGTTGATCCATTGCTATCTATTCATTTTTTTTATTTCACTATATAGTACTGATCTCAGCCTCAAATCCCCTATCTTCCAGTATGTAGGGTGTTACACCCACCAACTGCCCCTGGTGCCGTGTTATCCCTTCAATGGCCGAGACCCAGGGACTATAAAACCCAGCTCCCGGAAGCACTTATTGACCTCTTATTGTTGAGTCTCATTCTTGGAGAACCTGATAGGCTACCAAGTGTATCCTGCCTGCACGGCAGAGTCTGGCAAGCTCCCCATGGCGTATTTGATATGCCAAAACCCAGTAACAATGATGTGTCTCATTCCCATGACCCTGAAGGAGCCTCCAATGTGGCAATTACTAAAATCTCAGGGCTAGGATGAATGGTGACATTACTGGTGCCTGCTCGAGGAAATTAATGAACAACAGGATGACAGTGATACAGTGATACAGTGATGAGTAAGATCATTTGACATTTGTTCTTTTCCCTATGACTTATTTATACCTATCATGATACTTTCTAGTTACATTAAAGTTGAAGCAACCGGTAAAATTTCATCTACTCTTACAGCCTTATAAATTCCATTGTGTGTTAAATATATTTCTTTAGACTGGAAAGTGCAATCAATTATACTGTGGTAACACTGAGAATATATGGATTCAATTGGCCAGTTTATTTTAATAGTAGTTTGGGGCAGTGAGGATAACGCCCACACATCTGGACATTCTAGAACTTTACTGCTTTTGATAAAATGCTTTTCATGAAATCTGAATGAAATGCTGCATGGACAATATTTATAAATCTCATGTATTAAATATTGTGAAAGGCTTACTACATGAGACCTTCTGTGATGGATTCTATTCCTTTCCAAAGGACTCATATGTATTTACCAGTGAAATAGGCTAAATTATCAATTTGCTCATAGGAGGTTCATGATTATTGAAGCACCAGATCTTTTTCATGGATGGCAATCTTCAAAATTGATTATCTACCTTGCTTAAATGTAGTTCAGTATAGTTTACCTCCAGAAAATTGTAAAATCATAATACTTTATAAAATAAGGAAGATGGGGGATGATATGAAAAGAGGAGAGGGAAAAATTGAATCTTAGGCTATAAAGAAGGGAAAGCATTGAAGGAGAACTTCATTTTTGCCAGGGTTAGGGGGAGCAGTTGAGAAACAGGTTTAACTACTTCCCCTGGCTCTATAATAAGAGGCAGAGAAAGAAATAGAAAAGTGAATTGTTTTATGTTGGAGAGATTGTAAGTTTATAACTTCCTCTGTACAGTTTGAAGATGAAAGACATAGATATGTTCAGAAAAAAAATGAACCATGGGAAATAGATGGAAGCATAAGGTTTATAGGAAGGAAGCTTTGCTTGGGCCTGAGACTTTTATAAATGAGGCATAAAATGTTCCCATGTGTCCAGTTAATAAGAAAGATGGTAGAATCCAAAGGATGAACAAACCAAAGTGTTCTGTTAAACTGAAAGTACGTTATTTACATACATAAATTAGATATGAGAACATAGAACGATGGTCTTTTGTGGGGTCCATGAAATGTCTAAAGCTGTGATTATAGCAGTGACTGACATTGATCAGACCAACACCAGATCCCAGAAGAAAGGACTACATGGCTCCATCAGGGAGTTCAGTAGGAGATGTTTCAGAACCCATCAGTATGGCAGCATGGTCATCCCTGCCTCCACCATTAGGCTGGACTTGCTTTAGGTGCAAGGAAGATAATTCTTCAAATAAGCACTGTTGAAATTTGTAATCTTAAATTGGTTCTTTATTAAAAAAAGTAATACACATTTCAATGTGTACTACTGACCCGGGCTGGAGTGATAGCATAGCGTTTGCCTTGCATGCAGCTAACCTGGGTTCGATTCCTCCGCCCCTCTCAGAGAGCCCAGCAAGCTATGTCTAAGAGTATCCCGCCCACATGGCAGAGACTGGCAAGTTCCTGTGGTGTATTCGATATGCCAAAAACAGTAACAACAAGTCTCACAGTGGAGACGTTACTGGTGTCCGCTCAAGCAAATCGATGAACAACAGGAGGACAGTGCAGTGCTACTACTGACCTGAACTCCAAAAAGAGTATTATAGACTGCTTTGGGAATTCAGTGGACAATTTTAATGATAAAATGTCATGCCTACTATTACTAATTTAATACCAAGAAATTATAAAGTAAAGAAAAAGTAAGCAAACCTGAAATCAAATATAAAAGAAAAAAATCCTGATCTACTAAAATGGTGATTTTTTTCACCTGTCTATAAAACAGCCTATATTAATTCAGTTATGATTGCATCTTCTATCTGTGCCTGCTATATGTTTTTTATGTGAACCTGTATTTGAAACATATCTCTTTAGTTTCTAAGTAGATGTGAGAATAACTAAGTTTCCTTTTTTAAATATAAAATATAATGGACAGGTGGGTCCAGAGATGTATTACAGTGGATTAGGCATTTGCCTTGTATATGGCTGACCTAGGTTCAATTACAGTCACTGTGTACACCCCTGACACTTCCAGGAGTAAGCCTTGGGCACCACCAGGTGTGAGCCAACAACAAAATGATAAATATAGGACAGGTCTGCCCTGGAGGCAGGGGAAGAGTGGGTAAGGTGGGTATACTGGGGACATTGGTGGTGGGGAATGTGCACTGGCGGAGGGATGGGCGTTTGATCATTGTATGATTGTAACTCAAACATGAAAGCTTGTAACTGTATCTCATGGTGACTCAATAAAATAAAATAAAAATAAAGGACCGGAATAAGCAAATATAAAAGAAAAATTATTTGAGAAGCATATTAATAATATTCAAAGTTTATAGAATTATGCTATTTGTCTCACAATATTGTGGTTATCTGGTTTTAAAATTTGCATATATATTCAAGTCTACATAAGTTAGCACAGCGGGTAGGGCGTTCGCCTTACAAGCGGCCAACATGGCCGACCCAAGTTCGATTCCTCCGCCCCTCTCGGAGAGCCCGGCAAGCTACCGAGAGCATTCGATATGCCAACCACAGTAACAACAAAGTCTCCAATGGAGACGTTACTGGGCCCACTCGAGCAAATCGACGATCAACGGGAGGGCCTTTACCTTTACCTTTTTACCTTACATAAGTTAAAACTTCACTCTATAGGTATCTACAAAGATTAAGTTACTCTTTTTTTTTATTAAGTTATTCTTTTTAAGGGGACTGCCCTGTGATACATGGTTAACCAGCACTTCAGTGTGAGGGCCTAAGAATGCCATGCTGCCGGACACCCTCACAGGGCTTAAAGGTCTCCAAGGCTGAGCCACCAGTGCTTGGAAACCCTGTGTTGCTGGAAACTGATCTGGGCTCAGCCACATACAAAGCATGTTCCCTACCTATCCTGCACTCTCTCCAAGTGTTCTTGCACTATCTATTCAACCTCAACATAAATTACTTTCTATGATTGATATTATAACACATTGTATACATTAATATGGTATAGTGAATATTGACTATAAATCTTTTGAGGCACTATTTTTCTTAATATCAACAAAATATGATCACTAATACACATGAACACAAGGAGATTGACATAATAACTCTTTAATAAGTCTATTCAATGGTTTAAATGCTATGGCAATCTTTTTAATCAAAGACGGGAAATTATTTTTATGCCTTTTAAAGTCAAAATTATCTTCACATCATCCTGGATAGTTCCTTTAAGATTCAGAGCTCTTATGTCATGCTGTTATTTAATTTATGAAGCTTTAAAGCAGCAAGGTATTCTCTTAAATCATTCTGTCACTTGGGATCCACTGCTAATTTCTCATGTTTTATCCATTTGCGTGCAGCCTTTCCACTACAATAAATTCTTGGGTAATTCACTCTCAAATATGTTCTTTTCCTGTGTTTCTCTGAAATTTTCATTAAAATAGGTTGCTAAATTAAGTCTAGAGCTGTTGAAATGTTGATGATAACTAAAATGTAGTTATATCCCAAATTCTTTGTCTTATGTATAGAGAAGTAGGCACTTTAGCAAGCTTATGCTCACAATTAAAATTTATAAAACATAAGCTATCAAAATATTTTCTTAAAGTACGTGATCAACATTAATGTGCTCCCACTGTCAGATGTTTTTCCTTCTGGTGATGAAAAAGAATTTACATGGTCACTTTATTCCTTTAAATATATTTTTTTAAAAGTTCTCTATCTTACTTTTCCTTTGACGTAGTGGTATCCTAAAATATTTCTTCAGAATTACAAAAATTTGTTGATATGTTTTTTAAAAAGTATGATATAGGTGTCAGAGAAATAGTAAAGCAGGCCAGGAACACTTGTTTGCATGTGGCATGTGTTCCACCCGAATTTGATCTCTGGCACTGCATATGGTTCCCTGAGCACCACTGGTGTGGCTCAGAAATGTGAATAGTCTATATTGAAAATTCACACATACCTGCACCCGACAGAAATCCAAGGTGGAGGTCCCCCGGACACTGGGAGACAAAGTAGATCTGAGCCTCTCTGCCTCTCCCTTTCCACCGCCCAAGTGAGCTGGTCTCTTCTCCCCACCCCCAGGTCAGTTTTCCTGCCGGTTCTCGAACCAGGGACTTGGATTTCACTGCGCAAGCCTGGAGGTGTCCCCCCCCCCCACACACACACCAGGAGACAAAGCAGATCTGAGCCTCTCTGCCTCTCCCTTTCTGCCGCCCAAGCCGAACTGGTCTCTTCTCCCCATCCAGTCTTTACTCCCTGGACACACACCAGGTATCCGTGAGGGTATTGCCACCTTAGAAGTGGGCATGGCTTTTAAAAAGTGGGCGTGGCCTATTTTTCAGCCCGCCAAAGCTCACGGGGCCTCAGGTAGTTTACTGAAATCAAGCCACAAGTAGTTCACTCAAATCAAGAATTCTCACCCCTACACCTACACAACATGAAGAAACAACGCAAATCCCCGCTACAGGGAGATGACAAGGAAACAAGTCCAGAAGTCTCAGTAGGTGCTAGCCACCTTAGGGACCTCTCTGACAAGGAATTCAGATATGAAGTCATGAAGATGTTCAATCAACTCAATGAAATAGTCAGACAGATATCTGCTAAATTGAAAGAGGACATGAAAGAAACAATTGATCACACAATCGACAAAATACAGGAAGAAATGAAAGCGGAAATTGGAAAGCTTCGCACAGAAATGGCACAGATCACAGATTCCATAGATGAAATCAAAAACTCACTCTGTGCCCTCAAAAATAGAATGACCACAGCTGAGGAAAGAATCAGTGAGCTGAAAGATCAGCTGCACCAAGCCAACACGCAACAACAAACAATGGCAAAGGACCTCAAAATAGCTCTACAGAGAATCAGAGTCCTAGGAGACGATTCCAAAAGAAACGACGTTAAAATCATTGGACTACCAGAGGTTCAGGGAAACAATCCCAGTGAAAAAACCATGGTTAAACAAATCATCGCCGAGAAATTCCCAGAGCTCCACAATACAGCCATTCAGATTCAAGAAGCCTGAAGGGTGCCAGCTAAAAGAGACCCGAACAGAAACACTCCAAGACATATTATAGTTAGAATGATCGATGCTGCTGATAGAGACACAATACTGCAAGCAGCAAGGGTAAAAAAGGAAACCACATACAAAGGAGCACCCCTGAGATTCACAGCAGACCTATCAGAGGAAACCCTACAAGCCTGAAGGCAGTGGCGAGATATAGTGAAAAAACTCACTGAAATGAATGCTTCACCAAGAATACTCTATCCAGCTAAACTTTCACTCAAAATTGAAGGAATGCTACACTATTTTCTAGATAAACAGCAACTCAGGAACTTCATAGACTCAAAACCAAACCTAAAACAAGGGCTAAAGGGGCTACTATAAGACAAGACAAACCCTACAACCACAACACACCTGGACAGAAAGATGACACAAAACCCCATGACAATACTCTCTCTCAATGTCAACGGTCTAAATTCACCATTTAAGAGACACAGAGTGGCAAAATGGATACAGAGACAGAACCCAACATTCTGCTGCCTACAAGAAACTCATCTCAACACTCAGAGCAAACACAGACTCAAAGTCAAAGGATGGAAAACAATCCTGCAAGCAAACAGCTCCTTCAAAAAAGCTGGGATGGCCATACTAGTATCCGACAACATTAATTTCACATTGAAAAAGACTAGAAGGGACAGTGAAGGCTATTTTCTCTCCATCAAGGGATATGTACAACAGGAAGAAATAACACTGTTAAACATATACACACCTAATGAGGAAACAACTAAATATTTAAAACAACTGCTAACAGATTTTAAGGAGGACATTGAAAGCAACACAATAGTACTTGGAGATTTCAACATCACCCTATCACCTCTGGACAGATCAACAAGAACAAAACCCAGCAAGGAATCATTGGCTTTGAAAGAAGAAATAGAAGAGAGAGGGCTTATATACCTATACAGGGCTTTACACCCCAAAAAGAAAGAATATACATTCTTCTCCAGTGCACACGAAACATTTCCCAAAATAGACCATGTTCTAAAACACAAAATATACCTCAACAGAATCAGGAAGATAGAAATAGCATCAGTCATCTTTTCAGACCATGATGCACTGAAGATAGAAGTGAATCATACACAGACACGGAGAACCAAATCGAACACCTGGAAATTAAACAACTCAATGCTGAACAATGAGTGGGTCAGGAATGAAGTCAAGGACAAAATCAAATGATACTTGGAAACAAATGAGAATGAAGACATGAGCTACCAGAAGCTATGGGATGCAGCGAAAGCCGTATTAAGAGGAAAATTTATAGCTCTGCAAGCATATCTTAGGTCCATAGAAATGATGCACATAAATAGCTTGACCTCACAGCTCAAGACCTTAGAAAAGGATCAACAGAAAAAGCCTAAATTAGGCAGAAGGATAGAGATAATAAAACTTATAGCAGAAATCAATGACATGGAAACCAAAGAAACAATCTGAAAGATCAATGAAACCAAGAGCTGGTTCTTCGAGTAAATAAACAAGATAGATAAACCACTAGCAACACTCACAAAGAAACAGAGAGAGAGAACCCTAATAAACCGAATCAGAAATGAGAAGGGCGATATCACAACAGAAACCAAAGAAATCCAAAAGATCATTAGAGCCTACTTTGAAAGTCTGTATGCCACGAAACAAGAGAACCTAGAAGAAATGGACAAATTCCTGGACTCCTATAATCTCCCAAAGCTGAATCAAGAAGATCCAGAGTATCTGAATAGACCTGTTAACATCAACGAAATAGAAACTGCAATCAAAAGTCTTCCCAAAAACAAAAGCCCAGATCCAGATGAATTCAATAGCGAATTTTTCTAAACATTTAAAGGGGACCTGCTGCCAGTCCTTCTCAAGCTTTTCCAGGAAATTAAAAAAACAGAAATTCTCCCAAACAGTTTCTATGAAGCCCATATCTCTCTAATACCAAACGTAAACAAAGACACCATGAGAAAAGAAAACTACAGGCCGATATCCCTGATGAACACGGATGTGAAGATTCTCGGTTTACTGAAATCAAGCCACAAGTAGTGGCTCAAAATAGCTCTACAGAGAATCAGATTCAGAATACTAGCAAATAGAATTCAGCAACTCATCAAAAAGATCATACACCATGACCAAGTATGATTCATACCAGTGATGCAAGGCTGGTTTAACACTCGGAAATCAATCAACATAATCCACCATATCAACAAAAGAAAAGATAAAAATCATATGATCATATCAATAGATGCAGAGAAAGCATTTGACAAGATCCAGCACCACTTTATGATGAAAACCCTAGCCAAAATGGGGATAGAGGGGACTTTCCTCAATATAGTTAAAGCCATCTACCACAAGCCTACAGCAAGCATCGTCCTTAATGGCGAAAAACTGAGAGCCTTCCCTCTAAGTTTAGGAATGAGACAAGGATGTCCACTCTCTCCACTGCTGTTCAATATAGTACTGGAAGTACTTGCAATAGCGATTAGGCAATAAAAAGTTATTAGGGGCATCCAGGTAGAAAGGAAGAAATCAAGCTCTCACTATTTGCAGATGATATGATACTATACTTAGAGAATCCTAAAGCCTCTATCAAGAAACTCCTAGAAACAATAGGCTTGTATAGTAAAGTGGCAGGCTATAAAATCAATACCCAAAAATCCATGGCTTTCCTATATGCAAATAGTGAAAGAAAAGAAAGTGACATGAAGAAAACAATTCCCTTTACAATTGTGCCCCAGAAAATCAGTACCTAGGAATCACCTTAACTAAGGAAGGAAAGGACCTGTACAAAGAAAACTACAAAACGCTACTTCAGGAAATAAAAGATGATACGAGGAAATGGAAAAATATCCCCTGCTCATGGATCAGGAGAATTAACATTGTCAAAATAGCAATACTTGCCAAAGCACTGTATAAATTCAACCCAATCCCTATTAGGATATCCATGACATTCTTCAAAGAAGTGGAGCAAACACTCCTGAAATTTATATGGAATAATAAGCCCCCACGAATAGCTAAAGCAATTCTTGGGAAAAAGAAAATGGGAGGAATCCACCTCCCTAACTTCAAACTCTACTACAACGCAGTAATAATTAAAACAGCATGGTACTGGAACAAAGGCAGAGCTGTAGACCAATGGAACAGGGTTGAATATACTGACATCTCCCCCCAAGCATATGAGCATCTAATCTTCGCTAAGGGGGCAAGAAAAGTGAAGTGGAGCAGGGAAAGCCTCTTTAGCAAATTATGCTGGCAAAACTGGATGGCTACATGCAAAAAAATGGGCTCAGATCTCTGCCTAACTCCATGTACTAAAGTAAGATCTAAGTGCATTAAAGACCTCAACATCAGACTGGAATCTATAAGGTACATTGAAGAAAAAGTTGGCAAAACCCTCCATGACATAGAAGCTAGTGGTTTCTTCAAAGATGTCACACCACTGGCCAAGCAAGTGAAAACAGAGATTGACAAATGGGACTATCTTAAACTAATAAGCTTCTGCAGCTCAAAAGAAACAGTGACCAAAATACAAAGACAGTCTACAGAACGGGAAAGGATATTCGTCAAATACATCTGATAAGGGGTTTATATCAAGGATATACAAAGTGCTGGTTGAACTTCACAAAAAGAAAACATTCAACCCCATCAAAAAATGGGGAGATGAAATGAATATAAACTTTCGCAAAGAAGAAATTCAAATGGCTAAAAGGCACATGAGAAAATGCTCCACATTATTAATCATCAGGGAGATGCAGATCAAAACCACAATGAGATATCACTTCACACCACAGAGACTGGCCCATATCCACAAGAACAAAAGCAACTGTTGCTGGAGCGGATGTAGTGAGAAAGGAACACTCCTTCATTGTTGGTGGGAATGCCGACTGGTTAAGCCCTTTTGGAAAACAGTATGGACAATTCTCAAAAGATCAGAAATTGTGCTCCACTTTGACCCAGCAATACCACTCCTGGGAATATATCTCGGAGAGGCAAAAATGTATAGTCGAAGTGACATCTGCAATTGTCTGTTTATTGCAGCACTCTTTACAATAGTCTGTATCTGGAATAAACCTGAGTGCCTGAGAACAGATGACTGGTTAAAGAAACTTTGGTACATTTGCGCAATGGATTACTATGTAGCTGTTAGAAAAGATGGAGTCACTAAATTTACATACAAGTGGTACTACATGGAAAGTATCATGTTAAGCGAAATGACTCAGAAAGAAAAGGATAGACATAGAAAGATTGCATTCATCTGGGGAACATAAAATAACAAAATAAGAGACTAACACCCAAGAATGGCCGAGATTAGTACTAGCAATTTTACTCCATGGCTTGGAGGCCAACCACACATACTAGGGGAAAAGGGAGGTCAGATAAAGAAGGGAACACCAAATAAAGGTGTTGGGAGGATCCTCCCAGATGGGAGAAGCATGCGGAAAGTAGACTATAGACTAAACATGATTGTCACCCATTGCCTCTTTTGCAAACCACAACACCCAATAAGAGAGAGAGAACAAAAGGTAATGCCCTGCCACAGAGGCAGAGTGGGCTGGGGGGGATGGGGGGGTGGGAGGGATACTGGGATCCATGGTGGTGGGAAATGGGCACCGGTGGAGGGGATTTGATCATTGTATGATTGAAACCCAAGCACAAAAATGTGTAAGTCTACAACTGTACCTCATGATGTCTCACTATTAAAATTTTTTAATAAAAATAAATTAATAAATAAATAAAATAAGCTGTACATGCAAAAAAAATAAAATACTTGCAATTTCACAGTGAAAAAAAAAAGAAATCCAGGGTAGAGAGTTGTTAAGAAAGAATAATGTAGAAGTGGGTCTTAAAAGGCTTGGTTTCATGAGAATTGGGTCACTGCTAATGGTCACGTTTGAGAGATCTTACAATTCTGTCTCTGCTGCCTGGAAGCTGGAGGACCTCTCAGTTTTTCTTGGGAGGGCGTCCAGGGCAGGGGGTAATTTAGTCACTTTTGTGTTTGACTCTACTAGGTGCTCCAGAAATGCTGAGTAATGACTATTTAGACTTTTGAAGGCAGAGAGGCAAGTGAGTACTAAAGGGTTGGAAAGCAGGGATGATTTGACAGTGTTCACCTTCACAGCAGAGAGGTCTGCTTCAGCCTATGGGGCGTGCTTCATCAGAGACTGAGATCAGCACTGGATTTAGAACCGAGCAGTAGAATGGAGGCAGCAAATGAGAGTGTTCAATGTGGGAGGTTCTTAGCAGATTACATTTCGACCATAATTTATGATCTTGTTCAATAATGAGATAATTTCTGTTTTACAAGTGAGAAGGTCAGATTGAGAGACTAGCATGCGTAAGGTGTCTGCTGCTCATTCTGCTTCTGTTATGGTGTTTCTGCTCTGGAAGTAGTTCCTATGTGCTGGATGATCTCTTTCCTTCCCTTCACGTGTTCTAACTGTGGCAAACAGTTTAGTCTCAGAAAGGAAGATCTTCAGCATCACTGACCACAACTATCTAGTTACTCATGACTTTCTACTGCTTACTATTTATACATAGCATTCTCATAGCATTACATACATTATGTTAAACTTATAGCTACCCTATGGCATTCACATGATTGGATGTTAATACAATTTAATAACATTACATTGCTAAGTATAAGGAGAATTAACAAAGTTTATGTGCTGATAGCAAATTGGTTTGAACTCAAACCAATCTTGGAACTCTGAGTCCAGGGCTCTTTCCATGATATCAAGACAATTACAGTAATTTAAAGTGACTGTTGGCAGTAGGTTGGCTGATTGTTATACTCCTGCATCTTGGATAACCATACACATGATTACTTCTTTTATGTTTGATTTCCTTCCCTAGTCTCCCTCTCTATATGTGTATTTTCTAATGTAGTTTAGTGGCATGGATATTGTCTATTAAGATAAGGGAAACATTTGTGGCATTGCTGTTTTGAACATTGTATAAGAATTATTTATAGTATCTATCATCAACTTCCTTTCTGAGTCTAAACTGTTTGCCACGGTTAGAACAGTGGGACCACTGTCCCTCTAAGACTTCATCTAAATGAGTAATATACTCTAGAACTCTTAGCCAAAAAAAATAGAGAAGAATCAAAGTGTAATATGCCATTCTTTATAGCTGTTTGCTATATACAGCTGCAAACCATAAGCATATGAGTGGTGTGTTAACTTAGAGGAAATATTACATACATCCAGAAAAAAGGTTATAGGTAAAATATTCAACCTGCATACTTGTTTGAGAGTTTGCTATATTCCAGGCTATTTTGCTAGATAATAGTCAAAGCTGTCTGTGAAACACAGATCCAGGCCTGGAGACAGAACTCAACAGGCTGAGTGCATATTTCACAGGTTGGGTGCCTAAAACTCACAACTCCTAGTACCCCTGTGAGCAGCCCCAAGCCTGAGAGCCCAGAGCAGCTTCTGGGCACTACCAGGTGTGGCACAACCACAAACACACATCAGGGAAAAAGACATTCACAGAATACACAGTATTTTACAAATGATTAAACTGAAAGTCCCACTGAAGTTATAGAAGTCCAATAACATCGAGATCAATGTTGTCTTCAGACTGCTGCTGGACTGTGGGAATTTCCTTCAGGTCCCTGGAAAAATTACTGCTACTTAATATGGGATCAGCCTGGATCATGTATCCCAGTGAAACAGGATTATGTGTCCACATCGGTGAAATAGTAAGTGTATACACACGTCATTTTGAGCCCGTGGAATATTTTTCTGTTTCAGAGATTGTTAACTACTGCTCTAGGGGATGATGGATCTGTTATCCAAATCATAGATTTCTTGAGTTTTCAGACTGCTCTTGTTTCTTTTTGTACCACTTTTAAAATAACGTAGTGGGTAGATAATTTTTGGGTTTTGCCTGACAATTTAGGACATTGTATGAATTTGGCTGTTTATCTTTCCACCCTTTCCCTGAATATAAGCTCTTAGCTGTTCTTTGCCTTGTGTGTGAGATCAAATACGTCCAAGGAAGGAATGGTTTGCTTTCTTCTGTAATGTTGCCATAAACTGTTCTGTGACATTTCATAAGACTGCAATCTTATAAAGGTAAATTATACTGAATGAGAAAAAACAAATTTATTTTGTCTCTTACAGAAGAAGGTACAGTAAATACTGATGAAATTGTTAAGCCTGTCAGTTGGCTGCTGAGTAAATATCTGAGATTCTCATGTCCTTTTCTCTCTGAAACTAGCATTTCTTACTGATTTATGCTTAAGTATATCACTAATAAGAAACTGCCAAATGAAAACACTCGAGCTGATTATTTAAGAAAATATTCAAAGACAGAATAAAGTCACTGAAGCTTCCCAATGAATAAAGTCATGGTTGAATTCATTCAAAGTAGAGAACATGCACACAATTTATTGTTCTACTTGAGGTGTTGCAGAGGATGTGCTCCCGTGTCCCCCATCAGTGAGAAAGAGGATTTTGGGAGAAAGTCACAGTTCACACCTGAGAACCTTGTTGCAAATTGAAATTGGTGATTCTTTCTGTTGAAGAATTCCTATTTTGAGGTTTATTCTTGCCAAAACGTGCCCTATGTTATATCCTCTCTTGACTTTGAATAAAGATTTCTCAGAGATGTGAAAATTGAAATTGTATCAAAGTATTTCCTTCATTAATTTCTTTCACTCACATTCTGAAGCCATGCCAGGGAGTGTGTGTGTGTATATGTATGTGTGTGTGTGTGTCTGCGTGTCTACATACACCTGATAATAGAAGCCCTCGACCTGTAATTTTTAGCTTGAAGAATCTAGTTTCACATGTGGGCTTTTATCATTCAGGAAATATTTGTAACAACTCACTATACTTAATACCACTTCACAAAGCTAATTGCTGACATTACCATAGAAGCTAAAATTAAATTTGCAGCAGTAAACAAATTGATCATTCGTATGCAAGTGTTTCTCATAGGTTAAAGTTTCTTGCAACTGTTTTGAACTTGAAATTTAAGCAGTGTATAAATAGGAAGAATGATGGGGGAACATTTAGCATTTATAATTAAGGCCTGAAAACTAGGTAAATGAGAGTGAAATGAATTTTGGCTCTGATCTTCATTTTTCAAACTGTATTTCTAGAGAGGGGCATTTCTTTACCAATCTTCACAGTCACATGGAGGACACAGGGAAGAAAAAAATCAATAGATAAAAGCCTATAGTGATTTTGGGGGGCGAGGGCGCAGGGTGGGGGTGCTAGGCCACACCCAATGTTTACTCTTAACTTGTGTTCAGGGGATGATATGTGCTGCCAGAATAGAACCAGGGATACCCGCAGGCAAGGCAAATGCCCTAGCCCTGTTGCTCTTTCTCTAACCTCAAGACCATAGTGAGCTTGAGGTAAATACACTGTACAGGCATCACTTATTCCAAGCCTCTGGGTGAAGCGATGAGACTGTGTTTGATAGACATTGAATATCAAATTCTTTTGTGGCATAAATATCACCATTCCCAAATTTGTGGGAACTTTCCAGTCCTGTTATCTTTCACCACTTGAGTACCAAATTTTCTGGGATTTTTTTTTCAGTCCTTGTACTCCCCCACCCCTGACACACACACACACATTCCTTATAATCATACAAGGAGACATGTTGAGAAGCCAAATATAGATGTATTTGTGATGATGTATTATTATTTTTGATAATCCATTTCCAGTGAAATAGGAACTTTTAATGTGAAGTTCTATCAATAGACTGTAAGTGAGAAATTTAGGTTATAGGTTTCTTTGCCTCTCAAAAGGCACAGCCAATGAATGAATATTTGCTCTAAGTAGTGTTGCATTTGGAACTATTAATAGGTTAATAAATAATAGAGATGATGGCACATAGTGGGGGAAATTTTAAAGTCAAGCTATATCTTTATATTCATTTTAGGTAGCTGAGCCTGACAACTCTTTCAGACTTTCAATACTCTTCAGTAGTCTATACACTTGAAAAGTCTACTTTTGCCAGAAGCTATAGTGCATCCATCAAGTTCATGGTCTGGTTGCTGCCATTTTTGAAGGGAATGTTAATGGACTTTTCAAGAAAAGACCCTGTCCTGATGCTATACAATCAAGACTATCCAAACCAAAGCGCAGGGCTAGGGGCAGCTAGTGACTGGTAGGATATGGTTATTGTAGAAATAACAACTAAGTCTATAAGGGTAATTGTGAAGGTAAGGACATTCAATTCAGTTATAGTTGGATTGCTAAAAGGCAGTGATATGCAAATAGAGGTATCACAGAAAAGCTATTCTATACCATTTTAATGCTTTGTGATTACTTCCTTCATACCACTCTTCTGCTCTCATGTATAATTATCAGACCATTTGGTTGTTTATTGCCAAGAGTCAAGGAATTTCTTGTGTCCATAGATTATACTTTTGGTATTCAAATAAATGCACATGTATTTAATGATTATAAAGGAATTATTTCTTTAATAAGATGTCTTTATTGAAAAAAATGAACTCCATTGAGCCATTCCTTAGTGTTCTATCTGAAAACTTGAGTTATGTAACAAAACCTCAAACATATATAGTTTTAAGTGAGAAATTATTTTGTATGTGTGTTGAGGATGAGAGGGTCTAGGGAAACTTAAATTTAAACAAAAGAAAGAAATAAGGAATCAATCTACATCATGATTTCCCTTTTCTTCAATTTGTAAGAACTTTCCATTTAAAAGGAAAATTGGAAGTAGGCAAAGAAATACCACTATTCTACTTAGCTGCAATTATATTCAAGAGTGAAGATGGTGACCTTCCCAATGACCTCTCTGTTCTTCAGTACTTCTTCTTCTCAATGATACTATTGTTTTCTGAACAGCAAAACTCATTGATTTAAAACCAGACCACTTGTTTTTGTATAAATACAGTTATTTTGAAATAAATTCTAAATTTAAGATTGAGTCAATTTTTTCAGGGATGTAAAATTTAGCAGCAAACCAGTGCTTTTAGATCCACCAGAAATTTAACCAGCAAAGACCAAACATGGTCAATAGCACATGCCACTGCATTTCATGCATTTAATGGATATGTGAGGAACTACCTCCAGAAGCCATGTGACAGTGTGAGATGGAGGTCTTTTTTTTTTTTGATCTAGCAATTACATTGAAAAATAATTGAGAGACTGGGGATGTGGCTCAAGCCTTGTATATGGGAGACCCTGGGTGTGATCCCTGATACTGCAATCCCTCATTCTATTCTCTGCACTGCCAGGTTTGGCCCTTAATCTGTGCCAAAAAAGGAAAAAGAAAATTTCAGAAAAGTCTCCTGGCTTTTTCATGCATGCAAAATTTCAGAATTAACATGTCAAAGAAACACATGAGGAAAACAATCTACTTTAAAAAAATGTTTTCACTTTACAAATCACTAAATATTAAATATCCCCCCCAACACAATATGTAAAAGAAATTTTGTTTCATTGCTGAGGGTATGAATTTGAAATAGAGTTTTATTCAACTTGCTACAACAAGTTGGTATCCTGGGAGAGTTTTCTGTCTAGAGGAGAACTGACTGAAATATATCTGGAAGAAAAGCAAAAGAGAAAGCAAAGGTAACTATATCTATTTTTTGTGGTTTTAAAATTATGAAATGTGGTTATTTTTTTCCGTTTTTCTTCTCTTTATCCTCCACAGTGCGCCCTTCCTTTTCAGTTTTCTTTAATTTTTAATACTTTAATTTTATTCATTAAAATACTCACAATTTGATAATTTGCTAAAATCATATTGACTACCAAATTGGAAGATCTCTTTGTATCTTCACCAACTTGGAGGCTCATTATGCCACAAATTGTGCCTTTGTAGAAAATAACAGCAAGATCTGAGTTTATAAAATAAGTGCTAAGTTATTTTCTCTTTGCACACTTATGTGTTAACTAGTGAGATTTCTATAAATATTTTCAATTAAGTATCATAACTCTCCATCTTGAAAAAAAATGGACCTTCAGAATTCTGGTGATTTCACTTTTTTTTGAGTGGGTCTCCCCTGGTGGTGTTCAGGGCTTCTTCCTGAATCTGTGCTCAGGGGGTCATTCCTGGTGGTACATGGGGGACCATATGCAATGCCAGGGATTGAACCCAGGTTGGCCACAAGCAAGGCAAGGGTCCTGTCTATTGTACTATCTCTCTGGCCCTAATTTAAATTTATAATGAAAGTCTGAGTAATATTTCCAGTTATATCTGTATGCCTCTTATATGGAACACAAATATCAAAAATTTATAATTAGCATAGCTTACTATAATAGGGCTGCAGTGATAGCACAACAGGTAGGGTGTTTGCCTTGCACATGGCCAACGGGGACCACCCAGGTTCAATTCCTCCACCACTCTCGGGGAGCCTGGCAAGCTACCGAGAGTATCTTGCCTGCACGGCAAAGCCTGGCAAGCTCCCCGTGACGCATTCGATATGCCAAACACAGTAACAAGTCTCACAAAGTAGATGTTACTGGGCCTGCTCGAGCAAATCCATGAACAATGGGAGGACAGTGTTACAGTGTGTTACTATCAATATTTAAGCGTAGTCTGTGTGTAGCAGGGCCTATATGTAGGTGTGCTTGACCCTTACTTAAAGGAAGGGAAGAGGTGTAATTAAATCATGCAAGGGTACTTAGGATAGAGAAGGTACTAATATGACAATAGCAGTTGGAAATGATCACTCTGAACAAGTACTGAGTGGTGAACATAGGTAAAGGGATATATATATATATATATATATATATATATATATATATATATATGATAACCTTTTAGTATCTGTGTTGCAAACTATAATACCCCAGGGGAGGATAGAGGAGGGAAGAGGAGAGGAGGGAAGAGGAGAGGACAGTGCCTGCCATAGTGGCAGGGGTGGGGAGGGAGGGAAACTGGCCATATTGATGGTGGGAAATGGACACTGGTGAAGGGATGGGTGTTGGAACATTATATGACTGAAACCAAATCATGAACAAATTTGTAACTGTGTATCTCACTGTGATTCAACTAAAAAATTAGAATAACAAAAATCATGCAAGGGAAGTTTGTGGGAAAGCACAATAGCCATAACACCTCACTTCTGGGCATCATCTTTGATGAATTTCTATTACCTCATCCTAGATATGGGTTCTGAGAGGTGATGGGCAAAGGGCAGAGATATAGTCCAGAGAATAGTTGTGTCTTGTTCAAAGGCATTAGTTTGCAGTATTTCTGATTGTTGTATCCAAGTCTGTTTCCTGACTCTCAGAGATTAAGTATTTTGCTTTTGATACATCTTCATGGACGGCTCTATACTTCATTAGTTGGGTTGAATGCAATTAGTGTTTGAAAACATGAACACTAATGAATAGTCTAAATGAATATGATAATATAATAAAAGATGATCTCAAATGAATTGTATGTATATAATTATGTATATGATTATATACTTATGAATATATATTTTTTAGTTTTTTGGTTTTGGGGTCACACCCAGTGGTCTTAATTCAGTGCTTGAGGGTTACTCCTGGTGGTGCTAAGAGGATCACACAGTGCTGAGAATCAAGACATGGGTTTTAGAACATTAAGTTTTGACTTTTACCTTAACCTATAATATCGCTCTGGAGCGATAGCACAGTGGGTAGAGCATTTGCCTTTTGTGCAGCCAGCCCAACCGAGCCGGGTTCGATTCCTCCGCCCCTCTCAGAGACCCTGGCAGGCTATCGAGAGTATCTTGCCCACATGACAAAGCCTGGCAAGATACCCATGAAGTATTCAATATGTCAAACACAGTAATAACAAGTCTCATGATAGAGACGTTACTGGGCCTGCTCGAGCAAATCGATGAACAATGGGAGGACCGTAATTATATTTATTATAATAATGTTAACTCTAAGATGCAGAAAATGAAAGAAGTATATGGAAATGTGTATGATTTCTTTTAGTAAATTCTATGTCATAACCATTTTTTTCTAACCTGCTAAGTGTGATAATTTTGATATTCAGTATATTTTTATTATAAATCCAAGTATGTATATGTTGTGCATCTTTTTCAACATTTCTTAAGCACTTTCATATTTTATTTGGTAGTTGCTATGGAGTTAATATATAGGGATTTTTGTGTGTGTATTTTGTTTGGGGGCCACACCTTACTATGCGTAGCACTTACTCCTGGCTCTGCACTTAGGGATCACTCGCAGTGAGGCTCAGGGTACCATATGGTGTGCCAGAGACCCATGTTAGGTTGGCGGTGCATAAGGCAACCGGTGCCCTACCAGCTTTATTATTTCTCTAGCCCCAATAACGTAGGTGTTGCTCATGACTTTCTTCCTAATTAGTGGAAAATTCCCACAGGTGTCTCATTTTTAATTCATGCTCTAAAGATTATATTCTCTGTACTTATCAATCTGTTCATTTGGGTAGTGGACCGCCATATGACATTGGCATCTGATTTTTATTTCTACTTTTATTTAAGAGTTAGAAATACTGAGTCTCTGGTATTTTCAGCTTGAATGACAGGTATCTCTGTAAGTTGAATAAATTATTAAGTAGATATGTCAAGTCATTATCTCTAATATGTTTCAGTTGTAATAGTACCAGGCATTACTCACTGTTATTTAATTTTTAGCTTAAAAACTACAACATTCAGTTCTCCATGTTGTTTTTCTTGAAAATTAAAAATACATTAATTTCATTTAGAGCATTTTATGTTATGGCATATATAAAATGGCTTTTAAATCTTATAAAAAGTATTGAATTCATTACTTACTAAGTCTTTAGGAGAGATGATGATATGACATAAAACCTCCATTAATAAGGTCTGCACTTAACATCACTACAAAATCAGGATAATGAGATAGAAATATGGTAATTGAATTCTGGGCTTACTTTTGCATTGTTCTATTCTAAGGAGAATTTGACAAGAGCATTCCTAAATTCCAAGCTTTAATTTTTCAAAAATGTTTCTGTTGATTATATGAGTATAGCACATAAACAGATGAAACTTTAGAAAACAAACTATTTGGCAGATGTCAGATTCTAGTAATACTTAGTGATACTGTGTATGTTAAGAAGTCATAAAAATTTTGTGAGTAGTTGGAGGGATATTTGGAAACTGTCAATCAAAATTTCACATGCAAACCTTCAACTTTAATCTGTGTGATTATTTTTTTTTAATCTTCAATTGGGGGTCCGTAGCAATAGCACATTGGGTAGGGTGTTTACCTTGCACGAGGCTGAGTTGGGTTCAATTCCTAGCATTCCATATGGTCCCCTGAGCACTTCCAGGAGTAATTCCTGAATGCATGAGCCAGGAGTAAACACTGAGCATCGCTGGTTGTGACCCAAAAAGAAAAAAAAAAGTTTATTGGTTATACTAAAATCCGAGGAACAGATTTTTAGATCACATTTTTCATAATTGTTATCCTAGATCTGTGATGGATATTCAGAAGCACATTAATATTATCAGGTCATATCACTAAAGTAGCAATGAGGCATTGTCATGGTATTTTCACAAATGATGCACACCTCCTCTGCCCCCCTTCCTACATAGTGATCAAAGAGCATTTAGGCAGCAATTAATTACATCCAACACAGTTTAAAAGACTTCTCTTGACTACAAAGTACTTTTCAAAAATATAATTACCTTTGGGAAGCTATAAAAGAAAACATATCATTAAACAAGCAAGAAATACCTAGAGTGGAACATCCTGAATTGACATCATATTAAACAATTTTGAAAAAGTATACTGCATATATCAGCACTGAATTTATTATCAATGCACATTAACTTTTTTCCTGAGATGTATTGAAACGTTTACTAACATCAGAATTATTATATTTGTATATGGTAGCTGTAGCACTGTAGCACTGTTCTCCCGTTGTTCATTGATTTGCTAGAGCGGGTCCAGTAACGTCTGCATTGTGAGACTTTTTACTGTGTTTGGCATATTGAATATGTCATGGGTAGCTTGCCAGGTTTTGCATATGCAATATATTTTATTAGTGATTGGGGGGACTTAATTTACCTTTCAAAGTTTTGTTACATTATAGCATGATTTGGACAGTTCATAGTTGGAAAGGTGAGTTGATGGGCCAATGCAAATTTTCATTTTTGAGAATATTTTTACTTCAGTTTCTAAGACCTGAGTCTAAGAGTTCTCAGTCATCCAGTTTAAAAGAAAACAAGCATAATAGCTTTCAAAGATATTGCTACAAATATATTAACCATTTTCTTATAGGATAATCTCTTATTATGCTCAATTGTTGAAATACTCTATCCTGTTAGAGTGATTCTTTGGAGAAGAAAAACACTGAAACCAGAAAAACAATGCTTACTTGCTCACAATATAACTAGGCATTTCAAAGATTTTGCTACCACTATATTGAAGAGAACAATCTTTTATCATAGAGCAATCTTTTATCACTTTGTATTGTTGAAATATTGTACTCTATTAAATTGACTCTTCAGAGAAGAATAACACTAAGATAAGCAAAATAATGTTCACTTGCTCACAACATCACTTGTATGTAGAATGCTCTGACTTCAGGAAGATAATCATTGCTAACTCTTATTGTTTATACAGAAACAAATCATAAGGAGGTATTTACTTTTTAATCAAATTAATTTAGGGTAGAACACTATTAATATTTTCAGGATCATTGTAAATGTTGTGCTCTCACAGTCTCATATTTTCTTCTAATCCGATTACACACTTAAACACCATTCCCATATCATACCTACTTCACCAATTTATAAAAATTAATAATTAAATTTGTATATAGTACTTTTGGGTAGATCCTTTGCCTTTTCTTACTAAGTAAATATTGCTAGTAAATGTCACACCTTAGATCTATATGACCTTCCACATTTTCCTGAAGCTATGTGATATCCTAGAGATGACTTGAAAAGAGGGAGTGAATGGTACAGGTAGAACCATTATGAAGTCTTTAGGGATGAGGAATAGAAAGCATAAAAGAAATATTGTAGGTAGCAAAGAAAGTCTCAAACTTCTTTTGGAGTAATCAGTGTGTATGAGGGAGATTGGAGAGGTGCTTGCTTTGAGTAGCCTTGTTTTTCTCCACCTAATAAATAAGAACCACTTCTATCTAGGACTAGCTCAGAATGTATGTCTGTGTATTTATACTGGAATAAATGAAAACATCCCACATGCCATAAGTATTTTAAGACAAAAATCATAGGGAAGAAAAGACAAATCAATTGCATTGTGTTTATGGGCTCTTTGTGTTTTGGTGTAGAGGCAGGGAGTGAACCCATGGTCTCACATGCACTCTACTACTGAGCCATAGCCCCAGTCTGTATTATCATTTATTTTAAAACAAATTTATTTATTTTCTTTGTTTTGGAGCTACACCCAGCAGGACTCTAGGGCTGCTACCCACTTGGCATGTGGGTGTTTCTCCTGACAGTGTTCAGAGGACCATGTGATGCCTGGGGATGGAGCTAGGTCCCTCTCATATAATGCATGTATTCCCACTAGAAAACTCTTTCTCTGGCCCCCTTGATGGTATTTTCAAAAAATTCTTATTACTTTATTTTTGACTATCATAAAAATATAATTAAAATGGAAATTATTCTGTGGTAATAATAAGAGATCTATATATATAAATAAGCAATCAGGTATTAATACAAGCATAATTGTATATTCCTTCACAACTTAAGGAGAAGGGGAAAGAAGATAGTAATCAATCAAGCTGGGAAGTTTTGATTACTTGAGGCATTAAAAACAAATTTCTGACCCATTGATACATTCTAGAATAATTTAATCTGCAACCTTGTCTTCTGTTTTTATATTGACTTTTATGAATCCATTGTAAATTCATACAGCTGCTGAGACCAATTATTTTTTTTTTTTGTCAAAGAAAACTGCTAACTGAATCATTCATTGCTATTCACCTCAACTCTTTCAACTTCTAAATCCTTTCTAACCTTTAAGCACATATTTTTTTGATTTCATTAACTTTTAACTTGATTGCTATTTTTAGGTTGTTCTGCAGTTGCTTCTGTGAGATACTGCCTTGACTGTACAGAACATGTGTTTAAAGATGAATGTTCAGTGTCTAACTAAAGACTTGTCATATGTGATAAATTATTTCAGAATTGAGAACTGAAAACTGCATCTTAGTGTAGAAATGCAGGACTCGTTGAATAGAAAAATATTTTTTTTCAGTAAATCTGGATCATACAAATTAATGAACCTCATAGACACCCAGTCAAAACTGATAGTGAGGTAAACAAGGAGACATTGTATGCTCTCAGAGAAACTGAAAGTCCTTAACTATTACAAGACCTGTTCTATAGAATATCTTGCTCTACTTTTGAGTCCCAGAAGTTTGATTTGATTACTGTTAGTAATTGTTAGAAGTCCATCTTGTTATGAAGCTTGAGAGGAATATAATAAAATCATTTGTTATATTCCTTAATGAATATCTGTTTCTTAATATTCTGGAGCTACTTCTCTGTGAATTTTAAATTCTAGCTTAGTTATGTTCTATCTCTTCTTTTTAGACTAAAAGAATATGTGGAAGCTCTAGTTACTCAGACAAATTAACTTCAAGAATGTAGTAAGTTGTTCAAGCAAATAATGATAAAAAATAAGCAATTCTAAAGCTTTTGCAAGTATGATTAGCATGTGGTAAAAATACACATATTTAAAGCTGACTATGTCATCTCTACTTCCCAAGCTTTTGGCTGTGATTATTTTAATGCCACTTGAAATTTCCTTGGCTTGCTATTCTACAAGCTTTCAAGAATAAGTCTGAAAGAATTTAATAAAGTTTTCTACTTTAAATCTCTCAGGATTATGCACTAATTAGATTTGTGTCTGGAAAAGAAAAAGTAGCAGAAAATGTTAAAAGGTATCACAAAATAATTAGCATGCTTGTTTTATTTGAAAAGCAACATATTTTGAAATATTAGACCATGGTTTACTCTCATAAAACGTAAAGACACCCTAAAAATGACCATTTTGTGACCAAGTTGATTGCTTTTAGGAGAGATTCATCTTGTTGCTAGGTCAGAAGTGTGAATTATTCTTCCAAAATCAGTTATTGTCTCAGAATGTCACAAGCAGCTGATTTCAAGAAGTTTATATATAACCCTGGGTTGAGAAACCAAGATTCCAAACTTAAAATTTAAAAAGTCAGGCAATTGATTTCTTTGAGACTCCTATTAATAGTTATAAGACTAGAAATTATTATTAATGGCTAATGAAACTGTTAATTTCCATATATAATTGATATTATAAAAGATTTTAATAAAAATGGACTTCATTTAAAAAGAATTCAATTTATCTAACTCATTTTACATGAGTATTTTTAAATATGCAATTACATTTAATAAGCCTTTATTACATCCTATTTGGGCTGGGCACTGGGTCTAGTCTAAAGATAATTTCATTTAGAAATATTTAAAAATTAGGAAATATTTATTGAAAGCCTCTCAATTAGTTCTAGGCATTAAGCTCATGATGAAAATACAAAAGAAACTTTACTAATTTTTTTCTGAATTTACAATGCTTAAGTAGAGAAGTAAAATATTCTCTTTTGGCGGGGGTGGCATCCTAGTGGTGCTGAGATCTAGGGGCTACCTTTGACGATTTTTAGTCAACTGGTCTTGTTGGTTCAATGTGAGGCCCAAGGATGGGTTGTTTCTTGTGTTCTATGGTGCCAGAAGCCACCAGAACCTCCTTAGCATACCCTGAAATGCTTGTGAGGGGGCATGAGCTATCAGGGATTAAACTGGGCTTGGGTTCATGAAAGCCGTATAGTCTCTCTTAACCCGTATAGTATCTCTTTTACTCCGTGGTTATGATTTTAGTGAAGATGTAAAGGATGAGAGTGAAACATGAGTTACAGAGAGAATTTCATTGGACATTATATTTAAGACACGATGTACAAGATGAGAGGCAAGAGCATGGAGAGTAATTATTTGGGGATGTACAGTATAACAGGGCCTTGAACTTGAAACCAAGTCAGGGAGTGGAAGCATGAGTCAGGAGGAAGAACTCAGAGATGGAATTCAAAAGTTGCACAGAGTTCAGCTACTGTAGGGTGCAAATCTATTTGTTTTAGAACCCAATACTTAATCACCATCCACATTTTTTCCCTCTGGTCCCTTAGCTAAAAATAACTAAAATGAAATGGAATTTTTTTGTAAAATTCTTTTATTCTTTGTAACTGAAAACAAAGTCAACCATCTTCATCTCACAGTAAAAGGCATTCTTGGAAAATCTAAGTAGTCCAAGAAGTCCTATCCATTCTACTTCTTTAGCATCTCTGGACTCTTTCCTACTCACCTTGGCCTAATTTATAATAGGTAAAGGTAAAGGTAAAGGCCCTCCCGTTGATCGTCGATTTGCTCGAGTGGGCCCAGCAACGTCTCCATTGGAGACTTTGTTGTTACTGTGTCTGGCATATCGAATACTCTCGGTAGCTTGCCGGGCTCTCCGAGAGGGGCAGAGGAATCGAACTCGGGTCGGTCATGTTGGCTGCGTGCAAAGCAAATGCCCTACCCGCTGTGCTATCGCTCCAGCCTAGTCACTCGGAATGCAACCATCTTCACTGTTTCCTAGCTCACTGAAGAACAGAATCAATCCACACTAAACGTGATAGTCTAACCACTAACACTAATATCACTCATGGGCCAAGAGTGTATGGCAATGTTTGACACATTATGAGGCTTTCTAAGGAAAGCAAAACAGGCTTCATTTAAGTACAAATGTGGCTTCAGGGGAAAAACAAAAAAGGCTGACAGTGATTTTATTGCTCTTTTTTTTTTTTTTTTTTTTTTTATTGCTCTTGAACCTGGGTAAGAAGTGCCATTCAGTCTTGACAATTTCCTTGTATGATTTTTGCTTCATGTTGGCACTGAGACAATGAATGTGGACATTCCTATAGAATTACTCAGGTAGTTAAGAAAAGGTGAGGAGGCAAGTTATAATTATATTATATATATAAAGTGGTCAGTGATCAGGAAATTCAGTATTTTTTAAACAAAGTACTGACACATAAAGGATGTATAATCCATGACCAAAAAAGATGAGGTTTTGCCTTTAACTACTGGGATGAAACTAGAAGGTGTCATATTAAATGGGTCACAGGGAGAACAAAAGGAAAGTCTGGTACAAATACACAGTAGAATACTATGCAGCTGTTAGGAGAGATGAAGTCATGAAATTTACTTATAAGTGGATAGACATGGAGAGTATCATGCTAAGTGAAATGAGTCAGAAAGAGAGGAACAGAAAATGAAGGACTGCACTCATTTGTGGAATATAAAATAACATAATATGAGACTGACACCCAAGGACAATAGACACAAGGGCCAGGAATATTGCCCCATAGATGGAAGTCTGCCTCATGAGCTGAGGAAAAGGCAGCTCGAATAGAGAAGGGATTACTTAAACAATGATGGTTGGAGGAATCATTTGGACTGGAAGATGTGTGCTGAAAGTAGATAAAGGACCAAACATGGTAACCTTTCATTATCTGTATTGCAAACTCTAATGCCCAAAAGTAGAGAGAGAGTATGGGGGAAATAGTCTGCTATGGAGGCAGGGGGAGGGTGGAAAAGAGGGAGTATACTAGGGACATTAGTGGTGGGGAATGTACACTGGTGGAGGGATGGAGTTTGATCATTGTATGACTGTAAGTCAAACGTGAAAGCTTGTAACTTTATCTCATGGTATTCAATTAAAATAAAGCTTAAGCATTAATACTGAAGTAAGTACACCATTACCTTAATCATAATAAAATTAAAGCTTGTCTAAGTTGTCATCAACGAAGCATCAAAAATGGATTGTGACATTTTATTCCACAGGTCTTTATGGCTTACTCTGGATTTCTTAAATTTATTTTTGTGTTTCAGTCTCTAAGGGACTACAAATTTTGATTCTTCACATTTTTCCTTTTCTCATAACTTCATTACCACACACAAAGTAATTTTGTTCTATTTTTCTTGCTTGTTTGTTTTTTGAGGGGCCACACTTGATATGCTCAGGGCTTACTCCTAGCTCTATGCTCAGAGGCAACTCCTAGTGGGTTTGTGGAACCATATGTTCATGGTAAAGAATTTAGTCAGACATGTGTAAGGAAAGTACCTTTACTTACACAAAGTAAAAGTTTTTTAACTATGTAAAAGGCTCCCATATCCGTCATCACTGGTTTCTCTGCTCACACTGGTTTCATCCGTATTCCTGTCTTCATGCCCATTTTCCAGTCACACAGAATGAAGTGAATCAGCATCATCTGCCTGCTCTAACCATTCTGGCTTTGGGCTTGTGTTCTTTTTGGCACCTGACAGACTTTTCTTTTTTGGTTCCACACATTTCTTCTTCGGTATTCAGTGCCAGGTTTGCTTACATAAAAGGCATAACTTACACAAAATATAAATTGCACCTTTTAAAAAGATACATTTCAAAGAAAAATGACAACTGTATAAAATAATTTTACTACCTCAATCAAAATATAGACTGTCTCATCCACTGCTAAATACTTACTAGTTTGCAAGGAACTGCTTTTAGACCCAGCCACTATTGATCTGATTGCCCTCTCTACCAGATCTTATAAATGAAACTAGAAGAGGTGGTACTTTGCTTCATATGTTTTCTACTTTACATATGGTTTTGAGAATCATACGTGTTATTTGAATGTATCAATGGTTCCTTTTTATTTCTGAAGAAGATATGGTTTGGTTGTACTGCAATGTGTTTGTTGACTAGTTGACACTTGATGTTGTTTTCAGGTTAAGGCAATTAAAAGCAGATTTGTTATAAACATTGTTCCACAGGTCTTTCTGTACAGGTTAAGTTTGCATGGTTTCTGTTGCTGATTTTAGAACATACATAAGAATGAGATTTTCTGTCCTAGTGTCTAGTTTTGAAACAAATTTCAAAAATCTTGCCAAAATTTGTAGCATTTTAAATTTCTACTTACACTATGTAAAATCTTCAATTGCTCAAATAAATGATAGTATTTAAAACATCATTCTGGTTGGCACCTATTGTATCTAATGGTAGTTTTATAATGAATCATATATCTTTTTCATATATCTTTTGAAATATCTGTTCAAATATTTGGCCATTATTTTAATTGCATCGGTGATCATTTTATTGTTCAGTAGAGTCAGAATCTCTCAGAGTCCTGGAAAGAAGAACCTTTTGATTGCTTTGGATTGTGCAAATATCTTCTCCCTGTCTGAAGCGTTGTTAGTATTTGCAGACAGCTGTAGTCCTTTCAATCTGCTATTCCACCCCAGTTTTCTGGGAAATATCAGACCTGTATCCTCTGCCTTTCTTCCATTGGTTTTTGGTTGGCAGAAGCAACCATGAAATGTTGGGGATTTTCCAAATTATGATGGTGGATCTGGTGTCAAAATATTGAATGTAATCAAAGTAGAGAGAGAGTAAGGTGAAAATAATCTGCCCCACAGGTAGGGGGAAGGTGTGGAATGGGGGTATAGTGGGGTTTTTGGTGGTGGAAAATGGGCACTGGTGAAGGGATGGGTGTTTCATTGTATGTCCAAGACTTAAACCCGAAAGCTTTGTAACTGCTCTCATGGAGATTCAATAAATAAAATTATAAAAAAGGAAAAAAATTAAAAGAAATGTTGGGGATTTTGTATTCTTATGACATGGGAGAAGGGAGGCACTCAGGATTCTTGTCTTGCCTCCTCTCACCTTTTTAGGGCATTAGTGAAGCTTTTGAAAAGAGCTGTCCAATCAGCCCAGTTACTGGGCTGTCCAGACTCCTGAGAATTACAGTCTCTCCCTCCAGTCTAAATTTGGCCTTCATAAAAGTTCATCCAAAGTGAATCTTATTCTCCTTTCCTGATGTCATGTTTTCTTTTTCTTCCCCAACTATGGAAAAACTAAAAGATCGGTATATCCAATCTTCCCTCACAAGGATAATGCTATCTTTTAAAATTCAGTTTCCAGATTGCTTTGGGCTTTCAATTCTGGTTTCGTAAGTGTAGATGATGATGATGATGACAATGGTGATTTGGTATGCCTTCCAACACAGAAATTTTCTTGTTTGTTGAAGGGAGGGAAGCCAAGAATATTACCTGCAATTGAAGGTAGGAAGAGGAACCATGGCGGGTGGGAGGTGCAGGAGTGTATACAATATAGACAAGTTAACGCTTATTTTTAAATGTATTTTAAGTTAAATATGATACTCCTTTGAAAGGTCTCTGCTGCCAAATCTCAGTCGTTTTTCCCAGGTAAATTTAGTCTTTAAATTCTAAGTAAAGGTTTATTAAGATTTTTATTCATAGCACACTTGCTATTATTTAAATGCCAACAACTAAAAAAAGCTAAGAAAAATAAAACATCTAGCATAACAGTCTTCTTGATATCGCAGGAATCTAGTTGTTATTGCACTAACCAAATAAACTTACAGTGAAAATCGAGTTTCCATATTACATTTATATTGCTTCTTATATATTAAATTTACAGTGAGTACAGCATACATATATACAAAATTACAGTCATAAATTCATTAAAATGATATATTGGGTTAATTTCTCAGTGAAGTCTGGTAAAAACAAGTGTACTCTAAGCATTGAATCAAAAGTTTATTAAAAAATTTATCAACAGTTCACTTCCATTCTAATGATGCACAATCTTGAATCCCTGACTTCAAGTCAATCATAATTCCTGGTGATCTGGAAGGTCTCTGAAGGATTTCTCTTTTATGTGATCAACCTCATTCTAGAAATTAACTTCAAATATATGCTGTGGTTCTCCCAGATCTGTTCTTTGTTTACTAGGTTGTTAAAATAGAATATAAAAATATAGATAAATGGGATTAAGGTTATTTAATGATCCCCATTCACCCATTGGACATGGAAGAGCACATAGATCATGAATTGTTTCTGAAACCAAATCAGGTCTCTTGCATTTAGAAGTTACCAGATGATCGGGACCATGGTGAAAATGCCCTGTCTTTTTTATCCACTGTCTGCTGTAGTATCTCATCCTTTCTAATGGAAACTACAAACAATATTTGAGCCTACTCAAGTTACGTGCTTGATAACCCATCTCCATCTTCATCCCCTCCCCAATGCAGACGCATGCATGGGTGAGGGAGACTGATCAAAAGGCTGGAGTCCATGTGTGGAATTTTCAGTCATGAAAGTTCGGTCCTTACTATCACACAGTTTCACAAGCACTAGTGTGTGTGAGTCCTGTTGTGCTCCAGATTTGTCTACCTCTTTGTGGGCATGACTTTCTCTATGGAGGCTTCAGATGATCACTGAACAGGGGCCAGGCTATTTGTGCTCAACTTGAATCATTACAGTAGTTAAGTGGTGGACAATTTTAGAGTTTTACAGAAGTTTTACAGAAGGATGAAGGGGGTATGTACGGAGAAGAGTTTTTAGTCTGTATATTAAAGAAACATAGCTTAATTGAACTTGGTTCATTGATATGTGCCAGTTGAAACTCATTTTCCCTCAGACTTATCTAACTTTATTTTGGAAAAAAACTATATCCTCTCTTGTCTTGGGCTAGGGTCCATTTTATTTGTAGCAGCTGGATTAGATACATCAAGGTCCTGGTAGCATCATTAACTTTCCTCTGTGATCATAGGATAGAGAATGGGAAGGGAAGAAGTACATGGTCATGAGAGAATACATCCAGTAAGCAGCTCCATCTAGTAAGGTCCAGTGTTATGTGACCAAAAATAATTTGGGAGTGTGCTTCATCATGCCAAATTTTATGTAATATCTTTGATAACACCATTATCTAGTAGAGAGTGAATTGATAGCATTCTTGAGTGAAACCTAACCGCTTAGCCTCTCATACATAGGTCTGCAAACATAACTGCCCATTTCCACCTTCATCCCCTTCCCAATATGGATTTATATGTACTGGGGCAGACTAATCAAAAGGCTGGAGTGCATGCCTGGAATTTGCACTACTCCCAATTCAGTCCCCAGCACCACACAGTTTCATAAGCACCAGAGTGTGTATGTCCAGTGACTTCCAGCATCTCTGGAGAGGCCCCAAATAAAGCAAACACAAAATAACACACAAAAGGCAAATGTATTTATTTCTAAAAGTTGTCCACCTAATATTAGCCACATACCATAGTCACTAATTTTCCCAAACTACAAAATCTTGATAAGTAGGCTTTAGTTGTGAAATTATTCTTTTGATTCCACTAAGAAGGTGGTTAAATTGAATTTACATATGTGTGTACATATGTATATATGTATATATATAATTTTTATTATGTGTTATCACAGGGCTGGAGTGATAGCACAGCGGTAGGGCGTTCGCCTTACAAGCAGCCAACATGGCCGACCCGAGTTCGATTCCTCCGCCCCTCTCGGAGAGCCCAGCAAGCTACCGAGAGTATTCGATATGCCAGACACAGTAACAACAAAATCTCCAATGGAGATGTTACTGGACCCGCTCGAGCAAATCGACGATCAACAGGAGGGCCTTTACCTTTTACCTTTTATGTGTTATCACAGTGGGTAGGGCATTTGTCTTGCACGTGGCCAACTCGTTCGACCTGAGCTCGATTTCTCATCCCCTCTCGGAGAGCCCAGCAAGCTATTGAGAGTATCTTCCCTGCACGGCAAAGCCTGGCAAGCTATCCGTGATGTATTCAATATGCCAAACACAGTAACTACAAGTCTCACAATGTTACTGAACCCACTTGACCAAATCTATGAACAATGGGAGGACAATGAGAGTTAATGTTGTTCATGGTCTGGGAAAATGGAAAGTATGATATAATACCCTAGAAGTACTTGCCAAATAGAACATGGAGAACTCATTGCTTTCTTGCCAGGCAGATTCATGAAAGGAGTAAAGTAGCAATATTGAAGGGAAGGAGATAAAGATACATACCTCTCCAGACAAAAGTTAAATAGGGAATGAGAGGTTAGAGCATCAGTTGTCAAGGAGAAACTTAAAACAAAGGGTGCATGAGTGCTTTTTGGGTGTCTCACTCAAAGGAAACCATAGTTGTCTCCTTTATGAAACTGAGTTTGGCAACATAGCAGTGGTTGCTAGTTGGGTAATACTGTGAGAGATTTCCTGTCTTACTCTGACATCCCTGTAATTAACAGAAGATGCAGGATTTTCCCATGAACCAATCAGCATCTACAGAGATAATGAAGTTAGTACAAACACTTAATCACTTAATCACTTAACTTCCCGTTAGTCGTTGATTTGCTCGAGTGGGCGCCAGTAACGTCTCCATTTGTCCCTGTCACGTGCTAGTGTAGCCCAATGGCATCTGTTCGCTCTGGGAGCCTGAAGGGCCTCAAACCGATCGTTCATGATCTTGACGAAGAAATCTGACCATCTGGTAGGTGGGCGGCCACCCGGTCTTTTGACATCCTGTGGAATCCAGTCAGTAACAGCTCTAGTCCAGCGGTCGTCTTTAAATCTCATTACGTGACCAGCCCATCTGATTTTTGACACCTTGGCAAATGAGACAGCGTCCCTGATTCTTGATCGTCGACAGATGTCAGAACTCCGGATTCATTCTCTCATTTGAGTGAAACGTGATATTCCAAGCATAGCTCTTTCTATTCTTCTTTGGGAGACCTGAATAGCATTCTCATCCTGTTTGCGTAGGGCCCAGGTCTCTGAGGCATAAGTTAATGCAGGAAGAACAGTGGATTCAAAGAGATGTACCCGGAGCAGGAGGTTCTTCATCCTCTTGGCTATTTCTTCGACGTTCTTGAAGGCGTTCCAAGCTGCTCTCTACCTCCTGCGCAGCTTGGGTGCCAGGTCATTTGTCATGTTGACCTCTCGACCTAGGTACACATAGCTGTTGCATTCGGAGATGGTCGTTCCATTGAGAGTGAATGGGGCATCAGGAACGAGGCTGTTTCTCATAAACATTGTCTTCGTAAGATTCGGCTGTAGTCCTACCTTTCCACAATCATGGTCAAAGTCGGCCAGCATTTGTGCTGCTTGGCTGATGTTTGGTTTTATTAAAACAATGTCATCAGCAAAGCAGAGGTGGTGTAATTGCCGACCATCTATCTTCACTCCCATTCCTTCCCATTCCAGTCGTCGCATGATGTTCTCGAGTGTGGCACTGAAGAGTTTCAGTGAAATGGTATCACCCTGCCGAACCCCTCTCTTGACATCAATGATCACTTCTTTGTAGAATGGTGAGATCCTGGTAGTGAATCAGCAATACAGCTCACGGAGGATCTTGATGTATTGGGCTTGAATGCTCTGATTGGCTAGGGCTTCAATGACTGCTTCCATCTCAACAGAATCAAAGGCCTTCTTTAAATCAATGAACGTTAAACAGAGCGGCATCTTGAACTCCCGAGAAACCTCAATGAGCTTGGTTATCGTGTGGATATGGTACATGGTGCTGAATCCTTTGCGGAACCCTGCTTGCTCGCATGGTTGTCCTTCATCTAGTGTTCTGCCAATCCTATTTAGAATGACTCGAGTGAACAACTTGTAGCTGACAGACAATAGGCAGATCGGGCGATAGTTGCCAATGTCATGGATTTCTCCCTTCTTGAACAGTAGTACGGTCCTGCTGGTTTTCCATTGGGACGGAACCTTGCATTCAGACAGGTAGCGAGTGAAGAGCCGAGCCAGTGTATTGATGAGTACTGATGGCAGGTTCTTCAGGTGTTCAGGTCTGACCTTGTCTGGGCCGGGTGTTGTTTGTTTCTTTACCGACGAAATGGCGTGTCGGATTTTGGAAGGGAGAACATTGGGAAGGACATTGCCATCCTGTGGAATTTGGTATGTCGACTAGTGGACATGACTATCGAAGAGATTTGAGTAGAAGTCATGGATAATCTTCTCCATTGCCATTCTGGAGGATGTGATGGATCCATCAGGACGTCGGAGGGCAGTCATCTTGGTCTTGTAGTTGGTGAAGGACAGGCGGGCGTAACGAATACTTTTCCCAGCTTCTGTCGCATCTACCAGTACTTCTGCTCTTCTCTCTTTGAGGTCTTCCTTGATCGCATCTCTGCACTGCTTTGCGAGCTCGGACGTTAGCTTGCAGTTTCCTGAGGCATACACCAAACCATGCTGGCGAATTAGCTCAAGAGTTTTCGAAGACCAATTAGCATCTACAGAGATAATGAAGATAGTACAAACTAGCTATCATAATTGCTAGGGCCCTAATTTGTCAATTTTTCTGATACTAGCCAGGGATAATCACTTAACAGTGGCTACCACGATCCCAGAAAATAGCCAACAACTTGAAATAGAATTCTTTCCAGCACTTGGGATCATGTGGTAGAGTCTCTTCCATGCATTCAGAAACTACGTCCATGAATCTGAGGCAGGCTGGAAGGAAGGAAATTGGAAAAAACACATTGGTTGCAAATCTGGGAGACTTTTAAAATCAAACCTTTAAAATAGCTTTGAGAAAGAGCTGAACTTTAATCTGACTGGCACAACATTGACTAAGTGTGAAGATATGGTGATCACATTAACCAGCAAACTGAAGTTTCTTCTCTTCTCAAAAAAATTGCAAGAGAGATGATCATATCAGATGTGGAAAAATACAGATGCTACATTTTCTTGGCATATATGAACAATAGCGTAATTAAATTCATACCACTCACATATCACTGTGCTATATTTATGCAATAAAATGCTAATTTCCTTTGCCCTTTTCAATGCTTATAGAAATGAGTGAAGATATTCTAAAAAGATGTCCACAGCAACCGATCATGCCTCTTAAATATCTATAGCATTGTGAAGATAGATGGTCGGCAACTACACCACCTCTGCTTTGCTGATGACATTGTTTTAATAAAACCAAACATCAGCCAAGCGGCACAAATGCTGGCCGACTTTGACCATGAGTGTGAAAAGGTAGGACTACAGCTGAATCTTACGAAGACAATGTTTATGAGAAACAGCCTTGTTCCTGACGTCCCATTCGCTCTCAACGGAACGACCATCTCCGAATGCAACAGCTATGTGTACCTAGGTCAAGAAGTCAACACGACAAATGACCTGGCACCCGAGCTGAGCAGGAGGAAGAGAGCGGCTTGGAACGCTTTCAAGAACGTCGAAGAAATAGCCAAGAGGACGAAGAACCTCTGGCTCTGGGCACATCTCTTTGATTCCACTGTTCTTCCTGCATTAACTTATGCCTCAGAGACCTGGGCCCTACGCAAACAAGATGAGAACACTATTCAGGTCTCCCAAAGAAGAATAGAAAGAGCTATGCTTGGAATATCACGTTTCACTCAAATGAGAGAATGAATCTGGAGTTCTGACATCCGTCGACGATCAAGAATCAGGGACGCTGTCTCATTTGCCAAGGTGTCAAAAATCAGATGGGCTGGTCACGTAATGAGATTTAAAGACGACCGCTGGACTAGAGCTGTTACTGACTGGATTCCACAGGATGTCAAAAGACCGGGTGGCCGCCCACCTACCAGATGGTCAGACTTCTTCGTCAAGATCATGAACGGTCAGTTTGAGGCCCTTCATGTTCCCAGAGCGAACAGATGCCATTGGGCTACACTAGCACGCGACAGGGACAAATGGAGACGTTACTGGCGCCTGCTCAAGCAAATCAACGACCAACGGGAAGTTAAGTGATTAAGTGATTGTTAAGTTCATAAGGACAAGAGTTTATGAATCGGAGAGCAGCAACAAAGCAGGTCTTTACAGTTTCTGTGTAAATTTTAAATGCCAATGGACCTGTCACACCAACAACCAGTCTCATATTTCACTGGTTGTTTTATGGGCAAAGGCTAGCTCCTTCCTGTGGAAGCACTGCTGCTTAGAGAATATGAAATCTCTGCAAGAACCTCTGTCACTTAGAGCTGAATTGAAAATGGAACATCACAGTAAGAAACTGAGGTTTGGGAGTGCTCATTTCCTGATGGCATTTGGTTTGAGACACTTGATAAAACTGTGTTTGAAGCCATTCTTATTTCTGTTATCTTCAGTTCTTGGAATGAATAGATTCCATTTTATTGAAAATATCATTTTGGGCCCAGAATTTGGTCATTTTTATTTGAAGCATATCTCAGTGACAATGGAAAACAAAAACCTTGAGCAGGTTAAAGTGTATTTATGCTGGCTATAGAATGATATCAATCTGAGTTGGCACGGTCTTAAGCTGGGCATAATCTTCAGGCAATCTTTCTCCAGAGGAGCCTTCTCCCATGGTGAACCATTAAATACTCTGCATCCAGAAAGGAAGTTCTGAGCAGGAAGTTGAGCTGAGGTCTTGCATGCAAGATGGAATTCCTGGCACCACATATGGAAAACCAAGCACCCCCAGAAGTGATCACTGAGCACAAAATCAGAAATAAATAGAATCCAGCTGGGTGTGGCCCCCCCAAACATACCAATGAAAAAAAAGCTGTAGTTTTCTTTTTATATTCTGTTCCTTTCAATTCTTTTATTTGCTTTTCTTTGTAATGTGGACTTCAAAGAGCATTTAGCTAGAGATTTATTCTGCATTCATTTGAGAACATTCTAAGTGGAGTTAAAAGCAATCACTCTTGAAAGAAGTGGAGGGTGCAGCCATATGTGAGACATTCAGCATTCCCCATTAAGGGAGGGAACAGAATGGCATTCCAGAGTCTCTCTCCACTGGCTCAGAGTTATGTGCTTCCATCCCAGGAGATATAATGAGAATGCTAATTCGAGAGAATGCTTCCAATTAAGCAGTTAAACACAAGAAAATGGTATGCAACGCTTACATTTGTTTCAAAGTCAACTTTCAGTTCTACATTCCCATCCGATTTTCCTTAGTCTCTTTAAGGAAAACCTGGGCCTTCACCACTCATGAATTTTGGTTTTCAGTTTCTCTGTTCCAGTGTGCTGCTCTCAGTCCCTAATTGGTAAAACCAACCCTTTACTTTAACTTTTCAATATTATAAAAGTAATCCAAACCAGGGACTGGAGCGATAGCACAGCAGGTAGGGCATTTGCCTTGCATGCGGCCAACCGGGGTTCAATTCCCAGCACCCTATATGGTCCCACAGAACTGTCAGGAGTAATTCCTGAGTGCAGAGCCAGGAGTAACCCCTGTGCATTGCCAAATGTGACCAAAAAAGCAAAAAAAAAAAATCCAAACCAAGCACATCTGAAATTGAAATTATTTTCATCCTCGGTTAGAGACTGATTATCCTCATTTATTTTTATTAAGTGATGGGAAAAATCAAGGGGTATCTATAGCACAGACAGCTCAGAATTGTCACCGTTAGCTCAAAGTTATCATATCTATATTCTTCAGACTTAGTTTTTTTTCTATTCTAATAGAAGAGATTGTTGACAATCTAATTATGATACCACCATTCTCTTCTCCCACACTTATGCTCAACATATTCACTTCTTGCCACTTGGCACTGTCTTAAATTGCTCAGACAATACTTTACCATATTGGCAAAGGGCATTGTCCTTAAATTGCTCAGAGGGTACTTTACCATTTTCTCTAAATTCACACTTCATTTTCCATATTGGTTTGAAAATGTACTAGTCCAAATTGAATGTGTTTAAGTATAAAATAGACCCCAAATTTTGAAGACTTTCTAAGAAAAGAAATGTAGCATATAAAATAATCATTAATGATTATAAAATAATACCAATAAGTTTATAATCATCATCTGTTAAAGCAATGTTAATTAATTCTTTTGGTTTGGGTGTGGGGCCATACCCAATACTTATCAGGTTTTACACTTGGCTCTGTTCGGCTTAGGAATCATATTCTAGTCATTCTAGGGACAGAATCTGGGTTGGGCATGAGCAAAGAAAGGTAAAGTGCCTTTCACACTCCACTATCTCTTGGACCAAAAACTTTTACTATTTTATAAATAAGAGGAAGAGTCCTCCCATTGTTCATTGATTTTCTCGAGGGGGCCCAGTAATGTCTCCGTTGTGAGACTTCTTGTTACTGTGTTTTGGCATATTATATACGTCATGGATAGCTTGCCAGGCTTTGCCGTGTGGGCGAGATACTCTCGGTAACTTGCGGGCTCTCTGAGAGGGGTGGAGGAATTGAACCCGGCTTGGCCAGGCTGGCTGCGTGCAAGGCAAATGCACTACTGCTGTGCTATCACTCCAGTCCATTTTAGAAATATTGGATTAAATAGAAACATACTTGTAGGATAACATTGGTTTGTTCTTTCTACCTTGCCACAGGGAGCTTAGGTTTATTGGGTTACTCCCATCACAGTGCTCCCATTCCTCTGTGTTTATTTGTAACCTCTTTCTTTGTGCTCTGCTTCCCCAATTGGTCAGTCACCTTTATCCTCTAATCAGACTCTGTTAACTTGTAAATATTGTTTTTCTCTTCTCCTTAAGTCCTTTGCATAGTTAATTCAGAGCAATGTCCTTTTTGTATAGACACAAGAAGTTAGTTAATGCTCAGCTTTTGTAACTTGGGAGTTAATTGACTCAGAATGTTATTCACTTCTGGGCATCTGTTCTCTCCACTTAAGCCTCTGTTGCCCTTATTTCCTAGATCCCCCAAAGCAAGGTCCCAACGAGGAACTGGATGGATCCAGAGCAAGGCATAAACTACTCTGACATCTAAGTGGTACAGGCTAAAGTACCATAATTGCTGTGTCACTGAATTACTGTCATTCTTTGTTCATTGATTTACTTGAGCAGGCACCAGTAATGTCTCCATTTGTCCCAGACATTTTAGCAGCCTCTTCTTACTCATCTTTTCCAGTGCTGCTGTATTGGAGGCTCTTTCAGAGTCAGGGGAATGAGAACTGTTATTGTTACTGTTTTTGGCATATTGAATATGCTATGGGTTGTTTTCCAGGCTCTGCCATGCAAGGTACCATAATACTTAACTATAAGTTAAGAGCATGGTCATGGATAAATTCTGTCATGATCCAAAAAATAACAGCTGGATTAGGACCCTGCTAGGTTAGGAAAGATTAATCTGGCCTGAGCACAGTAGTCTGATATCTATAGCAAAATGTCCCCAGGAGAGCCACCCTACAAGCTTAGTGTGTCTCTTACTGTGTACATACAAAAATAATATTAAGAAGTAGAATTAAGTTGTTAAATAAGTTATTGAACTAAGGAGAGGAGAAAAAACCCTAAGAAGTGTTTTTTACCTTGAGCAGAAAAAGGGCTTTCCTATGTTGATTTTGCTACCAGACTGGGTGTGGTTGCTATCCCCAATGTGGGGAGTGGGAGAGAGACACGAGAGAGACCAAGGTACCTAGTGGCAGTGCCAAGAGACTAGCAAGAGGGACAGGAGGAGATGGAAATGAGGGGCTCAGTGAGACTGGAACAGGCATGTGGGGAGAATGGGATAAATGACAACTGATCATCAACCAACCTGGCCATCATTTCCTCCTTCATCCGCCCATGGCATCTGTCACCCTGGGTGAGGGAGTGGCCCGAGACCACTGAATGTAGGTGGCAAGAGAGAGCATGCCATGCCGCAGATTCCCAAGTCACGTGGTGATTACACACATACTAATCAAATTAGCATCATATGTTGCTTTTAAACTTTATACCCCCTTTTGTTTCATCATTGCTTTGCAGTGCTATAGAAATTCAAGGCTATAACTTTCCATCCTAAGTATCACCATATACATCACCAAAGTTCCAATCATTCCATCACCAAAACCCTTTGCCCATTCTTTAAGTATCTCTCCCCTCTCACTCCCATAACAACCATAGTTTTTACTGAATCTAAAAGTTAGTTTTGTTGTCTTTTGTCAGTTCGTTCACTTTAGTTCTTTTTTTGCTTATTATATTTCTTAAATTAATTAGTGTTGAAAATTTTACCTATGTTTCTGGCCTAATTATATTATCTAGCAAAGTTTGAATAAGACTTGTGTGTTGTTGTTTTCTGTTCTCTAGTTTTCCTATATTTCTTCCCATTTTTTATAAACACTCTTCTAGGCTATTTTTCTGTGTCCCAAAAATGTTCTCTTCACCCCATGTGCTTCTGCAGCTTTATAAACTCTCAGGTAAGTCATCAAACACTCAGGAATGGTTTTCTGTGCATTTCTGAATGAAAAAATTCTCTGATTAGTAAGTATAAGATAATTATAATGTGCCACCCCATTTTTCTATCTTTGACTCATGGTTTATTTCACAGGAGGGGCTCTGAAGGCTGGTTTCAGACTGCCTTTTTGACAGAGATATTTACTTGTGCAGAGGAAAATTAGTCTCTGGATAGAAGTCTCACTGTAAGAGGAACACAGAATCTTGCTAAGTTTTGATCTTAGAGAAGGCTAATCATAAGTGTACAAAGCAGACATATCTTTGTGTTCTGTGTCTTCCCTGGTAATTGGCCAAGCTAATCTTCCTTTGTTACCTCTAAGGTCTGTCATCCTAGCTGAGGTTCTTTTAAGCAGACCTTGCTCTGTGGGTGAGTTATACCCTTAGTCTTATGCTATCTCTACCTTGTATACAGGATATTTATACTAAGCTTTGTTTATGTTTGTTTCCATGAATTAATCAATATTATTAAATGCCATTGTTTTTTCTATGTTGAGTCCCTAACCCAGGGCCTCACATAGTACAAGAATGTGCTTTACACTGAGCAATGCCCCAGCCCTTAAACTCTCTGATGTGTCTTTGCTTATTTGCCAGGAACCTAGAGAGACACAGGATCATTTCTTTTGACTCTGACTTTATTTTTCATGACTCTCGAGATTTTTCTGTCACAGCACTGTCAAAGTCAAAGATTTATGCGTTTTTATATATTCTTTTCACTTCACAACAGCCTTAGTATGTTTAGGATACTATAACAAATATCAAAGACTAGGAGGTTTATAATTAACAGAAATTTAATATTCCTCATGACTCTTGAGACTGGAAGTTTACAGACAAGATTCTTGAATGCCAGTGTCTGTTGTGGACCTATTCCAGCCTTTTCCTGCATTCTCACATGGAATTAGGGGAACAGAAGCTCTGGGGTCTCTGCTATAAGAGTATCATTGATTTATTCAATAGGGATCTTCTCTTATGACTTAATCATGTCCGAAAGTTACCACATCCACGTTTGATTCTAATATAAGTTATTTAGAGGCTATACATATTTAGTCTGCTGTCTCACTTAACTTGCATTTTTAAAGATATAGGTCAAGTTTGATTTTATTTGTTGTATGTTTAGTGGCTAAAACAGTATCTGTCTCATGATAATTGCTTACTAAGCATTTAGGAAATGAAGAAAATCATGAAGCAAAATGTTAGCATAAAATATGAGAAAGCATCATTGTTCTCTATTCTAAAATAAATTGGTCAGGGACACAGTAGAGAAATATCACAAGGGACTTTCTAGATCCTTTGGATGGCTGTGGATGTAATTACTAACTTACCCACTGTGGTCTAATCTCTTAGAGAATTCTTTGCTTTGAAGTCAACTGTTTTCATGTTTTGTTTCTTTCAAATAATGGCACAATAAATATAGAAATGCAAATACCTTTTTGAATTAAGTTTGGTTTTATCTAATTTGTACAATGTGAGATCATTTGTTAAATTAAGATAAATGTGAAAGTTTAAAATACATGAGAAGGCAGGTGATATGAAGTACACTTTGTATTAGTCCATCTTATTTAAAAATGAATCTTTGAGATAAGCATTATTTTAAATCTACATTTTACAAATGAAGAAAATGACATGTAAGTTAACATGTACATATAACATATAAGTAACATATAAGTAGCATGTACATATTTCACATTTAGAGAAAGGTTGGGTATTCTATTCCAAATAAGTGATAACTTTACACACACATGTAATTTATGTGTTAGGTAAGTGATTCTTTCAAAATCACTTTGAATGCTTTTTAGAAGGAAGTTCCTTAGTTAAAAATTAAGATGAAAATAATTGAGATTTTTAAAACAAATGTAGTATCTCCAAAGAAGGTACAGATGATAAAGTTGAAACTAATAGAAAATTCCCAGAAATAAAAGATCTTAAAAAGAACTACTTGCTTTACTTATTATGCTTTTAATATTAGTTTTTGTAAATTTTATTTTTATTTTTGGAAGAAGCTAAGATTAATAATATTTGGATTTATCATACATGATTAAATATTGAAGTATCATCAGAATAATGGTGGATATTTGACTACATGTAAATATAAGCATTAATGTGCAGATAGTAAAATATTGCTTAACCTAACCTGAGGTGTCGTATGCGAATAACATTTTAAAATTTTTTTCCCTTCTAGGAAATGGTTTTGTGATCTGGAATCCAGGAAGTGGCATGAATATTCACTCAATGAAATATTAGAATTAGAGGAAAATTTTCTTTCTGACTTGAAATTTCACATTTAGTTAAAAATTCCAAATACCGTGTCCTTGCTTTTATTTTATGATGGTTCCCATAAAGTATTATGTAGGTGCTTTCTTAAATCTTTCACCATAAATATTAGTGCATTTTAGATTTACATTTTCTTTCTTGTATTTTTCTTCATTATCCACAGTTATTAGGCAAACCAGAAAATAGAAGAGAAGAGTGAACAAGTGATACAAATGAGCAATTTATGGAGCAGAAAATAAAATTTCTAATACTGATTAAGGAATAAGCAAATTCATAGTCATAAAATGGTAGATTTGAAAAAATGACATGTTGGAGAACACCCATTATAATGGCAAACATGAGAAATAAAAACAAAAATAAGTGTCAGAAGAATGTTACAAGTTAGAACTCCTCTTGTTATCTGTTTGGAAATATAAATGAGATATGTTATTCTAAAAAATGATCAGCTAGAATTTAATTGATCAAGCATATTATTTTTGATAAATGTTCTGACATATGGGTATACAGATAAGGGAAATTCATACAAATTCATATGGGAAACTTATGATAGGATTTTCATTCGATATTTTTCTCAGAGGGGAGAAGTTGTCAACCATAGTGTCTTTCAATGGTGGAGAAATCAGTTGACACAGCAAATAACATGGATATACATAGAAAATAGTGCTTTTAGAAAGAAGAAATGTAAGGTCTGTTGGACAAATATTTCTGCAAGTTAAACATATGCAAAAGCAACACTAAAAGGATTTCAATATTTCACAGGCCAATAAATAATAAAATTAATATACTTGGAAGGATTTAAACTAGTTGTCTAGAGGGCAAAGGAATGAAAGTAGAAAATTAGGACCAAGAGAAAAGCAAATTCCATCAAAGTTCTAGCACATCCAGTCCCAGAGATTAAAGTAAATTTTGAACGAAATAGAATAACTTACTGAACCTGTAACCCAGAAAATAGACATAGGTAAATTCCTTGAATTCTGTGTACCTTGTAAGAATAAAACAATGTGTTGCAGTAGAAATAGAATCACATTTATTGAGCTTTTTTTCCCCTGGGATATTAGAAAACCAGACAGTTATTTTCAAAGTTGGCATATAAGGGGGAAATAACATATACTTCAAAATCATGTGAGAAGCAAAGCTAGATAATACAGAAATGACAGGTTGCTAATTTGTACCATGTATGCATTGGTGTAAGAGATTCAACTAAAAAATTGAATGGAAAATACATAACAAAGATAACTAGCAAATGTGCTACACAAAGAATTGACTTTAAGTGATGAAATGGCATTAACATAATGACCCAGGGGAGGGAGGAATAGAGAAATAAAAAGTGTATAATATTAATCATGAAACAAAAGACGAATGACAGTGTAAACAGGATAGTTGTCTTTCCGGTCTGTCAGGTTGGGAGAAGGGGCAGTAGGTACATGAACTGGATCTTTGCTTTTGAGTTTTGGAATGTTTCTAGAAACATGAGCTAAGAATGAGTTTGTTTTGGTGTCTTGCTGGAAGGGAGGCAATTTTTTCTCTGCAAAAACTGGCAAGTCATGGGACAAAGCCCAGAGTGTTCCCTTCTTGCCAGGTTGATGTTCAGAGGGCCCCAAAAGCTGAATTTAATCCAAATGATGAGAATACAGTCATAGTATACCTGAAGGGTTCAGTAATTGTGGGGAAGAAGCAGATTACTCAGGATACCAAAAGTGTTTAATAAAGCAGTTCTGCAAGAGGGTTTCACAAACCTCAATGTGAAGATTTAAAAACTAAAGAATTTAAACTCAAGCCAAAAGACTTCCTAACAGTAGCAAATAGAATTTTCGAACTAATAACTGCCCCCTCCCCTGAAAAGTCACTGTTGAGGTCCAAATCACTTGAACCTTGGAAATGCAAATTAAAGCAATAATGAGATAGCGCTGAGAACTTTTAAAAAGAACTAAATTAAAAAGACTGCACCAAATGTTGTTGAAAATTTGCAGGAACTATTATCTGCATTACACTGCTGATGGGAATGAATATAAAAGGGTACAGTCACTATGGAAAAGATATTAGGAATTTCTGGAAAGCCAAGCATGCATTTACTATGCAGACAGCAAAGATGACTGCTTCTTAAATATACCAGTTAGAAGGTAACAGGTATCACTCTGCTAACATTTTATTGGTTTGCAGGAGTCATGTGGTACCTATGAACTATCTGAGGTATAATATTTAAGGAGGTTCTCATTCCTGAAACTGTTTAAACACAGAGTGAGCAAGTATGTTTAGGACTCCTTACTTGACTCACCCTAGACTCTGTCCTGCAATGGACTGCTTTTCTGAGTGCAAGATAAGTCTGGAAAATTTGGCTTCCATCCTAGTGACTGCGTCCACGAAGAAAAAGAACACAAATTCTTGAGAATAGCTTGCTGGTTCTGTTGTTCCCAGAGGACTCTATATCAAGGCTTTTCTACTACTTACCTGGTTCCCAGGTAATAATGACTATTGAAAAAATATATATTTTATAGAAAATTAAGATAGAGGAAGAGCAATAGGTGAGAGAGACTTACTTTATCATCGTGTTGACAAATTCACTGAAATATATTAAAATTGTTGGTAGGACTGAGAATGTATCTCAGGGTTAGAGTACCAGCCCCGCATGTATGAGGTCCTGGGTTAGTTTGTTACCCCAACAAAACAAAAAATAATTGATAAATATATTTACAGTTCTTTATATTATTTTTATGTTTATAGTATAATGAAAAAAAATATTTAATTGTAATTTTGCAAGTTATTCTTCTGTCACAACCTGTCAATTTAAATTCCTTTGATTTAATATCTCTATGAAAGTCTATTTTTGAACAATTAGAGTAATTAGCTAATGTACTGCATATTAAATATAGTGAAAGGTAGCTCCATTACCTCCACTATCTCCCCTACCCAGCCACCGCCATGCTCCAGGATGCTTTGCAGACGCTTGGGCCGAGACTCATGCACTACTGAAGCGCCACAGAACAAAATAAGGGGAACTCTGACACCTTTAACTCCAGGCTCAATAGACCCGGAGACAGAGATTCTCTGCTTGCTCCCACCAACCAGCGGTGACGAAGGGATTAAAATCAGGAGTCCCACCCTACCCTGCCCTGTCTGCTTCCACCAACTGCCAGAGACCCAGGGATTGGATTGCGTACAGAAGACCCACCCTACCCCTACCTGTACCAGATAAATACCTCACTGGTAGAACTCCACTACCTCCACTACTTCCACTACCTAGCCACCACCACGCTCCAGGACGCTTTCTGGATGTGACACAGCCGCGTGACACATTATAAGACACTTATTGTGATAATTATTATAGTTAAGAGATCTATACTATTACCCTGCTTTAATTTTCCTAAAATATAAGTGAAATTATAATTTTGTTTTGTCTGGTTATTAAGTAATTAGCTAGTATATTTATATAACAATTACATTAGCTCTGTAATTTAAATAATAATTTGCTTTATTCAATTGGTGGTTTATAGATGTAGGAATTAAAGATAGTCACTAAAATGTAAGTCACTTCCCTGACATTGTGGTCAAATATATTCCATTTATTCTTCATCATAGATCTGAACATTCAAAACAGCTATGTGCTTGATCTGTCCTCTTTTGTTCATATACGTTCAACACATTTCCTCCCTTGACCCTTTTTTTTTGGTGTAATTGGCAGAGTGGTAAAATATACGCTTAAATATTAGAAAACGTACATGATATAGACTTTTTTTACTTTATTTTTTGTAAAATTTATTAGTGAAACACCATGAGGTACAGTTGTCATTTCTGATATGGTTTATTAGGGTTCTCTCTCTTTTGCTTTGTCAGTGTTGCTAGTGGTTTAACTATCTTATTTATTTTCTCGACAACCAGATCTTGGTTTCATTGATCTTTTGGATTTTTTTTGGTTTCCATGTCCTGATTTTTGCTCTAAATTTGCTGATCTCTATCCTTCTGCCTGATTTGGGCTCATTTTGTTGATCCTTTTCTAAGATCGTGAGCTGTGAAGTCAAGTTTTTTATGTGGGCCCTTTCTTCCTTCCTGAAAAATGTTTGCAGAACTATAACACGGCTTTCGCTGCATCCCATAGGTTCTGGTAGCTAGTGACTTCATTCTCATTTGTTTCCAGGTATCTTTCGATTTTGTTCTTGACTTCCTTCCTGACCCACTCGTTCAACACTGAGTTGTTTAATTTCCAGGTGTTTGATTTGGTTCTCTGTATCTGTGTGTGAGTCACTTCTATTCTCAGTGCATTGTGGTCTGAAAAGATTGTTGATACTGTTTCTGTCTTCCTGATTCTACTGAGGTATGTTGTGTGGCCTAGCACATGGTCTATTTTGGAAAATGTTCCATGTGCACTAGAGAAGAATGTGTATTCTTTCTTTTGGGGGTGTAAAGTCCTATCTAGGTCTATAAGCCCTTTGTCTTCTATTTCTTCGTTCAAATCCAATGTTTCCTTGCTGAGTTTTGCTCTTTTTGATCTATCCAGAGGTGATAAGGTGATGTTGAAGTCTCCAACTACTATTGTGTTGCTAGCAATGTCCTCCTTAAAATCTGTTAGCAGTTGTTTTAAATATTTTAAATATTTAGCTGTTCCCTCATATACATTTAATAGTGTGATTTCTTCCTGTTGTACGTATTCCTCATGATATAGACTTTTGCATTAGAAATATACTATCTACATTATTGAGATACCATCTCACACCTCAGAGACTAGCCCACATTCAAAAGAACAAAAGCAACCGATGCTGGCGTGGATGTGGCGAGAAAGGGACACTCCTTCACTGTTGGTGGGAATGTCCACTGGTTCAGCCCTTCTGGAAAACAGTATGGACGATTCTCAAGAAATTAGAAATTGAGCTCCCATTTGACCCAGCAATACCACTCCTGGGAATATATCCCAGAGAGGCAAAAATGTATAGTCGAAGTGACATCTGCACTTGTTTGTTCATTGCAGCACTCTTTACAATAGCCAGAAACTGGAAGAAACCTGAATGCCCAAACACAGATGACTGGTTAAAGAAACTTTGGTACATCTACACAATGGAGTACTATGTAGCTCTTAGAAAAGATGAAGTCATGAAATTTACATACAAGTGGTACAATATGGAAAGTATCATGCTAAGCGAAATGAGTCAGAAAGAGAGGGATAGACATAGAAAGATTGCATTCATCTGGGGGATATAAAGTAACAAAGTAAGAGATTAATACCCAAGAATAGCTGAGATCAGCACCAGGAGGATTACTCCATAACTTAGAGGCCAGACGGGTAACCTAGAGGAAAGGGCAGTTCAGATAGAGAAGGGAGCACCAAATAAAGGATGTTTGGAGGATCCTCCCAGGAGGGGAGATGCATGTCGAAAGTAGACTATGGACTGAACATGTTTGCCACTCAATGCCTCTTTTGCAGACCACAACACCCAAAAGGAGAGAGAGAACACAGGGGATTGCCCTGCCACAGAGACAGGGGGGATGGGGGGATGGGGGTGGGAGGGATATTATCCATGGTGGTGGAAAATGGGCACTGGTGGAGGGATGGGTATCTGATCATTGTATAATTGAAACCAAAGCACAAAAAATTGTTAATCTACAACTTTAAAAAAAAATAAAATACAATAAAGGGAAAAAAAAAAGAAATATACTATCTACATTATCTATATGGGGTCTGTGGGACCTTTTCATACAAAATATTTACCAGTAATTTTAAATTATTCTTCTAGTAACTTCTTTTCACTGTGGGGGATTTAATTGTTGTTATATTCCTCAGCAATTTATTTGTCAAAGGGAGGTATTCTTCTAAGAATCTTGATAGAAAGCTGCATATTTTCTTAGCTGGAATCTGGCAACTAAATTTGTTTGTGAAATATCTTAGGGAAAGATCAATGGGAGTGTCAGTGTAGATACAATACTTGGTAAAGCAAGCAATTTCACAAAGACTTAATTGTGCTTCATTATCTAGTTACTTATGATTGAACTAAAGGAAGAAATCTTAAGTAATGTATGTTAGCTTTAAATTTATTCTGCTCTAGAGAACATCTTCACGAAGATCCTTGCATATTAAATATGGTATGTTTTGTATATATGTGCATACATAAAATACATAATAAACATAGACTGAAATGAATTCACATGTATGAGAAAAGTCTTGTTGATACTGCTATTTAGATATGTAAATATATAATGCATATAGGAATTTGAAACTGAATAACAATATTTATATAATCTGTTAGGTACATAATATAGATTAGAGTATTAGGTACATTAGGATAAATGCCAAATTTCTAATATGGGCACAGAGTCTGCACAAAAGAACTTTAAGAAAGTATATCCAACAGCTGGAGCAATAGGTAGGGCATGTGCATTGCACACAGCTGGCCAGAGTTGGGCCCCCAGCACTCCATATGGTTTTACAAGTACTACCCAGAGTACTTTCTGAATGCCGAGCCAGGAGTAATCCCTGAGCGTTGCTGTGTGTGGCCCACACACAAATAAACAAAAAATAGACTTCAAAGGGAGACATCCTATCAAACGGAAAAAAAGTCTTCACATACCAAAAATTTGATAAAGAGCTAATATTCAAAATAAACATGGCACTTAAACTGATACTTCTCAAAAGAGATCATAGATGGTAAGCAGGCATATGAAACTATTCATGTCTGATTATCAGGGAAATTCAAACCAAAAAAACAATGCAATATCACATCATATCAGAGAGTGGCCTACAATGAAAAAACCAGAAACAAGTGCTGGTGGAGATGCAGAAAATTTAAATTAACATTCACTGTAGGCAGGACTGTCAACTCATGTCCATGCAATGAAAAACAGTATAGAACTTTCTTTAAAAATAAAAAATAAGACTACCATATGACACAGCATTTTTAATTCTAGGCACTAATCCAAAAACATTAATTTGAAAAGATATATGTACATGTATGTTCACTGCAGCACTATTTACTATATAGCTAAGATCTGGAAACTACACAAGTGCCCAACAATAGATACGTCAATTTTTTTTTAAAAAGATACTATATGTTTATGCACATAGATACACATACTATAAGCACTGCTAAACTATAGAAAATATAAAATGTTGCCTTTTACTATAAAATAATGATACATACTATGTGAAAAAATGGGTAAAAAACAAATACCAGCAATTTCACTGATAGGTGGTATATAAATAATCAAGGACATAGACAATGTTTATTAGAAACAAACCCTTTGACTCTGACAACAGAATCTGGCTCACCAAGTTGGGAAATTTTGTGATGGAGTGTGATATGAGCACTTTAATGGTGGATGTGGTATACTAAAAACATGGTATCTGTAAAGGATACATTCACACTTTTAGATTTATAATTATATCCACTAAAAATTGAATAAAAATGAATACAACAAATAAAAAGCAGGGTACATTTTAGGATAAGGCAGTTAGTAGGCTCAGTTAAGTCTGACACACATGAAAAATCTGAGAAAGGAAGAAGTCATGAAATGGCTTTGTTTACCACCTGTGGTAGTGTGTGTCACGCTATGTGTCTGAACAAGAGGTTTACTTGTAGTGGTTGAGGACATACTGTGAGCAGTCATTGAATCATCTGAATTCAAATGGCATAAAATCTTTTATTGCTACACAGGCAACGCTATCTTCCCACACACTAATCTTGAAATATCCCCCTGTATCAATGCAAAAAAAATCTGCAGACCACAGTAGCTTTTTAAGTCTAGTTTGGGAGCACTTCTCTGCTTTTTATTAACAGCTGCTTCATGTCTCATATTCCTTCATGTCTTTAGGTGTGGCATTCTTTTTATTCTGGCTCTTGCTACTGCTGTTAACGCCTCTTGCTTACCCAGGACCGCCTTCTGAATGGGTTGGGTAAGAGTAACCAAATCCTTGATGCCTACCTAGGCTTATAGATTTCTCACTGATGGACACTGAGAAGAAATATCAACACGGCCCTCAAGTGACATCCCATTTTACATGTCTGTAACTATAATCTGAGTAAACAAACTAATAAGGAATTATTATAATTTGATTTGTGTAAATCTAATTTTAGAAGACAAGCACGAAGTGTAGATGAATTTTCTGTCATTTTCAATGCCTCCCAGAGGCATCCTCTGCCTTGATTTTATTTTCCATTTTCTCATCTTCCTCTGGTCCAGACTGTACCGCTGATGAGACTACCTACTTACTGCAGCTCATGTGCTGTGTTGACTGTGATTCCAAGTCATTTCACACATCATCATCATCTCTTTATTTCTTTCCCTCTCTCAATCTCTCTCTCTCTTTCCACATAGCTTCCTCAATCTTTTCTCCAAAAATATGTCACCACCTCCTCCGAGAACTTACTGACTACTTTCTCTCTGATAGTTTCTTAAAGCCTTTTTTTTAAAAAAAAAGTTTGCCTAACACTTTGTTTATTCCATAAGACTTCTGGTGCTGAGCCAAAGTCCCCAGGGCCCTTCCCTGCGCCCTTGTCCTATCTAAAGTTTGTCCAGTTACCTGGTTTCCTTCCCCACTTCCATTTATCTTCACAGATTTGAGTATCCCAGCCTGAAGAGAACCCTCCCTTTTCTGAACTCTTGTAAAATTTATTGTTTGAATAATTCATCTGGCAATGAATCATGTTCTGCCTTGTGACATCTCTTTTATAATTGTGTCTGGAGTTGTTATTTAAATATTTTGTTTTTTCATCTCTTTACATTATTATGAATTCTCTTTGCTCACACACACAAATTATGTATTTTATATCCTTGACAGGTTCTAGTTTGCACTAGTGAAATGTCGGCATTTAGTAAACATCTATTGATTTGGGTTAACTTTCATTTTTGTTAAAACTTGCACAGAGTTGATTTCCATCATTCTGCACTTTTCCTTTTTAGAATTGTGGGAAATTAATATGCATCCTCAAAAGGCTCTTTCTGCTAGCATCTAGCCTATTTGCAAATATTCTGATTCTAAAGAAGGTGAGTTGGCAAGCACAGGATTAAAACTGTCACAATTGCAAAGGTTTTTGTGGAGTTGAATCACGTAACAAGCTAGAGTAAGAAGACAATATGAGGTCATATGATTAATCATTTATTAAAAATCCACTTGAAAAATTTATATTCAGAAAGAATCTTTTGTAATTGCAACATATCATTAAATTTAAAAACACAAAGTTCCACATGACACAATTTATGTAATAGCACACAATTAATGTAATAGTATTTTTCAGATTTTGTAAGATGAAAGGGCTGGAGCAATACCACGGCGGTAGGGCATTTGCCTTACAAAGAGCCAACATGGCTGACCCGAATTCGATTCCTCCGCCCCTCTCAGAGAGCCCGGCAAGCTACCGAGAGTATCTTGCCCACATGGCAGAGCCTGGCAAGCTACCCGTGATGTATTCGATATGCCAAACACAGTAACAACAAAGTCTCCAATGGAGATGTTACTGGGCCCGCTTGAGCAAATCAATGAACAATGGGAGAACCGTGACTGTAAGATGAAAAAAGCTTCAAGATATGTTATTTGAATTTTTTTATGTTGGACAATAGGTAGTCTATCATAGAAGTGTTATAATCATTCATATCAAATCTATTGTAACAGCATTGAGGTTGGAACTCCGAATTCTTTCTCTCATTGGAGTGAAGTGTGATACTCCAAGCACACCTCTTTTGATACCTCTTTGAGAGACCCGGATAGTGTTCTCATCCTATTTTCCTAAATAACAGGATTGTGAGACTATATTTTATATTTAAAATTTTTTGCTTAAATTTGAATTTACTTGTAGGAAATTGCTAAAATACTGAGGAGATTTAAAACTGCTTAGTGGGAGATAGGGAAAAAAACAGGTTGTGCATTATTAATCTTTAAGAGAAAAATACTTTGAGGGCATACACTAATTAATTGCCTTCAGATATTTGAAAAATTGGCACAGAAAAAAAGGATTATACTTATTGTGTAGCTCTGGGGGGCTTGGCAATAATCAAAGAATGGGAATTAGGAGTAGATGAGTTTTGGTTAAATATATGGAAAAACTACCACTTAGAAGTCCTGTAAGATGAAATGTCCCATAGTTTTTATATTTACTGAGTAACTTCCAGGGATATGACTCTCTCACTACCAAGTAGCACTGTAGCACTGTAGCACTGTCCTCCTGTTGTTCATCAATTTGCTCGAGCGGGTCCAGTAACATCTCCATTGTGAGACTTGTTGTTACTGTGTTTGGCATATCCAATACGTCCTGGGTAGCTTGCCAGGCTTTCCTGTGTGGGCAGGATACTTTTGGTATCTTGCAGGGCTCTCCGAGAGGGGCAGAGGAATCGAACCTGGCTTGGCCGGGCCAGCACATGCAAGGAGATACCACTGTGCTATCGCTCCAGTCCTCCAGGGATATATTTAACAAAAATTGATTTGATTATGCAATTCTTGAGATCCCTTCCATTTTTGAGCTAGATTCCTGGACCATGATGTTTTTGAAATGTATGTTGGATCATAGTATCTTCCAGTTACAAGTTCTACTAGATGAAAACAGAAAATAGGTTACATCCCTAGTGAGAACATCTTCCTGTGTATCTCCAATAACTCTTTACAGGTTATGTGAGATGTGTGTCTAATTTATGATTTCACATTTTAATACCTTCTATATTTTTTTCTTAAATGCAATCCAATCAACATTGTACTTTATCTTGCATTTCCTTAACAATAAATGTTGAGTGTGATTTTTCTTCCCTGTGCTTTTTTTCCCTCTACCTATGTGTCTTCCTTGGAGAAGTATGCTAATTTAAATATATCCATTTAATTTTTTGTTAGACACTGAATTGCAAAATTGTTGACAAGAGTTTGAGGCATACAGTGTTCATAGAACTCCAATCCCACCATCAGTGTCTGCATCCTCTACCTTGACCAATGACCCTAGTTTTTTTCCAACCCCACCACCATGCCAACTTGTCTCTTTGACAGGTCTGGCTTTAAATTTAAGTACTGTAGTTTGGATCCAATGTGTAGAGTAGTGTTGACTTCAGTGGTTTAGAATAAACAGAAGCTTCACCTTTATATATATATATATATATATATATATATATATATATATTTACTGAGTAACTATATATGTATACCACAGATGAGTCCATAGCCTGATCCTTGTCCCTATTACTTCTTGACCACCTATTTTTTTCTTTCTCTATTCCTTTTATAGCATTTTGTTTCCATAATCTAGGGCTAAGGGTTTGCCTGCCTTTGGCCTCTTCTATTCCCTTATCATGTTATTCTACATTTCATAGTTAAGTTAAAACATCCAATATTGGTGCTCCTCTTTCTGACTTCAGTTAACACGAGATCCTCCAGGTCCATCCAAATTGCAGCAAATTGCATGCTTTCATCATTTCTTATGGCTGCATGAAGTTCCAGCGTGTATTTATCTGATGACCTCTTTATCTATACAGCTGTTGCTGGACACCTGGGTTATTTCCATATTCAGGCTTTTATACTAAGGGCTGCAATTAACTTATATTCTTTAAAAATAAGTTATGTTAACTAGTTGTTTTCTTGTTGTTGAGTTACATAAATCTTGATATATCCTGCACAGTAACCTCTTGTAAAATGTATAATATTCAGTACCATTTCTCTTCAGAAGGTTGTCTTCTTGCTGTGATGTTTGTTGTTCTGTTTTGTGTAGAAACTGTTTAGGGTGATATAGTTCTATTTGTTTAGTTTTTGTTTTCCTTTGGGGTTGAGGTCAAGTCCCCCTCAAAAATTACTAAAGCTGTAAAAATACAATCATAATTTAAAATTATCTGTTGAAAATAAAATTTGAGAATAAAGTACGATTAAGTCTCTGAACTACGTCTTGAGAATAACTTATTTTACATTTTAAGAATGTGGTCCTTTAGTATACTAAGTGCTATCTGAACTTAATTCCAGAAACTATTATTAAAATTCCAACTCTTGAATTTTGAATGTTCTCTTAGCTGCTGCTATTGTATCTTACAGCCTCATAACTTTATACTAGTAGCTTTCTATTAATGTATTCCCTCCAATTCCCCTTTCTCAATTTTATCTTCTCTAGAACTACCTTATTGATTGGTATTTGATAATTGCTATTATATATGTATATAATAGATGTATATATAGGTATACATGTACATATACATACATACATATGTGGTATATATGTATGTATATATGTGTGTATACACACATATTATATATATGTATATATATAGCTGCTTTAAAATGAGTAATCCAAAAAAATAAAATAATACTCACATGTCTCATGTTGTGTTTGGTTGGGTAGTCTAGTGATGCTGATGGGTCTGAGAGGGAGTTTTTTGTGTGATTTTGATTTGTGTGGTTCAGCTCAGTTATATCCTCGGTCTTTCTTGGGCTTGCTCACATGTAAGGGGTTTCATCTGGATTGTGGGTCTCTCTTGGCTCTGCTGCATGTGACCTCTTGTTCTTCATAAGTTGATTTGTCCTTATTCTCATCAAACTTTCAAAGATAAACTTGAATAAATTATTCACATAGAAATCATGGATTATTTAAATATAATTTTCATATTATTTAGCTCAGAACAAGTAGGGTTGACTTTCTGGGCTATCTATTTTGCAGGGCTCAAGCAAGAAATTTTTTATTCAACTCATTTAGAAAGATGTGAGGGGTGTAAAAGAGAGAAGTACATGTTCAAGAGAGAACACAGGCTACTTCAAGTGAGTAAAAAATAGTAGAGAAACAGAGATAAATCAGCAAGAAAGTAAGATATGCATCAAAGGGAGGACAAGGGAGTGAAGAAGAAGCTAACCTGGCTTTTTATTGGCTAACACAGTAAAGGACAAACCCATAGTTTTAGCATTGGAACTGGCATACTAGCAGTCACATTGACAAAAATGTAGTACAACTAGGGAGCAGAAAATTGGTTGCCATATTTTTGATAGCTGTATAACATATAAATTTCTTAGAACTTCAACAGTTTTAAACCAGAACATTCAGAGAATGGCAAAAATCCAAATTAAATCAAATACAAATTTTACAACTGGGAGTCAAAAATTCATAAAATCTTTCTCTGACAATAATGTGCCTATATAAAAGTAGCAAGCATGGTTTTGTAGGAGCAGATGAAATATAGATTCAGATAACTTGATTCTACCTTATTAGTTATTTTCAAAATGATATCCTATAGTATATGACTTGCATTTTAGAACAATCTCATCTTAAAAAATGATTTTTCTTTGTTTACTAAATTAATATCATGGTAAGATATTGATTCTAAAGTAGCCCCAGCTCTTCCTGTTCACCCCAATGCTGCGCCTGATCTCTCCACCCCTCTGGTCAGTCTTTATTCGAACCCAGGACTTCTCTCTCGTTGCGTATGAGCCACAGGCGTCTTCTAGGACACTGGGCCACCCACCATCAATGAGCCTCTTCCTGTTTGTCCCCAAGCTGCGCCTGATCTCTCCATACCTCAGGTCAGTTTTATCGGAACCCAGAACTTTTCTCTGGCTACATACGTGCTCCAGTCATCCTCTAGGGCTAAGAACCGCCCACCATCACTGAGCCTCTTCCTCTTTGTTCAAAACGCTTCTGCGCCTGATCTCTTCATCCCTCAGGTCAGTCTTTATTCAAAGCTGGGACTTTGCTCATGCTGCATATGCAACCCAGGTATCCTCTAGGACCTTGGGGCGCCCACCATCACTGAGTCTCTTCCTATTCATTCCCAACACTGTACCCGATCTCTTCAACCCTCAGGTTGAAGCCCCCCACACACCCCCATAGGGGGCATGACCTCTTCAGAAGTGGACCTGACCTCTTCAGAAGTGGGCGTGACCTAATTTTGGGCCAGTGGATGCTCACGTGGCCACAGGTAAATTAATCATATCCAGCAATCTCGTGTAACACTCAGTCTCCATACCACCACACCAACATGAAGAAACAGTGCAAATCCCCACCACTAGGAGAGGATAATGAAAAAGTCCAGAAGCCTCATTAGGTGTTAGTCACCTAAGGGACCTCTCTGATAAAGAATTCAGATATGAAGTAGTGAAGATGTTCAATGAACTCAAAGAAACAGTGACACAATTATCCAATAAATTAAAGGAGGACATGAAAGAAACAATGGATCGGACAATAGAAAATTACAGGAAGAAATGAGAGCAGAAATTGAAAACCTACCCATAGAAGTGTAACGAATAAAGGATCCAGTATATGAAATAAATAACTCAGTGTGTGCCCTCAACAATAGAATGGCTACAGCTGAATACAGAATCAGTGAGCTGGAAGATCAGTTGCAAAAAGCCTACAGGCAACAACAAACAATGGTGAGAGACCTAAATATAGCTCTATAGAGAATCAGAATCCTAAGAGATGATTCAAAGAGGAAAAACACTAGAATCTTTGGAGTACCAGAAGGTCCGGGAAACAATCTCAATGAAAAAGCCACAGTTAAACAAATTATTGCTGAAAAATTCCCAGAGCTGGACAATGCAGCCATTCAGATTCAAGGAGTCCAAAGGTTGCCAGCTAAAAGAGACCCTAACAAAAGCACTCCAAGGCATATCATAGTTAGAATGATGGATGCTACAGATAGAAACACAATACTGCAAGCAGCAAGGTCAAAGAAGGAAATCACATACAAAGGAACACCCCATAGATTCACAGCATACCTATCAGAGGAAACCCTCCAAGCCTGAAGGCAATGGTGTGATAGAGTGGAAAAAACTCACTGAAATAAACACTTCATCAAGAATACTCTATCCGGCTACACCCTCACTCAAACTTGAAGGTGCAGTACACTATTTTTTGGATAAATAACAGCTCAGGAACTTCATAGACTCAAAACCAAACCTAAAAGTAGGACAAAAGGGACTACTATAAGACAAGACAAACCTGACAAGCACAACAAACCCTTACAGAAAGATGACACAAAACACCCTAACAATAATTTCTCTCAACATCAATGGTCTAAATTCACCAATTAAGAGACACAGAGTGCCAAAACAGATTCAGATACAGAAGTCAACATTCTGCTGCCTACAAGAAACTCATTTGAACAGTCAGAACAAACACAGACTCAAAGTTAAAGGATGAAAAACAATCTTGCAAGCAAGCTTTTCCTTCAAAAAAGCTGGTGTGGCCGTACTAGTATCCGACAACATACACTTCAGGTTGAAAAAGATTAGAAGGGATAGCGAAGGCCATTTTTTTTTATTCATCAAGGGCTAAGTACAACAGGAAGAAATTGCACTCTTAAATGTAAACACACCTAATGAGAGAACAGCTCAATATTTAAAACAACTGCTAACAGATTTTAAGGAGGATATTGCTAGCAACACAATACTAGTCGGAGATTTCAACATTGCCTTATCACATCTGTGTAGGTCAACAAGAACAAAACTCAGCAAGAAAACATTGGCTTTGAAGGAACAAATAGAAAAGAGAGGACTTATAAACCTATACAGGACATTATACCCCCAAAAGAAAGAATACACATTCTTCTCCAGTGAAAACAGAACATTTTCCAAAATAGACCATGTTCTAGGCCACAAAACATACCTCAAGAATCAGGAAGATAGAAATAGTATCAACATTTTTTTTTTCAGACCACAATGCACTGAAGATAGAATCGAATCACACACAGACACGAAGAACCAAATCAAACACCTGGATATTAAACAACTCAATGTTGAACAACAAGTGGGTCAGGAAGGAAGTCAAGGAAGAAATCAAAAGATACCTGGATAAAAATGAGAATGAAGACACGAGCTACAAGAACCTATGGGATGCAGCTCAACCATGTTACTGGGAAACTTTATAGCTCTACAAGCATTTCTCAGGAAAGAAGAACGGGCCCACATAAACAACTTGACTTCACAGTTCAAGATCTTAGAAAAGGACCCACAAAAGGAGCCCAAACCAGGCAGAAGGAAAGAAATCATAAAACTTAGAGCAGAAATGGAAAACCAAAAAAAAAACAATCCGAACTATCAATGAAACCAAGAGCTGGTTCTTCAAGAAAATAAAAAAGATAGATTAACCACTAGCAAGACTCACAAAGAAAGAGAGAGAGAACCCTAATAAACCAAATCAGTAATGTAAAGGATGTAAAGGGGATATCACAACAAAAACCAAAAAAATTCAAAAGATCATCAGACACTACTTTGAAAGTCTGTATGCCATGAAACAAGAGAAACTAGGAGAAATGGATAAATTCCTGGATTCTTATAATCTCCGAAGGCTGAATGAAGAAAATCTAGAATACGTGAACAGTTCTATTAACATCAAGAAAATTGAAACTGTAATTAAAAGTCTTCCCAAAAACAAAAGCCCAGGTCCAGATGGATTCACTAGTGAATTTTTCTAAACATTTAAAGAGGACCTATTGCCAGTTCTTCTCAAGTTTTTCCAGGAAATTGAAGAAACAGAAATTCTTCTAAACAATTTGTATGAAGCTCATTTCTCTCTAATACCAAAAGGAAACAAAGACACCACAAGAAAAGAAAACTATAGGCCGACATCCCTGATGAACATAGATGCGAAGATCCTCAACAAAATACTAGCAAATAGAATTAAACAACTCATCAAAATGATCATACACCATGACCAAGTGGGATTTATCCTGGGGATGCAGGAATAGTTTAACATTCAAAATCAATCAAAATAATCCATCATATTAACAAAAGAAAAGATAAAACCATATGATCATGTTAATAGATGCAGAGAAAGCATTTGGCAAGATCCATCACCAGTTTATGATTGAAACCCTCTCCAAAATGGGTACAGAAGGGACTTTCCTCAACATAGTTAAAGCCATCTACCACAAGCCTATAGCAAGCTTCATCCTCAATGGGAAAAAAACTAAGAGACTTTTCTCTCAGATCAGGGACAAGGCAATGATAACCACTATTTCCACTGCTGTTCATATAGTACTGGAAGTACTTGCAATAGCAGTCAGGCAAGAAAAATATATTAAGGGAATTCAGATAGGAAAGGAAGAAATCAAGCTCTCACTATTCGCAGATCACATGATACTGTACTTAAAGAACCCTAAAAACTCTACCAAGAAACTCTTAGAGATAATAGACTTGTATAGTAAAGTTGCAGGTTATAAATTCAATTCCCCAAAGTCTATGGCTTTCCTATATGCAAACAGTGAGAGAGAAGAAAGTGACATGAAAAAAAAATCCTGTTTTCAATTGTACCCCAGAAAATCAAGTACCTAGGAATCAGCATAACTAAGGAAGTAAAGGAACTGTACAAAGCAAACTACAAAACGCTACTTCAGGAAATAAATGAGGACACGAGGAAATGGAAAGCTATCCCCTGCTCATGGATCAGGAGAATTAACATTGTCAAAATGGCAATACTGCCCAAAGTATGGTACAAATTCAGTGTGATCCCTATAAGTTCTTCTCAAGCATTTCTTGAGAAGAATTTTCCCATGATATTCTTCAGAGACATGGAGCAAACACTCCTGAAATTCATAAGGAACAATAAGCACCCAAAAATAGCTAAAGCAATTCTTGGGAAAAAGAAAATGGGAGGAATCAACCTCCCCAACTCAAACTCTACTACAAAGCAGTAATAATTAAAACAGCATGGTACTGGAACAAAGACAGACCCACAGACCAATGGAACAGGATTGAATATACAGACATTCCCCCCCAAACATATGATCATCTCACCTTTGATAAGGGAGCAAGAAATGTAAAATAGAGCAAGGGAAATCTCTTTAACAAATCGTACTATCAAAACTAGACAGCTATATGCAAAAAATGAGCTCAGATCTCTACCTAACACCATGTACAAAAGTAAGATCAAAATGGATTAAAATGTCAACATTAGACCAGAATCCATAAGGTACATTGAAGACAAGGTTGTTATAACCCTTCACAACATTGAAGCTATCGGTACCTTCAAAGATGACACACCACTGGCTAAGCAAGTGAAAACAGAGATAGACAAATAGAACTATCTTAAACTAAGAAGCTACTGCATCTCAAAGAATCAGTGGCCAAAATACAAAGACATTCTATAGAATAGGAAAGGATATTTGCCCAATACCCATCTGACAAGGGGTTGATATCAAGGAATATACAAAGCACTGGTTGAACTCCACAAGAAGAAAACATCCAACCTCATCAAAAAGCTGGGCGAAGTAATGAATAAAAACTTTCTCAAAGAAGAAATACAAATGACAAAAGGACACATGAGAAAATGCTCTACATCACTAATCATTAGGGAAATGCAGATCAAAACAACAATGAGATATCTTCTCACACCACAGAGGCTGGTCCACATCCAAAAGAATAAAAGCAACTGGTGTTGGTGTGGTTGTCGTAAGAAAGGGACCCTCCTTTACTGCTTTTGAGAATGCTAACTGGTTTTAGCCCTTTTGGAAAACAATATGGACGATTCTCAAAAAATTAGAAATTGAGCTCCCATTTGATCCAGCAATACCAGTCCTGTGAATATATCCCAGAGAGGCAAAAAAAGGTACAGTCGAAATGACATCTGAACTTCTATGTTCATTGTTGCACTGTTCACAATAGCCAAAATTTGGGAAAAAAATCCAAGTGCCCGAGAACAGATGACTGATTAAAGAAACTTTGTACATCTATACAATGGAATACTGTGCAGCTTTAAGAAAAGATAAAGTCATGAAATTTACATACAAGTGGTTCTATAAGGAAAGTATCATACTAAGTGAAATGAGTCTGAAGGAGAAGGCCAGACATAGAAGGACTGCACTCATTTGTGGAGTATGAAACAACATGACATGAGGTTGACACCTAAGGATAGTAGATACATGGGACAGGTAGATTGCTTCATAGCTGTATGGATGCCTCATGAGCAGAGGGGAGAAGGTAGCTGGAATTGAGAAGGGATCACTAAGAAAATGATGACTGGAGGAATCGGTTGAGATGGGAGATGTGTGCAGAAAGTAGATAAAGGACCAAACATGATAACCTCTTAGTGTCGGTATTGCAAACCATAATGCCCAAACATAAACAGAGATTATGGGGAATATTGTCTGCCATGAAGGTACGTAGGTGTACCAATCTACACAATAAAATACTACGACGCATCTGTTAGAAAAGATAAAGTCATGAAATTTACAAGTGTTACTACATGGAAAGTATCTTGCTAAGTGAAATGAGTCAGAAAGAGAGGGACAGATATAAAGATTTCATTCATCTGGGGAATATAAAGCAACAAAATAGGACCAACATCCAAGAATATTAGAGATAAGTACCAGGCGGTTCACTCCATGGCCTGAAGGCTAGCCACACATGCTAGGGGAAAAGGCAGCTCAGATAGAGAAGGAAACACCAAGTAAAGGGTGTTGGGAGGATCTTCCTAGGATGAGAGATGCATGTTGAAAGTAGACTATAAACAGAACATGATTGCCACTCGATGCTTCTTTTGCAAACCTTAGCACCCAAAAGGAGAGAGAGAACAAAAGGGAATGTCCTGCCACAGAGGAGGGATGGGATGGGGGATGGGAAGATGGGAGGGATACTGGGATCATTGGTGATGGAGAATGGGCATTGGTGGAGGGATGGGTGCTCGATCATTGTATAACTGAAACCCAAGCACAAAACTTAAGTCTACAACTGTACCTCATGGTGTTTCACTAATAAAAATTAAAAAGAAAAATTAAAAAAATGTAAAAAAAATAAAGTAGCTCCAAAGGTTTCTATCCTCATAAGCATTCATGACCTGGCATAATCCCTTTCCCTTGAGAAACTTCTATTAAGCAGAATACAGCAGCTTTGATAGATGCCCCTTCCGTGATCAGCTTAAATAAGGCGTGCCTTTTTTTTTTTTACAAACAGGTTTTCTTGAATGCTCTCTCAAGTTTATGAACTTTGATGGCACAATTTGTCTTGTTGGAGGGTCTAAGGTGGTAAGAATGAGTCAATTTCTGACTATTACTCTGTGAGGAACTGAGGATTTCAGCAGTAACATTGTGGAAAATCTTATTAACAGTTACATTAATTTAGACGGCAATCCTTATGTATCTGAACCTTAAGATGAATATAGTTGTGTGGTCCCCAAAACCCCATCAGGAATTAGCACTAAGCTAGGAATAATCCCTGAAGCATCACTGAATATATCCAAATAGATAATAAATGAATAAGTATTTTTTAAAATAAAGATGTTGTTTAATCCCTTGATTGAAAGATCTTGCAACAAAAAATCCAGATAATTGGTAGATTCCAATTCATAAAATCCGTATGTTTAGCCCACTAAGGGTTGGGGCATTTGTTCTGAATCTGAGACAATTAATTTAATCTAATTTTTTGCTAGACGCCTCCTTTACAGAGAGATTGTACAGTGGTAGGTCACTTGCCTCGCACATAGCTGACCTGAGTTCAATCCCTTGCCCCGCATGTGGTCCCCACAACCTCACCACTAGTGTTCTTTGAGTATAGAGTGAACCCTGAGTACACTGGGGGCACCCAAATCCTCAAATAAATAAATAAACTTCCTTATGCTGCACTTAGTTTTTAAACATTGTAAACAAATACTTAATATAATGATACCTCTCAGAACTTGTGTAAAAATCAAAGACAGTAGCAAATGAACAATACCTTATTACAAAGCTGTGTGATAAACTTTAATCTTCCTTCTGTTCCTTTTCCTCATCATGTCCCCAGTTCTATTTTTCTCTTAGTCTTTCCTTTACAATATTTTTTTAAAATAACCTAGGTGACTAAGAGAGAGATAAAAAATTAAAAGGCAGTAAACTAAAAATGATCTTCCTTTTCTAAAGTATTTTTTTCTTCAAGGTTGCAAATGACTTTTCTCATCCCAGACTCACCAGAGAACTGAGTCTGAGTGAAGCAAAGCTTGTTTACTGTTGGTTTGTCCAGGGTTATGATTATGAATGTAAAAGTGAATGACCCAGATGCCACATGAAGTTGTATTAGCATGTTAGTCTCTGCTGTGTGGGAAAACCCGCTTTTCGAAGCTCAACAGGCAGAGACTGGAGGGGCAATGGAGGTAGGGATTGTTTGCCTTCTTCTCCTCTTTACCACAATTGTTGTATGTGATGCCAACCATAGCCCTAATTCACCTCTGCTCTGGTACTCATGAATGTACTGTGGGAATTGTGTGGCCTCTTAATTTAGGTACCAACAAAGAATCTCAGGTCTTGCAAGTAAGATGAGAGAAGCTCAGATGTGAGATTAGGCATTTTGAGAGAGTAAAATTGCATCTAGAAAGTCAGAGGCATGTCAGGGCATGTCTTCTCTGCAACTAGGATTGGAATTAATGTTAAAAGAGTAGAGAGAACCCAGAGCATATCAGCATGTCCTAAAATAAAAAAAAAGGCACCTGAGTTCAAGAGGAAAAATTTTCTAATAAAAACACTATTGGGAAACCTAATGTATCCCTTTGCAAGTGATGCTGAATCCTAATCCTCAATGTGATGATACTAGGTGGGGGGGTCTTGAAGAGGAGATTAGGTCATAAAGTTGAGATACTCATAAATTGGATTAAGTGTGGTTGGTTATTAAAGAAACATTATTATGGGGCCAGAGAGATAGTACAGTAGGTAAGTCATTTGCCTTTCACGCAGCTGACACTAGTTCAATCCTGGCACCACCTTTGGTCTCCTGAGTCTTGGTAGAAGTGATCCCAAAACACAGAGGGGTCAGGAGGTGACCATCTCTTGGAAGGAGACTGAACTCAGCTTGGCCACATATAAGGCAAGTGATTTCCTGTAGTATGATCTCTCCAGTCCCAGATGAGACATACTGGCCCCTTTGCCATATGAGGGGCCAGAAAAAAATGAGAAGACAGTCCCAAGAAAGGAATCAGGATTTTCACAAAATCCCAGAACTGGATGTGCAATGCTCTTAAATTTACAACCTCCAGGTCTGTGAGAAATAAATTTCTGTTGTTTATAAGTCATTCAACCCATGACCGTCTATTACAGTGGGCTGAATAGACTAAGTCAGGTTGTTTAGGCATTCCAGCTGCAGTAAGGGAAAGCAAAGATAAACTAAGGAAATGCTATAAAGACAAAAAGAGCATTTTTGCTGAAAATTAGATGAAAGGGTGAGAAATGAAATTGTCGATTACTGTGAAGATTGAGGACCAAAAGAATCAGTAGGTGTAGAAACCACAGACTTCAAAAGACACAGAAGCACTTGAATGCAGGGAAGCAAAATAACTTGGGAGAGGAGAAATATTCAACATGAATCTGGAAAACAAGGTAAAATTAAATATACAGAGCCTTCCCAGCTAAAATTAATGAGGGACATAAATGCTACTAATATCTGAAGGGTGTTAACAGGAAGAAGGGAGCATAATTACTTAGCACCATACCAGTAAACATAATTAGGAATAATGGTATGCAATTAAGAAAAGAAAAATTTAGTCACAACATCATGAAAGTTCCTCTGTGCTGGTGACATCTATTAAACTATGGCATCATTTTCCAAAGCAATGGGGAGGAGGCCTGTTCCCTGAAGCACAGAGGATAAATGAAATGTGGTTGCAAAAAGAACACCTCTGAGTGTCAGGGGAAAAAATAGAATGAAAGGGAAAAAGAAGTGGGGGTGCCACAGGAGCTGGGATGGGCCTGTATCACTGATTGAGTTTCTTTGAATTGGAGACTTAGAGAGGAAAACAAAGTACCAGGGGTTTTGTTCTCAACTTAGTTATTGTTTGTTGTGCAAGACCTTACTGATTTGTGGACCTGTGCAAACTAAAACATTTGCTGAAAATGCCATGCAACAAAGCTGCAACCACCTAAGCTCAAGGCTTTGGGGTCTTTCCTGTAAGTCTACGGTGACACTAACAATTGACAATAGCACTTTTAGGGTAATTAAAGTGTTTAATATTCTTTTCTTCCATCTTAAACTTCTTGGTGAGCTCTTTTTAAAAATAGATGGGGATTAAGTAGTGATCTGTTGCTGGATAAGAAAAGGGCAAATGAGGGTGACTGTTCTCAAGATTCCAATGTGGGTAATGCAAAAATTGCCAAAGAATTCAGGAATCAAAGGCCTATTAGAAAGACCTCAGGTTGTTAAATGTGGGAATAATGGTAGGAAGGAAAGGGTAAAGGCAATTGAATGGTAATTTTTTATAGTCTACTTTTTAAAATGCCAATGTTCCAATTCTGTCTTGATGCTTTAATAACTAGAAGACATTTTGGCTTTTGCAGAGAGAGCACATTTAAGGAACAGCAGTTGATGCAATGTAAATATTCTTTGACTGATTAGTATGAAAATGGCCCTTCTCCTCACTTCCCTTTGTGATGCTGACAAGAAAGTGACCTGATAGATGCATGAATTATGTATTTCCCAAAGATGGAGCAGCTTATTTTATATTGTTTTCTGTTCTCTCTTACAGAGAATATCTGCTTAAATTGGCTGTGTTTAATTTATGAGGGCTGACATCTCTCTGTTTAATCTCCAGGATACAACATTTTGTTCTTCCCACCTTCATTTCCAGATATTTTAGACTATTTCTTGAAAGCTAGCTAATCTGTGCCTTTTCAAAGGAGCAAAAGTTATCACCATTGATTAGGGTTTGGGTAATAGTAAAAGATATCTGACTCAAATGTTTTTCTGTGCAGAATGTGGTAATGTGTGACACTTAATTTTTATTTTGCTGAAGGCATAGTTTACTAGCGTACTTTTTAAATACCCAAATATTTTTGGCTAATCATAACATTTACCTGTCTCATGGGATTCTTGATAGGACTATATTCATGGCCCAATACATATAAAGTGATTAGTGATCTATTTAGTGAATAGTAAAGTATGAAAAAACCCACTAATTATTGTGTTGATTATTATTATTATAATTATGACTATGAATTTTATACATACACCTTGAGAAATAGGAAATATGATAGAAACATTTTCTTGTGACTGTGAGAACAATCCCTTTGGATAGTCCTACAGATTCTTTTCTAGCCCCACTTTACTTGATTAATCAAGAAATGGATCTGTAGGGTGAATTAGCTCCACAAAAAGACTAGGCTAATTCTAACAGTTGGAGTCCATGACTCTATCTCTAGAGCAAAGGCTTTTTCTCTTGCTTCTTGGGAATATAAATGCATTTTGTCTTTGCCTGCCAACCACCCATTTCTTTTCCTATTGGAAACTTTCTCTGCAGGATTGTTCGCCATAGTGCCTACAGACCATCTGTGCCCAGTTTAATACAAAATAATTTGAATTTGAGGGAACCACAAGATCTATTTCGTCTCTGCCTGTCATCTTTGCTTTAATAAAAGCTCCATTTGTACTGCATGCCTTCGATCCATGAATACTGTGCAGAATGGGCAGGAATGGGCAAATCTCTAATCAAGGAAGGAATGTCCAATCTTGGGCAATTTGAGCATAGGTTAGTCCAGAAAAGAGTGGCTTCCTTAATTTTTTCAGTTAACTCAGGCTATGAAAGTTATTAACACAGTATAAATTTCAGTTTAACCTAAACCTAATTATAAGTAACATTACTGATAACACAATAGATAACAGAAGAGTATTTCGACAAAGAAAATTGATTAAACATTTTTCCCTATGATCCCTCACAAAATATGCTGATTTTATCCTTTTTTTTCAATTTTTGAAGACGGATGGCTTTAAAAATTTGGATTAATAATTCTTTAATCAAAATGCTATCATGATAATTTTTAGTATTCATGCAGAAGCATATATTATTATTTTTTAAAAATTAAAATAATCATGTCACTAATTAGGAATGAATTTGCATACTATTAAACGTTGCCTTAAATATAATAGAACCATACTAAATAGGAAATAAGAAACTTCTGAAAGAGCTCTTAGCTCCCCAAAATATTCAGATAAAAAATTAAGGAATCAAGATGATCTCATGCACACAAAGGAAAGTGCTTTTTTTTTAAGTTAGAGGGAAAAAATCATTATTTTCCAAAACCAGTATCATAGAAAATAGAGAGAGAAATAAAACCACTCCCATTTGACATTGAAAAATGCTCATCTCTTAACAGCAAGTATTAAAAATAAGTAGGTCATAAAGATGAAAATGTACAGCACTATGATATTGGCTCCTTATCTTTAAATGAAATTCTAATTCGACTCTTGCACAAGGCAAGGGAATGAATGTGGTATGTTTTCCCATGCGAGCTGTCAGAATGATAAAACTGAATATGCTCTAAATCAGCTTTTCCATGGACAGCTGGTTCATCATCATTAGTATGTATATCCTTATTAATATCTAGGCCACTCAACTATGTAAGAACTAGATTGCCACTCCTTGAAATTTAGCACACAATCAATTGCAAAGAACTGTACACAAATATCATGCCATAATGAACAAAGAAATGCTATTTGTTCTACTGATTTCTTTTACAAAGGGAAAATATTCTGCTACAGCCTTCTACTTAACATTGTTCTAAAGGTTTCTAATAGTATGGAATATCCCAATTAGATACCTGCATATCTATGTGTTTCTTATTCTATTAATTCTAAAGGGACTCTCTCTGCCCTGTGAATTGGAATTTTCTTAGCTGAGAGTAGGGGCTGATCCTTTAATTTTCTTTCTTTTTGAAATTTTTTTGGGGGGCACACCTAGCATTACTTCGAGGGTACTGCTTGCTCTGCACTCAGGAATCATTTCTAACAGGCCTCAGAACTACAGAGGGTCCTATATTGAATCCAGGTCAGCTGTGCACAAAGGCAAGCATCCTGTCTGCTGTACTATCTCTCTGATCCAATCCTTCGGTTTCCAGGTGAACTGAATTAAAGTAATTGATCATAGTTTGCATTCTTATTTAGGAGTTTAGTTGCATATTTTTTTCATCAGATCAGACTATATTTGGAAATACAAAAATCATGTGAAAAAAAAGCTTGAGTAAACAATCTCAACATTCATTACAAATGCAGAATTGAGACAAAGATAACTCGCTGAATTAGTGACAGATACTAGGTAAGGGTAGACTGTATATACATTATCTATCTATCTATCTATCTATCTATCTATCTATCTATTCATGGCACAGCCTGGCAAGCTCCTGTGGTGTATTCGATATGCCCAAAACAGCCTCATTCCCCTGACTCTGAAATATGAGCCTCCAATATGACAGCATTGGTAAAGATGAATAAGGAGAGGCTGCTAAAATCTCAGGGCTGGGATAAATGTTACTGGCGCCCTCAAGTAAATTGATGAACAATGGGATGACAGTGATACAGTGATACACACACACACACACACACACACACACGTGTGTGTGTGTGTGTGTGTATTACAAATTTATAATCCTTTCAGGATATCATAGTGCATTTAGACACATAAAAGTATATTCTGATGGATCTATGTCCATATGATTTCCCCAACATCCATGTTGTGCCCAATGTCAGTCCAAAATGGTACTTGGACTTGAAGATTGATTATACAGTGACAGAGGCACAAGAGAAAGTTCTGATTTTCTTCCTTTATTCACTGGCCTTTCCCCCCTCCTCTCTTATTGCTCTTGTCATTCTTTTTTCTGTTTGTCTCTACTAAATGGATATCATTTGAAAAATAGGCTTATGCCTCTAGGGTGTATTCCCCTTGTAAATTGTAAAATCAAAGGGATTTTTTTCTTATCCAAATAGTTTTTCAGTCTTATTTCCTATTCTTATGTCACTGAAGCAATTTACTTTTCAGCTCTCCATAATTCACAGTTCTGGAGTCTATTCACTGAAATCTATTCTGTCAAATAAGGAACCCTTTCCTGAACTCATTTTTCTATTGGAATTCCTGTTAAACACAGTAAGGATTAAACTGTAAACAACATTCTACTCTAATTACCTCCCAAAGGAATGGGTTATCAGAGTTCTACCTGGTGTCTTGAGACAGATGATTGGTGTTCTCCAACTGAGTTTCTTAAATAGATTTTTCTTATAAACTCAACGTGTTACTTCTCAACAGCTGTGTCTATTTTTCACGGTCCTGTTAATGCAGCATCCTAACTCAATTCTTCAGTTTTTGTACCACATGTAAGCTCTTATCATTTTGTAATTAAATAGTTTAAAATTTTATGAATTTAAATAATTGACTTTATAATATTTCAATCAAGATAGGTGGTGTTTCTTACATCATAGTCAAAAGTGGTTTTTAAAGTAAAAGTTTGTACCAAAGTCAAATAGTAAGAAAGATGTTATTTAAGACTATTAGGACATGCGAAAGAGACACAACGGACATTTGTCTCAAGACCATTGAAAAAATGGGAAGAGAGCATTTAAACTCTAGGCTGGGCTAGTGAAAAGATATTATCAGATTGTTAGGAGAGACCTTGATAAATGGGATTTTTTTGTGCATGTTTTCTTCTTGCTGAGTTTGCAAATGATTTTCTCTGAGATGAGACCAGGTAATTGGCTTCCCACTGAAGTTAGCCCTCCCACCTCCCACTGAGAGTGGAGGATAAATAGGCAGGACTCCCTTTGTGGATACTACAATTCTATGATTCTGGCTCTTGTGGAAGGGACTGCACATAGAAGCATGGATGTAACTGGTGGTGGAAACAGAAGAAAATGAAAATCTACAAGCAGGATGATGGCACCATCATCTTGCCTCTGTTTATTTCTCAGGAAAGAAGTAGGTGGTCAGAATTGAAGGTATATATCCCTTTTCATGGAAGACAATGCCTTTCCCTATGATGAGCTCTAACTGGGGCTAGAGTGATAGCACAGCGGGTAAGGTGTTTGCCTTGCACAGGGCCGACATGGCCTACCAGGGTTCAATTCCTCTGCCCGTTTCAGATAGTCCGGGAAGCTACTGAGAGTATATGGCTTACACGGCAAAGCCTGGCAAGCTACCCATGAAATATTTAATATGCCAAACACAGTAAAAACAAGTCTCACAATTTGTTGTGATGACACTGGTGGATATCCTATATGTTCAAACTGCCACTCTGTTTCTGTAATCGGGTAAACCACCTCCACACATACATTTTCTGCACTCAGTCTTAATAATGAGACCTCTGTTCTGTATGATTTCTAAGAAACCTTCCAATTACACACTTCTTACTTGTATTTTTTTTCTAGAATCGAGAAAGAGCAATCTCATTGTAATCTCATTGCAAAAAAATCATCTGAATTGCAGCATAAATGAGTGTGTTCTGTGCAATTTCTCAACTCTCGTCTATCAATTAAACTGGAATTTCAGATATATCTTTTATTATAAAAACAAATCTTAAGAAGTAGAGAGATATCTTCAAAGAAAGGATTTTGAAACTTAAGGTGTCTTGTCTTTTTACTCCTCCACATTTAAGTTCTTCAAGAGACTTTTCTTGATGGTCGATGGCAGCATTCTTCAACCTTCTCTACCTATGATGTGTCCTGCAGATTGAGCCACAGATGAGCAGCTATAACCGAGGTGCTAAATAAGTGTTTTTTCCCCATGGGCTGGAACTGATCCATGCATTGATGTTTAAATACCATTGTCACTGTCACTGTCACTGTCCTCCTGTTGTTCATTGGTTTGCTCGAGCGGGCCCAGTAACGTGTCCATTGTGAGACTTGTTGTTACTGTGTTTGGCATATCCAATACGTCATGGATAGCTTGCCAGGCTTTGCCATGTGAGCAAGATACTCTTGGTATCTTGCCAGTCTCTACGAGAAGGGCAGAGGAATTGAACCCCTTAGTTTACAAAATGCAGTGAAACTGAACTTCTTTGATTTCACATTGTTCAGGACAATAGAGTATAAAATTTGAGATATTTCTATTCAAATGTGGTTTTATGCTTTTGTTTAAAGGATTTTTCTCTTTTTTTCAGATATTCAAATATTTCTTGGAATATTCTATAAATAAAATGCAAATGATGCATTTCTTTCCCCAATTAGTCTCTTTTTCTTCAATTCCCTGAGGCATATAGTGTATTATTCGTTAAAATATTTTGATTATAGTACGAGGCAATTTTCACAGAAAATTACATAAAGCCTGTTACTCAAAAAGTAGCTGTTTCTAAAATCTTAACAAATTTCTAACATACATTTTCTCACAATGAGTTGAATGAGCCTAGTTTTAAAACTGATAGCCTTGTCCTTTAAATTTTTTTACAGTTTTATGGAAAATTAAAAACAACAAAATAACTATTTTCTAATATTTTCTACTATGGCAGAGAAGCTGTATGGTTTTTGGCTTTTGGAACATTTTAATTAGCACCACATATAACCTCACATGTATCATAGTCTTACCTAATGAGTGAGTTTGCTAGTTGATTCCACTTCCTTGTCTGAATCTATCACATAAAATTTGTCAACTCACTTAAAACTTTCTTTACTAGAATTCTATGAGAACAAATTAACATTCTAATATAAACAAAGTGTCTTCTTTATGATGACTCAAATACAATTTTGAAATTGTCTCTCCTGTTTCGTTCTTTTTTTTCAGTTTCATTTAAAATATTAGCTCCAAATCCAGCAGATGGTTAATTACAGAATCCTTTCTTGTTCTTCAGAGAGACATGTAATGGATGTTACTTTGATCAATCACAACTTCCATTTCTCATCATAACTTTACATCTAATCCTAGGCTATTTGTTTCTCAAATTACAGAATTTCTATTTGTAAGTCTTTAAGACATAGCTACTATTTTATTAATTTTGTTCTTTAATAGGTACCATTGAATTAAGTAAGACCTGATAGTATTCTTTGCTTGTGTATTTGTAAGTTCTTTTTGGTGTATAATTTTATCCAAAATACATATGATGTGTTTGTGTATTTGTACATCATTCCTCAAGATTTATTTTTCAGAGGGATATATTTCCTCCTTAGGCTTTGCATATGAGGTGAAGATTGAAACTGTTTGGTTTGGACCCACATCAAAAATTCTTCAGAAATCCTACTCAATAATATATACTAAATATCTTCTACCTAAATGTGATTATTGGGAGACTAGGTATTTCTCAAAATTTAGGGAGTTTTTTTAAATCATGGTTTGAGGAAAACCCTGAGGCTGAGTTGGCTGAACCAGAGAAACAGGAGACATAGGAAATTGAGTTTGATTTGGCTTGGAGCACTAATGCTCTCAAACTCCTGCAAGTTTCTTGGTGATGGAGAGGGATAGTATGAAGGGTCTTTTCAAGAGACAGTATGAACCCTGTGGGTATGGTGGATGAAGGATAACTAAAAATACAAAAACTATGGATCTTCACCCTGATTAGGTGTATTAGCACAGGGTATATATTTACATTGGTTTATTCATGTGTTTCAACAGCTCAGCACTCCCCAGGTTTTACAAGTTCAAAGGAAATCCTTGGTAATGCATAGAAAAAATATTTAATGCAAATGGCATGGAAGGAAGTTATGTATTGTGTGTATATATGTATCCCTATATATACATATATTAAATAACATAAGCATATTTGTATATGTATTTGTAAAAATAGGCCATAGATAGGAGGAAAAGTGTCTAAGTGTCTAAGCTTAGAGATAAGGATAATTTGTCCTCTATTTACCCTTTCACCCCAAACTCCAAAGACAGGAGTGTCTTTCATTTTGTCCTCCCACCAAGCCTAACCCTGATTTTGTCTAGGTTTTCAGATAAGACTGAATGTAGTGAATATTTTCCAGGTACTACATAATTGGTGAATCAAGGAAGAATTGTATAGTTAACTGAAGCTCAGTTACAGAAGATCAAGAGGATAAAGCAGTGAATGAGTCCATTGTTTCTATCTTGTAACAAAATTGCCCTTAGTTTTAGATAAAGGCAGTGGTTACTATTCAGTCAGTACCTATCATCTCCTTTCCAGAGGACTTTTAGAAATTCAGAGGTAACAGGAACAAGAGTAGGGAGGAGTCTTGGACTCATCATGGTATTGAGGCGAGGCATCTGCGTGTCTGGACCACTCAATTCAGCACTACTGTAGACATGGAAACTAAACTACAATAATTAAACTTGAGAAGTGGGGTTTGGGGTCACTGGTGGAGAGATGTAATGATGATAAAGGGATTGGAGTTGGAATACTGCGTGCCCAAAATTCCGTAGTCAACAGCTTAATAAATCAAAGTGCCTAAATAAAATAGATAAATTGCCTATATGTTAAAATATTTATATCATTTGTTTACACTTGTATGGTAACAAATTTATAACTTTTTAGAATTTTCTATCTAGTGTTAGACTTTATTAACTAAGGAATGATTTGATCCTTACTATTCTAGAACACTCATAAAACTTTTAATTTTCATTGAGATTCTATATTTACACAGTGAGTCTAGCTAATGGTTCTTCTTTGGGTGTGCTAACAAGAACATTTTCTCTTATTAAAAGGTTAGGAACTGACATTGTATGATGACATGTTTACCCAGTCCTTGTGAGTTTATATGAAAGGGTCAAAGGCTTTAATCACGTTTATCACCAATCACGAGCAAGGTTATATGGATATAAGTGGAATATTCCTAATGAACTAGATGGGCTCCCATGGTGGCTTATGTAAGAAGGAGAGAAGAGACATGGTCACTTTATCCCAATCTGTCACTGCCACCCTGGGGCTGCCTGGAAAGGCTAAGACTGATAAAATCTTCGATGAGCCTCTGCTTGGCAGGAGTCAGAGCCCTGACAACATCACCAAGTGACCATTGTCATGCCATGTCTGGTGTCCGATTGATCTTCTTGACACCAGAGTTAATCCCCACCACCTGATTTCTTGGGGAGCCATGAACTCAGGCTGGAGTGAAGAATTACTCTTTGCAGGAAAAGAAAGCCAATCCTAGGCCTTACCCAGGCCTTATAGATCTTTGTCCTATACACAGAAAGGAATTTCAGGAGTAGACAAGCAGTGAAGTAAAACATTTTTATTTGGAGGCTTTAGGAAGGGGACAAAGGGAGAGAAAGTGAGAGTTATGTGCTCAAGAGAGAATGCAGGCTTCTCCAAAGATGAAGAGAGCCGCATCTCAAGAGAGGAAATTCGGAAGACATGTGATGGGGCACCACATGTGCTTAGCCATGTGGGCACAAACAGCACATGGGCTGGGGTAGCATAAGCACATGCTTCCTTTGTTCAAGGTGACTTTTACATGTGTTCTTCAATCTGTCCCACATGAGACTATCTAACTAGGTAAGAGTCCTTTGCTACAGTGGTGGCCAAGCGGCTAGATTTGTGAATGGTTGATCTTCTTTGAAATTCCTGTCCTTCGCCTTTGTTACTGATGGAGATTCTCTGGGAGTGAGGGTCTTTCTTTGGTCTGGGCTAGCTCCAGGTAAAGGTCTTATCAAGTCTTAGTTGCTGTAGTCACAGGTGCGTCCTGACAGTCTTGTGGCTAGGTGGTTTTACTACTCCCCAGGATTCCATTGTCATGGGGTGGGGATTCCCTGATTCACCTGTCTACATGATATTGTTAGAGACAAATGAAAGGAAAACAAACAATAGTAACATCATGTTTATGTGGTTATTTTCTTATCTTCTATATGTGTAATTCAAAGTTTAAAGAATAAAACTGCCTTGATAAGTGCATCATTCCACAGTATTTAGTTTCTCACGTATGCTTCAAATAGATCCCACTAGAATATTCTGTGTATTTTGGTCTTTTTATTTCTGCTTTGTTCACTCCAGTTAAGGCTCTCTATGAAGATGTTTGACAATAATACTTGAAGCTAGAATCATATTCCACTCCTTAGAGTATAAATGACCAGCTGTGCACAAGATTGCTCAAAACACCCTCTTATCTGTTTCCTAGTCTCGAATTCAGGATGGTGGTAATTGTTGCACTTACAACTTATTACTCCTTGTTCCAATTTATTCACCAGAGTTTTTTCTCATTCTTCTTTCAGAAAATTTCCACAGACCCTAACTCATTGTTCTCTATTATTCTTTATATTATTGAGTATTGGTGGTGAAAAAAAAAAGAACAAGACACCTAATTATGTTGATGTACTATCATCAGCTCTGGAACAAGACTAACATATTCTATAAACATACTTTGCTATCAAATAATTTATTTTCATAAATTAAAATTAACTTCAGAGAGTTCTTGTTTCTTCATTAATAGCACCTCTCATATGTAGAGGAATTTCCTTTACAATCTCTTAATCTATGTTCCACAGATACTTGGCGAAGATAGTTTCTCTTATAGTCTTAAAAGAGGAGTTGTATTTTAATTAAGGGTAACTATTTCCTCACTTAATCATGCCACCCCCCAACCTGCTTTGTTTTTTTGCTTCAGGAATTTCTCTCTGATTATCCTCATTTACTACTGCAGCATTTGTTTCCCCTCATTAAATTAGTTATTTGAGTCCATCTCAACTCTAGTGCCACCAATTCAAAATACATTTTCAGAGAAATAGCTCAAAGGGCTGGAACTTATAGTTTGTATGCGGGATCTTGGATTCCAGCCCCAACAACACATGATCTTCTGGGTTTCTCATGATTTCCCAAGCACAAATGAAGTAGACTCTATGTAGGATAATACTGTTCTGTCGTTCCTGCATAGCTTCAGGTAGTTTAGGTTTATTGGGTTGCTCCCATGACAGTACTCCCATTCCTCTATGTTTATTTGTAACTTCTTTCTTTGTGCTCTGTTATTTGTAAATATTGTTTTTCTCCTCTCCCTAAGTTCTTTGTATAGTTTGTTCAGAGCAATGTCCTTTTTGTATGGACATAAGAAGACAGCATATGCTATGCTTTTGTAATGTAACTCTCAGTGATGTTTTCTTCCTGGGCATCTTTTCTCGCACCTAAGCTTCAGCTGCCCTTACTTCCTAGTACCCCCACAAGCAGGGTCCTGACGAGGGACTGGATAGAATCAGGGCAAGCCTTAAGCTATGTGCTACCCTGGCATCGAGATGGGCCTGGCCAAAGTCCCATAATGCTTAACTATAAGTTAAGAGCTTGGTCATGGACAAATGCTGTCATGATACAGATAGTAATAACTATATTTTGACCCGTCTAATGTTAGGAATGATTAATCTGGCCTGAACGCTATAGTCTGGGTCTGTGGCAAGATGTTCCCAAGAGAGCTGCCCTACAAGCCTCAATGGTATCTTACTGTGTCCATATAGGAATAACTAGTATTAAAAGATGTTGATAGAGTTATTAGACTAAGGAAAATACAAAAACACCTTAGGAGTTATTTTGCCCTTGGGCAGTCAGGAAGGGCTTTGGAATACCTTTAAGGTGGTGTTCTCTTTGAATTTGGGTTGTCCCCAATTCATTTTTTAACCATATATTATATCCTCATATATTCTCTATTTTTTATAAAAGTATCATTTATATTTTCATTCTCTACTTTCTCAAAGCCCTATTTCTGTCTAGCTTTATCTTTTTTCTTATATTTTTACTATCAAACCCCTATGTAACCAACAGCATAAATTCAGTGTTTGAACTTACAGAAATAATTACTGTTATTATTTTTAATAATTTTGAAGGTCAGAAGCATACAATGAGTCTTATGGACCCAAATCAAAGTGCCAACTCTGTGCTTCCTTTTAAAGATTTTAGGGAGGAATCCATTTTTAGCCTTTTTTTAAATCTTCTTGGAACTTATTCCTTTGGACATGCTCTCATGAGACATGGTTTTTCTTCCTTCTGTGCCCATAATCACTATACTTCCTTTGTTTTCTCTCACATTTCTCTTAAGTGTATTACTGTCATTGTCTTGGATAACTTGAGGCTAATGTCACATCCCTAGATCTTTAAAGATTTTTACCCATTTCTGCAGAGGCCCTTTTAAAAATATAAGTTAACATTTGCACCTTCATGGAATTAATATGATACTTGGTGGATCATTATTCACACTACCCCAGTGTTCTTGATAAGAAGTTTCTAGAGTAATAAATCAAAAACTCAGGGATTTTTATTGTTATGATTTTCCTCTGTTGTTCTTAAAATTAATACTGAAAATTTACCATCCTTTCCTGCATCAAATAGAAAAAGGAAGGACCACCAAGGTTTAAGGTTAATGCCAATTTGTCCATTATAAGCAGAACTTATCATCCTCTCACACATTCTCTTGATGAGAAATCTTTCTTAGTCCTTCATTTAAATGCAAAATGTCTTTATTTTTAAATAATTATTTCTTAGTACCTATCAGGAACTACAATAGAGTATATATATCAAATGACTTGATGTTATTATCACCATAATAATGTTGGTTTCATGAAATAAATAGCTAGAGAAAAGAAAACCTACGTGAAAATATCAATAAATGCTTCATAGATGATGGCATTGGCTGTGATAGTAGATGGAGCAAAATTAGAAGGATTAGGTGGTGTGTATGACAGGGCAGTGAGTATAAGATGAGAAGAGTCAACAATTTTTTTATTTAAAAGAATGTGATACTAGTTATTAAGAAAAGCATGGTTTGGTAACAAGGGAATCTTATATTTTGGAATAAAATGAGTGAGTAAACTGTCTGATATTGAAATGAATATATATTTGGCCATTCCCTGTGCTCAGGACTTATTCCTGGTTCTGCACCAGGGACCACTTATGAAAGGTCTCAGGTAATGACGTGGGATGCTGGCGACTAAACCTGTGTCATCTGACTTCAAGGCAAGTGCCCTGCCCACTGGACTCTGGCCTAGGTATTCTCAGAATAATGTTGATTGGACTTGGGGATCTGAATCTAAGTGGGAGCTCTGAATGACAGATGTGGATTTGCAAGTTACGAAGATTGAAGCATACATTTAATGGTCACTTGTAGGAAGAAGAGAGGAAGACACTAGGAAACAATGAAAAAAAAGGTCATTGGAACTCTATTTTTGTGTTATGTGCATGGCCAGATAAGGACAAGTTTTAAAATTTTGTATGCTATATTACCTCTGTTGTAACTATTTAAATCTGTCATAATTGGATGAAAAAAAGCCCAAAATATCTATTACCCATAAACAATGCTGTTAAAGTTTTTGAATTGTAACTTTAGTTACGTGAACAGGCTGGGTTTACGCCTTGGTTCTCAGTCTGGGAGCCTTAAGTGAGGAGGCTAGGAAAATGGTGACATAAGAGGAGAGAGAAGGAGAAAGAAAAGAGGGCTGGAGTGATAGCACACCAGGTAGGGCATTTGCCTTGCATGTTGCTGACCTGGGTTCGATTCTCAGCATTCCATATGGTCCCCCAAGCACTGTCAGGAGTAATTCCTGAGTGCAGAGCCAGGAGTAAGCCCTGAGCATCACTGGGTGTGACTCAAAAAGAAAAAAAAAAGAAAGAAAAGAGTGTTGTGTGTCAAAGTGCCTAGGGCCAGAGGGCTTCAAAAGGGGCCATGCAGTTGGAAAGTATTTCTAAAATTTAAACATCTAAGACTTTCAGATAAGTCTAATATTATGTGCTTTAGAATCAATTTTATTTATTTTTGCTTTTGGGGTCACACCCAGCGATGCACAGTGGTTACTCCTGACTCTTCAATCAGGAATTACTCCTGGTAGTTCTCGGTGGACCATATGGGATGCTGGGAATCAAACCTGGGTCAGCCGTGTGCGGGTCAGCTGCATGCAAGGCAAACACCCTACCTGCTGTGTGATTGCTCCAGCCCCTAGAATCAATTTTAGACACATTAGATTTTATTCAATAATCTATAGCTTTTTTACTTTTCTTTATGCAAAATTGAAGCTTAATTACCCCTAAGTCTTCATTCTTTTAAAATCTGTGACTTTGTATAGAAATATTTTAAAATTGTGCTCTCTTTTAGTAATCATTTATATATATACATATATTATATATATATTATATATATATATATTGCATTCACTAAAACCATTCACAGTACTTACTGAGAGATAGGTCATGTCTTAACTTGAGTGAACAGAATGTCCTGTCTCAGTTGTGGTCAGCTCCCAGCAATTCTTGCAATACTGTAAGAAATGAGATATGAGGGTAGATTTAGCCTGTCATTCATCACATTTTTGTGCAAAAACACAGGAGGTGCCCAGCTATCCAAATTTGAACCTTTTTGTGTGCACTGTGGTCCAATCCACATTCCTATAATACTTCCAATATCACGTACATGGGCAGTTCTTCCTGTACTCTCCTGTACTCAGACACAAATTATAATGAATTTCTTTTGTGAGGAAGCGCCATGAATAGAAAAATGTCTTTGGATATCCCCACCAAAGCTTCCTTTTGGATTTGGTACTTCAGATATTTTTGCAAAGTATCATTATTTCTTCCTGTCTCTAATTGATACTGTGTGACTTTCAAAATTCAAATTCTTCTATCATTTCTCTTCTGTCTTTTCTTTACCATAATACATTTTGCTAGTGAAGATGATCACTTTTTGTGTTTTAAGAATCTATTGATTCATTTTCATACTGACAGGAATGTCTTCAAGTAATTTTGAGAACGTCTAGAGCAAGCTTATTTTCTGAGCGTTTGTTCTCGGTGAGTAGAATTTTACTCCCTTTGCAAAAGCAACACAATCTGAAAAACTGGCCTAAGAATTGAACTTCCCATGTGGAAATGTGGAAGACCTGGGTGGGGAGAACTGGGACTGTGTGAGGAAGATTAAGGCAGGATCCTCAGACAGTGATGGAGGGAAACGTAATAGTGGGGATGTGGTATTGTAATGTTGTATTCAAGAAACCCCATCATTGGTAGTATTGTAAAATTATAAATTACAGTGATTAAAAACTAAACCAAACCAAAAAACATACAATAACAACCTAAAAAGTGACACCATGGAAAATAGAGACATGAATTTGCGTGGAATATAGACCCAACATCTGCTGGTCTGGTTCTTGTGTGTCTTTTTTTTCTTATCTCTAAGAAGAATGATTTTCTAGATAGTATGCATCAACTGAAGTGCTTCTTTTCTTGGAAACAACCAGAGTAAATGCTCCTGTAAGCCTCTATCTCTTTCTCAATTTATTTTTGACTTCACACCTCAGAATAAAATGCCTTAATTTATAGACCCTTATCCCATGCCCTATCTCATTGTAGTCCCTGAAAAGTTCCTGGAAAAGGAAGTCTCACAGAGTGAAATTGTCCTGAGCTCATTCAAAGAGCCATCAAAAATTTTGCAGTGGAGACAAAGGAAACTGGGAAATGGGAGCCCAGAGAATCTGCTTCTTAGTATTAAATGACAGCAAACTGTCACCATCAAATGGCTATAGACATTGCAGGTTAGGTGGAAAAAAAAAAATTGATCTTTTCAAGTTCAGATGACACATATTAGAGAAGTCAGGGGGAAAATACCAGGCAGAATTGAAACTTCCCTCACTGAGATTTTAGCCTGCACAATACATTTCTCAGACTAGATCCATTCACTCATTATTTTTCTGACATTCAGAGGACAATTCCTACAATAATGATTTTGAAAAGCTAAACAATTCATTTATGAAATTGGTATTTTCTGTTGTTAATGATTAAGTTATTTTATGAGGTGATTTACAAGCTCATGGTTATTTTAACTCTGTATGATACAAAGTTGTGTTTTTTGAAACAACAAAAGCAAAACACAAAAAAGTGTTTTTCTGAAGTTCCAGTAGTTGATGCATAGGATGTAAGGTAGATAAAAACCAATCAAGACTAGCATGAACATTAACACAGAGGGTTAATTTGCAACAGCGACTAAGTAAACCCTCAAGATGAGGACTTAATGTCCCCGTAATAAGATATAACAACCTTACAAATTTTCTTGTGCAGAAACGTTTTTGGTTTTTTTGTTTGTTTGTTTGTTTCTTCTTTATCATTCTGTTAGCCATTTAGGGATACGAAGAAATATAAAATACATAATTGTCGACATGCTACAAGGGCAGGCTTGAGGGATGGTTGGAGAAATGGAGATAATGGTGGAGGGAAGGTCACAGTCCATGTGGGATTGGTGTTGGAATATTGAATGCCTGTAACAAATCATCATGAATAGTTTTGTAAACCATGGTGTTTAAATAAAGTGTGTATGTGTGTGGGAGATAAATAAAGTAAAAAAAGAAACTCTGTTTTGTATTTAGAGATAAGGAATGTTGAGCCCCTCAGTGTCATTACATGGCTATGCTAAATGGAATGGAAAACAAAAATATCATCACAATAAAAGGAGTAATTTGGAGTTTCTCTATATACTGCCATCAATGTAGGGTGACATAAAATTGTACGTACAAAGATTTCATGGAGAATTCAGTACAAATAATTCCAATAGCATTGCTATTTGTGATGTAAAAGAATAAAATTTAAAAATCTTGTGTGATTGCTTTTTGCAGAGAAAAGCATGTACTTAATTTAAAATAATAATTTATTTAAAATTGTGCAGTGCATCTAATTTTGGTCAATTGCCAAAACATTATTTATAAGTTATAGAATATGATATGCCTGCACATTTGATAATGCTATTTATAGCTATTTGTGAAGTAATAATAGTGAAGAAATTGGCTTCATTAAATGCAGCAGAATATTCTCAATAATTTATGCTCCAGGCTAGGAAAATAAAACTTGTTTGTTAACTATGTGCGAATCTTAGTTAATTAAAGTTAATAAAATTAGTGAAAGTAATAAAATTTAAAGTACATTGGAAAGCTATTTGTACTTTGGTGGAGGCAATGTGAAAACAGTTTGAAGAGGAATGAAGATGTATGCATGAAACATGAGTAGTGTAAATCAGTTACCTCAAAAAGTTTTCGACAATTAATTCAAAGTGACATTTTTTGAAGGTAGGAGTTTTATTTATTTTATTTAAAATTTTTATTTATTTATTTATTTGCTTTTGAGGTGACACCCAGCGATGCACAGGGGTTACTCCTGGCTCTACACTCAGGAATTACCCCTGGCGGTGCTCTGAGGACCATATGGGATGCTGGGAATCGAATTTGGGTCGGCCATACACAAGGCAAATGCCCTACCCCCTGTGCTATTGCTCCAGCCCTAGCAGTTTTATTTATTTATTTTATTTTTTTATTATTCATAAGTGTATATATATTTACTTTTTATTTATTTATTTTTTTGAGATTGGGCACACCTGGCTGTGCTCAGGGCTTACTTCTGGCTGTGTGCTCAGGGATCACTCCTGGAAGGGCTCAGCTGATTTTATGTAATGTTACTGATTGAACCTAGGTCAGCTGCATACAAAGTAACTGCCTTGTCTACTGTGCTAACAAAAGTCACTGTCATTGTCACTGTTCATGGATTTGCTTGAGCAGGACCACTAACAATGTGAGACTTGTTGTTACTGTGTTTGACATATCAAATATGTCAAGGGTAGCTTCCAGGCTTTGCCCTTCAGGCAAGATACTCTCAGTAGTTTGCTGGGCTCGTGGCTGGGTTGGGCCCGTGCAAGGCAAACACCCTATTCATTGTGCTATCGCTCCACACAATATTTTTTTTAAAGATTGAAAATAATATAAGCAATTATGCCTGAGTGATTAAAGAACCCACACATCTTTTTTAAAGGAAAAAAGTTTTGGGGAAGTAATGTAATGGAAAATTTTATGTAGAGAGATTAACAAAATATTTTGATATTCTTATAGATAAAAATAAATCTAGTAGAAAGAAATGACAAATATGATTATGAGCTAAATATGTATGAGGATTTATTATAATAACAATTAGAATTGTAGCAAGAGATTTTAGATTTCTGTTTTGTTCTATATAAAAAAAATCCTTATGAGTCCTACTTCTGTTTTAAATTATTTATTAAATTTTTATTTTAAAACTTTAGCATGCTCATGTAAGTTGTAAAATGCTTTCTTATTCCCAGTTACATTGTTATTCCATGTTTCTGTATTTTTATCACTTTTAAAATCTCTTTTTTTGTAAATAGCTCAAGCACAGTAAAATTTTTAAATTGAAATCATAAATTTGAAACAAAGCATAGCATGAGAAAATAGTCTGCAATAATATCTACAGGCAAGGAATTAATATTTGTGAGACTAAAATTTATTCTTAGAGGATAATAGAAGAAAAACATGTATATCCAGGCTATAATATATTATTTATTTTATTACATGTTTTCTAATTTCTAATTTATTAGATGAAATTCTAATTTCACTTTTTTATAATTAAAAGTTTGGATCATATTCCTATTTCTGTAGTAAATTTATCTGTGTTACATATCTTTCTCTTGATAAAATATATGAAAATGGGTAGACTACATATTACATGTAGTTTCATGAATTTTAACATATGCAAACTCATGATTCATTCCCACATTCAAGATAGTGAACACATCCATCAGTTCAAAGTTTTTTTACTTTGAATTCCTTGTAGGCCATACTCTCACTTGCCCTCATTAAGAACAATCAGCTTCCTGTTACAATATATTTTTATTCTCTAATATTTTGAATAAATTAACATATGCTCCATGTACTCTGTTTTTGTGAGTGTTTCTTGTGCTGTAATTCAATGTCTTTTTGTGAGATTCCCCCAAGATTGTATGAATGTACGAAACTTTTGTTCCTTTTATTGCACAATGAAAATTCATTGTCTGGATATACTTTGTTTTCCCATTTATTAACTGCTGGTACTTGAACTATTTTTATTTGTTTTTATTTTAGAGGTATAGGGTGATATCTTTTTTCTATTATTTTATTTATAACATATATATGTTTCACATATGTGCTTATAGGAAATATGTATGTGGGTGTTGTATTGGGGTGTAGCTGTTTGAGGTCATACATGGCAATTCTCAAACAACCAGACACAGTGCTAAGAATTGAACCAAAGTTGGCTATGTGCAAGGGAAGGGTATTAGTCCCTCTAAGATCTGGCCCTACGAGTTGTATTTCTAATCAATTGGACCATCACCATTGTTTAAGTAGGATGTTTAAACCATACATTTAATGTAATTATTAGCACATCCAGAATCAACTGTTCAGGGTTAATTTCAATTTGCACAGGACTCACTGATGTAGGTCACAAATGATCAAGATAATCGTAATATGTGTGAGAAAGTTTTGTGCTGAAAGAGACTGGGAAAATTATAGAGAGCATATTTTAATGCTTCACTGGCAAATGATACATTTGTTATTTGTGTTGAAGAGATGGTTGTCTTGTACTTGCTTGACTTGCACCCACCCTTTCGTGATTTGTTCCCCTAGACTGTATGTGGTCCCCAAGTTCCATCAGGAGTGATCCCTTATAGAAGAGCCAGGAGTGAGCATCAGTTGAGCACCGCTAGGTGTGTCCTAAAACAAATAAACAACAACAAAAACAAAACAAGTAATATGCTTGTTACCAAGAATATATAAGAATATTTCTAATTTTTTCTTAGCATTGTAGCATTGTCCTCCTGTTGTTCATGGATTTGCTCAAGCAGACACCAGTAACGTACCCGTTGTGAGACTTGTTACTGTTTTTGACATATCAAATACCTCTCGAGGAGCTTGCCAGTCTCTTCAGAGACTGTGTGGGCGGGAAACTCTCGGTAGCTTGCCAGACTTTCCGAGAGGGACGAAGGAATCGAACCCAGGTCTGCCATGTGCAAGGCCAACAGCCTACCCGCTGTGCTATTGCTCCAGCCCATTTTTTTCTTAGAATTAAAAATATTTCATATTTCTTATTTTACATGTTCCCGTTACATTTTACTTGTGGACAGATGATGTATAGTAATAATAATTTTTTTAGTATACTTACCACTCGAGCAAATCGATGAACAATGGGAGGACCTTTACCTTTACCTTTACCTTTACCTTTACCTTTACCTTTACCTTTACCTTTACCTTTACCTTTACCTTTACCTTTACCTTTACCTTTACTTTTACCTTTACCTTTACCTTTACCAGTAGATTGTATCATTTGTATTACTTGGGTTCTATTTTAATTGTGTCTTCTCTTGTATCTCATAGTTTTCTGCTTCTTGAATTATTTTTTAATTGGATACCAAAATTTATAAATTTTACTTTAGTGATGCCTCTAAGAGTCTTTTGACCTTTGCTGTGGGATGTGATAAAGTGCTTTATCTCTGTCATCACTGTCATCCCGTTGATCATTGAATTACTTGAGCGGGTGCTTTATAAATACTTTATTAATTCGAAGCTTGATTTAAGCTTTGATAAACCAGATTGGAAAATCTGTCTCAGGCCAATTTTGCCTCACGTCTAAGGCCATGACTTTCTGAGTTCTCTCTGTTTATTTTTAAAAAACCAAAAACAAGACCAAAAAACTTCACTATCATTTGTAGGATAACTGTTATTGGTTTCTTGTGTAATTTGTTAATTGCTCTTTTATATTTACCTCTCTGGATGCCTTCTCCAGTCTGAGATCCTTTCTCACATGTGTGTGCTGATCAGGACTCAGTTGAGGATTGGGAGGCATATATTTCAGGGTTTCAAAGTAGCCTCTGCACAGCTGTCTTCTTTGGCACTCTGCCCTGAAATCTGCAATTATTTCTCTACCCTAAGAGAGATTGTTGGGTTACTCACAACTTTTCTCTTTCAGGGCTGCCTCTAAAAACTTGCTTGTGTTGTTATCTAGTAAAATTCTAGTAACCTCTTTTTTATTACACTTCTCCTCAGGAATCACTGCAATAGACCATCTGCTAAATGTCTGAAGTCTATTTTCACATCTTTTGAATGATTTTACTGTTTTGAAAGGTGTGAGTATGAAGCCTGTATCTTTTTCTCCATCTTTGTGAGAATTATAATCCATACTCTAGTCTTCTTATGCTTACAATGCTGTGTATTATTTTGGCCATGATTTAATTTCATCCTATCAGTTACTTTTATAGTTCTCTTGTAAATATCATATAATTCATTTAGACAATCATTGTCTTTCAGTAATAGGAGTTATTCTATTACTAATTCAATATGTTTTGAGTATTATCTCTGATTTTACAATTCCTTATACATGCATTTCTCTTTCCTTCAGTTTCTCATTTTGGCTTAGATATTTGTTGTGTTCCATTATTATACATAATTGTCATTTTGTTTTTGTTTATGATTGTTTTATATTTCTATATTTTCCCATTTTTCATCATTTTAATTTGGATGCTCTTCCTCGAGGATTCTTCAATATTTTTATTTTTTTCCTTTTAATTGGCTTTTCTTTATATATATATTTTTGTGACTACTGTAAGAGTAACAAATTTAATTATATCTAAATCAGTATTGTTGTGAGTGCTGATATTGACTTGATACCATCTCAGTATATACATACATACGTGCGTGTGTGTGTAAATTTTCTTTCTCCTATTTTCAAGGTATGTGTTTTGTCAGCAGCTTTTATCTTATAGCTATTCTACTTTCTTATAGTCTACAGGGTTTTTGTTGAGAAGTCTTAGTGTAGCCTAATTGGGGCATATATTTCTGTTACTTTTTGTTTTCCCTAACAACATAAAATATTTTGATAATTATTATTGACTTTTGATTAACAATGATGTATATTGGTATAGGACATTTTGGATGCATAAATTTGGATGATCTCAGCTTCCTTGATATCAATGATTATTTTTGTAGTCTTCACAGTTCTAAGCTTTGAAAATGGTCTCTGCTCCTTCCTATCTTTTATCTTATGACTATTATTATATTTGCTCTTTGAATGAAGTCTAGTATTTCTTATAGACGTTGTTCAGTAATCTTTTCCTCTTCTCTTTACTCTTCAATTTCTCATATTCTTTACTCTATCAAATTAATCCTGCTTGTAACTCTTTCATGTTAGATTAAATCTCATTGAGTGTGATCTTCATACTCAGGATATGTTTAAAAATTTTACATTTCTCCACTGCCTTTGATTAAGAAATTTCTCAGTTCTTGGAGCTTGTGTTGATATTTTGAACCCATTTTTCTCTCTAGTTGAGATTCTTTCACTTTGTTAATTTGGTGTTTAATGGTGCGTTTTTCCAATTTCCTACAGATGTAGTTCTGTTTCTTTAAATTTATCCTCTGAAGACTTATTTTCTTTAAGGAATTTCATTTCATCATACAAATGTTTCTTGTGGAATTTTTGTATGGGTTAGCCTCCTTTTAGTTTCCTACAGGTGGTATTGTGCTTTTATTGTTGGAATTTTTTGTTTATGAGGATAACCTGGGAGGAAGAATGATCTGGAGATCAAAAACTTGATTACTTGTAGAGGAGAGAAACAACTTAAGAGTTTTATGCAGCTTCTTAGCTCTGTGGCCACTACTGGTCCCTATTTCTGCCAGGCATCTATATAGCAGTTCTCGTCATCTGGGTCACAGCCAGATATCTGATCTAATAAATTCTCTAGTGGAACAGTGCAGGGAGAGGACTCAACTGGTCCAGATGATTCTGTTCTCAAACACCAATATTTCATTGTTTTAATTTGGTTTCTGTCTCCAAATATTTTGGTTCCTAGCAACAGAACAATTTCTCAGCCCTATTTGGAAGGTCTTAGTTCTTTAGTCTCTGACCTCCCCAACAGGTTCAGGACTGGCAACAGGCCTAGATGCTAGTTTATACCATTAGTAGATTCCCTTCAATGATAGGTAACAATTGTCTATTTCTATTTACCATCACCCATTTACAATTTCATGTATACAGATGGATTTTGTCTTAGGTACAAAATCAGACTTTGGGCTTGTGATATTTTTCTGTGCTGTAGTTGACTTCTAGTTGTGCTGTTAGAAGGAGATTTGTTTGTTCTATTCCCCCGTTTTTTGGAAGTGTTTCCTAACTCATTGTTCTTAGAAAAAAACTTTATATTTTGTCTTTTTAATTGATGAAGTTAAACTAAGGACATTAAGTATTCTATTTACAAAATTAAACTCACTGTCTTATGTCAAAGTTAAATATCAAAAAAGAAATGTAGTCATTTTTATATTTAAAATAAATTTTAATTAGACTCTCAAATGCCCTAATATGCTATGATTAAAAACTCATCTGCTGTGCATAAGTACACATGCTGCTTTCAGTTTAATATAAATATTTGTTTTTTTTTAAATTTGTGTTGAATTTTTTTACAGACTTACAAACTTTTGTGATTACGTTTCAGCATACAATGTTTGAGTACCTATCCCTCCACCAGTGCCCATTCTCCAACACCAATGTTCCCAGTGTCCTTCCTGTCACCCCTACCCCTTCCCACTTCCTGGCTCCATGACATTCCCTCTTATTCTCTCTCTCTCTCTCTCTCTCTGGTGTTATGGTTTTCAATACAGGTACTAAGTGGCCATCATGTTTGGTCCATAGCCTACTTTTAGCACACATCTCCAATCCCAAACTAGTCCTCCAGCCATCATTTACTTAGTGGTCTCTTCTCTATCCCAGCTGCCTTTTCACTCAGCATGTAAGACCTTCTTCCAAGCCATGGAGTGATCCTCCTGGCCCTTATCTCTACAATCCTTGAGTATTAGTCTTCTTTTATGTTACTGTATATTCCACAAATGAGTGCAATCGTTGTATGTCTGTCCCTCTCTTTCTGACTTATTTCACTTAGCATGATACATTCCATGTTAAGCCACTTATGTGCAAATTTTATGATTTTATCTTTTGTAACAGCTGCATAGTACTCCATTGTGTGATACACCAAAGTTTCTTTAACCAGTCATCTGTTCTCAGACAGTAGGGTTTTTCCAAATTCTGGCTATTGTAAATAGTGCTCAATAAACATACAAGTGCAGATGTCATTTATACTGTAATTTTTTGCATCTCTGAGAATAATCCCCAGAAATAGTAATGCAGGGTCAAATGGGAATTCAACTTCTAATTTTTTGAGAAACGTCCATTTTGTTTTCCAAAAAGGCTGCACCAGTTGCCATTTCCACCTGAAGGAGAGTCTCTTTCTCCCCGTATCCATACCAACACTGGTTGCTTTTGTTCTTTTGGATGTAGGCCAGTCTCTGTGATGTGAGATAATATCTCATTGTTGTTTTGATCTGCATCTCCCTGATAATTTGTGACGAAGAGAATTTTTCCATGTGCCTTTTGGCCATTTGGATTTCTGCTTTGAGAAAGTTTCTGTTCATTTCATCGCCCCATTTTCTGATGGGGGTGGATGTTTTCTTCTTGTACAACTTAACCAATGCCTTGTATATCCTTGAAGTTAACCCACTATCAGAAGGGTACTGGGTGTATATCCTTTCCCATTCTGTAGACTGTCTTTGTATTATGGTCACTGTTTCCTTTTAGGTGGAGAAGCTTTTTAGTTTAAGATATTCCCATTTATTTGTCTGTTTCCACTTGCTTGGTCGATGGCATTTTATCTTTGAAGATACCTTTAGCTTCATTGTTGTGGAGGATTTTGCTGACCTTTTCTTCAATGTACCTTATGGAATCTGGTTTGATGATGAGGTCTTTAAGCTATTTTTATCTGACTTTTGTGCATGTGCATGGTATTAGGTAGAGGTCTGAGCCCATTTTATTTTGTATGTAGCTGTCCAATTTTGACAGCACCATTTGTTAAAGAGACTTTCCTTGCCTTGCTTTATATTTCTTTACTCCCTTATTAAAGATTATATGATTATATATTTGAGGATGTTTGTAAGGATATTCAACCCTATTCCATTGGTCTGTGAATCTGTCTTTTGTTCTAACACCATGCTGTTTTAATGATTACTGCTTTGTAATACAGTTTGAGGCTGGAGAAGGTGATGCATTCCATCTTTTTTCCCCCAAGAATTGCTTTAGCTATTCATGAGGGCTTGCTTTTCCATATAAATTTCAGGAGTGTTTAGATCAATTTCTTTTAAGAATGTCATGGGTATACTTATAGGGATCACATGAATCTGTATTGGAGTGTATTGCCATTTTGACAATGTTAATTTTCCCAATCCATAAGCAGGGGATGTGTTTCTATTTGCTCATGTCCTCTTTTATTTCTTGAAGCAGTGTATTATAGTTTTCTTTGTAACAAGTCCTTTACCTCCTTAGGTAAGCTCATTCTGAGGTACTTGATTTTCTGAAGCATGATTGTGAACAGGATTGATTTATTGATACCACTTTTTTCTCTCTCATTATTTGCATATATGTAAGCCTTAGACTTTTGGGTATTGATTTTATAAGCTGTGACTTTACTATACAAATATATTATTTCTAGGTGCTTCTTGGTAGAGGCATTAGGGTTCTCTAAGTATAGTATCATGTCATTTACAAACAGTGAGTGCTTGATATCCTCCTTTCCTCTCTGGATTCCCTTAATATCTTTTTCTTGTCTAACTGCTATGGCAAGAACTTCCAGTACTATATTGAATAGAAGTGATGTGAGTGGACATCTTTATCTTGTCCCTGATCTTAGAGGAAATAATTTTTCTTCCCTATTTAGGCTAATGCTTGCTTTCGGCTTGTGATAGATGACTTTGACTATATTGAGGGAAGTTCCTTCAATTCCTATTTTGCTGAGAGTTTTCATCATAAACATGTGCTGCACTTGATCTGCACGAGACAGGAACTGAGGCACATCACGCAGAAATAAAGCTGAATGGCGCTGGGCATTCTCTCCTCATTCAAACAGGTACTGACCGGTGCCCAGCACCAGGGACTCTTTCTGGGCCTGTGCAGCAAGTTTGATCCCCTAGAACAGCCGGTTTTCGCGCTTGATCAGCATGGGACGAAAACTGAGGCACATCACGAGGCAACAAAGTTGAACGGCTCCGGGCATTCTCTCTTCGTTCAAATAGGTACCGCCCAGCACGCAGTGCCAGGGACACTTTTTGGAGCCATGGCCGCTAATGTGGCCGCGAATTATTCTCCCACTACATATGCCATAGGAACCATAAGTTACCCTCTTAGATGGAACCTTCTCTAGGTTAGCTCAACGACCATAAGCACATTAGCCAATAATTCGTTAGCCAAGAAGAATAGAAATAGTGAAAGTAAAGGTCTGAACCACACTGGTCACAATGGTAAAGCAACGCAAAAGCCCACCAAACTTTCTTATTGAAGAGGCTAGCCCAGAAGACACCAACAGTACTGTAATGTTAGACAACCTCTCTGACAAGGAATTCAGAAGGGAGCTACTTAGTATGCTTAGGGAGCTAAAAGAAACAATGGAAAGCAATGCCAATAAAAGACAAGATAAAATCCGACTTTAAAGGGGGCATATAGGAAGCAACTTTGCAGTGATGAAAAAATTCTATATCTTTATTGTGGGGTGGTAACACAGAGCTATACGCGGGATAAAATTTCAAAGAACTATACCAACAAAAGGAGAGAGAGAGAGAGAGAGAGAGAGAGAGAGAGAGAGAGAGAGAGAGATCTTCCAAACGTTTCCAACACACATTTCACAAAAAGCATACAAATGGCCAATAAGCTTCCAAAGAAAAAGTGATCATTTTTCATCATGGAAATGCAAACTAAAACCACAAAGTGATACTACCCTACAACTACCTAAATAGTTAAGAAATGAATTAAACCCTAGTGACAAAAATAAATGTTAACAAGGATATGAAAAGCTGAATCTATTATGCTTCCTGTGAAAACATAAAAATAAAACAATCACTTTGGGAAAGGGTCTCATAAGAGGCAGGGTGGGAGGGCGGCATGCGGGGTTGTAGGGATACTGAGATCCATGGTGGTGGGAAATGGGCACTGGTGGAGGGATGGGTATTTGATCATTGTATAATTTAAACCCAAGCACAAAAATTTGTAAGTCTACAACTGTACCTCATGATGTCTCACTAATAAAAATAAATAAATAAATAAATAAATAAAAGAACAGAGAAAAAAAGACAAGAGGATTTGAAGGCAGAAATGAGGAAAATGCAAACAGAAATGTCAGACCTGAAAAACCTGGTAGGCGAATTGAAAAACTCAGTGGAAGGCCTCAGCAGCAGAGTAACAGCTGCTGAGAACAGAATCCGTGAGCTCAAAGATGAAGTTCAGAGACTCTCCAGAAAAGAGCAGAAAATGGAAAAGAGACTCACAATTCGGGAACAGATGGCAAGAGAAGATCGTGATGAAGGCAAGAGGGATAACATAAGAATTAATGGAGTCCCAGAGGTACAGGAAGAAAAGCTTGAGGAACAAACTGTCAAAGACATCATTACTACAACGTTTCCATTGCTGAGGAAAACTTATGACCACATTCAGGAGGCCCGAAGGGTACCAGCTAGAGGAAATCCGAATAAAAATACCGCAAGACACATCCTGATCAAAATGACCAAAATCTTAGATAGAGACAAAATTCTGAAAGCAGCAAGATCAAAAAAAGAAATTTCCTACAAAGGAACATCCTTAAAATTCATAGCTAATTTGTCTGAAGAAACCCTCATTGCCCAAAAACAGTGGTGGGATATAGTGAAAAAACTCAATGAAATAAACGCCTCACCAAAAATACATTAACCAGCGAGACTCTCATTCATAACAGAAGGAACAACACACAGTTTCACAGATAAACAACAGCTCAGGAACTTCATAGATTCAAAACCATGGTTACAAGAACAACTAAATGGGCTACTTTAAGGCAAGAAACACCCCTTGAATACACCAAATTTCAACAGAAAAATGGGACAAAACCCCATAACGATAATCTCTGTCAATGTTAATGGGATAAACGCACTGATTTAAAGACACAGAGTGGCAGGATGGATTAGAAAATTGAACCCAACATTCTGCTGCCTGCAAGAAACACATCTCAATAGTCAAAGCAAACACAGACTCAGAGTCAAAGGCTGGAAAACAATCCTACAGGCAAATAGCTCCCATAAAAAAGCTGGGGTAGCCATCCTAATATCACAGCACATCAATTTCAGAGTGAATAAGATCACAAGAGACAGTGAAGGCCATTTGTTATTGATCAAAGGATCTGTACAACAGGAAGAACTTACAATACTAAATGGATATGCAGCTAAAGAGAGACCAGCAAAGTACTTAAAACAACTACTCATAGACTTGGAGAAAGACATCAATAGCAACACAATACTAGTGGGAGACTTCAACAACACTTTATCACCTCTTGATAGATAAAATTAAGAATATAGATCTTGCATCAACAATCTTCTCAGACCATAATGTGCTGAAATTCGAAGTAAATCACGCACAAAAACAGAAAACTAAATCAAACACCTGGAAATTAAATAGTGCGCTATTCAACAACGAGTGGCTTAGAAAGGAAATCAAAGAGAAAATCAAAAGATTCCTAGAAATGAATGAAAATGAGGACACGAGTTACCAAAACTTATTGGACACAGCAAAAGCTGTGTTAAGAGGAAAGTTTATAGCTCTACAAGCATTCCTCAGGAAAGAGGAGCAAGCCCACATAAATAAAATAACATCACAGCTTAAGAGCTTGGAGAAGGACCAATAAAAGGAGCACAATCCGAACAGGAGGAAGGAAATAATAAAACTCAGAGAAGAGATTAATGAGATGGAAACCCAAAAAACAATCCGAAAGATCAATGAAACCAAGAGCTGGTTCTTCGAGAAAATTAACAAATCGATAAGCCTTTAGCAAAATTCACAAAGAAAGGGAGAGAGAAAACCCTAATAAACTTAATCAGGAATGAAAATGGGGTCATTACAACAGAAACTACAGAAATTCAAAGGATCCTCAGGGAGTACTTTAAGAAGCTTTATGCCACGGAACATGAAAACCTTGAGGAAATGGAAAAAAAATTCCTAGACTCCTACAGACTCCCAAGGCGGAACCAAGAAGACCTGGAATACCAGAACAGACCTATCATCATCAAGGAAATTGAAATTGAAATGGTAATAAAAAGTCTCCCTAAGCACAAAAGTCCCGGCCCAGATGGATTCACTAGTGAATTATTCCAAAGCTTTAAAGAGGACTTTTCCCAATCCTCTTTAAGCTTTTCCACGAAATTGAAATATCAAAAAAAAAAAAATTCCGAACAGTATCTACGAAGGAAATATCACCCTGATACCAAAAGCAGACAGAGATACCACAAAGAAAGAGAATTAAAGTCCGATATCCATGATGAACACAGATGCAAAGATCCTTAACAAACTACTAGCAAATAGAATCCAATGAATCATCAAAAAGGTCATACCCAGGACCAAGTAGGATTCATTCCAGGGATGCAAGGATAGTTTACCGTTCGGGAATCAATCATTATAATCCATCATATCAACAAAAGAAAAGATAAAAAGCATATGATCATATCAATAAAGGCAAGAAAGCATTTGACAAGATCCAACACTCCTTTCTGATGAAAACCCTAGCCAAAGTGGGGAGAGAGGGGTCTTTCCTCAATATAGTTAAAGCCATCTACCCCAAGCCTACAACAATCATGATTCTCAATGGGGAAAAACTGAGAGCCTTCCCTGTAAGATCAGACACGAGCCAAGGATGCCCACTCTCTCTACTGCTGTTCAATATAGTACTGGAAGTACGTGCAATAGAGATTAGTCAAGAAAAAGATATTAAGGGCTTTCTGGTAAGAAAGGATGAAATCAAGCTCTCACTATTCGCAGATGATATGATACTATACTCAGAGTACCCTCTAGCCTCGACCAAGAAACTCCTAGAAAAAATAGACTTGTATAGTAAAGTGGAAGGCTATAAAATCAATACCCAAAGGTCCATGGCTTTCCTATATGGAAACAGTGAGAGAGAAGAAATCGACATGAAAAAAACAATCCCATTCACAATTGTGCCCCAGAAAATCAAGTACCTAGGATTCAGTTTATCTAAGGAAGTAAAGGACCTGTACAAAGAAAACTACAAAACGCTACTTCAGGAAATAAAAGAGAACATGTGAAAATGGAAAGAAATCCCCTGATCATGGGTCAGGAGAATTAACATTGTCAAAATGGCAATAATTCCCAAAGCATTGTACAAGTTCAATGCAGTCCCTATAAGGATACCCATGACATTCTCCAAAGAAATGGAGCAAACACTCCTTAAATTCATATGGAATAATAAACCCCCACAAATAGCTAAAGCAATTCTTGGAAAAAAGAAAATGGGAGGAATCAACATCCCTAACTTCAAACTCTACTACAAAGCAGTAATAATTAAAACAGCATGGTACTGGAACAAAGGCAGAGCTGCAGACCAATGGAACAGGGTTGAATATACTGACATCTCCCCTCAATCATAAGATCATCTAATCTTTGATAAAGGAGCAAAAAATGTGAAAAGGAGCAAGGAAAGCCTCTTTCTTTAACAAATTGTGCTGGCAAAACTGGACAGCTACATGCAAAAAAATGGGCTCAGAACTCTGCCTAACGCCATGTACAAAAGTAAGATAAAAATGGTTTAAAAAAAGACCTCAATATCAGACCAGAATCCATAAGATACATTGAAGTCAAAGTTGGCAAAAGCCTCCATGATATTGAAGCCAATGGTATCTTCAAATATGTCATGCTACTGGCCAAACAAGTGAAAACGGAGATAGATAAATGGAACTATCTTAAACTAAGATGCTCCTGAACCTCAAAGGAAAAAGTGATCAAAATAAAAAGTCTACAGAATGGGAAAAGATATTCGCCGAATACACATCTGACAAGGGGTTGATATCAAGAATATACAAAGTACTGGTTGAACTCCACAAGAAGAAAACTTCCAACCCCATCAAAAAATGGAGTGACGAAATGAACAGAAACTTTCTCAAAGAAGAAATCCAAATGGCTAAAAGGCACATGAGAAAATGCTCTATGTCATTAATCATCAGGGAGATGCAGATCAAAATGACAATGAGATACCACCTTACACCTCAGAGACTGGCCCACATTCAAAAGAATAAAAACAAACGGTGCTGGCACAGATGTGGCGAGAAAGGGACACTCCTTCACTGTTGGTGGGAATACCTGAACAGACCTATCACCATCAAGGAAATTGAAATGATAATAAAAAGTTTCCCCAAGCACAAAAGTCCTGGCCCGAATGGATTCACTAGTGAATTCTTCCAAATCTTTAAAGAGGACTTTTCCCAGTCCTCTTTAAGCTTTTCCACGAAATTGAAATATCAAAAACACTTCAGAACAGTTTCTAAGAAGCAAATATAACACTGATACCAAAAGCAGACAGAGATACCACAAAGAAAGAGAATTACAGGCCGATATCCATGATGAACACAGATGCAAAGATCCTTAACAAACTACTAGCAAATAGAATCCAATGAATCATCAAAAAGATCATACCCAGGACCAAGTAGGATTCATTTCAGGGATGCAAGGATAGTTTACCATTCGGGAATCTATCATTATAATCCATCATATCAACAAAAGAAAAGATAAAAAGCATATGATCATATCAATAAAGGCAAGAAAGCATTTGACAAGATCCAGCACTCCTTTATGATGAAAACCCTAGCCAAAATGGATATAGAGGGGATCTTCCTCAACATAATTAAAGCCATCTACCACAAGCCTACAGCAAGCATCATCGTCATTGGGGAAAAACTCAGAGCCTTCCCTCTAAGATCAGGGATGAGACAAGGATGCCCACTCTCTCCACTGCTGTTCAATATACTACTGGAAGTACTTGCAATAGCGATTAGGCAAGAAAAAGATATTAAGGGCATTCAGGTAGGAAAGGAAGAAATCAAGCTCTCACTATTCGCAGATGATATGATACTATACTTAGAGAACCCAATAACCTCCATCAAAAAACTGCTAGAAAAAATAGACTCGTATAGTAAAGTTGCAGGCTATAAAATCAATACCCAAAAGTCCATGGCTTTCCTATACACAAAGAGTGAGAGAGAAGAAAGCAACATGAAAAAAACAATCCCGTTCACAATTGTGCCCCAGAAAATCAAGTACCTAGGAATCAGCTTAACTAAGGAAGTAAAGGACCTGTACAGAGAAAACTACAAAACGCTACTTCAGGAAATAAAAGAGGACATGAGGAAATGGAAAGATATCCCCTGCTCATGGGTCGGGAGACTTAACATTGTCAAAATGGCAATACTACCGAAAGCATTGTATAAATTCAATGCAATGCCTATAAACATACCCATGACATTCTTCAAAGAAATGAAGCAAACACTCCTGAAATTTATATGGAACAATAAGCCCCCACAAAGAATAGCTAAAGCAACTCTTGGGAAAAAGAAAATGGGAGGAATCAACCTCTCGAAATTCAAACTGTTCTACAAAGCAGTAGTAATTAAAACAGCATGGTACTAGAACAAAGGCAGAACTGCAGACCAATGGAACGAGGTTGAATACACTGACATCTCCCCTCAATCATATGATCATCTAATCTTTGATAAAGGTGCAAGTAATGTGAAGTGGAGTAAGGAATTGCCTCTTTAACAAATTGTGCTGGCATCACTGAATGGCTACATGCAAAAAAATGGGCTCAGAACTCTGCCTAACACCATGTACAAAAGTAAGATCAAAGTGGATTAAAGACCTCAACATCAGACCAGAAACCATAAGGTAGATTGAAGACAAAATTGGCAAAACCCTCCATGATATTGAAGCTAATGTTATCTTCAAAGATGCCACACCACTGGCCGAGCAAATGAAAACAGAGATAGATAAATGGGACTATCTTAAACTAAGAAGCTTCTGCACCTCCAAAGAAACAGTGACCAAAATACAAAGACAGTCTACAGAATGGGAAAGGATATTCGCCGAATACACATCTGACAAGGGGTTGATATCCAGGATATACAAAATACTGGTTAAACTCCACAAGAAGAAAACATCCAACCCCATCCAAAAATGGGGCAATGAAATGAACAGAAATTTTCTCAAAGAAGAAATCCGAGTGGCAAAAAAGCACATGAGAAAATGCTCTACATCATTAATCATCAGGGAGATGCAGATCAAAACCACAATGAGATACCATCTCACACCTCAGAGACTGGCCCACATTCAAAAGAACAAAAGCAACCGATGCTGGCGTGGATGTGGCGAGAAAGGGACACTCCTTCACTGTTGCTGGGAATGTCGACTGGTTCAGCCCTTCTGGAAAACAGTATGGACAATTCTCAAAAAATTAGAAATTGAGCTCCCATTTGACCCAGCAATACCACTCCTGGGAATATATCCCAGAGAGGCAAAAATGTATAGTCGAAGTGACATCTGCACTTGTTTGTTCATTGCAGCACTCTTTACAATAGCCAGAAACTGGAAGAAACCTGAATGCCCAAACACAGATGACTGGTTAAAGAAACTTTGGTACATCTACACAATGGAGTACTATGTAGCTGTTAGAAAAGATGAAGTCATGAAATTTACATACAAGTGGTACAACATGGAAAGTATCATGCTAAGTGAAATTAGTCAGAAAGAGAGGTATAGACATAGAAAGATTGCATTCATCTGGGGCATATAAAGTAACAAAATATGAGATTAATACCCAAGAGTAGCTGAGATCAGCACCAGGAGGATTACTCCATAGCTTAGTGGCCAATCGGGCATTCTAGAGGAAAGGGCAGCTCAGATAGAGAAGGGAACACCAAATAAAGGGTGTTTGGAGGATCCTCCCAGGAGGGGAGATGCATGTCGAAAGTAGACTCTGGACTGAACATGTTTGCCACTCAATGCCTCTTTTGCAGACCACAACACCCAAAAGGAGCGGGAGAACACAGGGGATTGCCCTGCCACAGAGGCAGGGGGAGATGGGGGGATGGGGGTAGGGGGGATATTATCCATGGTGGTGGAAAATGGGTACTGGTGGAGGGATGGGTATCTGATCATTGTATAATCGAAACCCAAGTACAAAAAATTGTAATAAAAAAGAAAAAAATACAATTAACTGATATGTAACTCTTTAGAATTCTTTATTATTAGGACATTTACTATGAGTTTTCTATATAAACTCAATCAGAGCTGTGCTTTCGCATAGATTCATCAGTACAAGTGATTGAAAGCAACAATGCCTTACTTGTTTTAAAATATAATTCTACAAATGTGACTAGTAGCTGCCTTGAGGACCTTGTCGGCATCCCCTAGTAGAAACACTGTGCTGGTTTTGTGTTATTGTTATGAAAACAGTAACTATTCTTATTCGTACTTTCTTCAGAAAATACCTTTACATGATACACTGATAAACATATTGAGGTGTCACCATGAAAATTCATGGCAGGCCTCATGTGTGACCTTTCATAAAGGTGGATATAATTTTCATATATTCACACTCATAGACTTATATTGTAAATCTTATAACATTTCAGCTCTCTTCTTATCTCAGACATATTCTATTAACTCTTCTCAGGGGTATCTTTCAGGAGAAAAACAGTCCCAACTGTATTTTTCATGTTTTGGTTTAACAATTCATTTTAAGACTTGAGGTATCTCATAACATTCAATTATACCCAGGAATGGCATTATCTATAAATAGTTTGGATATCAGAAATAAAATACTGTGTACCTTACTCCAAAGTATCATTCTTATTTGGGGTGGATAGATATTGAGTTCAATTGACCTCTGCATTTTATTTTTATCTTATTTGTCTGCTTTATCTAGTACAGAGCTTCCTGACAATCTTTAGCTTATTTCAGGTTTACAGTTTAAATTTACTTGTAATACTTTTTTCAAATATATATCTTCAATTCCATCTTTTAAGATGCTTTAAGTGGCAAATAATCTTGACACAAATTCACCCAAATAATAATGTGATTTTTTCTTTCTCATTGACTGTAGTTCTAATGTCATCTATGTCTTCTCATTCACTATTGATTGTTTTCAAAGAATTTCTAGATCATGGTACCAATTCCAATTCTAGACTTTTATGCTGTAATATAGTAACATCTTACAGAAATGGGCTGAAGCTGTTTTCCAATGACTTTTGGAAACTTTGATAGTGTATCTTTTTATTTTTGTGCAAAATCTATGTAATATTTGTCATTGTAGTCATTTTTAAACATGCAATCCAGCAATAGCTAACATTTACAATGTTGGACAGTCATCCTGATTAGTTAGTTCATGATATTTTATGGCACTTACGGAAACCTGTATCAGACAACACACCTTCATTTTGCCACCTAACTTGAGCCCTTGGCAATTACTAATTTGATATTTGTCATCATGTTTTGTTTAGGAATTTCATATAAAAAGAACCATATTTATCCTATAATGTCTTGCATTTCTTTCACTTAGCACATATTTCCAAAGTTTATTCAATTGTAATCACGCCAAAGTTTTGTTTGAATTACCATGTGTATTTTACTGCTAAGAAAATGATTTTACATTTAAATTATTGAACACTTATCAATTAATAAATATATAATGCTTTCCCATTATATATTATTATCTGCTAGTTTTTAAATGACATGTTGTATTCATGATTTCTCTTTTGATGTTATGTTAATTTATTTTTCTTCTTTTTTAAAAAAAATTTATTAGTGAAACACCATGAGGTACAGTTGTAGACTTACAAATTTTTGTGCTTGGGTTTCAGTTGTACAATGATCCAGTACCTATCCCTCCACCAGTGCCCATTCTCCATCATTTACATTATATTTTTTAATTTTTGCTAGTGAAACACCATGAGGTACAGTTGTAGCTTTACAAATTTTTGTGCTTGGGTTTCATTGTTGCTAGTGGTTTATCTATATTATTTATTTTCTTGAAGAACCAGCTCTTGGTTTCATTGATCTTTCGAATTGTTTCTTTGGTTTCCATGTCATTGATTTCTGCTCTAAGTTATATGATCTCTTCCTTCGGCATGATTTGGGCTCCTTCTGTTGATATTTTTCTAAGATCTTGAGTTGTGAAGTCAAGTTGTTTATGTGCATCCTTTCTTCCGTCCTGAGATATGCTTGCAGAGCTATAATTTTTTTCCTTAATACGGCCTTAGCTGCATCCCATTAGTTCTGGTAGCTCATGTCTTCATTCTCATTTGTTTCCAAGTATCTTTTGATTTTGTTCTTGACTTCCTACATGATCCACTCGTTGTTCAGCATTGAGTTTTTTAACTTCCAGGTGTTTGATTTTGTTCTCCATGTCTGTGTGTGATTCACTTCTATTCTCAGTGCATCATGGTCTGAAAAGATTGTTGATACTATTTTCTATATTCCCGATTGTATTGAGGTATGTTTTGTGCCCTAGCAGATGGTCTATTTTGGAAAATGTTCCATGCACACTGGAGAAGAATATGTATTCTTTCTTTTTGGGGTGTAAAGCCCTGTATAGTTCTATATGCCCTTTCTCTTCTATTACTTCTTTCAAAGCCAATGTTTCCTTTCTGAGTATTGTACCTGTGGATCTATCCAGAGGTGATAAGTCAATGTTGAAATCTTTAAGGAGGAGCAATGTCCTCCTTAAACTCTGTTAGCAGTTGTTTTAAGTATTTAGCTGTTCCCTCATTAGGTGCATATACATTGAAGAGTGTGATTTCTTCCTCTTGTACATATCCCTTGATGAAGAGAAAATAGCCTTTCAGTCCCTTATAATCTTTTTCAACGTGAAATTAATGTTGTCGGGTACTAGTATGGTCACCCCAGCTTTTTTGAGGGAGCTGTTTGCTTGCAGGATTGTTTCCCATCCTTTCACTTTGAGTCCATGTTTGCTCTGACTGTTGAGATGAGTTTCTTGTAGGCAGCAGAATGTTGGCTTCTGTCTCTGAATCCCCTATTCCACTCTGTGTGTCATAATTGGTGAATTTAGACTGTTGACATTGAGAGAGATTATTGTTATGCGGTTTTGTGTCATCTTTCTGTAAGGGTGCGTGTGCTTGTAGGGTTTTTCTTGTCTTATAGTAGCCCCTTTAGCTCTTGTTTTAGGTTTGGTTTTGAGTCTATGAATTTCTTGAGCTGCTGTTTATCTAGAAAATAGTGTACTGTTCCTTCGATTTTGAACGAGAGTTTAGGTGGATTGGTATTCTTGGTGAAGTATTCATTTCAGTGATTTTTTTCACTATTTCCCTCCATTGCATTAGGACTTGGAGGGTTTCCTCTGATAGGTCTTCTGTGAATCGAAGGGGTGCTCCTTTGTATGTGATTTCCTTCTTTGACCTTGCGGCTTGCAGTATTGTGTCTCTTTCGGCAACATCGATCATTCTAACTATGATATGTCTTGGAGTGTTTTTGTTAGGTTCTCTTTTAGCTGCCACCCTTCAGGCCCATTGTACCTCAATGGTTGCATTGACAAGCTCTGGGAATTTTTCAGCAATGATTTGTTTAACCTTTTTTTTTTTCATTGCGATTCCCTGTCCTTTCGGTAGTCCAATAATTCTAATGTTGTTCCTCTTGGAATCATCTGCTAGGACTGTGATTCTCTGTAGAGCTATTTTGAGGTTCCTTGCCAGTGTTTGTTGTTGCCTGTTGGCTTGGTGTAGGTGATCTTCCAGCTCACTGATTCTCTCTTCAGCTGCGGTTAGTCTACTGTTGAGGGAAGAGACTGAGTTTTCCATTTCATCTATGGAATCTTTTATTCATGACATTTCTGCTCTCATTTCTTCCTGTAATTTGTCTATTTTTTCTGTCATGTTGGTGGATATCTGACTGTTTCATTGAGTTGATTGAACATCTTCATGACTTCATATCTTAATTCTTTGTCAGAGAGGTCCTTTAGGTGAGCAATATCTACAGAGGCTTCTGGATTCTTTTTGTTGTCCTCCCCATGTGGTGGAGATTTGCATTGTTTCTTCATGTTGGTGTGTAGGTATGGGGACTAGGTTTCTTGGTATGGGTAAATTACTTGCAGCCTCGTGAGCGTTGGCCCTCTGAAAAACAAGCCACGCCCACTTCCACGGAAGCCACTGCCACTTCTGAAGAGGCCACTCCCCCACGGAAACCTGGTGTGTACAGAGGGGTAAAGACTCGGTGGTGAAGAAGATCAGCACATCTTGGGAGACGAAGAGGAAAAGGCAGAGGCTTGGGGCTGCTTTTCTCCCAGTGTTCGAGAGCTATTTTTTTTTCTGACTTTTGAGAATCAGCTTAATGATTGAAAGAAAACATTCTATGATGAAAAAATTTATAAAATCACTTTTGTCCCATGATATATATATACATATATATATATACATATATATATACACACACACACACACATATATATATATATATATATATACATATATACTTTTGGGGTCACACCCGGCAATGCACAGGGTTTACTCCTGGCTTTGCACCCAGGAATCACTCCCGGCAGTGCTCAGGGGACCAATGGGATGCTGGGAATTGAACCCTGGTCAACCACGTGCAAGGCAAATGTCCTACCACATGTGCTATTGCTCCAGCCCCCCTCTTTATATATTTTTTGACATATGATCCAAATATATCTAAGACTAAATTATTTTCAATACTGATACATGTTAAAAATCTTTTCCTTTGCTATGACTCTACATTTGATGCATTGATGTAGGTTGTTTATTCAGTGAATTTAGCAGTTGTTTATATTGTCTATGATAACAACAAAGCAGTTGATACATGGTTTAAAAAGTTGTTCATAATAAACTTGGTATGAGAGTTCAATGTTCCAACATCTATCCCCAACCCCCAGCAGTGTGACCTTCCCTTCACCTTTGTTTCCAGTTTGCCATCCACCCCCAAAGCCTGCCCCCTTAGCAGGCATAAATAGTTTATTTTATACTGCATATTACAAAAATGGTTATTGAAATTATGAAAAATACTTCAGTCAAAGAAAATTTGAGTCACTGTTTCTTTTGAGGTGTAGGAGCTTCTTAGTTTAGTGTACTCCCACTTGTTAATCTTAGCTTCCACTTGTTTGGTCAGTGGTATTTCATCTTTGAAGATGCCTTTAGTTTCAATGTCATGGAAGGTTTTGCCTATGCTTTTTTCTATGTACCTATAAGGTACCAAGATTCAGGTCTGATGCTGAAGTCTTTAATCCATTTTGATCTGACTTTTGTGCGTGATGTTAGGTAGAGATCAGGTTTCATTCTTTTACATGTATCTGTCCAGTTTTCCCAGCACCACTTGTTAAAGAAATTCTCCTTCCTCCACTTCTTATTTCTTGCTCCCTTATCAAAGATTAGTTTATCATATATTTGAATGTCTGTGCCAGGATATTCAACTCTATTCCATTGGTCTGTGGGTATGTTTTATTCCAGTGCCATGTTGCTTTAATTACTTACACCTTGTAGCACGGTTGGAAGTTGGGGAAGGTGATGCCTCCCATCTTCTTTTTTCCCATTCATGGGGGTTTATTTTCCATATGAATTTCAGGAGTATTTGATCAATTTCTTCAAAAAATGTCATAGATATTCTTATAGGGATCACACTGAATCTGTATAATGCTTTGGGGTATATTACCATTTTGACAATATTAATTCTCCCAATCCATAAACAGGGCTGTGTTTCCATTTCTTCTTGTCTTCTTTTATTTCTTGAAGTGGAATTTTGTGGTTTTCTTTGTACATGTCCTTTACTTCCTTAGTTAAGGTAAGAAGAGATGAATGGATAAAGAAATTATGGTACGCCTACACAATGAAATACTGTACAGCTCTTAGGAAAAATGAGGTCATGAAATTTGCCTATAAGTGGATGGACCTGGAGAGTAGCATGCTGAGTGAAAGAGTGAAATAAGTCAGGAGGGGGGTAGAGATATAGAATGACTGCATTTATTTGTGGAATAAAAAATTATGAAACTAATATCCAAGACCAAGGAAAACAGGTAAAGGGGACTGGTTAATGGTTGAAAATTGCCACAAGAGTGTGGCTGGAGGAGGGTATTTAAGATAGAGGAGGGTCCATTATGGTGCCATTTGTTGGAAATTATCACTCTGGACAAGAACTGAGCATTGAAAGTAGGTAAAGGGATATACATGATAACCTTTCACTTTCAGAGAAGTGCTGTGCTTGCCATAGAGGCAGGTATGGGTGGGAGGTAGCTTGGAGGGGTGGGAGGGAATCTGGGGACACTGGTGCTGGGAAATTCTACTAGTAAAGTGTGGGTGTTGGAATATTGTATGTCTAAAACCCAATCATGAACAGCTTTGTAAGATAAATAATTTTTTAAACATTAAAAACAATAAAAAATAAAAAGGTCAAGAAGAAAAAATGTAACTGATTTAAGTGGTGTATTTATCACAAGCTAATGGGGTATTTTAGAATATATGGAGGACTTTTTAAAAACAATATGGGCATTTTCAAATACTTTTTAATATAGATAACAAATAATTTGGTTAGTTCTTAGAGTCCCTTGTACAAATACTATGATTTTTGTGAAAAACTTAAGCATAGATTCTGATAAAAATTAAACATGCAGTCATCTTATTTTGAAAAGGATTTCAAAACTGAAATGAAATCTTGTTTTCCTGTTGAATAATTAGAAGAGACCCAAATCACAATAAATCAAAATGTTAATGAGTTCTAATATGCAAGTAATCACTATACTAGATCCATTTTAATATACTACTAAGAATCTGTTCTAAAGATTTATTATTCAGTGGTGCCTGCTCACTGACAAAGAAATGAACAATCTCCTAGTAGATAGGCATGGTCTTACCTGTTTACATATTTATTATAATGAGGCTAGATAAATTCAGATAGAAGAATAAAGCTGCTTAGCCATGACTGGATTTTCCTGTTCCAGAAACACTGGGTTCCTTTGTGCTGTAGTGACCTGGGGATGCTACTGTCATGTTGTCAGTAGTTTCAAGATTTAGGTCTTATTTAATTGACTTCTTTTGGCTCAGTTCTGTCTTTTACCAAATCTTTGTAAAGGAAATGCTGGCAACTGTGGCATAAAGAAGATTCATTTGGTTCTAGCAATTTGGTGTTTTGTGACTCAAGTTTTATTTATTTATTTTTTTTGTTTTGCTTTGCTTTGCTGTGCCTAGGACTGAATGCAATGCTTCACACAAGAGGTGAATGTACTCTTCCTCCAAGTTACATCTCTCCTTTTTAACTGAAGTTGTGTTCAAAATGCCATTTAAACTAATTCTAATTTATAATAAAAGAAGAACACAGCCAAGTTCTGCTAATTGTTGGTGTCTCATCCTGTAACAGCCTTTCACAAACTTAACAAAAGGAATCTGTTAATCCTAATAATCAAAATAATAAAGCTAAACAAAATGTTTTGTTTTCTTAAAGCAGATGTTTCTCCTGAAACCAACTGCACCATTTAAATTTACTTTGGGGAAGATATGCTTGACTTACTATCACTTTACTGATATACATAGATGACATGTTTGGGACCATATAATTTGGTATAATGTAAAATGAGGTTCAAATAGCTAAAAGAACTGAATACACTTGATAGTATGTGGAATTTTCTTTATGCCTTGCTAACTACTTTTCTGCACTTATGTTAAACAGAACAGAGGATTTGAATCCCCGTATACAAACTTTATCCCCATTATCACAGATTTTAGTTATGACAAATAGCACCTTCTCAGGTTGGAATGAGAGTTAAACGTTTCACTACTTAAAATTATATTTTCAACCTTTTATTTTTTGCTCATCTTTGGCAATAATATACTTAAAACTATTGTAACCTTTGTAAACACAGTAAAGAACTATTCATTTTCCTTAATTTATAGGCTTTTATATTAATCCTATAAAGTACTAATATAGTTTAATTAATTTATTTAATAATTTATAGATTAAAATATATATGCTCTAATTAGGGGTCATATTTAATTAGAAAATGGTGAAAAATTGCTAAAATAACACCATTAAATAATTTTAAAGATTGCCAGAAAAATAAGTAAAATAATACCAAATCTAAACTTAGATGACATTTTCAGTGAGAAATGTGATGAAATCTCAGGACCAGGCATTATTTTATATTTGTTTTTTATTTAGAAGTATTGTGATGGTAGTAGATAAATAAAGCAGTGATTATACAAATCAAATTCTTTGATAAATGACATTTCAGATTTATTATATGCACTCTCTTCCTATTGATCCATATCCAGCCCTCTCCTGCCATTTTTAAAAAATGATTAAATCATTTGTAGAGCAAATAGAACAGACTTGACTTGGCTTTTTCCTATGTCAAGTGATTTTTATATTGAGTCTGATGAGCTGAATCGTTTCCTACAATTTATTCTTAGTACTGAACATCCTGTACTTGAACTGGTTTCATTAATTATGCATCTACCATTCAAGACACAATAAGTATCTAGGAAAATAACATGATACTTTTGAAACTTGTATTAGCTCAAAGTTGGATTGAAATGGAATTTGTCATGAAGTCTAGTGGCACTGTGTTGCCCTCAGGATCACTGAAACCAAGTAGATCCTTATAACAGTGATATAAACTGCAGTATATTCCTTCTCAGTCTATAATTTTAAAGTTGAAATTCTGTGGTAGAATATTCTTTTCTATTTTATTCTTAGTATATGGATGTGTCTATTATATAGATCTTCCAGTATTTCTCTTTACACATAGGAATATCAAAGCAGTGGTATATATGTTTAGATATGGTATGATTCAGTTGAAAGTTTGGGACATTTGTATATAATAAATCCATTATTGATTAACTTTGAATAGTGTTTATATTTTGTGAAAAATTGACTTAGTAGCTTGAGATTTGTCTGGCATTGACAATACCCCTTTGCTTTCTTTTTCCTTTCTTTTTTTCATTGTATCACCATGAGATACACTTAAAAAGCATTCATGTTTGAGTTTCAGTCATCAAACTCCCATCCCTCCACCAGCACACATTTTCCACCACCAATGTTCCTAGTATCCCCAACCCTCCCCACCCCACCCCTTTCCCTGCCTCTATGGCAGGCGATTTCCCCCATACTCTTTCCCCACTTTTGGGCATTATGGTTTGCAATGCAGATACTGAGAGGCTACCATGTTTGGTCCTTTATCTACTTTCAGCACACATCTCCCATCCCAAACTATCCCTCCAATAATCATTGCCTTAGTGATCTCATCTCTATTTCAGCTGCCTTCTCCCCCAGCTCATGAGGCAGGCTTCCAACCTTGGAGTAGTACTCCTAGCCCTGTCTCTATTGTCCTTGGTGATTTTGTATATTCCACAAATGAGTGCAGTCATTCTCTGTCTCTTCCTCTCTATCTGACTTATTTCGCTTAGCAAGGTACTCTCTATGACCATCCACTTATAAGCAAATTTCATGACTTCATCTTTAATAACAGTTGCATAGTATTATGTAGATGTACCAAAGTTTCTTTAACCAGTCATTTGTTCTTGGGTACTCGGGTTGTTTCCAGATTCTGTCTATTATGAACAGTGTTGTAATGAAAATACAGGTGCAAAAGTCATTTCTACTGTTACTCTCGGGATATATTCCCAGAAGCAGTATTGTGGAGTTATATGGAAACTCAATTTCTAGTTTTTTTTTTTTAAGGAATACCCATACTGTTTTCCAAAAAGGCTGGTTCAAGTTGGCATTCCATTCCAACCAACAATGAATGGGACTCCCTTTCTCCCCACATTCATGCTAGCACTGGTTGATTTTGTTCTTTTTGATGTGTGCCACTCTGTGGTGTGAGTTCATATCTCATTGTTATTTTGATTTGCATCTCCGTGATGATTAGTGATGAAGAGCAGTTTTTCAAGTAGCTTTTGACCATTTGTATTTATTTTTTGAGGAAGCTTCTGTTCATTTCTTCTCCCCATTTACTGATGGGGTTGGAGGTTTTTTCTTATACAATTCCACTAGTGTCTTATATATCCTGCTAAAAACCTGTTATCAGATGGGTATTGGGTAAATATTCTTTCCCATTCCGTGGGCTTCCTCTATATTTTGGTCAGTGTTTCCTTTGAGGTACATAAGCTTCTTAATTTAATGTAGTCCCATTTGTTTATGTTTGTTTCCACTTGCTTGGCCAATGAATACCCCTTTTCATGAGTGTGAATCTCTTGAATATATCTATCATTATGCATTATAAGTATTTTAATAAATATTTAATTTTTAAAAAGCACTTGTACAGACATCCTAGAGACTTTTAATGAAATATATTTAAGTTTCCTAATTTTTATGGAATTGTAGATTTTAAATTATTTTAAAATAATTTATTATGAACTATCGGATGGATGCTGTGTTTTTAAAATTGATAATACAGGGGTCTGGTTTTGGTTTATTTTTTATTGTACCAGATGAATTGAGAGCTCACAACATTTTCCAAGAATCGAATTTTGTTCAAATAAGTATATTACATCCACTGCTAGAAAGCCAGGTCAAAGTGAACACTTGGTTGAGTCTATTGGGATCAGCTCCCCATTGAGTCTTTATAGAAGAGCAACTGTTTAAAAAAGAATGGAAAGTAGAACAGACACAAAGTTATAAGACAAATGTGCAGACTTTTGCTTTTAGATAGTATTCTAGGGTTTAGTAAGCCATTAACTTTAGTGCTGGAAAAATGCTGAAAGGAAGATTTAAAAATAAAATGTTGTGGCTATCCAGGGACGAAGATGCTGAAGGATCCAAGGAAGATTTTTACAATTGAAGAGGATCTCCAAGAATGGAAGGCCAGAATTAGTTGAACGTAAATATAGAAATGGTGATTGGTTCCCACTAGAGAGCTAATGGCTGTGGCAGAACACAAAAGTAGGCTTTCTCATTGGTTTTAAATATTAAGAAGAAGGCTGTGAAACATTACCAAAATAAAAATTCTGTTATATTTAATAAGAGAAAAATACCAACAGTTCTTAAAAGTGGAAACATTGTGAACAATATTAGATATGAGCTCATTAAGGACTGAGTAAATACTCATTCATGGACTCCATATTTTATTCTGCATAATAGAAGTTATCTCTCTTTGATCTACTAGTGTATCATGCAGAGAGAGCAACCTCAGTGAGCAGTTTTCTTTTTTTTTTTCTCTTTTTTTCCCTTTTTGGGTTTGTTTGTTTGTTTGTTTGGCTTTTTGAGTCACAGCCAGAGATCCTCAGAGTTACTCCTGCTTCTGCACTCAGGATTACCCCAGAGGAGCTTGGTGGGGAAGGGGGCGGGGACCATACACGATGCTGGGGATCAAACTTGGGTTGGCCATGTGCAAGACAAATGCCCTATCCACTGTACTATAACTCTAGCCCTCACTGAGCAGTTTCTAACACCTTCCATTATCCATTTTGTCATTCATTTTCCACTCCCTTCTGTTAATTTAAAAAATCACAGAAATCAGAATCAGAAATATTGTTCATTTGAAACTAAGATATTCAAGAGTTACATGATGGCTTTGATAAAAATGTAGTTATCCTTTTGATTTTTAAATGGGAATATATCTTATTTTGTGTTGATAAAAATTAAATTTGGTATTAATAAATCAGAAGGCACTGTGATATTAGATTTGAGTAATTAATTGTGCAGATGGTTTGTTGTAAATCTTTGTCTGTGAAAGGAACTGACTTTGTGTTAAATTACATGTAGGAAATCTTTATTGTTATATGCATTATAAGGCTGAAGATTTAATATATGTATAGAATAGCTATCATAAATGGTTTTGATAAAAGAAAATACATGAAAATGAAAACTTTCATCCTCCTAAAAAGGGGTATGTGAAGACCCAGGAAGGGAATATTTTTTAAAATGGACTTAAAATGGATTTAATGCCAGCTAAATGGCAGATATTTTGGTAGATATTTTTAGGTATACCAAGCTACTCTATTCAGTTAGAGACTAAAATATCAAGGAAGCAATTACATATCAAATATGTAATGACATAATGACCTAAGGATAAGTTTCTGGGGCTGGAGAGATAGCACATTGGGCACTTTTTCTTGTACACAGCCAACTTAGGTTTGATCCCTGGCATCCCATACGGTCCCCTAAGACCCAGTAGGAGTGATTACTGAGCACAGAGCCTGGAGTAAGCTCTGAGAATGCACTGACAGATGTGACCAAAACCTAAAACAAAGCAAAAGAGAGATATGGTTCTGGTGTTACATTACTTGAGTTTGAATCATTATTCTGCCAAATAATAGTGATATTGGGTGAAATATTTATTTTTAAGCTCCCGTTTTCTTATATGTAAAATATCACCAATTGGTCTTTTAAGGGTCATAAGGGTTTTTTAGAGCTTTTAGGACAATGCTGAATATATAAGCACTAGGTGAGTATTCACTTCTATTACTATTATTAAAGATTTGATGTGATGAAACATTGCCTCATCTAATTATAATCTCCAGTGAAATTAGTTAAACAAAATTTCAAAAGAGTTCTTTGTTCTCTCTCTCTCTCTCTTTCTCTCTCCATTCATCAAACACTTTTTATTGAGCACCTATCAAGAGCCTTTGATTGAGGGCCTAATAATAAGAAGACAGAACAGACACAAAACCCCAGCCCTCACAGAGCTCCTGAAGCTTACAAATCAGAAATTAACCTGTAGAGAGCATGACTAAGTTATTATGCAGAGAACCTTTCTGAAGGGAAACAAAAGGGATACCTTTGTCAAATCAGAAATAGCAATGCAATTATTGTCCGAGAAATCCAAATCAAGTTGACAATAAAGTATCATCTCACACCAGTGAGAATGGCACATATCAAAAATACTAGGGACAATCTGTTTTAGCAGAGATGTGGTTAAAAGGGAAATCTCATTCACTTCTGGTGGAAATATTGTCTGGCATAACCCCTGTTGGAAACAGTATGGAGAGTTCTCAGTGAATTTAGAACTGAACTGCCATGTGACACAGCAATATCACTTTTTGGGTATCTAGTCCCAGGACATAAAAACAATCTCAAAAGTAAAGTTGCACACCATTATTCATTACTTCACTCGGTAAAATAGCTAAGATATGAAATAAACTCAGGTGTCCAACAAGTGAATGGATTATGAAGATTTGGTATATATATGTCACTTGACATCCCATTACTCATCAGTTTGCTCAAGCAGACCCAAGTAATGTCTCCATTCATCCCTGTGATGTGCTAGTGTAGCCCAATGGCGTCTGCTCGCTCCAAGAACACGGAGAGCATCAAACCAATCATTCAGGGTCTTGACGAAGAAGTCTGACCATCTCATAGGTGGGTGGTGTTTTGACGATGCGATGTGATGTTTTGACGTCCTGTGAAATCGAGTCAGTAATGGCTCTAGTCCAGCATTCGTCTTCAAATCACCTTTTGCCTTAGATGCCATATATATATGTATATATATATATATATATATGCATATATATATATAATGGAATACTATGAAGTTGCAAGGAATGATGAAATTTGCAATTTGCTGAAACATCTGGATGGAACTGAATTATATATTGAGTGGAGTAAGTTAGACGAAGAAAGACAAAAACAGGTTGATCTCACTTAACTGTTATATAGAATACTGGGTGAGGAAATGCTTTGTAGTAAGAGGGCAATTCTTTGATCATCCTTAACCCCTGTGTTTAGAGAGGAGACAGACAGAAAAGGAAAGAAATCAGGGTGGCAAGAAGATAATGGGAAGAACGGGCATCAGGGCTGTTCACTCGTTATACTCGTGATGTAGTTGAGTGGTATCCAAAACACGGACTCAGCAAAACTGAAAAGATGAGGTCTAAGCTGCAACCACTGAAACTCTGAAATGTTCCTGTCAAGTTTACGGGTAGGAATGAGGCAGCGTCAGTGCTGGGAGGGAATACGGGAATGCTATTAGAGGGGACTTGACACTAGTGGCGGAATTGATGTTGAAAGAATATATGCCTAAAACTCAACTATCATAACTTTGTAAACGGTAATTCTTTAATTTTTAAAAATGGGTGGAGGAAGCAAAGCAGGGTCATGGATGTCACAGAAGGTCGAGGTGCATTCTCTCCATGACAATGTCAGGATGGAGGCATCAGTTAATCAGTGCACAATCCTGTCCCTTGTCCCCTTCCCCCTCAATCACAAGGGGCATAAAAAATTTATCCCAAACCTGTGTCATTGACGCAATGTTTGTGCAAGAAAATCAAGACAATAGTCTCTTAAATATGGAACTGGATAAAGGAAATAATACCTGCAGATAATGCAATATGAAAACCATTAATCAGAATTAAAGCATTTATAGCATGCTAGTTTCAAATATTCAAATGAGAATCTAGATTTTCTTCTCCCTCCCTGCTTCCTTTCTTTGATTTTTTTACTCTTCAGCCTAAAAGAGGGTATAAAATAGAAACTTACTGTAAGGTCACTTGTCAACTACAATGTAGTCAGATAATTTTTGATCTTATATATTCTATTTTTTAAACGTAAAAGTATTTGGTTACAATTAGTTTTATGTAATAATGTAATGTATACCATTTTATAAGTGTCTTCAGAGCTTGACAGCATAGTGCTCACTAGGTTTAATGTAAATGAAGGAAACTATTCAAAACCAAAATGGAAACAAGCAAACTAAATAGAAAGATGCACTGAGAAAAATAAGCTACAAGAACATTTTTTTAGTATTTATTAGGGAGTAGGTGATTCTGATTAGATAAAAAAAAATGTAAATGCATTAAAAAGAAAGCTGAATTATCAATAAAATAATTATGCAGTTTTATTGAGGGATAGAGAGGATATTTCAGCTTTTAAAATATTAAACTCTCAAAAAGATTTTCCTGTAAGAAATGTTAATATCCTTGAAAAGACTGATTAGTAGTTGGTAAGCCTTGAGCACCTCTGGGTGTGGTCCCCAAAACAAAAATAATGTAAAGCTCTTTTAAAAGGATCCTTTTACGAGTTAGAAATTGTATTTTGTACCTGATCTAAATTATTAGCCTTAAAAATATTACTAGAATATTTGCTTTTTCAGGTGTGTGTGTGTGTGTGTGAGTGTGTGTGTGTGTGTGTGTGTGTGTGTGTGTGTGTGTGTGGTGGGGTGGTGATGGATGGCTGGGACACGCCTGGCAGTTCTTGGTGGCTACTCCTGACTCTGCAGTCAGAAATTATTCCTGATGGTCCATGGGGATGATACAGGATGCCTGGATCCAGCTGGGGTTGGCCATACGCAAGACAAGCTCCCTACCTACTATACTTTCTTTCTGGCCCCACTCAAATTTTGTTTTACTAGAATATATTTATACAATGACTTTTCCCATTATAAAATAATGTATTTATGCTTAGTTTATTACATGTTGAAGCCAGGCAGTACTATTCATGTTGGTTCAACATAAAAAAAATAACACCCCAAACTTACTCTGCTTCTAATTACATTCCCACCTCATCTCAGTTTGCTTCATAGTATATAGTTTTAGAGCATGTGGTTATCTGTAAGAGCAACCTGGGCAGCTTTGCTGTGTCATAATTTCTTAAGTACTTTTGTATTACAAATAAGGTCTGGGAATTTACATTGTTAAAAATTCTTAAAGCTTCATTATTAGTAGATTGGTAAATGCAATATACTTTTGTGGTAGCTTGAGGAAGCTAAACATGAACCTTGTACCTGAGAGGGATATATACTACATCTCACTACATCCCTTGCCCTGGGATATTTTAAAAGCTAAGCTGCCTGAGTAGAGTTTCCAGATGAATTTCAGGAAACTTTGAGTCAGTGAGGATACTTCCTAAAGGACATTAGCTTTAAACTGGAAAATTAAGACTAGTTCTCATTTGCAGTTTGCGAATTGTAAAGCTATTTAAAAATATTCATTGTAGGAGTTTTTCTTCTATTACTAATATTAGTTCTTTTTAATAACTTGCATATTCAATGAATAAATCATATCATTTGAATATCAGTGGGTATTACATATATTTTTTGTTGTTTTTTATTTTGTTTTTTTTTGGAGGGGGTCACACCCGGTGATGCACAGGGGTTACTCCTATCTCTGCACTCAGGAGTTAGTCCTGACGGTGCTCAGAGGACCATATGGAGTGCTGGGAATCGAACTCGGGTCGGTCACGTGCAAGGCAAATGCCCTACCTGCTGTGCTGTCTCTCCAGCCATGACATGTATGTTTTGTTTATCATATTATCTAAAATACTTATTTTAATGCATGTTGGGTTTATATTCTTTTGTGTGAAAGTAATCCTTTTTTGACTTTATGCATTATATCACGGCGTACAAACTCAATACAACAGGATCCTTCGTGAGCTCTATTGCGGATTCACTACCAAGATCTCACTATTCTACAAAGAAGTAATCATCCATATCAAGAGAGGGGTTCAGCAGGGTGATACCATTTCACCAAAACTCTTCAGTGCCACCCTCGAGAACATCATGCAACGACTGGAATGGGAAAGCATGGGAGTGAAGATAGATCATCGGCAACTACACCACCTCCGCTTTGCTTATGACATCATTCTAATAACACCAAACATCAGCCAAGCAGCACAAATGCTGAACGACTTTGACCGTGAATGTGGAAAGGTCGGACTACAGCTGAATCTTACGAAGACAATGTTTATGAGAAACAGCCTTGTTCCTGATGCTCCATTCGCTCTCAACGGAACCACCATCTCTGAATGCAACATTTCTATATACCAAGGTCGAGAAATCAACATGATGAATGACCTGGCACCTGAGTTGTGCAGGAGGAAGAGAGCGGCTTGGAATGCCTTCAAGAGCATTGAAGAAATAACTAAAAGGACAAAGAACCTCCAGCTACGAGCACATCTCTTTGATTCCACTGTTCTTCCTGCATTAACATATGCCTCAGAGACCTGGACCCTACGAAAACGGGATGAGAACGCTATTCTCTCAAAGAGGAATCAAAAGAACTATTCTTGGAATATCACGATTCACTCAAATGAGAGATAGAATCCGGAGTTCTGATCTTCGTCAATGCTCAAGAATCAGGGACGCTGTCTCATTTGCCAAGACATCAAAAATCAGATGGGCTGGACATGTAATGAGGTTTACAGACAACCGCTGGACTAGAGCCATTACTGATTGGATTCCATGGGACATCAAAAGATCACGTGGACGCCCACCTATAAGATGGTCAGACTTCTTCGTCAAGACCCTAAATGATTGGTTTGAGGCTCTGCATGTTCCTAGAATGAACAGATACCATTGGGCTACGCTAGCACGCAACCGGGATGAATGGAGACGTTACTGGCACCTGCTCGAATAAATCGATGAATAATGTGGATTAAGTGATTAAGTGAAGTGATGCATTATATCTAAAGTTGGTCAAGAACAAAAAACAATTTCAAATAATTTGATCTATCATCTACTTTGATTCTGAATAACTGCTGACATATGACTATATATGGACATTTATGGCTTTGAATTAGATGAAATGACATCTTAATGTTTTACAAGCAACTTTTTCATTTAAAATAGAATAGGAAGGGGGTCATGTATTGTTATAAAATTTCTTCAGTGTCTGTTATTTACCACATTTGAACATCTATAACTTGCTCCTTTAATTATTCTGTAATATTTTATATATACATATATTAAGTTCTTAACTACATAAAGAAATATATTTATTTTAATAACAATATCTATGAGTTGATACTTTTCTTGACTATAAAGCACATTAAAATAGCGAACTGATTTAAAACCTTTAATGAAAAATTATATCTGGATTTAATATTCTTTTTCTTGTGCACTAGTAATTACATTCATTAAAGTTTTAATTTCAGGCAATATTGCCTGGATAAAATTAAGTAAACATCTCCTGTTAGTATCTGTATATGTATTGAACATCATTGAATTTTACTCTTCATTTCCTGCAATTTGCATTCAATTATAATAATTCTTTTCTCATTTAATGGCTACTCCTATTGTAATAATACTCCCTGTACTACTATATCATATATACAATTGTTTGGAGAGATCAGATATTTATTAGGTCCATAAAAAAGGTTTATATATTCATCTGAATTAATTGAGTTTCAATTTGATGAAAACTATGTTTTCTATAAAGCAGTTAAATTAATATCTCTTAGGATATTAGGATATATCTTTGAAGAGGTAGCTATTTTATATGAAGTGTAATTATCATTTGTAAAATTCAATCAGTGTATTTTGTTATTAAAAATAGTTTCTCACTGGATTTGATGCTGATTAACCCCAAGTATATTTATTATTCAAAAATGACTGGGGCCATGGAGTATACTTCCGTGGTAGGGCTCTTGCCTTACAGGTTTGAGGTCCTTCATGTGATCACTGCTGCTCTGCTCCAAATTTAAATACATATAAATTGAGCTGGGCTCAAACTTTAAACTCTATAAATGCAAGAATTCCATATTTTAATATTTCTCATAGTATCTTCCCCAATGATGCCTCACATATTTAAATATGTGTTATGTCACTGTCACTGTCCTACCATTGTTCATCGATTTCCTCAAGTGGGCCCAGTAACATCTGCATTGTGACAGTTGTTACTGTGTTTGGCATATCGAATATGTCACGGGGAGCTTCCCAGGTTTTGCCATGCAGGTGAGATACTCTCAGTAACTTGCTGGGCTCTCCCATAGGGACTGAGGACTCAAACTCAGGTCGGCCATGTTGGCCGCTTGCAAGGCAAATGCCCTACTTGCTGTGCTATTGCTCCAGCCCATGTATTACATATTGAACATGTTGACTCATATATGAATATGAAAATATAGGAACAAGAGCCAAAAATCATAATAATAAAAACTGAATTTTTCCTATAGTAACCTTTAATTGTTTTAAATAAATTTTATTTTGTTTTGTGTTTTGGCTACCTCTGGAGGTGCTCACAGTTTATTACTGGTTCTGAGCTCAGGAATCATTCTGGGTAGGCTCAGGGAACCTTATGGAGTCCCGGGGACTGAACATGGGTTGGCTGCATGCAAGTTAAATGCCTTAGCCACTTTACTATTGTTCCAGCTTTTGTGATAAATTTTAAAGTCTGTTTAATTTGGATGAAAGAAAAATTGATCATCTGAAAGACAATGATTTACCTTCTCTGAACTTGCTCGAATAAGCCAAAATGAACTGAATGATTTTTTCTCTCCTCTAGTTCTGGTTTTGCTTTTATTGTCCACCTTTAATTTATTGCTACTTTTAAAGAAAACCACTATAGTGAAGCATGTTCATTTTAGCATGATATTATGAATAATGACTATTCTTAGTAGTATTTCAGTCTAAAATTGAGACATACAAATTAAGCATATTTACAGTATTTACTTAATTCAATTACTGGTACATTTATTACTGTTCTTTATCATACAGAAAAGAATTATTGTAAAAATGAAGAGTATGGGTAATGTTACTACACAGAATTTAATTTCCTTTAAAATATTATAGTTGTACTCTTAGTAGTAGTTGTATTGGGACCACAACCAGTGGTGCTCAGGGATTATTCTGGCTCGATGTTCAAGGTATCACTCCTGGCAGTGCTCACTGGGCTATAGAGGGGTCAAATATTGGCTCTCATATACAATGCATGTATTCCAGCCTGTTTAATTCTCTGACCCAATAAATTATGGTTTTAAAATGAGCTGTGTGCTTATGTCACCTTGATATGATTTTGAGTATTAATCCTTTAAGCATAGGACATCACTGCCCTCCCTTCAACGATTTGCTCGAGCGGGCCCAGTAATGTCTCTATTGTGAGACTTCTTGTTACTGTGTTTGGCATATTGAATACTCTCGGTAGCTTGCCAGGCTCTCCAAGAGGGGCAGAGGAATCAAACCCGGCTCAGCCCGGCTGGCTGCGAGCAAGGTAAATGCTCTACCACTGTGCTATCACTCCAATAGACAAAAACATTAGTGACCTATTAATAGATAAGGCATTTCCAAATTAACAGGATAAATAATTTGTCATAGATAATATAATTATAACCCAGAAACTAAGCTCTAATCTTTGAGGAAAGATGAATGTTTCTTTCTGAGTAAATGTTTCTTTCTGAAGAAAAAAAAAAAATCAAAGCTTAGGAAAAGTTTTCAATATACCAAAAAATATTTTTCATTCTTTTCTCTCCATTAAGTATATATTATTTGAGTAGATAATCTCAGAATATCCAATAATCCAAACACAAAGCCACACAGCAGGTAGGGCATTTGCCTTGCACACGGCCGACCGGCCAACCCATTCATGTTTGATTCCTCTGTCCATCTTGGAGAGCCCAGCAAACCACTGAGAGCATCTCACCCACATGGCAAAGCCCGGCACGCTACCCCTGATGTATTTGATATGCCAAACGCAGTAACAACAAAGTCTTGCAATGTAGACATTACGGGGCCCGCTCCAGCAAATCAATGAACAATGGGAGGACAGTGCCACAGTGTAATGCTACATAAATTCTTTCAGGTTTTTGAAGATCCTCATTTTACATCAATTTAGGTAATGTGGAAGATAAGTGATAAATCATGGTTTTAGGGCACCGACTGAATATTTTTTTCTGAAGTTGCTTTTGGCTTGCCCTAAACATTTTGCTTTTACAGAAATGGGAATAAATTAAGATCTTAATCCACATACTATTAATGTATTATTAGAAAATGTAAATATAACTGGTGGAGGCTTATTAAAATTAAATTAGGATGTGACAGAAAGTGTGACGTGAGAGAACAGAGAAAACAAAGAGGAGACTACTACAGATCAAAGATGACATATTAGTATAGTAGTTTTGTGGTACCACAAGAAACATTATAATGTATTTTCTTTAAATTATATTATATGATGTTACAGGACAGGTCTCCCGTGTAAATATATCTAGCACACTGTTAAATAATTGGGCTCAGGATAGATGCTGGAATTTAGTCTATCTAATACTCTGGAATTCTGTCTTTTGTTGTCTTCACATATACACAAGTACTATAACTGACATATGTGTATGCACATGTGAGAATATCTGCACGTGCATAATCAAAAATTCATTATATTGAGGCACAACTCTATGACTGTGAATGTATTTGTATGCATTAATACAGCAAGCATATATAAAGAAAGGGGAAAGCACCCAGTTGTTTTTTATCTCTGAAGAATCATGTGTATAGCAAGGATTATAGGGGGTAATAAAGTAAGAGAGGGTTGGCTCTGAAGAGGATGCTGTAGAGGAAAGTTACTGTAATTTAGCAGTTCAATCTCTTAGAAGCAAAACGCTCATTGTAGTATCCAGAGTGGTAGTACAGCAGCTATGCTTGTCTTGCTTGCAGATCAGCCCAAGTCAATTCTTGGTATTGCATATAGTCTCCTAAACACTGTCTGAAGTGATTCCTGATTTCAGAGCGAGGAATAAGCCTTTGGGCACCCCAATATGTGTCCCCCAAACTAACACCTCCAACAAAGACTCATGTATTAAGAATGAGCTCACTTAGGAGATGGAATTTTCATCACTGCTATGAAACATTATTTATTATTATTATTATTATTATTATTATTATTATTATTATTATTACACCCCATATCATGAAATTGTGATTAGAAAATGATCCTAACAGGCATGGATCATGCAATTTAAACATTTGCCAGTGAAAAACAATGAGCACAAAATCATCTTTACTTTGCACAAGTTTTTGTATTTATAATATATTTATAATTTATGTTTTAGAATAAATATAATTTTATTACAGTAGTCACTTTTCTGAGAACTTCAGGGAAGGAAGCACTATCTGAGAGTTGGGAATTACATTCTAACTTAACCTTGTTACATACTTTTTGTTAATGTGGCTACAAAAAGACCAAAGAACCTCCAGATGCGGGTTTCTCCATGTTTCAGTCCCATGTTAATCTTGTCCTACATATGTCAACAATGTTCTCAAAAAATCCTCAATTGTAAAATGAATTCTGTAGATGCAGTTGACTCAAACTGGGAAGCACTGATGACAAAGAAAAGTCTCCAAGTTTATGAATTAGTACAAAAGTATAGGAAAAAGAGAAAAATCGGAGTATGATTAAGTTTGGGAAGATGTGACTCAATTATAGGTAGCAAGAGACCTCGAATAATGTGGAAAAGATTAGTTTCCAGATGGAAATGGAATTTCAACTGATTACAACTATCAAGAAATAAAGTAAAGTTGAGAGCTATACCACAAGTTAAGAATGAAGACAACTTTTATATTATTTGCCTTGGAAAAATATATGGAATATATATAAAGTGTTCATACAGTGAATTGCCAGTGTTATTGAGGTAAGAATTCAGATAGTTTGATCTTGTATTTCTAAGTATGATATATACAGAGTAAATTGATGGCACAAAACTTGCAACTCTTTTCTTAAATAAGTTGGGTATTTTGCAGTCTGAACAGCGAATGATTTTAGGTTATGAAGGCAACATGACAGAGGTGGAATTACTGAAATTTTTGGAGAAAAGTGATGTTGTTTCCTAGAAACAAGAATAATGTTTCTTAGAAACAAGAATAAGAAACAAGAAACAGAAATCACCTGTTTTTAAGGGTTGTTTGTGTTGATGTCCACTTAGAAAACATTTTAATTGTCCACTTTCAAAATGAAAGGAATGCATAGAAAATACTGGAAAAGATTTCGTTTGTAACTTTATAGAATCTCCCTTTAACTATGAATCCAGGTTGTTCCTATTCCTCCAGGGTAAAAAGAGATAGTGAAAAGCAAAACAGGCAGCTTTAAATTTTAGATGTTGGGGACTGAAGGGATAGTACTGTTGGTAGGACATTTGCCTTGCGTGTGACTGACTCAGGTTTGGTTCTCTTGCATTCCATATGGACCCCCAAATACCGCAAAGAGTAAATTCTGAGTGCAGAGCCATAAGTAGCCCCTGAGCATTATTGGGTGTGACCAACCTTTGTAACCCCACCCAAATTTAAATACATCTTCATTTTGGAAGACATCTGTCCATGTGAGAATTTATATACATGCATGTACAAAAATGCATTGTAGGCATAACTATATCATGAAGAATAAAGATAGTGAACATTGAAGAAGACATTTTATTTGTTTTCGAATCACATAGGGCTGTGCTCTGGACTTACTCCTGGTTCTGTGCTCTGAAGTCACTCCTGGCTGTGCTCTGGGAAACAGACATCACAGGAGATCAAACAAGGGTCAGCCACATGCAAGACATCTTAGTCCAGTATATAATCTATGCACTATTCTGTACTATTCTCCACTCTGAAAAACCTAATTTTTATTTATTTTTTTGTGGTACCAAAAGATTCCTCCGCCCCTCTTGGAGAGCCCAGCAAGCTACCGAGAGTATTCGATATGCCAGACACAGTAACAACAAAGTCTCCAATGGAGATGTTACTGGGCCCGCTCGAGCAAATCGACGATCAACGGGAGGGCCTTTACCTTACTTACCTTACCCAAAAGTAAACCTAGGGTCTCATATATACACAGACCATGTACTCGAATACTGAGCTAGTGAAGAAACGACTTGTAACCAGGGAAATAAATGTACCCGTTGCTAATCATGACTTCATTGTCTTTACAAGAAGAAAAGTATTATTGTTACTAAAATCTAATCATGCATTTGTTTAAGCATGAATCTTTTTCTCTATATTATCCTCTGTAGTTTAATTTTATGTGAAAGAATATCTATTTACATTATTATTTGTTGTTATTCATTCTGGTGCATCTTTAAAAAATTCTCAACTGTTTCGTCTCATATAAACTTTCTTCAGCTCAGTTTAAGTATGTCAACTGAGGGAGATACTTGACTTTTATAGCTAAAAAGATTAAAAGGAACAGGTCAATTCAAAACATTGATTTTTTTACTTAGATGAACCTTTTTTACATGTCTATTTACTTAAGACCAATTTTGCACAAGACTTACCTTGGATTTTTGTCTCTTCTCCATATACCTTCTAATAGAGATACATATCAGAAATTTACCTTATTGTTTGTTACTCTTATAGTAATTTAATCTTAATATAAGAAATCAATCTTAAATTAGAACTCTTACTAGAAACTCAAAGGTTTATATTATTGTATATTTAGTTAATCAAAAATCAATTGCATGATTATATCAATATTAGTATATTATTTAATGGTGCTTTATTAAAACTTTTCACTCTTTCACTCCTATATATTGATTTTAACACAACTTTTATATTCCACTAGCCTTATTATAAAATTTTATTAAGAAAGTATTAGATATGAAATAGATTTTATGACACAAAAATTGAAAGTGAGTTTATTTTAACTTTGACTCTTTGTGCTTTTTGGGTCACACCCAGCGATGCATAGGGGTTACTCCTGGTTCATGCACTCAGGAATTACTCCTGGCTGCGCTTGGGGGATGCTGGGAATCGAACCCGGGTCTAGTCGCGTGCTAGGCAAACGCCCTACCCACTGTGCTATCGTAACTCACTTTACTTATGTAAAAATTTCGCACCTTTAAAATGTTGCTGAGTTCTTGGAATACCAATTTTCTTTTACATATAATACATATAATAATCACTATTTGCTATCTAGATAATGTAATATTTTCTGTATCAGTAGGAAGTCCTAAGAGAGAAGGATACTTGGAGGGTAAAAGGACATAAGTAAATCATATTCTAGGGTGATCAATATTGGAAGGAGTGTTAGGGTAATCCCCTAGGTAAACTCAATGAAGTGTTTGTATATTATTATTTAGAGTTATTGCTTCCTCCTTTGTTAAGCAATTTCTTAGAAGGAACAGTTAGGTAGATGTTTCATCTTTTGAAAGAAGATCCATTTCATTTTGCTTTAGAGAACGAGCTATCACAATTTTTTTATTTGGAAAACTACTCATTTAAAATAGTTCCCATTTTGAAAAAAAATGATAACAGTTCTAACAGTTGTACAAACACTTGCATTTGAGCTATTATGCTTTTTTAATAAATATATGATCTATAGCCAAGATAAATCAAATGACTGATAAACATTTCAAGTATTTTTTTATGAACCATGTAATTTCTTCTATTTAGCACTTTTATTTCATAGTCCTGTTTCTTCCACTTCTTAGTTTTCTATTTTATGGATTTTACTTAAATATCAACTAATTGCACTTTGACTTCCATGAGAGTACTTCTGTTCAAAATTCTTTTTTAAGTTATCAATGATTTTCTTATTGTTATTGCAATATAATATATTTTTAATCTCTGTTTTAGGTGTTCATTCATATTGAGCTATTTTCTTCCTAATTAAAAAAAGTTCTTTCACTTCTTTGAGCTTGGAGTGTATAACTAAATTAATAGTTTTTAAAAAGTTCTATGTGACATCACAGCCAAGAGAAACATAGTACTTAAATTCAAACATCCTAACTTTGAAAACTCTGATAGATGGAAATGAACCTGTTGGATTAAAATCCTGTTCTGAAGAAATGTTTAGAAAAGTTCTCAGCTTCTCAAGAGGAGGGAGAGGGAGAAGTGGGAGAGAAGGAGGGGGAGTGGGAGGAGAAAAGGGGGAGGGAAGAAATGGAGTGGGAGAGAAGGAGAGGAAGAGTGGGTTCAGAGGGATTCAAGAAAATCTTGAATGGGAATGATTGCTTGGCACATTTATTCATCTGTAACTTTGCAAATTATCTGTTTCTTATATATGACCCAGATGTTGAAATGAATTCATCATGGATCATGTGATGGCTAAGTCTGATGTGCCGGATGTATAGTATATGGACAAAAAAAATCCATCACAGGTGACCACAACCCTAATGCTTTCTAAGACAACACATTTCAAGCTAGAAAAGAAATGACTGAAACTGATAATTCTACCAATAGAATTTCAATTGTAAGTTTTAAAAAAACTTGTAGAAAATATTTCTTGTAGGAAAATCTTTCTTGCACTTTCAGGTGTTGTGGGCTGTGTCTCCCTGGCCCTTAGTTTCAAGTATGCCATTTGAAACCCTAACCATCAACGTGAGGGAATTAGGAAATGGGATCATGGGAGATAATAAAAATTAGTCAAGTCATGAAGGTTACCCTATTAGGGGTTTAGTGACCTTATAAGAAGAGACACCTGAGAACTTTTTCTCTTACATGTGTGTATATAAATAGGGAAATGTGAGCACATATTTAGGGATTAACACTTACAGTCTAAGAGAAAACACCTAATATTGGAACCCACCCAGTCAGATCTTTCATTCCTAAGTCCAGGATTGTGAGAAATTCCTAGTTTTTTTATTTTTATTTTTATATCATAAAAATATTTTATTTTTATCATAGCAAACCAGATATGTTAATATATTGACTGATCTGTCCATGTAACATTTAATGTATAGCTTTATAGGTATAACTCAATGCATCATTTAAATATTAAGAAATAATTACTGAAAAACAATTACTTTGGACATAAGATACTCTTGTTAGTTGAAGGATACTATCTCCAAGTTGTTTAACATTTTTCTTGAAGAACATCATTATCTCTGTCTAACCAGTTGAATCTCTAAAATATGAAGTGTCTATTCAGCACAGCGGGTTGGGCGTTTGCCTTGCACGCAGCAAACATGGCCGACCCAAGTTCGATTCCTCTGCCCCTCTCAGAGAGCCCAGCAAGCTACTGAGAGTATCTCGCCTGCATGGCAGAGCCTGGCAAGCTACCCGTGACGTATTCAATATGCCAAACACAGTAACAACAAGTCTCACGAAGGAGACATTACTGGGCCCACTCGAGCAAATCGATGAACAACGGGAGGACCGTGACTGTGACCATGACTTAATTCAAAATAAAAAGTGGAGTATTATTCCATAAATCTTAACTTTCACTGTATCCCCTTTAAAATTATTTACTACCTAGACATAAGCAAATAATGTTCTAAAATAAATTAATTAATATTCATTTTAGACCATGTATAACATGAACAAAATTAATTAGGGCTGCCATAATGCCTCAATTGAAAACAAATATTTATTTTTCTATTTTATTATGTACCATATTCCTCAGTGCTCAGGAATTCCACTTGACTCTGTGCTTGGAATAACTTCTGGTGGTGCTTGGGGAACATATAGTGATTAAGATGTGGCTTTTCTATGGATAAATATGGCGACATGATTAGGAGGGGTCAGTTGTTATCAGGAAAGAATCCTAAAGAGTTACAGTGTATTCTTTGATTGTGAAGGACCCAAATTTGATCCTCAGCACTGTATAAACAAACATTACTTAAGAGGTCTTACAAAAAAGGAGATAAAATATATGGATGTTTTTATTATATGTTTACACTACCAAATCACCCTTATTATTAATACTTGTTATATTAAACATTTGTGTTAATATACTACTAATTTTATAGAAAGTAATATTCATATCATAGATGTTCTATATGCACATTAAAAACAAACTAATTAATGAACATCATTGGAATCTTATATTTGTCATAGTAGTGCTATAAGAAACATATTTATTCATAACACTTTGTTTTGACTTCTACTAGTCTAAGATTTCTACCCCAGAATTCATTGACTTAAACACCCCCCACAAATTCACAGTTATTATTTCTTTTTACCATCAGATTATACCTAGAATGCTACCTCCAGAATTATATAAACACACCTTTTTCATTCTACTTTTGCCAATAGTAGTATTCATTATTCTTTTTAATCTTTGAAGCATATGAATCAGGTAGCTTAAGTGTGTAATTATAGTTGGTAGGATCAATGATATATTTAGCTTAAATTATAGAAATCTGAAAATTGTGTTTGATAATTCATTGAGTGTGATTTTCAGAGGTAGACATTATAGTTCTTTATTTACTTATTAACTATTCTTGGCACCTTTGGTCTTTAATATAAAAATATATCTTATTGTAAAAGATTTGAATATATTTAATATTTATATGATTTGTTATTACTGAAGATGTGAAAGGTATCAAGTTTTGACATTGGTAAAGAGAAAGCTGGAGTAGCTATAGCAAGTTCCAAAGTTTTTGATTTTGTCTGGATGGTGAAAATATTGAAAGGCAGTCCGTTTCTAGCTTTCCTTAACAGCATAGGAATTATCCTTCACTTGTTTTTGTCCTTACAACCCTGCTCTCATTCAATACATCATCAAATTCATTGAAGGTGGATGTCACCACCCACCTGAACCTTTCTCCTTCATTTTCTGTCCTCACTGTCATTCTCTGTCAAGATGGCTGTGGCCAAATTTTGCCTAGATTGCTTGTAACTGGGTCAATACTGCCAGTTAAAATCTAATCTTAGTGCTGCAATTTTGCCTAAGTGCCATAATTGCAATACATTCTTTTGCTTCTCCAAAATATTCATGGTCCCTACTCATAAAGGATCACATTCTTTCCTGTCACTGCTTTGACTCTGCCATAGGGTTTCACTATGTGAGTGGGAGTGTTATGTGTCACAGCTTCAAAGACAACATGCATTGGCACCACTAGTCTTTTTCCTTTGTCACAAGAACAGTGATATCTTCGGTTTTGTTCCTTCATTTAGTTCCTGAAGTTTTAAAAATGTAATTCAGAGACACCGTGGATTCATAGCAGATGCATAATCAATTTTAATATGAAACCTAAGTTGCAGACCATCACTTAATCACTTAACTTCCCTTTAGTCGTTGATTTCCTCGAGCGGGCGCCAGTAACGTCTCCATTGGTCCCTGTCGCGTGCTAGTGTAGCCCAATGGCATCTGTTCGCTCCGGGAACATGAAGGGCCTCAAACCGATCATTCATGATCTTGACGAAGAAATCTGACCATCTGGTAGGTGGGCGGCCACGCGGTCTTTTGACATCCCGTGGAACCCAGTTGGTAACAGCTCTAGTCCAGCGGTCGTCTTTAAATCTCATTACGTGACCAGCCCATCTGATTTTCAACACCTTGGCAAATGAGACAGCGTCCCTGATTCTTGATCGTGGACGGATGTCAGAACTCCAGATTCTTTCTCTCATTTGAGTGAAACGTGGTACTCCAATCATAGCTCTTTCTATTCTTCTTTGGGAGACACAAATAGCGTTCTCATCTTGTTTGCATAGGGTCCAGGTTTCTGAGGCATATGTCAATGCAGGAAGAAAAGTGGAATCAAAGAGATGTGCCCGGAGCCGGAGGTTCTTCATCCTCTTCGTACGCTAGCATCAGATGCATCCATCGAGGACCTGATGGTACAAGCGCGAATGATCAAGTACGACATCATTGGTCTGACCGAGACAAGAAGGCATGAATCTCACCATGCCGTTTTCAACACTGGAGAAGAATTGTTCCTCGGAACATGCGATAAAGAGGTGTTGGAGGCGTCGGTGTCCTTGTCAACACAAACTTGGCCAAGAGCATTGATTCATTCGAATGCAGACCATAAAGCAAAGAGTAATTACTCTTCAATTCTAACACTGTTAAAGTTTCTTATTGTGTATAATAACTGAAAATGTCTTATCACACTCCCTAAAACTCCATGTATTTCAGAACCAATGAATTGTCTCCTTGGCTCACTGAATCCAAACCTCTTGATCGTCAACTCTGGATTCTTTCTCTCATTTAAGTGAAACGTGATACTCCAAGCATAGCTCTTTCAATTCCACTTTGGGAGACACAAATAGCATTCTCATCCTGTTTGCATAGGGCCCAGGTCTCTGAGGCGTATGTTAATGCAGGAAGAACAGTGGAATCAGAGACATGTGCCCAGAGCCGGAGGTTCTTCGTCCTCTTAGCTATTTCTTTGACACTCTTGAAGACATTCCTAACTGCTCTCTTCCTCCTGCGCAACTCAGGTGCCAGGTCATTTGTCATGTTGACTTCTCGACGTAGGCACACATAATTTTTGCATTCGGAGATGGTCGTTCTATTGAGAGCGAATGGAGTGTCAGGAACAAGACTGTTTCTCATAAACATTGTCTTCGTGAGATTCAGCTGTAGTCCGACTTTTCCACACTCGTGGTCAAGTTTGGCCAGCATTTGTGCTGCTTGGCTAATGTTCGGTGTTATTAGAATGATGTCATCAGCAAAGCGGAGGTGGTGTAGTTACCGACTGTCTATCTTCACTCCCATTCCTTCCCATTCCAGTCATCACATGATGTTCTCAAGGGTGGCACTGAAGGGTTTTGGTGAAATGGTATCACCCTGCCAAACCCCTCTCTTGACATGGATGATCACTTCTTTGTAGAATGGTGAGATCCTGGTAGTGAATCCATAATACAGCTCACAGAGGATACTGATGTATTAAGTTTGAATTCCCTGATTGCATAGGGCTTCAATGAGCACTTCCATCTCAACAGAATCAACAGACCTCCACTACCCAGCTGCCGCCACACTCCAGGACACTTTCTGGACACTCGGGCTGAGACTCACGCATGACTGAAGCCCCACAGAACAAGATAAGCAGAACTCTGAGACCTTGGACTCCAGGCTCAACTGACCCGGGGACAGATATCCTCTGCTTGCTCCCACCAACTACAGGTGACGAAGGGATTAAAACCAGGAGCCCCTTTCCTACCCTACCCTTCCCTGTCTGCTTCCACCAACTGGCAGAGACCCAGGGACTTGATTGCGCACAGAAGACTCATCCTACCCCTACTGCTACCAGATAAATACCTCACCAGCAGACCTCCATTACCTCCACTACCAGCCGCCACCATGCTCCAGGACGCTTTCCGGATCACGGCCTCAAAGTGGCCATGTGACACATTGTAAGACACTTGATATCCATCTTCCAGAATTGCTGCACCATATTTGATAGGGTTCAAATATGGTTTGAACCATGGGAACACGTACAAGGGTGATTAGAGGCCACCCCAAAGCCTCTATCCATCTCGGAGAGCCTGGCAAGCTACCGAGAGTATTTTGCCTGCACGGCAGAGCCTCGCAAGCTATCCATTGTATATTCGATATGCCCAAACCAGTAATTACATTAGGTCCTATTCTCCTGACCCTGAAGGTGTCACCAATATGGCAGCATTGAGAAGGATGAGGAAGGAGAGGCTTATAAAATCTCAAGGCCGAACTAGGCTGCCAAAATGTAGAAAGACAAAAATGATTGTCTGTACTTTCAATGCACATACGCTAGCATCAGATGCATCCATTTAGTACCTGATGGTACAAGCGCGAAAGATCAAGTACAACATCGTTGGTCTGACCGAGACAAGAAGGCATCGATAACATCACGCTGTTTTCGACAGAACATGCGATAAAAGAGGAGTTGGAGGCCTCAGTGTCCTTGTCAACATGAACTTGGTCATGAGCATTGGTTCATTCAAATGCCTAACAACCTGAATCGGACAATTACACTTGAATAGATGTGGCCCACTGCCAGCAGTTTCTATCTTCGTTGTCTATGCACCAACATCCAATTATGATGAAGGAATAATTGAGAAGTCCTACATGGAGCTGGAAAAGTTCTATAAAGAGGACCACACCTTCTACAAGATCATTGTCATGGGGATGTAGTATAAAACTTAATAGCTGTAGTTTAAAATATTCTGTTAAATATACTCAAGTATTTCTGAGAGAGCAGATCTTAAGAGTTCTCATCATAAAAAAAAAAGTGAGGGGGCATAAATATGTCTCTGTAGTAGATCACTATCAAAGGATGTGTGAGCCCCTGAATTCAAGTTCTTGTACAGACTCTCTCCCCAAGAGTAACTCTGCATGCAATGGATGTTAGCTAATTTTCTGTGGTGATCACTTTTAATGCACAAAAATTTGGAATCATAATACAGTGCACCTGAAATGAATATAAAATTTTATACCGATAATAGCACAGGTATACAAATTTGAGTGACCAAAACTTTACTAAAATAAATTCAAACAGATCATTTCTTATACATTAATTATTTATGTAGATCACTACTCTTTATGTGTTTGGCAGCATAGTGAGATTATGACATTGTAGTGGAACCTCAAGCAGAATGCTTAGGTTCAAGTCTTGAATCTGTGTGCCTGTGGGATATTCCCTGAATCCCTTTATGCCTTATTTTCTCCATCTGTGCAACTTAATTTGAGCAATAATAGCATTTTCCTTAAAGGTCATTATGAGAATTAAACATTTAATAACTTCAAAATGATTATCAACAGTACTTTCATATAGTAAATATTTTATAAATATTGGTAAATTAGAAATTGCAGTATGTCTTCTTTCCATAGTCCCTATCACTTAAGAGCTTCTTGAAATAAATTGAACAGGGTTTAATTTTTTTAATTTTAAGGCAGAAACCTTGAAATCAATGAAACTTAATTTTCATCACAGTAACTTTGTGTTTCCACATAAGCGTTAGTGAATTATACTATGGAGCAAGACAGATTAAACTAGGAAGAGATAATATGGATTTGAATTTTTTTCTATACTGATTTTGGTGGTGGAGTTAATTAGACAAGCAAATGATAGGGTTATGGGGCATGAGGGGGAAAGTAATACAAAAAATATAACTCCTAGTCCTAAACATCCAAATTTAGATTTTGATGCCTTTTTCTGAAAGAGGGGAATCTCGGGAATCGCTGTCTGTGGGTACCAAGAAACAATTGATTCTATTTTGGAAATATGAACACAGAGATATCCACTTTATTTCCATTGTGAAATTGTAGGGTAGAGTTTTGTACACGATTGTACACACACAAAAAATCAAACACAACTAGGGCTTTCAAATGTACCTGACAAAATCATTATCATTGTAGAGAGTAACTAGAGAAGACTTATGTATGAAGTATTGAGCCCTCAAACATTTCTATACATAAAGTTAGAGTGGAGAAGTTGGAATATCCTTTATTCTGAACTGCAACGTATTTGTCAGTGATGTTTAGGGAGTAGGTATGAAAATACTAGAAAATTTTTGCTATAGGAGTTACAAATCTAAATTCTACCTTGTCTTCAGAGCACAATTATTAAAAGGATTTGTAACATTTAAGATTTTCAAATGATATTAACTTATGAACAAACTTCTTTCATGCCCCCTCCATAGTATTCTGCAATATAGCTTCCAGGTAAAAGAAGTTCTTAAAATGTTTTTTATTTTAAATTAATTGGAAAATAGGAGCAATAGCACAGCGGTAGGGCGTTCGCCTTACAAAGTGGCCAAGATGGCCGACCCGAGTTCGATTCCTCCGCCCCTCTCGGAGAGCCCGGCAAGCTACCAAGAGTATCTCGCCTGCATGGCAGAGCCTGGCAAGCTCCCCGTGACGTATTCGATATGCCAGACACAGTAACAACAAAGTCTCCAATAGAGACGTTACTGGGCCCGCTCGAGCAAATTTTTAGATAACTTCAAAAATTTACATTTTGCAGAAATATTTAACATAGCTTTCAATGAGCAATAAAATAGTGTCAATAATATTATACTTATTTTTCTTTTTTTTATTAAATTTATTTATTTATTTATTGAATCACTGTGGGAAAGGTTACAAAGCTTTCAGGTTTATGTCTCAGTCATGCAAATATCAAACACATTTCCCTTTACCAATACTTATTTTTTACCATGAAGAACCCCAATAAAACCCCACCCCCGACCCCTCCCCGTCCCTGTGAGGCAGATGAATTCTAGTTAACACTCTATCTGCTTTGATTAGATTCATTGTTTCAATAAAAGATGCACCACTATTATTTAGAGTTCCCCCCCCCCCCCCATCAGACATGCTGAAAAAGCATTGTGAAGTGATTTGCTTTCTACAGCTGGGTTCAAGAATTAAATGTTGGTTTTGGATTTCTGCTATTTTACCTATTGACCCTGGAAGTATTTCTACTGAAAGTCAGATAGTTAAGAAATTGGTTTCTGTGTTCTGGAGTCGTGGCCGTGCTGGAGAGCCGCTCGTGGGGGCAACTGGTGGCCTCGGTAGGGCGTGAAGGGCGGACCGAAACGCCCCCCTTCCCATGAGGTTTTAGTCGCCCCCACACTCCCGGCTCATACCTGCTGTCCACAAGGCTCCCATGTGGCCGCCATCTTTCTTTCCAGAGAGGAGAGGGCGAATGGGGCAACACCCTTTCCCCTCCGGCAGACTTGATGGCCTGCATCAACGCATAGTCCGTTCACTTTTCTGCTCCAAGCTGCTGGGTTCTGCATTAAGTCCTTGTGCTTCTGGGGCCGTGGCTGTGCTGGAGAGCCGCTCGCGGGGGGCGACTGGTGACCTCAGTAGGGCATGAAGGACGGACCGGAACGCCCCCCCGACCCCTGAGATTTTAGTCGCCCCCACTCCCCCGGCTCATACCTGCTGTCCACAAGGCTCCCATTTGCCGCCATCTTTCTTTCCAGAGGGAGGAGGGCGGAAGGGAGCAACACCCTTTCCCCTCTGGGCAGAAATGATTGCCTGGATTAACGCATAGTCCTTTCACTTTTCTGCTCCAAGCTGCTGGGTTCTGCATTAGGGGGCGTTCAGGTCCGTCCTTCACGCCCTACCGAGGTCACCAGTTGCCCCCCACCAGCGGCTCTCCAGCACGGCCACAGCCCCAGAAGTATACTTATTTTTCATCCAATTAAAAAATCCTCATTTGTTGGAAAAAATAAATCTTTGATGAAAATGTTTCATGATTGTTTTCCATGGATCACTTTCCATTTTTATAACTTTTAGAGCTCTCATTCTTAGCTAAAACAGTGCCATGTCTATTAAGTATAATTTCCATATCTTTAACTTCCCACTTCTGTAATCAGTCTTGTGGGAAGCCAAGAGCCCTCTCATAGACCCTGGCCATGGTTCCCATGTTAGGAACTGCTTGGGACAGACATTGGTGACAGTCTCCCAGGACTTCCTGATTTGGCGCCCAAGTGGGGTGGTGTCTAGGAGACGACCTCCGAACTCCCCTCCAGGAAGCAGGAAGCGGCAGCTGCTGGGACTCACAGGAAGGTGAATGCGCACCTAATCAAAATCCCCACCTCGTGATCGAGGCCGAGGGGGCAGCATCAGGGGAGAATTGAGTGTTCAGTCTCATATGAGGTATATGAGACGGTCACTGGGTTGGATAAGGCCCCCCCCCACGCTCCTTTGTTGTGTCCTTTGTGGAATGTGTGTGTGAGTGAATGAGCGGTCAGAGGTGTCCTCGCTTCTGATTTGAGTCTGTGGTTCCAAAGCTGGGCACCCTTAAGGTTCCTGAAAAGGCTACAGAATCTGGTTGGGCTGTCTATGGTTCCACAGGAAACATCTGCCTTTCTCTTTCCCTAGGGCTAAGTTTCCCACTGGCCAGACAAGCACCTGAGTGGGCCCCTTTGTTGGGCCTCCCCCGTGTCTTGCATCTGTTTCTCCCAGGTATTCACGCGGGGCTTCAGCCTTCCAGTGACCCATCTCCTGTCTTGTCTCTATTCATGTTTTTTCTTTTCTGCCTTCTAGTCCTTCTGTCTGTGTCACAATTGAGTGTTCAGTCTCATATGAGGTATATGAGACGGTCACTGGGTTGGATAACGCCCCCCCTGCGCCCCTTTGCCGTGTCCTTTGTGGAATGTGTGTGTGAGTGAATGAGCGGTCAGAGGTGTCCTCGCCTCTGATTCGAGTCTGTGGTTCCACGGCTGGGCACCCTTAAGGTCCCCGAAAAGGCTACGGAATCCAGTTGGGCTGTCTGTGGTTCCACGGGAAACATATGGTCTATGGTGGTGCTGACTTAGACGTCGGCCGTAAGTCACCTTTGGCTGATCCACTACGGCTAAGTTTCCCACTGGCCAGACAAGAACCTGAGTGGGCCCCTTTGTCGGGCCTCCGCCGTGTCTTGTGTCTGTTTCTCCCAGGTATTCTCGCAGGGGACAGCCTTCCAGTGACCCATTTCCTGTCTCGTCTCTCTATGTCTTGTCTGCCTCCTACTTCTTTCACCTGTCTTACTCCTTCTCTCCTTCCTATATTTCTCATTTTCTATATTCATGTGTATCTGTATCTCTGAACTAAGCAAGAAGGAATTGTTTGTTTGTGGTTTAAAGACCTCCCTTAAGCACTGAGGAATCTAGGTAAAGAAAAAGGACCTTGTCAATTTCTTTCTTCTTGAAAATGCGTATATAAGAAAAGCAGGGGCTGTGACTGTCTTAAATCCCCATCTCGGTCTTTTCCTACTGGCAATGAAACTTAGAGACCTTCTTAAAGGGCTATGGCCCTTCTGCTCCACAGTCCCCAGCTCTCGGCCTCCCTCTATCCCCTCCCCTTCTATCAGCCCAATCTTGTTTCGGGTCGCCCGGTTAGTGGGCCGATCTCTCTCCCTCTCACTCTCTCATTTCCCGGCGTTTCCTCCCTGTGGGCACGGGGTCGAGCACTTAAAGGCCGCTAGGGCGCTCGCTGCTGGAAGACTCCCGTGACAGGATGAGGGGATCACAGCCTGGATTTCCAGAATAAAATCATGTCCCCCGCAGAAGAAAAAACTGTGCAACGTTAGGTACTCGTCAGTTAAGCACATCCACGTCCCCACATTTGAAAACGCTGCCTTTCTCTTTCCCTCTCCCTCCACCCTCCTTTCTTAGGACCTTGGGAAATTCGCTTAGCAAAAGGGAACTCTTTGTTGTGGGTCTTAGGGACTCTCTTCCAGTTCCAGTTACTAGCACTACAGAGTAGCTTTGTCATGTTAAATGAGATTGAGAAAAAAAAAAAAAACTTGGGATTGCCTGAATGATTTCTATTTGACCCTCGGTCCAGGAGAGGTACTGGGAGTTTTGTGGATTATAGGACATTTTGAATCGGATGTAGAGGACGCTGTGAAAGATTCAGAGGCCTTCTTACGAGAGAAAAGCCTCTCGGGGCCTCCTATCCCGTGAAAAAGTCCATGTCCCAGTGCCCCTCGGTTACTATCCTCATGCCTGTTTCTGAGGCTAATGTTCCTCGCTTATCCCCAGTTCTTAAGGACAATCCCACAGATCCACCCTCTTCTCCCCACCATGACTCCTCTTCTGTCCTCTCCCCAGAGGATGAGGCAGACCTCCAGCAGGAGGCTGCCCGATATCACGAGCTCAAATGGCCCCCACACCTCCCAACCTTTTCTTCCTGACCTCCCCCTTACAATCCTAAAATGTATTTGCAAGAGAAAATTGACCTCTCTTTGGCCGCAGAATTCCAGAGTTATGCACTGCAAATTAGTAACTTGATCTGGAAAACCTGGTGCCAGGAGAAGACTTGGAAGAACTGAAACCCCGAAAGTGAAAATCACATACACGCCCTTTGGGAAAATTCAGAAATCTCTGTGTGATTGGTGAGTGTGGTGTGCACCCGTGAAAGTGGAGGACCGGTCCGAGTGAGTGTACGAGTGTGATCTGCACGTGTGTTCCTAGTGTGTGTATTGTCTTAATATCTTTCTCCTAGTTCTGTTTATTAAGATTGTTTAACATGGGTCAGAATCGATCGACCCCCAAAGCTTTAATTCTTGATCACTTCTCTGAGATCCACAGGAAAGCTCAGGATCTGGGCCTGAGGGTCAAGAAAGGTAAGTTTGGCATTTATTGTTCATCAGAATGACCTTCCTTTGGTGTGGATTGGCCACCACAAGGTTCCTTCTCAACAAACCATGTGGCTCCAGTAAAAGAGGTAATCTAGAAAATCTGCTGTGAAGGTATACTCCCTTGGAAATCTCTAGGAGGCAAGGGGAAGGAATGTGATAACCTCTGTGTGAATGGTCTCTGCAAAGAGGCACCCCTCCTTTGTCTGTTTTGCGTCACCCTCCACTATGGGAGGGACAGGAGAAGCCCACTAGTGAGAAAGACTAAGGCAGGACAATTTCCAGGCATAAGATCCTTTTCCCCACCCAGGTCTAACTAGAAGACAGAGGTCAATTGAAATGCTAATGAAGGCAGTTCAGACAAAAAAAAAAGTAAAAGGCCAAAGTAAAGGCCAATTTACAGGGGGTTAGAATCCCCTTGGAGAGGCCAAAGTGACAGACCTGGATAAAAGTTTTGCCAAGGAACCACCCTTTTTTATTGCTTGCAATTAGAAAAACATCCTAGGAGCCTCCAACTAGGTAGTTTAGATAAAGAGTATCTTGTTGACCCCTGTAACACCATGTGGCCTGAATGTAGTGGAGAAAGATAGCCAGTGAATGGCAGTTTGCATTACCAGATTATTTTGGAGTCAGATCTTTGCAGGTAAACAAAAGAAATAGGAATATCAAAGCAGAGGAGGCAGGAAAATGCAAGATCTTATGATTAACTGTCATCAGAAACAAAGAAGTGTGTAACTGATGAGCCTATCCCCATGTCTGATAAGAATCTCCCTGCCTCAGAATTAGCCTTGGCTAAAAAATGGTAACATCTTTGTGATCATTTATTTTGCCAGCTTATACCAACAAGTGCTTTCCTGACCCATTTTTAACAGCAGGAGACTGGCTGTTTAGGCTGGGAAATGGGGAGCAGTGGTCCCAATCTGATGAGGTTTCTTTGCCCTGGGGACTGTCCCTTCCTTTCTCAGACCATCAGTTTCTCCCTGTCAGATTGATCATCAACTGCAGATGTGTGCATATGTATGTTTGGTGTTTTAGTCAGTTCATTGTCTGTCTGTCTGTCTGTCTGTCTATGTGGAACACTCGAGTGTTGGAACCAGGCTGAAATCAGTAGTAGAAATTTTAGAGAAGTTAGTGATATGCTACCCAGTGATTTAAGAAATGCAGTTGTTTTTGAAACCTGTTAGACAAGGGTGAATCCTTATCAGAAGGTTGAGCCTATAGAGAAAGCAGAATTCTCAATCTAAATTTCTTGATAGAATAACATTAATGATTATGTGATTAACAGTTGAAATCCTTTTGAACTTAAGAATCTTGTACTATCTAGAAGAGCTATGGAACTAGAGCTTGAAACTAAAGTGAAATAAGAGTTCAGAGAAAGCAAGACCTTATCTTACAAGCCTCAGCTAACTTTAATGAAAAATTAGGCCGCTTTTACAAACTACAGAGGTACAGAAGCCATTAAAATGAAGTTTTCTTATTTTCCTAAACAGTGGCAATTTATAGAATAACAATTGGATTTGTCCATTCTCCCTTGACATAAGGAGCTAAGGTTTATCAGGTTACACCCATCACAGTGCTCCTGAGTCACTTCCATTCCTTTGTTTTTCCCTAACCACTTCTATATGCTCTCCTCTCCAACCAGTTAATCAGCTTTCCCCCTATTCAGAATCTGTTAATTTGTAAGATCAGATCCTTCTAGGACACTGAACTTGTGTTGTAAATTGTGAGTCAATCTCCTAAGAGAGAATCTGTCCTAGAAGAATGTTCTGACTAGTTTGGATGAGGCTAAACATTTTTTCCCTTTCAAACTGCCTTCAGTAAATAATTTCAGTATACTGCAAGAGGCTGCTTCCCTTATCTCACAGAAACCTTGCTGTTAGAGGCAGCTTCTCTTATCTCACAGAGCAGATCTCAGGTGCTAGCCAAGCCTGATTTTTGGGATGTAGATGCCAGGCTCCAGGAAGGCTGATCTTTGAGATGTAGATTGGTCTTTGATGTACTAATCCAAGTGCTTGTAGCTGGTAAAGGTGAGGACAAAATTACTGGTCTGCAGATATAAAGAAGCTATGTATGTTTTGCAGCCTCAATGTTCTTTCTCCTTTTGATGACATCACTGTATTGCCCCTTTAGAGGTACCATGATCAATATGAGGAGATTTCAGGGCTCTCTACTAGGAGGTCTGAAAGAACAGGGGAAAACATGGTTGAGAGAACCTGAGTTTCCTTTATGGGATATAATGAGACTGTAAGAATGGGCTGGGAGAGGCAGAAGAGATACAAGAGTGAATGGAGAGAGGATTGGATTAAACTGCAACTAAGATCAAGCAGCCTGGCCATAAGGTTTCCTTCCTTTTCCTGTCCATCGCCATCCACCTCCCTGGAGTTGGGGAAACTACTGAACGTGGGCGGTGGGAAAGATAGATTGCTGCCATCCTTTTTGTGTTCACACAGCAATTCAAATATTTTCTTATGCTAATATCAAAGTTTGATTAAAAAATCCAAAGGGTTTTTTCTGTCTGAAAGCATGTTTGTATTTTTGTGGAATTGTTAAAAATATCTGGTATAGAAAGCTCATGATTTTAAATAATTAAGGTACAAGAACTACTATTGTAATTAAGCCAAAGAAGTTTTTATCATGTTTTGTAAAAATTGATCATAGGTCTTATGTTGTTATGTTAATGTACATATTTGTATCTGCATTGGATTAGAATATTTGATCTAGAAGGTGTTAAAATAATTATGACACATGAAAACAGGTTCAAAAAAGTAATGGTTTAGTTTAAACATGATTTCTAGAGTTATAAAATTGGTTGCAAAATTAGTCTTACCAGTGCTCTATCTGATCTCTGAGACTCTTCGTAACTAAAATTTCTAGAACTTCTAAGAGTTATAAACTGGAATAATCTCAGATGTCAGCCTTCTGTAATGGTCTCTGTCTGAGAATGGAGAATTTCATGGAAAATGTGGGAAATTTTACTAACGACATTGTTAATCAACCTGTCCAGTGCTTGAAAGTACATGCTATTATTTATTTCATGCAAAGCCCTGTCACCAGGTATCAACCTGGCCCTGTTTTTCAGAAAGCTTTGTACACAAGTGTGAAATACTTAATGTTTCATAATAATCTATGAGTGCTTTATAAAGTGCATAAAGGCCCTCCCGTTGATCGTCGATTTGCTCGAGCTGGCCCAGTAACAGTCTCCATTGGAGACTTTGTTGTTACTGTGTCTGGCATATCGAATACTCTCGGTAGCTTGCCGGGCTCTCCGAAAGGGGCAGAGGGATCGAACTCGGGTCGGCCATGTTGGCCACTTGTAAGGCGAACGCCCTACCGCTGTGCTATCACTCCAGCTATCACTGAGTGCTTTAATCTTTTGTATTTGTGTTTTCCTGGAAATCAGAATTTTAAGATGTCTTCTGGTTGATTTCTAATGTAAAGTGATCTTTTGCCCAGTGAACATACTTTGTAAGAGCTTTAATTGTGAGCATTTTTTAAGGCTTTTTGAATATCTATGGAAGCATTGGAGAGTACAGTTTTTGTTAAGTGAGATTAAGATAAGGTCAGCACCATTTCTGCCTCCTCTCCAGTCTGGCTCTGCAGACACCCTCTTGGCCCTAGTGGTTGCCTCCTTTGACCTGACTGAGGATGCCTGGTGGCTCTGCTCAGTGACAGGCCTGACTCCTCATTTTGCTGCCTCTGTTTTCGACTCCTCTTCACAGTTCTGTATGACTGTTCTGGTGGTCTCCGTATTTTGTACCACCCAACTTCCACCCTTTATGATTACTGGTCCCGGCGCGATGTTGCCACACCCCACCGTCCACCAGGAGCCTGTCACTGCCCTCACCATCACTGCCTTGTTCACCCTTGGCCTTGTGGGCGCCTGTACGGGCATCACCACCCTGACCTCGCAGCACTCCGGTTTAGCTACATTTCATGTCGCCGTGGATACCAATTTAGAGCGCCTTGAAAAATCCATCTCTCACCTCGAGGATTCTCTAACGTCGGAGATTGCTCTTCAAAACCACCTAGGACTGGACTTGCTCTTTATGAAAGAGGGGGGATTGTGTGCTGCCTTGGGGGAGGAGTGTTGCTTTTATGTTAACCACAGTGGAGTGATTAAAAACTCCATGCGAGAACTAAGGGAAGGTTTGGAGCGTAGACACCGGCAACCTGAGTCTTTTAGCTCGGGTGGGCCCTGCGTAATCTACTTCCTTACTTGTTGCCACCCTTAGGTCCCCTGACTGCCCTTTTATTGATTGCTACAGTGGACCCCTGCATTTTTAACTGAATTATTGCTTCTGTTAGACAACAGATAGCTTCTCTATCTACCAACCCCATATAGGTGCACTATATTTGCCTGGCTATGGAAGATGCTAGGCTGTTGCAGGCCTCCGCTGGGTCAGTTGACCTTCCCTGCCTGTCTATCGAATGGACCTTCCCGTCGTGGAAGTAGTGGTGTTGGACCCGCTCCCTGCACCCCCTTTTTTCTTTCTGGAGTCCGTCAGTTGCAAGGCAAAGCACTGCAAGGGATGGCCCTGTGGCCAGTTTCCGACTCCCTGAGAGGCATGCGGGATCTGCATGGAGGTTCCTCTGTTCCTGCCTTTTTCCACAATTTCCTTCTAGCAAGGAGAATTGAGGGATGGGCATCTCATCCTCCCCTCCACAAAACAGAGGTATTTTGCAATCTCGGGGGGACCCATCCAATACCTCCCTGAAAGAGGCTTTTATATAATATCGAAGGGGGAGATGTGAGAAGCCAAGAGCCCTTTCATAGACCCTGGCCATAGTTCCCATGTTAGGAACTGCTTGGGACAGACATTGGTGACAGTCTCCCAGGACTTCCTGATCTCAGCGGACACCTGATCTATAACCACACATCAGGCTGACAGCTTATCTGGCCTTATCTATAGTAACCTCCAGGATGCATCTATTGCCATAAGGTCCTTTGATATACAAACGTAAAGCTCAGGATGCACCTACTGCCATTAGACCCTTTGATGTACAAATCTCTACCTTGAATGTTAGGTAAAGCTCTTGTTGCTGACCTTACCATATATGGTTATACTGCTTCTGCTCCTGGCTGAGCTACCCCTACCCTATATAAACAGCCTGTATCCCTCAATAAAGCCTGTCCCTTTTTCTCTCTGTTTCTAAACTGTACTTTGTCTCTTGTGTCTCGTGTTCATTCGGTTGGTCCCTCCTTGCACCATCGGATCAATCCTCGGGCCACCTCCGCGGGCCGGAGAGTGGTTACTGGGGCCCCCTGCAAGTCTCCTGTGAATTTTTCAATTTCAGTTGCGGTCATTGTGTTCTGGATCACATCCAATTTACTACGAATGTTTCCTGCTTCTTTTCCATGTAAGGCAACACATTGAATAAATATGCCAGTTCTTTGCCAGTTTTAGAGAATAAGACCATCGGTGTTGAAATGACTCTAAGTTTTCTTTTTGATTTAAAAAATAATAGCAAATTTAGAATTTTGAATTGACCAGCTTACTCTTCTCTGGCTTTAAAATATTTTTCTTCAATATAGCGGTAGGGTGTTTGCCTTACACACAGCCAACATGGCCAACCCGAGTTCGATTCCTCCGCCCCTCTCGGAGAGCCCGGCAAGCTACCGAAAGTATCTTGCCCACAAGGCAGAGACTGGCAAGCTCCCCATGACGTATTTGATATGCCAGACACAGTAACAACAAAGTCTCCAATGGAGACGTTACTGGGCCCGCTCGAGCAAGATCAACAGGAGGGCCTTTACTTTACTTTTACTTTATAATTCTGATGCCTTAGATCCATAAGAGAATATTTAAAAGGTCTCCTTAGGAAAGTAATTTTTATTTCTTGAAAAACAAGTATTTATATTCCCTTATATATCATTGTGTACATATATCAGTTTTTATAATTAAAAACTATCGCTATCAGTCCTGACTCAACTCTGAATACTCCTGAAACCTGATGTAAAGCCTCAGGATTAATAGCAGCATTTAGTTATTTTTCCAAAGAGCCAATGTATTATTTCATACATATTTGAATGCTTATTTTTTCCCTTCTGGAATTGTGATCATAAAGGCAATTAAATCTACCTAAATTAAGCAGTCCTGTCTCTTTGCAGTTATTATTCCTTATAGGAAATCTCTTAAGTCAATTTATTAAGGATTAGATACCTGGAGGGACTATTTTAAACTGTTGAGTTAAGTTTTCTCACAGGAGCTAGAGGAAAGTCAGTTGAATATCTCTTTATTTATAAATCAAATCCCTGGATAGTATTTCTTCCCACTTTATTATCCAATAGAATTGCTGAATTGCAGAAATTTTATAGACAAGTAATAACCATAGTGCTTAGAGAAATCATAAGCATCACATCTCTCAGATCTTTAGATACTGACTTTGTTATACAACTAAATCGGAAAGTAAAGGCCCAGAATTTTTTAATAGAGTTCTATTCCACAGTGTTCAGATGTTGTTTGTGATTAAATCTTTCAATATAAATTTAAAATCAGAATGAAAGTGCCAATTTAGTAGTTTTCAGAGATAATTACTATAACAAGATTTTTAACCTATAGCAAGATCTTCAAATTTATCTGTGCTTCTGAAGATAAAACAGGCCACTATAATGAGAAAGGAAGTTAGGGCAGTTTTGCCCAGCTTCAGCATCCAATGTAGAATCCTGGACATGGAAAATATAGAAAATACATTACTTAGTGAAGACAAAAGTGCATATGTGTGCACATTCATACATGCACACACGCACACATTTTTGTTCATCTTTTTAATTTATTTTTATTACAGTAATGTTGGGGACTGGAGCAATAGCACAGCGGGTAGGGCATTTGCCTTGCACGCAGCCAACATGGCTGACCCGAGTTTGATTCCTCCGCCCCTCTCAGAGAGCCTGGCAAACTATCGAGACTCTCTCGCCCCCACGGCAAAGCCTGGCAAGCTACCCGTGATGTATTTGATATGCCAAACACAGTAACAACAAAGTCTCACAATGGAGATGTTACTGGGCCCACTCAAAAAAACCGATGAACAACCGTTGGAGGACAGTGACAGTGATATATGTTATACATATCTATGTGTATCATATATGATGTTAAATGTGGTATTGCAATCAGAAGAGACCCAGAATACGTGATTTTCAGCAATTTAGATTGAGAAGCCACTAAAAGACCATTTCCAGTTATAAGTCCTTAAACTAACTCCAAGAAACTGGCAAAAAATGGAGAATGGGATTCATTCTCTTTGGAAATGATAACGATATTTAGCATTATGATGCCATATAATATGTTTACCTTGATCTTTATCAAGAAATCCAAGTTTCTTCTTGTGAATTCTTGTGTATTCTCTCATCACTTGAGTTTATATCCTCAAGACTCTAAGCATCCTTAACAAACCTAATTTCAGCCCTCTCCCCAACCCCTCAAAACTTTCAGTGTGTTCTCTAGAAATTGAAGTTTCGTAAGTACTTCTTATCAACAGTCCCTTCTCATAAATTACTCTACTATTTTTTGAGATTCTTGTTGGCTGTCATGGCCATCCAAGCCCATAATGCCACCTGCCAATGTTCTATTTCTTTGTGCACTCCACCATTGTCTCCCCCTACCATTTTACTGCCACTGTACTCAAAAGTTTGTCTCTACATCTTCCTTTTCTTTTACTCTCTGTCCTTGCATCTAGTTAAATGGAATTTTAGAATTTGCTGAATCTAAAGTTCTGGTCAAAGCCTATTTCACCTTCAAAAACATCTAATTTAGTTCATCCCTATTATTCTTGACATTCATTATTCACTTTGGGGAAAGAACAAATTTCTATTTTTCTCCTAGTTTATTGGTGGTTTCTTTCCTATTTATGGTGTTTTCAACTTCTCTGAGACTTTAAATCCTATCATATCTCATGAGTAATTCTCATTTCTGTCTAAATCTATTTTCTAAGTCATGCTATCTAGTCCCATCATTTTAAATATCATCTAAAGGTTAATGACTCTTAAATTTATATCTCAAGTCACATATTTTTTCTCTATGTGTTCCAGATGCTTATATCCAATTTTGAACATGATCTCTTCATCTGGTTCCCTGGTACCCATCTCAAATTCAACAAGATTAAAACTTATTTTCTATTCTGAAACAGTCAAAACTTTTCACTATAAGCAACTGTATTGCATTTTCCAGAGTTTCACGGGTTAAATAACACATAGAGGCAATCTTGAATATTTAATTTTCTCTGTATGTTGAGTTAATTGAAACTTGTTTTTATATAACATGGCCGACCCGAGTTTGATTCCTCCTCCCCTCTAGGAGAGCCCGGCAAGCTCCCAAGAATATCTCGCCCGCAGGGCAGAGCCTGGCAAGCTGCCCGTGGCGTATTTGATATGCCAAACACAGTAACAAGTCTCACAATGGAGACGTTACTGGGCCCACTCGAGCAAATCAATGAACAACGAGACGACCGTGACCATGAACGTGAATGTTGAGTTAATGAACAACTCCTATTTTAATCTCCCTACTTTTCTGTGTCATCATCATCTTCCTCATTTGTACTGTTATTAGTAATCTGCTAAGTGTCCTTTCTAAGAATGCTTATTTCTATATTTTATACCAATTTACTTACCCCTTGATCATTAGAATCATACTGGAAACTTGCAACCAACCAGTTTATATTTTTCACCATTTTTTTTATTTAGTCACTATGAAATGACAAAGTTTTTCATGATTGGATTTCAGGCATACAATGTTTCAACACCTTATCTGGTGTTCACTTGTGGCTCACCCCTACCCCCATTTGCTTCCTACCCACCAGCCTTCTTCTACAAGAGATATTTTTAAAAAAATATATACATGATTGCCACTCAATGCCTCTCTTGCAAAACACAGTACCCAAAAGAAGAGAGAGAGAACAAGGGGGAATGCCCTGCCACAGAGGCAGGGTGGGACGGGGGGGATGGGGGGTGGGAGGGATGCTGGGACCCGTGGGGGGGATGGGCACTGGTGGAGGGATGGGTACTTGATCATTGTATAACTGAAACCCAAGCACAAAAATTTAGAAGTCTATAACTGTACCTCATGGTGTTTCACTAATAAATAAATAAATAAATAAAACAAAAAAAAAACCAGTTTAAAAAAATATATATATACAGAGTAAATTTTAGCTCTGAAGTTTATAGTACTATTGCTAATAGGATTCATACCTAATGCTTTACCACCTTTCAGCTCTACCTCCTCCTCCTGGTGAGTGCTTCCCTCCACCATGGACATTTGTCCCTCCCTGTGTTATTCTCCAACCCTCAAGTGGGATGTTTCCTACTGAATACCAGTTCTTATGTTCTTTGTTTCCATTGTCCATTTGACAGAGATTATTCTGTGTCAGTCTCTCTCCCTCTGACTAATGTCACTAAATTTTTCAAATATTTTTGAGTTCTAAATCTTTTTGATGCATAAACGGAGTCTTGGCTAATCTTCTGTCTCACTTCTCCTTAGCTTACTTTTTAGCATAACATTTTTTGCTGCCTTCAACAAGCTCATCACAGTTCCCTAAAAAGGGCCTTCAAAATGGAAACTTTTATTCATAATTATCTCTGTGACTTACTCTCAGTTCATTTCGATGCCTGTTCCCTTCTTCTTGAAATATGTTGACACCTATCTCCAAACACAACTCCTTATCTTTTATTATTTTTATCTCCAATCTCCATGGATGTTATTTGATTTGTTCTTTGTTGCACCAGAAGACATTAATATTTGTTCAAATAATAATTAAATGAAAATTAAATCTTTCCATTTAACCAATTTTTGTTTCATAGCAAAGACATAGTGAATTACTTTTTCAGTTACTTTTCTTTAGAAGGACAGTGTTTGGCAAGGAACTTGAGATACTTAAAAATATCTACCGTATATCAGGGCAGCATCTTGGTCTAGAAATCACCATATGAGTAAAATACTCCTGTTAGTTGTTAATTTACCTTGGTAGAAAACAAAATTTAGGGTTTAAAAATAAATCTATTTTATTATACCTCTTCAAACTGTGTTTTACTGAATGATTATGCCAAATATGTACAAACATCTCTTTCAATTTGCTGAAATGTAAATTTGTCTAATGCTGTTAGGCATGCCTTTGTATTTAGGATGCAGCACCAAAGGCTAAGAAGCCAGGCGTTGTCTTGTTTTTTGGTTTGTCTTATTTCCAAAGAATAAAACCAAGAATAATTGTGTAGATAAAAATGCCTTTACAGACCAAAGGAGAATGAATACAGAAAAAACTATCCCATTCTTACATAGATAACTTAAGGAAAACATCCAAATCATAATGTGCAATAGATTTCACAATTTGATCACAAATTCATTGGCCACATGGAAAGTGGCATGTTTTTCACATCAAAATAACTGATCTCTACATAATGTTTTATGTTACAGAAGAAGAGCCACATACCTTTTGTCCTGTCAAGGAAGCAAATATTTTAGTATCTGCTCTTTGACTTGTGTAGCTTTCTAAGATGCAAACACAATACATTTCAACATATTTATATTGAAATGTTATAAGATAAAATCATGTCTTATAAAATATTTATGTTTAATTCAGTGCAATTATTGGGGAAGCAATTAATCCCCCTTCTAATGAATAAAATGATGTTTATAACCATATCTACACATAGAACAGAACTAATTTGTGACTATTTTAGAACAAAATCGAGTTTCCTTTTTTAAGATCATGGATATATGAGATTAGAAACATAAAATTTAGAACCTGTTTTGGAGAACTGAGGGAAAAGACTATTTTTTGTTAAACATTACAGCAACTTGGGTGGGATTTTTATTGTTTTCACTTGCATCCCAGAAGCAAAAATTTACTTTGACACATTTCTATTGTTTCCTTAACACATCAGCACACATTTAATGACTTGACACATACTCACAGTACATAGTCTTTTAGATGGGACTGTGTGTCCAAGAGCAGCTTCACAGGGCTAATGTAAAGAAAACACAGGAGCGATAGCACAGAGGGTAGGACATTCGTCTTGCATGCGGCCAACCGGGGCTCAATTCCCAGCATTCCATATGGGTCCCTGAGCACCGCCAGGAAGAATTCCTGCGTGCATGAGCCAGGAGTAAGCCCTGTGTATAGCCGGGTGTGACCCAAAAAGCAAAAACCAACCAACCAACCAAACAAGCAATAAAACATGGGACTTATTTTTTTGGAGGCTCTGTGCAAAGATTTGCCCTCGGGATGATTCAACTGTCACTTTCTGACAGTTCTATGCCGGGGTCTCAGCATTGCAGCCTGTAAACCAGGAGCTAGTCTTCCGTTCCTAGGGCCTCTCAACATCATTATCAAGTTTGACTTGAGCCTTGTGGGGTCTGTTTTTGTTTTACATATAACCTCTACTTGTGAAAGAAAACTATATTACATGGGGTTTCTCAGACTTCCAATATTGGGTTTTACTTAGCCCAGTTTCTCAGTGTTACTCTGACACACACCTTTTTGAATCCATCTGGGGAAATAAAACTCCCTGCCTTAAAGACTCAGAGTGCGTAGATTGGGTGTCTCTAATAATCAAAGGTGTTCTCCAGATTGTGAAGTTTCCAACTCTTTCTACAAACTTTACTCGTTTATACCAGCATTTCTCTACCAGGTGTCAAATGGCTCCTGTGTCCTCAGGACAGCCCAAGTGGGCACATGTTTTTAAAAGTCTAAATCGGTCTTAAGCAGGGTCTGGCACTGGGGGGAGGGGGCAATCAGTAGGAATAGGGGTCACAAGAAGAAAACAAATTTGGAAGAGTGTCACAGTTGGGAAAATGTTGAGACACACTGGCTTACACATTAATGTGTCGTTGAACAATCACAGAATGAAAATCTGGGGCCAATTCTACCAGCCACTTTGACTTTAGAACGCCAAGCTAGACGTATGTTTGTTTTAAGATATGCCATAAGGACATGTACTGCACAGTCTGTTAAATTTTAGAAATTATAGGGCACCATTTTTATTCTTTTTCTTGTTTTCTTCTGACATCGCCTCGACTAAACAACAGTCTATTAAAATACGTTGAAATGATTATTTTTCTAGAATACAGAGAACTGTCATGAGTAAATAATTGATGTTCACCGACTTCTATTTTTTCCCTAACTCTGCTTTCTCGATGGTTGTGCCTTCTGTCTCCTCATCCTTTCTGATCCGATTCTTTCATTAGACAAGCCGATTTTTATGCAAAATTGTTTTTCTAGCTATATTTTATTCTTTATACATTTATTTCTGTATTATACTTATTACATAGTAAATACTTATTCACACAAGTATTTTTTGTAACAATATACTTGGTGCCATTGCTACCATCCCAGTATAACAAAACTAGAAATAGAATTTCTGGTTATTTTACCCAACCTACATTCATAAGTGAAAGTCACTCTAAAGTTCTCCTGCAGTATTTTGACCTCTCTGAAACATGGGTTGTGATCCTTTGGCAGCAGAAAATGTTTTCCAAATGCAGATTACAAATTTAATTCAGAATCAAATGCGTCATGAATCAAGGTGTTCCTGGCAGTGATAAATCATCTTGCATTTCTCATGTGAAATGGAGATACGAGTGGGAGATGTCCAAGTCTCCCTGTTTGCATCACTGCTTCACCCATAATTTATCTCTTGAAGAAAAAAAAGGACAACATATATAAACAATTATACGATGTCTATTTCTTTTTCTCCTCCTTGAATATCGCTTTCAACAACAGTTGACAATCAACTGATTTTGTTCATGACTTAAATGGAAATGTTTTAAACAATTAAGATATAAAGCCACATGTCATTATCTTTATGGAAGTGAAAACAGTAGGCAAAGGGGCACATATATTTTGAAAGATGAAAGCTAAGAACATTATCAGAAATACATATAATGTAAAAACGTTTACATTCTGCATCAGAGAAATAGATGTAACATATGAGTACTATTTGTAGTTTTATCCCTAGAAGTGAACCACAGTCTTGAAGTCCAGGTGTGAGTGGTCCTAATGCCCCAAACCTCCAGTCAGGCCTCCTCTGAGGGATGGAGTATGTCAATATTGGCACTATATCCCCAGAAACTCTGAGTATTGACCCTATTAAAACAAAACCAACATTTTTCCTGTTAAAATATAGTCTGTTCATTATATAAAATTATATATATTATCTTCTGCATTATATGTTAAAATCTAGCATAGGCTTTCAGAATACATTGGGGGACACACCTACAATTTTTGTAGCTATGTTTGGGCTCACTCCTGACTCTGCGCTCAGGTATTACTTCCAGAAGGCTCAGAGAACCATATGGGATACAAGAGATTAAACCCAGGTGGGTCACATGCATGAAAATGCCCTTCCCACTGTACTACCTCTCTGGCCTCACTCACAAAATAAGTTTTTCCATAATGAAAATTCTTAATCTGATAGAAGATTTTATTCACCTAATTTATACATCTTTAAATTCTCAGTTTTATATTCATATTAGCTGTTATCAGGTTCCTTTTGTATTACTTATTTCCAGCATTTAGGTACTAACTATGATTATAAAGATTTTAGGATTATACATAGTATCTCTATAATTGTGTATTTATTACAAGGTTCAGCTTAGTGTCTAGTAAATAGCAGGCATTTAATATATGTTTCATAATGAAATCATTGTTTATTTTGCTCACTCTAAGTGACGGGAATCATTATCATTATCGGCATCACCAATGACTCTAAATGGTTCTGCAGTTATGCAGAAAACAGAATCTTGAAAAAGGTGTTGAAATTGTTTTAGGGACTATTTGTGTTAAATTATTTTCTATAATACAAAACTTGAAATTATAAGCCAATTATTTATTTGGGGATATTATGCAATATATTTAATTATGCATACTCATATATATCTAGAATATTTTCCAACCCCTTCTGTATTATTGAAGTAAATGTATCAAATTTTTAACCTAATATAATAAAGTCTATACAATAAAATAGAGTAAAATAAAATGTAATGGCTTATGCTATAATTTTGGTTATAAACAAATATATTTTGTAAGAAGATCTTGGTCCAGAATGTATTTATATTTCACAATGAATATCAAGTAATAAGAGTTCCTTGTAAAAGGGCATTCACCTTTTGTCTTTGATCTCGAGGCTGTAAAACTGACCTTCTGAAAATACATCTCAGAATGAATGAATATTAAAAGTAGGATTGTCTTCACACTAAAGAAATGATCAGCATGGGATATATACTATTCTTGGACAATAGGCTTAGAACAGAATATTAAATTTGTCAAAAAATCTTGGAAGTTGGACAAAATATATAAACTGCTTTTACTGGCCTTCTGACCTTGCAAACTATTTAATTTCCCTCATTTCACATAGGAAGAATTTGAGTTTGAAAAAAGGTATCTTATCCAAATGTAATATTGAGAAGGGACAGGCAGAACTATGAGTGGTGTAAACCTCAATGATGCTCATTGTTAATTCAGAGCAGTTTTCATATACTAAGTCCTTAGGTTTTTTCTACCACAATTAATCATAATTGCCATTTGCTTAAAAATTTAAAATTAAGTAGTTTACACAGGATGATTTTATTGGTTGTTATTTTCAAAACCACCCTTGAGTTATATGCTAACATGTCAAGGTTTAGGTTAAAAAACTGATTCACAGACATTAAATTAGACTTTTTTATAAGCTTACATAGTTCAAGAGTTGAGTTGATGTTACAAAGCAACTAAATAACCATTGATTAAATACAATTTTAGAGTTAAAGTGCATCCAAAATTTAAATATTTCTTACATTTAATTTGCAAATTTTATTGAGGTCTAAATTATGAAGTCTTGGCAGACATTATTTTGTGGCAATATGCATTGCACAAGTAACTTTATCAGTCATGTGAGGTCTGCAGGAGTGGAAAGTTATTCAAGTTAGTTTTGTGGGAATACCATTTCTAAATTTACCCAAGCTGTAGCTGAGTGATTACAAGCAAGCAAGCAGGCCCCAGGATGACATTCTCTCTCCCTCATCAGAAGAACCTACAAATGTCTGGCATATGGAAGCATTTCTGTATTACTGCAAGTTATTCTGAGAGGGAAGCACATGATTTATAAATAGTGTCAAGTAAAATATGCATTTTCAAAGGATTGTAATAGATCAACTGTATTCTCTAGTATGGAAAAAGTACCTTGCCATTATTTTTTATAATCACATTCTCATGTAATTAACTTGCTTTTCATTGAAAATCAGGTTCACATAGATCATTCATAGGTGTGATATTGGGTTCACTGACCTTCCATGATTCTTCTTTACCTTACCTGTGAAATGTAAAGAACAATAACAAAGAACGTTATCAGAAATTCAAATTAGCATCTGTTTGCAATTAGATCTATGCCTTCCCTCCAGTAGAAAAATGGGTTAATTCCCATTTTTTCTCTGTAAAGCTATTAAAGATGACTCTTCACTAACATACCTGGGAAAGCCCAACCTGAAGGACAGACCAATTACTGTTTCTAGTTTTCTCAGAAGGAAAATCTTTATTTCTATTTGTGGAATAGAATTATTAACATCAAAGTAATAGTCAAGAGTTCTATCTTATTTATCAGATTGGTGCCAATCAAAAAGGTATTTAGCATCATCTCTGTTGATGGGTGGGAAAAAGAGACACTGCTATAGTGTTAGTGAGCTACAAATTAGCAACTGTGTGGTGGCAAGGCATGGAAAAAACCTAAGTGCCTAACTACAGATGAGTGGATAAACAGTCTGTGGTCTCTATACATAGGAGAATATTAATCAGTTATGAGAAATGATGAAAATTTGCAGTTTGCTGCAAGTCAGACAGAACTGGATAGTTATCATGCCAAAGGGGTTGCAAGGGACCTTGAGATCATGCTGGAGGTACCCTGATCACTGTAGCACTGTAGCACTGTCGCACATTGTTCATCGATCTGCTCGAGCAGGCACCAGTAACGTCTCCATTGTGAGACTTGTTGTTACTGTTTTTGGCATATCAGATGTGCCATGGCGAGCTTGCCACGCTCTGCTATGCAGGCGGTATACTCTAGGTAGCTTGCCAACCTCTCTGAGAGGGATGGAGGAATTGACCTGATCACTATAAGATGGTAATTTTGGACTATTATTAAATTAAAAAGATATCACTAAATGATACCTCACACAGAGAATTTCCCCCAGTGTTAACAGCTGACCCATTTGTGACATCCTCCAAGTAAATTTATGGGGTTCTGTTTTTTTCCTTTACCCATTATTTGAGTCCATCCATCTCCACCTGTCTTCTATCTTAAGCAACCTTAATTCATGCCTGTATCTTGTTGAATCCTGACAGCTTTGTCTGCCATCCATGCCTAATTTTAACTGTAATCATGGTTCTGTGTGTCTCTGAGGGTATTGTCAGCCTAGCAGCTAAATTAAAATTTTAAACTGCTATGAAAAATAACCTTTTGATGGCAACTTCATTTTTAAAATGATGTGGATGTTACTTACTTCCTACTTGAAAATTAACAGGTCATATTTCATAGATTATTGCTTATCATTTAATTGTTGAAAAATTGGTATCTTTCTGGCATGTTAATGCTTTTATACCACAAATTCAAATACGCAAACTATGAAGATAAAGAAATAATGGAATGAGGTAGTGTGTTTCTGCTTGTAGAATAAAGCAGGTCTGTATTCAATAAGTTCCTTTCGTGACTGTTAAATGAACATTTAGGTATGAGATAGTGAGTTTAGGTTCAAACTAAAGTAAGTTCACCAGGGTAGTGGAATAGAGGAATTTATTAATCAATCTTAATTAGTTTGAGGAACTGATCGATTTATTGAGAAGTCCAGGAAAATAATGCAGCAGTTCTTAAGAAACCACATCAAAAGTCAAGGAAGGGTGAAAGCCAGCATGCAGACCAGGGCACACATCTCTCTGAGATGATGGACTAAAATGTTCAGGACTGAGCCTGTTAAGCGGCACATCAGGGGAAAGCTACAAAGGGCAGGAAGAAGTATTTAGTATAAGTAATGTTGGAAGTAATGTACTGTCTTGGGTCAGTACTTGCTTGTCCCTCTCAGAGAGCCCAGCAAGCTACCCAGAGTATCCCACTCTCAGAGCAGAGCCTGGCAAGCTCCCCGTGGCATATTTGATATGTCAAAAACAGCAACAAGTCTAACAATGGAGACATTACTGGTGCCCACTTGAGCAAATCGATGAATAATGGGAGGACAGTGCTAAAGTGCTATAATGTTGGAGGAGTCACATCAGGAAGTTGAGTCCACGACTCTATATTAAATAAAAACATAGGAGTGAGTTTTTAGGGTCAGGGTGATAGTACAGCATTGGGCACACTTGCCTTGCTCACGGCCAACCATGGTTTGATAACCAGCACCCTATGTGTTCCTACATGCTACCATGAGACATCCTGAGTGCAGACTCAGTAGTAAGCTCTGAACATTGCTGGGAGTGCCCCCTCCAAAAAATATGTGTGTTTTCATATGCACGAGTCAAAACATATAAAATCAACTAAATTTCCAAGAGCTTGTTCATATTTCATTTATTATTTGAATATAATTGCAATTGTTCAAATTAAAGTGGCCATTAGGAATATTTGAGTATGTTATGAATTTGCTCTTAATGATACTTGTTGGAACAACAATGATAGGGAGAAATTCTAATAAAGGCCACTTTCAAACTAGCATTAAACTAAACAGTTTTTATATAATTTTATTAATTTTCAGAGAAATTGGTTTTAGAGGTAATATTTATTCTTATTGTAAAGAAGAGAAAAAAATTCAGGCTAAAAGTTCTGGGCTGGAATTCAGGTCTATTTTTTGTAAAGCTTTTGTTTCTCCAGCTCTTCATAATATCTCTATAATTAGATGCTAATATTGTTCTTAAATTAAATACTCAAGACTAAAAATGCATAAAGAACATTTAGTGAAAGTTGTTAACTTAGAAAAATTATATAACTCAAAATTCATATTTTTGGTTTGCACATGATACCAACAGCGAGCAAACAGTGTCTTAGAATCATCACTGTCACTGTCCTCCCATTGTTCATCGATTTACTCAAGCGGGCCAAGTAATGTCTCCGTTGGAGACTTTGTTGTTACTGTGTTTGGCATATCGAATACATCACAGGTAGCTTGCCAGGCTTTGCTGTGCGGGCAAAATACTCTCTGTAGCTTGCCAGGCTCTCCGAGAGGGGCAGAGGAATCGAACTCGGGTCGGCCATGTTGGCTGCATGCAAGGCAAACGCCTTACCGCTGTGCTATCACTCCAGCCCTTAGAATCATAAAAAACCAATTATTTTTTTAAATGAGCCTTAAAATAAAAAGTAATTTTTATAGAGTTATAATATAAGAGAATGTATCCTTTTTCATCCCTACATTCAACAGACATATTTATACCATCTCCCTAATTTTGTGCAGAAATAAACCTCTTTCCAATATGCATGTTAATGAGAACAGACAGTGAGCAAGCATGTATCAGGGAGATGTTGAGAACATACAGCATTTCTTCCTGACACATATTTTTATGTATAATGAGTATTTCTACAACATTTCTGTCGTATGGATAGATAATCCATTTTCGTATACATGAGGTCATATTTTACTATATTTTATTTGGATTTCACAATCATAATCACAAATCATCCTGTTATTCGTCGATTGCCTCGAGCAGGCCCCAGTAATGTCTCCTTCATCCTAGCCCTGAGATTATATTCAAGGCTCTTTAGGAGAATGAGACCCATCATTGTTACTGGTATTTGGCATATTGGGTACGCCACAGGGAGTTTGCCAGACTCTGCCGTGTGGGCAGGCTGCATTCGGTAGCCTGCCAGTTTGTCCAAAGTAGGAATGAGATAATAAGATGTTGCTTCCAGGAGCTGGTTTTTATAGTCTCTGAGTCTTGGCCGTTGATGAGATTACAAGGCACCAGGGGGCCAGTTGGTGGGTGTGACCCCCGTCTACTGGAATTTGGAGGATCTGGGTGGAGGATGCTCAGCCCAAATCCGAGTAGGCTTGGAGATCTCGGCCCCGGAACCCGCGTGACTTTGTCCCTCTGCCAGTACCTTCATGTGTGCGGAGAGTGGTCTCAGCATGGTGGTGGCTGGTCCTGGAGGTCTTTGGCTGCCGGAGCCCTGGTCGGGGCGGGGAGGAAAGCTCAATCCGCTCCTCTCCAAGGGGCCCCCAGCGAGGACAGCCAGGCGCGAGGGCAGGAGACTGCATTGTTCTCTTCCGGGAGCTGGTTTTTATAGTCTCTGAGTCTTGGCCATTGATGGGATTTCACAGCACCAGGGGGCCAGTTGGTGGGTGTGACCCCTGCCTACTGGAATTTGGAGGATCTGGGTGGAGGATGCTCAGCCCAAATCCGAGTAGGCTTGGAGATCTCAGCCCCGGAACCCACGTGACTTTGTGCAAATGAAGGTACTTGCATTTATCCGACATTAAAACTTATGATAGATTTTTCACGTTCCTGTTGGTTATGTGTCTCTTTGATGAAGCATCCATTTAGCACTTCTAATTTTATGATGGGGCATTTATTTTCCTATTTTGAGTTCCTCATATATATCCTGTATCTTGTCCTTTGCTACATGTGTGGTGTATGTACATTTTTTTCCTCACTCAGCATGTCTTTCCAGAAACTTCAGAAATATATGTATTCCTATATTTATTTTAGCACTATTTTCAATATCCAAGATCTAGAATCATCCAAGTATTCAATAACAGAGGTGGAATATATATACAAAGAGTCTTCATTCAGGATATGGCTGGATTGCTTGTGGGTAAACTGTTCATAGGAAAGAGACCTGCTTGGGGTAATTTCATCTATTTTAGGAGCTTCTCTCTTTTCTTTATTATCACCCAGAGGTTGGGTCAAGTAGCACTGTAGCACTGTCCTCCCGTTGTTTATTGATTTCCTCTAGTGGGCCCTTAATGTCTGCATTGTGAGACTTGTTATTGTGTTTGGCATATTGAACACATCATGGGTAGCTTTCCAGGCTTTGCTCTTTCCAGGATTTGCTGTATGGGTGAAATACTCTCAGTAGCTTCCGGGCTCTCCAACAGGGGCAGAGGAATCGAATCTGGGCCGACTAGGTTGGCCACGTGCAAGGCAAAGGCCTTAACAGCTGTACTATCCTTCCAGCCCTAGGGGTCAATTAGAGTAATTTTATTAGAGGTAACTGAATTTTGCTGTTTTCTCCTAAGGCAACATATTGAGACAATTAAGTAGATATATAAAATAGCAGAGAAACAAATCAAAATTTAAAAAAATACATTGCAGACTAGAGAAAACAACCTTCAAGATTGCCAAATAGTTTTAAATGTTTTTGGAATCAGAGGCATTAAAAGCATTCCCTCTATAATGAACAGCTGGTAGCTGAAATCAAACTTTGTGTGCATATAGAAAGCATTTGTCATGGTTCTTATGGATAGAATAATAGGCAAAATGATTCAAATAATTGAAATGAAATAGGCTATACAGTTCCCAACTGCCACAACAAAAACATTATGGAAAATTGAATCACTCACACAGATTAAAACATGTAGCAAAAAAAAAGGGAAATTACATTCATATGCCTTGGTGATAAACAGCAAGCAAGGTCCTAGTTTAGACAACATCGAGATTGAACATGGCCAAGTAAGTTAAACCACTGAAAATTATTTATTTGTTTAAATTGGTTCACTTAAGAAGTTATACATGTCTTTATTAAAGAACATTTTGTAAAGCTGTTGGATGGACTACATTGTTTGCTAACCTGTGGATACCTTTTTCTATATTTAAGAAGGAACACACTGCTATCAAATTTAGTGCTTATAACTGGAGGAAAGGGGTATGTTCATAACTATTCAAATTGCTGCTAAATTATAATATAACTGAAACCATAAGACATGATTATAAGTGTATTTTGTATTTCTAATTTTGGAAATAAAATTATTTTCTTTTTTTTCCTCTTTAACTCAGCATCATACTACTTGAAATTGCATCAGGGTTAACAGTGTTACATAATATTGGTAGTATCATTCCTGAATAAGGCATTACTCCTACAATAGATTTTTTTCCAGTATTGTTTAGCCTCTTTCTTGAATCAAAAAAGTACACCAAATCAACTTACAAATAATAAGTAAAATAGAAAACAGACATAAGTAAAATGCTATAATAAGATATTCATGTTTAAGAGCAGGAAATTAAACAATGTTAACTTAAAGTAGTAGCAAATATTTTGTGAGATCATAATATGTAAAAGGCAGAACATTAGCTTTGGGAGACAAATCACAGGAATGATAATGGAATTAAACAACAACAAAAAAACTACCTAGAACTTTTTGACTTAACGTGTCTTTCATTCAAATCAGGGTATAAATTCTAAAACTGAATTACTTGAATCAAAGAGATAAAACAGTTTAAATGTATTTAGTAACATGAGAAATTAGAAGAATTTTTTAAAATCAAACAAAATTTCTCTCTAGCTCTTAAATCTTATATAATTTACAAAGTTTATTTTGAAAAAAAGAGGGAATAAGCAAAATTATTTCAAGGAGTTTCTGGTAAACGTAGAATGTATTTTTTAAAGACTCTTGGAAAATAATATAGAAACTGAAGTTAAAATTGACTAATAAAATTAGTATAAAAGTTTTGAACAATATTCACAATATATACTATATAATAAAACATGAGACATTACAGACTATTAAGTTTTAAAATTTTAGTAGGATAGATCAAAACATGACTATATTCACAATAAGATAATACTCTAAAACCTTACTTTTCTACAAAAACTGTATAAAGTATATAATATAGTATCTTACTTTAATCTTTAACTTTTAACAAATGACAATTCAAAGAAGTCATAAATTTTCTATTTGTCAAATAATTCTACATTTTTTTCTGCAGTGAATAGATGTGGAGTATAATCTTGGTAAATGTTGAATTTTAGCGAATAAGTGACAACTTCAGAAAAAAATAAAAGTAATGAATAAAAGTAAAAATGAACTCAGAAAAAAAGTGCAGTCTATATATTAGATATGCTCTATGACATTTCTTACAAAGGTGAAGACTTCAGTGAATCTGTAGAAATAAGATATTTAATATCAGAATAAAATTTAAATTTAAAGCACACTGTAAAAAAATCAGGTTTCAAAGCATTGCACTATCATTTTTTTTGGTACCATGAGGGATTAGTAACCCAACAAAATATTTTAAAAAAATAGTCCCAGGATGTAACTCACTGGTATACGGTAGAACACTTGCCATGGGTTATTTGGGTTCTGGATTGATTTCTGATACCACATAGACTACAGAGCATCATTAATACCCAACGTTAGCTAGATATGGCTCTCAAACCAAAAATTAAAAAGAGAAGGAAACTGAAAAAACATAACAACATCTTAGGAAAAATCACTTGATCACTTGATCCACTGTTATTCATCGAATTACTTGAGCAGGTGCCAGTAACATCTGCATTCATCCCTGTTGCGTGCTAGAGTAGCCCAATGACATCTGTTCATTCTAGGAACATGCAGAGCCTAAAACCGATCATTCAGGGTCTTGACGAAGAAGTCTGACCATCTTGTAGGTGGGTGTCCACGCGATCTTTTGACGTCCCATGGAATCCAGTCAGTAATGGCTCTAGTCCAGTAGTTGTCTGTAAACCTCATTACGTGTCCAGCCATCTGATTTTTGATGTCTTGGCAAATGAGACAGCATTCCCCTGATTCTTGAGCGTTGACGGAGATCAGAACTCTGGATTCTATCTCGCACTTGAGTGAATAGTGATATTCCAAGCATAGCTCTTTCAGTTCCTCTTTGAGAGACCCAAATAGCATTCTCATCCTGTTTTCATAGGACCCAGGTCTCTGAGGCATATGTTAGTGCAGGAAGAACAGTGGAATCGAAGAGATGTGCTCGTAGCTGGATGTTCTTTGTCCTCTTTGTTATTTCATAAACGCTCTTGAAGGCATTCCAAGCCTCTCTCTTCCTCCTGCGCAACTCAGGTGCCAGGTCATTCATCATGTTGATTTCTCGACCTAGGTATATATAACTGTTGCATTCGGAGATGGTGGTTCCGTTGAGAGCGAATGGAGAGTCTGGAACGAGGCTATTTCTCATAAACATTGTCTTCGTAAGATTCAGCTGTAGTCCGAACTTTCCACACTCACGGTCAAAGTCGTTCAGCATTTGTGCTGCTTGGCTGATGTTTGGTGTTATTAGAACGATGTCATCAGCAAAGCAGAGGTGGTGTAGTTGCCAATGATCTATCTTCACTCCCATTCTTTCCCATTCCAGTCGTCGCATGATGTTCTCGAGGGTGGCACTGAAGAGTTTTGGTGAAATGGTATCACCCTGCCGAACCCCTCTCTTGACATGGATGATTACTTCTTTGTAGAATGGTGAGATCCTGGTAGTGAATCCATAAGAGAGCTCATGGAGGATCCTGATGTATTGAGTTTGAATGCCCTGATTGGCTCGGGCTTCGATAACTGCTTCTGTCTCAACAGAATCAAAGGCCTTCTTTAAATCAATGAATGTTAGACAGAGCAGCATCTTGAACTCCTGAGAAACCAAAATGGGCTTAGTAATCATGTGGATATGGTCAATGGTACTGAATCCTTTTCGGAAACTGACTTGTTCACATGGTTGTCCTTCATCTAGTGTTCTGCTAATCCTATTCAGGATGACTCGAGTGAACAGTTTGTAGATGACAGACAATAGGCAGATTGGGCGATAATTGCCAATGTCATGTATGTCTCCCTTCTTGTATAGTAGTACAGTCCTGCTGGTTTTCCATTGGGATGGAACCTTGCATTCAGACAGGTAGTGTGTGAAGAGCCGAGCCAGTGTATTGATGAGTACTGATGGTAAATTCTTCAGGTGTTCAGGTTTGATCTTGTGTGGGCCAGGTGCTCTTTGTTTCTTTACCGAAGAGATGGCATGTTGGATTTCGGAAGGGAGAACATTGGGAACGACATATCCATCATGCAGAATGTGGTATGTGGGCAAGTGGACGTGGCTATTACTCAGACATGATCTGAGTAGAAGTCATGAATAATCTTCTCCATTGCCCTTCTGGAAGATGTGATAGATCCATCAGGTTGTCGGCAGGCAGTCATCGTGGTCTTGTAGTAGGTGAAGAACAGGCAGGCATTACGAATGCTTTTCCCAGCTTCTGCCGCATCTACCAGCATCACTGCTTTCCTCTCTTTGAGGTCATCCTTGATGGCTTCTCTGCATTGTTTTGCCAGCTCGGATGTTCACTTGCAGTTTCTTGAGGAATGTGCCAAGCCACGTTGGCGAATAAGCTCAAGAGTTTTTGAAGAAAGGTGGTTTTTTGCGGTTATCTCTCTCTTGGCATTCCTCGCACAATCATGGAGGTGCTGAATCATTCGATCGCATTCCTCATCAATGTTGTCAATGACGGCATCACCCATGTTGCCGCAACAGAGCCAAAGAGCTCCCAGTTCGTGGTTTTTCTGGGAGTTCTCTTCTTAAACTTTGCATTGTTTTCTCCCCATTCTGTGAGGTAGAATTTTGCACAAAGGAAACGGTGATCTGATCCCATTTGGAATTTTGGGACAACAGCAACATCGGTTAGGCAAAACCGCCGATTGAATATGATGTGGTCTATTTCATTGTGGAACCATCCACCGGGAGACTCCCATGTCCAACGTTTAGATTCAGCCTTTTGGAACTGTGAGTTACCATGGAAGGTTTTGGTTGATATGGTGAACTCATACAGTCTGTCACCCTGTTCGTTCCATTCTAGGCCATGAGTACTGATGTGGACTTCATCGGCTGATCTTCTTGGTTCTATCTTGACATTAAAATCACCGACAATGATCTCGTAGAAGGTGTGATCTTCTTTATAGAACTTCTCCAGCTCCATGTAGAACTTCTCAATTTCTCTTTCACCATAATTGGATGTTGGTACATAGACAACAAAGATAGAAACTGCTGGCAGTGAGCCACATCTATTCAAGTGTAATTGTCCGATTTGGGTTGTTAGGCATTTGAATGAATCAATGCTCATGGCTACGTTTGTGTTGACAAGGATACTGACACCACCGATGCCCTTTTGTCACATGTTCCAAGGAACAGTTCTTCTCCAGTGTCAAAAACGGCGTGATGTGATTGATGTCTTCTCGTTTCGGTCAGACCAATGGTGTCGTACTTGATCTTTCGCGCTTGTACCATCAGGTCCTCGATGGATGCATCAGATGCCAGCGTGCGTGCATTAAAAGTACAGACAATCTTTTTTGTCTTTCTTCGTTTTGGCAGCCTATTTCTGCCTTGGGATTTTATCAACCTCTCCTTCCACATCCTTCTCAACTCTGCCGTATTCAGGGTCAGGTGAATGAGATCCATTTTTTTTTTTTTACTGGATGTGGCATATCAAACAGACCACAGATAGCTTGCCAGGCTCTGCTGTGTGGGTGGGATATTTAAGGTACCCTGAAAAATTAAATGAATGTAAATAAAAAGTTGCGCAGCCACGAATGCGGCCGCGTACTCCTGGGAGTTTGGTGTGATAATCTCTGGATCCTGGCTGTTGTTGGGGTTACACGGCAGTTGGTAGGTGTAACTGTCTAGCTACTGCCAGGTCCAGTCCCAAACCCTGCAGGCTTAGAGATCTCAGCCCCGGGTCCCACACACCTGGGTTCCTCTGCCAGTTGTTTTATGAGTAAGGCTCATCCAAGTGTGGAGAGTGATCCCAGCATGACCTTGGCTGGGGCCCGGAGGTCTTCAGCTGTTGGGCCCTGGTGAGGACAGTCAGGCACAGGGTAGGAGACTCTGCCTTGTTCTTTCCTGGGAGCTTGGTGCGATAATCTCTGGATCCTGGCCATTGTTGGGGTTACACGACAGTTGGTGGGTGTAGGAAAAATATTCTTTAAAAATATTGCTTGGCATACATAGACAAGTAAAAACCAAAGGTATTTATTATTGACAATTTGACAGATGAACTCCAGCAAAGCTGCCCGAAACTCTTGAATTAGTCCAAACAACCTCTCTGGGCTCTATAATTTCTGTAGGAATGCAGCACCCTTCACTAGCTATTAGTCTGCAGATTGAATACCATTTATTAGAGGTGATGCTTTAATATTAGCATTACCAGATACTATTATTCATAATTTAGTGTCATATTTAATACTATTTGGACAGGATAAAGAAACTAGATTGATAAAAATCTAATGGAAGAGATCAAACTTTCTCTAGTTGCAAATTAGATGAAAGAAGTAGGGTGGGGTGAAAAATAGTTCCCATGGTCCCCAACTGCAAAGTGTTTGTAGGAGGACTTCATGGAATGGGAAATTTGCACAGGTTAAGTCTTGAAAAGTAGAGATGATATGGAAGCATCTGAATGGCACTAATAGAAACTCAGGAATCTTTCTTAGAGGAACAAAGCTGAGTAATTGTATTAGGTGATGTGACAACTAAAGTAGATATCGGAAGATACAATGGATAGAGTGGAAGAGACACTACTCCTTGTTTGAGGACAGAAAAGAGGCACCAAAAGTAAATCGCAGGCAGCTCCTATAGTTTAAAAGTGGCCAGAAAACAGTTTTTTCCAGAGTCCCCAGAAAGCCTCTGAGATTTGGTTAGTAAGACACATCTTAGACTTCTGGCTTTCAAAACTGTACAAGAATATATTTGGGTCATTTCAAACTTACCTAATTTATGATATTTTGTTATAGAATCAATTACTTAGTATAAAGAGATCCTATCAAATCTATGATAAAGATAATTTTCAAGTAATAATATATATATATTTAACTCATAAAAAGTTATCTTAGGTGCCAATTCTGAAGGGATATTAGAAATAAAAGCAAAGTTTGCTAGAACAATGTAAAACTTAAAAAATAAATGAGTAAAAATTATAAATGCAGAACAAAACATTTTTGAAAAAAAATAATGTGCTTGAAAACCCCAGTATAGACCTGAGATAACAGAAATTCTGGGGAGATTCCTTTATGAAGCAGGGGTGTGTGTATTGTAAACTCTGGTGAGCTTATTAAATATCAAGAACTTTCTTCAGTGTCTTCTCAATTTGTATGGCAGCTTTCATGTTTCTGCCATGCTTTTGGTGGCAATATGGAATTATAGAATGTCCTTCTGACAACTTTTCTGCTCCACCATCCCTGATGTCAATTTCTCCATGAAATTTCAAATACCTGAATGTCCACTTCCATTGACTCATGAATATTTTTACCAAAACTTATCATATCCTGGGCCCCTGATTGTGTGTGTTTGTGTGTGTGTGTGTGTGTGTGTGTGTGTGTGTGTGTTACATCCTACTGTCCTGTGGAGTGCTGGCAATGCCTAAAGCTGTTTGCTCACTAGACACAGGATGAATTACTGAATGCCTCTTGGGTTTTTTAGTATGTGTGAATTATGGTTCTGAATTTTGAGAGTGGAAATGAGATCACCTATCACCTGGAAGTATGAAAGCATACTCACCTGATATGCATTTGTACAGATTTTTGTATGGAAACTGAGAGTTGGAGAATATGTTTTCTTGGTCAAATACTTGATGAGTGAAGGAAATAGAATTTGATTCCTTATCTCTGAGTGTCTGAAGTTCCCTTTGTAAATTGCAACCCCAGATGGTCTAATTCATTCTGTTCATTTTCAAATTATATCAACATGAGCTTTATATTTTTATACTTGGCATTTTTCTTGCTTCTTCTTCCTGTACCATGTTTCACACTTAAATTTATCTCATGTCAATTGTTTGTCTTTAGTTTTTCTTACATTTCTGTTTTACCTTTGTAAAACTGAACTATTTACTTAGTCTACTTTCCTAATCTTCCATATATTTCATATGTACTTTTGTCACTAAGATTACTTTTGAAAAATCATTTAAATGTTTCTCTTGTGTGACTGTATGCTTAATTTGTTTGCAGTAAACTAAAAAGAAAGTGAAGTTGATTAAAGTCTCACTATAGAGTTAAATTAGCACCAGTGGTCGAATTTTATAGTTATTAATGATCATAAATATTTATAATGTGATTTATCTTGTAAATATTTTGTTATTTTCTAGTATATCATATAACAAAAGATCTCATCATTATAATGTAATGAAAAATAGATTGATTTTGAAAGTCTTGGCATCATATTATGTAGTATATTTTTGTTTTCTTATTATATTACAACTGTCTTTTCAGGACTTACTTCTGGCTCTGTGCTGAGGGATTACTCCTGGAAGAGATCCAAGGACCATTGGAGGACAGGGGAGCAAATCTGGGTTGGCTACAAGTAAGCCAAAAGCCTTACCATACTATCAATCTCTTCAGCCCCTTTATTATTTTTATTTTACTATAACAGCAATAGAAAACATAGAGAAATGCTATTCTATCCTCATTTGAGGTAACTAAAGATCATGATTTCCTCCAGAGTAAGAGTACTGAATTTATGAATGATGTCTGCTGAGAGTAAGACTATTCAGGGCCAAGCAATGTGACATGAATATATGAGCTGCTGAGTTGGTAAAAAGGGGAAGCTATAAATTCAGGTTCACTAAATTTTTTTTGGAACAGTGGAAATACTTCTGTGGGAAGAGTTCAACATAATTTCTTTTAGAGAAACTAAGTTCACTATCTTTGAATTTGTAGTCAGGTAAATCATTACTCGAATCAAACAATACATATACCTCTGATCATGTTCAAGGATTTTGCCTAAATTGGAGAATAAGAGAAAAAATTGTGTGTGTGAGGGGGGAGGGGGGGTTATTTTGGAGAAAACAGTTGAATGTTTCTGTTCATTTTATAAACAAATTTTTTAATGTGAAATGATTTCACACAGTACTTTAACAAAACCTTTTTTGAGATATGCTTTATATATTGTAGTCCATTTGCCTATTTTAATCATATAGTTGATTGGTAGGGGTGGAGCGATAGCACAGCGGTAGGGCGTTTGCCTTACATGCAGCTCACCTGGCCGAGCCAGTTTCGATTCCTTCGCCCCTCTTGGAAAGCCCGGCAAGCTACCAAGAGTGTTTTGCCCATAGGGCAAAGCCTAGAAAGCTACCCATGATCTATTTGATATGCCAAACATAGTAAAAAGTCTCACAATGGAGATGTTACTGGGCCTGCTTGAGCAAATCCATGAACAATGGGAGGACATTGCTACAGTACTATAGTTGATTGGTTGCTACTGTATTCTTGCAGCTCTGTCCATTGTAGTCAATCTACATCCCTCACATCACTGGAGAGGAGGTCAATTAATTTATTATCATATCTAAAAATTTCGGCTGGAGCGAGAGCCCGGCAAGCTACCGAGAGTATTCGATATGCCAGACACAGTAACAATAAAGTCTCCAATGGAGACGTTACTGGGCCCGCTCGAGCAAATCGACGATCAACGGGAGGGCCTTTACTTTACTTACTTTATCTAAAAATTTACCTATTTGGGGCATTTCATGTAAGTGTAATGACATAATTTATTGTGTATAAAGACCTACTTCCCTACCTACCATGATGTTTTTTTTTAAGGCAATGCAGCACACCTAATAAAATGAATAGGGCTTACTCCTGCTCTGTGCTCAAGGATCACTCATCGTGGGCTCAGAGAACTATTTAAAGTACTGGGGAGTGAAACTGTGTCCACCACATACAAGAAAAGCACATTACCTGATGTACTATCACTCTGGCCTACCTTCTTTGCAATCTTTGTTGCACCAGGTAATAGTACTTCAATTCTTTTCATTGATAAATAATATTCTGCTGTACATTATACCACATATCATTGTTCTGCTATCAATTGATGAACATATTGGTTAATTCCTCTTAATAACTATGAATATTACTATGAACGGTATATACAAGTTTTTATTAGGCATATGCTTTCAGTTCTCTTGAATATTTGACTATTAATGGAATTAATTAGTCATATGGTTATTCTATGTTTAGCATTTTGAAGACTTGCCAAATTCTTTTCCACTGTAGCTGTATGAAAGGAAGGTAAATCTGATAGCTGAAAAATAATTCTAAACTATATAATAAATGTTAGCAGAGGAGAAATTAAACAGGAAATGGGGAGACTCTGAGTTTAGTCCCAATTCTGTCACTAGTTAGTTGTTTTGCATTCAGTATTTCACTTCCATTCTCTCTGGGCAAGTTCTTTCATTTGTAAAATAAGTGTGCTTCTTCAAACAAGCAAAACTCTAGAATGCAATTATAGCCAAATTTTAATTTTAATGTCTTCACTGAGGCCTAATTTTTCCTTGGCCATGAACAAAATCCTTTCAAAGCCTATAAAATCTCTATTATCAATGATCACAAAGACTTCTGTCAGTGCTAGTTACTAAACAAGATTTTAGGTCTGTAACTATATCTCCCATTCTTACGTACTAATCAAGCTTCTCTACTGGATACACATTTGAGACTTTTTTTTAACCCCAACTTAAACAAAGAACTCTATATTCATTGATTCCTCAAGGATTAGAGTTGTCAAGAGGAGTTAGAAGGAGAGCAGAGACCTTCATCTTCATTCAGCCCTCACCTCCTCCCACCCACAATTTTATTCAGGTTCCATTATTTACAATACTGTTAATGATAGGGTTGAATGCATGGTTGTTCCAGAACCGCACCCTGTAATTTTCTTCCTTCAGTGTCTCAGAGACCCCTCCTGGCCACCCTACCATCGCTCCAGGTGAACTCAGTTCTATACGCCAACTTTCCATTTCCATTGTCTTGGTTCACTTGGTGCTTGGGAACTCTCTGAATTGGCTTATGTTAAACGATTCCAGTTCCTGGTTCCCTGTACTAAATTATCATTTCTAATATTAGTCTTTGTGGGTGTCAGTACTAGAAAAGTAATAGAAACTAGAGGTTTTCAACAACAAAAAATATGATGTTCACTCTTAAGACCAGACATTCGGGGTCTTGTCTGTGCTGCTTCCACCCTGAAATTTGTGGCAGACTCTGCTCTCTGCTCCTTTTCTACTCTCTAGCCACCTTTATCACTCCTTAGATTGCAAGTAGAACTCCGTTTTCTGCTTGAGAAAATCAAATGGATTTTCCTTTCATTTTGGTTTGGGGCCACACCCAGCTGTGTCTAGCACTTACTCCTGTCTTTGTGCTCAGGGATCACTCCTGGCCATGCTCAGGGAACCAAATGTTGTACTGGGGTTTGAATGCAGCAGGAACCTTACTGTATGTTCTCTCCAGCCCACCCTATTTAATTTCCTCTTAGAAGAGCACAAGTTATTTGGAGTAGAGCTGGTTTTTTGCTATCTTTCTTTCTCACTCTTTCTCTCTCCCTCTCTCTGTCTCTCTCCCTTTCCCTCACCCTTCCTCCCTTTCCCTCTCTCTCCCTCTCTCTCCCTCTCTCTCTCTCTCTCTCTCTCCCTCTCTCTCCCTCTCTTTCTCTCCTCTCCTTCTTTCCTTCTTTCCCTCCTCCTAGCAGTACTCTGGGACCTGGTAAAGGTAAAAGGTAAAGGCCCTCCCGTTGATCATCGATTTGCTCGAGTGGGCCCAGTAACGTCTCCATAGGAGACTTTGTTGTTACTGTGTCTGGCATATCGAATACGTCACAGGGGGCTTGCCAGGCTCTGCCGTGTGGGCGAGATACTCTCGGTAGCTGGCCGGGCTCTCCGAGAGGGGCGGAGGAATCGAACTCGGGTCGGCCATGTTGGCCGCTTGCAAGGCAAATGCCCTACCCGCTGTGCTATCGCTCCAGCCCTCTGGGACCTGAAGGTGATTCAATTCTAGGGCTGGGGAATGGTTAGCTATGGGGATGTGGTACTATCAAGAACATCCAGGACAATCTAGGTGGTAGTTGGGGGCTTCCAAGACCACTCCAGTTCATGTGGGAACTCCTTTAATACTGGAATTTGAACTTGGATCCACAGCATGTCCAGAGCTATCCCTGGGTCTTGTACTGCCCTCATTATAAGTGGTTTGCTTTGGTAAAGTCTTATATTCAAATAACTTCTGTTCATAGTTTCAAGGAGTTACTAGAATTACAGTTATATTATTTATATATAATGTATATTAATTGCAATTATATTATTTGAGGGAGTTCAGGACATCTCATAATGATTCCAAAATTTTGATGCTTTCTTGTAAAACAGTTACTCATCTGTGACACTTGTCATGTAGCGATTTTATAGTATTTGCCAACAAACACTTTATCCCAGTGGCTTTGGGCTTGGCAGTAGTTTGTCTCACCATATGGCAGATGTAACAAGGTCAATAATTTTTTGGGGAGACTTTAGAGAACATGTGTATTTCATTTCACCCCAGAGAATGAAGACAGAGCATTCTCTGCATTGCCTTTTTTCCCATCTGGATTCTGGAATGATAAGACACATGGAAAGAAATCCTACCCAGCTCCCACAGTCCGTCCAAGCTGACATTCAAGGACAATCATGTGACAAGAATGAAAATTATGTTTGGCTCTTATAAGTCATTGAGATTTGAAATTGCTTGTTACCATGGTGTAGTATGACTTAAAGAAAACATATGTGGGGCTGGATAGACAGCAAGCAGGTAGGGCATTTGCCTTGCAATGTGGCCGACGTGGGCTCGATTCCCAGCATCCATATGGTCCTCGGAGCACCACCAGGCGTAATTCCTGAGTGTATGAGCCAGGAGTGACCCCTATGCATCACTGGGTGTGACCCAAAAAGCAAAAAAAGGAAAAAAAAACATATGTTTGGTTTTGCAGACACTTCTTTTCAGGAACCCTGATCAGAGCAGCCTTTATTCCAGAGTTGCATATCTGTCTCATTACTGATGCTATTCCAAGTCCTTAATCATTAATAATACAGAGTTTCTATTCTAAATCTACCCAAAACTACCATTTTGAATCATCAAAATTAGCTAGGATCACCCAATGCTCCTAGCACACCCTTTTTTGTATATGTTTGTCATGCAAATTGCACACATTCTTTGTCATGACAAGTTTTGAAAATGAAAGCCCTTCAAAGCAGTCAGTTCCATTCTAGCTCACAGAGTAGCATCCAGATGCCACTTTTTCTTTCAGGTTTTCTGGGGAGAGAATTTATTGAGAGAGGGGGCAGGACAGCTTCCAAAAAATAGTCAGAAAGATTGGGGGCCACTTCCATTAGTACTCAGCCAACTCGCCCAGACAGTCTGATACTCTGGGGCCTAGAGATGGGGTCTGTTCCAGTCCAGAGGTGTCAGGGGTCGCCATGGCCACAGCTGGTCCTGTTACCTTCTTATGTTACCCCTCTTGGCTTCATCACGATCTTCTCTTGCCATCTGTTCCCAAATTGTGAGTCTCTTTTCCATTTTCTGCTCTTTCCTTGAGAGTCTCTGAACTTGATCTTTGAGCTCACTGATTCTGTTCTCAGCCGCTGTTACTCTGCTGCTGAGGCCTTCCACTGAGGTTTTCAATTTGGCTACCAGGTTTTTCAGGTCCGACATTTCCGATTGTATTTTCCTCATTTCCGATTGTATTTTCCTCATTTCCGCCTTCAAATCCTCTTGTCTTTTATTGGCATTGCTTTCCATTGTATCTTTTAGTTCCCTAAGCATCCTAAGTAGCTCCCTTCTGAATTCCTTGTCAGAGAGGTTGTCTAACGCTACAGTACTGTTGGTGTTTTCTGGGCTAGCCTCTTCAATTGGTCCTGGTGCCATGTGGATGTGAGGCATGTGTTTCAGCCTTTCATGCTCTCCCCCAGCGTTGTGGCCTCTGAATATTTAAGGTGAGTCAAGTATCAGCTTGCTGTCTATCTCCAGCCTCTAGAGGATGCATATTAAATGCTCCAAGTTTTGTATGTCATCTAAGTCAGAAACTCCCTGTAAGACCGGCAGCTAATGCTCTGGATTTTGGGTATGTACTGCATTTTCTGGGTGTGTAATATTCTATTTTGGGGGAGTGGGGGGTCATACTTGGCATTGAACAGGGGTTACTTCTGGCTCATGCACTCAGAAATTATTCCTGGCGATGCTCAGGGAACCATATGGGATGCTGGGAATTGAGCCCAGGTCAGTCGCATGCAAGGCAAATACCCTACCAACTGTGCTATCACTCCAGCCCCGTAATATTCTTCTCATAGGTCTCCCTTTCTCATGTGCTGATCCTTTGCACTCTTGTATTTCTTAAATAAAATTATGTTATTTCACCTTCACATGAACTAATGTACTGTGAGAAATGTAGTTGGCCTGACAGTTCCCGCTGCCAACATCTTTCATTCAGTTTCCATATTTCCACCAAGGATTGACATTCTGTCCTTGTTCTCAGGAAATTCCTGAGCATGATGCATATATAAGTGCCAATCCATTTCTGTCTTAGAGAGAATTCCTGAACTTAAGGTTGGTGGATGAAATAGGACAGTATAACTTAAGATTAAAGTTTAGTAATTTCTTAGGATTAGTATGGATGGAATAATTGGGAACTACATAAACAAAAATAATTTCATATGTAAACTCATCTGTGTTTTCTACATTTTTACTTGCTAAGTCAACTTATGATGACAGGAATTACCTGAGCTCATGCCACACCATCCTGATAATTATTTAGAAATGCATAGGACTCTTTATCTACTTTCATCAGTGTCAGAACTGTATCACAGTTTGGCATGGTGGGAGGCTGATTTCTGCTTACTCCCTGTTATTTTTGACAGTCATTTCCCCCATGAAAGTTCTAGCTTATCTAAACCAACCTGAAATATTTGGCTCAGCAGAACTGAAGTGACACAAAGTATTTGATGAAATTCTATTTTATTTTGCTGCTGAAAAATTTATTTCTTACAGCCGCGCGCCACCCACCGATCCCCACGGAAGGACAGCGTGTCCAGCTCCGGATCAGCCCTGCAGTCCATCGCCCCCCCCCCCCACATCCAGGTGGGTTGGAGGAGCCCAGTCGATCCCCGCCCCTGACCCCAGCCACGCACCGCCCACCAATCCCCGCGGAAGGACAGCGCGGAGGACAGCCCCCATCCAGGATCCTGGGAGGGAGTGGCCTGGGACTGGCTAGGGGCGTGGCCTCTAAGAAGGGGGCGTGGCCTCCCCAAAGTGGGCATGGCCTTCTTCCTGGCAGGTGGCCGCAGGTATATCACTAACTCCAAGCAATTTGGACTTTCATCCTTTCATCCTTTTCATCAACTTATCACCTAATACCAACCAAATATTTCTCACCTCTTCTACTACAACTCAACAACATCCCACTCGCCTACTCCATTTCCAACAAAAGTCCTGTTTGAAAATAACTGTACAAGCTCAGTATTAAATAGCACCTCCTCCAAAAGTTTCACTCAATGTCAGTTATAAAACAAAGAATAACACATGATTGAGAAGAAGGTCACTCTCAGAAAGGTAGAAGAGGCCCATCTAGCAGCAACAAAGCTGAACGGCTCCTGGCAGTCTCTCCTCACTCAACCAGAATAGTAACAGTGAATGTGAAGGACCAAACCACACTGGTCACAATGTAAAGCAACGCAAAAGCCCACCAAGCTTTCTTATTGAAGAGGCTAGCCCAGAAAACACTAACAGTACTGTAGCGTTAGACAACCTCTCTGACAAGGAATTCAGAAGGGAGCTACTTAGGATGCTTAGGGAACTAAAAGATACAATGGAAAGCAATGCCAATAAAAGACAAGAGGATTTGAAGGCAGAAATGAGGAAAATACAATCGGAAATGTCGGACCTGAAAAACCTGGTAGCCGAATTGAAAACCTCAGTGGAAGGCCTCAGCAGCAGAGTAACAGCGGCTGAGAACAGAATCAGTGAGCTCAAAGATCAAGTTCAGAGACTCTCCAGGAAAGAGCAGAAAATGGAAAAGAGACTCACAATTTGGGAACAGATGGCAAGAGAAGATCGTGATGAAGCCAAGAGGGGTAACATAAGAATTATTGGAGTCCCAGAGGGACAGGAAGAAAACCTTGATGAAGAAGAAACTGTCAAAGAAATCATTGCTACAACGTTCCCAGAGCTGAAGAAAACTTTTGACCACATCCAGGAGGCCCGAAGGGTACCAGCTAGAAGAAATCTGAATAAAAATACCCCAAGACATATCCTGATCAAAATGTCCAAAACTTTAGACAGAGACAAAATTCTGAAAGCAGCAAGATCGAAGAAAGAAATCTCTTACAAAGGAGCATCCTTAAAATTCACAGCTGATTTTTCTGATGAAACCCTCAGGGCCCGAAAACAGTGGTGGGACATAGAGAAAAAACTCAATGAAATAAATGCCTCTCCAAAAATACATTACCCAGTGAGACTCTCATTCATAATAGAAGGAACAACACACAGTTTCACAGACAAACAACAGCTCAGAAACTTCATAGACTCAAAACCATGGTTACAAGAACAACTAAATGGGCTACTTTAAGGCAAGAAAGGCCCCTCACATACACCAAATTTCAACAGAACAATGGGACAAAATACCATAACAATAATCTCTCTCAATGTCAATGGACTAAACGAACCAATTAAAAGACATAGAGTGGCAGGATGGATTAGAAAATTGAAGCCAACAATCTGCTGCCTGCAAGAAATACATCTCAATAGTCAAAGCAAACACAGACTCAGAGTCAAAGACTGGAAAACAATCCTACAGGCAAACAGCTCCCATAAAAAAGGTGGGGTAGCCATCCTAATATCAGACCACATCGATTTCAGAGTGAAGAAGGTCATAAGAGACAGTGAAGGCCATTTCCTATTGATCAAAGGATCTGTACGACAGGAAGAACTTACAATAATAAATGTATATGCACCTAATGAGAGACCAGCAAAGTACTTAAAACAACTACTCATAGATTTGGAAAAAGACATCAATAGCAACACAATACTAGTGGGAGACTTCAACACCGCTTTGTCACCTCTTGATAGATCAACCAGACTCAAGCTTAGCAAGGACATACTTCATCTGAGGGAAACAATGGAAGAAAGGGACTTAGTAGATATATACAGGACACTTCATCCACAAAAAGCTGAATACACATTTTACTCAAGCTTACATGGAACATTCTCCAAGATAGACCACATGCTGAGCCACAAAACATGCCTCCATAAAATTAAGAAGATAGAGATTGTAGGAACAATCTTCTCAGACCATAATGCGCTGAAATTAGAAGTAAATCACACACAAAAACAGAAAACTATATCAAACACCTGGAAATTAAACTGTGCTACTGAACAACGAGTGGCTTAAACAGGAAATTAAAGAGGAAATCAAAAGATTCCTAGAAACAAATGAAAAAGAGGACACGAGTTACCAAAACTTATGGGACACAGCAAAAGCTGTGTTAAGAGGAAAGTTTATAGCTCTACAAGCATTCCTCAGAAAGGAGGAACGAGCCCACATAAATAAACTAACATCACAGCTTAAGAACTTGGAGAAGGACCAACAAAAGGAGCACAACCCTAACAGGAGGAAGGAAATAATAAAATTCAGAGCAGAGATTAACGAGATGGAAACCCAAAAAACAATCCGAAAGATCAATGAAACCAAGAGCTGGTTCTTTGAGAGAATTAACAAGATTGATAAGCCCCTAGCAAAAGTCACAAAGAAAGGGAGAGAGAAAACCCTAATAAACCGAATCAGAAATAAAAGGGGGTCATTATAACAGAAACTACAGAAATTCAAAGGATCCTCAGGGAATAATTTGAGAAGCTTTATGCCACGGAACATCAAAACCTCGAGGAAATGGATAAATTCCTAGACTCCTACAGACTCCCAAGGTTGAACCAAGAAGACCTGGAATACCTGTACAGACCTATCACCATCAAGGAAATTGAAATGGTAATAAAAAGTCTCCCCAAGCACAAAAGTCCTGGCCCCGATGGATTCACTAGTGAATTCTTCCAAATCTTTAAATAAGACTTACTCCCAATCCTCTTTAAGCTTTTCCACGAAATTGAAATATCAAATACACTTCCAAACAGTTTCTACGAAGCAAATATCACACTGATACCAAAGCAAACAGGGATAACACAAAGAAAGAGAATTACAGGCTGATATCCCTGATGAACACAGATGCAAAGATCCTCAACAAACTACTAGCAAATAGAATCCAACTACTCATCAAAAAGATCATACACCATGACCAAGTAGGATTCATCCCAGGGATGCAAGGATGGTTTAACATTCGAAAATCAATCAACATAATCCACCATATCAACAAAAGAAAAGATAAAAAGCATATGATCATATCAATAGATGCAGAGAAAGCATTTGATAAGATCCAGCACCCCTTTATGATGAAAACCCTAGCCAAAATGGGTATAGAGGGGACCTTCCTCAACATAATTAAAGCCATCTACCACAAGCCTACAGCAAGCATCATCCTCAATGGGGAAAAACTGAGAGCCTTCCCTCTAAGATCAGGGACGAGACAGGGATGCCTACTCTCTCCACTGCTGTTCAATATAGTACTGGAAGTACTTGCAATAGCGATTAGGCAGGAAAAAGATATTAAGGGCATTCAGGTAGGAAAGGAAGAAATCAAGCTCTCACTATTCGCAGATGATATGATACTCTACTTAGAGAACCCAATAACTTCCACCAAAAAACTCCTAGAAACAATAGACTCGTATAGTAAAGTTGCAGGTTATAAAATCAATACCCAAAAGTCCATGGCTTTCCTATACGCAAACAGTGAGAGAGAAGAAAGCAACATGAAAAAAACAATCCCATTCACAATTGTGCCCCAGAAAATCAAGTACCTAGGAATCAGCTTAACTAAGGAAGTAAAGGACCTGTACAAAGAAAACTACAAAACGCTACTTCAGGAAATAAAAGAGGACATGAGGAAATGGAAAGATATCCCCTGCTCATGGGTCGGGAGATTTAACATTGTCAAAATGGCAATACTACCGAAAGCATTGTATAAATTCAATGCAATCCCTATAAGGTTAAACATGACATTCTTCAAAGAAATGGAGCAAACACTCTTGAAATTTATATGGAACAATAAGCCCCCGCGAATAGCTAAAGCAATTCTTGGGAAAAAGAAAATGGGAGGAATCAACCTCCCGAACTTCAAACTGTACTACAAAGCAGTAATAATCAAAACAGCATGGTACTGGAACAAAGACAGAACTGCAGACCAATGGAACAGGGTTGAATACACTGACATCTCTCCTCAATCATATGCTCATCTAATCTTTGATAAAGGTGCAAGTAATGTGAAGTGGAGTAAGGAAAGCCTCTTTAATAAATTGTGTTGGCATCACTGGACGGCTACATGCAAAAAAATAGGCTCAGAACTCTGCCTAACACCATGTACAAAAGTAAGATAAAAATGGATTAAAGACCTCAACATCAGACCAGAAACCATAAGGTACATTGAAGATAAAGTTGGCAAAACCCTCCATGACATTGAAGCTAATGGTATCTTCAAAGATGCCACGCCACTGGCCGAGCAAGTGAAAACAGAGATAGATAAATGGGACAATCTTAAACTAAGAAGCTTCTGCACCTCCAAAGAAACAGTGACCAAAATACAAAGACAGTCTACAGAATGGGAAAGGATATTCACCGAATACACATCTGACAAGGGGTTGATAACAAGGATATACAAAATACTGGTGGAACTCCACAGGAAGAAAACATCCAACCCCATCAAAAAATGGGGCAACGAAATGAACAGAAACTTTCTCAAAGAAGAAATCCGAATGGCAAAAAAGCACATGAGAAAATGCTCTACATCATTAATCATCAGGGAGATGCAGATCAAAACCACAATGAGATACCATCTCACACCTCAGAGACTGGCCCACATTCAAAAGAACAAAAGCAACCGATGCTGGCGTAGATGTGGCGAGAAAGGGACACTCCTTCACTGTTGGTGGGAATGTCCACTGGTTCAGCCCTTCTGGAAAACAGTATGGACGATTCTCAAAAAATTAGAAATTGATCTCCCATTTGACCCAGCAATACCACTCCTGGGAATATATCCCAGAGAGGCAAAAATGTGTAGTCGAAGTGACATCTGCACTTGTTTGTTCATTGCAGCACTCTTTACAATAGCCAGAAACTGGAAGAAACCTGAACGCCCAAGAACAGATGACTGGTTAAAGAAACTTTGGTACATCTACACAATGTAGTACTATGTAGCTCTTAGAAAAGATGAAGTCATGAAATTTACATACAAGTGGTACAATATGGAAAGTATCATGCTAAGCGAAATGAGTCAGAAAGAGAGGGATAGACATAGAAATATTGCATTCATCTGGGGGATATAAAGTAACAAAGTATGAGATTAATACCCAAGAATAGCTGAGATCAGCACCAGGAGGACTATTCCATAACTTAGAGGTCAGCCGTGTATCCTAGAGGAAAGGGCAGTTCAGATAGAGAAGGGAGCACCAAATAAAGGTTGTTTGGAGGATCCTCCCAGGAGGGGAGATGCATGTCGAAAGTAGACTATGGACTGAACATGTTTGCCACTCAATGCCTCTTTTGCAGACCACAACACCCAAAAGGAGAGAGAGAACACAGGGGATTGCCCTGCCACAGAGACAGGGGGGATTGGGGGATGGGGGAGGGAGGGATATTATCCATGGTGGTGGAAAATGGACACTGGTGGAGGGATGGGTATCTGATCATTGTATAATTGAAACCAAAGCACAAAAAATTGTAAATCTACAACTTAAAAAAAAAAAATAAAATAAAGGGAAAAAAAAAAGATCATACACCATGATCAAGTAGGATTCATCCCAGGGATGCAAGGATGGTTTAACATTCAGAAATCAAACAACATAATACATCATATCAACATAAGAATAGATAAAAAGCATATGATCATATCAATAGATGCAGAGAAAGCATTTGACAAGATCCAGCACCCCTTTATGATGAAAACCCTAGCCAAAATGGGTATAGAGGGGACTTTCCTCAACATAGTTAAAGCCATCTACCACAAGCCTACAGCAAGCATCATCCTCAATGGGGAAAAACTGAGAGTCTAACCTCTAAGATCAGGGACAAGACAAGGATGCCCACTCTCTCCACTGCTGTTCAATACAGTACTGGAAGTACTTGCAATAGCGATGAGGCAAGAAAAAGATATTAAGGGCATTCAGATAGGAAAGGAAGAAATCAAGCTCTCACTATTTGCAGATGATATGATACTGTACTTAGAGAACCCAATAACCTCCACCAAAAAAATACTAGAAACAATAGACTTGTACAGTAAATTTGCAGGCTATAAAATCAATACCCAAAAGTCCATGGCTTTCCTATACGCAAACAGTGAGAGAGAGGAAAGCTACATGAAAAATTCAATCCCGTTCACAATTGTGCCCCAGAAAGTCAAGTACATAGGAATCAGCTTAACTAAGGAAGTAAAGGACCTGTACAGAGAAAACTACAAAACGCTACTTCAGGAAATAAAAGAGGACATGAGGAAATGGAAAGATATCCCCTGCTCATGGGTCGGAAGACTGAACATTGTCAAAATGGCAATACTACTGAAAGCATTGTATAATTTCAATGCATTTCCTATAAGGATACCCATGATATTCTTCAAAGAAATGGAGCAAACACTCCTGAAATTTATATGGAACAATAAGCCCCCACTAAGAATAGCTAAAGCAATTCTTTGGAAAAAGAAAATGGGAGGAATCAACCTCCCTAACTTCAAACTTTACTACAAAGCAGTAATAATCAAAACAGCATGGTACTGGAACAAAGGCAGAACTGCAGACCAATGGAACAGAGTTGAATACACTGACAACTCCCCTCAATCATTTGATCATCTAATCTTTGATAAAGGTGCAAGTAATGTGAAGTGGAGTAAGGAAAGCCTCTTTAACAAATTGTGTTGGCATCACTGGACGGCTACATGCAAAAAAATGGGCTCAGAACTCTGCCAAACACCATGTACAAATGTAAGATCAAAATGGATTAAAGACCTCAACATCAGACCAGACACCATAAGGTACATTGAAGTCAAAGTTGGCAAAACCCTCCATGACATTGAGGCTAATGGTACTTTCAAAGATGCCACGCCACTGGCCGAGCAAGTGAAAACAGAGATAGATAAATGGGACTATCTTAAACTAAGAAGCTTCTGCACCTCCAAAGAAACAGTGACCAAAATACAAAGACAGTCTACAGAATGGGAAAGTATATTCACCGAATACACATCTGACAAGGGGTTGATAACAAGGATATACAAAATACTGGTGGAACTCCACAGGAAGAAAACATCCAACCCCATCAAAAAATGGGGCAAGGAAATGAACAGAAACTTTCTCAAAGAAGAAATCCGAATGGCAAAAAAGCACATGAGAAAATGCTCTACATCATTATTCATCAGGGAGATGCAGATCAAAACCACAATGAGATACCATCTCACACCTCAGAGACTGGCCCACAGTCAAAAGAACAAAAGAACAAAAGAACAAAAGAACAAAAGAACGTTGCTGGCACAGATGTGGCTACTTCTTCACTGTTGGTGGGAATGTCGACTGGTTCAGCCCTTCTGGAAAACAGTATGGACGTTCCTCAAAAAATTAGAAATTGAGCTCCCATTTGACCCAGCGATACCACTCCTGGGAATATATCCCAGAGAGGCAAAAATGTGTAGTCGAAGTGACATCTGCACTTGTTTGTTCATTTCAGCACTCTTTACAGTAGCCAGAAACTGGAAGAAACCTGAGTGCCCAAGAACAGATGGCTGGTTAAAGAAACTTTGGTACATCTACACAATGGAGTACTATGTAGCGCTTAGAAAAGATGAAGTCATGAAATTTACATACAAGTGGTACAATATGGAAAGTATCATGCTAAGCGAAATGAGTCAGAAAGAGAGGGATAGACATAGAAAGATTGCATTCATCTGGGGGATATAAAATAACAAAATATGAGATTAATACCCAAGAATAGCTGAGATCAACACCAGGAAGATTACTCCATAGCTTAGAGGTCAGCCGGGTATTTTAGTGGAAAGGACAGTTCAGATAGAGAAGGGAGCACTAAATGGAGGGTGTTTGGAGGATCCTCCCAGGAGTGGAGATGCAGGTTGAAAGTAGACTGGACTGAACATGTTTGCCACTCAATGCCTCTTTTGCTGATCACAACACCCAAAAAGAGAGATAAAACAAATGGGAATGCCCTGCTACAGTGGCAGGTGGGGATGGGGGGAATGGGGGGGGAGGGATATTATCTTTGGTGGTGGAAAATGGGCACTGGTGGAGGGATGGGTATTTGATCATGGTATGACCGAAATCCAAGCACAAAAATTTGTAAATCTACAACTGTACCTCATGGAGTTTCACTAATAAAAAATAAATTCAAAAAAAATTTATTTCTTACTCTGTCATATGGATATTATATTAAATACTTGTTAAAGTCCTTCTAGTTCTACCTTCCTCCTGGATAGGGATATCATGCTGTTTAAAAAACATCTAATTTTTTTTTAGTGTTGGCTATATATATTTTTTTATTTTTTTATTTTTATTAGTGAAACGCCATGAGGTAGGTACAGTTGTAGACTTACAAATTTTTGTGCTTGGGTTTCGATTATACAATGATCGAATATAATGGGTATTTACCCATCCCTCCACCAGTGTCCATTTTCCACCACCATGGATCCCAGTATCTCAGTATCCCTCCCACCCCCATCCCCCACATCCCACCCTGCCTCTGTGGCAGTGCATACCCTTTTGTTTTCTCTCTCCTTTTGGGTGTTTTGATTTGCAAAATAGGCATTGAGTGGCAATCATGTTCGGTCCATAGTCTACTTTCAACATGATCCTGGGAGGATCCTCCAAACACCCTTTATTTGGTGCTCCCTTCTCTATCTGAGCTGCCCTTTCCCCTATAATTCCTGGCTGGCCTCTAAGCCATGGAGTAATCCTCCTGGTAAAAAAAAATCTAATTTTACTGTTATGGACTACACGAAGGGAAGACTTTAATTTCTTCAAAACTTATTCCCTCATACTCCAGACTGCTTTAACATTCTACAGTATTGACTCAAGTGCAGTGCTATAGTGCTGGTTCCAAGAGGTGATGAATAAGCTCACCTCTCTAGCATGTTATAAAATCTCTAACAGTCTTTTAGTTCACTTGGCCTCATTAGACGAAGCTGAAGTTACATTTCTGTTGAAGTTACATCTTTGCTGAGAATCCATGGAATTGTCTTTCCCTAACACCTGTATTCAGCCATCCACTTTTCTGGATCTGCTTCTCGAGAAGCTGGGAAAGGTATAGGGGCTTATGCACTCACAATGCAGAAGGTCACCAGTTTCTCAAGTCATGATGCCTGTATTGTCAATATTGAAGTTGGTCATTTCTTTGATTACAAAAGTTAAATGTCTTTGTAACTCCGGGCCAGGTTTCCTCACCAGAAAGCTAGTTCCTGACAAGCTCTGCTCATTCCTCTGTGCTCTGTCTGAAGGAAGCAGTGTAATAAGAGAGTCACTGTTCAACTTAAGTTTCTTGGCCTGTGCTTTTCCCCAATAAATATTGAACGAGAATCTATGAGAATTATATCAGATATACATTTGTTTGATCTAGGTACATATCTCCTAAGGAAAAAAAAATGAATAAAAATTGGAAGAAGAGTAGCTTTACAACCATTTTGCATAGGAATTCAAGAGTGAAGGTATTACAAATTAAATTATTCATATTTCCATCACTCACGATAGCTTCATCTTATTAATATAAAATATTTGAAGGATCCTGAATTATCTATTTGTTACAAGCTTCTTAGAAATAATATTCAGATGCTATTACTCTCAGTAAACAAATGAGAAAATTGAAGTGAAATTTAAATAATGATTAAGATTTCCCTGAAGTGGAAACCTGGGCTTCAATTTAGAAGTATAACTTTTGAGCAAGACATGTCATGATCTATAATTTTTGTTTGAGTCTCACAAATTAGCATAGCATGGAGATATGTGAGTAATCTTTGTAAAAGGGTATATATAGAATATAATTAGAAAGTATTAGTTTGGATGAGAAGAAGCTAAAAACTTGTGATCCTAAAAACAATGCATTTGAAGACACAATTCTTTTTGCATTTCATGTCATTTTTAGTTTTTGATGGCAGTGGAATCTCTGGCAATCTTATGATTTGCTGTTTGCCACTGCATAGGAAGATGGCATCTTACAGTCACTGGGCACCTTGGTGAAGGAGTTTCTTTCCTCATTCAGTGACACACTCTTACTCAGCACTTGAAAGCTTACAAAGAATTGACATTACATTCATTTGTGTCATACTGTGCCTCATCTTACTATAGGGAAACAACTATAGCATCTATCCCAGAGCAATAATACAATCTAGAATAAAAGAAAATGATTAACACATAGTAATGGGTCAACATATTGCACCAATTTTTATTGTTTTATTTGATATTTATTTTTCACATGTGATCTTTTGGTTGGTCACAGAATTCAAAGGATTGCTTTTTGAAGAACAGATAACTGTTTCAAAAGCTTTTGACAAGTAATGGTTAAAAATAACTCTTTTCATTTTCTATCTTTAAAGGTTAAAAACCAAAGGTCAGGGTTATTTGACTATTCTATACATTATATTGATAATTTGGGGAAAGGTGGGCTAGGAACCAACTTACTCTGACTGTGTTTAGCAATCCCTGCTGGTGGGGTTTGAGGAAACATATGTGATGCCTGGGATTGAACCCAGCTCAGCACTATACAAGGCAATGGCTTCAATCTCATACTGTCCCTCAGGTCCCAATATTCATAGTTATATCTCCCCTTAGTAAGAAAAAAGAGAGGACACTAACATCTTTGTAAACTATTATAGGCTAATTCCAAAGCCAGATGATTTTTATATCATTTGTTTCCACTTAAAAACATCTCTGTGGAAAACATTGGTAAATGCAAGTTTTAAGAGGAAAAACGAATCCTGTAGTAATTTCAGAAATTAAATATATTAAAATCTCAATTTTAAGGAGATTTTAAGGAGATTTTAAGATTTTAAGGAGATTTTAAGGAGAGATTTTAAGGAGATTTTAAGGAGAGATTTAAGATTTTAAGATTTTAAGATTTTAAGGAGATTTTACTGTGTCTGGCATATCAAATACTCTCGGTAGCTTGCCGGGCTCTCCGAGAGGGGCGGAGGAATCGAACTCGGGTCGGCCATGTTGGCTGCGTGCACGGCAAACGCCCTACCCGCTGTGCTATCGCTTAAGGAGAGATAGCACAGCGGTAGGGCGTTCGCCTTACAAGCGGCCAACAAGGCCGACCTAGGTTCGATTCCTCTGACCCTCTCGGAGAGCCCGGCAAGCTACCGAGAGTATTCGATATGCCAGATACAGTAACAACCAAGTCTCCAATGGAGACGTTACTGGGCCTGCTCGAGCAAATCGACGATCAACGGGAGGGCCTTTACTTTACTTTTACTTTTACTTTTAAAATCTCAATTTTTAAAATTAACACTGTTCCAATTATGAAAATAATTCATCCTCCATCTTGTTTACTGTTTTGGTGTGCTAGTTAAATTTACTGTATAATTACTGATTGTTTTTTCTGCCTCATTTCTTTTTGTAACTGCTTTATATTTAAGATTTTTTTCTTGTTAAGAAGGACATAGCTGGGCCTATTTTCCTGGCTAAGGTTTTATCTTCATTTTTTTTTAATACTATTTGTGATTACCATCAAGTTTGGACCTATTACTGTTAGTCTGTACTGTACTTTACCTTTGACTTTCCATGTCCCCTTTTCCATTCTTCCCCTCATCCTAATCTGCTCTGTCCTTTCTCATTCATTCATTCACTTCTCTTCTCTTGACAATCAGGTTTTGTTCTTCCATGTCATTTTTCTTTTAACTATTAGTGAGAAAATATATATTGAATTTATAGTATTTTCTTGGGCTGGAGCAATAGCACAGAGGGAGGGTGTTTGCCTTGCCTGCCGCCGGCCTGGGCAAACCGAGTTCAATTCCTCCGCTCCTCTTGGAGAGCCTGGCAAGCTACTGAGAGTATCTCGCCCGCATGCCAAAGCCTGGCAAGCTACTTGCGATGTATTTTATATACCAAACACAGTAACAACAAGTATCAAGATGGAGACATTACTGGAACCGCTCGAGCAAATTGATGTACAACGGGAGGACAGTGTGACAGTGCTACAGTACTACAGTATTTTCTTTATTTTTCATTTTTTTCATAAGGGGCTCCCAATACTGCTTGATGCCCTGGATCCCCTCCTGAAGTATAGAAGAGAGAGTGGGGGGAAGGGGGAAGAGAGAGAGAGAGAGAAACAGACAGACAGACAGACAGACAGACAGACAGAGGCGGATAGAAAGAGAGAGCGGCAGAGAGAGTGCACTGGGGAGAGTCAGAATGTCATTGCAACTCTAGGATCCAACTCGGGGTCTCCTTCATGCAAGGCTTATGCTCCATTTAACTTGGTTCCTCAGTCCCAACTTCTAGTAATTTAAAGATTAGGAAGTATTTTATATGTTATTCAGCTGTGTGTATTTTGCATAGAACTGCATACGTTCAATATTTTTCTCCCTCATTCAAAATATATCCCTTCTCTTTTTCCACATAGTTTTAGCTGTGTACTTTGAACTTGCCTCATCCTCCAAATTTGACATTATCATATTACTCTGTCACTCTGCAATGTTTCTTTTTAACATTCAGGTAACTATTTTCTTGATTACTCAGTCTTTGGATCCAGAATTTCCATCTGGAATCATGTTCCTTTCCTATGAAATATGTCATTGATAAGGAATTACTTTAATGAAGATGTACTGATGTCTTAGTATTTACTCTTTTAACATGCCCTTATTTTCCTTTAAATTTTTTAGAAGATTTTTCTCAACATAAAAGTTCAATGTTAGTAATATATTCTCTTAACTAATTGAAAATCTCCTTTTATTTTGAAAATTTGTCATTTCTTTGATTGTCCCTGTTCTTGAGCATTTTTAAAAATATATTTAAGTTTTTTTTTGTTTTGTTTGCTTTTCAATTTTTTTTGCCATTATCATTATTGAGTAGTTAGGTATAGATTTTTTTTTCAATGTTGTGGAGTCTTTTTCCTTTTGGTTCTCTGGGAACATGAGGGCCACACATAGACAGTGCTCAGGACCCCATGTGGTGATGAGGGTCAAATCCAAAGCCTATTGCCCAGTTAAAATATGTACTCCAGCACTTGAGTAAAACCTCTAGTCTCAGTCTGGAATTTTTAAGATATATAGAGTCCTGAATATGACAATAGAATTTTAAATCATTCTGGGGAAAATAGGAGCCACTATGTCTTCTATGATTGCCTCTACTTCATAATCTCCACTATAATAATGTCTGGCACTGTGGTCGGTTTGTATTACACCAAGTCTCTCTCCATTGAAGTGGGCACCCCTCTCAAGTACAGGAAGACCCTGACCTACTAGTATCCAATTCTTTTTTAAATTTTTTTTCTTTTTATTATTGAAACACCATGAGGTACAGTTGTAGATTTATAATTTTTTGTGCTTGGGTTTCGATTATACAATGATCAAATACCCATCCCTCCATCAGTGCCCATTTTCCACCACCATGGATAATATCCCTCCCACCCCCACCCCCCCCATCCCACCCTGCCTCTGTGGCAGGGCATTCCCTTTTGTTCTCTCTCTCCTTTCGGGTGTTGTGGTCTGCAAAAGAGGCATTGAGTGGCAAACATGTTCAGTCCATAGTCTACTTTCGACATGCATCTCCCCTCCTGGGAGGATCCTCCAAACACACTTTATTTGGTGCTCCCTTCTCTATCTGAGCTGCCCTTTCCCCTAGAATGCCCGGCTGGCCTCTAAGCTATGGAGTAATCCTCCTGGTGCTGATCTCAGCGATTCTTGGGTATTAATCTCATATTTTGTTACTTTATATCCCCCAGATGAATGCAATCTTTCTATTTCTATCCCTCTCTTTCTGACTCATTTCACTTAGCATGAAGTATCCAATTCTTCATCGTTGCATTTATCTTCTTATCTAGTGATGCTCTTCTTACTTAGACCCTAATCTTCAGATGCAGTGATTCTTTGAATTTCTAGTTTTGATGACAATTTTTAGTTTTTCTTAATCAACACTTTTTTTTCATATAATTTTGCAATACTAATCTCTGACACTGTAAAATGTTGACTGTTTTTTTTTCACCCTTTAAGATTTTCGGAATATAGATTAGAGCTAAAAAAAGTGCTATTGCATCATCGTCTGTTGCATCATCAAAAAGAATACTACTAGTCTTTTATTTTATAGGATTAAGAAGCTAGAGGATACCAGGTAGGAATTGCCTTGCATACTGGAAGTATTTGCACATATGAAAATACTTATTTCCCCTGCATCTGAGTGGTGTTGGGAGAATTCTTTAGTCCTTTGTCAGGTGCACAGATTATACTAGACATTGACTTTTAAAATCTTATCATTCCACTTTGCTCTTTATTTCTTAAGGGGTAAAATTATAGGGCATGTGAAAATATTGCCAATAATACCAGTTTTTAATAAATCTTTTTTGTTTTGTTTTGTTTTGATTAATGGCCACACCCAGATGTGGTCAGATTTACTCCTGACTCTGAAGTCAGGGATTCCTTCTGACAAGACTCCAGGGACCATATGGAATGTTTCACCAAAATACCATATGACATGTTTAATGAAAAAAATCATTATATATATATTGCAAGTATACATATATATGTATATATTGCAAGTATACAACATATATATAAATGTATACTTGAAAAATGGTTTCCCAAAAGTTTCGCATCATGGCCGTATTTCACCTTTCTGCCAAAAAAGAAAAAATGTCTAATAAAGCTGGTGACAGTTATGTGAAAAATATTGGGTATCTCTCCATATGACTAAATTATTTTGACCTGTGAAACTTCTGAGAGAAAAACAGAGAGTTGTGCCCATCTTTCTGTCTTTGCTTGCCTTTATCCTTCTTTCTTTACCCCTTGTTCTCCAAGCAGCCAGCCTCTAGGGCTTGCATTATCCTCTATTGCACACTGCTTTCTGGGTGGTTGCGGCAATTGTGTGTTAGAGTGAAAGGTACAAGTTCTTTTAGCTTGAACCTGGCCTCTGCTTTAACTCTCAGGCTGCATGAGCCTCCTTTTAATGCATTGCGGTGCTTTTAGTCTTCTCTTACACCAGGACTGGTTTTGTGTTGCCCCTTCAGTCTCAGGAGTGGAAACAGTGTGGTAGTTCTCATGTTAATCTCTGCATGCTGTCGTGCTGCATAGTACTTTTTCCTTCTTAAGAATTTGTCTTTTGCAAACCACAACACCAAAAGGAGAGAGAACAAAAGGGAATACCCTGCCACAGAGGCAGGGTGGGATGGGGGGATGGGGGTGGGAGGGATACTGGGACCCGTGGTGGTGGAAAATGGGCATGGGCACTGGTGGAGGGATGGGTGTTGATCATTGTATAATTGAAACCCAAGCACAAAAGTTTGTAAATCTACAACTGTACCTCATGGTTTTTCACTAACAAAAATTTAAAAACAATGTAAATGATGGAGAATGGGCACTGGTGGAGGATGGGTACTGGATCATTGTATAACTGAAACCCAAGCACAAAACTTTGTAAGTCTACAATTGTACCTCATGGTGTTTCACTAATAAAAATTTAAAAAATAAACCACAATCTGAGCTTCCCTTCAAAAAAAAAAAAGAATTTGTCTCCTAATCCTACCGCTATTCACAAGCCATTTCATTGCCATTAGTTTTTCTGCCAACCCCCAGCTTGAACAGTGTTTATCGTTCCTCCTAGAATTCTGCCTTCAACAATTGTTGAAATCCCAATGAAGGGCATTGAATAATTTTCTTTTCTTTTTTTTTATTAGAAACACTGAATTATACATTTTAAAAAAATTTTTAGTGAAACACCATGAGGTACAGTTGTAGACTTACAAAGTTTTGTGCTTGGGTTTCAGTTATAGAATGATCAAATACCCATTTTAAAACATGGTTATTAGTTGCATTCACATCTGCGGCTGCATTAAGTGGGAATCTTTGTTTCCCGGAGCCTCTTTTCAACCTGACTCCAGGTTAGAGTTGACCAAGTGAACACTTTCCTGTGACTTGAAGAAAGAAGTGATGTGGTCTATTAATCTGAAGTTTGTGGCAATCTGGCATATGTATGAGAAAGAAAAATGGTACATCATACCTTGTCCCTATTATCAGTACCTGCTGACTCCTTTCATGAATAGTGACCTCAGAAGAACCATCAGATACTTCACTGCAGACTCCAAAGAGTTGTGGCAACTCTGAGATGAAAGTTTCCATCTTCACAGTCTAGATGGCAAGGATGGAAGACTATGCAGAGACTATGCCCACCCATTCCAGCCATCACTGGCCAGGCCTGGAGCTTGAGAGCAAGCCATCATAGAGCCTGTGAATTTATCAAGAGATCCAGATAACTGGAGACACGTGTCAACAGTAGGCTAGACCAACAGATGAAGTACACAACCAGATCTTCAGAAATGTAGTACTAAGCCCACATTTTTTTAAATTAGTCACTGTGAAATTACAAAGTCATTTATGATCGGGTATGTAGTTCAATCTACATATGTAGGTTATTAGATCTACATATGTAGATTCAACACCAGTCACTTCTACAGTGCCCACATTGCTCCACCAATTTCCCCTCCCCTCTGTGTGTCCCACGCACCAGTCGTCCTCTACAGGGGACACTTTTTAAAAATATATATGTAAGGTTTTGCATCATGGTTTACTGTACTGTTGCTGATAGGATTTCATGCAGAACAATTACCACATTTTAGCACCGCTGCCTCCTCCAGTTTTTAGCTTCGCTCCACTGTAGTTCTTGACCCTTCCCTGTCTGATTCCCCAGGCCCCTCAGATGCTAAGTTTCCTACTGGAGACCAAGTCTTACATTCTTTTTTTCCATTGTCTTTGAGCATTCATTATTCCTCCTTTGTGATTCCTTATACCCGTCATGTGAGCAAGATCATTCCACATCAGTTTTTCTCCCTCTAACTTCACTCAGTACGATCCTTTCCAAGTCCCTCTGTGTAGCAACAAGCTACTTAACTTTATCTTTTCTTATGGCAAAGTAATATTCTACTGTGTATATATACCAGTTTCTTTATCCACTCACTTTTTCCTTGGATGCTTGAGTTATATCTAGATTTGGGCTATTGTAGATAATGCTGCAAGAAACGCAGGGATGCAAATGTATTTTCTCCATTTTGATTTTGGGTCCTTGGAAGATATCCTGAGAAATGGGGTTACTGGGTAAAATGGAATTGCAATTCTTAGGTTTTTTAGGATGTCCATACTGTTTCCCAAAAAGCCAAAAGATTTTGTTTTTAATTTGGACTCTTAGAAATCATCATATAAAAGTGGAATGAAGTTATAATAATACTAATTTAAAAAAATTGGAAACATGTGCCACTGACCATGGGCCTTAGTAGTGGGAAGAATGTAGCAGAGAGCAAATGAACTACCACCGGAGCCTGGAAAAGCCTCAAGAAAAACCATCTAAAGTGAAGAAAATGTATTCGCTATCACTGGGTCTCAGAAAAATCAGGCAAACAGTTGCCTGTGATGATTTGGAAAGAAGAAGCTGGTATTATCTGTTGGATCCATATAAAGAAGGGCTTTAGGAAGGAGGTAGAAAAATCATTTGGATTCATTTAAAAGATTTGACCATTTCTAGGTAGGAAGAGATCATTTAAAATTAGGATTGTGCATTGCAAGCCATGTTGATGAAATAATAAGGACCAGAACACTTTTGTGTTGGAAAATAAAATGATCTCACCCTTAGCTCTCCAACCAGGAAAGCATTGGCAAAGTCAAATAAGATGTGAGGTGATGAATGAAATGAAGATGTGCCTGAAAGACTTTCTGTCAACCTTATAGAATGTGAGAGGTGTTGTCAAGTCAAGTTCAATCAGCTTTACAAGGACATATAACAAACAGCATGAGTGTTGTCAAAAACTCACTTGTACTTAAAATAGAGATATCCTCTTGGGCCTTCCGCTCTGGAGGAATTGGCGACTGTCATCCCAAGTGACGGGGTAATCCTTCTTGACACTTGTGGAAGTACTTCCTGGGTTAAGAGCATTTTTCCTTGGTTGCTTTGTTAATAAAGTCCTAGATGATCAATGCAAGCTACTCAGTTATTACTGGTAGCTGGAAATTTGATTGAATTCTGATTCAACAACGTTTTAGTTAAATAAGGTTATTCTGACCCTGAGCCCCATTAAAACTAGAATTTTTTTCTCTTTTAAGACTTTTTTTTCTGCAACTCTTACTTTCCAAATGTCTGTGTCATACCCTTATTTTCCTCATGGCATTACATCAAGCACCCAACTTGAGGGCAAGAGACTGTGACTGTTACCTCATTCTGGGGAGTCCAGATAAGCTATTTATAAAATAGAAAAGGTTTGTTTGTTTGTTTTGTGTTTGTTTTAGTTTTGGGACCACACCCTGTGATGCCCAAGGCTTACCCTCGTTCTGCAGTCAGGGATCATTCCTGAAAGATTTGTGGACCATATAGGTACCAAGAATTGAAACTGGGTTGGCCATGTGCCAGGCAAGTAACTGCCATACTATCTCTCCACCCCATGTTTTATTTTTTACCCCCAAGCATATTCTCAGAGTTTTACCTTTAGTTACTAACCTCATCTCCATTCTTACTGTGTGTGCTCCAGACAGCTAACCCTCTGCCTTAGTGAGAGCCTCTGACTCTGGCCAATCTCCCCACCCTCAGCTGCATTAAGGCATATTTGTCCCCTTTAGGGCTCATGCTATTGTGATGGCTGTGCACAGTCTTGGGATCTCTCATGCCATTTTGGGAATGGTCCCCGCTCCATGCTCGTTTTATTTTACTTGTTGTTTTATTGAATCCCCATGAGATACACAGTCACAAAACTGTTCACGATTGAGTCTCAGTCATACAGTGTTCCAACACCCACCCCTCCACCTGTGTATATTTCCCACCACCAATGTCCCCAGTTTCCCTCCCACCATCACCAATATCAGCTTGCTTCTATGCAGGCATGCACTTTTCTTTTTTCTTCTCTCTATCTCTCTCTCTTCTCTTTTCTCTCCACTCTCCCTCCTCTCTCTCTCTCTCTCTCTCTCTCTCTCTCTCTCTCTCTCTCTCTCTCTCTCTCCTCTCTCTGCTCTCTCTGAATTATGGCTTCAATGCAGGTACTGAGAAGTCATCCTGTTTGTTTCTTTACCCACTTTCAGCATGTAGTTCTTTCTGCACTGAAATACTGACTTCAGTTAAAGACAAGGGTTTTTCATTTTACCCCTGCCTGTAGCTCTAATGGTCGCAGTCTTGGTTTAGCAGTCTTGGTTTTTCAAGGTGTGAAAGTGAAAAACAAAAGTTCAAAGTGTTAAAACCATGAATTCTGGGTTTATACCAAGCCTTTTGGAATGTAGAGAAACATCACATTATGTGTTTATCCCCCTTGAAGCTAACTGTTGTTGGACCTGAGAGACAGTTGTGTGGGTAGGTTTTTGCCTTGCATGGGACCCAGGATTGATCCTTGGCATCTCCATAGGGTCCACCAAACCCATAATCTTTTAGTTTTACTCAGAGCACTGCTAGGTGTGGCCCCTAGTTTCAAAAAAGGCACTTCTCTCCCAGAAGGGAGCAACATGATGCTGGCCATACCCATGCCACTGGACCCCATGCCAGGCTGTTTCATTCAGGGTGCCTCAGAGGGGGCAGGTGAGACCCCTCTCCACCCCAAGGGACCCAGCCCTAGCAGCTGAAAACCTCCAGAACTCAATTGCCACCTTGCTTATGACCACTCTCCACATGCTTGGGCTGAGCCTCACCCACGAGTAAACCTTTCCTGATACGTCATGGCTGCATTTGCGGCCACACAACACTTCATAGGACACACCCTACCCATACTCCAAGAGTACTACACCACATTTGATGGGATTCAGAGTAGAGAAAACCAACTTTAGAGAGTAATATTATATGATTTTGGTTCTGCTTTGGGGCAGGGATTGGGGTTCAGAATGGAAACATCCAAAATATGGTGGTGGGAAGGTGTAATGGTGGTGGGATTGGTGTTTCAATATTAAACATAATAAAATATTTTGAATTGTCACTGTCCTCCTGTTCGTTGTTCATCGATTTCCTCGACTGGGCCCCGTAACGTCTCCATTGTGAGACTTGTTGTTACTGTGTTTGGCATATCAAATAAAAAATAATTTAAAAAGACAAAGCAAAACAACAACAACAAAAAAGTGTTGCTGATGAAGCTGTTCTGGAATGAAAGATAGCTTAAGGTTAGTAAAATGTTCTGTTTCCTCAGGAAGCTGTTTCCCCAGCCTGCCCCTCTCTTGTTGGCATTTTCCTGAACATAAGGAGCAGTCACTCCAGAAAGGCCCTGAGTTTCTAATTCTGCTGATATTCTGGATATGTCAATTCAACCTGGTGCATTGAGTTAAATGTTTTTGAACCTTAAAAAAGGATGGAAATTGGGTAACTATTTTTTTTTTTGCTCAGATGATGCCTTGTTCTATTAGAAAATCTGTACTTTTTATACCCTGTATTCCTTATCTAGGAGGAATAGGTGTGGTAGTTTGAAGGAAATAAAAATTTGCAAAAAAATATGAACTGTTAGTATCAATGTAGATTCATTATTTCATAAGTCCTAGAGAAAATGTCAGCATCCAAGTCCATGTGCTGTGCTTTCTATGGGCTTTAGATTTGCTATCTAGTTCTAAAATACAAGAGAAAGAGCCATACAGTTTCTTTAAAAGATGGAAAAGATGCTTTAAGGATTTTCTGTCATAAAACCTAGAAAGGACTACTCTCTTTTTCAACTGTCAATCTAGCTGTTACTAAAACATTTTGGCAGCCATTTCCCTTAGAGTTGTCAAATGTGTCATTGATAATAGTTTTGCATCATGTAGGGGAAAGGGGATATTAAAAACTTAATTCTCCACACTGTCAGTGGTGTCATAGACAGATTAAAACAAGAGTTACTCTAATGCCTCTGAACATGTAATCCAAATCATGCTCTGTAATAGTATGTGAAGGGGGAAAGGGAATAGGCATGTATTGAATATTTGGCATGTACTTAGTAGTGTCCTCAGATCTCTGAGAACACATTTATTATCTCCCATTTCCTGAAGGAAAAACTGAGACAAAAGCTTGTGTAACTGTCTGGTGGCTGTGTATCTGTTCCTGTCTCCTTGGACCAATGCTTAGGTTCCTCTATCACGTCCATTTCACTGAATCATGTTGTTGATGCATATTTGAGGAATGTGTGAAATGAGATAACAGAAGAATGCCATATCTCTTCCATAATGTTGAGGCTAAATAACAAGAATGAAACTCAAAGTCATAAAATATGGGAAGGTAGTAAAGGCCCTCCCGTTGATCGTCGATTTGCTCGAGCGGGCCCAGTAACGTCTCCATTGGAGACTTTGTTGTTACTGTGTCTGGCATATCGAATACTCTCGGTAGCTTGCCGGGGAAGGTAGTAGGAATCCTTAAATAACACCATAATGTTATAAACTATTGACTACTATAATACTATAATGGTTTGGAGTATCATGGATATCAGATTTCCAGCAAGACTATCATTTTATCCACCCAGAAAATTATTTTTAAAAATTTGATGTGTTTGTTATAAAGCCCCTGGGCATAAGTACAAGAACACAAACAGCATTTACATATCTATTATCTATTAACTGACACTGCATTTGCCAGGCATTTGACACAATTAAGCAAATGCTTGACTGAACAGATGGGTCTTCTAAGGATCCCTAAGGGCATGTCTACATTAACTATGCCAAGGGGGGGTTAATGCACCCATTTGGCATCTGCCTGGATTTTCCTATCAGCATATACACTCCTGCTTTGCATGGTTGCAAATAGGTCCATTTTTGTCCCCAAGGACCAAGTTTAAGTGAATTGAGCTATTTCCAGTTTGCTCTGATTTTATTTTTTTTTGTCTTCTGTTCAAAATGTATCCCCGACAATAGACGATTACATCCTGTGATCTTCTATTCATTTACTTGAAAATTGCCTAGTGTTTTTATTTGGTTTACTCCTGGCATCAAGGAAATAGGACACTTTTCTAAAGCAATGTACACAGACTTCTAATTTTATGCTTTGGTTTGTATAGTCACACCAGACTCAAGTAATAATGGGGTAGGAATGTGGGGAACCCAACTAAGACCTTAATAGTCTCATAGAAAATTTGACATCATTATACCTAATGAAAAAAGTGTTTCTTTTTTTCACTAAACTATGTCATGACCTCTTAAATGTTAAGAGAACCGCAGATATACACACTAAATCAAGTAAGTACTATATTCTTAACTTCAACACATGCATTGAACTGGACCTCAGCTTCCTTCAAAATCTTTCCTAAACCGAAGTCTAATTTGGGACTTGCTCTGGGAGTACCTGCTGCTTTGACCTTCTGGATATGAGGCTGAATAGTACCAGGGTGAATTACACAGAGGACTGTGTAGACTGTAAGTCTCTGGATATTGCACTAATTTTTAGTTATTTCAGAAATTATTTGGCACAATGGGGGGTTTCTGTGCTCTCCATTATTGCTAAAGAGCTCAGCACAAAAAGTAAAACAGAGGCAAACTACATTGTGCAATTAAGATCACTAGGTAAGAGTATGAAATCCAACCAAAAAAGAAAATAAAGAAAAATTCATTGCTTTTTAGCATTGTAAGATCAGCAAAAATATACAACAAAAGCTGACAGTTTTGTCAAGTAAAGCATTAGTAATAAAAATTAGGTTCTTTGCTCCCGTTAAAAGGACTTGGCAGTATTTTCTTTATATACATATGTTATTACATGAAGGATAAGCTTATAGTTGAAAAATTCCTTATAATATTTCTTTCTAGTATAATGCTTTAATTTTATTGTTAAAAAAGAAAATGAAGAAAAATAAGTTTCTTTTTATATATTTGTATATATATGCCCATACATATTTAATTGAATTTACTAAGTAATTTAAAGGCTGAGAGAACTGGAATATATACTTTGCCCTGGGTTTGTTTTGTATTAAAAAGCAAAATATGTCAGAATTTGGGACATCTTATTATCTAGTTCTTACTCTGGAGAACGTGTCAGGCTACCAAAAGTATCCTGCCCACATAGCAGAGTCTGGCAAACTCCCCGTGGAGTATTCAATATACTAAAAACCAGTAACAATGATGGGTCTCATTCTTCTGACCCTAAAAGAGCCTCGGATATGGCACTTTTTAAAATCTCAGAGCTAGGACGAAAGAGACGTTACTGGGGTCTGCTCGAGGCAATCGGTGAACATCAGGATTACAGTGATACAGTGGTTGGAATTCTAAAAATGCCTTTGAAAAAAATTGTAGTGCGAGTAATTTAAATTTATTTTCATGTGTTACTCACTGAAAAAGGTAAGATATTTATCCAAGGTATTTTTCTTTGCATTATTCACACATCAAAGATATTTACTATTATGTGAATATTTCAGAATAAACATTTGGAATTCCTTATTTTAGAGTGAAACCTTCAAATCATCTAATGTTGCACAATTATTTGTTGAACTAAAGGCTTTCTGCAGTATGTTAGTCTATATGAGTCACTTAATCAAATAACTAGATATCGATGTTTTTAGAGTGAAATTGGGTGGTATCAAGACACAGCTTCTCTGTTTTGTTTTTTTTTTTTTTGGCTTGGTGTATTGCTGAGTCGGAGCAATAGCACAGCGAGTAGGGTGGTTGCCTTGCATGCAGCTGACCTGGCAGATCCAGGTTCGATTCCTCCGCCCCCTCTCGGAGAGCCTGGCAAGCTACCGGGAGTATCTCTCCCACAGGGCAAAGCCTCGCAAGCTCTCTGTGACATATTTGATATACCAAGCACAGTAACAAGTATCACAATGGAGATGTCACTGGGTCCACTTGAGCAAATGGATGAACCGTGACAGTGACAGGTGTAATGCTGACCTGCATTCAGATTATTTTAATTTAATTTTTTAATACTTAGAGTATAACAAATGTAATTTAAAAAGTGTGATATTCACATGAACATGAGACTTAACTAAAATTTGAGAAATAGGTAAATATGCCTTCCTTTAACCTTCTCCATATCATAAAATATGATATTTTATATCTTATCATAACATTATGATATAAATATATACTGGATGATAAAAATATATAAGTATATTGGAGTACATACAATTTATCTAGAAATGCTCTGTGTTAAAAATTCATGTCTATATTTTAAAGCCTCAGTGTGTGTGTGTGTGCATGTGTGTGTGTATATGACACTATTTTGCAATTTCTTTTCTTACTACACTGCACATCCAATACTTATCTCTATCTCTTGAGTTTTGCTGATTAATTTTACAGGATGGGTTCCTTTCTAGAAGAATCATAGCACTAATATTAGTAATATAAAAGTCTGTATTTCCTTTAAATTAGCTGATCTGGAGCAGAAGATGAAGTAAATTTCAGAGTGGCTAGGTTTATTCTGACACACATAGGAACCATGTGATAATGCTTCAGCTAATTTCATATATTGCAGTGCAGGTTTTAGATGAAAATGTAAGGCCTGGTTCAGAAAAAATTTAAAAAACCCTGAAAATCATTCTGACATATCTTTAAAAATACCACTTGATCCCTGGATGCTAAGGCCAAAACTCTATGCAAATTAATCCCTGAAGCTTTGGCAGTATGTCTAAGGAGAGCTGTCAATGCAAAAGCCCAGTTCAGCTTGGGCACTCTGGCTTTCTGGATACCCTGAGAAAGAGACAATCAGTGACTTGACCTCCCTCCTTCTCTGAACTCATCAGTGCCAGTCAAAGCTCTGGCAGGCAAGAAACAGCACCCAGGAACTGAATCTAGGAAGTCACTCCACAGATTTCAACTTACCTCCACTGAAATCAAAGTGAGTTTCTGCAAATTTATATATTTATGCATTTATATATTTCATCTTTAATGAGCTCTGGGCAGAGTAGATAAAGCATAGTGCCCCAAACATCCACTTCTCTCATAGTGGTTAAATTTCTAGACAATTTATAATGCATACTACCTAAACCAGGTCTGTTTTGAGTTTTGTTGATAAGGAATATTGTGTACCAAGGTTTTGTCCACCTCAACAAATGAGCCACGTGACGTCGACTGTTGGTCTATGGTCTGTTTGATCTATCAAAAAAAATTTGCTTCCTCAGTCAAGGCAAAATATCTAGTATGAGTCATTGGAGAATTCTGCTTAGTTAGGACAACCTTCCATTGCACAGCAAGTATGAAAAGTGTGGTCCCTGGAGCCCATTGAAATAACTCTGCAAAGCCATCACCAAAACAAAAATAATCATCAAAAAAAAAAAACCCTTACCCTCCTCTTCATACTGCTTCTGGACTTTGGACAAACCACCACTTTACAAGAAGCCAACAAGAACAAATGTGTTGTGTTTGAAAGGACTTAGAGAGCATTGACCTACTTCTTACTCTGTGACCTCACCACTGCCCTGCTTCACCTTATATCTCCTTTCTGGTCCATTTATTCATCCATTCCTTCATCCTTCATTAACTCATCTTTTTTCTCTCTGTAAGCATCTCTAGATCTTGGCTCCATCCAGGACATCTTTGCGGTTTTAACCTATATCTGTTGACCCCCAGTGGTGATTCTCTGACTCTTCCAGACAAATGCATTTTGGTTTGCCCTCTAATCTTGTCATTCTCTTATTGAAGGTTAACAGTGGCTCTCAAGCACATATGGGTAACTTGGAGGAAACTTCAGGCAGAATCAAATTTGCTTCTTGAATCCAGACTCAGTGATGTAAACTGAAACTGGGGAGTTTCCCTAGTGGTCAGCCCCACAATTGCTTTTCTCTCTCACACACATAGAGGAAGTGATATACAAATTATTTAAGAGCTTATGGAAATATTCTTGGTTAATTTTTTCAAATAGTTAATATGTTTTCAAATAGCTGTATTCTGAATCTTGTTTTAAACATAGTTCTTTGTTCCACAATGTTCTGATAAAACTTTTACTTTTCCCCATAGTACTTTTTGGGAAAGTTGCTATATTATGGAAAATGCAATAAATAAAATTTAGTTTATTTTCAAAGCTATACTCAATATCCAACTGAAAGGAGTTTGTATTTTGGTCTTAAATTTTATTTTCAAAGCTGCAGAGAGTGAATCAGATTTAATATTGCATGGAGTACAATCACTATATGCTCTGATTTCCTTCCCTTAAAAATTCAAAGGAGAGGGAGAGAAAATATAGGTGCTCATTTGTTTGTCTTATGTGCAGTCAGCCCTGGTTTGATTCCCTGCACAATCCCCAGCACTGCTTATAATCCCTCTGAGCACTGTCAGGAGTGATCCCTGAGAACAGAGCCAGGTGTAAACCCCGAGCACTGCTGAGTATGGCCCACTTCCCCCACAGCTCCCCACCCCTGCAAAAAAAAATTTCCAATGAGCCTCCTGATTATATGCACTTAAGGGAAGAAATTGGTCTTAGGTAGCTTTTTGAATTTTGATCTAGATTGTGGAGGCCTGCCGGATGGTGTTCAGATATTCCTTGGCTGTGCTCAGAATCCCCGGGTATCAGGAATCAAACTGGGATAGTCATATGCAAAACAAGGGTCTTAGTACGCGTATTACATATCCAGTCTCTTAACTTAAGATTTATACCCTTTATTCAATAAGCAGGAAGTTGTTCAGTTGTATACCATGAAAGCAAAAGAGTCATCTTAGGGGGTATGGTGCTGCCTGCAGGTCAATCTGTACCTGTGAGGTGAGTGCATCAGCAGCCTGATGGCAACGTCAGACTTTCAGAAACCCCAAAATTGCTGCTGTGCCTTTGGCCAGACCCCAAAAACTTGGGGCAAAGTTTACCAAGAAAGTAAACGGTCAAAAGCTAGGTATGTGGGAGACACACCCACAAACCATCTCTGGCTCAGCTATATAATTGGAGGCATGGCCTCTCTGGTTCCTGATTGAACTGCTTAACGGCCATGATCCCAGAGACTCAGAAACAAATCTCGAAACCCAACGGCTTTTGGCAGAATTGTGTCCAGTCCCTGTAGTGAGTTGCAGGCACTGGGCCACTCCAGGTGGGAATAGGTTTTGTGCCTTGGCCTGTTCCCCCTGGCGGCCTGGTGACTGCCATCCTCCAGAGGCCACTGGACAGTCAGGTTTGGGCCTGCAGTGATGAGACACATAGGGCCTCACCACATGGGGGTGGAGCCGACTCTTTCTCCCCATCCCAACAAAACCCGAGTTGCTGCCTAGAAATGGCCTCTCTGGCTCCTGATCAAGCTGATTAAGAGCTATGATACTGGAGACTCAGAAACAAATCTTGAAACTCAGCAGCATTTTACATCTGGACTGCATACAAGGTGGCCGCCAGCTCAGAGCTTATTGGAAAGCCAGGTATGAGCCGGCGGTGATGGGGCAACTGCATTCTCATGGGAAGGGGGGCAGTAACGGCTCGTCCTTCACACCTTACCAAGGTCATGAGTTTCCTCCCCCACAAGCGGCTCTCTAGCACGGCCATGGCCCCAGAAGCAAAAGGTCTTAATCCAGAGCCCAGAAGCTTGTGGCAGAAAAGTGAATGGACCATGCATTAAACTACAGTGCCATGCCTCCCCGGGAGGGAAAGGGTGTTGCTCCCTTCCGCCTTCCCCCCCAGCCCCCAGCAGCAAGATGACTGCCACCTCAGAGCATATTGGAAAGCCAGGTATGAGCCAGCGGTGATGGGGCAACTGCAGTCTCATAGGAAGGAGGGAGGTAGCATCTCGTCCTTCATGCCCTAACGAGGTCACAAGTTGCCCCCCACAATTGGCTCTCTGGCACGGCCATGGCTCCATAGGCAAAAGGACTTAATCCAGAACCCGGAACCTTGCAGCAGAAAAGTGAATGAACCATGTGTTAAACTACGGTGCCATGCCTCCCCGGGAGGGAAAGGGTGTTGCTCCCTTTTACCTTCCCCCCCCCCCCCCCCGACAGCAAGGTGGCTGCCACCTCAGAGTGTATTGGAAAGCCAGATACGAGCCGGCAGTGATGGGGCAACTGCAGTCTCATGGGAAAGAGGGCGATACCAGCTCATCCTTCACACCCTACCGAGGTCATAAGTTGCCCCCCCGCAAGTGGCTCTCTGGCACGGCCATGTCTCCAGAGGCAAAAGGACTCAGTCCAGAGCCCAGCAGCTTGCAGAAGAAAAGTGAACGAACCATACATTAAACTATGGTGCCATGCCTCCCCGGGAAGGAAAGGGTGTTGCTCCCTTCTGCCTCCCCCCCCCCCCCAGCAGCAAGTTAGCCGCCATTTCAGAGCTTATAGGAAAGCCAGGTACGAGCCGGCAGTGACGGGGCAACTGCAGTCTCATGGGAAGGGGGGAAGTACCGGCACGTCCTTCATGCCCTACCGAGGTCAAGAGTTACCCCCCCACGAGCAGTTCTCTGCCATGGCCATAACACCAGACACACAGAAACTAATCTCGTAATTATCTGGCTCTTTGCAGAAATCCAAAATCATGACCGCTTGACATTATATGATTCTCATAACCAGCTATTGAAAACAAAATATTTCACAATGCTTTTTCAGCAATTCTGATTGTTTGGGGGAAATTCTAAACAATAATGGTGCATCTTTGGTCGAAATAATGAATATAATCAATGTAGAGAAGAGTTAAGTAGAAATCATCTGCCTCACAGGCATTTGGAGGGGTGGGAGGCAGGGTATACTGGGGTTCTTGGTGGTGAAGAATTAGTACTATTGAAGGGAAAGGTGTTTGATCATTGTGTGACTGAGACTTAAACCTGAAAACTTAGTGACTTTTTTCCCAGTGATTCAATAAATAAATATAAAAAGAAAAAATTAAAAAATTTTAAAAAATTAAGGTGAAGTTCATGCCCAATTCAATCAGCTAATCAGTGGCTGAATAAATCGCAGTACTCCTACAGAAAAAAAAAAGAGTCATCTTATTTAAATGTGTCAACTTACCCCTGTTTTCATAAATTACTATTAGGTCTTAATATTTTATAAGCATTTGGCACACATTGCGAGAAATGAAATTGAAAATCAAATTGTTTAATTCATTATGCAACTGTTCTTAGATCAGCAGAACAGGATTACAGAGACCTAAATAAAAGTTCCTTTGCTGGTAAAATTAGCTCCTTTTTTTTCAGAAAGAACCTGCAACTGTGAGAAATTCTCTCAACAGAAACTCTTTGTCTGTGTCCCCTCCTCCATTTTATTTTGAAGCTCACTGCTCTGGAAGAAATGTCCAAATAAAGAAGCAGGTGGAAGAACCAGGGCTTAGTCAAGGGGATGTGCTGCAACTATGTTTCAAACACTGGAGTTAGGAAATCACATGCACAGTTACTACCTTCCACCTATGCTGCATTAATTAAAGACATCATTTCTGCATTGGACCAAAAGAATTTTAAATTTTCTGAGCTTTAGGGCTACTTTAAATCCAAATCAGACAGCATTTTCTGGCATTTTCCTTCTTCAACACAGTCTTCAGTGTAATATATATATATATATATATATATATATATATATATATAATTTTGGCAAGTAGTATATATTTATTAGCGGAGAAATTGACATTGGAAATAAGCTAGAAATATGGGAAATATTTGTCTTTTGATGGGTTCCTGGCAACTTCCAACATCCTGACTGAGCAGAGGCTGCTTTTCTACTTTGATGTCTGAAGCCAGAACTATTCTAGTTGTGAGCAATTGCAATCCTTGAGATAAGAATTTAACATGCATAAAATATGTTAAAAGGATCCCCAGTCTAGAGCTCAGTGTTAAAAGTCACTTATTGACCAGAAAGACTTCAACAAAAGGCTGGAAATGTAAATTTGATAGGGATTATCTAAGAGATTCCATACTTGAAATAAATGACTTTTTTCTTAAGAAGAAAACCTTTGTAAAATTTCACCTCAGTCTACATTTTTATTCTTCAGTAGTTGCCAAGTTAATATTGATTTGGGAGAGAATGAACTAACTTTATGTAAAGTTCCCTTCTCTTGCAATCCTGAATTTAAAAAAGTTGACAATTTTTTACACCAGTGACCACCTAGTAAAAAACTAGGTGGTCACTGATACTTTCATGATACTTTCATTTAAAAAGCAAAGTCAATAAAATAGCATTAAAATTTAACTATTTCATTAGTATAAAGGTAAAGGTAAAGGCCCTCCCGTTGATCGTCGATTTGCTCGAGCAGGCCCAGTAACGCCTCCATTGGAGACTTTGTTGTTACTGTGTTTGGCATATCGAATACTCTCGGTAGCTTGCAGGGCTCTCCAAGAGGGGCAGAGGAATCGAACTCGGGTCGGCCATGTTGGCTGCTTGTAAGGCAAACGCCCTACCAGCTTTATTTCTAGTTGCTTAAAAATCATCTATCTTGAGCTATCTGTCACATCTATTCCTATAAAAATATGGATGATTTCTCCCTTTTATTATGTGCTATTTAAATGACCACTACGATTATTGTAGGTTCTTAGCACTTCCCCAGAATAAAAATGTGTGCTGTTTTATAATGATAACTATTTTAATATTTCTATTTATTAATATTATCCTGGGCCAGGCCACCATTGGATACGATACAATACAATACATTGGCTCGACTCTTCACACGCTACCTGTCTGAATGCAAGGTTCCATCCCAATGGAAAACCAGCAGGACTGTACTACTATACAAGAAGGGAGACATCCACGACATTAGCAACTATCGCCCAATCTGCCTATTGTCTGTCATCTACAAACTGTTCACTCGAGTCATCCTGAATAGGATTAGCAGAACACTAGATGAAGGACAACCATGTGAACAAGCCGGATTCCAAAAAGGATTCAGTACCATCGACCGTATCCACATGATTACTAAGCTCATTGAGGTTTTTCGGGAGTACAAGATGCCGCTCTCTCTAACGTTCATTGATTTAAAGAAGGCCTTTGATTCTGTTGAAACGGAAGCAGTCAAGGAAGCCCTAGCCAATCAGGGTGTACAAACTCAATACATCAGGATCCTTCGTGAGCTCTATTGCGGATTCACTACCAAGATCTCACCATTCTACAAAGAAGTAATCATCCATATCAAGAGAGGGGTTCGGCAGGGTGATACCATTTCACCAAAACTCTTCAGTGCCACCCTCGAGAACATCATGCGACGACTGGAATGGGAAAGCATGGGAGTGAAGATAGATGGTCGGCAACTACACCACCTCCGCTTTGCTGATGACATCGTTCTAATAACACCAAACATTTTCCAAGCGGCACAAATGCTGAACGACATTAACCATGAATGTGGAAAGATCGGACTACGGCTGAATCTTACGAAGACAATGTTTATAAGAAACAGCCTTGTTCCTGATGCTCCATTCGCTCTCAATGGAACCACCATCTCTGAATGCAACAGTTATATTTACCTAGGTCGAGAAATCAACATGATGAATGACCTGGCACCTGAGTTGTGCAGGAGGAAGAGAGCGACTTGGAATGCTTTCAAGAACGTTGAAGAACTCCATAACTTAGAGGCCAGCCAGGTATTCTAGGGGAAAGGACAATTCAGATAGAAAGGGGAACACCAAGTGGAGGGTGTTTGGAGGATCCTCCCAGGAGGGGAGATGCAGGTTGAAAGTAGACTGGACTGAACATGTTCGCCACTCAATGCCTCTTTTGCTGTTCACAACACCCAAAAGGAGAGAGAGAACAAAAGGGAATGCCCTGCCACAGTGGCAGGGGGTGGGGGTACGGGGATGGGGGGGAGGGATATTATCCTGGTGGTGGAAAATGGGCACTGGTGGAGGGATGGGTATTTGATCGTGGTATGACCAAGATCCAACACAAAAATTTGTAAATCTACAACTGTACCTCATGGTGTTTCACTAATAATAAAAAAAATAAAAAAAATAAAAATAAATAAAAATTTAAATAAATGAAAAAAAAGAACGTTGAAGAAATAACTAAAAGGACAAAGAACCTCCAGCTACGAGCACATCTCTTTGATTCCACTGTTCTTCCTCCATTAACATATGCCTCAGAGACCTGGACCCTACGAAAACAGGATGAGAACACTATTTGGGTCTCTCAAAGAGGAATCGAAAGAGCTATGCTTGGAATATCACGATTCACTCAAATGACAGATAGAATCCGGAGTTCTGATCTTCGTCAACGCTCAAGAATCAGGGACGCTGTCTCATTTGCCAAGACATCAAAAATGAAATGGGCTGGACATGTAATGAGGTTTACATACATCCGCTGGACTAGAGCCATTACTGATTGGATTCCACGGGACTTCAAAAGATCACGTGGACGCCCACCTACAAGATGGCCAGACTTCTTCCTCAAGACCCTGAATGATCGGTTTGAGGCTCTGCATGTTCCTAGAATGAACAGATACCATTGGGCTATGCTAGCACGCAACCGGGATGAATGGAGACGTTACTGGCACCCGCTCGAGTAAATCGATGAATAACGGGGATTAAGGTATTAAGTGATTAATATTATCCTGAATGCCAACATGAGATTTCTTGAACAAAGAAAATTATAATTATCATAGATAATAGCTTCACCAACTTCCCTTTGTTCAATTCAGATTCCTAGGATAGTATTTTGAGAACCAGGTTAATCTTCCATATAGTGGGTCTATAGTCTGCAAAGAGCTTTATCACTGACCTGGGGCACTTAGAAAAGTAAACAGCCCCTGCTCCTTTTCCTAGTTACCTTGGAAACATAATGGGAAAGATATTGGTTTTACACTCTTGGGAATGTAAATAATAGCACCTTGTATTAGGGGAGATCAGAGAGCATTGTGGACACCCCAGTCAAATGGGCTGACTAATTCTGTAGTTAGCTAAAATTAAAGCAGGTTGAAGAATGGTGTCTAGAGGACATTAGTCAATAAAAGTACCTCCAAGTTTTTAGCTGAGTACTTCCAGATATAACCTAATAACTCCTCCCCCTCAACATCTGAACATTAATTTGTCTTTTTTGCCCACAAGTAGATCAGCCAGCAATCAGTATGTAAGATCAATAAAGATAGAGATTTAGTTTTGGGTTTTTATTGATACATTATCATCATCCATTCATTCATCATCCTGTTATTCGTCGATTGCCTCGAGCAGGCCCCAGTAACGTCTCTTTCATCCTAGCCCTGAGATTATATTCAAGGCTCTTTAGGAGAATGAGACCCATCATTGTTACTGGTATTTGGCATATTTGGTATGCCACGGGGAGTTTGCCAGACTCTGCCCTATGGGCAGGCTAGTTTCGATAGCCTCACTCACAGAAATATCTTGCTCATTATAGATTCCTCCTAAATGTATGCTATGTTGCATAGATAAATGATAATAGGAGGAACTGAAAAAAGTTAATGACTAATATTTTTTGAAGAGTGTGGTGTTTTGATATTAACTGCCTACTCTTGGCTTTTGGTCACTGTCACTGTCCTCCGGTTGTTCATCGATTTGCTCGAGCGGGCCCAGTAACATCTTCATTGTGACAATTGTTACTGTGTTTGGCATATCGAATACATCACGGATAGCTTGCCAGGCTTTGCCATGCGGGCGAGATACTTTCAGTAGCTTGCCGGGCTCTCTGAGAGGGACGGAGGAATCGAACTCGGGTCGGCCATGTAGGCCGCTTGCAAGGCAAACGCCTTACCTGCTGTGCTATCTCTTCAGCCCAGCTTTTGTTACTTTTATTTTTATTTTTTATCACCCTTGTATTTTATCATAATTAAATAATACTTTTCTGCCTGTATGGACAGCAATTATTTCTGTGAATTAAAAGTTGCTCATTAATGAACTAATAAATTCAGTTAATCAAATATAAGTTATAGTCTAAGAACTCTATCTTGGTGTGCTTTTCTCTTTCTTTACCTTTTACTGATTACATTTCCCTATTCTTTATTCTCAGAAATTTACTACATACTTTGAAACTCACATCCTTACATTCTTTTTTCATTCTTACTTTCGTGTATAAAGTGGATTCATGCTCTTTCCTGCTCAATATGCTACTTGTTCTATATTTCTTCATTTTGTGACTTGAACCATTATCTGCCTCCATGCACAAGCCTTAAACATGTCCTTGTCTTCATTCTCTCCCTTCCCTGGAGTCTATTGTTCAAAGTGACCCATCCTCTATTTTCCACTTCCAAGGATATTATTTCATATTATCTTCTGGGACTCACTTCCTTAGGTTTTCATTTCATTTTCCCTCTATTCTTTTGCAAAAGGTATTATTATAAAAATTAACTATCATCTATTGTATTTAACCTCTAATTAATACAGCAAAAATATTATCTTTATAGATGCTCCTCAGAACTTCAGGCTCTGATCCCTGGCTTCCTGAAAGTCCTCAGGTTTTACTTCAAAATATCCTGAGTTTTTATTTTTTAGCACAGCGGGTAGGGCGTTCGCCTTACAAGCGGCCAACATGGCCGACCCGAGTTCGATTCCTCTGCCCCTCTCGGAGAGCCCGGCAAGCTACCGAGAGTATTCGATATGCCAGACACAGTAACAACAAAGTCTCCAATGGAGACGTTACTGGGCCCGCTCGAGCAAATCGACGATCAACGGGAGGGCCTTTACCTTTAACTTACCTCAGATTCATTGTATTTAATTTTTAATTCCGTAATTATTAAATGCAGACTTTTTATGATGAGGGGAATTTGCTGGGATCTGGGGATATAGCAAGCGAATAAAAAGTTGTCTATTTTTCAAGATTTTTCAACATAGAAAGGAAGATTATAGGCAGAAGAAATAATTTAATATGTAAAAAGTCTTTAAAATTTTGCAATAGAATAGACGTGTACATAATCGTGATCAGTCTGTCAATCTTCCCAAATATTCAGACTCTCTCAGAGACTCCTATGGAACAGAAGCACAATTATTTTTCCTTTAAGAAACCCTACAGAAAATGGAGAAAATCACAAACCTGGGTCTGCAGGACTATATTATTTCACATGTGCTTCTACTCAGTACCTTAGCAACCAACTGCTAGGAAAGAAAGTACCCTGTGTAATCTGACTACTCAAATTTGCCCAGTCAAAAGTAACTTGGAAGAAAAATGACAGCAGTTTCTGTATTTAAACATATATGAAATATGCCTATATAATGTAACATACACAGAAAACACATATCTGGGACTTATATTCTGGGTTCCTTATTAGTTTGCTTGCAATCTTTACATGTATTTCTCTTGCACTGAAATGCCGTTGATTTCTGTTTCAGACTGACTAACCAGGTGCTCTCTTAAAGCCGGGATATGTGTGGTAATCAATCACGAACCACTTTAAAAGGATTTTATAAAAGCAACATAAGGCCCCAGCCTAGCAGAAACTCTGAAAAACACTATCCCACAGCTAAACTTCAATTTATACTCTCTAGCCTTTGCAAAGAAATGTTAAAGTGTAATTTAAAGATGTGTATTTCATCATAAGTGCATTTGTCTTCTTCATACTATGTGTGTGTGTGTGTGTGTGTGTGTGTGTGTGTGTGTGTACGATCATGTGCAAGAGAATTCTCATACACTTGAGAGATTTGTTGAAAGTTTACATTTCTAAGGGGAACCCCAGTCATTGACAAGGTCAACACAGTGATAGCCAATCCATTCTACAAATAAAAGCTTTCTTTGTCAAAATTTTAAATTATGTATTTAAAATGGATTTCAGTGACTAGAATAATGTTAATTCTCAATTTGGAAGAGTAATAAATAGATTGTTGAGGAAGGATGTTTATAGCACATGAAATGATTAGATCAATTTAACTATGTAAAAGTTGCTTTTATTTATTTTAAATATTAAACTAAGTTTGACATATATATTAGCATATGTGAAATATATGCATACATTTAAAATGAAAATTAGTAATTTTTCTGTTCTAGTGAAAAATATACACATATCCATGATCTCCTTATGCAGCTTTTTAATTTCAAGTTCCCATTATGACTCTGTTAATAGTAGATAATACTTCTTGAATATCTGATGTGAATGAGTGTGATCTGCTCATTTCCATTTGACATTTAATATCCAAATAAGTTCCAGTGACTATTATATGAGATAGATCTAGTCTCATTTATCAATGCACTATTGGGATGGTGGAAGCATTTCAGCAAGTTGTCCAAAGTTCCAGATTGGAAACTGAAAGTAGGCCTAGGTTTAAGATCCAAAATTTTACTTACCACAAAAGAAGAAACTGTGTTGTTTAGTATAATAGTAATTTACTCTGTGGTAGGTACTTTTTCACATTTTACCATAAATATTACCATTATCCTTTCCACTTAAGATGAGTGTTATTATTTTTTTATATAGTTAGGTCACGTAAATGTTTCACAGAGAGTCTTAAGTGACATTACTAGCATTCAAACTAGGTCTTTCTAATTCTAAAGACAAGACTGCTTTGGATATGTTACTTATTGGATTATTATCAAATGCCTATTTTAGAAACAGAAGCTAGTCACTAGAGATAATACTGCTGTCTGTCTCTCTCTTTATAACTGCATCTATCCCTATATTTGTTAAATGTTTTAGGGGAAATGAAATTTCATAGATCAATCAATAGATGTGAATCAGTACTAAATAATACCTAAATTGGATAAAGAAATATCATCATAGAATAAAGGCAAGGAGACTTAACTTTGTTTATAAGATGAGAAAGTTTCTGCAGTGGAGTTGAATTAAGATAAATTCTGAGGATGTGTTTAAGTTAGTCTCAGAAATAAGTGGAAGTTAGTATCACCGAAGAGATTGGGGCTGGAGCGATAGCACGGCAGGTAGGGAGTTTGCCTTGCACGTGGGCGACACTGGTTGGAATCCCAGCATCCCATTCGGTAGCCTGAGCACCACCAGGAGTAATTCCTGAGTGCAGAGCCTGGAGTAGCCCCTGAGCATCACTGGGTGTGACCCAAAAAAAGCAAAAAATAAATAAATAAATAAGAGAGAGATTAAAAAGGAAAAGAGTACTGTAGGATTCCAAAGACATCTAGTATAGACTGTGTTTTTGAAGTAAGAGGCATATGAAAAAATTAGAAGAAAAACTGGAGACAGTCATATAGGTTTATTTCAGGCTTTTTCAACATCTGACCTTTGTTCTACAAACAATACACGTGAATGAGTGCTCATGTTTGTAATCTAAGACTATGAGTCTGTCTGAAAATATGGAGAAAATATCAGAATACAGCAGGTGACAAGAATTATAATATAGCTAATTATATATTCTGAAATTCTAAAATGGAGAATGATTTCTTGGGTCACTGTGGTAGGTCAATGATTTATTTCAGAATTCAAGGAGGAACAGAATGAATTCTTGAGCTAGTATGGATAATTCCACAAGACAAAGAATGATTTATTGAGCATTGAGGAAGTAGTGGGTTGGACTGTAAATGGAGAGTCAAGTCCCTTTCTTCATTTAATAAACATTTGTAGACAGCATCCTATGCACCAGGCGTTATTTTTGGTGCTGGAAACACAATAGTGAACAGAAACAATAAACTGCCTCATTTTTATGATTTCTATTGTGGATGATATAGGAAGCCGTTAGAGAATTTTGTGTAAAGAAGTGATATATTACTTATTTTTACAGAATCCAGAGTGCTGTGTTGCAAATACAGTAATAGAAAAGGTAAGAAAAGAAATATGACTTTTTAAATAATCCAGTAAGAGAAGATGGATATCAAATTGGATATGGTACAAAGTAGTCCTGTTATCAATTGCTACATGAGGAAGTGTGGAAATTGGGGTAAGTCGGAGGTGACTCCATATACTCGAGAAGATAAGCACAGATTAGTATCATTTTCTAATTTAAGTACAAACATTAGAAAATTCACATTCAGGTGTGATAGCAATGGTTTCCCTTTAAATTTGAAATTCCAATGTGATATCACAAAATCAACTTGTAGGAAGTAGTAAGCTTTATAGATTGGATGTGTAGAAGAGAACTTTGGATTAGCAATAACTTTTAGGGGCCTTTGAACACTGGGTTGTAACTGACTTTTGTATGACTGTTGGGGGGGATAGATCATACAGTTAAGTAACAAAAGCAAGTCAGATACTTAAGATTAGCCTGTTTGATGGTTACTTACATGAGGCAGAACCAGCAGGGAATACAGAAAAGGAATGATGGTAAAAAGAAAACAAAAATAATAATTTAATGGAATAAAGTTCTAAAGTAAGAGTTATTTTTATAGAACTTATTTAGAGTAGTTTGGGGTTTGTAACAAAATTAGGAAGGAGATTCACATGCATAATCCAAATTCCACACCAACCACCAGAATACTACCTCTGCTGAGTTGAAAAATCTAGATTGAAAAATCATAATTACCCAAAGTCCATAATTTACAGTAAGGTTTACTCTCAATGTTTATAGGGTCTGAATAAATATATAATGCCATGTGTTCATCACAGTAGTATCATATAAACATTTTCACATAAATTCCTACGGTACTTTGCCAAGCTGTAGCTGTTCCACTCCTGCTGACAGTAATCATATTTATCGTTTTTTAAATTATATTGTATTTATTTTCTTTTCTAGAATGACATATTGTTGTAGCCTACAGCCTTTTACAGGTATACTTTTTTATTTAGAAGTATATATTTTTAAAATTTCCATCATATGATGGCTTGCTAGCTGATCTATTCGAACTGAATATTTTATCATTTTGTTGATGTACCATAGTTGATTTATCCATTTACCTACTAGAAAGCATTTCCTAAATTTAAATAATTTGGAATAAGTTAAAACAAATGAATGAAAATGCTATGAATATATATTCACGATTTTATTGTAATGAGTTTTATATTTTAATTGTATTAATTCTTTCTGTATTATAGCTTAGGTACAAATCCTTTCTTAGAGATCACTTGATCACTTGATATCCTGTTACTCATCGATTTGCTCCAGTGGGCACTAGTAACATCTCCATTCATCCCTGTTGCATGCTAGCATAGCCCAATGGCATCTGCTCATTCTAGGAACATGAAGAACCTCAAACCAATCATTCAGGGTCTTGACAAAGAAGTCTGACCATCTCATAGGTGGGTAGCTGCACGATCTTTTGACGTCCAGTGGAATCCAGTCAGTAATGGCTCTAGGCCATCGGTCATCTCTAAATCTCATTATGTGTCCAGCCCATCTGATTTTCAATGCCTTGGCAAATGAGACAGCATCCCTGATTCTTGAGCTTTGACGGAGGTCGGAACTCCGAATTCTTTCTCTCATTTGAGTGAAGTGTGATACTCCAAGCATAGATCTTTACAATTCCTCTTTGAGAGATGCGAATAGCATTCTCATCCTCTTTTAGTAGGGCCCAGGTCTCTGAGGCATATGTTAATGCAGGAAGAACAGTGGAATCGAAGAGATATGCTCAGAGCTGGAGGTTCTTCATCTTCTTAGTTATTTCTTGATGCTCTTGAAGGTGTTCCAAGCCGCTCTTTTCTTCCTGTGCAACTCAGGTGACAGGTGATTTGTCATGTTGACGTCTCAACCTAGGTACACATAACTGTTGCATTCGAAGATGGTCGTTCCATTGAGAGTGAATGGAATGTCAGGAACAAGACTGTTTCTTATGAACATTGTCTTTGTGAGATTCAGCTGTAATCCGATCTTTCCACACTCAGGGTTGAAGTCAATCAGCATTTGTGCCACTTGGATGATGATTGGTATTATTAGAATGATATCATCAGAAAAGTGGAGGTGGTGTAGTTGCCAACTATCTATCTTCACTCCCATTTCTTCCCATTCCAGTTGTCGCATGACATTCTCGAGGATGACACTGGAGAGCTTTGGTGAAATAGTATCACCCTGCTGTACCCCTCTCTTGACATCGATGATCACTTCTTTGTAGAATGGTGAGATCCTGGTAGTGAATCCGTAATACAGCTCATGGAGGATCCTGATGTATTGAGTTTGAACACCCTGTTCAATTAGGGCTTTGATGACCGCTTCCATCGCAACAGAATCAAAGGCCTTCTTTAAATCAATGAAAGACAGAGTGGCATCTTGAACTCCCGAGAAACCTCAGTGAGCTTGGTTATCCTGTGGATATGGTCGATTATGCTGAATCATTTTCAGAACCCAGTTTGCTCACATGGTTGTCCTTCATTGAGTATTATGCCAATCCTATTCATGATAACTTGAGTGAACAGCTTGTAGATGACAGACAATAGGCAGATTGGGTGATAGTTGCCAATGTCGTGGATGTCTCCCTTCTTGTATAGTAGTACAGTCCTGCTGGTTTTTCATTGGGACAGAACCTTGCATTTAGACAGGTAGTGTGTGAAGAGCCAAGTCAGTGTATTGATGAGTACTGATGGTAGGTTCTTCAGGAGTTCAGGTCTGACCTTGTCTGAGCCAGGTGCTCTTTGTTTCTTTACCAACGAGATTGCATGTCAGATTTTGGAAGGGAGAACATTGGAAAAGACATATCCATCATGTGGAATTTGGTATGTGGGCAAGTGGACATAGGTATTAAAGATATCTGAGTAAAAGTCATGAATAATCTTCTCCATTGCCCTTCTGGAAGATGTGATAGATCCATCAGGATGTCAGAGGGCAGTCATCTTGATCTGTTAGTTGGTGAAGGACAGGCAGACATTACAAATGCTTTCCCCAGCTTCTGCCACATCTACAAGCACTGCTGCATTTCTCTCTTTGAGGTCTTCCTTGATAGTTTCTCTGCACTGTTTTGCAAGCTCCTACGCACTCTTGCGGTTGCCTGAGGCATGCTTCAAGCCACGTTGGTGAATAAGCTCAAGAGTTTTTGAAGATAGGCTTTTTTTTGTGATTATTTCTCTCTTGGTGTTCCTTGCACAATCATGGAGGTACTGAACCAGTTGATCCAATCGTATTCCCTGTCAATGTTGTCAGTGACGGCATCTTCTCATGTTGCTGCAACAGAGCCGAAGAGCTCCCAGTTGGTGATTGTTCTGGTAGTTCTCTTCTTAAACTTTGCACTCCTTTCTCCTTACTCTGTGAAGTAGAATTTTGCACAAAGGAGATCGTGGTCTGATCCCATTTGGAATTTTGGGATAACAGCAACATCCGTTAGACAAAACCGTCGATTGAATATGATGTGTTCAATTTCATTGTGGAACCATCCACCGGGAGACTCCCATGTCCAACATTTAGATTCGGTCTTCTGGAACTGTGAGTTTCCATGGATGGTCATGGTCAACATGATGAACTCAGTTTGTCACCCTGTTCGTTCCATTCTAGGCAACTGTTAGAGATGCAGTTTTTAAAATGCTTTTCATATTTTGTAGACTGCCTCTCCATTTCCTGAGGATGTATTTTCCTTTCACCATTTTTAAAAGTTTTCTGTGAGAGTATCAAACAACTATGAATTCATGGATCTGAGTCTAGACCATAGTAAGTACACTATTAGGTACTTCACCCCACCCCACCCCCACCGGAGAATGTAAGAATGTACTATTATGCCTACAGATGAAGTTGCACTTATAAAATACACAAAGCAAGCACTGAACGAATGCACAGCATTCATCCTCAAACTTCTAAAAGTAGTTCTCTGAGGTTATGTCACGTGTTCACAAGATCTCAGGAGTTGCTCACCTACACCATGCCCATGCCCTTTCTCTGTGGTCTCTTTATAAGTATGTACTGTTCAAATTTCAATAAAGAGAATATAGAATTTATCTTTGTCACTACTGTCAGTATTTCCTATGAAAAATAGCTTACCTACCACTTGTGCCTTCTCTTTCCTTTTTGCTCTATGCTAGAGGAATAAAGGTAGAGCTCTTAAGTATTATGATCACCGGGTCAACCACAGGCTTTATTCAGTCTCAAATATGACCACAGCCTACATCAAGTAAATTATTCAAGGCGATTTAAAAAGAGCTATGCTTGATACACTCCATTTGAAGTAATAGTATTACAGGCATTATCAATGTCTTTTCTCTGGACAACTCTCTCAGTGAGTCATTTTTTATTCCTTTCTTGCAGTCTAGAAAACAATGCCTTGATTACTGTGACTGGTGTGTCCATACTTAGAAAGGCTTCCTCTATGCACTCAATAAAGAAATTTCAACTTGGCTTTGGCCTGTCACTGAACTGGATTTTGGAAATTTTCCATCTCCTTTCTTTATGTACCTCAGTTTACCTTACCTAAAATTTTCAAAATGATATTTTTCCAGTGGGGCAGTCAACACTAGTAAGTCAGAGGTTGGGAACAGAAACTATGATACATTTAGAGATGATGGCGGGAAGAGAAGGGGGTAACCTTCACTCTATGTATTAGTTTCTCCCCAGTAGCTTAGTTCAGTACCTTAGAGAGAATATCTATCATTCATGCTCACCACATGCACCTACTATTGCTGTTACGACCCAAATGAATGGAACGTGGTTGTTATGCTTTCATATCTTTAGATTTTCGAGCTAATCAGGCAGAGGAGAATACTTTTCAGAGGGAATTAATATGATGCAATTCTATATGTTCAAAGTACTACCCAAGATTGAGTTCACTGAAAATATCGCCATCAGAAATCAAACATTTGTAAACTTTCTCCCTCTATTTTATCTTGTTCTACTAAAATTCCTTCTCCATGAGGCTTCAAGTTTATTTCTAGAATAGAAGTGTGATCATGTTATATTTTAGTATCTGCTCCCCAATTGTTTTTTCCTAATAGATAAAGCCCTGATTATTTCACCTGGAATACACCACCCTCTAATATCTGGTAGCTGCCTCTCCAGTTTTGTGATTTTATTTTTTATTTTTTTTTTATTGAATCACTATGTCACCATGAGATACAGTTACAAATATTTCATGATTGAGTTTCAGTCATACAATGTTACAAAACCGATCCCTCCACAAATGTACATTTCATACCAGTAATATCCCCTCTTGCACCCCTCCCTGGCACTTTTCCTCTCTCTCTCTCTCTCTCTCTCTCTCTCTCTCTCTTTCTCTCTCTCTCTCTCCCTCTCACTCCCACTCTCTCTCTTCCTCTTCTTCTCCCCTTTCCTCTCCCTCTCCTTCCAATTCTTTCCATTTAGTCATTATAGTTTGCAATACAGTTACTGAAAAGCCATCATATTAGTCACTCCAGTTTTATGAATATGCTAAATCCCGTACTTAATGCATTATCAATAGGCGTGGTAGTATCTACACCTTTCTCTAAAAGCATAAACTAAGGTTTTGCTTGATCATATTTTAACTTTAAATGATGTGTCTATTTGTTATTTATTTCTTTTGCAGAAATCGGTGTGGAATCCCTCCAGCTATTGTCATTTAGCTCTTTTGCTGATTAGCCTAATGTGTCAATGACCAAAGTTCTAAGTCTGAGAGCTCTTTTCAAGACAGCTCTATATATCCCGGTGACATTTCTTTTGCCAGCATATTTTTCTTTTTCCAGTCTCCTAAAAGGTACTTTCCAAAGCCTCAAATGTCACAATTTTGACAAACTCACAGATCCCCCAGGCACATAGATGTCCATAATTTAGAATCATATAAAAATATTATTGATAGCTTAGCAATTGCCAATATCACAGTGCTTTGAAATTGTCTTCATTCCACCTGCATAGAAAACTTGTAATGAAGAGGAAACTGCTACTCAAATCATCATAGGGAAAAATGAATTATATGTATGATGCTTAGTGTTGGCACATATATGTACATATATATATATATATGTTGAGCAAATACTGACATATAACTACAGAATGATAGTTTTATCTTCCTATCTACATAGAAATAACTCTATAGATCTATATAAACCTCTATATTTATGCATATAAATAGGTACAGGTACAACTAGTCTATTGAGAAATAACTTATTCATGCATTGTTAAATTTAAGAAAGTGCCTATGTTGTTTACAAATCCTAGTCAGGTTTACAGTGGGATTATTTAAAAAATGTCAAAGGATTTTTGGATGATGAGATGAAAGTTTGTTGACATTTGAGTCTGTATTTACTCTGTAAAGTCTAGACTACTTTCTTTCTGAGCAAGGCTCTAGAGAGTATTCTTAAATGTCAAAGAGCATTTCAATTGTATGCAGCTTAAGAGGCATTATGAAATTAGATTGAATGAAAAATAGGCAATACTTCTATTGCCACTTTGGAAACAAAGCAGCTCAGATATTAGTGCAATTTTTAATGTTTGCAATATGCTAATGGGGTGGTCACAATTATACATATAAATGCCACAATTTAGTCTATCCTTATGGTTCAGTTTGCTTTGATGTGACTGGTAGGCTTTAGGCAACACAGTTCTGATATAACTATAGCACAGCGGGTAGGGCGTCTGCCTTGCACGCAGCCAACATGGCCGACCCAAGTTCGATTCCTCCGCCCCTCTTGGAGAGCCCGGCAAGCTACCGAGAGTATTCGATATGCCAGACACAGTAACAACAAAGTCTCCAATGGAGACGTTACTGGGCCCACTCGAGCAAATCGATGATCAACGGGAGGGCCTTTACTTTATTTTACTTTACTTGAATCTTAGAAGACATACAGTCACTAGTCAGGAGCTGTACAGAATGACAGTAGTTCTAACATGAGGCTAGTATTATAGCAAAGAGCGGTGTTAAAGGAAATGGGTCTTGAAGACAGTATATAAACTCTCTAGAAATCTCCATCTTCTTGTTGGGTGTGTGTGTTCTCCGTTTTTCTTATCTTCCATATTTCTTAGAGTGTTTCCAGTGGATAGACTTGGTATTAATCTAGTCCTCCATTCTACAAAAACAAAAGTTTTAAATTTCCTCATTTTCATGTTCTTCAATCCCCACCAGCATCCAGCATCTATTATTTCATCCAGTCAGCTGCTTTTTATTTTTAACTTTTGCCTAAGTATTCACTCCATCTCTTAAGACACACATTTCTTTCATTTCATGCTGTTCTTGTTTCACTGACCATTCTTTAATGGTCTTTGGATTTCATTTTCCACTCTCAGGTCACTAAATTTTGGAATGTATCTCCCTTCTCATGCTCTGTATTCTATTGTACTTTGATTTTTCAAACAGTTTGCATAGTAATAACTCTCAAACATTCATTAAGCACCTCTCTCTGCTGATTGTCAGAGAGAGGTGCTTAATGCTTTTTTAAACCCAGATGCTAATAAAGCACTCTCACTTGGATAATTCATACGCTTTAAAATTTATTTTGTACAAAAAGGAACCCCTATTTTTTTCTGGTTTCTCATTTTAGAACTTTATATGTACTTTCCTTTTCTCCAAACCTTGTTTTTGGCACTTTGCAATCATCAGACTTCAGCTAAGATATTTCTGTATGTTTGGCTTTTTGCCTCCTTTGAGAGTTTCCAAATCTTTGATATCTATTTTATTACTTTGATAGTTTATAGAAGTCTCACAGTCCAAAAATACTCTTCCTGTTTCTTTATTTCATTATATTCTGTCCTGCATATTAAAAATTAAGTGCCATTGGGTACAATTTATATGTCACTGCTGTCCATCTAGGACTTATCAGGATTATAATTAATAGCTCATGGTATGTAGTTATCAAACTTTAGTTGTGTGAGTTTTGAAGTTTGCTATAGATTGCAATAAAGAATTTCAAAAGTCTTAGGAACTTTGGTAGCACTAAATGTGATCTTGCTTGTGGAATCAATATTTTAGAAAGGTATATCTTATTATGTCCAGGTTTATCCTCAATCTTGCCTATGAAGGCACATTAATTAGAATACATAAGAAATAATGAAATTTAAAATATACTCAAGGAATACTGGAAAGCTTAAATATGGTCCTTCATAAACTTATGTTGGTTAAAGAAGAGCTGTGATAAGCATATGAAATTTACATACTAACAATACTTTCCTGAGAAAGCATTTTTATTTTGCATTTGCCTCCAAAGAGAATTTCAAATTTTGACTAAGTATCAAAGATAATGGGTTGATTACCATGTCAAAGGCAAATTCTAAACATTCTTTCCTATCTAAATCACCAGGATGTATTCATTGAAATTTATTGTTTGAGCACAACTGAACTTTACATATTTAATTTCCAGACATTTTCAGCCTACTTCAATTTATTAGAAGCTGGTCTTTTAATTTATTTTCCTGTGCCAAGGGCAATAAATCTTTCACTAAATCTTGAAAGGCTGATTTTGAATTCTAGATTACGTAGAAAACATACTTTATTATATTTGCTCTGAATTAATTTTATTTCTGCTTGTAGTTTTCTAAGTTAGGAAGAGAGGGGAAAAACAAAGATGAGATGTGGCAGGAGTATTTCCATGGATTGTGTAGAGGAGAGGTGGATTTGTGCTGTATCAGGTGGTGCTAGGAGATACTACTGGCTCTGTACTCAGTGCTTGGGGTGGGAGCTGTGTAGTTCTAGGAATTGAGCTAGGGTTGGCAGTATGCAAGACCAGTGCCTCACCCCTTTACTATCTCTTTAACCTTACTTCTATTCTTTTGTGGGACTCTCAAAGATCACTTAATCACTTTATCACTTAATCCCCGTTATTCATTGATTTACTCGAGCGGGTGCCAGTAACGTCTCCATTCATCCCGGTTGCGTGCTAGTGTAGCCCAATGGTATCTGTTCATTCTACGAACATGCAGAGCCTCAAACTGATCATTCAGGGTCTTGAGGAAGAAGTCTCGCCATCTTGTAGGTGGGCGTCCACGTGATCTTTTGATGTCCCATGGAATCCAATCAGTAATGGCTCTAGTACAGCGGATGTATGTAAACCTCATTACATGTCCAGCCCATTTCATTTTTGATGTCTTGGCAAATGAGACAGCGTCCCTGATTCTTGAGCGTTGACGAAGATCAGAACTCCGGATTCTATTTCTCATTTGAGTGAATCGTGATATTCCAAGCATAGCTCTTTCGATTCCTCTTTGAGAGACACGAATAGTGTTCTCATCCTGTTTTCGTAGGGTCCAGGTCTCTGAGGCATATGTTAATGGAGGAAGAACAGTGGAAAAAAAGAGATGTGCTCATAGCTGGAGGTTCTTTGTCCTTTTAGTTATTTCTTCAACGTTCTTGAAGGCATTCCAAGCCGCTCTCTTCCTCCTGCGCAACTCAGGTGCCAGGTCATTCATCATGTTGATTTCTCGACCTAGGTATATATAACTGTTGCATTCGGAGATGGTGGTTCCGTTGAGAGCGAATGGAGCATCAGGAACAAGGTTGTTTCTCATAAACATTGTCTTCTTAAGATTCAGCCGTAGTCCGACCTTTCCACATTCATGGTTAAAGTCGTTCAGCATTTGTGCCACTTGGCTGGTGTTTGGTGTTATTACAATGATGTCATCAGTAAAGCGGAGGTGGTGTAGTTGCCGACCATCTATCTTCACTCCCATGCTTTCCCATTCCAGTTGTCGCATGATGTTCTCGAGGGTGGCACTGAAGAGTTTTGGTGAAATGGTATCACCCTGCCGAATCCCTCTCTTGATATGGATGATTACTTCTTTGTAGAATGGTGAGATCTTGGTAGTGAATCCACAATAGAGCTCACGAAGGATCCTGATGTATTGAGTTTGTATGCCCTTATTGGTTAGGGCTTCCATGACTGCTTCCGTCTCAACAGAATCAAAGGCCTTCTTTAAATCAATGAACGTTAGACAGAGCGGCATCTTGAACTGCCGAGAAAACTCAATGAGCTTAGTAATCGTGTGGATATGATCGATGGTACTGAATCCTTTTCAGAATCCGGCTTGTTCACCTGGTTTTCCTTCATCTAGTGTTCTGCTAATCCTATTTAGGATGACTCGAGTGAACAGTTTGTAGATGACAGACAATAGGCAGATTGGGCGATAGTTGCCAATGTCGTGGATATCTCCCTTCTTGTATAGTAGTATAGTCCTGCTGGTTTTCCATTGGGATGGAACCTTGCATTCAGACAGATAGTGTGTGAAGAGTCGAGCCAATGTACTGATGAGTACTGATGGTAAGTTCTTTTGGTGTTCAGGTCTGATCTTGTCTGGGCCAGGTGCTCTTTGTTTCTTTACCGACGAGATGGCATGTTGGATTTCAAAAGGGAGAACATTGGGAACGACATATCCATCATGTGGTATGTGGTATGTGGGCAAGTGGACGTGGTTATTAAAGAGATCTGAGTAGAAGTCATGAATAATCTTCTCCATTGCCCTTCTGGAAGATGTGATAGATCCATCATGATGTCGGAGGGCAGTCATCTTGGTTTTGTAATTGGTGAAGGTCAGGCGGGCTTTACGAATGTTTTTCCCAGCTTCTGCAGCATCTACCAGTACTACTGCTCTCCTGTTTTTGAGGTCATCCTTGATGGCTTCTCTGCACTGTTTTGCCAGTTCGGATGTTCGCTTGTGGTTGCCTGAGGCGTGTGCCAAGCCACGTTGGCGAATAAGTTCAAGAGTGTTCGAAGAAAAGCGGTTTTTTGTGGTTATCTCTCTCTTGGCATTCCTTGCACAATCATGAAGGTGTTGAATCATTCGATCATATTCCTCATCAATGGTGTCAATGACGGCATCTTCCCATGTTGCCGCAGCAGAGCCAAAGAGCTCCCAGTTGGTGGTCGTTCTGGGAGTCCTCTTCTTAAACCTTGCATTCTTTTCTCCTCATTCTGTGAGGTAGAATTTTGCACGAAGGAGATGGTCGTCCAATCCTGTTTGGAATTTTGGGACAACAGCAACATCGGTTAGGCAAAACCGCCGATTGAATATGATGTCGCCTATTTCATTGTGGAACCGTCCATCGGGAGACTCCCATGTCTAACGTTTAGATTCAGCCTTTTGGAACTGTGAGTTACCATGGAAGGTTTTGGTTGACATGATGAACTCGGACAGTCTGTCACCCTGTTCGTTCCATTCTAGGCCATGGGTCCTGATGTGGAGTTCATCGACTGATCTTCTTGGTCCTATCTTGGCATTAAAATCACCGACAATGATCTTATAGTAGGTGTGATCTTCTTTATAGAACTTCTCCAGCTCCATGTAGAACTTCTCAGTTTCTCTTTCACCATAACTGGATGTTGGTGCATAGACAACAAAGATAGAAACTGCCGTTAGTGAGCCACATCTATTCAAGTGTAATCGTTCGATTTGGGTTGTTAGGCATTCGAATGAATCAATGCTCATGGCTAAGTTTGTGTTGACAAGGATACCAACACCACCGACGCCTCTTTTATCACATGTTCCAAGGAACAGTTCTTCTCCAGTGTCGAAAACGGCATGATGTGATTGATGTCTTCTCATTTAGGTCAGACCAATGATGTCTTACTTGATTGTTCGCGCTTGTACCAAAAGGTCTTCAATGGATGCAGTAGATGCCAGCGTACAAGCATTAAAAGTACAGACAATCAAATTTAAAGATATCTTTAAATTTAAAAAAATAATGCCATTGATATTAAACTGCTTGTATAATTTGGGAGGGCTTTGGGGCTCTGCAGTGGGACCCATAATTTTCTTACCTCAAAACTCTGTAGCCTGATGACTAAGTGGTCTGCCAAAAGCTGAGGTATTTCTTGAGGAATTTCTGGTGCTCACTAAGGATCTACCTAGTAGTACTTGGGGATAGAGAAGGGCAATGATGCTGGGAATCAGTGTAAGTGCATTTGATCTGGGTTTTTGTTATTAACTTTATCTTGGCTTACCTTTGCAGTCATAAATTTATCTCCAACTATTAAACATCTTTTCTTAGCACCTGAACCTATGGGGGAAACAAGGGCATAATAATTGTTCTTTCATCTGCTCTCATAGGCATTGTTATTAGAATTCAGTAAAAGAAGGTAAAACATTATCCCATTCTTAACAGTCTCATTATTTTGTATTTAAAATTAAAAAAATATTTGTATTCACTCTATAACAGTCATTTTAGTCATAAAATAATCAGAAATTCAACCTCATTTATAATTTGTTACACCACTTATTTTATTGTAGAAAATGTCACTATTGATTAAATTTCCCTGGTAAGTTTCATTGAGTTTAAGTCGTGATTATGATTTGTTCAAATTGGTCACTTTTTATAAGATGGTAGCACAATATTTTGTCAATAGTATGCCCATGTAGGCATTTAGTGTGTGATCATAATAAGATTAGGAATTATTACATCATAGAAGCTATCCAGGTCAGCATAATTGTTCAGCTGGTAGGGCATGCTCAAAAATATATGCATATTTTTATTAGCGTATTTTATTACTTATGTACTTAAGATATCTGTAGTTTTATTTTGCCTATGTCATGTATTTCCTAGTTCAAATGAAAAGCTAAATCTAAGATTTGAGAAAATACAATGTAAAAATAAAAGTTCTAAGACTCAAATAAAAATTATTTATTGTTTTTGATTAACAGTTCTTTCTACACTATTTTTATTTATGAAATAATTTGCAATGGTTAACATGTTATTTATTTTAATACATAACACCACATGCAGAATTGCCTTTATAATCCATCAGTGATTATATAATCATTTCTATAACTCCAGTGATCATAGATAATTATAGTAAGATTGTTGATTGTTCTAGTCTCACAAAAGGATATTTATTTTAGACACATAATAAATAACAGAAACTTGCCACTGATGTATCCTGCACAAATATGAACCATCCTATTGACTATTGTTTTCTTGGAATAATAACTTTCATTGTTGAAAATGTGGTGACTAGATGGGCATATCATTCCCATCTTATGGGCCAAAGAAATGACTACATCCTCCCAGAATTCAACCTCCCTTTCTGAGAGTTGTCCCCAAATAATCCATGAAACACTGACAGTTCTTCCTACACAATCAAGTATTTTCACACACAAAGTGAGAATTTAAAAATATTCAGGGGCTAGCTAGGGAGGTAGCTCCAAGGCCTAGAATGCATGCTGCAGACTCAAGGACTCAACCCCAGTACTCCATGGTTTTTTCTCCCCCGAACACTGCTGAATATTGGTCAATTTCTTCCACCACAAGTATATGAAGCATCCATATTGGTGGGCTGAGTATAAAATTTTAATCCTTTGGTGAATAATGCAGTCTTAGTAGCTGTGTGAATGATCCCCAAGGGCCTGGAGTAGGCCCTGAGCACTGGCAGGTGTAGTTCCCAAACTAAATTAGGCTGTTGAAATTGCAGAAGTCTTTAATTCATCCAACTATACTTTGGATGTTTCTATAAGTTCTTCCTTATCAATTTATTCCATTAAATCCATTATCACAACTATTTTCTTGCTATCTCTATTGATTTGGGCTGGAGCAATAGCACAGCAGGTAGGGCATTTGCCTTGCACGTGGCTGACCTGGCCGACCAGAGTTTGATTTCTCCGCCACTCTCGGAGAGGCCTGGAAAGCTACTGAGAGTATCTCGCCCACACAACAAAGTCTGGCAAGCTCCCCGTGATGTATTTGATATGCCAAACACAGTAACATGTCTCACAATGGAGACGTTACTGGCCCCGCTCAAGTAAATCGATGAACAACGGTTGAACAGTACTCTACTGATTTAATGCTTATCAATTTCCTTAGCATCTCTGAGAGCAAATTCAGTGTCTAATATCCAGTAGTCACCATTGTATTTTTCAATTTCTCTGGCTTTGGGGTCATTGGTTTTGATTTTTGACCATTTGAATGGTATATTTGGACAATTTGTAGAAGGTCTAGTAACTTTCTACATAAAACCCAAACATGTTAGCACACTTATCATGGCTACTAAAGATAGGTATGTTACCTGAATTGCAATATTATTTTTTAAAAAGAAATACAACCTGAAAAGAAATTAAAATATTTCAACTCAAAGGTGGTAGCTATATGTGTTTCCCCCATCTTACTGTGATTTATTTTGTGCATTCTTTTATTCCATTCTCTTGTCACCACACTATCCATCTGCAGCCAAGAGCAGGGAATTCCAGAATCTTAACAGGAGACATTAATTTTCTAGAATATAGATGCTATTAAATTCTATTATCTGTCTTTTTATTAGCACTACATAATTCATCTTTAAATCTTTAGAATCCAATTTCTGTAATCTTAAGATAATGGTGGTGTTGCTTTCATATCTGCAACTCTATTGGGAATTTAATAGGTATTTGTTGAATAAATTTATTTTACCAAAACCTGTTGAAAATTTAAATGGTATCTGCATTGAAATAGAGCAATGATTTCAAAGGTATAAATGCCAATTTTGCAGAATATGTATTACAAATACATGCCTACATTAGTAACTGAACCATAATTTGTTACATTGCTTCTACTTGCTGGCCTCAGTTATGATATCCTCATCACCACTTAATTTGAATGCCTATCCTATTCCAAATCTCATGGTCATCATGAGCACTCCATATGTAAAATACTGATTAATAATTTTCCCACAAAATTCAAAAGTGATCATTTTTGGAATGCATATAACCAACCACAATGGGTGTTGCAAATATTACATATAGGACATGCCTTTAAAAAAGCATTTTCCACAACTGCAATTTAGAATATTGCATTTATAAAGAATTTTATAGAGAATGGTATTTGGGAAACAAAACAGCAAAAAGAGTTTAAATATTTATTTATTCTTCTTTGTACATAAATAATAAACTTTGAAAATATGTATTTCTTGATACATTGTGAATTCCTAGGACATTTTATTTTTTAGTATAGATAAATGAAGCTGACATTTTATATATTTTAAAGTGAATTCTATATAATGATTACAAAGAACCAAAAAGCTAGTTGGAAGGATTCCTATCAGGAATCAGTCACTCTTTAACTGTAAGGCAATTTTGATTTGGTTTATTGTGTTTTGTTGGTGTGGCATATCTGTAAGTGCTCAGGGGAACATATGCAGTGACAGGAGTTGAACCAGGTCTCTGTGTGCAAAGTGAGCACCTTGTTCCCTGCATTATCTCTCTGTTTTCTGCCCTTGTTTTGTTCAGTAGCACTGATTTTTTTTCTACCACTGGGCCTTGGCTGCCTATTAATAAACCTAGGCTGTGTGCCTTACAAAGATAAAAAGAAAGAAGCACAACTAGAACTCTTTTTTACTAGACCAAGTTTATTGGGGGAAGGGATTATGACTAAGTACAGTGATGTACCATAGGACTGTTGACCTCTCAAACGAGGCCTGGGCTAGTGTGGAGAACACGTATTTGAAAGGGCGAGGGGCAGGACTGAGCAGTGTGCAACCATGTGGGGGTCCGGAGAATGCTGGTTTCTCTAGCACAGGGGACAGAACATACTTTTGTATGTGTGTTTGTTTCTCAAGGATATACTAAATATTCACCCTTTCATTTGTAATTTTCAAATGAGAAATTTGGCAGGGCAGGGTCCAGCTTTGGCATGAGTTGGTTGAGTCTGGTCAACTTCTATATCCAAAGTTCTGGGGCATCAATCAGTCTTTCCCTTAGCCGTAGCTGTAGCTGTGCTCTAGGCAGGGACCAGCTTCAGAACATCATTCCTCTTCTATCATATATTGACATGCCACAACTACTCCTTGCTTATTGAGAGAACCTTGGTTTATACCGAGTGTACCTCTTTTAGAGGTTAAATTTTACTTCTTTTCAGTATATGTTGCCATTATATATCTACCATCAAAGTGCCAGTATCCCTCCTCCAGTGTTCACTGAATATCTTCCTCAATTCTCTCCCAGGTCTCGCCCAGAACTTCAATATCACTATTTCTGTGACACTAGACCAAGTATTTCTTTTTCTTGGTTCCATCTGTTCCCTTTTCTGTCTCTTTATATCCCATGTATTAGCGGGATCTGTTATCTGTCTTTTTCTCCTCTGATTAAGTTCAGCATCATTAACACCTCCTGTTCCATCCATGTTGCTGCAAAAGTAATATTTCATCATTTCTTATAGCAGAGAAGTATTTGAGCAGTATTCTATGATAAATAGTACACAACTTTTTTATCCATCCATCTGTTTTTGGGCATTTGGGTTGCTTCCATACCAACTATTATACCTAGTGCTACAATGGACATATGTGTGTATCTGTTTTCAAATTAGTGTTTTTGTATTGTTTGGATACCTACGAGTTGCTGGATTATATCCTAGAGTTGTTTGTTTCTTTAAAAAAAATATTTTAAGGAATCTCTGTACTGTTTTCCAGAAAGACTGGATCAATTGACATTTTCAGCAGGGAAAAATAATTCACTCCCTTACCAACACTTGTTATTTCTAAGTGACTTTATTTTTGGCAGGGGGTGGTTCTTTTGGGCCACACCCAGCTATGTTCAGGACTTACCTGCTTTCCTCTGAGCTTAAGGTTCACTTCTGGTAGTGCTTGGAGAGCCACTTGGAGTTGTGGATGGCAGGGATAGAATCCCAGTAGGCCACTTGCAAGGAGACACCTTTCCTGCTCTACTATCTCCCTGGCTTCTACATCTGTCATTTTTGCATAGACTGTTCTCTCAAGTGTGAGCTCATACCACATTATCATTTTGCTTTGTAATTCACTAATAAACATCGATGATGAGTGAAATGCTTAATTTGCTTTCCTTCCAATTTTTAAATGGAGAAATATCTATATTTTTAAGATAAAAGGAGAAAGATAAATTAATGAAATATTTCCAGTTAGTTGAATGCATGTTTTGATTGTTTTTCTTTCTACTTGTTTAGAGATTGATCTGCAAAGAGAAAATAAAAATCTCATGTGAAGTTCTTGGTTTTTCTGCTTCCTAGCTATGTGAGTTTGGGCCAACTGTTTAATCTCATCAGTACACAGGACTTTCCCTGGTTTAGTAGGGTTAATAATGACTACATGAAACTGATTTTATGAATTTATAAAATGCCAACAATGATAAATACAGAGGTGATGTTCAATAATCTTTATAATGAACAATCTTAAAAGTAAGGTGAAATATTATCCTCATTATGCAGGAAATGCAGAGTCCTAAAATCTCTTTGCCATTGATGATATTGGATCAGTAAATTGTGCATATATTCATAATACATATATGTGTAAATTTATACAGCTATGTGCATATACATTTATGTATATGTATACATTTTTTAATCTCAGATCTTCACAGATATTTTTCTTTGCACCACTCCATAAAATATTTGCATTATTTTTTAAGACTTTTAAAAGAAGTTTTTTTTTTTTTTAAATTTATGACTGTTTTTTGGATCCCCCCCCATGCCCAATAAATGTTTGGGGGTACTCCTGGCCCTGTGCTTGGCTAAAACTCTTAACAGAGTTCCTGGAACCATGTAGTACTGGGATCTAACACGAATTACCTGTTTCCAGAGCATGTGATCGGCTCTGTGAGTGCTCTCTTTGGCCCCAGAACTTTTGAGCAGCTAACAGCAAAATTGAAAGAAGAGTACAGAATTTTCCATAAACCTTTGCCCTGCACAAGTATGGCCTCTACTGTTAGCAACATACTCCACTAGAATGGTACACTGATCACAACTGATTAAACTGCACTACTTTGCACTACTAATCCTAATCACCGAGAGTCCTCAGGGCTCATTTTGATGTATATTTTATGAGATTGCAAAGCTACGTATGGGCATTTAGCATTATGGCATCATACAGAGTACTTTCACTGCTGGACAAATTCTCTCTGTCTTGCCTGAGCAATGATTGAAAAGTTTACTTTGTAACTAACAGCATTAAATTACTATAGGCTGTAACTTGAGAACATTTTTTTATCCCTTTAATCTTTTAATTTTAAAGTAAAATTTATTCAGTTACAGAATACATTGTATATCTTACTTCTGATATACTGAATATAAATGATATTTTTCTTCAAGAGCTATTTCTGATCCCTTTTAGTTTTAATCCATATCAAAAGAAAGTGGTGCATTATGCTGCTACTTTGCTACCAATTTTTTAACAGAAAGGATGAGTAATATTCATCATCAATATTCCTGTCCCAACAGTTCATTATAAAGCTTTTCTATCTGGTTCACTAGCTGAAGGTCTACTATACCCCATATCCATTTTTAAATTCCAGTTCAAGTTCTCCATGCTAAACCATTTTGATGACATTTCCTTGTTTTTGAAAATTAAAGAAATACTTCAATCTATTTAAATTAAGTAATCTTTTTAATGAGAATAAATGGGCCACAGAAATTTCTTTTATTGGGGGGATATGCAGGTGTGTTAATTAGAAATGAGTGAATAGTAATTGAAAGGATTGATAGCTGATTTAATTACATTTCCTTGCAGTAATAGAATTGTGAACTAAAACACTATCTTTCAAAATACACATTAAGAACACTTTTGTATGATTACCAAGAATTTATTCTGATTTATAGAAATGATTTATGTAAGTAAAAATATTTTTTCTGAATTATCTAAAATAATTATATAATTCATTATTTAATTTGCATTAGATATATCTTTTTAGATTTGTTTTCACTTGAGCATAACATTCAGATTTTTTAGATCTCTAAAAATTTCTTAGGAAATGAATTTTGTTAAATCCTTTTAACAAAGAATTTAAGGAACACAGTAGCATAATCATATTAAATTTATAAAATGATCCAGGAACATTTTAAAGTCTCTAAGGGACAGACTAAAACTATTATGTTCTATCTGTTCAAATATTGCTTGGTTTTGCATTTGTTCTTTGTGGGGTTTGGTCTATTCATGACTCCGTGCTCAAGCATTGCTTAGTGAACCATGTGGTGACAGGTATTGAACCTAAATCTATCGCGTGCAATGTCTTCATTTCTGCTTATTGAGATATCTCTCTAGCCTTACTTGATCTCTAAATTGACTTGATGATAGATTTTGGAAAGTAAACAAAATGTTTAATGTCATTTACCAAAATCACAAATTTAAAAAGAAATAGATCTAGTTTAGAGTTCATAATTAAATGTGTCAGCACTATAGACATTCTGTATAGATTACTTATAATTTGGGAGCAAACTTATTTTCACATTGACATTTATTTCTTCTAGAGAACAGTTGTTGTCCTACTTTATATTGAAATAAGGATTTTTCATCTCTTAAATGTTTTTTTTTCATTTTTTAAAAAATATTTATTTTTTATTAGTGAAACACCATGAGGTACAGTTATAGACTTACAAATTTTTGTGCTTGGGTTTCACTTAAACAATGATCAAATACCCATCCCTTCACCAGTGCCCATCCTCCACCAACACGGGTCCCAGCATCCCTCCCACAAAATATTCCCCACAACCCAACCTGTGGCAGGGCATTCCCTTTTGTTCTCTCTCCCTCTGCTTTTTGGTTCTGTGGTTTGCAAGAGAGGCATTGAATGGCAGTCATGTTTGGTCTATAGTCTACTTTCAGCATGCTTCTCAACCCTGGGAGGATCCTCCCAACACCCTTTATTTGATGCTCCCTTCTCTATCTGAGCTTCCTTTTCCCCTAGCACGTGTGTCTGGCCTCCAAGTCATGGAGCAAAATTCCTGGTACTAATCTTGGCCACTCCTGGGTGTTAGTCTCCCATTTTGTTGCTTTATGTTCCCCAGATGAATGCAATATTTCTGTATCTATCCCTCTCTTTCTGAGTCATTTCGCTTAACATGATACTTTCCATGTAGTACCACTTGTATGTGAATTTCATGACTTCATCTTTTCTAACAGCTACATAGTACTCCATTGTGTAAATGTACCAAAGTTTCTTTAACCAGTCTTCTGTTCTCGGGCACTCAGGTTTTTTCCAGATTCTCGCTATTGTAAAGAGTGCTGCAATGAACAAACAAGTGCAGATGTCACTTTGACTATACTTTTTTTTCTCTCTGGGATATATTCCCAGGAGTGGTATTGCTGGGTCAAATGGGAGCTCAAATTCTAATTATTTGAGAATCATACATACTGTTTTCCAAAAGTGATGGACCGGTCGGCATTCCCACCAGCATGAAGGAGGGTCCCATTCTCGCCGCATCCGCACCAGCACCGGTTGCTTTTGTTCTTTTGGATGTGGGCCAGTCTCTGTGGTGAGAAATGATATCACATTGTTGTTTTGATCTGCATCTCCCTGATGATGAGTGATGTAGAACATTTTCTCATGTGCCTTTTAGCCATTCAGATTTCTTCTTTGAGAAAGTTTCTGTTCATTTCATCTCCCCATTTTTTGATGGGGTTGGGTCTTTTCTTCTTATGGAGTTCAACCAGTACCTTGTATATCCTTGATATCAACCTCTTGTCAGATGTGTATTCGGCGAATATCCTTTCCCATTCTGTAGATTGTCTTTGTATTTTGGTCACTGTTTCTTTTGAGGTGCAGAAACTTCTTAGTTTAATATAGTCCCATTTGTCTATCTGTGTTTTCACTTGCTTGGCCAGTGGCGTGACTTTTTTGAAGATACGATTAGCTTCAATGTCATGGAGGGTTTTGCCAACTTTGTCTCCCATGAACTTTATGGATTCTGGTCTGATGTAGAGGTCATAAATCCATTTTTATCTTACTTTTGTGCATGACATTAGGCAGAGATCTGACCCACTTTTTTTCATGTAGCCATCCAGTTTTGCCAGCACAATTTATTAAAGAGGCTTTTCCTGCTCCATTTCACTTTTCTTGCCCCCTTATCGAAGATTAGATGATTATATGTTTGGGAGGAGATGTCAGTATATTCAACTCTTTTCCATTGGTCTGAAGCTGTGCCTTTGTTCCAGCACCATGTTGTTTTAATTATTACTGTTTTGTAGTAGAACTTGAAGTTAGGGAGGTTTATTCCTCCCATTTTTTCCCAAGAATTGCTTTCGCTATTCATGGGGCTTATTGTTCCATATAAATTTCAGGAGTGTTTGCTCTGTTTCCTTGAGGAATATCATGGGTATCCTTATAGGGATCACATTGAATTTGTACAGTGCTTTGGGAAGTATTGCCATTTTGACAATGTTAATTCTCCCCATCCATGAAGAGGGGATATTTTTCCATTTCCTTGTGTCCTCTTTTATTTCCTGAAGTAGCATTTTGTAGTTTTCTTTGTACAGGTCCTTTACTTCCTTAGTTAAGCTTATACCCAGGTACTTGATTTTCTGGGGCACAATTGTGAATGGGATTGTTTTCTTCATGTCACTTTCTTTTCTTTCACTATTTGCGTATAGGAAAGCCATGGATTTTGGGTATTGATTTTATAGCCTGCAACTTTGCTATACAAGTCTATTGTTTCTAGGAGTTTCTTGGTAGAGGTTTTAGAGTTCTCTAAGTATAGTATCATATCATCTGCAAATAGTGAGAGCTAGATTTCTTCCTTCCATACCTGGATGTTCTTAATATAATTTTCTTGCCTAATCGCTCTTGCAAGTACTTCCAGTACTATATTGAACAGTAGTGGATAGAGTGGGCATCCTTGTCTTGTCCCTGATCTTAAGGGTAAGGCTCTCAGTTTTTCCCCATTGAGGATGATGTTTTCTGTAGATTTGTGGTAGGTGGCGTCAACTATATTGAGGAAATGTTGAACCATACTTGCATCCCTGGGATTAATGAACCAAATATTGAACCATCCTTACATCCCTGGGATGAATCCCACTTGGTCATGGTGTATGATCTTTTTGATGAGTTGTTGAATTCTGTTTGCTAGTATTTCGTTGAGAATCTTCACATCCGTGTTCATCAGGGATATTGGCCTGTTGTTTTCTTTTCTTGTGATGTCTTTGTTTCCTTTTGGTATTAGAGAGATATAGGCTTCATAGAAACTGGGAGAGTTTCTGATTTTTCAATTTCCTGAAAAAGCTTGAGAAGGACTGGCATTTAAACTTCCTCCTTAAATGTTTGGAAAAATTTGCTACTGAATCCATTTGGACCTGGGCTTTTGTTTTTGGGAAGACTTTTGATTACAGTTTCAATTTACTTGATGAGTATAGTTCTATTCAGGTACTCTATGTCTTCTTGATTCAGCTTTGGGAGATGATAGGAATCCAGAAATTTATCCATTTCTTCTAGGTTCTCTTGTGGCATACAGACTTTCAAAGTAGTCTCTGATGATATTTTGAATTTTGGTTTCTGTTGTGATATCCCCATTCTTATTTCTTATTCGATTTATCAGGGTTCTCTCTCTCTGTTTCTTTGTGAGTGTTGCTAGTGGTTTATCTATCTTATTTATTTTCTCGAAGAACCAGCTTTTGGATTCATTGATCTTTTGGATTGTTTCTTTGGTTTCCATGTCATTGGTTTCTGCTCTAAGTTTTATGATCTCTTTCCTTCTGCCCAATTTGGGCTCTTTCTATTGATTCTTTTCTAAGATCTCGAGCTGTGAAGTCAAGTCGTTTATGTGCATCCTTTTTTCTGTCCTAAGATATGCTTGCAGAGCTATAAATTTTCCCCTTAAAATGGCATTCACTGCATCCCTTAAGTTCTGGTAGCTCGGGTCTTTCATTCTCATTTGTTTCCAAGTATCTTTTGTTTTCGTCCTTGACTTCCTTCCTGGTCCACTCGTTGTTAAGCTTTGAACTGTTTAATTTCCAGGTGTTTGATTTGGTTCTCCGTGTCTGTGTGTAATTCACATCTACTCTGAGTGTATCATGGTCTGAAAAGATTTTTGATACAATTTCTATCTTCCTGATTCTATTAAGGTATGTTTTGTGGCCTAGGACATGGTCTATTTTGGAAAATGTTCCGTGTGCACTGGAGAAGAATGTGTATTCTTTCTTTTTGGGGTGTAAAGCCCTGTATAGGTCCATTAGCCCTTTCTCTTCTATTTCTTCTTTCAAAGCCAATGTTTACTTGCTGAGTTTTGTTCTTGTTGATCTATCCAGAGGTGATAAGGCGATGCTGAAATCTCCAGCTACAATTTTGTTGCTAGCAATGTCCTCCTTAAACTCTGTTAGCAGTTGTTTTAAATATTTAGCTGTTCCCTCATTAATGCATATACATTGAAGGGTGATTTCTTCCTGTTGTACATATCCCTTGATGAAGAGAAAATAGCCTTCACTGTCCCTTCTAATTTTTTTCAACTTGAAATTAATGCTGTCAGATACTAGTACGGCCACCCCAGCTTTTTTGAGGGAGCTGTTTGCTTGCAGGATTGTTTTCCATCCTTTGACATTGAGTCTGTATTTGCTCTGGCTCTTGAGATAAGTTTCTTGTAGGCAGCAGAATGTTGGGTTCTGTCTCTGAATCCATTTTGCCATTCTATGTCTCTTAATTGGTGAATTTAGACTGTTGACATTGAGAGAGAGATTATTATTACAGGGTTTTGTGTCATTTTTCTGTTAAGGTGTGTTGTGGTTGTAGGGGTTTTCCTTGTCTTATAGTAGCCCCTTTAGCCCTTGTTTTACGTGTGCTTTTTTAAGTCTATGAAGTTCCTGAGCTGCTGTTTTTCTAGAAAATAGTGTACTGTTCCTTCGATTTTGAGTGAGAGTTTAGCCGGATAGAGTATTCTTGGTGAAGCATTCATTTCAGTGAGTTTTTTGACTATATCTCGCCACTGCCTTCGGGCTTGGAGGGTTTCCTCTGAAAGATTTGCTGTGAATCTAAGGGGTGCTCCTTTATATGTGATTTCCTTCTTTGACCTTGCTGCTTGCAGTATTGTATCTCCATCGGCAGCATCAATCATTCTAAATATGATATGTCTTAGAGTGTTTTTGTTAGGGTTTCTTTTAGCTGGTACCCTTTGGGATCCTTGAACTTGAATGGCTGCATTGTGGAGCTCTGGGAATTTTTCAGCAATGATTTGTTTAATCATGGTTTTTTCATTAGGATTGTTTCCCTGAGCTTCTTGTAGTCCAATGATTCTAATGTTGTTCCTCTTGGAATCATCTGCTAGGACTCTGATTCTCTGTAGAGCTATTTTGAGGTCCCTTGCCACTGTTTGTTGTTGCCTGTTGGCTTGGTGCAGATGATTTTCCAGCTCACTGATTCTCTCTTCAGCTGTGGTCATTCTATTGTTGAGAGAAGAGAATGTGTCTCATTTCATCTATGGAATCTTTTAATCATGACATTTCTGCTCTCATTTCTTCGTGTAATTTGTTGATTTTTTTCTGTCTTGTTACTGGATGTCTGTCTGACTGTTTCATTGAGTTGATTGAACATGTTTATGACTTTGTATCTGAATTCTATGTCAGAGAGGTCCCTTAGGTGAGCAGTATCGACAGAGTCTTCTGGATTCTTTTCGTTGTCCTCCCCTTATGGTGGGGATTTGCATTGTTTCTTCATATTGTTGTGTAGGTTGAGGACTAGGTTCCTTGGGGACTAGGTTCCTTAGTATGGGTAAACTACCTGCCGCCACATGAGAGTTGGCTCTGCTGAAAACAGGCCACGCCCACTTATACAGAAGCCACACCCATTTTCAAAGAGGCCACGCCCCCTTGAAAACCTTGGTTTGGGAGATCAGTGCAGTGTGAGGAGTGAACAGGGGAAGACAGTAGCTCAGAACTCCTTTTCTCCAGGCATCTGGAAGGACACCTGGCGTCTTGCAGGGAGAGATCCAAGTCCCGGGTTCAAGTACCGGCGGATGAACTGACCTGGGGTTGGGACAAGATCAGCGCAGTGTGAGTAGTGAAGAGGGGAAGGCAGACACTCAGAACTGCTTTCTCCAGGTGTCTAGGAGGACCTCTTAAATGTTATTTTTCTAGAAGTATTGCAGTGGTTCTATTGCAATGGTTCTCTTATCAGAAAAAAAAAATGTTTTCTTTTTTGGACTGAACCCAGCACTCAGGAGTTATTCCTAGATCTGCTCTCAGGGATCATTCTTGGTGGGGCTTGGAGAATCAGAGGAGGCTCCAGGAATAAACTCGGGTTCACTGAGTGCAGGACAAGTGCCTTACCCACTATACTGTTTTTCCTGCCTCCTGAAAAATTTCTTATTTTAAGTTTAAGGATGGATTATAACTTTTCTGTAACATTAGCTAACATTTTTGGTGGAAATTGGTTAAAATATTAGCATTAAATATATACAAAGTATATTAGGTAAAGGTAAAGGTAAAGGCCCTCCCATTCTTCATCGATTTGCTTGAGCGGGCCCAGTAACGTCTCCATTGGAGACTTTGTTGTTACTGTGTCTGGCATATCGAATACAACACGGGGAGCTTGCCAGGTTCTGCCGTGTGGGCGAGATACTCTCAGTAGCTTGCCGGGCTCTCCGAGAGGGGTGGAGGAATCAAATTCGGGTCAGCCATGTTGGCTGCCTGCAAGACAAACGCCCTACCGCTGTGCTATCGCTCCAGCGGTAGGGCGTTTGCCTTGCAGGTAGCCAACAAAGTATATTGCATATTTAAATTACTTGTGGAATCTAAAACTATACACAGTAATAAAGTCTCTTGTAATCCTAGAGATATAATAGACACTAGGGATTTATAGAAAATATACAACAGTTTTTTCAGTGAAAATATTTTCTTGCTTGAAATACATAAAAATTCTTTAAATTATAAAAAATTCAGTGCATGATATATTACTATGATGATTCGATCGAAGATTATTTTCATAAAGAATATATTGTAATATTATATTTTTGTCTGATATTAACCTCATGCTTATCAAGAAATTTATATATATATATGCATATGTGTATATATATACATATATATAAGTCTGTTGGTAGTAGTGATAACATTTTTCTTTTATTTTTAAACAATATCCAAGCAATTTATAATTGAATGACACTAGTTTGAAGGAATGATCTGACTGTGGAATATCTACTTCTTTTCACTTTAAAGATTAGAGAAACATGATGTATTTAGAGCATCCTTTTTAAACTTACTTCTAAACTAGGACACACATAGCTACTCCTAGGAATATCTCGGTGACACACTATGTAAGACTTAATACCTTTTCAAGTAAAGCAAAGTTGACCTATGGTTAGATATTCCTTTTTGAAAGGAAATGTTGGGAAATTTTCCTTTTATTTTTTCAATCATGTTTTCTATTTATTTAATATTTTTCTACTCAAAGTCATTTATTATTCACAATTACAGAGAAGATTAATATCCTACATTTTATATTTTTTAAAGATTAATTTTATTGAATACTTTGAAATAGAGTAAATTTAGAATAATCTGGAAAACTAGCAGAAGGCAAGCAAGGAGATATATACATTGCTACTGAAGGATATGGAGGGTGGTGAGTGAGGACACCACAGGTCAAGTATGCTTACTAGAAAGAGAAGCAGCAGTTCAAAAATAGTCAAGTTCAGAGACATCATGTGCAGAAAGAAGCTGGAAGTTCAGGACCAATTGTCAGAATAAATCATTAGGATTGCATTAAAGACAGATGGGCACAGCACTCACCTTTCTTGAGTTGCAAACAGATGTTGCATTTACTCTGAGGTTAATTTTTAAAGTGGCTTTCACAGTAGGAGCTTCTGTCTACAAAGGGTCTTAAGTGCAAACACTGAGGTTTGTGCAAAAAGCAGAAAGGAGTCCTAGGTAAACTATTTAGCCCCAGAATAGAGAGAAGGGCATGAGAGGGGACTTCTCAGCTCCCTGTTGACCAAGATACTATGGCATCTAGTGACTGAAGAATATTTTCACTGCTAGGGTTTTGGCAATGGGGCAGGGTTCCCAGATAATTTACAAATCTAGGAGGCAGGCAGAACTATCACAGAACAATAGACTAATTCATTTTTACCAACACACCAATGCTAGCCTTTTGTTACAATTTCTACAAGAGTTCTCATTCATCAACAATGAGCTAATATAGTAAAGACACCAAAGGAACAACTAATATTTGAGGAGAAAATCACCAATCATCATTAAAATAAAGATAATGTTTCCATTCTAAACCTGTAATTGGCTGGGTAGCCACTGCTTAGAGTATTGCTGGTCATAGTTTCTGAGATGAAGCAGAAGTCAAATCACCCTCTGGCTATTAAAAAAACTTCTAACTAGGTTTCACAAATACCATTCAGAATATATAAAATAAAATACATAAAATATAAAAAATGCAGAATTGTATTACAAATTACCTCTTATAATTGGGTAAAACTGCAAAGGGAATATGGATCTGACTCAGTATTTGGAAGAAGGCAAAGAACACTGCACTTTCTTCAAGTCTACAGAGTGGGTATTCGATTATGCCTTTATTCTCCATTTACTTAAATTATTATAGTTTATGTTTTTTTGTGGGCTGGAGTGATAACACAGTGGGTAGGGCATTTGCCTTGTGTGCAGTCAGCCCCACTGAGCCAGGTTCAATTCCTCTGCCCTTCTCGGAGAGCCCGGCAAGCTACCAAGATATCTCGCCACCATGGCAAAGACTGGCAAGCTCCCTGCGATGTATTCAATATGCCAAACACAGTAACAACAAGTCTCACTATGGAGCCATTACTGGACCCGCTCGAGCAAATCAATGAACAATGGGAGGACAGTGAAAATAATGTTTTTTTTTTTTTGTATGATATGTGGGCGTTTGCCTTGTGTGCAGCCGGCCCGGCCGAGCCGAGTTCGATTCTTCCGCCCCTCTTGGAGAGCCCGGGAAGCTACCAAGAGTATCTCGCCTGCAAGGCAAAACCTGGCAAGCTACCTATGATGTATTCAATATGCCAAACACAATAACAAGTCTCACAATGGAGACGTTACTGGGCCCGATCGAGCAAATTGATGAACATACATTGGGGTTTAATTCAAAGCATCCCATATGGTCCCCTGGGCACTTCCAGGAGTGATTCCTGAGTACAGAGCCAGGAATAACCCCTGAGCATCACTGAGTATGACCCAAAAAGAAAAAAAAAAAGACTGTCAAGGGAAAAATTCTCCTGTGTATAGGAGGAGGCAAGCCCCAAGAAAGCTGAATCTTTTATTGTCAGAAGAGAGATTTTCTGGGTTTCAATGAAAGGATTTGGTTGTGTCTCCCTTACTGCCAGGAATTCCTTATGAAATAAAAGTCTATAAGCAAAATGTAATCTAAATGAAATGTTTATGTAATTATTTTAAAGCAAATATCTGTAACTTGTCAGGGAGGTGTTCCTTTAGAAAAAATGACTAGACTTAAATCTTAAGGTATGTTTACTTCAAATTTCTTACTGAAGTAAAATTATTCCCTTTCATGTTTTCTTTGTAGTCCATTAAATTTTGTTTGGAAAATCTCATGCTACTTTAAGAGATGAGAAAATATGACTTCATGGTGATGGCAGCTATGGTGTGTTTCTTTGTTGTGGAAAATTTCCCTGAAAAATTGTCACTGAAGTTGCTTATAGATTTGTTTGAGAGTTATATCAAAAGTTTTGTAGCTCCAATAGTAGACAACTGTACACTGTAGCACTGTCCCCCCATTGTTCATCAATTTGCTCAGGTGGGCCCAGTAACATCCTCATTGTGAGACTTGTTGTTACTGTGTTTGGCATATCAAATATGTCACAGGTACCATGCCAGGGCTTGCAGTGTGGGTGAGATACTCTGTAGCTTGCAGGGCTCTCTGAGAGGGGCAGAGGAATCGAACCTGGGGGGCAGGGCTGGCATCTTGCAAGGGCAAATGCCCTACCACTGTGTTATCCCTCTATTTAAACAATTGAATGCTTATAAAACAAGCAAAATAGAACACTATCAAAGAAATTAAGTAGTTTTATTGTTATATCATTTGCATATGGGAACTAACTTTCTTTCTTTCTGTGACCTCGTGTGGCTCTCTGCCTCTGTGGAAAGACTCAATGGCCACTAAATAATTTGAGAGTTTGAAAATCTATGTTCAGGAATTTGAACACTACAAAGATAAGATCCTGAAGGTTTGCTTTGGTTAAAATATTTACAGTTTCTTTAAGAAATTATCAATGTACTTAATCTTTAATTTTTTTTTTTGTAATGGAGAAGATAGTTTGTGGTGGACTGAGAAAACAGGACACAGTAGGTATAGACTCTGTCTGAAAAGAAGGGATATTAAAAAAGACTTTTAACACCTGCAGTTTGTGCAAAGAAGGAAGTCAGGAATGCTAGAAGCAGGTTAGTCCTGTCATTCTTTACCTTGGCTTTCTAAACTAGTCCCCAAGGCTAGGCCTTCTAGATAGACTGGAAGGAAAATGAAACACAGGCTTATTTTGTCACATTTCCTCTTTAGCACCCTGCAAGAAAATAACCATAGATTATTTTCATTCACTACACATCCAGGGTATAAAAGTGTAAATATATCTCTGTAGTGGAGCTAGATGATTGTTCTACTTTAACTTTAAATCACTTTTACATGACATTGAAGGAAATGAGAAACTCATACTGTTTTATAGGTAAGCAGTCACAGAGAGGTTCAATTAAATGTCACAGAGAATCTAACTAAAGAACTTCCAACTGCATTGACAAAGGAGGCACATACGAGACTTGTCATCCCACACCCCAGGGCAGACTGTCTAGACTAGAAAGTCAAAGGCAGGTCTCAGTGTCAGCCTCCAGCGTATTCCAGGAGCTCTGAGTTTGGAAAGGCTGAGATGATGCAGATGCAGATGAATGAAAATCAGCTATCACTGCCCCAGCTGTGTATTAGAGACTCAAAACCAGTGAATTGTTCAGAAATAAAATTACACATAACCAGTGTACATTGTCCTTAAATCCAGATTTGCTTTGACTTGGTAGCGCCTACTAAAGAACCAACAGGAGATTTCTTCTGTAGCAATGAATCCAGGGAGAGCAGAACCATTCGGCCAACATTTTCGCTTTAATGTCTTTGAGAATGTACTTTAAAGCTGGAAAAAAAAAGGTGAGATACCAATAAATGATCAAAGGTGATTGGGTTATTTAAAGAAAAAATAAATGAACATGTATCTATGAGAAGTGGCTAATGCCACTGTCAAATGATTAAATTTTTTTCTCCTTTTTAGTGGGGTAGAGGGTCACACCTGGAGGTACTCAGTGGCTCTCCTAACTATCCTGGCTCCATTCTCCTGAGTGACCCCTGGTAGTGCTCTTGAGGGCCCTGTATGGGGATTCAAACACAGGTCAACCACATGCACAGCAAGCACTTTAACTCCTGTTCTATTCTCCACATCCCATTGCATTATTGAAAATAAATATTTTGCTTTACACTAACTTATAAATAAAATTATTTGATATTAAATAAATGTGATAATTAGATAATTAAAATATATGAAATTTAATCACACACAAAGGGTGATTACAATGGATATCAAGTATATAATATTTAGATAAATTCATTTTATTTTAAAATTTTTATCAAGTTAATATTGTTAATAAAACTGTATATGTGCAAAGTTTGTCATTAGTTTTTTTTATATTATATAACTTTTCCATGTGGAAAATAATCATAATAAATGCTACAATAACTGGATTGTTTTGCAGAATAGAATTAGAAATTATTCTAAACTACATAAAGCAATTGGAATCAGACTGTAGTATACATTGACAGTCTACATTATGCTTGATTTTTATTATTATCTTCAACTAGTAGAAATAGAATCTATAATTAAAACTTCTCAAATATTAATTTAAAAAGTTATAGCTAGTTATTCTCTTCTGATCTCTAATTAGAAATATGTAAAATATAAATTCTGTATAGAAAATCATCAGGCCATTATGTTACCATTTTAATTTTTGCTTCTCAATGATTATCACTCTACTTTTGAAGCAACTTACACAAAAATAGATTTAAGAAATAACCATTTTTGGTAAGCTGTGATACATGTTTCCCAAATGTATTTTTGAATTTATTTCCTAGAATTATGCAGGAAGTATGTGAAATATTCCTATGAATATGGTGTTAATTAAAAGCTAATATCAAATTATCTTCAATCAGAAGCTTTGCAGAGTTTCATTACAATAGAAGAATATAGAAACTGAGAATAATATAGGTATTAGGAAGCATAAGTCTCTCTGATAATTCAAACCAACATGTTTTTAAAATTTTTATTTGGGGGCTGGAGAGATAGCACAGCAGGTAGGGGATTTATCTTGCATGCCACCGACCCAGGTTCAATTTCCAGCATCCCATATGGTCCCCTGAGCAGTACCAGGAGTAATTCCTGAGTGCATGATCCAGGAGTAACCTCTGTGCATTGCGAGGTGTGACTCAAAAACTAAAAAAAAAAAAAAAAAAATTCATCTGTCTGAGACTCTGCTCCATTATGGAGGTAACAGGATTAGTTCTGTTACTTTCACAGACTTACTATGCTTAATGAAAAAATAAAATATAAAATATTTAAAAAATTGAAAAATCACCCCCCTTTGAATGCTTTTACTTTATATAGGAAGAGGAAAGTAAAAGATCATCACCCTCATCTTACCTGTCAGGAATGTAAAATAACCAAGTTCCATTTTTTTTTCCCTTTATTGTATTTTATTTTTTTTAAAGTTGTAGATTTACAATTTTTTGTGCTTTGGTTTCAATTATACAATGATCAGATACCCATCCCTCCACCAGTGCTCATTTTCCACCACCATGGATAATATCCCTCCCACCCCCATCCCCCCATCCCCCCTGTCTCTGTGGCAGGGCAATCCCCTGTGTTCTCTCTCTCCTTTTGGGTGTTGTGGTCTGCAAAAGAGGCATTGAGTGGCAAACATGTTCAGTCCATAGTCTACTTTCGACATGCATCTCCCCTCCTGGGAGGATCCTCCAAACATCCTTTATTTGGTTGCTCCCTTCTCTATCTGAACTGCCCTTTCCTCTAGGATACCCGGCAGGCCTCTAAGTTATGGAGTAATCCTCCTGGTGCTGATCTCAGCTATTCTTGGGTATTAATCTCATACTTTGTTACTTTATATCCCCCAGATGAATGCAATCTTTCTATGTCTATCCCTCTCTTTCTGACTCATTTCGCTTAGCATGATACTTTCCATATTGTACCACTTGTATGTAAATTTCATGACTTCATCTTTTCTAAGAGCTACATAGTACTCCATTGTGTAGATGTACCAAAGTTTCTTTAACCAGTCATCTGTTCTTGGGCACTCAGGTTTCTTCCAGTTTCTGGCTATTGTAAAGAGTGCTGCAATGAACAAACAAGTGCAGATGTCACTTCGACTATACATTTTTGCCTCTCTGGGATATATTCCCAGGAGTGGTATTGCTGGGTCAAATGGGAGCTCAATTTCTAATTTTTTGAGAATCGTCCATACGGTTTTCCAGAAGGGCTGAACCAGTGGACATTCCCACCAACAGTGAAGGAGTGTCCCTTTCTCGCCACATCCACGCCAGTATCGGTTGCTTTTGTTCTTTTGAATGTGGGCCAGTCTCTGAGGTGTGAGATGGTATCTCATTGTGGTTTTGATCTGCATCTCCCTGATGATTAATGATGTAGAGCATTTTCTCATGTGCTTTTTTGCCATTCGGATTTCTTCTTTGAGAAAGTTTCTGTTCATTTCATTGCCCCATTTTTGGATGGGGTTGGATGTTTTCTTCTTGTGGAGTTTAACCAGTATTTTGTATATCCTGGATATCAACCCCTTGTCAGATGTGTATTCGGTGAATATCCTTTCCCATTCTGTAGACTGTCTTTGTATTTTGGTCACTGTTTCTTTGGAGGTGCAGAAGCATCTTAGTTTAAGATAGTCCCATTTATCTATCTCTGTTTTCACTTGCTCGGCCAGTGGTGTGGCATCTTTGAAGATACCATTAGCTTCAATGTCATGGAGGGTTTTGCCAACTTTATCTTCAATGTACCTTATGGTTTCTGGTCTGATGTTGAGGTCTTTAATCCATTTTGATCTTACTTTTGTACATGGTGTTAGGCAGAGTTCTGAGCCTATTTTTTTGCATGTAGCCGTCCAGTGATGCCAACACAATTTATTAAAGAGGCTTTCCTTACTCCACTTCACATTACTTGCACCTTTATCAAAGATTAGATGAGCATATGATTGAGGAGAGATGTCAGTGTATTCAACCCTGTTCCATTGGTCTGCAGTTCTGCCTTTGTTCCAGTACCATGCTGTTTTAATTATTACTGCTTTGTAGTACAGTTTGAAGTTCGGGAGGTTGATTCCTCCCATTTTCTTTTTCCCAAGAATTGCTTTAGCTATTCGTGGGGGCTTATTGTTCCATATAAATTTCAGGAGTGTTTGCTCCATTTCTTTGAAGAATGTCATGGGTATCCTTATAGGGATTGCACTGAATTTATACAATGCTTTTGGTAGTATTGCCATTTTGACAATGTTAAGTCTCCCGACCCATGAGCAGGGGATATCTTTCCATTTCCTCATGTCCTCTTTTATTTCCTGAAGTAGCGTTTTGTAGTTTTCTTTGTACAGGTCCTTTACTTCCTTAGTTAAGCTGATTCCTAGGTACTTGATTTTCTGGGGCACAATTGTGAACGGGATTGTTTTTTTCATGTTGCTTTCTTCTCTCTCACTGTTTGCGTATAGGAAAGCCATGGACTTTTGGGTATTGATTTTATAACCTGCAACTTTACTATACGAGTCTATTGTTTCTAGGAGTTTTTTGGTGGAAGTTATTGGGTTCTCTAAGTAGAGTATCATATCATCTGCGAAAAGTGAGAGCTTGATTTCTTCCTTTCCTACCTGAATGCCATTAATGTATTTTTCATACCTAATCGCTATTGCAAGTACTTCTAGTACTATATTGAACAGCAGTGGAGAGAGTGGGCATCCCTGTCTCGTCCCTGATCTTAGAGGGAAGGCTCTCAGTTTTTCCCCATTGAGGATGATGCTTGCTGTAGGCTTGTGGTAGATGGCTTTAATTATGTTGAGGAAGGTCCCCTCTATACCCACTTTGGCTAGGGTTTTCATCATAAAGGGGTGCTGGATCTTATCAAATGCTTTCTCTGCATCTATTGATATGATCATATGCTTTTTATCTTTTCTTTTGTTGATATGGTGGATTATGTTGATTGATTTTCGAATGTTAAACCATCCTTGCATCCCTGGGATGAATCCTACTTGGTCATGGTGTATGATCTTTTTGATGAGTAGTTGGATTCTATTTGCTAGTAGTTTGTTGAGGATCTTTGCATCTGTGTTCATCAGGGATATCGGCCTGTAATTCTCTTTCTTTGTGGTATCTCTGTCTGCTTTTGGTATCAGTGTGATATTTGCTTCGTAGAAACTGTTTGGAAGTGTTTTTGATATTTCAATTTCGTGGAAAAGCTTAAAGAGCATCGGGAGTAAGTCCTCTTTAAAGATTTGGAATAATTCACTAGTGAATCCATCCGGGCCAGGACTTTTGTGCTTGGGGAGACTTTTTATTACCATTTCAATTTCCTTGATGGTGATAGGTCTGTTCAGGTATTCCAGGTCTTCTTGGTTCAGCCTTGGGAGTCTGTAGGAGTCTAGGAATTTATCCATTTCCTCGAGGTTTTGATGTTCCGTGGCATAAAGCTTTTCAAAGTACTCCCTGAGGATCCTCTGAATTTCTGTGGTTTCTGTTGTAATGACCCCCTTTTCATTTCTGATTCGGTTTATTAGGGTTTTCTCTCTCCCTTTCTTTGTGAGTTTTGCTAGAGGCTTATCGATCTTGTTAATTTTCTCGAAGAACCAGCTTTTGGTTTCATTGAGCTTTCGGATTGTTTTTTGGGTTTCCATCTCGTTAATCTCTGCTCTGAGTTTTATTATTTCCTTTCTCCTGTTCGGGTTGTGCTCCTTTTTTTGGTCCTTCTCCAAGCTCTTAAGCTGTGAGGTTAGGTTACTTATGTGTGCTCGCTCCTCCTTCCTGAGGAATGCTTGTAGAGCTATAAACTTTCCTCTTAACACAGCCTTTGCTGTGTCCCATAAGTTTTGGTAACTCGTGTTCTCATTTTCATTCGTTTCTAGGAATCTTTTGATTTCCTCTTTGATTTCCTGTCTAATCCACTCGTTGTTCAATAGTGCACTGTTTAATTTCCAGGTGTTTGATTTAGTTTTCTGTTTTTGTGTGTGATTTACTTCTAATTTCAGCGCATTATGGTCTGAGAAGATTGTTGATACAATCTCTACCTTCTTAATTTTATGGAGGCATGTTTTGTGGCTCAGCATGTGGTCTATCTTGGAGAATGTTCCATGGACGCTTGAGAAGAATGTGTATTCAGCTTTTTGTGGATGAAGTGTCCTGTATATATCTACTAAGTCCCTTTCTTCCATTGTTTCCCTCAAATGAAGTATGTCCTTGCTAAGCTTGAGTCTGATTGATCTATCAAGAGGTGACAAAGCAGTGTTGAAGTCTCCCACTAGTATTGTGTTGCTATTGATGTCTTTTTCCAAATCTATGAGTAGTTGTTTTAAGTACTTTGCTGGTCTCTCATTAGGTGCATATACATTTATTATTGTAAGTTCTTCCTGTTGTACAGATTCTTTGATCAATAAGAAATGGCCTTCACTGTCTCTTATGACCTTCCTCACTCTGAAATCGATGTGGTCTGATATAAGGATGGCTACCCCAGCTTTTTTATGGGAGCTGTTTGCCTGTAGGATTGTTTTCCAGCCTTTGACTCTGAGTCTGTGTTTGCTTTGACTATTGAGATGCGTTTCTTGCAGGCAACAGAATGTTGGGTTCAATTTTCTAATCCATCCTGCCACTCTATGTCTTTTAATTGGTGCGTTTAGCCCATTGACATTGAGAGAGATTATTGTTATGGGATTTTGTCCCATTGTTCTGTTAAAATTTGGTGTATTTGAGGGGCCTTTCCTGCCTTAAAGAAGCCCATTTAGTTGTTCTTGTAACCATGGTTTTGAGTCTATGAAGTTCCTGAGCTGTTGTTTGTCTGTGAAACTGTGTGTTGTTCCTTCTATTATGAATGAGAGTCTTGCTGGGAAAAGTATTTTTGGGGAGGCATTTATTTCATTGAGTTTTTTTACTATGTCCCACCACTGTTTTCGGGCCAGGAGGGTTTCATCAGAAAAATCAGCTGTGAATTTTAAGGATGCTCCTTTGTAAGAGATTTCTTTCTTCGATCTTGCTGCTTTCAGAATTTTGTCTCTGTCTAAGGTTTTGGTCATTTTGATCAGAATGTGTCTTGGGGTATTTTTATTCGGATTTCTTCTAGCTGGTACCCTTCGGGCCTCCTGAATGTGGTCACAAGTTTTCTTCAGCTCTGGAAATGTTGTAGCAATGATTTCTTTGACAGTTTCTTCTTCATCGAGGTTTTCTTCCTGTACCTCTGGGACTCTAATAATTCTTATGTTACCCCTCTTGGCTTCATCACGATCTTCTCTTGCCATCTGTTCCCGAATTGTGAGTCTCTTTTCCATTTTCTGCTCTTTTCTGGAGAGTCTCTGAACTTCATGTTCGAGCTCACTGATTCTGTTCTCAGCAGCTCTTACTCTGCTGCTGAGGCCTTCCACTGAGCTTTTCAATTCGCCTACGAGATTTTTCAGGTCTGACATTTCTGATTGCATTTTCCTCATTTCTGCCTTCAGATCCTCTTGTCTTCTATTGGCATTGGTTTCCATTGTTTCTTTTAATTCCCTAAGCATCCTAAGTAGCTCCCTTCTGAATTCCTTGTCAGAGAGGTTGTCTAACACTACAGTACTGTTGGTGTCATCTGGGCTAGACTCTTCAATATGAAAGTTTGGTGGGCTTTTGCGTTGCTTTACCATTGTGAGAGGTGTGGTTTAGTCCTTCACGTTCACTGTTACTATTCTGCTTTGATATGCAGTGTGAGTTAAGATAGGCTTATGAGTTATTGGCTACTGTGTTTCTAGTGGCTGAGCTAAAATAGAGAAGTTTCCATCTAAGAAGTTAGCTTATGGTTCCTATGGCTTACGTAGTGGGAAAATATTTTGCGGCAGCGTTAGCGGCCGCGGCTCCGGAAAGAGTCCCTGGCACTAGGCGAGGAGTTGGGAAAGTCTCCTGTTTGGAATTGGAGCCGTTCAGCTTTGTTGCCCAGAGCTGGGCCTCTGTGCCCGTCCCACGCAGATCAGGGGTTGAAAACCGGCTGTCTAGGGGCTGTTTCTCGCTGCGCGTGCCCAGAGAGGGACCGGAGCCCTTGGGGGCGGGCTGTACCTGTTGGAATTGGAGCCGTTCAGCTTTGTTGCCCAGAGCTGGGCCTCTGTGCCCGTCCCACGCAGATCAGGGGTTGAAAACCGGCTGTCTAGCCCAAGTTCCATTTCTTAAAACCCTTCAAAGAACTGAGAACTCAAGGAAACTTAATGAACAATGTCCAGAGAAGCCCACCTAGGAGAGAAGACTGCCCCTCACCCAGATACCCTCTCCACATCTCCCACCAATGCTGTATTTAATGTTTCTGGTAACGGGAGGAGGGTCACACAGAACAGAGGGTCACACAGAACAGGAATTCTATGCAGAAAGTATAGCTGTGTGAGGGCTGGTCTGAGCATTTAAAGCCCTTGAGTCAGGACCCCATTAAGGGCACAGCCCACCACCCTCTTTCTCATAAGAGTTTGCTGGTGGGGGCAGTGGGGAGCTGAGAAAAAAAACCTTCTTGCCCAGGTTTTGCCTTTCCAGGGAAGAAGCTGAGGGAGACTTTGGTCTGGGTGCAGGTGCCTGGGCTGAGGGCAGGGCAACAGGTGAGCAACCTTTGTCAAGGAACCGCGCAACATCTTATCATCTCATTCCTACTTTGGACAAACTGGCAGGCTACCAAATGTAACCTGCCCACACGGCAGAGTCTGGCAAACTCCCCGTGGTATACCCAATATGCCAAATACCAGTAACAATGATGGGTCTCATTCTCCTAACCCTGAAAAAGCCTTGAATATGGCACTTTTAAAAAATCTCAGGGCTAGGATGAAGAAGACGTTACTGGCACCTGCTCGAGGCAATCGACGAACAACAGGGTGGTCGTGATGATGATGATGTTAATTTGTAAGAAATTAGTGTTTGTTCTAGAGTTTGAAATATTTATATCAAACTACTTCAAATAATATATTGCTTGTGGGAAATTTGTGTGTCTATAGTAACACAACACTCCTAAGCTGCCCTCTTTTTTTTATTTCTCCTGTGTTGTACAAGTTTTCTACTTTTCTTTTTTTATTTTCTTTTTTTTTATTTTTTTCCCTTTATTTTATTTTATTTTTTTTTACAGTTGTAAATTTACAATTTTTTGTGCTTTGGTTTCAATTATACAATGATCAGATACCCATCCCTCCACCAGTGCCCATTTTCCACCACCATGGATAATATCCCTCCCACCCCCATCCCGCCATCCCCCCTGTCTCTGTGGCAGGGCAATCCCCTGTGTTCTATCTCTCCTTTTGGGTGTTGTGGTCTGCAAAAGAGGCATTGAGTGGCAAACATGTTCAGTCCATAGTCTACTTTCGACATGCATCTCCCCTCCTGGGAGGATCCTCCAAACATACTTTATTTGGTGCTCCCTTCTCTATCTGAACTGCCCTTTCCTCTAGGATACCCGGCTGGCCTCTAAGTTATGGAGTAATCCTCCTGGTGCTGATCTCAGCTATTCTTGGGTATTAATCTCATACTTTGTTACTTTATATCCCCCAGATGAATGCAATCTTTCTATGTCTATCCCTCCCTTTCTGACTCAATTCGCTTAGCATGATACTTTCCATATTGTACCACTTGTATGTAAATTTCATGACTTCATCTTTTCTAACAACTACATAGTACTCCATTGTGTAGATGTACCAAAGTTTCTTTAACCAGTCATCTGATCTTGGGCATTCAGATTTCTTCCAGTTTCTGGCTATTGTAAAGAGTGCTGCAATGAACAAACAAGTGCAGATGTCACTTCGACTATACATTTTTGCCTCTCTGGGATATATTCCCAGGAGTGGTATTGCTGGGTCAAATGGGAGCTCAATTTCTAATTTTTTGAGAATCGTCCATACTGTTTTCCAGAAGGGCTGAACCAGTGGACAGTCCCACCAACAGTGAAGGAGTGTCCCTTTCTCGCCACATCCACGCCAGCATCGGTTGCTTTTGTTCTTTTGAATGTGGGCCAGTCTCTGAGGTGTGAGATGGTATCTCATTGTGGTTTTGATCTGCATCTCCCTGATGATTAATGATGTAGAGCATTTTCTCATGTGCTTTTTTGCCATTCGGATTTCTTCTTTGAGAAAGTTTCTGTTCATTTCATTGCCCCATTTTTGGATGGGGTTGGATGTTTTCTTCTTGTGGAGTTTAACCAGTATTTTGTATATCCTGGATATCAACCCCTTGTCAGATGTGTATTCGGTGAATATCCTTTCCCATTCTGTAGACTGTCTTTGTATTTTGGTCACTGTTTCTTTGGAGGTGCAGAAGCATCTTAGTTTAAGATAGTCCCATTTATCTATCTCTGTTTTCACTTGCTCGGCCAGTGGTGTGGCATCTTTGAAGATACCATTAGCTTCAATGTCATGGAGGGTTTTGCCAACTTTATCTTCAATGTACCTTATGGTTTCTGGTCTGATGTTGAGGTCTTTAATCCATTTTGATCTTACTTTTGTACATGGTGTTAGGCAGAGTTCTGAGCCTATTTTTTTGCATGTAGCTGTCCAGTGATGCCAACACAATTTATTAAAGAGGCTTTCCTTACTCCACTTCACATTACTTGCACCTTTATCAAAGATTAGATGAGCATATGATTGAGGGGAGATGTCAGTGTATTCAACCCTGTTCCATTGGTCTGCAGTTCTGCCTTTGTTCCAGTACCATGCTGTTTTAATTATTAATGCTTTGTAGTACAGTTTGAAGTTCGGGAGGTTGATTCCTCCCATTTTCTTTTTCCCAAGAATTGCTTTAGCTATTCGTGGGGGCTTATTGTTCCATATAAATTTAAGGAGTGTTTGCTCCATTTCTTTGAAGAATGTCATGGGTATCCTTATAGGAATTGCATTGAATTTATACAATGCTTTCGGTAGTATTGTCATTTTGACAATGTTAAGTCTCCCGACCCATGAGCAGGGCATATCTTTCCATTTCCTCATGTCCTCTTTTATTTCCTGAAGTAGCGTTTTGTAGTTTTCTTTGTACAGGTCCTTTACTTCCTTAGTTAAGCTAATTCCTAGGTACTTGATTTTCTGGGGCACAATTGTGAACGGGATTGTTTTTTTCCTGTTGCTTTCTTCTCTCTCACTGTTTGCGTATAGGAAAGCCATGGACTTTTGGGTATTGATTTTATAACCTGCAACTTTACTATACGAGTCTATTGTTTCTAGGAGTTTTTTGGTGGAGGTTATTGGGTTCTCTAAGTACAGTATCTTATCATCTGCGAATAGTGAGAGCTTGATTTCTTCCTTTCCTACCTGAATGCCCTTAATATCTTTTTCCTGCCTAATCGCTATTGCAAGTACTTCCAGTACTATATTGAACAGCAATGGAGATAGTGGGCATCCCTGTCTCGTCCCTGATCTTAGAGGGAAGGCTCTCAGTTTTTCCCCATTGAGGATGATGCTTGCTGTAGGCTTGTGGTAGATGGCTTTAATTATGTTGAGGAAGGTCCCCTCTATACCCATTTTGGCTAGGGTTTTCATCATAAAGGGGTGCTGGATCTTATCAAATGCTTTCTCTGCATCTATTGATATGATCATATGCTTTTTATCTTTTCTTTTGTTGATATGATGGATTATGTTGATTGATTTCCGAATGTTAAACCATCCTTGCATCCCTGGGATGAATCCTACTTGGTCATGGTGTATGATCTTTTTGATGAGTAGTTGGATTCTATTTGCTAGTAGTTTGTTGAGGATCTTTGCATCTGTGTTCAGCAGGGATATCGGCCTGTAATTCTCTTTCTTTGTGGTATCTCTGTCTGCTTTTGATATCAGTGTGATATTTGCTTCGTAGAAACTGTTCGGAAGTGTTTTTGATATTTCAATTTCGTGGAAAAGCTTAAAGAGCATTGGGAGTGAGTCCTCTTTAAAGATTTGGAAGAATTCACTAGTGAATCCATCCGGGCCAGGACTTTTGTGCTTGGGGAGACTTTTTATTACGATTTTGATTTCCTTGATGGTGATAGGTCTGTTCAGGTATTCCAGATCTTCTTGGTTCAGCCTTGGGAGTCTGTAGGAGTCTAGGAATTTATCCATTTCCTCGAGGTTTTGATGTTCTGTGGCATAAAGCTTATCAAAGTACTCCCTGAGGATCCTCTGAATTTCTGTGGTTTCTGTTGTAATGACCCCCTTTTCATTTCTGATTCGGTTTATTAGGGTTTTCTCTCTCCCTTTCTTTGTGAGTTTTGCTAGAGGCTTATCGATCTTGTTAATTTTCTCAAAGAACCAGCTTCTGGTTTCATTGATCTTTCGGATTGTTTTTTGGGTTTCCATCTCGTTAATCTCTGCTCTGAGTTTTATTATTTCCTTTCTCCTGTTCAGGTTGTGCTCCTTTTTTTGGTCCTTCTCCAAGCTCTTAAGCTGTGAGGTTAGGTTACTTATATGTGCTCACTCCTCCTTCCTGAGGGATGCTTGTAGAGCTATAAACTTTCCTCTTAACACAGCCTTTGCTGTGTCCCATAAGTTTTGGTAACTCGTGTTCTCATTTTCATTCGTTTCTAGGAATCTTTTGATTTCCTCTTTGATTTCCTGTCTAATCCACTCGTTGTTCAATAGTGCACTGTTTAATTTCCAGGTGTTTGATTTAGTTTTCTGTTTTTGTGTGTGATTTACTTCTAATTTCAGCGCATTATGGTCTGAGAAGATTGTTGATACAATCTCTACCTTGTTAATTTTATGGAGGCATGTTTTGTGGCTCAGCATGTGGTCTATCTTGGAGAATGTTCCATGTACGCTTGAGAAGAATGTGTATTCAGCTTTTTGTGGATGAAGTGTCCTGTATATATCTACTAAGTCCCTTTCTTCCATTGTTTCCCTCAAATGAAGCATGTCCTTGCTAAGCTAAACTGCCCTCTTATCTCTTTACTTATTTATTCATTTTACTACATGGAACTTAATAAATAACTCATATAGCATATATATTATCAGATTGAGTAAAATATATAAGTTACAGGGCAACCTACACAAGCAAATACTATAATTTTTAGAATTATATTTTAAGGTACCTAATTTATAGCCTCAAAGTAAGAATAATGTTGTTTCATTGGTTTTGTTTTGGTTTTAAGGAGCCATGACAGCAGTACTCATGACTTTCTCTGTGCTCATGGATCCATCTTGGCAGTGCTCAGGGGGCCATATGCAGTGCTGGGGACCAAATCCTGGTCAGCTGCATGCAAGACAAGTGTCTTACTTGCTGTACTCTCTCTCTCTAGCCCAGGAACATTTTTTGAACTTCAGTTATTCCTATGCAAACCACTTTCACTTTTTCTAGGTTGTTGCTTCTGAACTCATTCTGGTGGAATTTCAGCTCATGAGTTTCCAGACCATAAAGGCAAAGTGGATTAAAGACCTCAACATCAGACCGGAATCCATAAGGTACATTGAAGAAAAAGTTGGCAAAACCCTCCATGACATTGAAACTAATATTATCTTCAAAGATGTCACGTCACTGGCCAAGCAAGTGAAAACACAGATAGACAAATGGGACTATCTTAAACTAAGAAGCTTCTGCACCTCAAAAGAAACAGTGACCAAAATACAAAGACAGTCTACAGAATGGGAAAGGATATTCGCCGAATACACATCTCACAAGGGGTTTATATCAAGGGTATACAAAGTACTGGTTGAACTCCACAAGAAGAAAACACCCAACCCCATCAAAAAATGGGACAAGGAAATGAACAGAAACTTTCGCAAAGAAGAAATCCGAACGGCTAAAAGTCACATGAGAAAATGCTCTACATCACTAATCATCAGGGAGAAGCAGATCAAAACAACAATGTGATATCATTTCTCACCAAAGAGACTGGTCCCACATCCAAAAGAACAAAAGCAACCGGTGCTGGTACGGATGTGGTGAGAAAGGGAGGCTCCTTCACTGCTGGTGGGAATGCCGACCGGTCCAACTCTTTTGGAAAACAGTATGTATGGTTCTCAAATAATTAGAATTTGAGCTCCCATTTGACCCAGCAATATCACTCCTGGGAATATATCCCAGAGAGGAAATAAGTATAGCCGAAGTGACATCTGCACTTGTTTGTTCATTGCAGCACTCTTTACAAGAGCCAGAATCTGGAAAAAACCTGAGTGCCCAAGAACAGAAGACTGGTTAAAGAAACTTTGGTACATTTACACAATGGAGTACTATGTAGCTGTTAGAAAAGTTGAAGTCATGAAATTTACATACAAGTGGTACTACATGGAAAGTATCATGTTAAGCAAAATGAGTCAGAAAGAGCGGGATAGACATAGAAATATTGCATTCATCTGGGGAACATAAACATAATGGGAGTTATCGAGATTAGCACCAAGAATTTTGCTTCATGACTTTGATTCCAGCCACACATGCTAGGGGAAAAGGAAGCTCAGATAGAGAAGGGAGCACCAAATAAAGGTTGTTGGGAGGATCCTCCCACGATGGCAGAAACATGCTGACAGTAGACTATAGACCAAACATGATTGCCACTCAATGCCTCTCTTGCAAACCACAAAACCCAAAAGGAGAGAGAGAGAACAAAAGGGAATGACCTGCCACAGAGACAGGGTGGGATGGGGGTAATTGTGCGTGCGAGGAATGCTGGGACCCATGTGGTGGAGGATGGGTGCTGGTAAAGGGATGGGTACTTGATCATTGTATAACTGAAACCCAAGCACAAAAATTTGTAAGTCTATAACTGTACCTCATGGTGTTTCACTAATAAAAAAATTAAAAATAAAATTAAAAAATAAATAAAGGCTTTGCATCAGTCTAGTTCTTCAGTTTTGACTGCAACTATTTTCTCTCTAATCTTAAGAATCAATGATTTTGCTATTCATTCAGCTTTTAGAGTGCAGTGGTTCTTTGCATGCACAACAAAATTGTGGGTTATTTTTAACTTTTCATTTATTCCATGGTCATAACTTGGTGGTGCTCGGTATTAGGGGAGCAAAACCTGGTTGTTAATGAGTTTGCAGAACTCTTTAATTAGGGCTAGTCGGTGAGTGGGTGTGGTGAGCTAGCTGAGTAGAGTATTGGATTTAGTACTAAACATAAATGGACTAGCACCTATGCAGTAAGCATGCCTTGTGGCTACCTAAATGACAGAAATCAGGGTTGGGAAATCAGCTTTCATATTTTGCTATTTAAAGGTGCTCATTTCTATTATTTTGGAATTTTAACAGCTGCTATCTTGTCTGAAAATTGAACACATCTGTCTTAGTGAGCAACTTTATTTAAAGAATTGAAAGATTTCTGATAGGGTAACCACTTAAAAGACAGATTATATCCTGTAGCTTATATATTTCTATAAGATATGTGTAACTTTTCATGATAATAAGTCACTCAAATTATTCAGAATGTTATACTTAGCAATTTACTAAGAGGGATAGGGAAATGATTACAGTTATTAGTGGGGGGCTTTATCCTTTAAGTGGAAACTGCCATACTCAGTCCAAAATAGATTTGCAAATAGCTTTGACATGTTTGCTAATATCTGTTGTCTTGACATGTTGTACATGAACTCCCTGGTTAAACTAATTTTAAGACAAACAAATAATATTTAGTGTTCATTGATTTATTCATAGCCATCCCTGGATGAAATCAGGAGTCATGACATCAATAAATGCAGGAAATTACTCAATTTTTAAAACCCTCTATCAATCATCCTATAATTCCATTATATGATTTTCTTCATAATTTTTTCTTTACTTATATCCCTTATTGGGTAAGTGGTGTGTAACTGATTTTTGATGGTTAGAACAATATATATAACTTTTCTATTTTATCATTCTGAGAACTTTTATATTCACTTTCATTATGATCTTGAAGCTCATGTTTTAAGCTGAATGCTCATAATAAATCTGATATTTCTTATTTCATTTTTCAGTCAGACTGGAGCGATAGCCCAGTGGGTAAGGCGTTTGCCTTTCAAGTGGCCAACATGGCCGACCCGAGTTTGATTCCTCTGCTTCTCTCGGCGAGCCTGCCAAGCTACTGAGAGTATCTCGCCCGCACGGCAAAGCCTGGCGAACTACCCGTGACGTATTCGATATGCCAAACACAGTAACAGTTGACACAATGGAGATGTTACTGGGCCCGCCCAGGCAAATCAATGAACAATGGGAGGACAGTGACAGTGACAGTGATTTTTCAGCCATTCTTGTAATAATTATGTTTCTCTAAAACCCACATATTTCTTCTCAAAATTAATGAAAACTTTTTTATCTAGTTTACCTAAAATGGTTTTAGTAGTATTAACAGTTGTGGCATTGGTTCCCAAAGTTACTGGACCCACCATTGTACTCAGGTCCTCTGTGGTCCCTTGCTTCCCAGCATACATGCACTACTTCTAATCAGTTTTATAATCTATGGCCAAAGTTTTGTCATTGTTGGGTACTGTGTATATAAAGACACCAACATTGGATTAAGACACTTGCTAATGACATCATTTTTACTTGCATCTCTGTAAAGATCTTATGTCCAATATGATAATATTCTGATATTCTGGGATGAGGACTTCAATTTCTTTCTTTCTTTCTCTCTTTCTCTCTTTCTCTTTCTCTTTGTCTTTTTCTTTGTCTCTTTCTCTCTCTTCCTTTCTCTCTTTCTTTTTCTTTCTTCTCCTTCCTTTCTTCCTTCCTTCCTATTTCCCCCAATTCAACCCATAACAATATTTGAATTTCAAATTAGCATCTCAAATCACAAAATATGTGTGCTAGATATTAATTTATCAATCATTTTCTAGCTTTGTACTGTTAAATTGTATAAATGTAACAACCCACTTCTGTTTTTTTTTCTATTCGATTCTCACTTATTTTAGGGAAAAGAATGCACTGCTAAAATTTAATAAAGCAATTTAATAAGGGCAAATTTCAGCATAAGAATAACTCACTCTTTTATTTCCTCTTCTTTAAATTAATGCCTCTGAGTTAGGGGAATAGCAGACTTTGATTTCATTAAGAATTCTGAGGGTGAGCTCCACAGCTCGGCAACAAAGCTGAAGGGGACCCCTCTCCTCCTTCCAATCAGCTACAGCTCGCCTCCAGGGCGTAGGACTCTCTCTAGGCAGGTGCAGCTAGCTTGATCTCATAGCACAGCCGTTTTGTTCCCCTGATCTGCGTGGGAGCAGCACAGGGACACTTTCCGGAGCCGCGGCCACTAACACGGCCGCAAAATATTCTCTCACTACATATGCCCTAGGAACCATAAGATACCTTCTTAGATGGAATCTTCTCTATTTTAGCTCAGCCACTAGAAACACAGTAGCCAATAACTCATAAGCCTAACTCAACTCACACTACATATCAAGCAGAATAGTAACAGTAAACGTGTAGGACTAAACCACACTTGTCACAATGGTAAAGCAACACAAAAGCCCAACAAACTTTCTTATTGAAGAGGCTAACCCAGAAGACATCATCAGTACTGTAGTGTTAGACAACCTCTCTGACGAGGAATTCAGAAGGGAGCTACTGAGGATGTTTAGGGAACTAAAAGAAAAAATGGAAAGCAATGTGAATAAAAGACAAGAGAATTTGAAGGCAGAAATGAGGAAAATGCAATCGGAAATGTCGGACCTGAAAAACCTGGTAGGTGAATTGAAAACCTCAGTGGAAGGCCTCAGCAGCAGAGTAAAAGCTGCTGAGAACAGAATCAGTGAGCTCAAAGATGAAGTTCAGAGACTCTCCAGAAAAGAGCAGAAAATGGAAAAGAGACTCACAATTCGGGATCAGATGGCAAGAGAAGATCGTGACGAAGCCAAGAGGGGAAATATAAGAATTATTGGAGTCCCAGAGGGACAGGAAGAAAACCTTGATGAAGAAGAAACTGTCAAAGAAATCATTGCTACAACGTTTCCAGAGCTGAAGAAAACTTGTGACCACATTCAGGAGGCCCGAAGGGTACCAGCAAGAAGAAATCCGAATAAAAATACCCCAAGACACATTCTCATCAAAATGACCAAAACCTTAGACAGAGACAAAATTCTGAAAGCAGCAAGATCGAAGAAAGAAATCTATTACAAAGGAGCATCCTTAAAATTCACAGCTGATTTTTCTGATGAAACCCTCAGGGCCCGAAAACAGTGGTGGGACATAGTGAAAAAACTCAGTGAAATAAATGCCTCTCCAAAAACACTTTACCCAGCGAGACTCTCATTCATAATAGAAGGAACAACACACAGTTTCACAGACAAACAACAGCTCAGGAACTTCATAGACTCAAAACCATGGTTACAAGAACAACTAAATGGGCTACTTTAAGGCAAGACAGGCCCCTCAAATACACCAAATTTCAACAGAACAATGGGGCAAAATCCCATAACAATAATCTCTCTCAATGTCAATGGGCTAAACGCACCAATTAAAAGACATAGAGTGGCAGGATGGAACAGAAAATTAAATCCAACATTCTGCTGCCTGCAAGAAACACATCTCAATAGTCAAAGCAAACACAGACTCAGAGTCAAAGGCTGGAAAACAATCCTACAGGCAAACAGCTCCCATAAAAAAGCTGGGGTACATATCTAAATATCAGACCACATCGATTTCAGAGTGAAGAAGGTCATAAGAGACAGTGAAGGCCATTTCTTATTGATCAAAGGATCTGTACAACAGGAAGAACTTACAATAATAAATGTATATGCACCTAATGAGAGACCAGCAAAGTACTTAAAACAACTACTCATAGATTTGGAAAAAGACATCAATAGCAAAACAATACTAGTGGGAGACTTCAACACTACTTTGTCAACTCTGGATAGATCAACCAGACTCAAGCTTAGCAAGGACATAATTCATCTGAGGGAAACAATGGAAGAAAGGGACTTAGTAGATATATACAGGACACTTCATCTTCAAAAAGCTGAATATACATTCTTCTCAAGCATACATGGAAAATTCTCCAAGATAGACCACATGCTGAGCCACAAAACATGCATCCATAAAATTAAGAAGATAGAGATTGTATCAACAATCTTCTCAGACCATAATGCGCAGAAATTAGAAGTAAATCACACACAAATACAGAATACTAAATCAAACACTTGGAAATTAAACAGTGCTCTATTGAACAACGAGTGGCTTAGAAAGGAAATCAAAGTGGAAATCAAAAGATTCCTAGAAACAAATGAAAATGAGAACATGAGTTATCAAAACTTATGGAACACAGCAAAAGCTGTGTTAACAGGAAAGTTTATAGCTCTACAAGCATTCCTCAGGAAAGAGGAGCGAGCACACATAAGTAACCTAACCTCACAGCTTAAGAGCTTGGAGAAGGACCAAAAAAAGGAGAACAACCTGAACAGGAGAAAGGAAATAATAAAACTCAGAGCAGAGATTAACGAGATGGAAACCCAAAAAACAATCCAAAAGATCAATGAAACCAAGAGCTGGTTCTTTGAGAAAATTAACAAGATCGATAAGCCTCTAGCAAAACTCACAAAGAAAGGGAGAGAGAAAACCCTAATAAACCGAATCAGAAATGAAAAGGGGGTCATTATAAGAGAAACTACAGAAATTCAAAGGATCCTCAGGGAGTACTTTGATAAGCTTTATACCACAGAACATCAAAACCTCGAGGAAATGGATAAATTCCTAGACTCCTACAGACTCCCAAGGCTGAACCAAGAAGACCTGGAATACCTGAACAGACCTATCACCATCAAGGAAATTGAAATGGTAATAAAAAGTCTCCCCAAGCAAAAAAAGTCCTGGCATGGGTGGATTAAGTAGTGAATTCTTCCAAATGGCTAAAGAGGAATTACTCCCAATCCTCTTTAAGCTTTTCCACAAAATTGAAATATCAAAAACACTTCCGAACAGTTTCTAAGAAGCAAATATCACAATGATACCAAAAGCAGACAGATATACCACAAAGAAAGAGAATTACAGACCGATATCCCTGATGAACACAGATGCAAAGATCCTAAACAAACCACTAGCAAATAGAATCCAACTACTTATCAAAAAGTTCATACACCATGATCAAGTAGGATTCATCCCAGGGATGCAAGGATGGTTTAACATTCGGAAATCTATCAACATAATCCATCATATCAACAAAAGAAAAGACAAAAAGCATATGATTATATCAATAGATGCAGAGAAAGCATTTGACAACATCCAGCACCCCTTTATGATGAAAACCCTAGCCAAAATGGGTATAGAGGGGACCTTCCTCAACATAATTAAAGCCATCTACCACAAGCTTACAGCAAGCATCATCCTCAACGGGGAAAAACTGAGAACCTTCCCTCTAAAATCAGGGACGAGACCAGGATGCCCACTATCTCCACTGCTGTTCAAAATAGTACTGGAAGTACTTGCAATAGCGATTAGGCAAGAAAAAGATATTAAGGGCATTCAATTAGGAAAGGTAGAAATCAACCTCTCACTATTCACAGATGATATGATACTATACTTAGAGAACCCAATAACCTCCACCAAAAAACTCCTAGAAACAATATACTCATTTAGTAAAGTTGCAGGCTATAAAATCAATACCCAAATGTCCATGGCTTTCCTATACGCAAACAGTGAGAGAGAAGAAAGCAACAGGAAAAAAACAATCCCGTTCACAATTGTGCCCCAGAAAATCAAGTACCTAGGAATTAGCTTAACTAAGGAAGTAAAGGACCTGTACAAAGAAAACTACAAAACGCTACTTCAGGAAATAAAACAGGACATGAGGAAATGGAAAGATATGCCCTGCTCATGGGTCTGGAGACTTAACATTGTCAAAATGGCAATACTACCGAAAGCATTGTATAAATTCAATGCAATCCCTATAAGGATACCCATGACATTCTTCAAAGAAATGGAGCAAATACTCCTGAAATTTATATGGAACAATAAGCCCCCAGGAATAGCTAAAGCAATTCTTGGAAAAAAGTGAATGGGAGGAATCAACCTCCCAAAATTCAAACTGTACTACAAAGCAGTAATAAATAAAACAGCATGTTACTGGAACAAAGGCAGAACTGCAGACCAATGGAACGGGGTTGAATACACTGACATCTCCCCTCAATCATATGATCATGTAATCTTTGATAAAGGTGCAAGTAATGTGAAGAGGAGTAAGGAAAGCCTCTTTAACAAACTGTGCTGGCATCACTGGACGGCTACATGCAAAAAAATGGGCTCAGAACTCTGTCTAACACCATTTACAAAAGTAAGATCAAAATGGATTAAAGACCTCTACATCAGACCAGAAACCATAAGGTATATTGAAGACAAAGTTGGCAAAACCCTCCATGACATTGAAGTTAATGGTATCTTCAATGATGCCACACCACTGGCCGAGCAAGTGAAAACAGAGATAAATGGGACTTACTTAAACTAAGAAGCTTCTGCACCTCCAAAGAAACAGTGACCAAAATACAAAGACAGTCTACAGAATGGGAAAGAATATTCGCCGAATACACATCTGACAAGGGTTTGATATCTAGGATATGCAAAATACTGGTTAAACTCCACAAGAAGAAAACATCCAAACCCATCCAAAAATGGGGCATTGAAATGAACAGAAACTTTCTCAAAGAAGAAATCCGAATGGCAAAAAAGCACATGAGAAAATGCTCTACATCATTAATCATCAGGGAGATGCAGATCAAAACCACAATGAGATACCATCTCACACCTCAGAGACTGGCCCACATTCAAAAGAACAAAAGCAACCGATGCTGGCGTGGATGTGTCGAGAAAGGGACACTCCTTCACTGTTGGTGGGAATGTCGACTGGTTCAGCCTTTCTGGAAAACAGTATGGACGATTCTCAAAAAATTAGAAATTGAGCTCCCATTTGACCCAGCAATACCACTCCTGGGAATATATCCCAGAGAGGCAAAAATGTATAGTCGAAGTGACATCTGCACTTGTTTTTTCATTGCAGCACTCTTTACAATAGCCAGAAACTGGAACAAACCTGAATGCCCAAGAACAGATGTCTGGTTAAAGAAACTTTGGTACATCTACACAATGGAGTACTATGTAGCTGTTAGGAAAGACGAAGTCATGAAATTTACATACAAGTGGTACAAGATGGAAAGTATCATGCTAAGCAAAATGAGTCAGAAAGAGAGGGATAGACATAGAAAGATTGCATTCATCTGGGGGATATAAAGTAACAAAATATGAGATTAATACCCAAGAATAGCTGAGATCAGCACCAGGAGGATTCCTCCATAGCTTAGTGGCCAGCCCGGCATTCTAGAGGAAAGGGCAGCTCAGATAGAGTAGGGAGCACCAAATAAAGGGTGTTTGGAGGATCCTTCCAGGAGGGGAGATGCATATCGAAAGTAGACTATGGACTGAACATGTTTGCCACTCAAAGCCTCTTTTGCAGACCACAACACCCAATAGGAAAGAGAGAACACAGGGGATTTCCCTGCCACAGAGGCAGGGTGAGATGAGGGGATGGGGGTAGGGGGGATATTATCCATGGTGGTGGAAAATGGGCACTGGTGGAGTTATGGGTATCTGATCATTGCATAATCGAAACCCAAGCACAAAAAATTGTAAATCTACAACTGTACCTCTGGTGTTTCACTAATAAAAAATAACCAAAAAAAAAAAAGAATTCTGAGGATTCTTCCTCTTTTCTAAATATGGGTGTCATTTCTGTAAATTAAGAAGTTATTATATAAGCATAGAAAGAAATGAAAAGTATAATTTCGCATGATTGCTCATGTCCAAGAAAAGATCCCCATTAGTTAATGGCCTGACAACCCCATACCAGAAGCCTTAGAGCTTTCCATTCTTATCTAAGTCAAGAACTGTTTTTAGTCTCCTTTTTAGAAATTAAAATGATGAAGGTTGAAGGTCTTAGGAAGCTATATTCTGTAATTGAAGTTTTATACTTTTTTTCTTAACAGGTATTATTTTTTACCATTATTATTGAAACTGCAATTTATAATACTGTTAATTGTACTTTTCATGCATACATCATTCCAACACCACACCCCTCTGCCCATCATCAGTGTCCGATTCCTTCCACCAGTGCCCCAAGGCCACACCCCCTCGCCCGCCCACGCCACACATACACACATGGAATTTTAGGTGTACAGGAAAATTCTGCAATTTTGATTACTTTGGCCATCTGCAGCTCCATTATTATGTTTCTTTACATTCCAGATCTGAAAAAGATACATATTTTAGGGGCAGCTGCCTTGCACACAGACAACAATTTTTGATCCCTAACTTTCCATTGATTTCTCGAACCCCACCAGGTGTAATTTCTGAGGACAGAGCCAGGAGTAATCCCTGAGCACCAACATTTGTGGCCAAAAAACCCAAAATGTATTTTTTTAAATTTAATTATGGAGGTTATTACACTCATAAACATAGAGTATCCATTCTTTCAAAATTCATATTGCATGTTTGCAATATCCCGTGCTCTATAGTTCGTAAAATAATTCTCTATAAAATTAAAAGGATTAAAAAACATGCAATGTTTGCTGACTACAAAATTAAGTTTGAAATAAATTATTAGATAGCTAACAAAATTCAAATACCTGGGAACTTAGCACATTTTTAAAACAACATCTAAGCAAAATGTAAATTCAAAAGATATATGAGTTTTTAGAACTGCAGGGCAAAAGCAAATAAAAGACCATTTATGGGATACAAAACGTGAATTCAAAAGAGGTATCAGTAAGTTTTTAGAACTGCAGGGCAAAAACAAATATAATACCATTCATGGAATACAAATAAAGTGGCTTGTTCAGGAAAAGTTCAAATACTGTCTTTAATACTTCTAAAGCCAGTGACCAAGCTAAATGGGTATATTAGGAAAATTATAAAAGAAAAGTAAAGTATAGCTAAATTAAGTGGAAAGAGGAAATAAGAAAATGGCAGAAATCAGTTAAGTAAAAAAAATCAGATAAAAATAAAATCAACAAAGAAGGAATTCTTTAAAAAGATCAACAAACATTATACATACCTGAAATAACCTAACCAAATAGCAAAAGAAAAGAACACAAATCAATAAAATTATAAATAAAAAACAAGGTGATTTGAATGGAAAGAATGAGCACTTATTTATTATGGAAATTGTTATGACCTCAAAGGCTGGGCATACTGAAAATCAATACTGTGGTGGAGTTGGCAAGCAGTAGAATGTTTTTCATTTCAAATATCTGGCTTTTCTTTTGGAATATTTTAATACTAGCCTATCTTCCACTTCTCTAGCAATGATTTCTACCTATTTCAAGTTTTAGAGATTACTTTGAAAGCTTCTGATTATTTTCATTCTGGCAGTTACTAAAATTATTAGTCACTAATTTTACAAATATTGTCTTTCTACCCTCTATTATTTCGTTTTGCAATTTTTACAAGATACCTGGTCAATCACCTCAATATGGTCTAATCAGGATTTCACACTTCCATTTATATAGATATTATTTTGTGTAATCTTTTCATGCCTATCTTTCTAATTTCAGTTATTGAAAGTTTTCGTATAGGCACTCTTTGTTCCCAAAGCCATATTTACTCACATTCAAAATATTGTATTTTTGCATTTAGACTTTGTGATTTATAAAAATCATTAATATTGAGAGTCTGACATTCCATGATCTAACTTCAAACCTACCAAGGGTCAGTGTTCTTCCACCATTGACCAAGGTGCCCTCTCTTTCCTACCCTATCCTTTTAGCAAATTAATATTTTTATCAACAGTCTGCCTCATTTTTCTTCCCCCTTTCCTACTTTTATGAAATTTTCATTTCTATAATCTCGGACCAAGAACTAGCCACTGTTTCATTTCTTCCATTTCCTTTCCTTGTTATCGCAGGTAAGTGAAAATATCTAGTATTGCTTTTCTGACTGACTTTGGTTAATGTAATACTCTCTGGCTTCATCTTTGTTTCAGTGATCTACATGATTTCATCTTTTCTTATGTCTGCATAATATCCCAGCATGTGAATATACCACAAAATCTTTACCCATTCATTAGCATTGTACATTTAGGTGATTTCTATATCATTGGTATTGTTTGAAGGGATGAAATGAACACAGGAGCACAAGTCTCTTTTCAAGTTAATATTTTGAGGTTAGATGCCAAGAAGTGGACTGTTGAGTCATATTGAAGGTTTATTATTCGTTTTTTTAGAAATCTCCAAAAATTCTAAAATCTTTGAAGTAGTATTTTCCTTTGTTGAATTCTGTATAGTGTTTATTTTTTCCAGATATGAGGCCAACCTATCTAGATTTTTCCAATTATTAGTTAGTATGGTTCATGAAATGCTTGTTTAGTGATTATTATTGTTTATCTACATTTGATCAAATTTTGTTTCTGGTCTTTTGAGTCTGCTGCTGTTATAGGTGACTAACCCAGGTGTTTTTGTTGGGGAATATTTTTTGTAATGTTTTATAGTCTTAATCAAATCCCAAAGTTCCTTAAAGTCTTCCCTTCTGATTCTATTGTGAAACTTGCTCTGTGGATTTATTTTATTTTTTAAGTGATAACAAAGAGACTGCCAACTCAATCTTTACTCTTTCCTGTTTACTCTATCTACTTATTTTATGTATGATATGTATAGAATTTTTAACACAGTTTATCATATTGCTGAATGCATAACTAACCATTTTGAATCAACACTTACCATGGCATTTGGAAGGTGAATTGGTATATTTTCCTCTAAATTCCTCATTTAAAAATCTGCTTATATTTAATCATGATTCAATATGTTTATGAACTTGCACATTATTTGCAGCCTCAATTGTCCAATGTAAATGATTTGTTAGCTTAAAATATGAATATCACATGTATAGCCACATCATTTTAGTTATTTACTAAAAGTATAAATTCCTCTTTAGATATAGTAGCCATATAAAAGTAGGATTTACATTTTTGAAGTGCCTACTGAATCTTATTGTCCATTTAGTTACCTCTGAAATCCATGAAAGTTAAGCTTACCCAGTACTTGTTATTTATTAGCTGGAGATATAAAATTCATAATCACTAACTTTTTTTCTTTTTTGTCTCTAGGAAGCTAGAATGGATGGCCCAAAAGGAAATGTGATGCCATTTATTTATTCTTTCCATAGGCAAAATACAGGTAAAGAAAAAATAATATTGGCAAATTGTAATGAAAGAGAAGATGGATAGAATTAAGTTTAAACATGAAAAGATCACTGTTTAGTGGAGACAAAACTTGACCCAGCAATTGAATGCTAGATATAAAAATGTCATGCTCTCTACCTATTGCATTACCAGAGACTGCCAGGGTCACCCTAGTTGTGCTTAGGGACTCTAGAGCTACACTCAGCATTGTTCCTGATTTTTTACCCAAAGCATGCACCCTGATCACTGAATTATTTTTCCCATAATGTCTTTTTATTCCCTATTGTTTACTATAGTTATTGTATAAATAAATAAATAAACAGGCATCAGAGAGCTCACTTAAGGCATGTGTGAGTCACCAGTTTGATCCCAGGAAATACAGGGTACTTTAAATGTAGACAATCTCACTCAAATGGATCTTACCTGCATATGTATGTAATAGTCAGAATCCAATTTTCCTCTAAGAAGAAATTCACATGGTCATAAGGCACATGAAAAAGTGCTCTACAACACTAATCATCAGGGAGATGCAAATCAAAAGAACAATGAGTTATCACCTCACACCACAAAGACTGGCACACATCCAAATGAACAAGAGCAACCAGTGCTGGCTCAGATGAGGGAAGGAAGGGACCCTTATTCATTGCTAGTGGGAATGTCGATTGGTTCAGCCATTTTGGAAAATAACATGGATATTCCTCAAAAAACTAGAAATTGAGCTTCCATTTGACCCAGCATTATCACTTCTGGTAATATGTCCTGGAGGTCCAAAGCACACAACAGAAACACTGTCTGCACTTCTGTGTTCATTGCACCACTATTTACAATGGCCAGAATCTGGAAATAACCTGAGTGTGTGAGAACAGACGACTGGATAAAGAAACTATGGTATATCCATATGGTGGAGTACTGCACAGCTATTAGGAAAAATGAGGTCATGATATCTGCCTATAAATGGATGGATTTGGAGAATATCTTGCTAAGTAAAATGAGTCAGAAGGAGAGGAACATATATAGAATGATTACATTCATTTGTGGGATATAAAACAATAGTATTAAACTAATATCCAAGGCCAGGGAAAATGGGGAGTATGATGCATCAATGATTGGAAATTGCCACAAGAGTGTGGTGAGTATAGAGTAGTTAAGAAAGAGGAGGATCCATTATGACAACTTTAGTTGGAAGTGATCGCTCTGGACAAAAAAAAAAATGAGTGCTGAGATTAGGTAAAGGTGATAACCTTTCAACATCTGTAATACAAATCATAATGCCTAAAACGAGAGAAAAATTAGAGAGATGGAAAAAATAGTCCCTACTATAGAGACAGGATGGGGTGGGGAATAATCTGGGGGGGATGGTAAGAGAAACTGGGTTCAGTGGAACTGGGAAATTCCACTGGTGGAGCATTGGGTACTGGAACACTGTATGACTGAAACCGAATCATGAACAGCTTTACAGCGCTCTATCTCATGGTAATTCAATAAAAATAAAAGTTCATATTTAAAAAAAACCCTATAGCTTCCCTCACCCATAGAAATTAATTAATTAATTAATTATAAAATGGCAACCCTACTGTTATTTTCAGTCATGCAATGTTTCAACATCCATCCCTCCACCAATATATATTTCCCAGCTCCAATATCCCCAGTTTCCCTCCTACCTCCCCTCCAAATTCCCCCCAGGAATCATTCTTGCTAGGCTTGACAGACTGTATCAGCTGCCAGGGATTAAACTGGAGTCAGCTGCATGAAAGACATATGTTACAGTATCCACTATACTATCACTTTGCCCACCCCAATCTCACAAGAAACATTTAAATGATAATTGATGTTGGTAAACATATGATTGTAAATAACAAGCAAAAGAAAATGAAAGTTTTCTCTAGGACCAATTTCTTCACATCTAAACTAAAGATTATAGGACAGCCTAGAGTTCTTTGTTATGTAGATTTTATGTGTAAATCAGTATAAAAATGGAAAATGCTCAGCAGTGTAATGATGCTTAATCACATAAGCACTTAAAATTTATAATCCACTTTTTTTTGTGTATAGGAGTACAAAGCACATATCTGTATTTATTTTTTCTCCCTTGCTTCTCAGTTGTTCTTGTACCATTAGTTTAAAATTCCATAATTTTCTCATTAATCTGAAGTAGCATCTCTAAGTCAATTATTTATCTATAAATAGGCGAATTTCTCCATATTTTTGTGTACCAACTGATTTATTTTTTTTGTCCCAATGTTTTAGTAACCATTAAGTAAAGTAAGTAAAGTAAAGGCCCTCCCCTTGATCATCGATTTGCTCGAGCGGGCCCAGTAACGTCTCCATTGGAGACTTTATTGTTACTGTGTCTGGCATATCGAATACTCTCGGCAGCTTGCTGGGCTCTCCGAGAGGGGCGAAGGAATCGAACTCGGGTCGGCCATGTTGGCTGTGTGCAAGGCAAACGCCCTACCCGCTGTGCTATCGCTCCAGCCCAGTAACCATTAAGAAAAATATCATTTTACTCTTCATATTATCTTGTGATATATTTTAAGAGAAATAAGTTATGTATTACACTAATACCAGCTATCTAAATATTTTTACAAATATGCATACATTTTGGGGGGTAGCTCTCAAATACAAAAATATAGACTGTCCACAATATGTAAAGAATTTCTCATTTACAATCCAAATCTAGAAAACCTTGAATATCACAGAGGTAACTAGTGTTTGCACTTTTAAAACATGTTTAGACTTTTCTTTTACTTTGTCTAATTACACATGTTTATGGGACAGAAGAAATACAGAGCTTTTGGTTCTTGTCTTGCGCACAGCCAACCCCAATTCTATCTCCAGCACTGCTAGTAGCAAACCCTGATTACCATCAGATATATGGCCCACCCCATCGTGCAAATGTTTGGAATGTTTTTCTATTTGTGTGATTAAATGTTTAGATTTTTGTTTCTTTTTACTTAAAATATTTTGAGTCATTACTTAATATAGCAAAATTTTGGTATTTTAGTACCATTTTGTGGCTATATTGCAGTTTGTTAATTTTGTCAGCAAATATTATAAGGAAAAAAAGCCTTTATCATTTTCCTCTTGTAATTTTCTTTATCTAACAGCTAAATTGACATAAGATAGATAAGCAAAATAAAATACAAATTCAATCTCAAAGGCATTGAGGAATATAGACTGTGCATATAAATCTTTGACATGGCCAAGGTAATCAGTTAATGCAGATTTTAGAGAAAAATAATTTTTGAAAAAATAATAAGATATGAAAAGTGCAGTTTTTCCACGGATTTCTTAGAACTATGCAGATTCCATAGAACTATGCCAGAATGTTTTTGAAATTTTGAAACTCATTTTACTTAAAACAATCAATAAAATAACAAATATCTTTTAAAAATTTAACAGATACAAATTATATACTAAATAGAATTTATTTTTTTTTAATTTTTATTAGTGAGACACCATGAGGTACAGTTGTAGACTTACAAATTTTTGTGCTTGGGTTTCAATTATACAATGATCAAATACCCATCCCTCCACTAGTGCCCATTTCCCACCACCATGGATCCCAGTATCCCTCCTCCCTCCATCCCCCTCCCCCCATCCCACCCTGCCTCTGTGGCCCGCATTCCCCTTTGTTCTCTCTCTCCTTTTGGGTGTTGTGGTTTGCAAAAGAGGCATTGAGTGGTAATCATGTTTGGTCTATAGTCTACTTTCAGCATGCTTCTCCCATGCTGAAGGGGGGAGGAGAACTATGCCAGATTTAAATAGCTTTCTTGGTTCTGTTTTTGATGGTAATTTATCTTAACCTCTAAGTACTAGAAGTTTTAGGAAAGGTGTATCAAAATGTATTACACTAATTGTTTAGTACATTTGTTATCATAAAAATACATATTCTATTTTCAGATCTTCAAAGTTGGCTGGTCATGAAGCCCAATGTCCTTTTCTTTGAAGCTCTCCTAGAAGTTCACATATTGAAAAAAAATTTGGTAAATCTTCCCAAATCTGTTTAAAAGTTAGTCCTAGATGATATAAGCAACTAGGGAATATCTAACAAGCATTTCTATGGTGGAAATAAAAGGTTAATAGTTGAGCTGACTATAAATCTGGTCTGAGTTTTTGTTAGTCACCATTTAAAAACTTCTAGATGCCAGGCATAATGCATCTTGAGAGAGCAGCAGAGGCTGTGATGGATTTTCTGGTTTGTACTGTGAATGTCTCTGAGGACAACACCAGATGGTACAGGTAAATTCTAAGTGGCCCACATAGCAACAGGCATAAACATTTTCTAAACATAAGATTTTGTGCTGCCTTTGCATTCAATTTGCAGGGATGCAGGACAAAGTAAGTTTTGTTTGTAGTGGATCCAACAACAAATAAAGGATTGGAAACAAAAACACGAGCATTTCTATGGAAAGGAGTATCCAGATAGTGGAGAGCATCAGACAAATTCAGAATCTAGACCAATTTATAGGTAGAAAAAAATCTCAAATACAATTACCCATATTAGAAAGTAATGATCATAAAGGTGAATTACTAAAAGCTAATTTTTATACTAGAGCTAACCTCTTTTATATGAAATGATACAGGCATGGTAAACTAATTTATTTGCTAAATCAGTCTAGTTTTGTGTAAGCCTAATTTAAATGTAATTTCAGTAAGAATGGTGATAATGTAGTTTTTAAAAATCTGATCAGTCTCTGCTAATCAACTGAAGCAGAAGCAATGATATTCATCTTAGGTAGAACCAAAGAGGAGATTGTTGTTTTATACAGAATTAGGCAGAAATTATGTCTCTAAAAATTGTGATATCTGCAATTTTCAATAATAAAACGAGAAACATAGTACATTCAGTATGATGTAAGAATATAGGAAACTAGTCAGGTAATTTACTTTATAGGAAATTGAGGCAATTATGATGCTTTTCTATAAAATATCAGTTAAGTTACTGGTTAACTTGTTAGTTTGCTTCTATTACAAAACATATTTTATTGCTGTGCAAGTTATTTCAACCTCAAAGATGTTTGCCATGAGTTTTTCTTGTAAAACATGTACTGATTTTCTATATTTTAGTGTTTTATAGCACTTTCCTCCCGTTGTTCATCAATTTGCTCGAGTGGGCACCAGTAAGGTCTCCCTTGTGAGACTTGTTACTGTTTTTGGCATATCAACTATGCCACGGGTAGCTTGCTAGGCTCTGCCGTGTGGGTGGGATACTTTGAGTAGCTTGCCAGGCTCTCTAAGAGGGATGGAGGAGTCGAACCCGGATCAGCCACATGCAAGGCAAATGCCGTACCTACTGCGGTATCGCTCCAGCCCAAAATGGATAATACCTAAAGCTAATTTTAGACATAAATTTTTTTAAATAAGAAAATCTTGATTTTATCACACATTGGTTAATTTTATGTGCCAACAAATTATATATAAGTAACATAGTTATAGATGCACATTAGAATGTGTATGGCTATATACATTGATCTGTATACACATACATAAATCCTTGCAAAGGATTAAAATATTCTTTCACCAAGTCTCTGGGATCATGGCCATTAAGCAGTTCGATCAGGAACCAAAAAGGCCGAATCTCGGAACCCAAAGGATTTTGGCAGAAATGTGTCCTGTTCCTGAAGTAGGTTACTGACGCTGCGCCACTCCAGGTAGGAATAAGTTTCATGCCTTGGCCTGTTCCCCCTGGTGGCTCTGTGACTGCCATCCTCCAGAGGCCACTAGACAGTCAGATTTGGGCCTGCAGTGATGAGGAGTGTGGGGCCTCACCAGAAGGGGGTGGAACTGGCCCTTTCCTCCACATCCCAACGAAACCCCGAGTCACCACCTACAAATGGCTTCTCTGGCTCCTGATCAAACTGCTTAATGGCCATGATCCCAGAGACTCAGAAACAAATCTCAAAACCCAGTGGCTTTTGGCAGAAATGCATTTGGACCACATACAAGGTGGCCGCCACCTCAGAGTTTATTGGAAAACCAGGTATGAGCTGGTGGTGAGGGGGCAAGTGCAGTGTCATGGGAAGGGGGGCGGTATCAGTTCATCCTTCACGCCCTACTGAGGTCACGAGTTGCCCCCCTCGAGCAGCTCTCCTGCACGTCCATGGCTGCAGAGGCAAAAGGACTTAATCCAGAGCCCGGCAGCTTGTGGCAGAAAAGTGAATGGACCATGCATTAAACTATGGCGCCATGCCTCCCCGGGAAGGAAAGGGTGTTGCTCCTTTCTGCCTTTACCCCCCCTCCCCCCAGCAGCAAGGTGGCTACCGCCTCAGAGCTTTTTGGAAAGCCAGATATGAGCCTGCGGTGACGGGGCAACTGCAGTCTCATGGGAAGGGGGGCAGTACCCGCTCGTCCTTCATGCCCTACCGAAGTCACAAGTTGTCCCCCACGAGCTGCTCTTTGACACAGCCATAACACCAGATGCACAGAAACCAATCTCATAATTATCTGGCTCTTGGCAGAAATCTAAAATCCACGGCCAGATTAGTGGCCATGCGAATCATATGATTCTCATAACCAGCTATAGAAAACAATGTATTTCACAATGCCTTTTCAGCAATTCTGATTGTTGGGAGGGGGAATTCTAAACAAAATTGGTGCATCTTTTGTCGAAATAATGAATGTAATCAATGTAGAGATGAGCTAAAGAAATCATCTGCCTCAAAGGCATTGGGAGGGGTGGGAGGGAGGTACATTGGAGTTCTTGGTGGTGAAAAATGCGTAGCAGTGAAGGGAAAGGTGTTTGATCATTTTATGACTGAGACTTAAAGCTGAAAGCTTTGTAACTTTTCCCACAGTGATTCAATAAATATAAGAAGAAAAAAAAACATTCTTTCACTGATCTAAAGGCCTGTCCCTACTTCAAAATCATTCAATATCAACATGAACTCCTTCCAGTTATGTTTATAATAACAACTACACAAATCTTGAAATAAATGATTCTTAATTTCAAAAACTTAAATAATTCTGTCATAATTATTATGAATGTTATAAAATTGTAATTGTCCTCATCAGCTAATTCAGTGCCATATATAATTAGTTTCCTTTGTGTGTTTTTATTTTTAGTTTTTTTGTTTGTTTGTTTTTAGCATTAATCCTGAAAATTCTTAACTAGTTTGGTTTTGTCTCAGTTAATATGATCTGCATTTGGGAGTTTCTAGGTTTTCAAATGGTGCTCCATGGACAGATATTGCCCACAGGCATAATATGGTTGAAGAGAACTTTTCTAGGGAATTTGTGAAGGCCTTCATCCTTAGTAACAAAACATACTAGAAAAAGGACCAGACTAAAACAATAATATGGAAATAACAAAATAATTCCTTTTATTACTGGTTTTGGAGCCATACCTGGTTTTGCTTAGGGCTTTTACTCCCAGCTTGGTGCTTGGGATTTGTTCCTTGCAGTGTCTATAATACCATGTAGTATGGGGAGACGTAAGTCAGGCCCCCTAAGGGAAAGCATATTCCCTCACCCACAGAGAGAGTTCTGCAGTCCTATATTTTGACTTACTTATATTTTTAAAATTATCATAGTTAAGGTTTTTTGACTATTTTGGGGTCCCACTCAGAGGTTCTGGGTACTTCTGTTACTGTGCTCAGGGATCACCCTGGCAGGGCTCTGGGGACTATGCAAGTATGCAGTGTTGGGGATGGAACCTGGGTCAGCCCCATGCAATGGAAATGCCTTACTTGCCTTACTATCGCTCCAAACCTTAGATTAGAATTTGACTAGAAGAATTTTTTTAAAGTAAATAAAAAATTGTATACTTAAATGGCATTAAAGACCATTATGGCATAATTTTAAACAAAACTTACCTCTTAGTATTAAGGATTCTAGTCTTCTACATTGATTAAATATCTGATGACAAAAATCACATGATAATAGTAGCAGGTGTGAGATGATATATCATAGTTTTGATTTATAATCCCTTGATAATTTGTAGTGCTTGAGGATTAGTTTTGTATATGCTGGCCATCTGGATGTCTTTTTTGGGAAAATAACTATTTAGAGCCTCTGCTTCTCTTTTAAATGACTTTTTTATTAATAAGTTTATGCATAAATTTTAGAGCATATATCTTGGGTACTAACATCTTAACAGTTATTATTTTCCAATATTTTATTTTACTAACTAGGTATCTTTTGGATAGCTTTGTCATTCAGAAGTATTTTAGTTTGATGTATCACACATTTTCTGTTAATATATTCGCAAAAACACAATAAAGTTACAGACACTAAAACTGGTGGTGGGATCAGTTCTGCTATATTGTATGTCTAAAACTCAACAATGAATAACTTTGTAAATGACAGTGCTTTAATTAAAAAAAAATAAGGTGGTAAATAAAGAAATCACTGAGACCAATGTGAAGGAATTTACTATCTATTTTCTAGGGATTTATGATTCAAGTCAAATCATATTACAGTCATTAATCCACATTGTTGATTTCATTGTTGTGTATGATATTAAGATATAAGTGTTCCAGTTGCATTGTTTTGCTGATCCCAGCTTGCCCTATGCCATTTATTGATCATTTGACCATGGCCTGGCTTCCATAAATTGATTGCCCTTTATACATGTGATTCTATTTCTGGGCTCTTAATTTGTCCCACTTACATCTAATTTGTCTAATACTACATAGTTATGATTGTAATTTTATTGGGGCTTGAATGCAGAAGTGTGATGGGTCCATTTGTCCTTATATCTTATGATTTCATTGACCATTCTTGGCTTGTTCTATACAATTTTCAGTGATGTTTGTTCTATTTCATTGAAGAATGCCTTTGAGAAGGTATAATTTGTTTTAACTACAGGGAATTGTTAGCAACAGATGTGCTTAATCCAATTTAAATTAATTTTTGTGTATGGCATAAGACTGTCCTTTCCCATTAAAAAATTGACATCTTGAAATCTCAGTATTTTATTTGTATGCTTTCCTTACTAATTGTCTTTTAGCAGTCATGCACAATATAAATATGGCCAGTTCAGTAATAATTTTTTAAGTTGTACTTCAGAATTCCTCCATGGTAAAGAGTTAGAAATCCTCGCAGTTTATTTGTAAGTCACTGGATTCCCTGGGGATCCTCAACATCTTCAATAGAAACTCTTTCAATCTGTGCTACCTAAGGATGCTATGCTGGACAGTCTTGATTAGTAATATTGCATTGTCATTGATTGCCTGCAAGTCGATATTTTCCACTTATATAGAAGTTTTGAACTCTTTGTATGTTGATACTTGACTGTTCAATGTTGAACATCTATGAAAATGCTAGCCAATAATTTAAGCACTCAAGTAATATTTTATAATGTTGAATTATAAAATGTAGCAAAATTGGTAAAGTTCTATATTTTTTAAATGTATTTTCCATTTGGTTGCTAACTTGAAATTCTAACTTTTTACCACTTGATTTTAAATTAGTTCAGTGAACATGTCATAAAGTAATTTGTATTTGGTAAATACAGTGGAAAACATATGGCTTTAGGTAGTTAGCAATGTAAAACTAGACAAACACAAAAAACATTGAAATTCAGGGAAAGTGTAATAAAATATTGAATAAAAATAAAGTGTTGACACAAAAACCAGAAATTTTTTTAGAAGGCTTCTGGAAAAACTTAAGTAGTCATGTACCTTCTGTCAAAGAATGTAAAAAATGGTTGTGGCAAATATATATAAATAAGGATATGACTATTAAAAAGAGTTAGAGTGGCCTAATCAAGAAGCTATAAAAGCCATTACTGGGAAAGATAATGTGTTAGTAAACATCTGTCCATTGGAGATGGTGAAATCCATGCTATGGAGTCAGTGGTATCTGAGTAAACAATCACTATGTTAGAAATGTCCAGGAGATGACAGTCAGAAACAGAGTATCTGCCCAGAGCTTACTGCTATATTTGCAGGGAAACAGAGCCAGAAGATGAGAAGTCTGATGCCAGAACTCTGAGTAGAAGAAATATTTAGTTGAGCAATGGTATTTACTTTTGGAAGTTATTAACAAGAACAGTTGGTTCGAGGTTTTGTACCGTGACTATTAATGCATAATGAATACTGAACTTAGTCAATGTATTTAAATTGATTTCATGTTTTCAATTCTTATTCCTCCCCCCCTTCTTTCCTTTGTTAAGACTGCTTCACACAGTCTTGGATGTGGCACTGACATACTTTCCTATGGTGTTTGCATACTCTTGGAACTCTTGTTGGTGGCGTGTAGGAAACAGAGACTTGACCCCACCAACCAGCAGGAGTCGGAAATGGCAGTACTACCTAAATTGTATTTTTCTGTGGAAAAGTGCTGGGGATCAAACTTGTGACCCCATTCTATAAGGCAGGTGCTCTATTGTGGACCCTGTAAATTCTCTTGCATTCCTTTTTCCTTTATTGTTTTTGTTTGTTGATTTCAGGTAGAAGTGTTTGTACCTGATTGCTTAGGGGCTTGCAATTGTTTATGATGGGTTTCTCTTGCTTTGTAGCGCATAAATAGTTGAGTCTGATAATAAAGCCGTGATAATTGACTGATCACACATTTACTCATCCCAGATCTGATGCAAAAAATATCCACACACTAATAAACTTTGAAAGTCGATGACTCCTGAAAGCTGAGGAAACATCTAATCCCTGGTAGCTCTTCATTTTGTGAGCTCACTGTGCCTTTTGTCTGGACACTCATAAAAGCACATAATCTTCTTTCTCTTTATTACAATTTTGTGCTCCAGTCATTTAAAAAACAACTTTAAGTGTTTTGTGGGAATTAAGGTATGATCTGATGACTTAGTTTCCTTTTATAACTCTTTAGTAATGTGTCCCATAAGTTCCATTGTGATGGGCTTATATTAACAGGAAGGGTTGTTCCAAAACCTTTGCATTTTAAATTTGCAGTTTCTATGTAAGTGCTTAACTGTGTAAGAAGAGAACTGAGCAAATTAATCCAGTTGCATATTACATTTCTTTATGTTTAGATTACTCATCAAGCTCAAAGGAACTTGGCAGATAATTTACTTTATTTCTGACTATAAGCAAATTTCTACCTCCCTTTTTATGTGCTACACTCAAGGAATCAGATTATTTACTTTCCCTATATCATTTTTGCAGAGAAACTGTGTAGTCTCAAAATTGTTCTCTGAACCTAATATTGTAACACTTTCAATTAATTTCAATTCTGGCAAATAAAAAGAACATAACTGATTTCTTCTATTAAAACCCTCATGTATCATTTGGTGTCCTTTAAGTCATTTAAAATGTTTAGTCCAAATTATTATATTCATGGAAGCTTACATAATATTTTGAATTGAGTCAAGTAGATAAATGAAGTATTTTGTCCAGTTAATAAATTTTACTCACCTTAAGGCATCAATTTTTAAATATATATAATTTTTAGAATCTCACTATAAAAAGTTTCTGATCTATGACTTATCATTCATTGTGGACAGTTGCTTATTTTTAATACAAGTAATATAGTGTTCTTTTTTCTACTGAGAAATCACATTGCACCCTTAACAACTTTTCTCATTAGATTTTATTATTACTACTCATTTTTTACACCTTCATCATTTTTTTCTTGGACCATTTTCCCAGGTTTACAGAGTTGTAGCTAACATAACTTTATTTCTTAACACTTATTTTAATTATATGTACTTATAATTCCAAGTATCATATTGTATATATATCTTACATATTCTTAAATGTATTACTCTATCAGGAAAATATACATGAGATAATATAATAAAAAAACATTTTTATCAGTACCAGTATTAAATTTAAAACTGGTTAAATTTTATTAATGCTTGTGATTGTATGCATTTATAGTCTCTATCATATTCTCTTTGTACAATTTAAGAAACAGCTTAGGAAAATCAAAGTTAACAACTACTTCTAAGAATTTTTTTTTAACTGGTTATTTGTTTTCTGATGTCCCAAAGTTTATTTGACAGTTGCCAAGAAAAGAGGAAGCTGTGAAACTTAACACTTTTGTTGCCACTTAATATGATTTCTGCCTCATTTTGTTCAAGTGCTCCTTAGAAAGGAACATGAGATAAAATAAGATACACTGTAGCACTGATAAACCTATCTTATTGTCACATGAATAGAAAGTCATTTTCTAACATTCAATTGAGTCATTACTTAAAAATAGTCTGCTTTTTGTATTAGTTATCTAATACAAAACATTATCACTGTCCTCTGTGGTTCATGGATTTGTTCCAGTGGGCCCAGTAATGTCTCCATTGTGACAATTGATACTGTGTTTGGCACATCAAATACGTCACAGGTAGCTTGCCAGGCTTTGCTGTGGGGGCGAGATGCTCTCACTAGCTTGCAGGGCTCTCCGAGAGGGGCGGAGAAATCAAACTTGGGTTGGCCAAGTTGGCCACATGCAAAGCAAACGCCCTACCTGCTGTGCTATCACTCCAACCCGTATTAGTTATAAAACAACTTAAAAACTTGAAAATTAATCCATGGGTGAATTCAGAAAAAGTAAACTATTTAGAGCCAAAGTGTGACCACAATTTCATAGTTCCCATATAATTATGAGACCAAAAGTTAAAAGATTAAAAAATTCACATTCATTTTTTTTGGTGGGGGGACGGACTGTTTTGGGCTTTAAAATGTGATTTTGTTTATGATTATAATTAAAAACAAAAGGAGCATCCTTCTGTCAGATTAAATAAGAATCTACCTTATACAAAAATAGAATAGTGATTTATTAATCACTTCCTTTGAAAGCAGTCAAGGTATTGTTAAAACTACTGGGGAACTGGTGAAGTAACCAAATGTGTTGATCACTGATTAATTTAATATTTATAAGACATTAGAAATATTTTATCCTCACTCTAAAATTTCTGGTTATACCAAAAGTGCAAAAATATGCTTACTAAAGTTACACTATCTAAAGCAGGCCTATTTATATTAAAAACTATATCTCAATACGATCTCATGACTGTCTGTTGCTTGCAAAGGTTGAAATCTGAGGAAAAGACATAAGCCAATGACTCACAGTTCATTAATCACAGGAGTATTTTGGTTACATATAATACAACAATGGCTTATTTTTCTTTTATTCAACTAATATTTATCCACAGCAATAAATCTACTTTTTGGACCATAGAATATTTTTTGGATATGTGTAGAAATGTTAGCCATGCTGAGATATAAGCCGTGAAAACATACAAGATTTACTTGAGCTTAGACTAAAGTACATCTTTGCTGACTCTTTAATTTTAATTTTACAAAAGAAAAAATGAAGATGAAATGAAAAATTCTCTATTGTGGTTGAATAACTTACAGGTTCAAATATAGTAATCAATGTAAGTATACATTTCTAGTATTGTGAGTTCCCTAGTTGCTCTGAATTCCCATCTTTAACTACTTTATCTTGGGTTCCGATGTGTGACTGACTTTAGTTACACAAGCTTGAAAAGACTGAGTTAGGGGTTCAGTTTTTCTGCATGGTGATTCGTGATAAGAATGCTTTGAGTTCATGTAGGTAAGTAGAACTTAAGTTAACAGCAAGGAGTTTGCCATGTGGTCTTGGTAAATTCGGTTCTAAGGAGGAGATATAACAAGCAGAACCTTATTTTTTTAATTTATTTTTTTTTTATTTTATTGAATCACTGTGGGATAGTTACAAGCTTTCATTTTGGGGATACAATCACATAATGATCAAACACCCATCCCTCCACCAGTGCGCATTCCCCACCACCAATAGCCCCGGTATAACCCCCTCTTTCTCACCCGCCCCCTGCCTCCATGGCAGACATGATTCTCCATAATCTCTCTTTAACTTTTGGGCATTATGGTTTGCAAAACAGACCCTGAGAGCTTATCATGTTTGGTCTTTTATCTGCTTTCTGCACACATCTCTCATCCCAACCGATTCTTCCAGCCATCTTTTTCTTAGTGATCCCTTCTCTATTTCAGCTGCCTTCTCCCCTTTGCTGATGAGGCAGGCTTCTATCTATGGAGCAATCTATCTGTCCCAGGTATTAACTTTCCTTAGGTGTCAGCCATATGTTATGTTGCTTTATACTCTACAAATGAGTGCAGTTCTTCTCTCTCTTTCTGACTCATTTCACTTACCATGATACTCTCCATGTCTATCCATTTATTCATGACTTCATCTCTCCTGACAGCTGCAGAGGATTCCAACGAGTAGATGTACCAAAGTTTCTTTAACCAGTCTTCTGTTCTAGGGCATTTGGGTTGTTTGCAGATTTTGGCTATTGTGAACAGTGCTGCAAAGAACATATAGGTACAGATGTCATTTCTACTGTGCTTGTTTTTGCATCTCGGGATATATTCCCAGAAGTGGTATTGCGTGGTCAAATGGAAGCTCAATTTCTAGTTTTTGAAGGACTGTCCAGGAAGGTTGGACTAGTGGGCATTCCCACCAACAGTGAAAGAGCGTCCCTTTTTCCCCACATCCACGCCAGCACCAGCCGGTTTTGTTCTTTTGAATGTATGCCAGTCTCTGTGGTGTGAGATGATATCTCAATGTTGTTTTGATTTGCATCTCCCTGATGGCTAGCGATGTGGAGCATTTTTATATGTGCCTTTTGTCCATTTGTATTTCTGTTTTTTCATATTTGATCACAATTTAATGAGAAATGGGGAAGTTCCTTCAAAACTTTTCAGAATAGTGAATTTCACAACATATGACATCATAAGAGGTTCTATACTATCTCAAAGATGCATAATATTTTTTAAATGATTTCTTTTTTGAGGAAACTTCTCTTCATTTCTTCTCCCCGTTTTTTGATGGGCTTGGAGTTTTTTTTCTTGTACAGTTCTACTAGTGTCAACAAGCAGAACTTAAGATAATAAGATAACATTACTATTATTTAAAGTATTTTTGTTTGGGTGCTCACTACTGAGAGAGCTTAGGGGACCATATTTACTACTGAGGCTCAAAACAGAGAGTTGTGTGTATGCCAAGTGTCTTTACCTCTGTATGATTTCTTCAGCCATATATATATATATATATATATACATATATATATGATTTAGTGTTATTATGGCAACACTTTTTTGCTTTCAATACCCATAATTTGTATGATTTACATAATTTCTTAACAATAAAACAATATACATAACTAGTAACTGGTATTTTTCATCATTTCTTCATGTTTATTGGTCATTTGCATATTTTCTTAAAAACTTTTTTCTAATCATTTGTTACAGATATTCAATATACCAACCAATACCACTACCATTGCACCTTCCCACCACCATTATCTCCAATTTTCCCAAGCACCCCTTGAGCCTGCCCTTATAACTGGCCCTCAGTAATTTATTTTTATTGCTTTTTATGAATACATTGCTAAAATAATAATAAAACTATGTTTCCTTAGAAGGAAGTTAGTAAAGATTGTTGTATCTCACCATGAAGCCATTATGCCCTTTTATAAGAGATTCCTAAGATGTTGCTACAGGTTAAACCTTCTGTGTTTATATCTTGTTAATTGAGATAGGTTGCCTTCCACATCACATCTCATTCAATCTGGTGTGTTATTCCTGGTTTATCAGTGTTGTAGAGTTTCAGAGGCCATGCATTCCAGAAGTCCAGAATTTTTAACTGAATGATACTGCTGGAGTTAAATTTTTAACTAGGAGGTGGTTTTGAGGGATGTGTGTGTCTGCCAGATCTCTGGAAGTACATGGAGGGGGAAAAGTAGCTCATCCTTGACTCCAGAGATATCAGTCACAAAACCTGAGGTTTTCATCAGATTAATTTCTAGATGAGACCAGTTGAGACCAGTTGTAGTTACTGGTTTTGGCATATCGAATACACAGCGGATAGCTTGCCAGGCTCTTCCGTGTGGGCGGAATACTCTCGGTAGCTTGCCAGTCTTTCCGAGAGGTATAGAGGCTTTTGGGGTGACCTCTAATCACCCTTGTAGGTGTTACCATATTTGAACCCTATCAAATATGGTACGACAATTCCAGAAGACGGGTATTTAGTGTCTTATGATGCTTGCGGCCGCGCGGGTCCGGAAAGCATCCTGGAGTGTGGCGACGGCTGGGTAGTGGAAGTAGTGTCAACTGGTAGTGACAACTGGTCTCATTCACCTGACCCTGAAGGCTTCACCGACATGGCAGCACTGAGAAGGATGAGAAAGGAGAGGCCGACAAAATCTCAAGGCTGACCTAGGCTGCCACAACGAAGGAAGACAAAAATGATCGTCTGTACTTTCAATGCACGTATGCTAGCATCAGATGCATCCATCGAGGACCTGATGGTACAAGCGCAAATGATCAAGTACGACATCATTGGTCTGACCGAGACAAGAAGGCACGAATCTCACCATGCCGTTTTCGACACTGGAGAAGAATTGTTCCTCGGAACATGTGATAAAAGAGGTGTTGGAGGCGTCGGTGTCCTTGTCAACACAAACTTGGCCAAGAGCATTGATTCATTCGATTGCCTAACAACCCGAATCGGACGTTTACATTTGAATAGATGTGGCTCACTGCCTGCAGTTTCTATCTTCGTTGTCTACACACCAACATCTCATTATGATGAAAGAGAAATCGAGAAGTTCTACATGGAGCTAGAGAAGTTCTATAAAGAAGACCACACCTTCTACAAGATCATTGTGGGTGATTTAATGCCAAGATAGGACCGAGAAGATCAGCTGAAGAACTTCACATCGGGACCCATGGCCTAGAATGGAACGAACAGGGTGAGAGACTGTCTGAGTTTATCATGTCGACCAAGACCATTCATGGTAACTCACAGTTCCAGAAGGCAGAATCTAAACGATGGACATGGGAGTCTCCCGGTGGACAATTCCACAACGAAATAGACCACATCATATTCAATCGACGGTTTTGCCTGACTGATGTCGCTGTTGTCCCAAAATTTCGAACGGGATCGGACCACCGTCTCCTTCGTGCAAAATTCTACTTCACAGAGTGGGGAGAAAGGGCTGCAAAGTTCAAAAAGAGAACTCCCAGAACGACCACCAACTGGGAACTCTTTGGTACTATTGTGGCAACATGGGAAGATGCCATTGTTGACAACATTGACGAGGAATACAATCGACTGGTTCAGCACCTCCATGAATGTGCGAGGAACGCCAAGAGAGAGATAGCCACAAAAAGTCACCTATCTTCAAAAACTCTTGAGCTAATTCGCCAGCGTGGTTTGGCGCATGCCTCAGGCAACCGCAAGCTAACGTCCGAGCTTGCAAAGCAGTGCAGAGATGCGATCAAGGAAGACCTCAAAGAGAGAAGAGCAGAAGTACTGGTAGATGCGGCAGAAGCCGGGAAAAGTATTTGTAACGCCCGCCTGTCCTTCGCCAACTATAAGACCAAGATGACTGCCCTCCGACGTCCTGATGGATCCATCACATCCTCCAGAACGGCAATGGAGAAGATTATCCATGACTTCTACTCAAATCTCTTCGATAGCCATGTCCACTTGCTGACATACCAAATTCCACAGGATGGGTATGTCGTTCCCAATGTTCTCCCTTCCGAAATCCGACACGCCATTTCGTCGGTAAAGAAACAAACAGCACCTGACCCAGACAAGGTCAGACCTGAACACCTGAAGAACCTGCCGTCAGTACTCATCAATACACTGGCTCGGCTCTTCACTCGCTACCTGTCTGAATGCAAGGTTCCATCTCAATGGAAAACCAGCAGGACCGTACTACTGTTCAAGAAGGGAGACATCCATGACATTGGCAACTATCGCCCGATCTGCCTATTGTCTGTCATCTACAAGTTGTTCACTCGAGTCATCCTGAATAGGATTGGCAGAACACTAGATGAAGGACAACCATGTGAGCAAGCAGGGTTCCGCAAAGGATTCAGCACCATCGACCATATCCACACGATAACCAAGCTCATTGAGGTTTCTCGGGAGTTCAAGATGCCGCTCTGCTTAACGTTCATTGATTTAAAGAAGGCCTTTGATTCTGTTGAGATGGAAGCGGTCATTGAAGCCCTAGCCAATCAGGGCATTCAAGCCCAATACATCAGGATCCTCCGTGAGCTGTATTGTGGATTCAGTACCAGGATCTCACCATTCTACAAAGAAGTGATCGTTGATGTCAAGAGAGGGGTGGGGCAGGGTGATACCATTTCACCAAAACTCTTCAGTGCCACCCTCGAGAACATCATGCGACGACTGGAATGGGAAGGAATGGGAGTGAAGATAGATGGTCGGCAACTACACCACCTCCGCTTTGCTGATGACATTGTTTTAATAACACCAAACATCAGCCAAGCGGCACAAATGCTGGCCGACTTTGACCGTGACTGTGGAAAGGTAGGACTACAGCTGAATCTCACGAAGACAATGTTTATGAGAAACAGCCTCATTCCTGATGCCCCACTTGCTCTCAATGGAACGACCATCTCCGAATGCAACAGCTATGTGTACCTAGGTCGAGAGGTCAACATGACAAATGACCTGGCACCCGAGCTGCACAGGAGGAAGAGAGCGGCTTGGAACGCCTTCAAGAACATCGAAGAAATAGCTAAGAGGACGAAGAACCTCCGGCTCTGGGCACATCTCTTTGATTCCACTGTTCTTCCTGCATTAACATATGCCTCAGAGACCTGGGCCCTACGCAAACAAGATGAGAACACCATTCAGGTCTCCCAAAGAAGAATAGAAAGAGCTATGCTTGGAATATCACGTTTCACTCAAATGAGAGAAAGAATCCGGAGTTCTGACATCCGTCGACGATCAAGGATCAGGGACGCTGTCTCATTTGCCAAGGTGTCGAAAATCAGATGGGCTGGTTATGTAATGAGATTTAAAGACGACCGTTGGACTAGAGCTGTTACTGATTGGATTCCACGGGATGTCAAGAGACCGCGTGGCCGCCCACCTACCAGATGGTCAGACTTCTTTGTCAAGATCATGAACGATCGGTTTGAGGCCCTCCATGTTCCCGGAGCGAAGAGATGCCATTGGGCTACACTAGCACGCGACAGGGACAAATGGAGACGTTACTGGCGCCCGCTCGAGCAAATCGACGACTAACGGGAAGTTAAGTGATTAAGTGATTAATTGAATTTCTAGATGAGGCTCATCCCAAGTGGTAGTATCTGGCTGGGAGTATCACAGTGGTTGTGAAGTGTGGAGGCTTTCAGCTGCTGGGGCTCTGTTTGGGTGGGTGTTGGGCTCAACCTCCTCCCCTCCGGGACCCAGAACAATATAGCCTTGCACAGGGGCCAGAAGAATGTCAGTAGCTGATATTTTTATATTGTTAGGAAGGTAGCACAGTGGTAGGGCATTTGCCTTATGAGCGGCCAACATGGCCGACCCAAATTCAATTCCTCCGCTCCTCTCAGAGAGCCTGGCAAGCTGCTGAGAGTATCTCGCCCGCATGCCAGAGCCTGGCAAGCTACCTGTGACGTATTCAATATGCCAAACACAGTAACTACAAGTTTTATGATGGAGACGTTACTGGTCCCACTCGAGCAAATCGATGAACAACGGGAGGACCGTGACCATGGCCGTGTTAGGAAGGTTATACAGTTAAAACATAGTAAAAATAATGTTATCATAGTCACTTACTTTTGAAATTTACATTGGAATGTTACTATATATCCTTAAAAAGATTAATACTGAAAGAACTTCTATTAACAATTGACAAAGAATGATCAACTAATTTACAGTGTATGTTAAATGATATGCTTGACACATTCCAGGGATCATACTATGCTTGAATAAGGTTAAATAATATTATGATTCGAAGGATTTGTTTTTGTAGATAGCTAAAATACAGTATTACTTTCCCAATATTCTAAATAGTGTGTACCATTGCTATTACTAATGGTTTAGAGAATAAATGAACAGAATATAAGAATTAGGGGGCAAGAAAGAGAGGTAAAATAGATATTCTGACAAAAATAATTTTGCCATTTTTCTTTTTGTCACACTCTAATACACTAAAAATCCTTAAACAGTACTGGAAATTTTGGGGTATTCTTGTCTCTTTTCTGCATCTCTGTCTTTGAGTTCTTTGTTAGGTTCAACAGTTCTATTATCACTAAAAATAGTTTCTACCTATTTTTCTTTTGCCATTGATTACTTTTTTGTCGTCTGACTTTTTCTTTAACAGCTTTACTCCTAAAACATTTATTCTCAAATGGTTCTATTTTATCACTTAATCACACTTAATCACTTAATCACTTAACTTCCTGTTAGTCCTCGATTTGCTCAAGCGGGCGCCAGTAGCGTCTCCGTTTGTCCCTGTCGCGTGCTAGTGTAGCCCAATGGCATCTGTTCGCTCCAGGAACATGAAGGGCCTCAAACCGATCATTCGTGATCTTGACGAAGAAGTCTGACCATCTGTTAGGTGGGCGGCCACGCGGTCTTTTGACATCCCGTGGAATCCAATCAGTAACAGCTCTAGTCCAACGGTCGTCTTTAAATCTCATTACGTGACCAGCCCATCTGATTTTCGACACCTTGGCAAATGAGACAGCGTCCCTGATCCTTGATCGTCGATGGATGTCAGAACTCCGGATTCTTTCTCTCATTTGAGTGAAACGTGATATTCCAAGCATAGCTCTTTCTATTCTTCTTTGGGAGACCTGAATGGTGTTCTCATCTTGTTTGCGTAGGGCCCAGGTCTCTGAGGCATATGTTAATGCAGGAAGAACAGTGGAATCAAAGAGATGTGCCCGGAGCCGGAGGTTCTTCGTCCTCTTAGCTATTTCTTCGACGTTCTTGAAGGCGCTCCAAGCCGCTCTCTTCCTCCTGCGCAGCTCGGGTGCCAGGTCATTTGTCATGTTGACCTCTCGACCTAGGTACACATAGCTGTTGCATTCGGAGATGGTCGTTCCATTGAGAGCAAGTGGGGCATCAGGAATGAGGCTGTTTCTCATAAACATTGTCTTCGTGAGATTCAGCTGTAGTCCTACCTTTCCACAGTCACGGTCAAAGTCGGCCAGCATTTGTGCCGCTTGGCTGATGTTTGGTGTTATTAAAACAATGTCATCAGCAAAGCGGAGGTGGTGTAGTTGCCGACCATCTATCTTCACTCCCATTCCTTCCCATTCCAGTCGTCGCATGATGTTCTCGATGGTGGCACTGAAGAGTTTCGGTGAAATGGTATCACCCTGCCCCACCCCTCTCTTGACATCAACGATCACTTCTTTGTAGAATGGTGAGATCCTGGTAGTGAATCCGCAATACAGCTCATGGAGGATCCTGATGTTTTGGGTTTGAATGCCCTGATTGGCTAGGGCTTCAATGACCGCTTCCATCTCAACAGAATCAAAGGCCTTCTTTAAATCAATGAACGTTAAACAGAGCGGCATCTTGAACTCCCGAGAAACCTCAATGAGCTTGGTTATCGTGTGGATATGGTCGATGGTGCTGAATCCTTTGCGGAACCCTGCTTGCTCGCATGGTTGTCCTTCATCTAGTGTTCTGTCAATCCTATTTAGGATGACTCGAGTGAACAACTTGTAGATGACAGACAATAGGCAGATCGGGCGATAGTTGCCAATGTCATGGATGTCTCCCTTCTTGAACAGTAGTACGGTCCTGCTGGTTTTCCATTGGGACAGAACAATGCATTCAGACAGGTAGCGAGTGAAGAGCCGAGCCAGTGTATTGATGAGTACTGACGGCAGGTTCTTCAGGTGTTCAGGTCTGACTTTGTCTGGGCCGGGTGCTGTTTGTTTCTTTACCGATGAAATGGCGTGTTGGATTTTGGAAGGGAGAACGTTGGGAACGACATATCCATCCTGTGGAATTTGGTATGTCGGCAAGTGAACATGGCTAGCGAAGAGATTTGTGTAGAAGTCATGGATAATCTTCTCCATTGCCGTTCTGGAGGATGTGATGGATCCATCAGGATGTCGGAGAGCGGTCATCTTGGTCTTATAGTTGGCAAAGGACAGGCGGGCATTACGAATACTTTTCCTGGCTTCTGCCGCATCTACCAGTACTTCTGCTCTTCTCTCTTTGAGGTCTTCCTTGATCGCATCTCTGCACTGCTTTGCGAGCTCGGACGTTAGCTTGCGGTTGCCTGAGGCATGCGCCAAACCACGCTGGCGAATTAGCTCAAGAGTTTTCGAAGATAGGTGATTTTTTGTGGCTATCTCTCTCTTGGCGTTCCTCGCACATTCATGGAGGTGCTGAACCAGTCGATCATATTCCTCGTCAATGTTGTCAACAATGGCATCTTCCCATGTTGCCGCAATAGTACCAAAGAGTTCCCAGTTGGTGGTCATTCTGGGAGTTCTCTTTTTGAACTTTGCAGCCCTTTCTCCCCGCTCTGTGAAGTAGAATTTTGCACGAAGGAGACGGTGGTCCGATTAAAATATTAATCTTTGATTACATCACAGTCCACGGTCCTCCTGTTGTTCATCGATTTGCTCGAGCAGGCCCAGTAACCTCTCCATCATGAGACTTTGTTGTTACTGTATTTGGCATATCGAATACGTCACAGGTAGCTTTCCAGGCTCCGCTGTGTGGGCGAGATACTCTCGGTAGCTTGCCGGTCTCTCCGAGAGGGGTGGAGGAATCGAACTTGAGTCGGCCATGTTGGCCACTTCTAAGGCAAACGCCCTACCGCTGTGCTATCGCTCCAGCCCCTTTGATTACATATGATTGAAAAAATGATAGTTCTTTTGAATCTTATAGAAATATGATCCTCTGTTGTCAATCTCATCTTTTCTTTGCCAGTGCACTCTTTTGAGTTATAAATTCATTCATATTTTTGTAAATCTACTCCTTGATTATGTGCTACCTAAACCATTACTATAGTTAGTTACTTTTTTACTGGGGCTATTAACACATTCTCCAATTAGGTCAATCATCCTAAAATCAATGACACCCCATGGAAACAGTTTTCAATATTCATGACAAGAACATAGAGAATGTACTGGCATTTAGAGTGATCCTTACTTTTAACAAGTCTACTATAAATTTTTGTACGTCAATATTTCCTTTTATTACTGTAATATTTTGTGATTCTTATTAGTAAATTTGCTGATGCTGTTTCTTTAATATAAAGTTATTTTTATGGATTCTCATCTAAAATTCTCTTCAACATTTTAAATGTGTCTTACATGTTATAGAAAGCTTTTGTGATTCTCTGTAATAGAACAATCTAATATAGTAACTTCATTTGGCACTTCATGACTTTGAATAAAAATATTATTCATGATAGTCAATCAGTTATAATTACTCAGATAATAATATAGTGTCTTTACAAGGGCAGAGATGCTGCCTCATTTAAAAAATACACTAAATACTGTGTTTATTAGCATCTGCCTCAGATTGTCATAATTTGGTGATTATTATTTAATTGGGAATAAATTATAATATTTTAATCAACTATAATTCTATGTAGTAGACTCTAGCCTAGAATAAAATAGTAGAATTCAATTACTGAGCTCTTACTATACACCTGGCAACATTAAAAATTTGAGGAACTGGGTGCAGAGCAATAGCACAGCGGATAGGGCGTTTGCCTTCCACGCGACTGACCCGGGTTCGATCCCTGGCATCCCATATGATACCCTGACCACTGACAGGAGTAATTTCTGAGTGTAAAGCCAGGAGTAACCCCTGAGCATTGCTGGGTGTGACCCCAAAAAGGAAAAAAAATTGGAAGAACTAAGAGTTTGGTAAAATGTCACCATTATTTAGCTTTATAAAAGAGGAAACATTAGGCACAATAAATAAAATTTTCTTGTCAAAACTGAACTGGTAAATCTCTCAATTGGAATGGGAATGAAAACTATATGATCTTCTTGTTTAACAGAATATGAGTAATAAAATACACAACTTCATAAGGGAGTGTGGTGTGTCAAGGAGTCTCACATGTAAAAATGCATTTTAGCTGGAGTAATCACTGAGAGTAAATATTTTAAGAACTATGCACATATGGAAAATTCACATCCTGTTTGGTAGGGATGGATGTTTTACAAAATCATAGAATAAATCTATTATAATTTTACAAACATCAAGCATTTAACTATATATAACGGAGTGTACTTACATGATGCGTTAGATGGCTTTGCAAACTATGGCCCACAGTTTGATTGGCATTTTTTTAAGATTATAAATAAGCCAAAAAGAATCATGTAGTTTAGATCATCAAATATAATCTAAAATATTTGGAGCATTTACCATTTGACAATCTACAGTAAATATTTTTTTTCCAGTTTTAGGATATATTCTAGGTGAAAATGTATTCTAACAAAATAACTTGTTGAATTTCACTTGCCTCATCTTTTAAAAATAATGATACATAGGTAATTTATTCTGAATATTAATAATGTAGGAAGTATAGGGCAGTAAAATAGTATCTAAATATAATGAGGAATAGTGTAAGGATCATTGTACATACATGTCTATGTATTTTATTTTCTTTAATTAGTCTGTGTTGCTTGCTACCTCTCCAGTGGAGGAGAAACATAGTAAAATCCTAGTTGAAGAATAAAATGTTCTCACATTTGTGTATGTCAATAACTTAAAACACACTTTTACATCTTATCCAAGATATGTCCTTACAATAACCAGTTCATATATAAACACACTGTTTGCACTTTTAGATATCCACAGTGCTTTCATACCAATGAAGGTGAAATCTTATTTAATGAATTATACAAAGCTGTGATAGGGTATGAGTACGTAGGCTTGCATGCTAAGGCCCCAGTTTGATCTTGAGCACCTCACAGTTCCTTGAGCACTGCTATATTTAGCTCAAAACAAAATAAACAAAGCTAAAATTAATCATTTGTTCATACATTTAAAATGTTAATTGATAGTGATTTTATTGTTTTGCATTTTATTTAAGAAAAATTTGTGATTTAACAGTAAAGCTAACTCTTCAATTTTTAAGTGTGGGAACACTTCATTATGACTGAAAAAAAATTATTTACAAAGTTGTTCGTGATTGGATTTGTTATATAATGTTCCAGCACTCATGCCTTCACCAGTGTACCAGTGTACTTTTCCCAACACCTCTGGTCCCAGTTTGCATCCCACCCTCCATCTCTGCCTGTCACTATGGCAGCACTTTTGTTCTCTCTGTCTCCCGCTCCCTCCCCTCCCCCCTTTTCCTTTTGGGCCTTATGGTTTGCAATACAGATAATGAAAGGTTATCAAGCATATCCCTTTACCTACTTTCAACACTCAGTTCCTGTCCAAAATGATCAATTCGAACTATTATTTTCATGCTGATTCCTTCTCTATCCTAACTCCCCTTAGAAAGAATGAAATCATAAATTTTCCTTATAAATGGATAGACATAAAGAGTATCATGCTTAGTGAAATGAGTCAAAAGGAGAGGGACAGGTGTAAATGACTACATCCATTTGTTATATATATATAACAAATCCATTTGTTATATATATATATATATGTATATATATGTATATATATATATCCTTAACTGCAGAGCCTGGCAAGCTCCCTGTGGAGTTTTTGATATGCCAAAAACAGTAACAAAAGAAAAAACAGTAACAATAATGGGCCTCATTCCCCTGACCCTGAAAGAACCTCCAATATGGCATCGCTGGGAAGGATGAGTAAGGAACGGTTGCTAAAATCTCAGGACTGGGACAAATGGAGATATTACTGGTGCCCCCTCAAGCAAATCGATGAACAACAGGATGACAGTAATACAGATATATATATATGATATATATATATATGGAGAGAGAGAGAGAGAGGGAGACTAATATTCAAGTGTATATTAATAAACAGGGGCCATGAGGACTGCATAATGGTTGTAGTTTGCCACAAGAATCCATACTGGGAAATAAAGGCAGTTAGGATAGAGAAAAGATAACTATAACTTTTAGGTGCACATTATTAAGAAAATGTCTCTGGCTGGAGAGGAGTACAGGGGTAAGATTCTTGCATTGCACGTGGTCAATACCTGTTTGATTGTCAGCACTACATACAGCTCCCAAACACTGCCAAGTGTGCCCCCAAGCCCCTACATTTTAATATTGATGTATTATATTTACCACTAAAAATTACCTACTAACTAATATATAATTTACCACTTTTACCTGATTTAACTTTTCAAAGTGCTATTTTATATGAAGTCAGTATTTAGGCATTATTTTGAAATTATGGTCTTTAATTACAAAGAAATTTTTATTGCACTAAAATGCCAGTTAGTTTCTATAAACATGCATTCAATATTATGTTCAAAATAAAGGTTATTTTGCTATTTTAACTGCTGCTCATAGATATGTAAAGTATATATTTTCTTATTTTATGAAAATGTTTTCTCCTCTTACAACTAAAATACTTGTTAAAACAAAGCAGACATGGAAACAAAAAAATACTTGTTAAAACAAACCAGACAGAGGAAAAATTCAACAGTGCTAGGGGTTGCCATTTTTTTGCCCTGACTTTAATTTTGTGAAATCTCTGTATATTTTCTCAATGTGACTTTAGGTGCTTGTGAAGAGCCAATAAAAATGTTTTAATATATTGGAAGTCATTGAGTCTGGGACTCTAATCTGATTACACTGTCTACAAGATCTTTAAAAGTTAGTATGAAAGACAACCAAATCTAATAAAACCTAATCTGTGCAAGGAATTATTGACTTTTCCAAATACATTAAGAACACTAATGGTCATATGTTATGAACTAAGGCAAATTGAATAATCTAATTTTGCTTTTTAAATTAGCTAGGTTAGAGCTATCTTCAAAGATCTCTCTTTAAGTATTTGCTAAGGAAGCCACAACAATAAATGTCATCACATATAAAAGGGGTCAACATCATGATTAATAAATCTGTGATCTTTGGTTTGAAAAGAGGCTGTTGCCAACAAGTAGCAGGGTGCTCTTGGTGATGAAGTCAGTTTCTGATCTGTTATGATTAGCTGGGAAGAGCTTATGTATTTGGCACAGAGTACAAAAGGGAGAGCAAAAAGCAACATTTCCATATGCATACATGGATTTTTTTTAAATTGGGACTTAGGGAGAAAATATTATAATTTGTTTTTAGCTTCTTCCTGTATTTTTCTGATTTTCTATTGCATTATAAAATTATACCTTTGCCATTTTAGTTAAGAACACATGCCTGCCTTGGGGAGGCTTTTATCGATAATAATAAGCATTACCAATTCTCCCAGTATAGCTTCATTTTCATTTGAGTTTCAGTGCAGTAACATATACAGATTTCTTAATGCAAAATAGTATCACTGTGTCTGATATACTTATTGGAAGGATGGTACCCAAAGCGCCTGTGTGAATTTTGCTACCATGGAGATGATTCCATCTTTTATTCAGTTATGTTCAGTAACATGCTAAGCACTGTAACAAAGGCATCATGATAAACATTTATATAGGCATACTGGGTTTACAATCCCTGATACTCATAGCTTACTATATATCAAATATTAGCATCACTACAAAAATAATATCCGACCCATGGTTATGACAGTGCACTTTTGAAGCACCTTTTTAAAGTATGTAATCAAGTCTTAAGTGGTTAGGGAATGTTCACAAATGTCAATCAAGTGGAGGAAAAAATCATGAGTAAGATCCAGCCAATAAAATTAAGTAGGAGTGTTTAACAAAAAAAAATCACCTATGAGAAGAAGTTATATAAAAGTTTAGCTATTTTAAAAGACAAGGAGTAGATCATATGTGCTGTGATATAGATACTGATCAAGGCCATAAGGATGATAATACTGTGACATGTAAACATATTAAATTTTATACATGTGCTATATATATTTTTGATCCATACTATCAAAATTCAAAAGCATTAATTGTATCAGGAGAGTACAGTTGAATCAGGAGGTGAGATCAGAAAGGGGAAGGGAGGCAGTATAAGAATCTTAGCACCTCAAAAGAGTGTTAAACCAGCCTTGCATCCTTGGGATGAATCCCACTTCATCATGGTGTATGATCTTTTTGATGAGCTGTTGAATTCTATTTGCTAATATTTTGTTGAGAATCTTTGCATCCGTGTTCATCAGGGATATAAACATGTAGTTTTCTTTTCTTGTGGTGTCTTTGTTTCCTTTTGGTATTAGAGAGATACGGGCTTCATAGAAACGGTTTGGGAGAGTTTCTGATTTTTCAATTTCCTGGAAAAGCTTGAGAAGGACTGGCAGTAGGTCCTCTTTAAATGTTTAGAAAAATTTGCTAGTGAATCCATCTGGACCTGGGCTTTTGTTTTTGGGTAGACTTTTGATTACAGTTTCAATTTCCTTGATGATAATAGGTCTATTCAGGTAGTCTAGATCTTCTTGATTCAGCTTTGGGAGATGATAGGAATACAGGAATTTATCCAATTCTTCTAGGTTTTCTTGTTTTGTGGTATGCAGACTTTCAAAGTAGTCTCTGATGATCTTTTGGATTTCTTTGGTTTCTGTTGTGATATTCCCCCTTCTCATTTCTGATTCGGTTTATTAGGGTTCTCTCTCTCTGTGTGTCTTTGTGAGTGTTGCTAGTGGTTTATCTATCTTGTTTATTTTCTCGACGAATCAGCTCTTGCTTTCATTGATCTTTTGGATTGTTTCTTTGGTTTCCATGTCATTGATTTCTGCTCTAAGCTTTATGATCTCTTTCCTTCTGGCTGATTTAGGCTCTTTCTGTTGATCCTTTTCTAAGGACTTGAGCTCTGAGGTCAAGTTGTTTATGTGCATCCTTTCTACAGACCAAAGATATGCTTGCAGAGCTATAAATATTCCCCTTAATATGGCTTTCGCTACATCCCATAGGTTCTGGTAGCTCATGTCTTAATTCTCATTTGTTTCCAGGTATCTTTTGATTTTGTCCTTGACATCGTTCCTGATCCACTTGTTGTTCAGCATTGAGTTGTTTAATTTCCTTGTGTTTGATTTGGTTCTCCGTGTCTATGTGTGATTCACTTCTATCCTCAGTGCATCATGATCTAAAAAGATGGTTGATACTGTTTCTATTTTCCTGATTCTGTTGAGGTATGTTTTGTGGCCTAGCACACGGTCTATTTTGCAAAATGTTCCATGAGCACTGGAGAAGAATGTGTATTCTTTCTTTTGGGGGTGTAAAGCCCTGTCTAGGTCTATAAGCCCTTTCTCTTCTATTTCTTCTTTCAAAGCCAATGATTCCTTGCTGGCTTTTGTTCTTGTTGATCTATCCAGAGGTGATAAGGTGATGTTGAAGTCTCAAAGTACTATTGTGTTGCTAGCAATGTCCTCCTTAAACTCTGTTAGCAGTTGTTTTAAATATTTAGCTCTTCCCTCTTTAGTTGCATATACATTGAAGACTGTGATTTCTTCCTGTTGTGTGTATCCCTTGATGAAGAAAAAATAGCCTTCACTGTCTCTTCTAATCTTTTTCAACATGAAATTAATGTTGTCGGATACTAGTATGGCCAGCTTTTTTGAGGGAGCTGTTTGCTTGCAGGATTGTTTTCCATCCTTTGACTGTGAGTCTGTGTTTGCTCTGACTATTGAGATGAGTTTCTTGTAGGCAGCAGAATGTTGAGTTCTGTCTCTGTATCCATTTTGCCACTCTGTGTCTCTTAAATGGTGAATTTAGACCGTTGACATTGAGAGAGATTATTATTATGGGGTTTTGTGTCATCTTTCTGTAAGGGTGTGTTGTGTTTGTAGGGATTGTCTTGTCTTATAGTAGCCCCTTTAGCCCTTGTTTTAGGTTCTGTTTTGAGTCTATGAAGTTCCTGAGCTGCTGTTTATTTAGAAAATAGTGTACCGTTCCTTCGATTTTGAGTGAGAGTTTAGCCGGATAGAGTATTCTTGGTGAAGCATTCATTTCAGTGAGTGTTTTCTGCTTTATTCCACCATTGCCTTCGGGCTTGGAGGGTTTCCACTGATAGGCCTGCTGTGAATCTAAGGGGTGCTCCTTTGTATGTGAGTTCCTTCTTTGCCCTTGCTGCTTGCAGTATTGTGTCTCTATTGGCAGCATGAATTGTTCCAACTATAATATGTCTTGGAGTGTTTTTGTTAGGGTCTCTTTTAACTGGCATCCTTCAGACCTCTTGAATCTGAATGGCTTCATTGTTGAGCTCTGGGAACTTTTCAGCTATAATTTGTTTAACCATGGCTTTTTCATTGGGATTGTTTCCCTGAGCTTCTGGTAGTCCAATGATTCTAATGTTGTTTCTTTTGGAATTGTCTCCTAGGACTCTCATTCTCTGTAGAGCTATTTTGAGGTTCTTTTCCACTGTTTGTTGTTGCGTGTTGGCTTGGTGCAGCTGATCTTCCAGCTCACTGATTCTTTCCTCTGCTGTGTTCATTCTATTTTTGAGGGCAGAGACTGAGTTTTTGATTTTATCTATGGAATCTTTGATTCATGCCATTTTTTTTCGTGTAGCTTTCCAATTCCTGCTCTCATTTCTTCCTGTATTTTGTCGATTGTGCGATCGATTGTTTCTTTCATGTCCTCTTTCAATTTACTGGATATCTGTCTGACTGTTTCATTGAGTTGGTTGAACATCTTCATGACTTCATATCTGAATTCTTTGTCAGAGAAGTTCCTTAGGTGGCTAGCACTTACTGAGGCTTCTGGGCTCGTTTCATCGTCCTCTCCCTGTGGCAGGGGTTTGCATTGTTTCTTCATGTTGGTGTGTAGGTGTAAGGAGTAGATGTCTTGGTATGAGTAAACTACTTATGGCTGCTGAAAGTTAGGCCACACCCACTTCTTAAAACCATGCCCCTGTAAAGCCACGCCCACTTTAAATTGGCCACACCCCCACGGGTACCTGGTATGTGGCTGGGGTGTAAAGACTGGGTGAGCAGAAGTGATTAGCTCAGGTTGGGTGATGCATAGGAAGAGGCAGAGAGGCTCAGAGCTACTTTGTCTCCCAGCATCCAGAGGATGAGGACGCCTGTGGGGCTCGCTGGGTGAAATCCAAGTCCGGGTTAGAGAAGCAGCGGATAAATTGACCTGGATGGGGAGGATACTGGAGGAGCAGCGTTGGGGACAGGAGGGCAGGAAGGGGCTCAGGTCTGCTTTTGTTCCAGGGTCTGAGTGGACGCCTGGGCCTTTTTCGAATCATGCTTCTTGTGGCCAACTTCCTAGCCTGGTAATGGTAGTTACACAGCACTTAGTATTGTTACCATTGTTTCTCTTACCATTGTTTCATTAGCACTTAGTATTGTTACCATTGTTTCTCTAACCATTGTTTCTCTTACCATTGTTTCATCAGTAATTCTGATGTGTGTGTTCTTTCAGGAGGACTTATTTGGTTTAAATTGTCCTCTGAAAATAAGTCTCTTGTCTGTCAGAGATAGTGTGCAGGGGTTAAGGCATTCCCTTGCACCTAGACTACTCCCATTCTGGCTTTTTGGGTCACACCCAGCGATGCATAGTGGTTACTCCTGGCTCTGCACTCAGGAATTACCCCTGGAGGTGCTGAGGGGACCATATGGGATGCTGGGAATTGAACCCGGGTCGGCCTGTGCAAGGCAAACGTCCTACCCGCTCTGCTATTGCTCCACTCCCAGGACTTCTCCCGTTCTGTCACTGGCACACATTATTGACTCCCCACAAACAAAATTGTCTCCTAAAATGTGAGGAAGGTGATAGGGTAAGGAAGGCATGGATCTCTGAAAATTGTTTCAAAAAATTCATATTGTTTGTCTCTTATATGCAACTACAAGGACAAAAAGAGTTCTCTTTGCAAGATACATAGCTGGGTTTGGCCTCTCTTAAGAAACAAAATGGGAATTGTTTTTACAAATTTCAACAGCATGGGGGTATTATTTTAAATTAAGGCTACTGATGAAGTCTCAGTGTAGATCTGTCATAAGGAAGTGGTTCCATTTGTCTCAGAATATATAGTCAAGTAAGATGTAAGGATTAGAGATATCTAGTGAAAGGCAAGGGTATATTCTGTCTGACAGAGTGGGTGGTACCACCCCTGAAATGGGAAGGAAAATGATGCAGTAATCAAGATGGTTCTCATTATGACTAATGGCAGAACTCTCAGAGTGATATCCTGAAAGCAATAAAAAAGTTTTAAGTATGTGATTGCACATATAATATGGAAGTGGAAATAAGATTGTGGTATGTTGGGAATTATGAACATAATGTCTTTCATGCTGTATTTTTAAAACTAATAAAAGCTATTTCTTTTGAAGCTACACATCAAGCTTGTTGATAAAAAGACATATCTATGATGCTTATGATGAGTGATTTGACCAATGATAGAACCATAACTATTTTTTGTCTCTTATGCATACACCTCATTCAAACTATCTACTCAAAACGTTAAGTACAAGTAATGACTAACTAGAATTTACATGCATACTAATCCATAAAACATCCTCTCCAAAATGTTCTCTGCATAAAAAAATAGTATATATGTTATATATTATATGTAATGTATAGTTATAAGTGAAAACTAAGCTACATTATAGTTTAAGTTACTTGTTTACAATGGAATTAATGTTCTTTATTCTGACGTATATTTACCACATCACCGCCATAGTTCCCATGAGGATCCACCAATCCCCTTGTGATCCTTTTAGTCCACTTCATTACTTCTCCCACCTACTACTCACCTCCTGGTATTCCCAGTTCTGTAATCCAATAAACTGAATTTGTTATCAATTGCACTGCCTATACCCCTGCTTTATGTCTCATTTGTATGTTCTTATGCACTATAGATGTGAATGAGAAAGATACAAATATTTTTAAAGACAAAACTAATTGTAAGCACTGCTCCTGAATATTTGAATATATTTCATGTGAATGTCTGAATTTATTTTATTAGGATTATTTTCTATAAAAATCTTTACACAAAACCAGGGGCATGGGCTGAGTAGGTGGTGAAGATTTTGCCTTGATTGTGGCTAGGAGGGGTCCTGGTTTGCATCCCTAACATTGCATACAGGCCTGGAATAGCCCAGAAGGAACTTCCAGGAATGGCCCCATGAAACAAAAGAAAGAAGTCTTAATTTACAAATGAGAACCCATTGAATACAAAAGACTGTCTCAATGTTATAACAGAATAACAATAGGCTGTAACAGGGTTAGAAACATAGTATAGGGTTTAAGGCTCTTGCCTTAAATTACCCATAATTTAAAATAATGCCCCATGCTATTGAAATTTGTAAAAAAAATTCCCATTTTGTTTCTTAGAGGCCAAGAGTCTCTTGCAGTTGACCCTAGTTTGATTCAGATTGCCACTAAGTATGTCCCTGCATAAAAGGAATGACATATAAAATGCTATATGCTTAGGGCCTTAAAACTTCTCTTCATGAGAAGATATAAAGAATGCATTTCAGACAGAGAAAATATTTCTATCTAAAAGGAATTATAGATAAAATGCAAAGAATCAATGCTAGTGAAAATTGTATCATGCAATTTCTGAAATAATTTGCATGTGATAGCTTAGATTGTTACTTTCCCATTATATGAAATAGTCTCAGAGGTTATGGAGATGTTGCAGGGTGAGGGAATATACCTTGCATGCACAAGACCTAGCTTCTATCCCCAGAAACACTTGGCCTCCTGTCCAATGCTAGCTGTAGACCGAGAGGTCCCTAGTCACTAGGTGGAGTGTCACTGGGAGTGGCATCTGCAAAATTACAAAGGATAACCTGTAATGTGTGATATAAAGTAGGTGTTCTATGAGAGCTCAAAAGGTGGAAGAAGGTAAGACACTTTCAAATATTAATAAAATATGAGGACAACAAAAATACCAATTGGTTAGGTCACACTATCCATCTTGTTTAAAGGTCCAGAGTTGGTCTGATTTGGAAGAATAACTGAATATACTTATGGAAAAAAATTATTCGTATTTTTTTTTTTGCTAATGAGTTACTGTAGGCATTAGTGGCTTCATGTTAGACCTAGAAAGTTCTTTAACATCATAGAAGATAATTGGTTAACAAATGTAATTTGGTTGGACAGATGTAAGGAAGAGTGGAATGATCTACAAATTTTGCTTAGATAAATACTAACCACAATAATGAAGAGGTTACTATATCTGGAAATATATACATATAAAATTAGGTTGCCATATTAAGCATAAGTTAAATATTTTGGATATAAATTATTTAATATGAACATATAGGCATTATTCAATATCTTAGAATATATAGTATGTAATATAATAAAAAGGTGTAAGTTTTGTTTCATTTTTTTCAATGCATATATATTTTAAAGTAAAGATAATCTTAATTTTTTAATAAATTCACCTTTCTTTCCTTTGTCATTAAATGATCTTTTAAGGAATATATTAGCTATAGAATATTCCATATTTGCCTTGGATTCAATTCCTTCGTCCCTCTCAGAGAACCCAGCAAGCTAAGAAGAGTATCCCACCTGCACAGCAGAGCCTGGCAAGCTCCCCGTGGTATATTCGCTAGTGAAAAACAGTAACAACAAGTCTCACAATGGAGATGTTACTGGTCCCGCTCAAGCAAATTGATGAACAGGGAAGGACAGTGCTACAGACAGTGCTACAGAATATTCCATTATATATAATCATTTTAAAATTACTTAATCAGAATTTCTTATCTTTTATTTAATGAACACCATTTATTATTATTATTTTTTATTAATTTTTATTAGTGAAATACCATGAGGTACAGTTGTAGACTTACAAATTTTTGTGCTTGGGTTTCAATTATACAATGATCAAATACCCATCCCTCCACCAGTGCCCAATTTCCACCACCATGGATCCCAGTATCCCTCCCACCCCCATCCCCCACCATTTATTATTAACAAACTTTGTACTTAGTTGCAATATTTTCACAGAATAAGTTTCTAGAAATATGAAAACTTATTGGCAAGAAGCATTGTATAGCACTCATCAGAAATGCATCTTATGCTTATAATCACGGTTCATGAAATTATTTCAAAATATTTCTCTGGTAGGTATTCCTTTAATTATCTATTATATAGTGGTATATCTGGCACTATGTAGTAAGAAAAAATTACAATAACTATAATAGCTGCAGATTCTGGTTTTTTTTTTTTTTGGCCATCTACATGAACTCTTTAATAAAGTGTCTGTCTTTTTTTTAAATTTTTTTACTTTTTTATTTATTTAATCATTTTTTTATTAGTGAAACACCATAAGGTACATTTATAGACTTATAAATTTTTGTGTTTGGGTTTCAGTTATACAATGATCAAGTACCCATCCCTCCACCAGTGCCCATCCTCCCCCACCACAGGTCCTAGCATCCCTCCCACCCCCTATCCCTCTCTCCCCCGTCCCACCCTGCCGCTGTGGCAAGGCATTCCCCCTTGTTCTCTCTCTCTTCTTTTGGGTACTGTGTTTTGCCAGAGAGGCATTGAGTGGCAATCATGTTTGGTGTATAGACTACTTTTAATAGCTGCAGATTCTGAATAAGGACATGGAGAAGTGTCTTTAAGTGGAACAATTGGAGCTCACATTACTGTTGACAGCACCAGAAAATAAAGTAATAATTGTAGTGGAATAGTGAGAGCTTAAGTGTTCTGAGGTGGGTCAAAGGTGAGCCTTGAGTTCACAATCTAAGATGCTTGTGAATCCAAAGGTTTACTTAATTAGTAGTTTTGATAGAGAAAAATTCAAGTTTAAATGATTAATAATAGCACATAATGGGGGCATTTTTAATGTCCTTAAATGTTGAGTGTATACCGTGTAAATTCAAGCTCAATTAGTATTTCTCCACCTTGAAAATGCCCCAGTATCCCAGAGGTGCTCACTGAAGCCTCAGATTCTTGGTACACAGCCTTTAGCACTCGTACTTGAATGATTCTTGAGGCCGTGGTCATAGTGCTGAGCCAAGAATAAAGAACAGCAAGATTCAGGTAGTTAAAAAACCAATTTTTAAAATAGAACACCAAGACAAAGATAAATAAAAACATGTGTTTCCTAAAATGGGCAATATCTCCCTAGCCCCAGCCAATCTGCCTTCAGAGATACAGGAAAGGGCTGAAGAGGGCTGGGGGGAGGCAGTACTGGCTAGTGTGCAATTGTGGAGGCACTGAATTGTTCTTTTCTCAAAAGGAGAGGCCAGTAGGCCAAATGAGTTGGGAAACCTGTTAGGTTGACAGTTGCATACTTAGAAATAGTTGACCACATTGTGCACAAAATTCTAAGGTTTGGCTATCCTCTCATAGGGAGATAAGGTGCTATTCTCCCTTAAAAAGAATGAGTCTCTATGTAATGAAGACACAAGTATATGAAGAAGTAAAAGAGTATTTTTTCTGGTCAGAGAAATTTTTTAGATAGATTCTTCAAAATAAAGTGTCAAGATTATGTGCTTGTCATACGAGCATCTGATCTTCGATAAGAGGGCAAGAAAAGTGAAGTGGAGCAGGGAAAGCCTTTTTAACAAATTATGCTGGGAAAACTGGACGGCAACATGCAAAAAAATGGGCTCAGATCTCTGCCTAACTCCAGTTACAAAAGTAAGATCTAAGTGGATTAAAGACCTCAACATCAGACTGGAATCTATAAGATACATTGAGGAATAATAAATAAGGCCCTCCCGTTGATCGTCGATTTGCTCGAGCGGGCCCAGTAACGTCTCCATTGGAGACTTTGTTGTTACTGTGTCTGGCATATCGAATACTCTCGGTAGCTTGCCGGGCTCTCCGAGAGGGGCAGAGGAATCGAACTCGGGTCGGCCATGTTGGCCGCTTGTAAGGCGAACGCCCTACCCGCTGTGCTATGAGGAAAATGTTGGCAAAACCCTTCATGACATAGAAGCTAATGGTGTCTTCAAAGATACCACACCGCTGGCCAAGCAAGTGAAAACAGAGATAGACAAATGGGACTATCTTAAACTAAGAAGCTTCTGCACCTCGAAAGAAACAGTGACCAAAATACAAAGACAGTCTACAGAATGGGAAAGGGTATTCGCCAACTACACATCTGATGAGGGGTTAATTTCAAGGATATACAAAGTACTGGTTCAACTCCACAAAAAGAAAACATTCAATCCCATCAAAAAATGGGGAGATGAAATGAATAGAAACTTTCACAAAGAAGAAATCCGAATGGCTAAAAGGCACATGAGAAAATGTTTCACATCATTAATCAGGGAGATGCAGATCAAAACCACAATGAGATATCACTTCACAACACAGAGACTGACCCATATCCACAAGAACAAAAGCAACCGGTGCTGGCGAGGATGTGGTGAGAAAGGGACACTCCTTCACTGTTGGTGGGAATGCCGACTGGTTCAGCCCTTTTGGAAAACAGTATGGTTGATTCTCAAAAAATTAGAAATTGAGCTCCCATTTGATCCAGCAATACCACTCCTGGGAATATATCCCAGAGAGGCAAAAAAGTATAGTCGAAGTGACATTTGCAATTGCCTGTTTATTGCAGCACTCTTTACAATAGCCAGAATCTGTAAAAAACCTGAGTGCTCGAGAACAGATGACTGGTTAAAGAAACTTTGGTACATTTACACAATGGAGTACTATGTAGCTGTTAGAAAAGACGAAGTCACGAAATTCACATACAAGTGATACTACATGGAAAATATCATGTTAAGCGAAATGACTCAGAAAGAAAGGGATAGACATAGAAAGATTGAATTCATCTGGGGAATATAAAGTAACAAAATAGGAAACTAACATCCAAGAATGGCCGAGATTAGTACCAGGAATTCTACTCTATGACTTGGAGGCCAACCACACATACTAGGGAAAAGGGAGCTCAGATAAAGAGGGAAACACCAAATAAAGGTGTTGGGAGGACCCTCCCAGAATGGGAGAAGCATGTTGAAAGTAGACTATAGACCAAACATGATTGCCACTCAATGTTTCTTTTGCAAACCACAACTCCCAAAAGGAGAGAGAGAACAGAGGGGATTGCCCTGCCACAGAGCCAGGGTGGGATGGGGGGAATGGAGGGTGGGAGGGATACTGGGATGCATGGTGGTGGGAAGTGGGCACTGGTGGAGGGATGGTATTTTACATTATATAATTGAAACCCAAGCACAAAAATGTGTAAGTCTGAAACTGTACCTCATGATGTCTCACTATTAAAAAAATTTTTAATAAAAAAATAATTAAAAGAAAGATTATGTGCTTGTGAAATTATGTTCTAACCTAAGAAATACATTAGGAGAATTTATCAAATACTTCTTGGGTTTAAATTTACATGTTTATATGGATGTTTCTCAAAAACTAAAATTGAGCTCTCATTGGACCTAGAATTACCTTCTGGGCATATACCTCGGGGACCCAAAAACACACAGCAGAAATACCATCTGCACGCCTATGTTCATTGCAGCACTATTCACTAGAGCCAGAACCTGGAAACAACCTGAGTGCCCAAGAACAGAAGAACGGATAAACTATGGCACATCTTCACAATGGAATACTGTGCAGCAATCAGGAAAAATTAAATCATGAAATTTGCCTATAAATGAATGGAAATGAAGAATATCATTCTGAGTGAAATGAGTCAGAAGGAGGGGAACAGATATAGAATGACTGTATTCATTTATGGTGTATATATATTATAATATATATATATATATATAAAATAATACCCAAGTCCAGGGTGAAAAAAAAGAGGTTAGGAGGACTAGTCAATGGTTTTAACTAATCACAAGTGTGTGTGGAGCTGAAGTAAGATAGAGAAGAGACTAGTATGATAATAATATCTGGGAATGATCACACTGGACAATAGCTGAGGGCTAAAAGTAGGTTATTCTTGATAACCTATAAGTATAATTATTAGAAAACCACAATGCCCAAAAGGTGAGAGAAAGAGAAAGAGAGAGAGTTAGTGAGAGAGAGAGAGAGAGAGAGAGAGAGAGAGAGAGAAGAAAAGCACATTCCATAGAGGCAGATGGGGGTGGGGGTGATGGTAGGGAATCTGGGTACACTGGTGCTGGAAAATGAACACTGGTCAAGGAACAGGTGATGGAATACTGTGTGACAGAAATCCAATCATGAACAGCTATGTAATAGTCTATAGACTGAATAAGTTTTTAATTATACATTTATTATTAAATTTAAGTAACTATACTTTCATATAAATATTAACAATAATAGCTTTAATATTATAATTGATAATGTATGTTTCTCATAGCTTAAAATGCTATTGTATTCTTCTTTAACTAATACAATAAGTAGTCCAAGAATACTTAATCGAGCAAAGCTAATTTTTAGTAATGGTTGTATTGTTCTTGACAGTATAATTTCTGGCTGAAAGCAGAGAAAACCCTTTACTTGCAAATATTTTAAGGTGCTGTGAAGAAGAGAATTTGAGAATGCTAAATTATTAATCTAATTTTCAGGTTCATTCTCCTTAACATTTTTTGTTTCTAATTATTTTGTGATTCAGTCCATAAAATTTTATACCCTAAAATGGGTATAGTGGCCAGGAGTTTGCTTTTCACTACATCCATATATGATGTAATAAACATATATGTCAATGACAAATGTAGTATGTGAAAATAATTTCCTTAAGTAGCTAGTGACATATTTGTTTTCAATTGTCTAATTAGATTTATGAAGTCATATTATTCAAAGAAAATAGATTCTGCAATTACATTTTATAATGATGACAAAAATATTTAATTTCAGAGTAGAAATAATTCTGTAGCACTGTAGCACTGCCCTCACGTTGTTCATTGATTTGCTTGAGGGGGCAGAAATAATTCTATGACTTGTAAATGATAAATTACCAATTGGGATATAGTAATATATTTTTAGTCATAAAAATATATTACTAAAGAACTATCTGGACTTTTTCCAATGTTCTTATAAGGAAACTTTCACCAGCAATACTCATTAAAATATATGTAAAATATAGTTTCCTTCCCAAATCATTAGACTAAATTTTTACTCAGATATTTTGATATTTTCAAGTTTTCAGGTAGGGAGGTAGGGCATTTGCCTTGCATGCTGTTGACCCAGGTTCGATTCCCAGCATCCCATATGGTCCCCTGAACACTGCCAGAAGTGATTCCTGAGTGCATGAGCCAGGAGAAACCCCTGAGAATTGTCGAGTGTGATCCAAAAACCAATATACATGTATATGTACATAAATATATATGTATATATTTATTTATGTTTATGCTGTACTCTCCCACTAAAGTTTTAATGCATTTTAACTATTAAATTGATGCCTTTTTCCCACAATCCATTAGTTTCTTCCCTGGTAATTTTATTACTCGCTTTCCTCATATTTCATCTGCTTTCTGAGATTTGTTTCAGCCTGCAAACTATTCCTCAGTCATACTTGGGGAAATGAATGCTCTTGGCTCTACCACCACATTCATAAATATAAACAGGGGAGTTAATCTGGTCATAGTTTAAAAGGAAAGGTTGCTGATGTCTCTTGCTTATATCCCTCAACTGGATCATATAATAGGTTTTTACTGGATTAACAATTGAAAATCATAGGCCTCTTTTGATATAAAAAAAATCTCATTCATGCTAGTTTCAAAACTTTCCAATTTCCATCACTATCACTATCACTCCGTTTGTCATCGATTTGCTCCAGCGGGCACCAGTAACATCTCCATTTTTCCCTATCACATGCTAGTGTAGCCCGATGGCATATTGGACCATCATTGTTACTGTTTTTGGCATATCGAGTACACCATGGGTAGCTTGCCAGACTCAGCCGTGCAGGAGGGATACTCTCAGTAGCTTGCCAGGCTCTAGAAGACGGATGGAGGCTTTGGGGGCAGCTTCTAATCACCTTTACAGGTGTTCCTGTCAGGCATATATGTACCGGGCAAGATACTCTTGGTAGCCTGCCGGGTTTTCTGAGAACGAGAACTAGACAATAAGAGGTTGCAAGGCCACGAATGCGGCCGTGTGCTTCCGGGAGCTTCCAACTTAATAGTTTTTTTAAAAATATTTTAATATTAAAAATAGTTTTTAATAGTTTTTCAGTTTAATAGTTAAAATGTATTACAAGCTTTTGATTTCCATATCAAGTCTTAAAAACGTATTTCCTTAAATATGTTGTTATCTAAATATTCATTTAACGTTTTGTTGAATCTTTCTTTAAATTCTTAAAGGACATCTGTAAATAAAAAAAATGTCTTTGAGCTTTAGAGATCTTATTTTGGTAATTCTTTTTAGTCACCATAACTAGATTCATTTAACAATTACTCATTGAAGGTGTTAGTCTAATATGCTATTTACAAACTTTGCATCTGTCATAGAATCTAAAATGCCTAGCCTTTGTAAACTGTACTGAGTTTTACTCAGGTACTTATGAGGAAAATGGTGTTCACTTTTGGGGTCACACCTAGCCATATTCAGGTACCATATGTTAGTGCCAGGATTTAACTGGGGTCAGCTACAGAAAAGAGCCTTACCTTATGCACTGTTTTATTTTGCAGAAAGTTTTTAGAGAAGCAGTAAGTATAGATCTGTACTCATCAATCATATTTCTTTTGTTATATATTGTGTTTTAGATTTCATCTATCATTACAATGTAGGAGAGTCTGTATTTCTTATCCGAGACCACTCAAATTCCCTATAAGAATTAATAATTGTTCTGATTTCAGATACTGGATTTAACTTCCTCTAAAATATTGTAGGGGTAATTCTCATTAATTTGAATTATAGTATATTTCTATTTACAGATTTCAAAAGACTGTCAAGCAATGTTTATTGGAGGAAGGTATGTACTAAAATATCCCAGAATTATTGTGAAAAATATCAATGCTCTCTTGACTTTCTAGCCTCAAAAACTTAAAATACACATTTTTGTTTCTTGCACTCCCATGTGAAATGTCAGATTAAAACAGAACACTGTCAGAATACATTAATTTCATACAAAGCAAATGTATGTAACCTAAAGGTGTATTACAGGGTAATAAATAGAAAAATACTCTAAGAAGATTTAACAAGCATTAACACTAACAATCGTACATTAAAATAGAATCGTGAGAAATAGGTTACTCTGGAGCATGGGGTTTTCTCAGACGTATTTTGTATATCACATGGTTGGATGATTTTTCTCTAAAAATAGTGATTTTTTCAAACCATCCAAAACAGATAAGGAAATAAGAAAAATATAAAGCATATGCTCCATGTGAAATAAGTTATTTTATTGCACTGAAAATATATTACATACTTTCCTTGATATAGTTACTATGAAATTACTTCATGGTACTACTGGGAAAGAATTCTTTGTAATTTTCATAGCACCGAGTTTCAAGACATATTTTTATGTGAAAATTATACTGGGAGTAATAGTAATGTTTTATTTTAAGACAACATTAAAAAGACAGAAAAGTTTCTTATTTTAAAATAATTTTATTAATTTTAGTGGAAAAAATTGAATTTTCTTCTCCTCAAATGTAATTGAAAACAAATGTTTTAATTCTCGAGGATTTATAAGCTGACATAGTCTTTGAAGATAAGGAGATTAGGGGAAGAAGAGTGGAAACATTGATAATAATGTACCTACATCGATTTTGTATTATTTAAGATTGGAAGCAGAAATGGAGGTATTTTGCAAGTAAACAAAGCAAAACACTTTCTAAAACACTAGTCAGAGAATAAATAACTTTTCATATTTGACAAGAGGGGCATACTTTCTTTTCTTAATGAAAAATGAGTTGACAGTCACCTAAAAATTCATCAGTGATCTATTCTTTTTACATGTTCTTGTGAATTATTTACCCATGAAACCAGACCTAATGGTATACTAACCATTTCATTTTATAACAGGTAATTCTAAGAATTCAAATGTTACTTTCTACCATCAGGTAATTTTCCCTCTCAAATTTTTTCTCAATTATTTTATGTATGTTTATTGACAGATCAACATTTTGGAACTACTGCCACATGTATGTTCTTATAAAACTTCTGAAATTATGTCCTGTTTCCAAAATTCTCCATATGCCAAATCTCCAATGTATTTAACATCACATCTAATTATTTAAACTGATAGAGGACAGAGGACATGGAAAATTTAATTTAGTATATATTACAATTGCACTCTTCTTTTCAGAATTATAGTCACGCTATCATTATTTTCAAGGATGTGACTTTTTCTAATGGTGTTTGGCATTCTTTCCTGATTACAAGGTCCATTTTCTTACAGAGCATGCATAACCCTGAAACAGATTCTATTATAGAGAAGTTGTTTTAACATTGATCTAGAAGAATATTAAGCCCATTAAATGGTATAATTGTACTACATTACTCCAGAATATAGTTTAAAAATTCTATTAATATCATTACTCAAATGCTCTATGTTCCATAATAGAACAGAAGAAAAATTACAAGTTACTACATAGTCCAATTAGAATGTTATTAATTGCACTGCATTTCCTTTGCTTCTAAAATATTGCAGACACAAGTCACTGTTCTTAATTGACAATGTTACTTTCTTTTCATTGTATCGCAGTCAAAAACATCTGAGGAAAAATTCTAAATCATGTGTTTACCTGATTATGGATCATTATAATCATTGGGTGATGATTTACAGTATCTCTGATGATGAAAAAAAATAAGAGGACCTGGGTGGTATGCTATATAAATTCTCCCTATAAATAATTTTTCGGTTTTGTCTCAAAAGGTAAAGTGCAATGCTTGTGTGAAAACAAAGTCAGATAACAAAAATGATACAAACCACAACGAGATGTTTATGGGTAAAATAGGGGATTGAGGAGAGAGAGTAAGATTAATAACTGTATTCACAGTTTGAGGACTGATATGTAAACTATTCTGAAATAATAAATTTCATAAGGTTGATTTCATTATCAAAGTATAATTTTTTGGTATGTATAAAATTTAAAGTGACATTAAAGTGACATCTGTATAGACTACGTTAAGTTCATCATTAATTTATTTCTATCTTTACCATCTGTCTCATTTACCTACCTACTTCTTTTTTTTTAAATTTTTATTAGTGAAACACAATGAGGTACAGTTGTAGACTTAACAAATTTTTGTGCTGGGGTTTCAATTATACAGTGATCAAGTACCCATCCCTTCACCAGTGCCCATTTTCCACCACCACGGGTCCCACTATCCCTCCCACCCACCATCCCCTCCATCCCACCCTGCCTCTGTGGCAGGGCATTCCCTTTTGTTCTCTTTCTCCTTTTAGATGTAGTGGTTTGCAAAAGAGGCATTGAGTGGCAATCATGTTTGGTCTATCGTCTAATTTCAGCATGCTTCTCCCATCCTGGGAGGATCCTCCCAACACCCTTTATTTGGTGCTCCCTTCTCTATCTGAGCTCCCTTTTCCCCTAGCATGTGTGGCTGGCCTCCAGCCATGGAGCAAAATTCCTGGTACTAATCTTGGCCACTCTTGGGTATTAGTCTCCTACTTTGTTACTTTATGTTTCCCAGATGAAAGCAATCTTTCTATGCCTATCCCTCTCATTCTGACTCATTTCACTTAACATTATACTTTCCATTACCTACCTACTTCTTTAACTTAACTTTATCATAAAGTCTAATTCTTTTCAGTTAATTTCTTTATCTGCAACATGTGACCAAAATCATTTAGTATTTGTCTATAGTTGCTGCAAATATCATATTTCATAGGTAGGGTTCCTTTATATATGTAAATTATAACGTTTTCCAACAAATCACTTGATAATGGACACAAAATTTGTTCCCAAATCTTGGCAATTGTATGTTATAGCAGAGTGAATACTAGAGTACTTGGAACTCTTCAGAAACATGATTTTGCTATCTTTGTAGCATTAGCTAGAAATGGGATAAGAGGCTTATTAAAGTATTTTTGAAGAATTGCCACACTGTTTTCCATAGATACAGCAACTTCCATTCCTAACAACAGTATGCAGGGTTTTTTATTTTCTCCACATTCTTTATTATTGTTTTATTGTTATTTCTTTAAAAGAAAATGGTTGCTGTGTTTCATGTTTATATTTGTATATACAGATTCTCTTTTATGTTATTTCTTTTATATTTTGGTTATTAATATAAGATATGAAAATATCTTCTCCTATTCAGTAGGATGTCTTTTTATTTTAATGAATTTCTTTTAGCTGTCAAAAAAACTGTTTTAATTGGATTAAATCAAATTTTCTTTCGGGACACAACTCTAGGATCATAGTAATTTTAAAGGTCAATATCAAGGAGTACAACAGGGCATCTCATCTTGGGTATTGTGCATTGAATCTGGGTCAGCCACGTGCAAGGCAAAAGCCCTGCCCACTCTAATATCTGTCACACCTCAGGAATTATTTTTGTATGAGTTAGTCAAAAGATTTTCATTACTTTATTGTATAGTCATGCTTCCTTTGTTATAAATTAGTTGTCTATATTTATGTGGGTTTATTTTGAGACACTTAAATTTATTTCTTTGTTCTTTTTATTTCAATTATATATTAATTACAGATATTTAACTGTAATTAGTCGTAGCAAACTTTAATATACTTTGTCTATCTGGTACCAAGTTAAATTAAAGATAGTCATGATATAGTCAGTTATGTTTTATATTTGATTTGTTTTGGAACAGTAAATAATTTATATTTAAGATTTTGTTGACAGATTATAGATGAGACATGCTTTTCTTTTTATGATTTGTATGGGCTAAGTTTTATTTTAGCATTAAAAGTTTCATTGACACTTTCCCTCTGCATCCCCAAAATAGGTAATATATAATGTTAGGAACCATGTTAATAAGTAGTATAAAGACCAAATCAAAGATCACGGTCACGGTCCTCCCATTGTTCATCGATTTGCTCGAGCGGGCCCAGTAACGTCTCCATTGGAGACTTTTTTGTTACTGTGTTTGGCATACGAATACATCATGGGTAGCTTGCCAGGCTCTGCCATGCGGGCAAGATACTCTCGGTAGCTTGCCGGGCTCTCCGAGAGGGGCAGAGGAATCGAACTCGTGTCGGCCATGTTGGCTGCGTGCAAGGCAAACGCCCTATCACTGTGTTATCGCTCCAGCCCAAAGCTCTCGCTTAGGCAGCACATATACTAAAATCAAAGATAAATAATGAAAAAAAGAGGACATATTAGCAGAAATAAGTTTAGGGGGCCAGACAGATAGTATAGTTAGGGGACAAGGCATTAGTCTTGCACATAGTTGAACCAGATTTGATCCCTGGCAATATATATAAATTTGTTTGGTATGATAAAAATTCACATTTTATTTAGAATTAATAAGTGGGGCATTCTACCAAAAGTATAAAACAGTGATTGTAATAATACACATGTGAACTATAATATGTTTATTTGAACATAAAGATTCAAATTTTTATCGTTGTAAAGGTCAGCTCCTGGAAGAGAACAGTGCAGAGTCTCCTGCCCCTGTGCCTGGCTGTCCTCGCAGGGGCCCCTTGGAGGGTAGCAGGTTGAGTTTCCCTCCATGCCCCGACCAGGGCTCCAGCAGCCAAAGACCTCCAGAACCAGCCACCACCATGCTGAGACCACTCTCCACATGCACGAAGGTACCGGCAGAGGAACAAAGGCATGCAGGTCTTGGGGCTGAGATCTCCAAGCCTTCTTTGGATCGGGGCTGAGCATCCTCCACCCAGATCCTCCATATTCCAGTAGGCAGGGGTCACACCCACCAATTGGCCCCCTGGTGCTGTGTAATCCCATCAACGGCCAAGACCCAGAGACTATAAAACCCAGCTCCGGGAAGCGTGCAACATCTTATTATCTCATTCTTACTTTGGACAAAATGGTAGGCTACCGAATGTAACCTGCCCACACAGCAGAGTCTGGCAAACTTCCCATGGTGTACCCAATATGCCAAATACCTGTAACAATGATGAGTCTTATTCTCCTAACCCTGAAAGATCCTTTAATATGGAACATCTCAGGGCTAGGACGAAGGAGACGTTACTGGGGCCTGCTCGAGGCAATTGACTAACAACAGGATGGTCGTGATCATGAAAGGTCATCAAAGTCTTTCAAATGAATAGTGTAATAAAATAGAACATATAGTTAAGTGAGATTATAAACTTTTTTTGGATCACAGTTAATAGATACTTTGCATTTGATACTCTTTAAATATCTATGTAATAACTAATTCCTTTTGCAGTAAGAATTATACTGAAAGGATAATCTAATATTAGGGGTGCTTAGGGACAACATAGAAAGTCAGGTCAGCCTTTTGTAAGGCAAATGCCCTACCTACTTTTATATAGTTCTAGCCCCTATAATTAGTATTTTTAAAACATAGTCTATAATCTACATAAGTAACAAAATTAAGTAATTTGAGAGACTTTGTTTAAAGGATAGTAAATGATTCATAATATCCTAGGATACTCTGAACTTATTCTTAGTTTGGTAACAACTAAATTTCCTTACAAATAGTTAACTTTTATATGAACTTTCATATAATACTTATTATTAAATTTTAATTGCTAATACCTAAAATATTTCCTATTTTTGAGTTAAGAGGATGCAATAAACATAGCGCAGCTAGTTATGTAGCAAGGCCTGGGTTCAACTCCCTGATTGTGACCCTCTTGACTATACTAGACTATACATGGACAATCACAGATACGGTAGTCAGCTTTGCACCAAGGCATTAGCATCAATGCACAAGTGTGCACATACTGCTACCTGACTCCTTTGGGTCTGTAGGAAGAGAAATGGGAATGTACAGGGTCCTTCTTGGATCCATTAGATAGATCAGAACATAGGGTAAGCCATTGTCCCAATGATTGTGAAGACGGTATTGTAAGTGAAATCTCAGAAACTAGCACTGGGTTAGGAAAACCTGGGATATAATTCACAAATTCCTATAAATTCAGTGTGATTAAATTTGAAACTTCAAAACACCAGGGGAGCTAGTGATACATAACCCCCCCATACTTTTGTGAGATTTACTTGAAGGTTTTCACAGTAAGTATCAGACACAAATCCCGGGACTTTCAGCAGGGGAGAGGAAAAGAAACTACTTTGAAACACACTCGAGTATTTTGTTCTTAACAATGTTTGTTCACTGAGAAGCTAGTTTACCAAAGTCTAACCTGTTGGATTATTAAGTGTCAAACTGGTCCTAGAAATGAAAATAATTTCCAACTTTCTCTAATCAGAATAGAATTGGAAACATGTACTTCCAAGGCAGACTCCATACCTGATCCCACAACTCACCACTTTATGAAGAGCATACAAGAACTCATAGTTAGCAGAATGTAAATCCTGACGAAAATAAAATCAAGGGTTTAAAATATTATTTCTCCTATGTAGTTAGTGACTTAAGTTCAACTGTCAGAAGATTCTGAGCTCAACTATTTGTTCATAGAATTTTCAATAACACATTATGAAACTAACAGAATATCACCAGCCATGACATACAAAAGACATACCATATATATCATAATGCCACCAAGGTAGAAAGGGGAAATAAGAGATATATTTTGAATAATAATGGCTGATAATCACCCCATTTATGTTAGACATCAAATCATAGATTTCAGTAAGCTTAGAACATATCAATCAGGAACATTTACACCTGCCCTTAAATATATATAAAACTTAAACAAGAAGTTTAGAGAAAAATATCTGAAAGCAAGACACCTCATTTATAAAGGAACAAAAGTAGACATTTGACTTCCTTTTAAAAGTTGTGAGAGCAGGTACAGCGCAGTGAAACATTCATTTTGGAGAAATTCCCTACCCCTTGTGTTTTCAAATTATATTAGAGGTAAATAACTGGAAAATATACAGGAAATTATAAGGGAAGGTATACGGTTCTGCTTATTAATCAGATATACATTTCCCAAAATTGCAATTAATATTTTATACAAATATATATGAAAATGTCTATGTACATAGAAAAGTAAAGTGAATCATATAAATTATTATCAGGGACAGGAGAAATGAATTAGGATAATGATGAGGAAAGGAGTTGAAAAGGTAGGAACAAAAGTGGCATACAGAAAACAGTAGTGATAAATATAGCAGATATTAATATAATGATGACAGTAATTTTGAATGACCATGTTTTAAATCCACCTGTCACAACACAATTATCAACGTACATTCAAAAGTCCCATGTGTATGTTGCAAATCAAAACCAAAACTGTAAGTACTTTTAGTCTTAATTTTAACTTGTCTGTCCAGTCAAAACATGAAAACAAGACTAGAGGAGATGAAAAAATATTTTCAGAAGGAAATGTAAAAAATGGCAAACAGATACATTAAAAATATTCATCTCTGACTATGAGGGAAATGCAAATGCAAATGAAAACGAGATATCACTTTATATAGAAATAACAATGCCTAACATGAGTGGATAAAGAAATTGAGGTCTGTACACAAAAGAACAGCATTTGGCTATGAGAAAAGATTAAAATTTGGTTATTTGTAAGTTGGATGGAATTGGAGGGTGTCATGCTGAGTGAAGTCAGAAAGTATAAATTCCAGGGGCTCTCCCTCATGGATGTAGTATATAAAAAGCAAGAAAAGGGATTATACACACAGTCCCTGATAGAATCAAATCTTTATCTGGAACACTAGAACTGAGAATTGAGAGAGTAAGAAAGCATAATGGTGAAAGGATTTTGAAACAATGGTGGAGATATTGGTGTTGTAATATGAACTATAATTCACAAACATGAAAACAGGAGTAGAGGAGATAAACATTTTCCGGAGGAAAATATAAAAACGGCAAACAGATACATTAACAAAATTCATCTCTGAATGAATTAATCATTCATCTCTGATTGCCTAAACCACCATCGCCTCAATTAAAAATTAAAGTTTGAATTTTTTCACTTTGGAGAAGTCTGTATTCTCACTTAAATACATATCTATTTCTCTCTTCACACAATTCTAAATTTCTTTCAATAAAAACTTTTGCTTCAATAAAAAAACTAACTCATTTATAAAATTTCATGTTTTGGTCATACAGAGAAGGAAAGTAGCATTTTGAAATAATGCCAGAACATTCTCTTTAATATAAAGTCCTAGTCTTCCGGAAAAACAAGAAAACAAAAAGTGTATGGATACATTCAAAAACAAATCATGTTAATCCTAATATTATAAAAACATGAACAATTATTAATTTCAGACAGGGATGATATCAAAATTACAGAAACTATAATGGATGTAATTGGCATTCTGTAATTTTGTGGTCGGGCATTTGCCTTGCGCGCAGCCAGCCTGACCTAGCCAGGTTCGATTCCTCCGTCCCTCTCGTTCAGCCTGGCAAGCTACCGAGAGTATTCAATATGCCAAACACAGTAACAAGAAGTCTCATAATGGAGACGTTGCTGGGCCTGCTCGAGCAAATCAATGAACAACGGGAGGACAGATCTATATATGTGCCCAAAATTGTTAAACTTTGTGAGTCAAAATTTATAGCAAATAAAAGAAATAGGTGAACACACTATTAGAGTTGCAGACTTCAATACAATGCTCCTCTCTGTTTTTATTAATTTTTATTAGTGAAACACTATGAGGTACAGTTGTAGACTTAAAAAATTTTGTGCTTGGGTTTCAATTATACAATGATCAAATACCCATCCCTCCACCAGTGCCAATTTTCCACCACCATGGATCCCAGTAGCCCTCCCACCCCCATCCCCCCACAACCAACCCTGCCTCTGTGGCAGGGCATTCCCTTTTGTTCTTTCTCTCCTTTTGGGTGTTGTGGTCTACAAAAGGGGCATTGAGTGGCAATCATGTTCGGTCCATAGTCTACTTTCAACATGCATCTCCCAGCCTGGGAGGATCTTTCCAACACCCTTTATTTGGTGCTCCCTTCTCTATCTGAGCTGCCCTTTCCCTTAGAATGCCGACTGGCCTCTAAGCCATGGAGTAATCCTCCTGATACTGATATCGGCTATTCTTGGGTATTAATCTCATATTTTGTTACTTTATGTCTCCAGATGAATGCAATCATTTTATGTCTATCCCTGTCTTTCTGAATCATTTCACTTAGCATGATACTTTCCATGTAGTAACACTTCTATCTAAATTTCATGACTTCATTTTTTCTAACAGCTACATAGTACTCCATTGTATAGATGAACCAATGTTTCTTTAACCAGTCATCTGTTCTTGGGCACTCAGGTTTTTTCTAGATTCTGGCTATTGTAAAGAGTGCTGCAATGAACAAACAAGTGCAGATGTCACTTCGACTATACATTTTTTCCCAGGAGTGGCATTGCCGGGTCAAATGGGAGCTCAATTTCTAATTTTTTGAGAGTTGTCCATACTGTTTTCCAAACTGTATGCTGACTGGGCTGAACCAGTCAGCATTCCCACCAGCAGTGAAGGAGTGTCCTTTTCTCGCCACATCCGCACTAGCATTGGTTGCTTCTGTTCTTTTGTATGTGGGCCAGTCTCTGAGGTGTGAGAAGCTGTCTCATTGTGGTTTTGATCTGCATCTCCCTGATGATTAATGATGTAGAGCATTTTCTCATGTGCCTTTCTGCCATTCAGATTTCTTCTTTGAGAAAGTTTCTGTTCATTTCCTCGCCCCATTTTTTTATGGGGTTGGATGTTTTCTTCTTGTGGAGTTCAACCAGTACTTTATATATCCTTGATATCAACCCCTTGTCAGATGTGTATTCAGCGAATATCATTTCCCATTCTGTAGACTGTCTTTGTATTTTGGTCACTGTTTCTGTTGAGGTGCAGTAGATTCTTAGTTTAAGATAGCCCCATTTATCTATTCTCTGTTTTCCCTTGCTTGGCCAGTGGCGTGACATCTTTGAAGATACCATTAACTTCAATGTCATGGAGGTTTTTACCAACTTTGTCTTCAATGTATCTTATGGATTCCAGTCTGATGTTGAGGTATTTAATCCATTTTAATCTTACTTTTGTACCTGGTGTTAGGCAGAGTTCTGAGCCCACTTTTTTGCATGCAGTCATCCAGTTTTGCCAGCACAATATGGTAAAGAGGCTTTCCTTACTGCACTTCACATATATTGCTCCTTTATCAAATATTAGATGATCATATGATTGAGGGGAGATGTCAGTATATTCAACTCTGTTCCATTGGTCTGCAGCCCTGCCTTTGTTCCAGTACCATGCTGTTTGAATTATTAGTGCTTTGTAGTAGAGTTTGAAGTTAGGGAGGTTGATTCCTCCCATTTTCTTTTTCCCAAGAATTGCTTTAGCTATTCGTGGGGGCTTATTGTTCCATATGAATTTCAGGAATGTTTGTTCCATTTCTTTGAAGACTGTCATGGGTTTCCTTATAGGGATTGTATTAAATTTGTACAATGCTTTGGGGAGTATTGCCATTTTGACAATGTTAATTCTCCCAACCCATGAGCGGGGAATATCTTTCCATTTTCTCATGTCCTCTTTTATTTTCTGAAGTAGCGTTTTGTAGTTTTCTTTGTACAGGTCCTTTGCTTCCTTAGTTAAACTGATTCCTAGGTACTTGATTTTGAACGGAATTGTTTTTTTCATGTCACTTTCTTCTCTCTCACTGTGTGCATGTAAGAAAGCCATGGACTTTTGGGTATTGATTTTATAGCCTACAACTTTACTATACAAGTCTAGTGTTTCTAGGAGTTTCTTGGTAAAGATTATAGGGTTCTCTAAGTATAGTAGCATATCATCTGCAAATAGTGAGAGCTTGCTTTCTTCCTTTCCTTAATAATTTTTTCTTGCCTAATCGCTATTGCAAGTACTTCCAATACTATATTGAACAGCATTGGAGAGAGTGGGCATCCTTGTCTCATCCCTGATCTTAGAGGGAAGGCTCTCAGTTTGCCCTTTCTTTAATGATCAGACCCTTCAGCAGAGAGTCTGAGCAGGACACAGCTGAGCTCAGCACTTGAATATAACTGGCACGTACACATTACTCTATTCAACAGTGCAATACACATTTTCTTCAGAGAGAGAAACCATGAACTGGTTCAACCAAAAAATATACCTTGCCAAATTTAAGTCTTTGTTTTATATAAATCACATTGTCTCAACTCAAAATGGAATTTTCAGGGAGGGGCACTCCAAATAGCTGGGGGATGGATTGGGGGAAGAGCATGATTCACTGCATTCCAGGCCAGTTAGGCCAAGGTTCATTGGCAAGAGCAGAGGATGTCATATTCTCACCAGCTCTGCAGAGCCATGGATTACCTGGGGCGCAATGAATTTTGTTTCTAAGTTAAAGTGTAAGGGGCTCAAGGGGGAAACACTCAGACCACAGTATTAATTCAACTAAATTTTTACAGACCAAACATAATGACCTTTCTTTAATGATCAGACCCTTCAGCAGAGAGTCTGAGCAGGACACAGCTGAGCTCAGCACTTGAATATAACTGGCACGTACACATTACTCCATTCAAACCATATTGCTCAAAAGGGGAGAGGGAAGGAGAAAGGGAAGGAGGTGGGGAGGGGAGAGAGGAAAGGAGGGAGAGAGAGAGACAGATACAGAGAGAGAGACAGAGAGAGACAGATACAGAGAAAGAGACAGAGAGAGAAGAAAAAGTGCCTGACATAGAGGCAGGGTGGGGGTGGCAGGAGGAATATGGGGGATATTTATGGTGGGAAATCTTGTAGTGGGAGATGTACCCTGGTGGATGGATGGGTGTTGGAACATTGTATGAATGAAATTCCATTATGAAAACTTTGTAACTGTATCTCAAGACAATTCAATAATTTTTAAAAAGTACAATCTGAATAATAAGAAAATACATTTTAGAGGCAACTGCAAAGGGTTTTATATCTAAAATATGAAAATAGGGGCTGGATTGATAGCAAAGTGGATAGAACATTTGCCTTGCACATGGCTGACCGCGTTCGATTCCCAGCATCCCATATGGTCCCCCGCGCATTGTCTGAGTGCAGAGCCAGAATCAACCCCTGAGCATCACTGGGTGTGACCCAAAAAGCAATAAATAAATAAAATATAAAAATAAAATTCCTAAATCTCAAAAAAATAAAAACCAAAAAAACCTACAATCCATGTTGTATTCTGCCAAATGCAGGTATGAGGAAAACCTCTGGTATCACCTCCTCCCTGTATTTTCAATTAAGTGATCAACACAGTAAAATATAGACCGAAAGGTGTAGAGATAGAAACAAAGATCAGTTCAGCCTGGGTACATGTTGGAAGGCAGGGTATAACACAGAGATGCCAACAAATGTTTAGACTTCCCTCTATCCAGCAGTAGAAATTGGCAATCAGAGTCCTAAGGTTTTGTGTTGGAATGGGGGGTTGCGGGGGGCATGCTTGGAAATAATTCTTATGACTATTGGCATAGCCCCTGGACAGGCATCTAGAGGTCAAGTCTGAGGACACAGGACAGAAAATCCACTTTTGATCTCATAAGAGAGACACCTTGATCCATCTGGTCTTGGATTACTCAAGACACCTGGGACCATTTCTAATACTGTATTCATTCATAGTGCTTCCAGCTTCCACTTATTTTATAAGGAAGGCATCACATTTTTCACTGATGGCACAAATATATTTCTAAGAAGGATCCTCACTACCTTTGACTAGTATTGAGATGCGATCTAATGGGTCACCAAATTAATAGTTCCTATACTGCTCTCTTCCTGTGTGGTCTAAGGATAACTGATAACCTGAAATGGTTGGGATAGCATGGATTTTAGGAATAACACAGAGAAGGGAGAGTCTGTGGATCTCTGCCCTCTTTAACTTGTACTAGTAATCCCTTTGGAGGATTGAATTCCATTATACTGTGGTTCTCTCTCTCTCTTTTTTTTCTTTTTTGTCACTGAACATTCAGTTACCTTAAAGGGTGTGGGGTGGTGAGAATGTAAAGCAATGATGCCATACTGTGCTGATACCTAAGCTAGGATTGCATCCTGTAGCAGACAGACCCCAGAGCAGACAGCTGCCCAACTCAACACATAGTTGCTAGTATATCCTATTAAAGCAAAGCAATAGGTATTTGCCACAAGCAATGTAACAGAGATAAAACCCTGGAACAGAGTGCAAATACAATAAAAATCAATAACCTGTCTAGTAGTTAAAGCTGCAGTATTCAGTGAAATCAGAAAAATTTTAAAAATAAGATATAGAACAAAATAGAAAAGCTAGTAAATATATTCAAATAGAAATTATGTACATAAAATGAATTTTGCAAGGGAATATATGATATGGGGTGGTGGGAGGATTCTTTAGTGGTAAATAATGATAGTGCGTTATGAATAGTAGTGGTAAATATTTACTGAAAAGAACATAAAAATTTGTGAAATGTTCACTTTGATATTGCTATGTTACTATATCAAGAAAAATAACAGATTAGAAACATCACAGAAGAGAGAATAAAGGGTAAAAATCATATTCAGAGAAATAAAAATAAGAAACTCCATAATATGGAAAATGAAGTACATGTCCAATACAAGATATATAAAATAACAAAAACTCAAGATAACTGTATACTACAAACAGCTACAGAAAAACAAAAGGTAAGATTTTAACTGAAATCATGCAGACCTTAAATATTCCTAGCTATATATGGTTCAGATTTTTAAACTAGAAATACTCTAAACTGCATGATTTTTAGAGTCAAAATACATTTAATAGTTTTAAAGATAAATAAAAATTAAGGTAATTCATAATCACCAAATTAGAATATTAGCTCTATAATATTCAGAGTCTCATAAATAGAAACCACACCTAAAAGTACAAAAAGACGCCAAAACTGTAACTTGTGGGATGGAAGTAAGATAAAATTGTGATACCAAAATTACTTAACAGGCCAAAGATATAGAATTTAGGACCTGTAATACTCTGGACAATCTTAAATCAATATCTATAAAAGAAAGACTTAAAATGGAGAAGGAACTCAAACACTACTTAGAAATAATGCTAAAGTACAAGCGAGGAAAATATGCACAAAAATAAAAGAATGCCCAATGGAGAACAGACCTAAAATAATAAAATGTCAAACATATTTCAATAATTATTTTTATGTTAATGATTAAAAGTTCATCAATGAGAAATCAGAATGTCAGAATAGGTTCTAAAACATAATCCAATTCTCTTTTACCCCGCATACTGGAGAAACAATTTTCAAAATAAATAGAGGTTTAAAATTAAAGGTTGGAATGTAATTCCACAAACAAATGGTAACTTAATAAAAGTAAGATAGCTGTAATTATAATCAGTAACATATATTTCCAGCTAATAAAACATAACAAATAGGGACAGGCCTTATGGAATTTGGGCTTACATAAAACTTAATATATGCTTTTATAAAGTATTATATATATCATCATATATATATATACCAGTGAGGTAGCATGATAATAAAATAAGCAAATATTGATAGATAGTTCTAGCAACTCATAAATAGAAGATGAATTTAAGAACTCTATTATGAACACATGAAGTAAATATTAATATGAAAATAATAATTTAAATGATGAATTAGGATATTTATATATATTAAACATTTATAGGAACACATATAGAAAACCCTGAAGACTTCATTAAAAAGTTTCAGAAACAACAAAAACAAAGTGGCTGGTAGGAAAATCAATACATTAAAATCTATTGCATCCCTATACATAAATGATGAACAAGAAAAATCAAGAAAATGATCTCACTTGCAATTTAATCTACAGTGATAAATAAAAATTAAAATAAAAAAATTTATTTTAATTAATATTTTTAAGTAATCTTGGTTACAATTTAATATAAAATTAAAAAAATAAAAATAACATCTGAATTATTTTGTAAAGAAAAAGACAATGGAAATAGACATTATGAAGTCTTGAATAATACATAGCAAACTGAAATTCAGTATTGTCATTTGGAAAACTCACCATGATACTAGTGAACATTTTGTCATCTGCATGTTCTATAATACTTATTTCCAAGAAGATGCTCAAAAAAGTATTGGTAATTGCCACAAGTAATGTAACAGAGATAAAACCCTGGAACAGAGTGCAAATACAATAAAAATCAGTACCCTGCCTAGTAGTTAAATCTGTAGAGATTTGTATAAAGAAATACACTTAACAGTGTATACTGAAATTCTGTTCATAACATTATACATTTATTAAATAAAATATCTAACAATTTTCAGTGTTGATCACGAGACCTATACACAAACCATGGATTGATCTTAGTAAAATAATACAGATTGAAAATAATACTGCTCAACATCATATTGTTTAGATATTCATGAATATGTAATAAAAATAAAGTTCGAGGAATAAAGATAACTGATATTCATGATTGTGATTGCCTTGACTTAGGAGACAGGAAGATGCAAAAAAGAGAATGTAGGTTGATGGCAATATTTGAGTTCTTATATGTTGAGTTCTTATATCAAAGAAAAATTGTACCAGGCAGTAAGAAAGGCAACAGATTTTATTTGACACTAATACAACATAAGTCAAGACTATTGAATTAGGAAAGATTCTTCGAACTCAACTCCCTTGAAATAAACAGCCTGACTTAAGATGAGCTATACAGTAAGATATGAACTAGTGAATAATTTTCTGGGGCATTAGGGTGGAGATTAGTATGATTATTTCATCTGTGTTGACTAATTGTAATTTACTGAAGTTAGACTTCAACCTTCCCACAATATATAGTAGGCTTGATTACATTTCAAAGAGCAATGTATCAAGTATTTGAGAAAGACATATAAAAGGCTTTAAAGAAAGAAACTTACTTTTAAAAAAGGCAGAGTAAGAATTTACAATTAAAGTATTATAAAATGCTCTAAAAAATGTGTGAAGAGGCAAGAGCTCAGTAGCCAGAAATGACCATTCTATAGTATATTTAAGCTGAGGATAGTAGGTAAGGTTATGTTTATCCGGATATATCACATTTTATAAGATAAATATATAGATGAATTAAATGATAATTTGTAAACCACATATTTTGATTAGGTTAATACAATTTTGTGCATAATAGCACACACTATGGATATTATATTTGAACAAATTAACTATTTGAGTTAGATGCAGGTTGTTTTTAAAATTATAATTCATGTATACCAAATATATACAAATGGAGAAAATATCAACTTACATGTAATTTCACCATAAAAGGATATTTTTCTGTAGTCCAAATTGTTTCATCTTAAATATTTAGAAAACAATCTAAATTATTCACTGAAATTTTCAATATTTGCTGCCATAGGTGGAAAAGAATATTCATAGTCCTAACCTTTCTTATTAGTTCATATTTGTGATAACCCTTCCATATACAAATACTAAACATTAATTATTGAACTTAGATATGATTTGTATTTAGCAGTGATAATTCATATTTGGTTCACAAAATAATAACTTTTCCTTCTGCTTAAGTTACAAGCATTTAAACATTCATCTTAATTTTACTTCTCAATAATATTAGTCTGGATATTATTAGGGCTGGAGCAATAGCACAGTGGTAGGGCATTTGCCTTGCGCACAGCCAGCCCGGCTGAGCCGGATTCAATTCCTCTGCCCCTCTCTCAGAGTAGATATACTGTGATATATCGCCAGCAAGGCAAAGCCTGGCAAGCTCCCTGTGACGTATTCAATATGCCAAACACAGTAACAACAAGTCTCCAAAAATGGAGACGTTACTGGGATCACTCAAGCAAATTGATGAACAACGGGAGGACAGTGTGTGTTTTGTTTGGATATTATTAATATTGGGTTGGAGTGATAGCACAGTGATAGCACAGCAGGTAGGGTGTTTGCCTTGCATATGGCCGACCAGGGTTTGATTCCTCCATCCCTCTTGGAGATCCCGGCAAGGTACTGAGAGTATCCCGCCCGCACAGCAGTGCCTTGCAAGCGCTCATGGCATATTCAATATGCCAAAAACAATAACAAGTCTCACAATGGAGACGTTACTGGTCCTCGCTCGAGCAAATTGATGAACAATGGGAGGACAGTGCTACGGGCAGTGCTACAGTTTTTATTTGACTATTGTAAAACATATATATATATATATATATATATATATATATATATATAGTCTGGAGTGAGAGTATAGTGGTAGGGTGTTTGCCTTGCATGCGGCCTGAGTTCTGAGTTCTATTCCTTGCCCTTCTCGGATCATATATATATTTTATATTATATATATATATAAAACAAGGAAGTTTTCAATTTTCTCAGATTTTAATACTTATAAGGTTAATAGGCTATACCAAATATCGCTATAAACCAGTCTTTTTGCTCAGATAATATATAAACAGTAATTCTGTTTTTAGAATTTAGAATTAAGTTTTTCCCTGATTGTTTGATGGAATAGCAAACTATGTGACACAAATCAGAGTTTCTTAATCAACCAAAAGATTTGAGCAGTTGCAAATCTGGGTCTCCAAAAAAATCACTGTTTTCTTGTTATTTTTGGTAGGCTCTAATCCAAGTGATAGCTTTATTCTCTTAAGGATGGCTATTACAACAAAATTGATCATCATGTGATGATAAAAATAGTGTTGAGGTAGACTTCTCCAGCAGTGCTTGAGAAACATGTGTGATAAAATGTCATTAAAGACCCTGTAGTCCTTTTAATTTTATTTATTTATTTATTTATTTATTAGTGAAACACGATGAAGTACAGCTGTTGACCTTACAAGTTTTTGTGCTTGGGTTTCAGTTATACAATGATCAAGTACCCATCCCTCCACCAGTGCCCATTCTCCACCCCCAATGATCCCAGTAACCCTCGCACCCCTCCCATCCTCCCCAATTTTTCATTTTTTTTGAGCCACATATGGAGATGCTCAAGGGTTAATCTTGGCTCTGAACTCGGGGGAAGTGCTCTGGGGACCATTTAGGATGCTGGATATCAAACCTGGGTAAACTGCACGCAAGGCAAAGGTCTTACCCTACCAGTCATACTATTGTATTATATTGCTCTGTACCCGCCCCATCTCCACCCAATAGTCCCTTTTAAAAAAGTGTTTCAGATAGCGGAGCCATATATATCTGTCAAAATCATGCCTTTATGAGTTTAACCTATGGACTCTTATCTGAGTTTAACCTATGGAGTTCTCTTAGTTGTGACTAAAATCCAGGTTGACTTTTAAGAGAAAATATTCTATTTAAACAATGCTTGATGTTTATGTAAGTTTTTTTTTTAACTCCCGTATTATTCTACTACTCTTATTTTTATATCTGTAAAGTTTAGAAGTTTAAAGAGTCAAAACATGATGTCAAAGTTTTCTCAAAAATATGGGGCAATATAAGTGTGAATAAATATGACATAAATTTGAAATATTTTAATCAAGGTAAGAAATATTTGTGGAAATAGCTCTATGATAATGATTATAAAATATTGCCATACTTCTGTTAGCTAAGTCTTCTTCTATTTCCTTAAAATTAATACATGAAAGAATCCAAAACAAAAATATTTTTTTTATCATTTATTTATTGGATCACTGTGGGAAAAGTTACAAAGCTTTCAGGTTTAGGTCTCAGTCATGCAAATGTCAAACACATTTCCCTTTACCAATACTTATTTTTTACCACGAAGAACCCCAATAAAACCCCACCCCCCACCCCTCCCAGTGCCTGCGAGGCAGATGAATTCTAGTTGACATTCTATCTGCTTTGATTAGATTAATTGTTTCAATAAAAGATGCACCACTATTATTTAGAGTTTACCCCCCCCCCCCCATCAGACAAGCTGAAAAAGCATTGTGAGGTGATTTGCTTTCTACAGCTGGGTTCAGGAATTAAATGTTGGTTTTGGATTTCTGCTATTTTACTTAATAACCCTGGAAGTATTTCTACTGAAAGTCAGATAATTAAGAGATTTGTTTCTGTGCTCTGGAGTCGTGGCCATGCCAGAGAGCCGCTCGTGGGGGGCAACTGGTAACCTCGGTAGGGCGTGAAGGACGGACCAGAACGCCCCCCTACCCATGAGGTTTTAGTCGTCCCCAGCACCCAGCTCATACCTGCTCTCCACAAGGTTCCCATGCGGCCACCATCTTTCTTTCCAGAGAGGAGAGGGCAAATAGGGCAACACCCTTTCCCCTCCGGGCAGACATGGTGGCCTGGATTAACGCATAGTCCGTTCACTTTTCTGCTCCAAGCTGCTGGATTTTGCATTAAGTCCTTGTGCTTCTGGGGCCCTGGCCGTGCTGGAGAGCCGCTCGTCGGGGGCAACTGGTGGCCTCGGTAGGGTGTGAAGGACGGACCAGAACGCCCCCCTTCCCATGAGGTTTTAGTCGCCCCCACACCCCCAGCTCATACCTGCTCTCCACAAGGCTCCCATGTGGCCGCCATCTTTCTTTCCAGAGAGGAGAGGGCGAATGGGGCAATACCCTTTCCCCTCTGGGCAGACATGATGGCCTGGATTAACTCATAGTCCGTTCACTTTTCTGCTCCAAGCTGCTGGGTTCTGCATTAAGTCCTTGTGCTTCTGGGGCTGTGGCTGTGCTCCAACCTTAACTCTGATTTTCAGGGAGACACGTTGGGTGATTTACTTGCCATTGATCACTTTGTATATACAGAGATGTCTCGGCTCTTTTTGGAACCTGGTGTCTTCTCCAGGAGCTGTGGAGCCAGCCCTCCATGTGGCCCTTCTCTGCGGCTGTATACAAAAATATTTTTAACTTTGAAGTGCAACGAAGGTGTACACTTACACCTTGTTTTTAAAGAAAGGGTCTTAATACTTTGCATCACATGGGGCTCTGAAGAAAACTCACAATCAATTTATTCAGAGAAAATAGTAAAATATGTTAAAAGACTAGATTCAATTTAAATATTTGTTGAGAATACAGAGTAAGCAGAAGATGCAACTTTATCATCAATTTTCATGTATCTTGGAAAGATAACACACCTGGAAGAATTTTTCTTGGATGAAAGTATTTAGTTCACAATGTGAATTCAAGAAGAAAATAGACACATTTAGAAGGAGGAATGTGCTATCATCCAATTGGACTTTCAGAAACAGAAGGAGAAATCAACACAGGAAGGACAAATGCATCTTACAGCAATTAGCTGCAAAATGGCAGCAGCTGTTCGAGTTGGTGGATGATTGGAATTCTGAGAGGTCCAGATAGAAACATATGGTATAGTTCATCACAGAACCATTTAAAGCTATTATTGCTCTTGTAATATCTTTATGTTATTCAAAGGGAAAGTTAGGAAACACATAAATCTGCTCCCTCTGATACCAAGAATATGTTGTGATACAAGAGGCCATAGACATTCACTATTTCGAACCCAGGTTGTTCCATAATAGACAAAAGAAGTTTCATACACCATAAAAATCTCCAAAAAATTAATTTTAATAAAAATGTATAGCTATTTTAATAGTTCATCGAAGTTGCCTCTATGGCCATTTTTTATGTCAGATTAAAAATAAGAAAAATCACTGAACTTTTCAAGCACATCTTTTTAAGTATGTTTTCTAAAAAATAGAAATTCTGCATTTGGGACATGTAATTGGTGTCCATTAGCACATCCTACTTATTTGTGTGGGCCTATTATAATTTTAGCACTTAAAAAAGTGTTAATGGTGACATTTCAAAGCATTGGTTTCAAAGTATAAGGTTGATTTTATTTTTTAAAAAATAGAAAAGTACCCGTTTCTAATTTGTGTGAAAGATATATAAAATTATTTTTCATTAAAAGAAGAAAATTAAAATTACCATCTACCTCCACAAAGTGAATTTAATAAAAATTATTGTGTGTAATTAAATGGCATTGATGATAATTTTATGAGCATAACATTTAAAATGTGATCTTATTTAAAAGTATTTAAAATTGCACTTTAAACATAGGTCTGAGGATATCAAAGCTGGTCTATGGTATACATTCATTTTTGTTGGTTTATTTTTCTGTATATGCTTCAGTTGGAAAGTTAAGTCAGTTCTTCAACATTAAATTTAGAAATGGAATTTTTTAAGTTAGAGAATGGAATAATGGAGATTCTGAACTTTTTCTTTTTTAATTTTTTAGGTAAAGTTCAATCTTTGCAAGTTCACTGACTTCAAGTCACTATTAATCAGTCAACCACAGAATCTTAGGTTTCTTGAGTACAAAATTATGAAAATGATACTATTAGCCCCTAAGAGTTGCATAAAAGAACAACAATATATTCAAAGTTAGTTTTAATCTATAAAGGACTTTTAACATAATGCTTGCATCACAAAGTTAAATAAGAAATAAAATCTCCATAATTTGAGTAACAGATGTTTGGCTAATGAACTTTTGTGTCAATAGCTACTTTACCTAACTTACATGAAGGATATCTCTACAATATGAAGTTTTCTGAAGTTATAAAAACTTCTTGTAACATAGTATTCAAATATGTAGTTAAGTATACGTACATCTATATCTAAATTATCTTGCGGATGAAGAGATAGTACAGGAGTTCAGGTACTGGCCTTGTATTTGGCTACCACTGGTTCAATCCCTTGTACCACATAGGGACTTCAAGCCAGAAACAGTCCCTAAACATCATCACCAGGTGTGCCCTCCTATCTAGAATAAATAAATAGATACCAGTCTCTATTGCTGACTCACAGTCTACTTGAATTCTCCTACCCTTCTTAAAACTAAATTGATGAGTCAAGTTGGTAGGAGAGCTGAAAATATGGGAGTATTTGGTCAGCCTTCTGGTAAACCTTTGGGGAAGTCCTACAGGAAATCTAGAATGATACAGAGTATGGGGGTCTATGCTTTCCGGATTTAATGCAGGAGGCTTTTCTCTGTTTTCATGTTCTCAGAAGTGATTCTATTAATTTTCATGTATAAGCAATCATATAAAAATGTATTTTCGCTAGAAAGCCGGTTTTCAACCCCTGATCTGCACGGGACGGGCACAGAGGCCCAGCTCTGGGCAATAAAGCTGAACGGCTCCAATTCCAAACAGGTACAGCCCGCCCCCAAGGGCCTGGGTCCCTCTCTGGGCATGCGCAGCTAGATCCAGCTCCTAGAAAGCCGGTTTTCAACCCCTGATCTGCGCGGGACGGGCACGGAGGCCCAGCTCTGGGCAATAAAGCTGAACAGCTCCAATTCCAAACAGGAGACGTTCCCAACTCCTCGACCAGTGCCAGGGACTCTTTCCGGAGCCGAGGCCGCTAACGCGGCCACGAAATATTTTCCCACTACATATGCCGTAGGAACCATAAACTTCTTAGATGGAAACTTCTCTATTTTAGCTCAGCCACTAAAACACAGTAGCCAATAACTCATAAGCCTATCTTAACTCACACTGCATATCAAGCAGAATAGTAACAGTGAACGTGAAGAACTAAACCACACCTCTCACAATGGTAAAGCAACGCAAAAGCCCACCAAACTTTCATATTGAAGAGTCTAGCCCAGATGACACCAACAGTACTGTAGTGTTAGACAACGTCTCTGACAAGGAATTCAGAAGGGAGCTCCTTAGGATGCTTAGGGAATTAAAAGAAACAATGGAAAGCAATGTCAATAGAAGACAAGAGGATCTGAAGGCAGAAATGAGGAAAATGCAATCAGAAATGTCAGACCTGAAAAATCTCGTAGGCGAATTGAAAAGCTCAGTGGAAGGCCTCAGCAGCAGAGTAAGAGCTGCTGAGAACAGAATCAGTGAGCTCGAACATGAAGTTCAGAGACTCTCCAGAAAAGAGCAGAAAATGGAAAAGAGACTCACAATTCGGGAACAGATGGCAAGAGAAGATCGTGATGAAGCCAAGAGGGTAACATAAGAATTATTGGAGTCCCAGAGGGACAGGAAGAAAACCTTGATGAAGAAGAAACTGTCAAAGATATCATTGCTACAACGTTTCCAGAGCTGAAGAAAACTTGTGACCACATTCAGGAGGCCCGAAGGGTACCAGCTAAAGAAATCCGAATAAAAATACCCCAAGACACATTCTGATCAAAATGACCAAAACCTTAGACAGAGACAAAATTCTGAAAGCAGCAAGATCAAAGAAAGAAATCTCTTACAAAGGAGCATCCTTAAAATTCACAGCTGATTATTCTGATGAAACCCTCATGGCCCGAAAACAGTGGTGGGACATAGTGAAAAAACTCAATGAAATAAATGCCTCCCCAAAAATACTTTTCCCAGCAAGACTCTCATTCATAATAGAAGGAAAAACACACAGTTTCACAGACAAACAATAGCTCAGGAACTTCATAGACTCAAAACCATGGTTACAAGAACAACTAAATGGGCTACTTTAAGGCAAGAAAGGCCCCTCAGATACACCAAATTTTAACAGAACAATGGGACAAAATCCCATAACAATAATCTCTCTCAATGTCAATGGGCTAAACGCACCAATTAAAAGACATAGAGTGGCAGGATGGATTAGAAAATTGAACCCAACATTCTGCTGCCTGCAAGAAACACATCTCAATAGTCAAAGCAAACACAGACTCAGAGTCAAAGGCTGGAAAACAATCTTACAGGCAAACAGCTCCCATAAAAAAGCTGGGGTAGCCATCCTAATATCAGACCACATCAATCTCAGAGTGAAGAAGGTCATAAGAGACAGTGAAGGCCATTTCTTATTGATCAAAGGATCTGTACAACAGGAAGAACTTACAATAATAAATGTATATGCACCTAATGAGAGACCAGCAAAGTACTTAAAACAACTACTCACAGATTTGGAAAAAGACATCAATAGCAACACAATACTAGTGGGAGACTTCAACACTGCTTTGTCACCTCTTTATAGATCAACCAGACTCAGGCTTAGCAAGGACATACTTCATTTGAGGGAAACAATGGAAGAAAGGGACTTAGTAGATATATACAGGACACTTCATCCACAAAAAGCTGAATACACATTCTTTTCAAGCATACATGGTACATTCTCCAAGATAGACCACATGCTGAGCCACAAAACATGCCTCCACAAAATTAAGAAGATAGAGATTGTATGAACAATCTTCTCAGACCATAATGCACTGAAATTAGAAGTAAATCACACACAAAAACAGAAAACTAAATCAAACACCTGGAAATTAAACAGTGCACTATTGAACAATGAGTGGATCAGACAGGAAATCAAAGAGGAAATCAAAAGATTTCTAGAAACGAATGAAAATGAGAACACGAGTTACCAAAACTTATGAGACACAGCAAAAGCTGTGTTAAGAGGAGAGTTTATAGCTCTACAAGCATTCCTCAGGAAGGAGGAGCGAGCACACATAAGTAACCTAACCTCACAGCTTAAGAGCTTGGAGAAGGACCAAAAAAAGAAGCACAACCCGAACAGGAGAAAGGAAATAATAAAACTCAGAGCAGAGATTAACGAGATGGAAACCCAAAAAATGATCCGAAAGATCAATGAAACCAAGAGATGGTTCTTCGAGAAAATTAACAAGATCGATAAGCCTCTAGCAAAACTCACAAAGAAAGCGAGAGAGAAAACCCTAATAAACCGAATCAGAAATGAAAAGGGGGTCATTATAACAGAAACTACAGAAATCCAAAGGATCCTCAGGGAGTACATTGAGAAGCTTTATGCCAAGGAACATCAAATCCTCGAGGAAATGGATAAATTCCTAGACTCCTACAGACTCCCAAGGCTGAACAAAGAAGACCTGGAATACCTGAACAGACGTATCACCATCAAGGAAATTGAAATGGTAATAAAAAGTCTCCCAAAGCACAAAAGTAATGGCCCGGGTGGATTAACTAGTGAATACTTCCAAATGGTTAAAGAGGACTTAATCCCAGTGCTCTTTAAGCTTTTCCACGAAATTGAAATATCAAAAACACTTCCGAAGAGTTTCTACGAAGCAAATATCACACTGATACCAAAAGCAGACAGAGATACCACAAAGAAAGAGAATTACAGGCCGATATCCCTGATGAACACAGATGCAAAGATCCTCAACAAACTACTAGCAAATAGAATCCAACTACTCATCAAAAAGATCATACACCATGACCAAGTAGGATTTATCCCAGGGATGCAAGGATGGTTTAACATTCGAAAATCAATCAACATAATCCATCATATCAACAAAAGATAAGATAAAAAGCATATGATTATATCAATAGATGCAGAGAAAGCATTTGACAAGATCCAGCACCCCTTTATGATGAAAACCATAGCAAAAATGGGTATAGATGGGACCTTCCTCAACATAATTAAAGCCATCTACCACAAGCCTACAGCAAGCATCATCCTCAATGGGGAAAAACTGAGAGCCTTTCCTCTAAGATCAGGGACGAGACAGGGATGCCCACTCTCTCCACTGCTGTTCAATATAGTACTGGAAGTACTTGCAATAGCGATTAGGCAAGAAAAAGATATTAAGGGTATTCAGGTAGGAAAGGAAGAAATCAAGCTCTCACTATTCGCAGATGATATGATACTGTACTTAGAGAACTCAATAACCTCCAGCAAAAAACTGCTAGAAAAAATAGACTCGTATAGTAAAGTTTCAGGTTATAAAATCAATACCCAAAAGTCCATGGCTTTCCTATACGCAAACAGTGAGAGAGAAGAAAGCAACATGAAAAAAACAATCCCGTTCACAATTGTGCCCCAGAAAATCAAGTACCTAGGAATCAGCTTAACTAAGGAAGTAAAGGACCTGTACAGAGAAAACTACAAAACGCTACTTCAGGAAATAAAAGAGGACATGAGGAAATGGAAAGATATCCCCTGCTCATGGGTCGGGAGACTTAACATTGTCAAAATGGCAATACTACCGAAAGCATTGTATAAATTCAATGCAATCCCTATAAGGATACCCATGACATTCTTCAAAGAAATGGAGCAAACACTCCTGAAATTCATATGGAACAATAAGCCCCCACGAATAGCTAAAGCAATTCTTGGGAAAAAGAAAATGGGAGGAATCAACCTCCCGAACTTCAATCTGTACTACAAAGCAGTAATAATTAAAACAGCATGGTACTGGAACAAAGGCAGAACTGAAGACCAATGGAACAGGGTTGAATACACTGACATCTCCCCTCAATCATATGATCATCTAATCTTTGATAAAGGTGCAAGATATGTGAAGTGGAGTAAAGAAAGCCTCTTTAATAAATTGTGTTGGAATCACTGGACGGCTACATGCAAAAAAATAGGCTCAGAACTCTGCCTAACACCATGTGCAAAAGTAAGATCAAAATGGATTAAAGACCTCAACATCAGACCAGAAACCATATGGTACATTGAAGATAAAGTTGGCAAAACCCTCCATGACATTGAAGCTAATAGTATCTTCAAAGATGCCACGCCACTAGCCGAGCAAGTGAAAACAGAGATAGATAAATGGGACTATCTTAAACTAAGAAGCTTCTGCACCTCCAAAGAAACAGTGACCAAAATACAAAGACAGTCTACAGAATGGGAAAGGATATTCACCGAATACACATCTGACAAGGGGTTGATATCCAGGATATACAAAATACTGGTTAAACTCCACAAGAAGAAAACCTCCAACCCCATCCAAAAATGGGGCAATGAAATGAACAGAAACTTTCTTAAAGAAGAAATCCGAATGGCAAAAAAGCACATGAGAAAATGCTCTACATCATTAATCATCAGGGAGATGCAGATCAAAACCACAATGAGATATCATCTCACACCTCAGAGACTGGCCCTCATTCAAAAGAGCAAAAGCAACTGATGCTGGCGTGGATGTGGCAAGAAAGGGACACTCCTTCACTATTGGTGGGAATGTCGACTGGTTCAGCCCTTCTGGAAAACAGTATGGACGATTCTCAAAAAATTAGAAATTGAGCTCCCATTTGACCCAGCAATACCACTCCTGGGAATATATCCCAGAGAGGCAAAAATGTATAGTTGAAGTGACATCTGCACTTGTTTGTTCATAGCAGCACTCTTTACAATAGCCAGAAACTGGAAGAAACCTGAATGCCCAAGAACAGATGACTGGTTAAAGAAACTTTGGTACATTTACACAATGGAGTACTACGTAGCTGTTAGAAAAGATGAAGTCATGAAATTTACATACAAGTGGTACAATATGGAAAGTATCATGCTAAGCGAAATGAGTCAGAAAGAGAGGGATAGACATAGAATGATTGCATTCATCTGGGGGATATAAAGTAACAAAATATGAGATTAATAGCCAAGAATAGCTGAGATCAGCACCTGGAGGATTACTCCATAACTTAGAGGCCAGCTGGGTATCCTAGAGGAAAGGGCAGTTCAGATAGAGAAGGGAGCACCAAATAAAGGGTGTTTGGAGGATCCTCCCAGGAGGGGAGATGCATGTCGAAAGTAGACTATGGATTGAACATGTTTGCCACTCAATGCCTCTTTTGCAGACCACAACACCCAAAAGGAGAGAGAGAACACAGGGGATTGCCCTGCCACAGAGGCAGTGGGGGATGGGGGGATGGGGGAAAAATGTATTTTCTGTGAACCTTTGTGTTCACTGTTAGATTACCCCTAATAAAGTAGATTATAATTGGGCAGTTGTTTGATAGAATTAAGCACATGAATGTCAGAGCTGCAGTTTGTGTTGCTTACCCCACATTCAAGTGTGAGCCACTGTCGGTGCTCAATGCTTTTCAGTTTGTTAAATTTTAGTGACACCATCAAACAAAATTTAAAATTATCTCATTAAAAACAATCTATTTTTCTCTTTGATATATTTAAATTATGGGAAAAATGCAACTAAGTTTTTGTCACCAATTTCTTACACTAGTAATACATTATTTCTAAATTGTACCTCATTATATTTGATATTTATTCATATATATACATATGCAAGCTTACAAGTTATGATATAGAATCATACTAATATGTAGTTTAAATTACTGATCTGATTTGTTGTTTTGTGCTTTCCAAGTGATAGGAAGCCCAGGGTCCTCCTTGGTTGTTCTTAAACAACCAGTGCCCTGTAGAAGGTAGAAGCTGAGATGTTGGGGGGACTATGCAGTGACAGGGGCTGAACCAAGTTCTGTCTCACTGCTTTACACCTGTTTAACCTTAATGCTATTGCACATGTTAGTTCTAGGTGACTGAACCCCAAAATCAAAATAGCGTGTGTATAAAAATTTATAGGAAGCATTTTCCTCACATAAGTGACATGTCTGGACATTATTACAGTGTTTCAGGCAACTTCTATTCAAAGTATTTATCCAAGGAATCAAAAGAAAACAATGGCAAAATACACAGAAGTACGAAAAGCATATTTTTGAAAAATTTTAATGAGATTAAGAATTCAATAGATGATTTCATTAGCATGTTAGACATTTATACTCCACCAGCCTAGATAATCTAATGCTGCCATAGAAAACTTTAGACTGTAAGAGAAAAATGAAAATGAAATGGAATGATTAGTACCATGACATCTGAAGGTGCTTATTCCCTTTTATAAACAACCATTTTCCAAGAGTTCCTCTTCTCTTCACAGCAGGCCATCAAGGAGATTAACACAACTATCTGACTGGATGGGAGAATCAGAGACTTGGCCCTTGTGGATTGAGCAAAGGTTGGGGAAGAACAATCTGGTCATAGCCTGACCCTGAACTCCACAGAGAAAAGGACAAAGGCACTGTAAGACCCATGCCTTCTTGCCCAGTCAATCCTAAGGCAGCAAAGATGAGGCCCATCACACAGGCTGGGACTCCAGTTAGGATGCCGCCAGGAAAAACAACACAGTGACTTCAAGCAAACATCTATCCCTTCTGCCATCAGTCCTGGTGCCCTAAAGTGTCTCTGGAACTGAGACTCATGAAGGCCTAAGAGAGGGAAGACAGGTAGCAGTTGGCCAAGGAGTACTCCTACCTGTCCACCCCCACCACAACAGTGGTTCCCAACACCCACTCTAGTGTTTCCTTCTGTACAGTGACACAACAAGAACAAAGGCGCAGTGACAACAAAAAGCAACCATCAAAAATATAAATCCACAGCGCCACCTTCTGAACAAAAGAAAAAAAATATCCAATTACTAAACTGGAAACAAAGGGTCATAAAGCAAGAAGTGTTAGGTATTCCCAAAATGTAGATAAAAATTTATTGTAGAACTTTTTCTGTTTTGAGGTCACACCCGGTAGTCCTCAGTCTTGACTCTGTGTGCAGGGCTCATTCCTGGCAGAGCTCAAGGACCAGATGGAGTGCTAGTGTTGGAACCAGATTTGCCATTTGCCTAACCAAGACAGGACAGAAAATTTTCCTCAAGTTACTCAAAGCTTTAGTGTAACCAATACAAAGATGATTCTCCAGAAACTAAACATAAAATCAAAAACAACTTTATTTAAGGAATAATTCAAATTAGCTATCCTGAAGAAACACAAAAAACGTATAAAAAACCCAGAGACACAGTTTAATGAGAAGTGATTTATAAATAGATTGGATTAAAAAATACTAACAGTTTCAATGGTTGAAAAGCATTATAAACTAGATAAAATTGCTACAGGAAGCTCGAGAGATAAATAGTGGTTATATAGAATTGAATCATATGAATTAGCAGACTTAAGAGTACAAATATAGAAATTATTTAGGTAGAATATTGATAAATAAGATAAAAATAGCACAGCAGTAGGGCGTTTGCCTTGCACGCAGCCAGCCTGACTGAGCCGGGTTCGATTCGTCGGCCCCTCATGGAGAGCCTGGCAAACAACAAACAATATGTCACCCGCATGGCAGAGCCTGGCAAGCTACCCGTGACATATTCAATATGCCAAACACAGTAACTACAAGTCTCCAAAAAATGGAGACGTTATTGGGCCGACTCGAGCAAATCGATGAACAACGGGAGGACAGTGTTTGTTTGTTTGACCAAAGGAATGATCTACCTTTATTAGTAAATATAACATAATGATAATGGGTACCCCAGAGGGTGAACAGATTATGAAAGGAGCAGAGTGGTGTGTGTGTGTGTGTGTGTTTAATAAAATTAATGAAAACAGACGACATCCCCAAATCATACTTCTTATTGGAAAATGTATATGGAAGTAGTGGATATAAAGACATATATCTAAAAACATTAAATTTTATAATGCTATCCAGGGCAGGGTCATGACACAATGAGTGCTTCACTGCAGAAGCCCTGGATGTGATCACTGATACCACGTGGATTCCCAAGCATTACCAGGAGCAACCCTGATGACCTCTGAATGTGACCATGCCTTCACCAAAATTACCATCCAGAAATAGTCTACTCAGAAATCTCTCTCACATATGAAGGACAAATAAAGACCTTCTAATTCCAACAAAGTGAGTTCACTCTGACTAGATTTTGATTATAAAAATTATTGAAAGGTGTTCCAACATACAAAATACAAATTTGAAAAAAGGGAATAGATAAACAATATTAGAGATCTCCAACTCTATATAAACCTGATATTATACCCTAAATTAAAGAATGTAATTTAATGGGAAATAAATATCAAAAATAAACATTGATGCCTTTAGTTTTTGATGCTCTCACTAATAAAGAAATAAATTGTGAAGAAAAATGCTTACAAGAGATGATAGAAAGAATAAGATTTCAATAGGCAAATGTTTTTGAGATTACTTGAGATTAATTTGAGATTATTTGAGAATATTTGAGGTTAAAAACTTTTCATACAAATACCCTGCAGAAAACAAAAGTTTGCAATAGGGGTTAAAAAAAAATGAACTAAAAAAAAACTAAAATAGAAATCTGAAAAAAATTATAAAATTACACCAAATGAAATGACAGAGAAATATAAAGAAAAAGAAAACTTTAAATATTGAAAATTAAAATAGAAAATGATAGAAGCCCTCATATATCAATAGTCACTAATATACCCAATATAGAATAAAATATTTTCTATAGCACAGCAGGTAGGGTGTTTTCCTTGCATGCAGCCGACCCTGGTTCAATTCCTCTGTTCCTCTTGGAGAGCCTGGCAAGCTACCAAGAGTATCCCGCCCGCATGGCAGAGCCTGGCAAGCTCCTCGTTACATATTTGATATGCCAAAAACAGTAACAACAAGTCTCACAATGGAGACGTTACTGGTGTCCACTTGAGCAAATCGATGATCAATGGGGAGAATAGTGCTACAGTGCTACAGAGTATAGAATAAACATCAAAAAATAAAATGATAAAAGACGTGTATATCAATAGTGATTAAAATCACTACAACTCAGACTGACTAGGTGAATTTTATCCACAAGAACAAAAGCAACCAGTGCTGGCGCGGATGTGGTGAGAAAGGGACACTCCTTCACTGTTGGTGGGAATGCTGACTGGTTCAGCCCTTTTGGAAAACAGTATGGATGATTCTCAAGAAATTGGAAATTGAGCTCCCATTTGACCCAGCAATACCACTCCTGGGAATATATCCCAGAGAGGCAAAAAAGTATAGCTGAAGTGACATCTGCAATTGTCTGTTTATTGCAGCACTCTTTACAATAGCCAGAATCTGGCAAAAACCTGAGTGCCCGAGAACAGATGACTGGTTGAAGAAACTCTGGCACATTTACACAATGGAGTACTATGTAGCTGTTAGAAAAGACGAAGTCATGAAGTTTACATACAAGTAGTACTACATGGAAAGTATCATGTTAAGCGAAATGACTCAGAAAGAAAGGGATAGACATAGAAAGATTGCATTCATCTGGGGAACATAAAGTAACAAAATAGGAAACTAACACCCAAGTATGGCAAAGATTAGTACCAAGAATTTTACTCAATGACCCGGAGGACAACCACACATGTTAGGGGAAGGGGGAGCTCAGAAAGAGAAGGGAACACCAAATAAAGGGAGGATCTGCCCACGATGGGAGAGCATGCTGAGGGTAGACTGTTGACCAAGCATGATTGCCACTCAATGCCTCTTTTGCAGACCATGGCACTCAAAAGGAGAGAGAGGGAAATGCCCTGCCACAGAGGCAGGTGGGATGGGGGCTGGGGGGGGGAGGGGATGCTGGGATCCGTGGTGGTGGGAAATGCGCACTGGTGGAGGGATGGGTGTTTGATCATTGTATAATCGAACCCCAAGCACAAAAATGTATAAGTCTACAACTGTACCTCATGGTGCCTCACTATTAAAAAATAAATAAATATTAAAAAAACTCAACAAGACAAAAAAATAAAAATAAATAAATAAAAAACAAAATTCAACTATATTCTATCGACTATATTAGAGATAAAGATGCATTTTATCTCTAATGATAACTGCAGGCATAAGGTGAAGAGATAGAAAATGGTTTACCAGGTGGACACCAACTTCAAAAGTCAGGGACAGCTATATGAAGATAAAAGAACTTTCAAACAAAAGGGACAAAAATAAAATATATGATGATGAAGTCACTACATTAAAAGAGAACACTATCATGTATGTTTCCAACTTCTCATAACCACATACATAAAACATAAATAGACACAAAGGAGGATATTGATGGTGATTGGGTTTAATAACAGGTCTAACAATGAATGCATTTGCAAACTTATAAACAAAAACATGCCTTTGGGGCTGGAGATATAGTACAGTGGGTAGGGCCTTTGTCTTGCCTGTGGCATTCTAGGTTTAATCTTTGGCACCCCAGGTGGTTCCCTACACACTGCTAAGAGTATCTCCAAGCACAGCCACCTGTGGCCAGAAAACAAAAAATAGATCAGATGGATAAATACAGAATATTTCACTGCTGTTTACAAAGATCTAACTCAGGTTGGCTGTGTGCCGGTTGGCAAAGTGCAAGCTCTTTACCCATTGTATTATCTGTTCAAACTTAACAACGATCTTTATACCTAATGGCATTAGAAATAAAAAATAAAGAAAAAAGAGAATTAAAAGTCAGAAGGAAGGTAATAATATAAATTGGAATTAAATAGAAATGAAAAGATGATACAGAAAGATGAAAGAAACCAAAGTGGATTTTTTGGGATGGGGGAGGGAAGGAGGAAGGGAAAGAGGGAGGGGGAGAGAGAGGGAGAGCGAGAGAAGAGAGAGATCTTGACCTTAAATAGCAAAAGAAAAAAAAGAAATCAAATGAAACATGGTAAAGCCAATTAAAAAGGCCTAAAAAGATTATGTGCAAAAATGCAACAGTCTAGAAGAAATTCATCCAAGAGTAAGAAATATATGATGTGTGAGCAGGTACTCTGAGTACAACTAGGACTGCCTCCCCAGTCCTCAATGAACAAAATTAAAACTAATGGCTATATTTACTTAAAATAACATTCTGATTTAGTGTGATCCCTTCAAAATTGCAATGGTATTCTTCACAGAAACAGAATAAAGTAATCTGAAATTTATTAGGTCCATGAAAAAGGCCGAACAATCAAATCTTGTCAAAATAAAACAAAAATGGTATCAGCACTGTATCCTATTCTGACTTCAAGCTATAGACATACATCCCTTACCCTAGAGAAACAAATGAGTTGTTTATGGAGCACAAATTCAAGGCTGACTTAAGAGATAAAATTGGAAATGCAATTGGAATAAAACTACATAATGATAAATGTGAAAAATAAGTGAAGAAACAACTTTTTCTAATATTCTGAATCAAGCAAAAATGCCACTGAATACTAAGAATGAACACTTTTAAGAAAAACAAAGTAAACTGAACTTTGTTTAATTTTAGTCACCAGAAAATGTAAGGAAGCTACAGAGTTCTATAAGAAGAAAAACAGCCTTTTGGGGGGAAGGTTGAGGAAGATGAAAATACAACAATAAACCTGTGAATATTTTCCTGAACATTAAGGCAATTGGCAGAATGAATGAAAACAGGTTTACTAACATTCTGCATGATCAAATGTCCCACATAACAACTTATCAGAATGCATTCCCATACTGGGCTGGAGCGATAGCACAGCGGGTAGGGCGTTCGCCTTACAAGCGGCCAACATGGCCGACCCGAGTTCGATTCCTCCGCCCCTCTCGGAGAGCCCGGCAAGCTACCGAGAGTATTCGATATGCCAGACACAGTAACAATAAAGTCTCCAATGGAGACGTTACTGGGCCCGCTCGAGCAATGATAAACCATCTTGTAAAATTCACCTCATTTCTCTTTTTAAAGATATTGGTATTAAAAAATAATTAAATGACTTACACACGATTTCTAGAAGGTAAGAAATTATTTCCATGTAAAACTCTCAGAAAACAAATTTCAAAATTCCAAACTACTAATTGAAATGTCATGCTTTCCCTCATTTCTATAATGTCACCAAATTATGGCATGGGTGACTGCTATGCCTGACCACATTATTTCTTTATGATATTATTAATTTAATACTACAAATACATTTCCCCAAATTTATATTCACCTTATATCATATTATACTTGCATAATATAAATCCCAACAGTAGAGAGATCCCAATGTTTACAGGAATAAGAACATACAGGGATCAAGAATGAAACCTATGAGCACTGCCTATTCTACCAAAATAGTCTTTTGTCCCCTCCTTAAATTAAAAAGAAACTAAGCAAGCTGCAAGAATGAGTTATTGGATTAAATGCTTGACAGAGTGAATTATCTCATTTTGTGTGACAATACTTCTCCACATTTACAACTTCATTATCTTCTACCCACTGATTCCATAGTTCTGCATGAGTAGCTACAGAGAACATTAGCACTTATGTCACTATCAGAATAATACCAAACATAATTTGGCAAAAGAAGATAGGACATTTTCATTCAGGAAATTGTTCTTAAATGTTGCCTCATTTTGTGTATGATATTATAGCTTCCTGTGGTGAAATCATATGCACTCCCTTATAAGAACATGCACACTATCATGAATCCCACAATTATAAGTATCAAGTAGTTTAATCTCTTAAGGGCAATAAAGCAAAAACTGTTCTTGTTACAAGTTGTAAATATATTAATTTATTATCCCTTTCAAGCTTTAAAATATCACTCTAATTACTAAATGAAAATATAGTAATTTATCAAACATGGACTGGAGATTTTCTTTATTCAGTATTACCTCGAGAAACATGGAGAGCAGTAATGCTAATATTTTAAACACTGAGTAGGGACATCTAGCTATGCACTATGGGAATGTAAATATGAAAATAGAATAATAATTAACAATATACTGTAAATGGACCCAAAGTGTGAGTTTGATGCCTTTGTGGTAATTATGGGAGAAAATGTGAATTAAAGTTGACCCTGTTGAAGAGGAAATCATGCTGTTTGCTGTAATGTGGGGCATATCAAATTGAGTGCAGTAAGTCAGAGGGAAGATGAGTACAGGATGACCATTTGGCCATTTGGCCAGCAGAGCATAACTAAGACAGGGGAATGGAAAGTAGCAAATGATGGCAAATCATTGATCCTGGATTACACTACTGAGAATGCCAAGAAAGAGAAACGTGGCAGGGAAATAATTAGTCTGACTAGAAGTAATAGTGGGGGATCTTGGATACAGAAGTAGTCAAATTTAAAACAGTGTGACTTTGCTAAGGAGGAGAGTTGGGAAAGGGAGTGACCTTGGTACATTGGTGGAAGCTGCTGATACAGGTGATGAATGCAGAATTGAAACATTATGAGTCGGGGACAAATATTGACAGAATTCTAAATCACAGTGAGTCCCAAGATAAATAAGTGAATAACAACAGCACTCTGAATCCATGCTACGGAATCTTAATAATAGGATATTAATAATAGGAAAAAATCACAAATGTTTATTTAAAGGTAAAAGGTAAAGGTAAAGGCCCTCCCGTTGATCGTCGATTTGCTCGAGCGGGCCCAGTAACGTCTCCATTGGAGACTTTGTTGTTACTGTGTTTGGCATATCGAATACTCTCGGTAGCTTGCCGGGCTCTCCGAGAGGGGCTGGAGTGATAGCACAGCGGTAGGGTGTTCGCCTTACACACAGCCAACATGACCGACCCGAGTTCGATTCCTCCGCCCCTCTCGGAGAGCCCGGCAAGCTACTGAGAGTATTCGATATGCCAGACACAGTAACAACAAAGTCTCCAATGGAGCAGTTACTGGGCCCGCTCGAGCAAATGTTTATTTATTACCATTAAATGGTAAAAACTTAAAACAAAATTGTACTGTTTATAAATGGAGAATAAAACCAAAAAGAGCAAACTGGATTCTTTAGTTAGAAGTAAACAAATAGGAAAACTCAAGAGTTAATCTGTAAAGATTTTTAGGGTTAGAGGTTTATATAACAAAGAACAGGACTTTTCATTTAGTCATGATCAATAGCAACTAGAAGCCACTCTGGTTCTACTTTTGATGGGAAGTTAAGGAGGAAACAAGGGTGAGAAAGATAAAGGTGAGGGTTAAGGTGTTTGCTTAGCATACTGCATACCCTGATTTGATCCCCACTACCTCTTGTTCCCCTAAGTATTACCAAGTGCATCCCTGGAGGCACCCAGCAGTGCTGCCTGTGGTCTAGAGGCCTCTGAGCACTGCCTTTAGAGCTAGCTAATTCCAGGTACGCAATCGCTCAAGCAGCACCTTCAGCCCTGTAATGGAACCAATTGCCCAGTTGACCAAGAACTGCTGATGGACACCTCGGCCTCCTTGCACCATCTGGAAGGCCTAACCTCCCCGAAACTAAGGAAATTTAAAATCCAATTTTTAAGTAATTCTACCCATTAAATTCTGAAATGATTAATTCTGAAAAGAGATTGACAGCTTGATACTGACCCAGGTGGGAAATCTAATTCTAGATTGTGTGTACCTAGTGATTTGAATGAACATATTCTTGATTTTTAATTGAATATTTCAAGTATTCCATATGAATGCATTGGTGGGGAGAATGAAAGTAGAATACTTTTGGTTCAATACTTAGGTCTTGGAAATAGTAGATACAGTGCCATTCTTTTCTGTCATGCCATGATTAAAATAGTGATTTGAAACACTGAATTAAACCTTTATACACACACACATATTATATAAAATTCTCACTTGCCCTATTCATTCATAGAAAAACTACTAACTGAGCATTTTACTCTGGTATGTTAACTGCTTATTTAAGTACAATTTTGAATATAGTTACGTCCCTTAGGCTGATAGAAGTGGTTGATTTCTGTAAAGTAGTATATAAATAAAATTATGAGGACATGTTAATGGTTACAAAAATTAAGAACCAAGCAAACTACAAAATGAAGAGAATGGTTCACATGTCTTGAGCAGCAGGCTGATTCTCTGAAATGGTAGTTCTCAAAGCATGCTTGATCCTTTTTTCAGAGTGGGAATCTTTAGAAATCCTCAGCAAACCCCTGGACCACTCACAGTGGTACTTGATCCATGAGGCTTATGGATTAAATGCTGTTTGAACCCTCTGTAGAGCCCAAATGGTAAGCCCCAGGGTCACACTGGCAGGGTTCCAGAGCTGCAGGGCATCAGGATGTGAGCATAGCAGTCTCTGGCCACTGGGTTATCTTTCTGACCACACAAGGGAAGTTTTAAACAATAGGAAGAAGCTAGCCATGTGACAACTGAGACAAAAAATTGCCAGTCTGTAGGACAAAATGTACCATGGCAAAAAACTTTGTACACTCCTGGAGTACTTGACCAGCAGGTAGGTAAGGGCAGCATTCATAACAGAAGCACAGAAAGCTGTCCACTGTGGTGTAATGGGTAACAATCCACATCCCTGAGATATGAGGAGGAAGAAAAATGTAGATTATACAATCTGACCATCTAAGTAACTTATAAGAATGTGGAAATGTAAAGTCACAAATTTTTGAAGCAACTTAAGAAATGTATCCTATAAAAGTAAATGAAGGATTGTCTTCAAATTTCTGTAAAATACATTAATATAAAGTATATGATAAACTCATAAACTCACACAAAAGATTTCCAACTTGAATATCTAGAGACAATGTATAGGCATTTTAGTTGGAGATTTTGTGTTACTATACAGAGAATGCTGTAGTTGTTTTGAGGTGTCCAAAGACCAAATGAAGTGCTTAGGAAATTTTCCTTTTGTGTTACACTGTATGAATACTTGATAATATTCCCTAGCCAGGAGTTGGACTGCATTTTGCATTTTCTATCTTGCCACCCAAAATAAATCTTCCGTTTTATCAGTATACCTATAAGAAACTGATTAATAAAAATTGCATTATAATCAAGGTGACATTCTCTACTTAATAATAAGCATAGTGTTTGCTTCAGCAACACATATACTAAATTTTGAATGATACAGAAAAGTTTAGCTTGGCCTTGCACAGAATGCTATGCAAATTCGTGAAGCATCACAGATTTTCAAAAATGAATAAAATAAATATAGTGTTAACAACAAAATCCTTAACTCAAAGTTCAGAATACATCCCCATAGGTTCTGCAAATCCATATATATTTTTTTACATGCAGAAGACATTAATGTAGATGTACAGAATTAAATTTATTCTACAAATAAACTTATGCAAAGACATAAACACTCAAATGTAATAGAATAATACCAACTTTATTGAGGACTAGATAGCAAAGAGACTAACCATAATAAAATTATAGGTACTATTTCAGTAAAAATAGAGATAATGTAACTTAAAATGTTCTTGTTTGTTCAGTGACACCCAAGTTTTTAATATCTAGCAGAAACAGGCCTTGAATGTTTTGAAAAATCTCTTATATCTTTGCTTGATCCTTTGCCAATCCCATTCTTTTGAGGTTTGAACATTTCTATAGAAATCATAAATATATTTGAAAATATATCCTAACAAGTATTTTGGATATGTTCCAATTAATTCTCTCAATGAATATTTCTAGTGACATTGATTGTGTTTTTAAATAGATGTATATTATATCTAATTTGGCCTTTTGGGGTCTTTAACATTACTTTCTCTAAATTCATCCAAGTGATGAGCTATAAACTTGGATTTTATTACCAATAACAAAAGGTAAAGGTAAAGGTAAAGGCCCTCCCGTTGATCGTCGATTTGCTCGAGCGGGCCCAGTAACGTCTCCATTGGAGACTTTGTTGTTACTGTGTCTGGCATATCGAATACTCTCGGTAGCTTGCCGGGCTCTCCGAGAGGGGCGGAGGAATCAAACTCGGGTCGGCCATGTTGGCCGCTTGTAAGGCGAACGCCCTACCCGCTGCGCTATCGCTCCAGCAATAACAAAATGAGTAGCTAAAAATATGAGAAAAATTTCTTATGATGCTGCATTTCTTATAAACCATAGCAACTCATGAATCTGTCTATTCCTCTTCCACTCATCACAAAACACTTCTCTTCTACTCTCCTTCCTGTCTCCACAGTTTGAATGGGTAAAATCAAGTTGTCAGTGACTTTTTCCATGCTAAATCCATAATACTTTTGAATTCTCATTCTTGCTGTAGTCTGAGAAATAAAGGTAAAGGTAAAGGCCCTCCCGTTGTTCATTGATTTGCTCGAGCGGGCCCAGTAACGTCTCCATTGGAGACTTTGTTGTTACCATGTCTGGCATATCGAATACGTCACGGGGAGCTTGCCAGGCTCTGCCGTGCGGGCGAGATACTCTCGGTAGCTTGCCGGGCTCTCCGAGAGGGGCGGAGGAATCGAACTCAGGTCAGCCATGTTGGCTGCGTGCAAGGTAAATGCCCTACCGCTGTGCTATCGCTCCAGCCTGAGAAGTACTTGATAAAATTTTTCATTCTTTAGAATATTCAAACTTGAATTTTGTAATTATCCTTCTGGTTTCTGAATTTCATGACCACACAAATAAATGACTGACATATTCAGTGTGCTTTACTGAGAGAGGTCCTTATTTTTTCTGTAGCAGGATAGTCTTATTTGCCTCACTTTGTCATCATGTTTTCCAATAAAACCAAAGTAAATACTTTAATATAAAAATTTTTATATGAATAAATTAAAAATTATATTTAAGCTTCTTAAGTTTTCAATATTTAGAAAACAAGTACAGTACATACCTAACTAATAATACCTATTTGACCAATAGAACTTTTCCTGGATTCAGAAACACCAAGTAAAGAAGATACTATCGAATCTTTACTTCATTAACTATCAATTAATATTTCATTTTATCATAATGAAAATATCAGAAGCATTTTACCAATACTTTCAAATAATCCAACAAAGACATTCCTGGAAAACAATGTATTATGCAAAATTATGCAGGGTAAAAGAGCATAAAGGTAAAAGGTAAAGGCCCTCCCGTTGATCATCGATTTGCTCGAGCGGGCCCAGTAACGTCTCCATTGGAGACTTTGTTGTTACTGTGTCTGGCATATCGAATACTCTCGGTAGCTTGCCGGGCTCTCCGAGAGGGGCGGAGGAATCGAACTCGGGTCGGCCATGTTGGCCGCTTGTAAGGCGAACGCCCTACCCGCTGTGCTATCGCTCCAGCCATAAATTAATTTAAAAAAATAGAATGGTAAACTAGATACTCATTTTCTTGGTTCTTCATCCTTTTCACAGAGGAAACTTTTAATTTTTATTATATGTAATTTCACAATTTTCGGTTTAATATATTCTGCTTTTGGCATCAAGTTTAAGAAGCTTTGCATAGCCCTGGAATATTTTAGTGTGGTATTTAAAAGTTTTAGCTCCCTCTGGAAAGCAAGATGGCAGCCGCCTCAGAGCTCTTTGGAAAGCCGGTCGTGAAGGGCGACTGAAACCTCATGGGAAGGAGGGCATTCCTGGCTTGTCCTTCATGCCCTACCGAGGTCACGAGTTGCCCCCAATGAGCGGCTCTCTGGCACGACCATGGCTCCAGAAGCACAAGGACTTAATGCAAACCCCGGCAGCTTGCAGTAGAAAAGTGAATGAACTATGTGTTAATCCATGCCACCATGCCTACCTGGAAGGGAAAGAGTGTTGCTCCCGTCTGCCTTTTTCCTTCCGGAAAGCAAGGTGGCAGCCGCCTCGGAACTCTTTGGAAAGCCAGGTATGAGCCAGTCATGATGGGGCAACTGGAGTCTCATGGGAAAGGGGGCATTCCCAGCTCGTCCTTCACACTCTTCCAATGTCACGAGTTGCCCCCCACAAGCGACTCTCCGGCACCACCATGGCTCTAGAGCCACAGAGACCAATCTTATAATTATCTGACTCTTGGCAGAAATACTTCCAGGCTTAATAAGTAAAATATCAGAAATCCAAAATCACGCGGCCGCAATAGCGGCCCCACAACATCATTTGCTCCTTGTAACCAGCTGTAGAAAACAAATTATTTCAAAATGCCTTTCAGCAGGTCTGATTTTGGGGTGTAAACTCTAAATAATAGTGGTGCATCTTGTGTTGAAACAACGAATCTAATCAAAGTAGATAGAGTGTTAACTAGAATTCATCTGCTTCACAGGCATTGGGAGGGTTGGGAGCGGGGTTATATTGAGGTTCTTGGTGATGAAGAATAAGTACTGCTGAAGGAAAATGTGTTTGATGATTGCATGACTGAGACTTAAACCTGAAAGCTTTGTAACTTTTCCCACAGTGATTCAATAAATAAATAAATATATTAATAAAAATAAAAGTTCTTTTTTTTCAAAAAAGCAAAAGCTCAGCATTTATTAAACATATCAATAAGATAATCACCTCCTAGCCAGACTAAGTGGGAAACAAATGCATATCCCTAGTACCAGGATTGAGAGGCAGATTGCGACTGATATTAATGCTATTTTTTTGAAAAAATAAAAGCATATTATTCTGAGTAGCCTAGTAAAGTAACCTGGTAATCTAGTAAAGAAGTTTAAGTTTGTAGTATAAAACATCATCAGATCCAAAAGTTCTCTTTTGTAAAAAAATTGAACTTTTAGGATGTTCATGATTTTCATGTATATTGCCAACTAAAAATACTGTTGTAATAAGATGCTGTGGTAATTTGATATAGTAGCTTCAGATAGTTGAAAACCAAAATTACTGTGCTGTAAAATAAATCTCATGTTATGAAAAAATTAAAAAAATTAAAAAATAAAAGTTTTAGCTCCCTTTCTTCTGTCATTTATTTTGAAGTAACTTTTTCATGTAAAGAGAGTATTTATATCATTTACATCATTGTTAACAGGGCCAAAGCAATAGCACAGTGGGCAGACTGCTTGCCTTGTAAATTGCTGACCTGAGTTCGATTCCCCAGGACCAATATTGTTCCCTGCTCTCTACCAGGCGTGGTACCTGAGCACAGAAATAGAAGCAAACCCTGAGCAACACTAGGTGGGGTCACAAAAATCATAATTCACTTAGTTTCCTATGACTGTACAAATTATCCAGCAACACATGTTTTAAAAGCTGTATGGGGGGCCAGAGCAATAGGGGGTGTTTGTCTTCCATGTGGCCAACTTGGGTTTGATTCCTGGGATCCCAGATGGTCCCCCAAGCACTGCCAGGAGTGATGCCTGAGTGCTAGGAATAACCCCTGACCCAAAAAGCCAATGAGGAAAAAAAAAAGCTGTATTTCCTCATGAATGCTTTTTATAAATACCGTATAAAGTTAGCTGGGCTGACTTACATAAATTTAAGTCTTGGTTCTCTATTCTTTGCTGTGATCAGTTTATTTAATATTCCATTAATGATTCTGTTACCTCTTGAAATTATATGACAAGTTATTAACTCTTCTTTTTAATTCAGTTCAATGAATTGTTTTGTTAATTTTCCTTAAGAATACCTTTTTGACCAATGGATTATAAATTGATTATTTAGAAATGTTTTTTCAAGTGTTTGGAAATATTACTGCTATATTTCTGATATTGATTTTTAGTTTGATTATACTGTGTTTGGAGAAAAGAATTGTATAGTTTAAATCATTTTAGGCCTTTGAGATTTATTTTATAGCCCTAGATATATTCTATCTTTGGATATGCCCAACACACACTCAAAAATAATGATAACCACCTATATGCTAAAACACCGATTCAAATATTTTGTTATTTATTTTCTAAAATTTTATCTAATCACCGTGAGAAATTTACAAGCTTTCATGTTTGGGTTACAATCACACAATGATCAAACACCCATCCCTTCACCAGTGCACATTCCCACCACTAATCTCTCCAGTATACCCCCCCTTCCCCACCCGTCCCCTTCCTCCATGGCAGACAATATTCCCCATACTCTCTCTCTACTTTTGGGCCTTATGCAGACAATGAGAACTTATCATGTTTGGTCCATTATCTACTTTCAGCACACATCTCCCATACTGATTCCTCCAGCCATCAATTTCTTAGTGATTCCTTCTCTATTCCAGCTGCCCTCTCCCCTCTGCTCATGAGGCAGGCTTCCAGCTATGGAGCAATCCTCCTGGCCCTTGTATCTACTGCCCTAAATATATAGCTGTCAAATTTTGTTTGTTTGATTTTGGTCATACTCACTAGTGCTTGAGGATCACCCTTAGTGGTGCTTGGAGGACTATTGGTGGTGCCAGGGGTCCAACCTGCGGTTGACTGCCAGTAAAACAAGCATATTACCCCCAGGAGTGTCTCTCCAGCCCAGTTGTGAGTTTCTAATATATCCTTGATGACTGTTCAATTGTTCTATCCATTGATATTTGAGTGCTTACATCTTCAACTACAAGTTTGGGCATTTCTTTCATCAGGTATCAACTTGGGATTTATATGATTATGAATTCTGTTAGGAACATTATAGGGATGCTAGTTTTAGAATATTGACCCTTTAATTTTATTCTTACAACTTTTCAATATATATATACTGAATTTTCTTTTCTGTGAAAACCAGGGGACTTAGTCACGTCATGTCCAGGGTCTTGGCTAGACCTCGTTATTTCTCTCCACCTTGATTTTATACAGAATAATACAGATTAGGTTTTCTTCTGTTCACTGCCTTGATACTAATTTATAGTTCTCACCCTATATCATGAGAGTCAGAAGAATTTAATGTGAATATTTATAAAAATTCCTTCATATATTGCTCTAATAAATTATTAAACACAAAACTTTATTTTAATAAGTACATTTCTGGAAACATAGCTTTCATTCTGTAATCTTCCAAATATACTAACTTCTAAAAATTATAGTAATTCTCACAGTTTTGATTATGTTTAAATTTTGTTATTAAAATTTTAGTTATTCACAGTCTGTGATTATTACTTGAGCTTGAAATATTTTTATTTCTAAATTTTCCTTTTACTCAAGGTTTATAATGCCTATGTTCCTCATCTTTCAGATTTAAATAACTAAGTATCACAAAGAAGCCATAAGAGTATCTGAAAGATGACACACCTTTATGCTAGCATTTTTGTTATATTTTTCTAGCAAGATACAATTTTCACTTAGTATTATAAGACTTGAAATCCCTAACTGACTTTATTTTTCACAAATGACCTTATTCCCACAACTCTTCATGCTAACGCTGTAATTCTACTACTGTTCCTAATGGGCCTAAGACATACTGATTCCAACTTATAGACTTTGCCATAAAAATATAGCCAGACACTTATTCAATCAGTATGATTTGTGCAGTAGAGAAGCAAACATATAAACACAAGCACATACATACTCATGCAAATCAATACACAAAAACAACAATGAAAATTCCATCATAGATATTCATAGGGCCAGTTGTTCTTCTGGCAGAAGCAAGGGATCTAGCAGTCATTCCAGGAAACCATAACTTCATATTACATATCTACCCATTTCCCTGGAACATACTGGTGCACTGTTCTCTTTTTTAAAAAATTTTTTCTGCCCACTCTCCATGAGGGAGGAGTTGGCTTCTTCTCTCGGATCCCACTGAAGCATATTAAAAACTGTAAATTCTGTATTAGGAAAGAAATTATACAGTGAAGAACTAATTGTCACTAAATTATTGATGCTAAATTTAAAAAAAACAATGAAATAAGAGTGATTAATTGAAATTTAACCATTCACTCTTTGTGATTTGCATAGATATTAACTAAGTTGGAAATGTCATGGGTTAAACATAGCTGAACATGGGATGAATGCAGTTGGTTATATTTTTTTATTCCCTACTTTAATCTCACTAAAACTATAGTAAAAGACCTATTTTAAGGCAGAAACAATATTGTGTCAAAAAGAATGATAAAATGAATGAATTATATTTCAAAAAATTTTGAAGTCAGGAGTATAGATGAAGTAGTTAGGAAATTATACTGAAAAGTACATTTAAATTATAGTGAGTATAACACAAAGTATCTCACTCTCTCACCCACTTCTAAGAATGTTCCAGAAAACTACCAGAAAAAAAGAAGTCTTTAGAGAAATAGTCCTTTAAAAATTTAAAAGCAAATAGAAATAATTAGCGTTCCTCAACACATGGCAAATTTCCAGCAGAGGTCAAAACCCTATTCCAACATATTAAATCCTAATTATAAAATATGAATATGAAAGCAAATTATAGAAACAGGATTAAAACTACTGGAATCAAGGAAAAACGTTGAAAAATATGCTTTTATCATATATATGGCAAAGTCTGATAAGCTACCATGACATATTTGATATGCCAAACACAGTAACAAGCCTCACAATGGAGACATTACTGGGACCGCTTGAACAAATCGAATAAACAATGGGAGGACAGTGACAGTGACATGTAATTATATATAAAGACATCATTATATTTTATGTAATATATAATATGTTATAGACCTATCAGAAGAAACCCTCCATGCCTGAAGGGCATTACATATGTTTATACATAGCATATATAATCACCTTCGTTTTCTCAATAAAAAAAACATAGGTGAGACATTACTGAAATAAACAATGGACTCTACTAAAAAAAGAATAAAAAAAAACCCTTTTAATAAATAAGTGGCAGCAAAATAAAAAAAATTCTTGGAACCTCTTCCAGTTCATCCCCAACAGAGTGCCTGGCTTTCTCCTTCCCCAGGTCAGTCATTATTTGAACCCGGGACTCCGATGACCTTGCACACGCACCCCAGGCATCCTCTAGGACTCTGAGTCGCCCTTTGTTCCTGAGCCTCTTCTTGTTTGTCCCCAACACGACGACTGGCTTTCACCTCCCCCAGGTTGTATCGCCCCCCACACACACACACCAGATACCTGTAGGGGGCGTGGCCTCTGCAGAAGTGGGCCTGGCCTAATTTTGGGCCAACTGCTGCTCACGTGGCCGCAGGTAATTACTCATACCCAGCAATCTCATGTAACATCTCAGTCTCCATACCACCACACCAACATGAAGAAACAATGCAAAACCCCACCGCAAGGAGAAGACCATGAAAAGAGAACAGAAGCCTCATTAGGTGTTACTCACTTACTAAGGGAGCTCTTTGATAAAGAAATCAGATATGAAGTAGTGAAGAAGTTCAATGAACTCAATGAAGCAGTGAGACAGATATCCAGTAAATTAAAGGAGGACATGAAAGGAACAGTCGAGAAAACACAGGAAGAAATGAGAGCAGAAATTGGAAAGATATGCACAGAAATGTCACAAATGAAAGAATAGATAAGTGAAATAAAAAACTCAGTCTGTGCCCTCAAGAGTAGAATGGCTACAGCTGAAGAATCAGTGAGCTGGAAGAGGAGCTGCAGGAAGCCTACAGGCAGTAACAAACAATGGCAAGAGAACTTGAAATAGCTCTAGAGCAAATCAGAGTCCTAGGAGATGATACCAATAGGAACAACATTAGAATCATTGGAGTACCAGAAGGTCAGGGAAAGAGTTCCAATGAATAAGCCATGCTTAAACAAATTATTGCTGAAAAATTCCCAGAGATAGACAATGCCGGCATCCAGATTCAAGGAGCCTGAAGGGTGCCAGCAAAAAGAGACCTTAACAAAAACACTCCAAAGCATATCATAGTTAGAATGATAAATGCAATGGATAGAGACACAATACTGCAAGCAGCAAGATCAAAGAAGGAAATCACATAAAAAGGAGTACCCATTAGATTCACAAGCAGACCTATCAGAGGAAACCCTCCATGCCTGAAGGCATTGGTGGGATATGGTGAAAAAACTCACTGAAATGAACGCTTCACTAAGAATACATTATCCAACTAAACTCTCACTCAAATTTGAAGGAACGGAACACTATTTTCTGGATAAGGAACATCTCAGAAATTTTATAAACTCAAAGCCAAACTTAAAAGAAGGGTAAAACAGGTGTCCTCTCAGACCCTGGAACAAAAGCAGACCTGAGCCCCATCCTGCCTGCCGGCCCCTTACACTGCTCCGCCGGTCTCCTCCTCATCCAGTCTTTACACCCCAGACACACACCAGGTACCCGTGGGGGTGTGGACACTTTAAAGTGGGCCTGGTTTTTAAAGTGGGCATGGTTTTAGAAGTGGGTGTGGCCTAATTTTCAGCAGCCTCAAGTAGTTTACTCATACCAAGACATCTACTCCCTACACCTACACACCAACATGAAGAAACAATGCAAATCCCCGCCGCAGGGAGAGGACGATGAAATGAGCCCAGAAGCCTCAGTAAGTGGCAGCAACCTAAGGGACCTCTCTGAGAAAGAATTCAGATATGAAGTCATGAAGATGTTCAATCAACTCAATGAAACAGACAGATATCCAGTAAATTGAAGGAGGACATGAAAGAAACAATCGGTTGCACAATCGACAAAATACAGGAAGAAATGAGAGCGGAAATTAGAAAGCTGTGCATAGAAATGGCACGAATTAAAGATTCCATAGATGAAATCAAAAACTCAGTCTCTGCGCTCAAAAATAGAATGACCACAGCAGAGGAAAGAATCAGTGAGCTGGAAGATCAGTTGCACCAAGCCAACAGGCAACAACAAACAGTGGGAAAGGACCTCAAAATAGTTCTACAGAGAATGAGAGTCCTAGGAGACGATTCCAAAAGAAACAACATTAGAATCATTGGACTACCAGTAGCTCAGGGAAACAATCCCAATGGAAAAACCAGGGTTAAACAAATCATTGCTGAGAAATTCCCAGAGCTCCACAATATAGCCATTCAGATTCAAGGAGCCTGAAAGGTGCCAGCTAAAAGAGACCCTAACAAAAACACTCCAAGACATATTATAGTTAGAATGATTGATGCAGCTGATAGAGACACAATACTGCAAGCAGCAAGGGCAAAGAAGGAAATCACATACAAAGGAGCACCCCTTAGATTCACAGCAGACCTATCAGAGGAGACCCTTCAAACCTGAAGGCAGTGGCGAGATATAGTGAAAAAACTCACTGAAATGAATGCTTCACCAAGAATACTCTGTGGCTAAACTCGCACTCAAAATCAAAGGAATGGTACACTATTTTCTAGACAAACAGCAGCTCAGGAACTTCATAGACTCAAAACCGAACCTAAAACAAGGCTAAAGGGGCTATTAAGACAAGACAAATCCTACAACCACAACACACCCCTACAGAAAGATTACACAAAACCCTATAACAATAATCTCTCTAAATGTCAACAGTCTAAATTCACCATTTAAGAGACACAGAGTGGCAAAATGGATACAGAGACAGAACTCAACATTCTGCTGCCTACAAGAAACTCATCTCAATAGTCAAAGCAAACACAGACTCAAAGTCAAAGGATGAAAAACAATCCTGCAAGCAAACAGCTCCTTCAATAAAGCTGTAGTGGACATTCTAGTATCCGAAAACATTAATTTCATGTTGAAAAAGACTAAAAGGAACAGTGAAGGATATTTCTGTTCATCAAATGATATGTACAACAGGAAGAAATCACACACTTAAATGTATATGCACCTATTGAGGGAACAGCTAAATATTTAAAACAACTGCTAACAAATTTTAAGGAGGACATTGCTAGCAACACAATAGTACTTGGAGACTTCAATACCACCTTATAAACTCTGGATAGATCAACAAGAACAAAACCCGGCAAAGAATCATTGGCTTTGAAAGAAGAAATAGAAGAGAAAGGGCTTATAGACATATACAGGGCTTTACAGCCCCAAAAGAAAGAATACACATTCTTCTCCAGTCCACATGGAACATTTTGCAAAATAGACCATGTGCTAGGCCATAAAACATACCTCAACCGAATCAGGAAAATAGAAACAGCATCAACCATCTTTTCAGACCATGATGCACTGAGAATAGAAGTGAATCACACACAGACACGGAGAATCAAATCAAACACCTGGAAATTAAACAACTCAATGCTGAACAACGATTGGGTCAGGAACGATGTCAAGGACAAAATCAAAAGATACCTGGAAACAAATGAGAATTAAGACATGAGCTCCCAGAACCTATGGGATGCAGTGAAAGCCGTATTAAGGGGAAAATTTATAGCTCTGCAAGCATATCTTTGGTCTGTAGAAAGGATGCACACAAACAACTTGACCTCAGAGCTCAAGTCCTTAGAAAAGGATCAACAGAAAGAGCCTAAATCAGCCAGAAGGAAAGAGATCATAAAACTTAGAGCAGAAATCAATGACATGGAAACCAAAGAAACAATCTGATACATCAATGAAACCGAGAGCTGGTTCTTCGAGAAAATAAACATGATAGATAAACCACTAGCAACACTCACAAAGAAACAGAGAGAGAGAATCCTAATAAACTGAATCAGAAATGAGAAGGGGGATATCACAACAGAAACCAAAGAAATCCAAAAGATCATCAGAGACTACTTTGAAAGTCTGTATGCCACAAAACAAGAGAACCTAGAAGAAATGGATAAATTCCTGGATTCCTATCATCTCCCAAAGCTGAATCAAGAAGATCTAGACTACCTGAATAGACCTATTATCATCAAGGAAATTGAAACTGTAATCAAAAGTCTCCCCCAAAAATAAAGCCCAGGTCCAGATGGATTCACTAGCAAATTTTTCCAAACATTTAAAGAGGACCTACTGCCAGTCCTTCTCAAGCTTTTCCAGGAAATTGAAAAAACAGAAACTCTCCCAAACAGTTTGTATGAAGCCCATAACTCTCTAATACCAAAAGGAAACAAAGACACCACAAGAAAAGAAAACTACAGGCCTATATCCCTGATGAACCCGGATGCAAAGATTCTCAACAAAATACTAGAAAATAGAATTCAACAGCTCATCAAAATGATCATATACCCTGACCAAGTAGGATTCATCCTGGGAATGCAAGACTGATTTAACACTCAGAAATCAATCAACATAATCCATCATATCAACAAAAGATAAGATAAAAAGCATATGATCATATCAATAGATGCAGAGAAAGCATTTGACAAGCTCCAGCACCCCTTTATGATGAAAATCTTAGCCAAAATGTGTATAGAGGGGACTTTCCTCAACATAGTTAAAGCCATCTACCACAAGCCTACAGCAAGCATCATCCTCAGTGGCGAAAAACTGAGAGCCTTCCCTCTAAGATCAGGGACGAGACAGGGATGCCCACTCTCTCCACTGCTGGTCAATATAGTACTGGAAGTACTTGCAATAGCGATTAGGCAAGAAAAAGATATAAAGGGCATTCAGGTAGGAAAGGAAGAAATCAAGCTCTCACTATTCGCAGATGATATTATACTTAGAGAACCCTATAACCTCTCCAAAAATATTCCTAGAAACAATAGACTTGTACAGTAAGTTGGCAGTCTATAAAATCGATACCCAAAAGTCCATGGCTTTCCTATATGCAAATAGTGAAAGAGAAGAAAGTGACATGAAGAAAACAATCCAGTTTACAATTGTGCCCCAGAAAATCAAGTACCTAGGAATCAGCTTATCTAAGGAAGTAAAGGACCTGTACAAAGAAAACTACAAAACGCTACTTCAGGAAATAAAAGAGGATAGGAGGAAATGGAAAAATACCCCCTGCTCATGGATCGGGAGAATTAACATTGTCAAAATGTCAATACTTCCCAAAGCACTGTGTAAATTCAAGGCAATCCCTATTATGATACCCTTGACATTCTTCAAAGAAATGGAGCAAACACTCCTGAAATTTTTATGGAACAGTAAGCCTCCACGAGTAGCTAAAGCAATTCTTGGGAAAAAGAAAATGGTAGGAATCAACCTCCATTACTTCAAGCTCTACTACAAAGCAGTAATAATTAAAACAGCATGGTACTGGAACAAAGGCAGAGCTGTAGACCAATGGAACAGAATTCCATATACTGACATCTCCCGCAAAGCATATGAGCATCTAATCTTTGATAAGGAGGCAAGAAAAGTGAAATGGAGCAAGGAAAGCCTCTTTAACAAATTGTGCTGGCAAAACTGGATGGCTACATGTAAAAAGTGGACTCAGATCTCTGCCTAACTCCATGTACAAAAGTAAGATCAAAGTGGATTAAAGGCCTCAACATCAGACCGAATCCATAAGGTACATTAAGGAAAAAGTTGGCAATACCCTCCATGACATAGAAGCTAATGGCATCTTCAAAGATGTCATGCCACTGGCCAAACAAGTGAAAACAGAGATAGACTAATGGCACTATCTTAAACTTAGAAGCTCCTCCATCTCACAAGAATCAGTGACCAAAATACAAAGACAGTTTACAGAATGGGAAAGGATGTTCGCCAAATACACATCTGACAAGGGGTTGATATCAAAGATATGCAAAGTACTGGTTGAACTCCACAAAAAGAAAACATACAACCCCATCAAAAAATGGGGCGAGGAAATGAAAAGACACTTTTGCAAAAAAGAAATCCGAATGGCTAAAAGGCACATGAGAAACTGTTCCACATCATTAATAATCAGGGATATGCAGACAACAACAACAATGAAATATCACTTCACACCACAGAGACTGGCCCATATCCACAAGAACAAAAGCAACCGGTGCTGGCGCAGATGTGGCGAGAAAGGGACACTCCTTCACTGCTGGTGGGAATGCCGACTGGTTCAGCCCTCTTGGAAAACATTATGGACGATTCTCAAGAAATTAGAAATTGAGCTCCCATTTGACCCAGCAATACCATTCCTGGGAATATATCCCAGAGAGGCGAACATGTATATTCGAAGTGACATCTGCACTTGTTTGTTCATTGTAGCACTCTTTACAGTAGCCAGAATCTGGAAAAAACCTGAGTGCCCGAGAACAGATGACTGGTTAAAGAAACTTTGGTACATTTACACAATGGATTACTGAGTAGCTGTTAGAAAAGACAAAGTCATGAAATTTACATACAAGTGGTACTACATGGAAAGCATCATGTTAAGTGAAATGACTCAGAAAGAAAGGGATAGACATAAAGATTGCATTCATCTGGGGAACATAAAGTAACAAAATAGGAGACTAACACCAAATAATGGCCGAGAGTAGTACCAGGAATTTTACTCCATGGCTTGGAGGCCAACCACACATGCTAGGGGGAAAGGCAGCTCAGATAGAGAAGGGAACACCAAATAAAGATGCTAGGAGGATCCTCCCAGGATGGGAGAAGCATGCGGAAAGTAGACTATAGACTAAACATGATTGTCACCCATTGCCTCTTTTTCAAACCACAACACCCAATAAGAGAGAGAGAACAAAAGGGAATGCTCTTCCACAGAGGGAGGGTGGGATGGGGGGATGGGGGATGGGAGGGATACTCACACCCGTGGCGGTGGGAAATGGGCACTGATGGAGGAATGTGTATTTGATCATTTTATAATTGAAACCTAAGCACAAAAATTTGTAACTCTATAACTGTACCTTATTATCTCTCACAAATAAATAAATAAATAAATATTTATTTATTTAAAAGAAGGGCTAAAGGGCTACTGTTAAACAAGACAAACCCTTACAAACACACAAATCCTTAAAGAAAGCTTACACAAAACCTCATAACAATAATCTCTCTCGATGTCAATGGTCTAAATTTCACAGTTGAGAGACTCAGAGTGGCAAAATGAATTCAGAAACAAAATCCAACATTCTTCTGCCTAAAAGAAAAACATGAACAATCAGAACGAACACAGACTCAAAGTCAAAGGATGGGAAAAAAATCCTGCAAGCAAACAACCCCATCAGAAAAGCTGGGGTGGCCTTACTAGTATTAGGCAGCATAGATTTCAGGTTGAAAAAGTTTAGAAGGGACAGTGAAGACCAATTTTTATTAATCAAGGGATATGTACAGCAGGAAGAAATCATATGCCTAAACATATATTCACCCAGTGAGGGACCAGCAAAATACCTACAAAGACTGCTAACAGACCTTAAGAAGGACACTACAAGCAACACAATAGTAGTTGTAGACTTCAATATCGCTCCTTATCACCACTGGATAGATCAAGAAGATTAAAACTCAGGGAGGAAATAATGGCTCTGAAGGAAGGAATAGAAGACAAAGAACTAGTAGATCTGTATAGGACACTATACCCTCCCCCCCAAAGAAGAATACACATTCTTTTCCAGTGCACATGGAATATTTTCCAGAACTGACCATGTGCTGGGACACAAAATACCTCAAAGAATCAGGAAGATAGACATTGTATCAACTAACTTCTCAGATCACAATGCAATGAGATAGAAGTTAATTATGTACAGATATAGAAAACCAAATCTAACACCTGGAAATTGAACAACTCAATGTTGAACAACGAGTGTGTCAGTAAACAAATCAAGGAAGAAATCAAAGGTATCTGGAAACAAATGAGAATGAAGGCATGAGCTACCAGAACCTATGGGACGCAGCTAAAGCCGTGTTAAGGGGAAAATGTATAGCTCTGCAAGCATTTCTCAGGAAGGAAGAAAGGACCCACAAAAAATCTTGACTTCACAGCTCAAGATCTTATAAAAGGATCAACATAAGGAGCCCAACTCAGGCAGAAGGAAAGAGATCATAAAGCTTAAAGAAGAAATCAACAACAGGGAAACCAAAAAATCAATCTGAAAGATCAATGAAAACAACAGCTAATTCTTCGAGAAAATAAACACAATAGATAAACCACTAGCAAAACCCACAAAGAAAGAGAGAGTCCTAATAAACCGAATTGGAAATGAGAAGGGGGATATCACAAAAGAAATCAAAGAAATTCATAAGATAATCAAAGACTACTTTGAAAGTCATATGCCACAAATCGAGAGAACCTAGAAGAAATGGATAAATTCCTGGATTTCTATAATCACCCAAGGCAGAACCAAGAATATCTAGAATACTGAACAGTTTTATTAGTAAAAAGGAAGTGGAAACTGTAATCAAAAGTTTCCCCAAAAACAAAAGCCCAGGTCCAGATGGATTAACTAGTAAATTTTTCCAAACATTTAAAGAGGAACTTGTGCCAGTTCTCAAGCTTTTCCAGGAAGTTGAAGAAACAGAAATGCTCCCAAACAGTTTCTATGAAGCTCATATCTCTCTAACACCAAAAGGAAACAAAGACACCACAAGAAAAGAAAACTACAGGCCGATATCCCTGATGAACGTGGATGCGAAGATTCTCAAGAAAATACTAGCAAATAGAATTCAACAACTCATCAAATAGATCATAAACCATGACCAAGTGGGATTCATCTTGGGTATGCAAAGATGGTTTAACATTCAGAAATCAATCCACATAATCCATAATATCAACAAAAGAAAAGATAAAACCATATGATCATATCAATAGATGCAGAGAAAGCATTTGACAAGATCCAACACTCATTTATGATGAAAACCCTCATCAAAATGGGTATAGAAGGGACTTTCCTCAATATAGTTAAAGCCACCTACCACAAGCCTATGACAAGCATCATCCTCAATAGGTAAAAACTAAGAGCCATCCCTCTAAAATCAGAGAGTAGACAAGGATGCCCACTCTCTCCATTGCTGTTCAATATAGTACTGGAAGTAGTTGCAGTAGCGGTCAGGCAATAAAAAGATATTAAGAGCATTCAGGTAGGATAAAAAGAAATCAAGGTCTCACAATTCACAGATGATATGATACTATATCTAGAGAATTCTAAATCCTCTACCAAGGAACTCCTAGAAACAATAGACCTGTATAGTAAAGTTGCAGGCTATAAAATCAATAGCCAAAAATCCATGGCTTTCCTATATGCAAATAATGAGAGAGAAGAAAGTGACATGAAAAATACAATCCCGTTCACCATTGTTCCCCAGAAAATCAAGTACCTTGGAATTCAGCTTAACTAAGGATGTAAAAGACCTGTACAAAGAAAACTACAAAACGCTGTTTCAGGAAATAAAAGAGGACAAGAGGAAATGGAAAGATATCTCCTGCTCATGGATCGGAAGAAATACTACTGTCAAAATGGCAATACTTTCCAAAGCATTGTACAAATTAAATGTGATCCCTATAGCATTATTACCCATCACATTCTTCAAAGAGATGGAGCAAACACTCCTGAAATTCATATGGAACAATAACCCCCCACGAATAGCTAAAGCAATTCTTGGGGGAAAAAATGGGAGGAATCAACCTCCCCAACCTCAAACGCTACGACAAAGCAGTAGTACTTAAAACAGCATGGTACTGGAACAAAGGCAGAGCCGCAGACCAGTGGAATATACTGGCATCTCCCTCCAAACATATGACCATCTCATCTTTGATAAGGGAACAAGAAATGTGAATTTGAGCAAGGGAAACCTCTTTAACAAATTGTTCTGGCAAAACTGGACAGCTACATGCAAAAAATGGGCTCAGACCTCTACCTAACACTATGTACAAAAGTAAGATCACAATGAATTAAAGACCTCAACATAAGACCGAAATCCATAAGGTGCATTAAAGACAAGGTTGGAAAAATGCACCAAGACACTGAAGTGAATGGTATCTTGAAAGATTACATGCCACTGGACAAGCAGGTAAAAACAGAGATAGACACATGGGACTATCTTAAGCTAAGGATCTTCTGCACATCAAAAGAAACAGTGACCAAAATACAAAGACAGTCTACATAATGGGAATGCATATTTGCCCAATATGCATACAACAAGGGGTTGATATCAAGGATATACAAAGCAATGGTTGAAATACACAAGAAGAAAACATCTAACCCCATCAAAAATGGGGCGATGAAATGAACAGTAACTTTCTCAAAGAAGAAATCCGAATAGCAAAAAGGCCCACATCCAAAAGAACAAAAGCAACTGGTGTTGATGCGAATGTGGTGTGAAAGGGACCCTCCTTCACTGCTGTTGGGAATGCTGACTGTTTTAGCCCTTTTGGAAAACAGTATGGACGATTCTCAAAAAATTAGAAATTGAGCTCCTGTTTGACTGAGCAATACCACTCCTGGGAATAAATCCTATAACACTATAACACTGTCCTCCCATTACACTGTTCATCAATTTGCTCTAATGGGCTCCAGTAGCATCTCCTTTGTGAGACTTGTTGTTACTGTTTTTGGCATATCGAACACACCACAGGGTGCTTTCCAGGCTCAACTGTGCGGGCAAGATATTCTCGGTAGCTTGCTGGGCTCTCTGAGAGGGACTGAGGAATTGAACCTGGGTTGGCTGCATGCAAGGCAAACACCCTACCCACTGTACTATTGCTCCAGTCCATCCTGGAGAGGCAAAAAAGTACAGTCCTAATAACATAAGCACTTCTATGCTCATTGTTCCACTGTTCACAATAGCCAAAATTTGGGGAAAAAACTCGAGTGCCCGAGAACAGATGACTGGTTAAAGAAACTCGAGTACAACTACACAATGGAATACTATGCAGCTGTTAGAAAAGATGTCATTGTCACTGTCACTGTCCTCCCATTGTTCATTGATTTTCTCAAGTGGGCTCAGTAATGTCTCCACTGTAAGACTTTGTTGTTACTATGTTACTATTTTTGGCATATTGAATACATCATGGGGAGCTTGCCAGGCTTTGCCGTGCGGGTGAGATACTCTCGGTAGCTTGCCAGACTCTCCGAGAGGGGCAGAGGAATCGAACTCGGGTTGGCCATGTTGGACACTTGCAAGGCAAATGCCTTACTCACTGCTCTATCACTCCAGCCCATTAGAAAAGATCAAGTCATAAAATTTACATACATGTGGTTCTACATGGAAAGTATGCTAAGTGAAATGAGCCAGATAGAGACGGACAGACCTAGAAAGACTGCACTTATCTGGGGAATATAAAGTAACAGAATAGGAGTCGAACACCCAAGAATATTTGAGATAAGTACCAGGAGGTCTGCCCATGACTTGGAAGCTGGCAGCACATACTGGGGGAAAAGGCAGCTCAGATAGAGAAGGGAACACCAAGTACAGGATGTTTACAAGACTCACTTGGGATGCGAGATGCGTGCTGAGTCTATAGATTGAATACGATGGCCGCTCAATACCTATATTGCAAACTACAATACCCTAAAAAAAAGAGTGAGTAAAATGGAATGCCCAGCCACACAAGCAGAGTGGGGTGGGTGGGATGGGGTGAGGGATGGAAGAGCTACTGGGATCATCGGCGGTGAAGAATGGGCACTGGTGGAGGGATGGGTACTCAATCATTACATAACTGAAAACCAAGCATGGAAGTTTGTAACTCTACAACTGTACCTCATGGTGTTTCACTAAAAGGTAAGGTAAAAAGGTAAAGGCCCTCCCCCGTTGATCGTCGATTTGCTCGAGCGGGCCCAGTAACGTCTCCATTGGAGACTTTGTTGTTACTGTGTCTGGCATATCGAATACTCTCAGTAGCTTGCCGGGCTCTCCGAGAGGGGCGGAGGAATCGAACTTGGGTCGGCCATGTTGGCTGCGTGTAAGGCGAACGCCCTACCCACTGTGCTATCGCTCCAGCCCTAATAATAAAAAAAAAATTCTTAAAACGAATGAGAAAGGATTAAATGAATCTAAAGAGTAGGGCACTATAAAAACTGAAATAAAAGCTAAGAGATAAGAAATTTATATACTTTTTACAAGAGTTTCAGTATCCATGCAATACAAATTTTAAAAGGAAAAATTTAAATGACTGTACACTATAAGTATATTTAGTGCCAAAGGTATTCATGTTGAAACTGAGATAACTTCCTATATGCTATATACAAATATTATGAGACACACAAATCCAGTCCAACCACATTATTGTAAATATAGGAGTCACATATTAATACAGAAATCATAATGCGAGGGGAACCCTAAGGAGTTCCACTTAAAACTTTAAGTGTATGCAAGGCAAGCTGCTATACTATCATCTAGTCATAAAATTTTTTAATAGCAACACCAAGATGTAAGAGACAGTATTGTTGAGTTAAAAAACACCATGACAAAAGCTTGAAGTGACACAAATATTCATCACTAGAATAACTCAACATAGAAGGAGAGGGTCAGGGAATGGTGTGAGAATACAAGGACTTGGGCATTTGCTTTCCATATGGCCAATGTAGGTTCAATCCTCTGCATTCACATCACCCCCACATACACTGTTAGGAGTAATTCCTGAGTGCAGTGCCAGGAGTAACCCCTGAGTATCGCTGGGTTACCCCTAAAAGAAAAAAATTCAACTTAAAATACAGAAATATAAACTCCAGATCACGCCACTTGGGAATATTTCCTATGGGCAAGATTTTGAAAAATGTTACTAAAGGATCAGAGCAATAGTATAGGACATGATACTTTTCCTGTGTGTAGCCAACTTCCCCCATTTTATCTTGAGCCCTTCATACAGTCGCCAATGGTGATTTCCTTATTGAGCATAGAGCCAGGAGTAGCCTCTGAGCAGTTCAGGTGTCCCAACCCCCAGATATGTATGAGAAGAGTGATCAAAAGTTAAATAAAAATGAGATAATATATATTAATCTAAGTATCTCCTTCCTAGTAAATCTGTGTGATAAAAGGGATAATAATAATAATCTTATAGGAGAAATCCTGACTCGCCATACTGTCCCAATCATCAAAATTAGCTTTGCTTTTCAGACCTACCAATAAATTCTCCCTGAGATTATGAGCCAGGACAAATAATATTTCTAGTTTTCTTCCTGAAAATGCATAACTCTAATGTATTTTAAAAGAGGTCAAAATCAAACTGTCAGTCTAAAAATAGGATTCATCAATATTCTTACCAAAGATTTGTGTTCATGATATGGGAAAAAATATTTATGAATTGTCGCATATAAAAAGACTAAGATACATGGCAACTAAATGCAGTGTGGGTCCCAAGACTGTCTTAGATCTAAGTCAAAATTTTCAATGGGACCATCTCAGTAATGGAAAGTACAAGGTTAGTCTACAGTGAGGGGGGCATTTGGTTGGTAAGAATTATATGGTTTTTATTTTATTTTTTCTGCTTTTTGGGTCACACCCAGCGATGCACAGGGATTACTCCTGGCTCATGCACTCAGTAATTACTCCTGGCAATGCTCGGGGGACCATGTGGGATGCTGGGAATTGAACCCAGGTCAGCTGTGTGCAAGAAAAACACCCTTCCCGCTGTTCTATCACTCCAGCCCCCAGGATTAGATGTTTATTTTAAAAACAAAATGAAGAACAATGCACAGAAAAGTAGAAGGCAAAATGAGATGAATATGAATACAGGCTATATAAAGGTTAGCCTTCCTATTTGTTTCCATCACAGTTCTCATTTCCACCCATAGCTAGACCTACCATTAATCAAATGAGTCAGTAAGAACTCAGTGGCATAAAGCATTACTTCTCAATGAGTCTAATTGTACAGAAGGCAGCAAAGCCCATGACACAACTTCTCTAACTTTAATTATTTCTGACTCTTAGCAGACTGCCTGACCACCACAATGAACAGATGCCTGTGTCTTCAGGTCACTGCTGGGATGTCCAGATTCTCTTGTACCCTTGTCCAGTTGATACCTTTGTAGTAAGCCTGGAAGAATAATGTCATGTTGTCATTCTTTCTGTCCTCTGAATCCAAATGAGATGTATTCATTTTAGCTGTCAGGGTTTTGCTCAAACAATTGTCACATCTACACAATCTTCCACTGCTGATATCAATGCATATCTACTGTGTTGTCCAGGTTTCCTTATGATATGACAAGCCACAGGACATGGTTGGTGGAAAAACTTTAAGTTAGACTGTAGGACTGTAGAAATAACACTGCTATAAAGAAAATGGGAAGCAAAGCATTCAGAGAAGCACAACAGTCCAGAGCTTTTTTTTTTTTAATTCTCCAGAAGTGCCTAAACAACCCTGGGCATATGAAAGGGAATGTAAGACCCAAGGAAGGACAAGGCTCTCGGTAGCTATGTCTTACTTACATGCTTTTACATTTGCTCAGGTCATAAATGTAAACTTCTGTTAGCATTTTCAGTGGGCATATGAGACAATAGTCACCCTGCTGCTTCGGCAAGGTTTAGCTTTGATTTAACTCTTAGTAAATTCTGCATTCTTGATTCCATAATGATCTTGAACTCAGGGTTTCTTAGGTCCTCCATCCAAGTTAAGCATCTGGAAATACCAATTCAGTAATATGGAACTGGTATTTTTAAGTTGATCTATCCTTTTTCTTATAACAAAGCAATTTTCTCTGCACTTTAGAGTATAAGAAACATCACACTGTTAGCTAATGATAGCATTTTATGTGCCTTCAAAATGAAAATAACTCTAATTTCACAGAGCATTTTGGCATAGATTTTCATCAAGTGACACAACAACTCCGTTTTATTCCTAAAACTAATGAGGATTACAAATGAGATCTTGGTTTTGTAATGTAATTATGATAACCAGGAGATGATGGAATGATAGTGCTTTGTTTGTTCTATTCTGAAAACATTTTATGTAAGTAGAGCAACACGTGTATCCAGAATTATTTGATATGCTTCCTAGCTTTAATGGGTGTAAAATCTATTTCAGTAAAATTATATTTAGCATAGGTTCTAAATAACTATGATCCCTTTTCACATATGGCTATGGAAAGTATGCCTCAATTTTCTCAATAGTGATTTATAAGAAGTAGAAATAGCACTTTAATTATTAATGCACCATTGATTCAGGATATCATTCCCGTCAATAATGCTTTGATTACAGAAGGTGCCTGTGAGCCTCATACTTAAGAGAACTACACAGATACCATCATTTGAAGACAATGATTTTCTGTTGGAATATTGTAAATCTTTTTCAAATAATCAAAGAAAGCAATATATTAGAAAAGTTAAAGCCATTTTAAGTCTTTTTTATATCTAGTCAATATATTAAGAAATGTATAAAGAGACACAAATGGATAAACTAACAAAATGAAATATCATTGATATTACAGTATATATTCTTGACCTCAGTAAGTTTAAACTCTTATTTAATGACTTGTATCATATATTGATAGGTCATTATTTTATTTATCAGAAGAATGATTTCAGTACATTTCAAGACTGTTTCTCCTGAGTAAGTTGAGATGTTGACCATCCATTTCTAGTTTATTATACATTTACAGTTTTTTATATAGATTATAGAACAAAACAGGATGAGAAGTCCAGCTTACCAACACTTGATTTCTCATATGAGTTAGGAAGGTGAATTGGATAGGACTTGTTTTGTGACTAATACTGATGATATTAATAGTATAGCATTGAGGTTAAGAAAAACAGTCCCTTGTTGGTCATTTTACATTTTTTAAAAGTTGTATAGTCACAATATTTATGTAGGCCCTCTTTTTTCTTCCTGACTAATACTTGCATCATTATGAACTTCCTTCTTCACACTGCTTTTGCTGTGTCCACAGATTTTGTCAGGTCGTGTCCTTATTCTTGTTTGTTTCCAGGGATCTTTTGATTTTTCTTACCCAATGGTTGTTTAAGAAAAGTGTTTAATTTCCATATGTTTGAGTTACTTCTCCATTTCTGTTTATGATAAACTTCTCCTTTCAGTGTCCCATGGCCTGAGAAGATAGTTGATTGACGCCAATGCACTTGATTTTCCTGAGGTACGTTTTGTGTCCCAGCATGTTGTCACTCTTGAACAATGTCCTGTGTGTGTTGGAGAAAAATGTGTATTTTGCTTGATGAGGCTGTGGGTTCAGACAGCGGGGGAGGCAACATTTATGACAGAGAAAAGCATTCAACCAGGAGGAGGAGCTGGTACTAAAAGATGGAAAGTGTGATGTAAGAAACCCTGTAAGCGACAGCACTGTAAACACAGTACAGTAAATCACATTGCAAGATATATTTTTAAAAGGAGCACCTCTCGAAAGAGTAGGTGGGAAGCAAATGAGAAGGGGGCACTGGTGGAGGGAAGTGGACTCTGTGTTGAGACATTGTACACCTGAAACCCAATCACAAATAACTTAGTCATGGTGACTAAATAAATTACAAATAATTTAAAAAACTGGATCTATTTCTTCATATTAACACCGTAAGAACTGAATACAGCCTTATTTCAGTTAGTAAAATTGTTTCATAGCATATCTACTATGAAGCATATATGAGTACTTCATTTAACTGTTAATATTCCATTATGGGTATATGCTCTCACTCATTTGCACATTCATTCATCGAGGCAAGTGTGAGTTATTTCCCACTTGAGCTATTTTGAACAGTTCTTCCTTTGCTTTTAAAATTATTTAAGGTATGGGGAAAAAATGATAGTATAGTAGGTAGGATGTTTGCCCTACATTAGGCTGACCAGGTTTGATCCCAAGCATCCCATATGGTCCCCCGAGCACTACGAAGAGTAAGTCCTGAGTACAAAGCCAGGAGTAAATCCTGAGCATTGCCAGGTATGCACCCCAACCCCTGCTCCCCCAAAATTCACACACCAAAAAGCTAATAATAATAATAATAATAATAATGTCTACAACCAAGGAATGGAATTTCTAGATTATATGGCAGTTTTATGTATAGCTCCTTGAGGAAGTACCAAATACTTTTCTACAGAGTCTTAAATATTTTAAATATTATCTAGAAATATTTAAACATTCAAATTTCTCAACATTCTTGAAAGCATTTGCTATTTTTCAGTCTGTGGAAAATTGTATTTCATTGTGGTTTTGATTTTCATTTACTTGTTGACTAATGATGCTGAACATCTTTTCATGTGAATGTTGGCAATTTCTGTATCTTCTTTAAAGATAGCTATTCAAATTCATTGCTTATTTTTTAAACTGGCTTGATATCTCTTTGTTGTTGGCATGTGCTTTAATAAATCTATTATTAGATTATTACCATATATAATACCAAATATTTTATTCCATTCTTTATCTTATATTTTCACTTTGTTGATTTAACATTCTTAGAAAAGTTTTAAGTTGTAGAACAGTTAAGTTTATTTTTATTTTTTATGCTGATGCTGATGCTTTTATGTGATATACGAGAAGCAATGCATTGCCAAGTTCAAGACCATGAAGATCTCCTTATATTTGAAGAGTTTCATATATTTAACTTTTCAGTAAATTTTGAATTAATTTTTCATTATTATTTTATTGCTCTGGGCCACACTCAGCAGTGCTCAGAGCTTACTCCTGGCTCTTTTCTCTGGAATTACACCTGGTTAGGCTTGGAGAACCATTGATGGTGCCAGGGATCAAACCTGTGTCGACTGTGTGCAAGGCTACTGCCTCCTCTCTGTACTATCACTCTGGCCCAAATTCTGAGCTAATTTTTGCCTACTATGCAAGGAATACATCTTCTTTTATTGCGGATACAACTCAAAAAAGTGTTCGAGGGGACTTTTTAATACCCAGAAAATGTTGCACATGAATCTAGAAACTTGAGAGCCCACAGTGAGAGCTTATGGTTGCTTTTGAGCATACTTTGTATTGAACATGTGTTGTTTCTAAAGTCTCCTATAAAATGTACACAATGTTAATACATGTTTTCCAAAGATAATTTTCCCAGGCCTTATGACCCAGGTATTATGTTGAGCTATATACACTTAAGCTGTAAAGATTTGTCCCCAATTAGTTTAGCTTGTTGACCAATACCCACTGTTACTTCAATAGAAATTCTGAGTTAGGCAAAAAAGCAGATTATCAGATGTAGAGGAGTCTAGGAGTCTAGGTAGGGAGAATGTATAGTGGGTAGGGCACTCGCCTTGCATGAAGCTAACCTGGGTATAATCACCAGTGCTGCCTATGGTCACCTGAGTCTTGACATGAGTGAGTTCTGAGCACAGAACCAGGAATATGTTCTAAGCACCGTCTGATGTTGCCCAGGAAACAAAACAAACAATAGATGATTTGTGTTCTTCAAGCCATTAGCCCAGTTAGAACACATATTAGAACACATATATACAATAATTTGTCAATATTTTCTGCCTTCCAGAACCAGTGTTTATTGTGTTCAACTAGAACATTATGCTATTAGTAAAGATAAAAATAAATAAATATAGCACAAAATTTTGCATTCTTGACATACTCCCTTTCTTGACTGATAATTTGATCAGTAAAAATTTTTCTATTTCCCAGAATTCTAATAAAACTTGCTTCTGATAATTTCTAATTTCTGCTAATTTTTATCCTTGCTAAGTGGGGACACAAGAACCAAGTGCTCCTACGTTAATATCCTGACCTCAGCTAATAGTCCTATTGAGAAACTGTGGTAAATGATGTCATGTTTCTCTGGCTCCTCTCAAAATATGTCCTTGTCCTTTAATAGTCTGAGTGAAGTGCAAACTGATATGAATAGTTTTTAGATTATTTAATTGGTACTTGTTACATTTTGAGGATATGTCCATTCATGTGTTTCAGGAAATTTTGTCATTCAAGCTATCATCTTTTTCTTTTTTTTTCCTTCTAGACTATCTATCCATACCCTGATAAACTTGATGGTGCCCTAAATACCCCTTTGTCTTTCTTTACTTATCTTCATTTTTTTCTTTTATCTTTTTCAGGAAGAAGAAATAGAAAATTTAAAAACATTAAAAATACTAATGTTTGAATTTTTAAAATCTGTTGGTCTACCTGTTGAAATAACTTCCTCTGTAACCTGTGTTGCTATTGTAAATTTTCTGAATTTCTACTTTTACTTTTTAACAGCTTCTCTTTAGTAAGACTATTGATATATATTTCTCCTTGTTTTAGTTGTATAACATTTCTGAAAACTTTTTGACCATATTTAAGAAGCTTGACCTATACACTTCTGATAGAATATTCAGAATTAAATCACAGTCAGGTCTCCTGGAAGTGTGTCCCAGCGTCAATGTCATTCACCCACATATAATATTCCCATAAGCCTGTAACAACTTACTACCATGGGAATGTGCAGCTTCAAAATCCCAAGCCCATTGGAGGGAGGTGCCAAACTCTTGTCTTCACACACCCTCATGGAAACCAGACATTAGGAGAGAAATTGAATCGAGACAACAGTCTGAAAAAAATTATAAAATGAATGGAAGAGGCAAAAAATAGTAACTATTGAAATCAAGTATAAATTAGAGGACAACCCCTGCCCCAAAAGAAAATAGAAAAAGAGTAACATGGATAGTATAAGAACTATAAAGAATAGCTCTAAAGGGAATAACATTTATATTTCAAGAGTTCAAAACTGGGAAAAAGAGAAAGGAAAATAATTGGCATTCAAAAAAGTAATAGCCAAAAAGCTATTACTGCTGAAAAGTGCCAAAAGAATAAGATAAAGGGGCTGGGACGATAGTACAGCACGTAGGGCATTTGCCTTGCACATGGCCAACCCGGGTTCAATTCCCAGTATCTCATATCATCCCCCAAGCACTACCAGGAGCAATTTCTTGAGTGCAGAGACAGAAATAACCCCTGAGCATCACCAGGTGTGACCCAAAAAGCAAAAAAAAAATACAAAAGAAGAATAAGATAAAGGAAAGTGACAGATAAAAGGGAGATGGAGAAAGGGATGAGTAGGTGAAAGAAAAAAGTGTTCAAACATTTCCAAAGTGTTCTACATTTCCTACCAATGAGGGATCATCTCCAAAATTTGAATCCCAAGACTTCTTCATCCTCCCTGAAATAATTTATCAAATTGTGGATCTTCTATCAGGACTGTATTCTCACATATAGAGTTCAAAGGAAGAGATTAAATAATAAGTCTCTTCAAATTAATCTCACAAGTTAAACTATTTCCTACTGCTTCTCAATGACAATTTTAAATTCTCATTCTCTTCAAATACAGAATTCCTAGTTCTCACACCGCCTTGCTTTTGGATTGTGTAGAAACTCCATTTGAACTAATTATTTTCTTTCACTGCATTTTCTAAATGTTCCAGATCCACCTCCACATAGCAGGTGCTGAGTGTTAGTGGAAGCAGCAGGACATTTCTTGGGCTCATGGTTATAGGATCTTAATTTGAATAGCTAGTTGAACTGTCTTGACCAAGCAACTGCTAGAGCAATGTTTGTTTCTCTCTCTTTTTGTAAACTACCAATTAGAATTATTTTTTTCACCCAAATGAGTGGAAAGTAAGGCTTAATTCAGTTGTAGACAGCCTTCTGAAAGAATTAATAATTAGCTTTCATTTATGTAAGTCCATAAATATAGAGGAAAATGTTTTAGAAAATTTGAAGAGAATATGTATTTTAGTAAGCAACCAAGGAAAACTTAATTGTTAAAATCATTTTATAAGAAAAAAAGGAAAGAGATATGCTAATTCTAATGAATGAACAATGATGATGATAATTATTTTCTTCAAGCACATTAGCAAACTAAATTTGGCATTTGGACCAGGAACATTAATATTTTTTGGAAAAATTTAGAAGTCTAGAATCTACAGTTCTTTGAACCAGAATCTGTATTTTATGTAGCATACTTGGTGTTTCCATAAAATTTGAGGTCTAGAGGTATAGCTTTCATGTGCCACTTTCTTCAGTGTTATCAATTAATTTTTTTAAGCTTAATTTGGTCAGATATTTATATTTTGCATTATGTAGAATACGTCAAAGCACACTGGAAAAGAAAAATTCTTCACAGTGGACCAAACATGATGTCATGTCAGTATCTGCATTGCAAAAGGTAATGCCCCAAAGTTGAGAGAGAGTAGGAAGTGCCTGCCATAGAGGCAGGGAATGGGGTGGAGTAGGGGTGGTGGGAGAGAGACTGGGGAGATGGTGGTGGAAAAACTACACTGGTGGAGAGATTGTGAGGCTGAGAAAGAACCTCATATTGCCATGACAGGTTGCACTTCAGCAAAACAAGCAATAGACCTAAGTTTTTCTCTGCTCCCCACCCCCACCCCCCAAACAAAACCACATTCCCTGAGACTGCTCTTGGCTGAAGCTTAAAATTCCCTAGACGCCTCTGGACAGTCCTGTGATAAGTAGAATAGCTCCTGGCACAGCAGGTGGGCATGAACAATTAGCTCACAGACGTATTTATGACTGCTTCGTGGCAATTCTAAGGAAAATCACCAACTTTGCTTATGTAACCATATGTGACACAATGCTCCCTGGAACTAGGGTCGGGGTCCTTGTCAAGATTCCACTGCGTTGATTGAGTCTTGGACCCTAGCTTGAGCTAGCAAGAAATGTCCCTTTTCCTTTGAATTCTCACTTGTGGAACTGGACTTTCTGCAAACAGGAAACCCAGAACAGGATGGGTGTTCGATTATTGTATAACAGAAATTCAATCCTTGGAAGAATTAAAAGATAGTTGAAGAGAAACGAGAAAAGCAAGGACAACTGAAAAGAAGCTCCAATTTAGTAAAATCCTAAAATATTAGTCTTTTGGGAGGCATAATAAAAAGATTTGAGAATATGGGCACAAGGATTTCCTTGTCTTTAGTCAGTGTTTGAGAACAAACCACCCTCAGCCCTACCCCTACATACACTTAAGTACAATAAGAAATCTTATACTAAATAAAGCTATAGCACCAAAATTGGAAATTTAACTGAATTTATGTATGCAAATTTTATTAAATATGAATTCATATATGTCACGGGTAGCTTGCCAGGCTTTGCTGTGTGGGCAAGATAGTCTTGGTAGCTTTCTAGGCTCTCCGAGAGGGGTGGAGAAATGGAACAAGGGTCAGCTGGGCAGATCACATGCAAGGTAAACACCCTGCCGCTGTGCTATTGCTCCACAGCGGGTAGGATGTTTGCCTTGCGCACAGCCGGCCTGGTCGACCCAGGTTCAATTCCTCGGCCCCTCTTGGAGAGCCCGGCAAGCTACCGAGAGTATCTCACCCTCGCAGCAAAGGCTGGCAAGCTACCCGTGATGTATTGGATATGCCAAACACAGTAACAACAAATGTCACAAGGGAGACGTTACTGGGCCTCCTCGAGCAAATTGATGAACAACGGGAGGACAGTGCTACAGTGCTATGAATTCATACAATGCATAGAAAGTAAAGATATCTAAATCTACACATTAGAAAAAATTTCTTCAAACTACTCAGCTTTTATTCATCTATAGAAGGCAAAGACAAATAGGAAGATAAAAACCCAAATGTATATAAAAGCATATTACTTGTGTTTACCTATAGTGGTATACTATTGTTTGCAAGTGAATAAATATAAAATGTAAATATTCCAATTTTAATTTCTAATGTAGCTATTTTCAAAATTTAATAATTATGAATAATAAATGAAATTATTTGTTATAAAATTTTATAGTCACTTAACAATTAACTACAAATAGTGGACACATATTTCCAATATATTCTCGGAGAGCCCGGCAAGCTACCGAGAGTATTCGATATGCCAGACACAGTAACAACAAAGTCTCCAATGGAGACGTTACTGGGCCCGCTCAAGCAAATCGACGATCAACGGGAGGGCCTTTACTTTTACTTTATGCTGTTATAGTGGACAAAATATAGTTATACATAGTACTTCTACCAAGAGCTAAATAATTAAATTTGTTATATTCATAATAAAAATATTGTGGAAGTTAAACTATAGATAAATTACATGGATCAAATGGATCAAAAGTAAAACTAAGTGCAAAGAATTAAGAAATAGTATTTCATTTATAAATTTTAAAATAATTTCAATTAAATAATAGTGATTAGGGATTCATAGGACTGTAGCATTGTCCTCCCGTTCATCAATTTGCTCAAGCGGGCACCAGTAATGTCTCACAACAAATTGTGAGACTTGTTGTTACTGTTTTTGGCATATCGAATACGTCATGGGTAGTTTGCCAGACTTTGCTGTGCGGACGAGATACTCTCGGTAGCTTGCTGGGCTTTCTGAGAAGGGCAGAGATATCGAACCGAAATTGACCACATGCAAGGCAAACGCCCTAACCGCTGTGCTCAAAATATTACTAGGGAGTTAATTCAAAGTGACAGTATTGAAGATTAGATAATATGTTAAAATGTGAAACAGAGCTATATATGTTATGAAGCCACTTAAAACTTGCACAGTGTAATTTCAGAAATTTAAAATATATGATGTGACATATTAAAGTATCAGAAAGTAAGAGGAACCCAAGACATAGTACAAGGATTAAGGTGGTGCCTCCAGTTCTATCCCCTGCACCACATAGTTCTAGTATCATCACCAAGTGCAACTCTACAGTCCCTGTACCACAGGGTGACCCAGGCACAGTGGGACATGAGCAGCATTGCATCCTAGACACTCATATTGATGCTCAGGCCCTTCTGAAAAAGTCATAAGGAGAGTCATCCAGGTATCCTGAGCACTGTTTGGGGATCCTCTACAAAGAAAGGAAAGTGGGAAATGCTTTCCAACACTGTGATAAAAGGAACAATGGCAGATGTTAGAAGTGATTCTGCTCTCTGGCTGAGCTCTCATTGAAAATTCAGAATCAAAAACAAAATAACAAGCCTTCCTAATCTAGACGCTTCAGTGTTCACGTGAAAAATACTAGCACTAGAGATAGGTGTCTTGTTAGAATTATATGTATGTGAAATTATCATAAATAGCATTGTAAACCACAGAATCTCAATAAATAGTTTCAAAATAAATAAAAGGGAAAAAGGAAAATTACAAGCTTAAATAAGCATATTGCTTGTCAAATTGATAATTTTCCTCTAGCAAAGAAACAGTTTCATTGTTAACGAATAAATCAAAATCTGAATTCAGTAACCAGATCATGTGGTAGTATGCACTTACATTTAGGTCAAAATGCTGCAGAGCAAAACATTCTAAAATGTAGAAATTTATGACATTTTTGTTAGATGTTAAACAGGAAAAGAACTGCTATGACTCTTTAACTTTTATCTTAATAGAATTTGATTAAACTTTTTGCTCCCTGTGGTTAAGCGTTTAAAGAGTTATAATGTCAGAGAAATCAATTTCTCATAGTTCTAATGTCTTGAGTCCACAATGAACAGAGATGAGACTTTGTTCTCCAGAGAAAAATCTATCAAAAACATCAGGATAAAATTCAATGTGGCTGTAGTTTGGCAAAGGTTGGCTTCTGGAATATTAACACAACGGCTTGGTTTTAGAGGGCAGGAATTATTCCAAATGCTAAGTAACTTAAGAGACAATAGATGTTCTATCCCGGCTTTAATTTACCCCCAACAAACCTGGAACTGCCTTATCTAAGTTCAAATAATCCTAAAAGTAATAAAAATCAAAGGGTTATCATTTAAAGTGATGATCTCATGGTAATTTAAATGGTAAAGTTTTTTTTATATAGGAATGGATCATTATTCTGATATATAAATAAAACTGATTGACACTGTTTATCACAAATAGATTTGTTCTCTCCCAAATCTTATATTTTTACTTCAAACAAAACTATTTTATTACATTTTAAATAATACAAATAATTATTACTTATTTTAATAAAGATAATAAGTAACAAACCACCATTGATAAGTTCCAATTCGGGGCGATTGATTCACATTAACTTTCTTTTTTGCCTCTGAGAGTCTCAATCAGCAAACTGCCTGATAGTCCTTCAAGGCATCAGTTTCACCAATATTTTTTTTAACTGAATCATCGTGAGAAAGTTACAACGCTTTCATGATTGAGTTTTAGTCATATAATGATTAAACACCTATCCTCTACCAGTGCACATTCTCCACCACCAATGTCCCCAGCATCCCTGCCCCTCCTCCTATCCCAATCCTCCCCTTGCCTCTATGGCAGACAGTTTCCCTTATACTCTCTTTGGGGCATTATTGTTTGCAATACAGATACTGAGGGGCTATCACATTTGGTCCATTATCTGCTTTAATCACACATCTCCCATCCCCAACCAATCCCTCCCATTTGTTTATGTTTGTTTCCACTTGCTTGTCAGTGGTGTTTCATCCTTAAAGATACTTTTAGCTTCAATGTCATGGAGGGTTCTGCCTAAATTTTTCTCCATGAACCTTTTGGATTCAGGTTTGATATTAAGGTCTTTAATCCACTTTGATCTGACTTTTGATTCTCACCACTATTGATAATTTTTAAAAGCGAATCACTGAAAATACTAAATCAATACCATATTTTATTATTCTATTAATAGTTTGTTTTTATATTTCCATTCTTTAACTACATTTTTAAAAAATTGAATCACGATGAGATACACAGTTAAAAAGTTTTCATGATCAGATTTCAGTCATATGATATTCAAACACCTGTCCATCCACCAGTGTATAATTCCCACCACCAGTGTCCCCAGTATCCCTCCCAACACCACCTATCACCACCAACACAGCCTGCCTCTGTGGCATGTGGCAGGCACTTTTCTTCTCTCTCTCTCTCTCTCTCTCTCTCTCTCTCTCTCTCCCCCCGTCTTTCTCTCTTTCTCCCTCTCTCTTTTTCTCCCTCTCTCTCTCACTCTTTCTCTTCTCTCTCCATTTCCTCTCTCCCTCTCTCATTCTCTCATTCTCCCCCTCACCCCCATTTGGGTATTATGACTTGCAATACAGATACTGAGAGGACATTATGTTTGGTCCTTTACCCACTTTCAGCACACACACATCTCCCATTCAGAGCAATCCTTTCCAACCATAGTTGTCATAGTAGTTCCTTCTCTATCCCAACTGCCCTCTCCCCCAGCAATTGAGGCAGGCTTCCAACTATGAACCAATCCTCCTTAATACCACATTTTAAATTAGGTTCCAAACCTTATATATTAGATCAGAATATGATCTGAATGAACTTGAATTTTATCTCCTGGTTCTCTTGAGCCCAGTGGGTACATGATTTATTTGAGCCTCACTCCACTTAAAAACATCCCTATTACTGTGACTTCAATGTCATGATGCCAGCTTAATGTCTTCAAGGTAAAAAAGGAGAGATACTGAAAAAATCTGGGAGTTTGAAAGCCATTATTTACAAATATATTTTCTCACTGGACTATTGTTCCTCTATATCAAGCCTATCTAAATGTCTAGATACACATTGAAAAAATTTTGTATACAACACAAGCAAAGCTTTCAAGTATTTAAAAGCAGATTTTATTTAAGCCCAATTCAACTTGGGATACCATATCCACAGGTACAATTATATGAAAACTAATTATATATATATATATATATGCATATATACATATTGTGTAAAAGTACCAGGAAAGAAAAAAAAGTTACATTAGGAGCTTACCTTTTCATTGATTAATCAACTTTGTTTGCAAGAAACAGAACCAAATTTTCGTTCATGAATGACCATCACATGTTCAAAGTGAATGGATAAGCAAGCTACTCAAACTCTGTGGTCACATTTTAATTACACACTGGTTTAAATGGTAATAGAGAATGCCTTTTATTTTCACACATTTAAAGAAGTATTATTTTAATCCAGGATAATCATGTGTATTAAGGTTGAGGATTGGAATGCTTCTCTTTCTCTCTCTCTCAAATTAAATTATCATTACCCTTGCTGCTATTTTTTTTAACTTGTGACAACTCTAAACACACAGGTTATTTACGTGTTACTATGCAGATTTCTATTTTTCAGAGAAGATAAAAAGATTTAGATGAAAGAAATACTACATTATTGACTAATGTAAAAATCTTTAATTCTCAAAGGAAAGTGCTCCTTGTAATTTAGAGACTGACAGAATGTTTCAGAGTTTGGATACAAATTTAATTAACTAGTGAAGGTTAATTTCTTAGAATGAGATTTTTAAAAATAAATGTCTATATCACACAAAATTAGTAACAGTTTCAGTGTCACAAATATTAAACAGCTTATATCAATGCTCATTTTGTTAGAATAATTTTAAAAATAATTTCTTTCCTAGCCTTAAATTAACATGTGTACCTTGACTTTGAATATATTTTTAATCAGTAGTTCTAATTCTCAATCTATAGCTAGGAATATAATATGTAGATATATTTTAAAAATATTTTTCTAAAAGAAACTTGTATAAAAGGATAAGAAAATACAATTTAAAATGTAAGTGATATCTAGCTAGTAAAACTTGATTTTATCTATGATTTTTTTTGCACAAATTTAATCATTGACTTGATTATATTAGTAAGCAGTTAATGCTTGTTCTTTTGGTTCTAATGCAGGTAACATTTGAAATTCATAAAAACATCAGAGGAAAAGCTACACATAAGTAGCGTAAACATACATGTAAGCTTATTTCCCAAACTGTATTTACCAAAGATCACTGAACAAATCAAAATTTCTAGTTTAATTTTCTAGCATCTCTAGTAGTGCCAGGAAAGATGGTTTGTTAGCTAGCAGATGTTTCCTTGAAATGATCTATTTAAATTTCTGTGGTTGGTAGATTTTTTTAACTCATCATGTGATATCCCTGGACCCTAATTCCCAAATGATTTAGAGCTTTGCATAAACCTCATAACTCACAACTACATTTTTCCCCAAGGATCATGCTGAGAGGATTACAGATAAGGATTGATTTTCCAAATTGTAGGCATATAACATGGGTTATACTGAATATTACTCATAGCATTCCTAAGCTCTAAAATTTGTTCAAATATTTTGTTTGTATTAGCACATTCAATCCTCTCAAGAATCTTAAAATACTGCTAAAAATGTTTAACCCCATTTACAGATTAAAACAGCAATGGCAATAAAAAGAAGACATAATGTGGTGATGAATGCAACAATTATTTTGGGTAGGACTGTATGGATATAGAAAGTTTAATTATACACTAATCATGAGTTTAATCTAAATCATCTCATAGGAAAATAAGAACCAGCAGGGACTAGGAACATGTACTACTGTGCTGAGGAGAAAGTTATGGGGGTTTAAGAGTGGAAACACAGCTAAAATGTGAAGAGTAATAGTAAAGTGAGTCGCTGCAGAGAAGAATCCTCATTATACAGGTAAAACTGTCCAAGTCATTGGTAATCCTGCAAAGTGACAAATTAGACACTTTATTTTTTTACTTTTATATTTTCTATTTTTTTATTAGTGAGATATTATGAGGTACAGTTGTAGATTTACGAACTTTCGTGTTTGGGTTTCAGTTTCAATGATCAAGTACCCATCACTCCAACTGTGCCCATTATCCACAACCAATAAACCCAGTTGCACTCCCAACCGCCCCCCTTCACCCTTGTCTCTGCATCTATTGATATGATCATATGTTTTTATCTTTACTTTTGTTGATATGATGAATTATGTTGATTGATTTCTAAATGTTAAACCATCCTTGCATTCCTGGGATGAATCCCAGTTGGTCGATATGTATGATCTTATTGATGAGTTATTGGATTCTATTTGCTAATATTTTGTTGAGGATCTTCGCATCCATATTCATCAGAGATATTGGGCTGTAATTTTCTTTGTTAGTGGTATCTTTGTTGCTTTTGGCATTAGGGAGATATGTGCCTCATAGAAACTATTTGGGAGAGTTCCTGTTTTTTAAATTTCCTGGAAAGGGTTGAGGAGAACTGGCAACATCTCTTCTTTAAATGTTTGGAAGAATTCACTAGTGAATCAATCTGGGACTTAGTTTTAGTTTTGGGGACGACTTCTCATTACGGTTTCAATTTCCTTGATATGAATGCGTCTATTCAGGTATTCTAAGTCTTCTTGGTCAGTCTTGGGAGATTGCAGGAATTCAGAAATTTATCCGTTTCTTCTAGGCGCTCTTGTTTTGTGACATACAGACTCTCAAAGTAGTCTCTGATGCTCTTTTGAATTTCATTGGTTTCTGTTGTGACATCCACTTTTTCATTTCTGATTTGGTTTTATTAGGTTTTTCTCTCTCTCATTCTTTGTAAGTCTTGCTAATGGTTTATCAATCTTGTTTATTTTCTCAAAGAACCAGCTCTTGATTTCATTGATTTTTCAGATTGTATTTTGGGTTTCCATGTCATTAATTTCTGCTCTAAGTTTTATTATTTTTTTCCTTCGGCTCTGTTTGGGTTCCTTCTGTTGGTCTTTTCCTAAGATCTTGAGCTGTGAAGTCACGTTATCTATGTAGGCCCTTTCTTCCTTCCTGAACAATGCTTGCAAAGCTATAAATTTCTCTTTTAACATGGATTTAGCTGTGTCCCATAGGTTCTTGTAGCTCGTGTCTTCATTCTCATTTGTTTCCAGGAATCTTTTGATTTCTTCCTTGACTCCTTCCTGACCCACTCATTGTTCAACATTGAGTTGTTTAATTTCCAAGTGTTTGATTTGGTTCTCCGCATCTTTATGTGATTTGCTTCTATCTTCAGTGCATCATGGTCTGAAAAGATAGATGATACAATTTCTATCTTGCTCATTCTATTGAGGTATGTTTTGTGACCCAGCACTTGGTCTATTTTAGAGAATGTTCTTTGCGCACTTGAAAAGTATGTGCATTCTTTCTTTTTTGGGGTGGAAATCCCTGTATAGGTCTGTTAGCCCTCTCTCTTCTATTTCTTCCTTCAAAGCCAGTGTTTCCTTGCTAGCGATAGCACAGCGGGTAGGGCATTCGCCTTACAAGCGGCCAACATGACCGACCCGAGTTCGATTCCTCTGCCCCTCTCGGAGACCCCGGCAAGCTACCGAGAGTATTCGATATGCCAAACACAGTAACAACAAAGTCTCCAATGGAGACGTTACTGGGCCCGCTCGAGCAAATCAACGATCAATCTATCCAGAGGTGATAAGATGATGTAAAATCTCTGACTACTATTGTATTTCTGTCAATGTCTTCCTTAAGATCTGTTAGCAGTTGTTTTATATATTTAGCTGGTTCCTCATTAGGTGCATATACATTTAAGAGTGTGATTTCTTCCTGTTTTACGTATCCCTTGATAAATAGAAAATGGCCTTCGTGTCCCTTCTAATCTTTTTCCACCTAAAATCTATGTTGTCGGTTACGAGCATGGCCACCCCAGTCTTTTTGATGAAATTGTTTGCTTGCAGGTTTGTTTTCCATCTTTAACTTTGAGTCTGTGTTTGTTATCACTGTTCAGATGAGTTTCTTGTAGGCAGCAGACTGTTGGTTTCAGTTTCTGGATCCATTTTGCCACTCTGTGTCTCCTGGTAGGTGCATTTAGACTATTGCCGTTGAGAAAGATTATTGACATTGGATTTTGTGCCATCTTTCTGTAGGGGTTGGTTGTGCTTATGGGTGTTTTATTTCTTAAATTACAGGATCCCTTTTAGTCCTTCTTTTAGATTTGGTTTTGAGTCTATGAAGTCCTGAGTAGTTGTTTTTCTATAAAATGGTGTATTGTTCCATTAAGTTTAGTGAGACTTAGCTGGATAAAGTATTCTTGGTGAGGCGTTCATTTCATTGAGTTTTTTCATTATAATCTACCATTGTCTTTGGGCCTGGAGGGTTTCATCTGATAGTCTGCTGTAAATCTAAGGGGTGCTCCTTTGTATGTGATTTCCTTCTTTGACCTTGCTGTTTGCAATATTGTGTCTCTATCCATGGAATCCATCATTCTAACTATGATATGCCTTGGAGAGTTTTTATTAGGGTTTTTTTAGCTGGCACCCTTCTGGCTCCTTGGATCTGGATGTCTACATTCTTTAACTGTGGCAACTTTTCAGCAATGATTTCTTTGACTGTGGCTTTTTCATTGAGGTTGCCTCCCTGTCCTCCTGGTACTCCAATGATTCTAATGTTGTTCCTCTTGGAGTCATCCCCTAGTTCTTTGATTCACCTGAGAGCTATTTTGAGGTCTTTTTCCATTGTTTGTTGTTGCCTATGCGATTTCTGTTGCTCATCTTCAAGATAACTAATTCTGTCTTCAGCTTTAGTCATTCTACTGCTGAGAGCACCCACCGAGTTTTTAATTTCATCTACCGAATCCTTTATTTGGAACACATCTTTTTTTTAGATTTCTTTTTCCTGCTCTCATTTCTTCCTGTATTTTCTTGACTATCCATTCCACTGTTTCTTTCATTTCTTCCTTTAATTTTCTGGATGTCTCCTCCGTTGATTCTTTGAACATCCTCAGCATTTCATCTCGGAATTCTTTATGGAGAGATCGTATTTGTGGGTAACCCCTTTGAGGGTTTGGGGCTCTTTTCTTCTTCTTCCCCTTGTAGTGGAGATTTGTGCTGTTTCTTCATGCTGTTGTAGTTGTCTAGAGGTAAAACCTTGAAGATCACTACCACTATTTCCTCATATTTTGGGAAAGGGTTCTGAATACGTTCGGTTGATGATGGTCATCCTTCCCGCCTTCTAGAATCTGTCCTTCATTTCAGACATTAGTCTGTCGCTTATGATGGGCATATAGTAAAGCATTGGAGGAGGTGCTCTTTTATATTGGATTTTTACAGCTTCTTGCATACTGGTCTTTTGTTGGAATTGGAGTAGGGTGGTGTATTATTGTCGTATTGTGTTTGAGGCAACCAGGACTTTTTCCACAGAATTAGGTGATAAAGGTTGGGATATGAATTCAGAGTTTTGGGAGTGGGAAATATAACTGCAGCCACCTGAGCGGCTGCCTTCCTCAAAAAGGCCACGTCCACTTTTGAGGAGGCCACACCCCCTACAGTGAAGACTAATTCACAGACCTAGGCCCAAGGGCCTGTGCAGAGGAAAAGGTGGGGGCTGGGTGGGCTCGTGCGGTGGAACTCTGGTGAATGCTCTCAGGGAGCTGTCCAGGTGTCAGGCCATTGGGGAGCGCAGAGCTGGACAGGATGGAAATGCACAGAAGGACTCTCCTGTGCAGAGGAAAAACCCAATTAGACACTTTATAAGAAAAGCTAGAACTGTTTGTTTTTCTGGCCAAAAGAAAATACCAAGAAAGAGAAAAATATCTTCTAAGAACTTCAGTTTTTCATAGTGAAAAACACTTTATTAAATGACAAAGCCAATGGATACAAACTCAGATGGTTCATGGACTGAATCTAGTACACAGAGGTTTAAAATAATTATCCGTTTATGCATAAGTATATGAGGTATTTAAAGTAAAAAACATACTAAAAGGTAAAATATTAGTATAAGCATATGATCAATATTAATAATCAAGAAATTATAAAATAGAAAAAACAAGTAGAATCAAACAACAAGACTGACTTAAGCAAATTTTAAGTCTCTTTATGTTAAATATGGTTAAACCTTAAATGCTAATTTACAGAAAAATGTACTATCCAGACAAAATTATATAGCGTGTGGGCTTATTTAAAATGTTTTACTTCTTATATAGTTTCAGGTCTTTTACATGTGCCTTATCTATTAGGGTATAGAGTATATATTGTTGATCACATCAAGGAATATTGAGTTAATTCTACCAGGTGTAACAATTATGGAGAAATACACTTATCCAGTCTCCTGCCCCCGCGCCTGGCTGTCCTCGCCGGGGCCCCTTGGAGGGGAGCGGGTTGAGCTTTCCTCCCCGCCCTGACCAGGGCTCCAGCAGCCGAAGACCTCCAGGACCAGCCACCAACCATGCTGAGACCACTCTCTGCACACCTGAAGGTACCAGCAGAGGAACAAAGGCAAGCGGGTGCCGGGGCTGAGATCTCCATGCCTACTCGGATCGGGGCTGAGCATCCTCCACCCAGATCCTCCGAATTCCAGTAGGAGAGGATCACACCCACCAACTGGCCCCCTGGCGCCGTGACCAAAAAATTTTTGGTCAAGAAAGTTTATCTCCTGCTACTAAAACTAAGTCGTCCGCAACCTGTGGTTTTTGCTTATTACAACAAATACAAGATGAATCTGAAATATGCTAAGGAGTACAACTTCCTAGGGACTTTATTTGGGGTCATATCATTGCAATTTTCTCTACAGATTTAGTTAGATAACCCAAATAATTGCAATGTGTTGTAAAGATTTAGTTAGAAGACCTAGAGTGTGTCCCAAGGAGGAACACTTTTCCTTATGAAAGGAAAAGTGGAAGAGGATGTAATAAGTTAAAAAAAAAGAGTTGAGAACCTGGAAGATGGCAAAATGCTGGAGCAGAACCTTGGTCTGTATGGCTCTCATCACCATCTGCTTCTCAGCATCACCAAGAAGACTCCTGAGCACAGAACTGGGAATTGCTCCCCCCCCCCTCCACCCAGCACCTAAATCCTTAAAAGGAACAAGGAAAAGAGTTAATTGCTATTAATATACTTCAACTATTTTTGGAGGGCGGGAAAGATAGTCTAGAGGGTAGGGCACTTGGTTTGCACACAGCTGACCCATATTCAATCCCGAATAGCTCAAAAAGCAAACCCCTCCAGGAGTTCAGGATTCCTGACTGCAAAGCCAGGAGTAAGCATAGTCAGGTATGGTCTCAGAATCAAACAAAACAAAACAAACACTGTTCTTGGCCTTACATCTTCCCATCATAGGCTTACTAACTCAGTGGAATGGAGGAAAATAGAACAGAATTATCCTATCCTCTGGCTAAATGCTAATCGGTTCTCAAAAAGAACTGTTTGCTCAATGGTTTCTTAAAATAATTGCTCTGGGCTCATTCCAGAGGTCTTTGGTACAGTTCAAAGGTGTTAAGCCCAATTTTAATGAAATATATAATGTAGCTTTTCTCCATATAATGGCTCCCCTGTTCATTTTCAAATGGCCTCACGAATGTCAACTTTTCACAAAACCAAAGAATATCAATTTCATACTGAAGAGTTAGCTGGAGGCATGCTATTCATAAAAGTTAAAAGATTGGGAAGAATGAGTAGATTTTATAAAGCAAAAGAGGAAATTTTAGAGACAGGATTGCTTCCTTTTTAAAAATCAATTTTGTAATATAGGGAAGATGAAAGAAGTAGTAATGAGCAAACTGACAGGTGTATGAATTCTATTAAAACTGTTATCCTTAATCTCTAAAAAATTACCTATTAACTTTCAATACTCATATTACTAGTATTATTACAGTTCAATTAGGAAGTTATTTCTAAGAAAGGTGAAAAATAATATTTTATAATATTAAACTTTTTATTGTGGAAATTTTGTAAACAAAATCATAGAGAATTGTATAATGAATAATTAGTTATGGACTCTTATCAAAACTAACCAGTTTTTAACCATTCAGACTGTAAACCAATCTAACTAATCTAATTCAATCCACTAATAATATTTTATCACAAGATTTTTGTTTATCTTTGCATTTGGGGGTTATACCTGGCTTTCCTTAGGGCTTTCTTCAGGCTCTGTGCTCAGGTGACACTCCTGGTGATGCTCAGAGCATTATATATTGTGAAGGCATGCTGGGGATCAAACTGAGTTGATCATTAAAGCATTACCTTAATCCCTGTACTATCTCTCTGGTCATATCAGAAATATTCTGGAGACCATATCTAAGACACCATATAATACCATTTGGAAATAATTTGTCTTGGTATTCTTACATACATTTATTTTGTATTTCCTATTACTGTAATACAGTATTAGTAAAATATTAAGTTTTAATGCTTTTAATAACAAATTCATCTTCCTAAAATATAACTTTACAGTTAGAGCATTTAAACCAGGTTCTAAAGGGTGTCATTTTAATTTTATTTTACTCCTCTAAGGTATTTTTTGGGGCTAGAGCAATAGCACAGTGGGTAAGGTGTTTGCCTTGCACGCAGCCAACATGGCCGACCTGAGTTCTATTCCTCCACCCCTCTCGGAGAGCCCAGCTCTCCTCCAGGTGGGGAGGGAAACTCAACCCACCCTCCTCCAAGGGGACCCCTGTGAGGATAGCCAGGCACGAAGGCAGGAGACTTTGCACTGCTCTCTTCCATGAGCTGGATTTTATAGTCCCTTGGTCAAGAAAAGAAATAAACAACATGTGAATTAGAGAGGAAGTGGTAAAAAAATTTATCTTCAGATAAGTGATTTATATATAGATAAATGAAAAATTTACAAAAAAGTTCACTAGAAATGTAGGATACAAGCAACACATCGAAATAGATTGTACTTCTGTTGAATGCCCATCAAATATCTGAAAAAGTTAAGAAATCTCATTAACTGTCATTAAAAACAAAATTTGTATACATTGAGGCTGGAGTGATAGCACAGTGGGTAGGGCGTTTCCCTTACAAATGGCCGACCCGTGTTCGATTCCCAGTATCCCATATGGTCCCCCAAGCACCACCAGAAGTAATTCCTGAATGCAGAACCAGGAGTAACCCCTGAGCATCGCCAGGTGTGACCCAAAATGAAAAAAAAGTGTATACGTTATTCAAGGAGATTAATGAAGATCTACACACTAAATACTTATATAATACTTATATATTACTGACGAAAGTGAGGAAGCTACAAATGGTGTTGAAATAGAACAAAATAATATGGTTCCATAAGACTCTGAATAGCCAGTTACATTTGAGAAAGAGAAACAAAACTGAAGTTATCTCTCTTACTTTCAAACTATCTTACCAGAGAGTGCATGGGAGGATGGAGCACATGCCTGGCATTCATGAGATCCTGAGTTAGTATCCTGAGATTCCTGGCAATATAATACCCCTAGAGCACTTTCAGGTATGATTCTGCTTAAGAGAAATGTTGCAGTAGTGATGTAAAAACAATAAGGAACATATCTGAATAGACACTTCAGCTTTGGTGTGTGTGTGTGTGTGTGTGTGTGTGTGTGTGTGTGTTTGTGTGTAACTCTCAGTATTATAGAAAAAAATATCTAAATTTCAAAATGGGCTAAGAATATGAACTCAAAAAATGACATAAATGATCAAGAGGTATATGAATATATAGTTCATATCACTAATCAATCTAAAGTACAAATAAAACCACTATGAGCTATCTCTTCACACCAGTCAGAAAAACAAAAAGAAAAGAACTAACACGTATAGCAAGGATGAGGAGAATAGATCACTGGTACTTTGTTGATACCTAAATTTTGTAGTTGTTTAGGAAAATAATGTGGGGTTTCTTCCAAAATACAAAATACAACTACCATAAAATTCAGCAGTTATGAGTACTCATTTAATTTAAAAATTAGGATCTTAAGATACCTGCACACTTAAGCTCACTGATGACTGTAGTAAAATATGGATATGGACACAATCTTATTCACATATTTCCCAGTAATAGTGATGAAAAATGAATAAAAATTAGTAGTATACTATCAATGGAGTATTATTCAGTATTATTAAAGTATTATAAAATCATGCCCTTCATGACCACAAAGATGGCTATGGATAGCGTTGTACTAAATGAAATAAACCCACACACAAAAATCACACAGACATGTACAATAGAAAATAATCAAAGTAATCATAGTAGATAGTGAAAGACTGAAGACAGAGGAGAGGGAAGTTGGGGTTAATCCTATTTTCTATAAAGTTGTAACAATGTTTTATTTATATTTCATCTTTGTATCTTAAGCATCATTTTATATTAATAGAAATTAAAAGCAAAATATGAAGGATACTTGTATCAGATAGAGAATATAGAAGTAAAATATTAATTGGTTTGATCATTCTACTTGATGTTTATGAGTCTGGACATAGTGTTTTAAATTAGGGAACAAGATGTACTCTCATCAGAAGTATTGAGTTATCAAAGTTTTAAAAAGTATTTCAAGTTGGCAAAACAGTAAATCAATTAGACTCAGGAATAATTATAAATTAAAACTATTTATAAATGCTCTTATAATTAAGGATCAGTGCTTACAAAATTGTTTTCTTCCAGAATTTTGTAGATAGGTGCATTAAAGTAAAATTGACAATTATGGGTATATGTAACTGCAAAACTAAAATATTATGAAAGATAAGATATTTTTGGTTTCAATGCTTTTATCTATAGTGAATGTTTGTTTTTCCTGCTGTCTTGTAAACTTCTCATAAGGTTATAAAGAACAAAAATGTAAAACTTAGTTCATTGAATCTAGATGGTCAATTGGTGACCATTTGTCCCAGCATAGCACAAGGCAGATCAAGTAAAATATTTTTCTTAGTATTTGTGTTGATTTTTTGCATTCATGGTGGCTTTGCTCTATAATATCTCCAAAAATACTGTACTAAATAATGTTGGACACTGTTCCTAGGGAGTTCACAGGGTTAAATTCTTCTAGTACAGTGGGTAGGGCATTTGCCTTGCACACAGCCGACCTGGCCAATCCAGATTCGATTCCTCCGCCCCTCTCGAAGAGCCCAGCAAGCTACGGAGAACATCTAGACCGCATGGCAAAGCCTGGCAAGCTACCTGTAATGTATTCAATATGCCAAACACAGAAACAAATGCCACAATAGAGACGTTACTATTAACTAATGTTACTATTAATAGAGACGTTAGATGTTACTAACAGACGTTACTGGGCCTACTCGAGCAAATCAATGAACAACAGGACAATGACAGTCACAGCATTATAGCACTGTCCTCCCATTGTTCATTAATTTGCTTGAGTGGGCATCAGTAACATCTCCATTGTGAGACTTGTCATTACTGTGTTTGGCATATCGAATACACCACAGGTAGTTTGCCAGACTCTGCCTTGTGGGCAGAATACTCTCGGTAGCTTGCTGGGCTCTCCAAGAAGGGTGGAGGAATTGAACCCCAGTCAGAGGTGTGCAAAGCAAATGCCCTACCTGCTGTGCTATTGCTCCAGCTCAAATTCTTGTAAGCACATAGAATATTTTTTTCATTCTACCAAAATATAATCTTCTTTTATGTATTTTTCTGGATGTTTATTTTGGGGGTGTGGAATCTCCCTGGCATTGCTGGGTCTGTCAGGTGCCACTTCCAGCCATTCCCTGCCAGCCCGGCCTGGTTGATTCAGTGCTGCTTGGACACTTTCAGCCAGCAACACCCAAGCAAACCCATATCCTATCTCCCCAGTCTCTGCAGATGTTTCTATTCAAAGTCATCTTCATATACATCACTAATCCATTAACATTAGGCTCTTAAACAGAACTGTGATTCCCACCTGATCTGAACTCATGTCTTTTGTTTTATAAGGCACAAAAGAGCTTTCTTAGGTTAGGGACAGAAGACCACATAATGGTGTTCCACTTGTGGACCACTTTATACAGTAGAATCACCATCCTGAAAGCTAATGTGACAAATACAGTAACAGGCCTTTGAGAGCTGAATGAAGAGTCAGAGTGTTGCATTATCCCAGTAACTACATCTGTGAGTTGAGGACTCATATTTTGCATGTATGGACTCCACATTCCTCTCTGTCAATTGCAATTCCTTTCCCTGAAATGTAACACTTAGTTAACATAGTTCTAGAACCTTCTGCTTAGATTTTAGATCAGAGACAACTGTTTTAACATTTATTCATTTTTTCAAAATAAAACTGAATTCTAAAGCCCATTTATTTTTTCCCCAAACCTCTATACTTTGTTTTCTCACACAGAAACTTCCATTTTACATTCCCATTGTTGAACTAAAACAGTAAGTACAGATCTACACTTATAGCGCACATTTAAACACATGTATGCATATATATGTATGTCTATATTGGAGTATATATAAACATACATATGTATACATTATTACATGCAAAATGTGGTAAACAATGCATTTGAATACATATTTATAAATTTCTATTCTTTTGAATACGTCTATGTACCATACTGGAATATCTTCACCTGCTGTTTTACAGAATCATAATGTTATATTCCGTGTTAGTTACTGCACAGTTGATTAGGTTTCCTAATATTTCTATGTTATACCTATAACAATATAATACTTTTAGGGCACATGTCTCTATGCGGATATTTTAGGTATAATTATGGACTTGGTATAACTTGAATTATAATTTTAAGAATATGTTTTTTTAAATAAAATAATGACTCAAACTAATTGCAATGCATTAAGTACTAATTTTCTTTAAAAATGTAGTAATTTGAATGATATACTTTCCATTAGTATAAAGCATTATGTTTAAACTGCCTACAGATATATAATTTAATCAGGATATTGATAATTAAGAAAAATATTTAATGAAATAATAGTTATACCTTGAAATACAAAGTGATTGATATTTAACTATATTTAATTATATTTAAATAATAATATTAGTAGGTTTTAAATCATACAGAATCTATATTAGATGTTTGAGAATATGAATACTTTTATCAAGCATAGCAGATGTGATGTCTCTAGTCTTGAAATTTTATCTTCAGAGAGCTCTTTGTATTAATTTAAAAAGTAATCTTCAGAATTCAAACTATACCAGATAAACTTTCAGTAACAATCCTCCATTTTCACTGCACTTTCCAAATACTGACAACTGACATTTAAATCAGGGGTTAGAAAACACACTAAATGAGTTAGAAATATTTTAGAGTTCATGGATAAAAACCATAACATTAAAAAATGAACTACTTCTAGAACAAGACAAAAAATCCCTATCTATAAAATTAAATATAACACTAAATAATTGAGTATTTTACATGAAAATGTAGATCAACTAATGAGAAGAATGGGTTTCTCTATATGGTGAGATATAGCACTTCATGATGTTTAAAGTTAGTGCTTTCCCTGCCTCATGTGCTGGGTGAGAAGGCAGTTGGGACAGAGAAGGAACCACCATGAGAAAAGTAGTTGGAAATGATCACTCTGGATAAGAACATGCGCTGAAAACAGGTAAAGGAACAAATGTGATGACCTCTCTGTACCTGTATTGCAAACCATAATGCCCCAAAAGGCAGGGGTGGTCAGGGACTAGAAGGAGAGAGAGGGAGGGAGAGAGAGCAGGGGAAAGAGAGAGGGAGGGAGGGAGAAAGAAAGAGAGTGAGAAAGAGAGAGATTGCTATAGAGACAAAGGGGCTGGGGGAAGGGTGGTGGCAGGGAAACTGAGGACATTGGTGGTAAGAAATATACAGTGGTGTATGGGTGGATGGATGGGTGTGGGAACATTGTATGACTGAAACCTGGCCATGATCAGCTTTGTAATTCTGTATCTCAATTGAAAAATAACAATAAAATAAAATAAAGTTAGTGTTTCCTCTTTGTCAAATTCAATTGGGAATAATAATGCTGATGTGTAATGACATGTCATATGTGTTTGAATTGTTTTCATCTTTCTTGGAGGAGACTCAACTGACAGTGCAAGGGCTCCTCACAGTGTTAGGGGTTGACCCTAGAAGTTTGGGGGCATAAAGTGCGGGGTTGGGAGGCAAAACCTGTGCTGTGCCCTTGAGCACTATGCCCACTATTTACAAGTGTTTTTATACATGTAAGTCTTCTCAAATACTGATCCCTGCAAATGAGCCCATGATCTGCATTGAGTACATTAATCACTTGGAGATGTGTTTTTGTAGTTCTCGTAATTATTACTTGATATTTACCTTTTGGCATGCCAGTGTACTGTAGGTATAGAAATTTCAATGAAAGATTAGTTGGAAGCCTCTCATGTGTGCAGTTACATTAATTTTGAAATATGGAAATTTTCTTTGCATTTAGAATTGTGCTCCAGAAATTGCTGCTAGAATAGGAGTTGAGTTCAGAAAATATATTTGCTGCGAATATTGAGGGAGATGGTTCTAATTTTTAATTTTTTGACAGCACAAAAAGCACAGAAGCAGTTTGACATTACTCATGACTCAAACAATGTTATCATCAAAGTGATTTTACCGGAGTACCAGTTTTTAATAGAAATATTCTGTATTTTTAGGTTGAATTCATTAAGAAACATTATTAGGTTTGCAGAAAAAGCTATTTTCCCAAGATACTCCTTGTTACATAATAGGAATTGAGTTTCTTTTCATTCAGAATTATTTTAGCATTGGCCAGAAGTATAAAAAGTAAAACTCCATCTGCACCAATGAGTGAACTCTGTTGTGGTGAGGTTAAACAGGGATACCAAATGCGTATTTCTGAAGTTTGTTGCTGAAAACAGTTTGGTAACATGCTATTTTCAAATATTGTCTTAAAATAATTTTTCAAATAATATAATGAAACACTACCACTTTAAAACCTATGAAATTGTAAGTTTTTGAAATACATCCAACAAGAACATTTTCTACACTGTATATATTTTTACCACCATATTAGCTGGTTCTATTTGGAACTCAATTTTTATTTTTTCTAACACTGAAAACACTTTCTCTTATAGGAACTTCCCAAAGGCCTTTCACTGATATTTATTTTAGGTTAGCAAAAACAAGCCAGACCTTATCAGATTAGCTTCTTTTAGAGTTCTCATTTTAGTAATAATATTTAATTGTAAATTTAATTTTAATCATTAAAAATGATTAACATTTCAGAATATTAAGTGATTAGAATATTTGGGTTGCAAATTTCAGTGTCATTGAAGGGTATCATAGGATACAACAACTACAGAATACTTTACCCACAAAGTTATAAATAAGATTTTTAAGTGCCCAAACTTATACAAAGAGTGTTGAGATCTAATTCCACCTGTTGAATTTTAGAATATAGAAAAATGGGTACCATTGCAGCACTGTCTTCCATTTGTTTATCGATTTGCTCAAGCAGACAACAGTAACATTTCCATTGTGAGACTTGTTACTGTTTTTGGCATATCGAATATGCCACAGGGAGCTTGTCAGGCTCTGCCTTGACGGTGGGATACTCTCAGCTTGCCGGGCTCTCCGAGAGGGACCAAGGAATCGAATCCAGGTCGGTCATGTGCAAGGAAAATGCCCTACCTGCTGTGCTATCTCTCCAGCCCAGAAAAATGGGTAAACTATCAAATCTCATATGTGATATAAAGGAGAACCAAAAGAGTGGATATTTATGAAGCAGATTCTATTCTTTGGGAATACTGTTGTGGAAGGCTAATATGACAAATGTTTGAAACATTTTTTCATTTATTTTCTTACAATGTCTCAATTATTATTTGTAGGAGAATTTGAGCTTTTTGAGGGACCATAGTAGTTTCAGTTCTGGTGAGATTATATGGATTTTGTTTGTTCTCTTGAGTTATAAACAAAGGTATTAATTTTGAGGACAGAATAATCTTGGAAATTTTTGATGAAACATCTAAGCAGATTGGGAAGGCTACACCAAATCTTCCTTACTGACAATGAAAACTGGACATTTAGGAAAAGACACCGTTTAGGCACCTACATTTTGATTTAGCTCTCATAGTCAAATAATATCTAGTAGTTCATAAAATACTCATTTGGTTTTAACACTGACACTTCAGTGATTGCATTTTCAGTTTTTAATCTGACAAAAAAGATTGATGTCAGGATAGAAAATGTGGGAATTTTAAGCTCTGAAGAACAACTTAAGTGGTTAAGTACAAGAAACATTGAACTGGTCCACCAAAACGTTCCCAAGCTTGAAGGGACATGGTTTAGTGAGATTGGTTCAAACATATCCAAGGACAAAAAAAACAGCATAAGTGTGATTTCATTAATGTGACAGATGACAGATTATGAACGTTTTTAAAAATCATGCTAACATAAGTTTTCACTTAAAAGAATTCATAATACACTAATGCCATGTCATTTATGTACCATTTTTTTTCTCAATGCAATCATTTTAATTATTTTCTTTTTGTTCAGGGGAAAGGGGCTCTGCATCAATGTGCATGCCCTGAGGGCATACTCAACAGAGGCTTGCCAGATTGAATGCTTAAACCCTATGAAATAAATGTTATATCCCTAATTCCTGACATGTATTCAGATATCTTTAACTATTTAAATGGGGTTCCTAGTCTGTCGTCTTAACACCTTTTTTATTTTTACATGCTCTGCTTATAGCTTCTCCAACCCATATTTGTTCTCTCAAGAGTTTTCTCTTTGAATTAATGAATTCGCATTTTTTGAATTAATGAATTCAGTGACATCACTGCAATATTAAATATAGTAAAACACTTAAATAAGTAAATCAGTTCTTAATAATACATTTTGAGCTGCACTTTTCTGATACAACTTTTCTTATACTTCAGTTTTTATACTTATTCATGTATCATTCATACTAAACATCAGAATCATTGCCCCAGTTTTAAATCTCCCTGAGAATCCATTATAGTTGCATACTGATTTACAATGTTCAGTTGTCTTTTCAATTGTAATTATTTGTATTTGTTAAAATATGAGTGAATTTCTTAATAATATTCATTTATCTCCATATAATTATTGTTCAATTTATTCTAGTTTTTTAAAAAAGAATTTATTGCTTTAACGAGGCTTATTTGTTTATAATCCATTACAACAGATTTTGATGATATACAAATTAGGATTTTTGTGTTTTCATTTGAATACTTTATTGGTATATTTATGACCTGATATTGTGTGTAGAAATTATAAGCTTTGTTATTCTTGGGCCTAAAAAATAACAGTAAATTTTACAAAATAAAAATGTTTTCACTCATGCAGACAAAAATATCTACCTTCCAACTTCCTTTTTCCTCATCACATTTATTTAGGCATCTTTGTAAAGTAAATGATCATTTCTATGGTCTAAACCCACCTTCCTCTTTTACAGAGTTGTCTGCAAAGTATCCACTAGCTATATGTCATATGTCAAATAGTTACTCTACCAAACCAACATGCAGTTGAAACAGAAATTTGTTTTCCTGTGTATTCATCACAATATAATAGGGTTAAACTTGGTGACATAAAGAGGGAAGAGTGGTTAGGAAGGACATCAACTATTTCTTTTGGAATAACTTTTTCAGCTACTTTAGGTGCCATTTCTTTGAATTAAACCTTAATGTTTCTAAGCACTTATTTTTCCTCTTTAATAGTCTTAAAGATGTTTGAAGAATTCAAACATTATAAATATTTTCAACATTCTGCATTTATCTGTTCACTTCATGATTAGTATTTCTTTAAACCTTTTCTTCACCTGCTCTAAAATTAATGTGATCTTCAAGTTTTCAAAGTTTTACTTATAAGTATTTTATTTGAACTTTCATGATACATAACAAAGTAACATAACATTCTCTAATTTGTATTTGTCATTTAATATAGAAACCTTTTATAAACAAAAAAGTTTTCTCATTCAGCAAATATTTTATGAGTATATAATAATACTAGGAGCTATATTGATTTTTCTGAAAGAGATCTGTAATTACTTGTAAGTGTTTAGTTACGATAGAAACTTGAATTATTTCCACATAGGTTTGAGCTTTAATTTTATTTTAACCCTGTAGTATTCCTTTTTGTTTTTGTTTTTTGTTTTGTTTTATTCCAGATTTAGAAACGATGCCACTGATTTTGTAACCTCACTGATAATCACCATTACACTAATAAAAAATTACATCCACATTATTTATGTAACAAGGTACAAGGATATTTACTTCTCACGTACAAAACACATATCTTCTGCTGTGTAAACACACAAAAAATAAAACGGCCGGCGGTCTTGCCGTTTCCCCACTCCAGGGAGGTCGATGGCGATGGTCAGGTGAAGGAAGGAAACGAGGCCAAGCTAGTTGGTCTTAGTAGCCGTTTATTACATGGAAGAGATGTATGTCATGGAGGCCTCAGGAATCCTCGAGCACGTGCGCCTTTGTTCTCTCCGCTTCTGTCCTCAGCCCCATCTTCCCAGGTTCTCTGATGCACGTGTCCCCCCAGAGAGCCCTGAAATCTCCCTTATATAGATCATAGTACCTCTAAAGGGCGCAATGTAATGATGTCATCAAAAGGAGTTACAGAAAGAACATTGAGGTGGCAAACATACATTGTTTCCTTACATCCGCAGGCCAGTAATCCTGGCCTCACCTTTTCACAAGCTACAAGCACTTAGATTAGCACAACAAAGACCAGTCTGCTAGAGCTTGGAATCTACATCTCCAAAAAAGCAGTCTCATCCAAGCTAGTCAGGACACACAGAAAACTGCTTCTAGGACGTGTTTCTCCTCTCCTTGTCCAAACAACATATAAGTATACATAATATTAATCATTTCGTATGGACACAGTAAGAAATACTTTGAGCTTATAGAATTGCTCTCCTAGGGCCATCTCGATCTCAGACTGCAGTGCTCAGGCCAGATATCTTTCCTATTCCTAGCAGCAGGGCCCTAGTCTCGTCATTACTTTTGGATCATGACATCATTTGCCTATGATCAAACTCTTAACTTATAGTTAAGAATCATGGCACCTTGGCCTGGCCCATCGCGATGCCAGGGTAGCACATAACTTACCGGCTTGCCCTGGTTCCATCCAGTCCCACGTCGGGACCCTGCCCTTGGGGTGCTAGGAAGTGAGGGCAACTGAGGCTTAAGTTGAGAAGGCAGATGCCCAGGAGTGAATAACATTCAAAGCCAATCAATTCCTAAGTTACGGAGTATATTAATTAATTGTCTTCCTGTATCTATACAAAAGGACATTGCATTAAAGTAAACTGCTCAAAAGACATAAGGAGAGGAGAAAGACAATATTAACTTACAGTACAGCTTCAGTGTCTAAGAAGGATGAGACCTTACAAATTGGTTGGGGAAGAGAGCATAGAAGAGGTTACAGACAGACAAACTAATGGGAGTGACTCGGGAGCACTGTGATGGGTACAATCTGATAAACCTAAGCTCCGTGTATTCTAACATTCTGCCTTTAAGATTATAAAAAATATCAATGAATGAAGAATGCAAAGAGATGCTTTGAGGGCACAATGGTTATATTGACAATAGCTGCTATCCTCTAGAGGATATGTTCTTGTATTAAAAATAAAGTATGAGTTTCACAATGACAACTGAGTCATATCCAGATAAAGAAGGGTGTGCATAAAGTATTCCACAGATGTCAAATTTCACCAACTACCAAGAGCTCAAATAAAGTAAAATTTCCCTATTGAAAGAGGACGTCTGTTTCCCCTTGCCAGCAGCTGCTGCTAGAGCCTCCATTTCTGCTGTCCCCATTGTACATTTTATATATTCCTACAAATTCCTGGGCTCTTCCATGAACTGTGTAGGAAACAATTTCTCAAGTTCATGAATTTTTTCTTAGGATAGAAGGAAAACAAGAGAGAGCAGACTCAAATGGTAAAATAGTTAAAAAGATATCTAAAAGGCCCTAAAGAAGCTCTGTAAACAAACTGGAACCACCCCCCCCCCCTTTTAACAATCTTGTCATTTGATAAATAACATAAAGACCCAGTTTTCTTATAAAAACCCTCTAAATAATGAATTACATTTAGTCCTATACTAAGTTCTGCACCGGCTGGGCAGTTTCTTACTTTTAAATTAACTTTTCTATCTTTCCAGTTCTAAGACTGAACATCTATATATTTCAATATATGAAAATATTGAAGAATTTGTAAACCTTGGACCAACACAGAGTCTCGCTGTCACCATTCCTGAGACACTATCTCCTTCACTAGCTAGTGATTTTTTATTTTTTTGCTAACTGTTCCAATATCTCAATTTGTTGTGGATCCTAAAATACATAGAAAATAGACTTATCCACCACTAAAGAAAACAAAAATCTAGTCAGAAATTTCTTCTCTGATGCATTTCTCTCAGGCCCCAGGCATCAATTACATAATCAATAAAGATGTTGGGTAACTTTCTGACTATCTGACATTGGAAAAGTTCTTTTATTCCTCTTCCCCCACCTTGTTAAATACAATATGTAAATAAAATAGACACACCATTTCTGGCTATGGGTTATAATAAGTCTTAAGTGAGTTCAAATCTGTCAAGTAGAGCTGGATAGTACAGAGTAGACTGCATGTCTTGCTGGCAGCCAAACCTGGTTTGCTCCTAGCCTCTTCAGAAATGAGCCCTGTGGGGGTATGGTGCCGCCAGCAGATCAACCTGTACTTGCTGGGTGAGTGCATCAGCAGCCTGATGGTGCCTTCAGATTTCCTGGTATCCCAAAACTGCCACTGTGCCTATGGCCAGACCTTAATAACTTTGGACTAAGTTTACCAAGAAATTGAATGCAAAAAAGTTAAGTATATGGGAGCCACACCCCCAAACCACCCCGACTCAACTATGAAAGTTCATTTATTGGCTTTATTTCAGAGACCCATAGATAAATCTTGAAAGAGATCCAAAGCCACAGTTAATCTCAGACCCACACATGACTGAACAGACTTGGATAAATCGTAGGGGGGCAGTTTAACCTGTGCCCTACCAAGCAGAGCCCCTGCCCAAGGAGAGACACTTGTTTCCACAATCCAAAATTGCTGCCATACCCCCAGCATGACTCCATTGTCTTAGGATAGACCGCACCACGATATAATCTGCTGAAAATTTTGTAATGTGGCTCTTAGTGCACCAACAGCCCTGACCCAGAGCAAGTCCTGGAAGACATCACAGCACCGGAGATCTCTCCAGGCCTCATACCAAGCCAATTTCACTGGGGTACCCTAGATGGAGCAGGTGTGCTCTTCCCACCTACTCCAGATGGAATCCTGGTGACCAAGAGCTTCCACAAGGAAGGCTCAGGTATGCAGATTCCAGGCCACATGGTGGCAGAGGACCAGGGCTGTCCTTCCCTACATACCTGCCCACCCAGCAGACTGGCTGCCATGCCCACAGTTTGCCTCCAGGCGCCATCTGAGCTTATCACCAGCCCTGGTCCAGGGACTCCCAATTGAATCCCAAAATGTTTTAGCGCCATACAGAGATGTCTCTGTTACCCAAACATTTACAATCTAGAAATTTACATTTACAATTGCAGTCGCGAGCTCTCATGATGCTCAAAATGATCAATGGAAAATAAATTATCTGGCATCTGCCCCCCCCCCCCGGCAGGTTGGCTTGAATGGTGGTGAGAAATTTTGGACAAAACATAATGCCCAAAATTAGGGAGAGAGTATTGGGGAAATTGTCTGCCATAGAGGCAGGGTGATGACTGGGTTGTGGGTGGTGGAAAATGTGCACTGGGGGAGGGATGAGTGTTCCATCATTGTGTGGCTGAATCTCAAACATGAAAGCTTTGTAACTATCTCATAGTGATACAATTAAAAAAATAATGTGGAGTTCACACCCAATTCAATTAGCTTAATCAATGGCTGAACAAATAGCAGTGCTCTTACTTATTAAAAAAAAAAGAAAGAAAGTTAACAAATGAACCCTGTGCACAACTGGGTGCTGCCCATAAACCAGTGTCTACATATGTATGGCAAGAGCATGGCACATAGAGGCGATAAGGGTATCAGCATGGTAAAATGATAAAACTATACTTGTCGCAGGATTTCTAACTGTGATCGAGTGATTCTAGGATCTCTTATATGGTTTCTCAAACTTTTCCCACCTCTTTTGTTTTCTGGTTCACTTTTCTTCACTTCCCACTTCTGTGATCCCCTAATCTCTTGCCATGCCCTCTCCCCAGATACATGTTTTACACCTGTGCACCTGACTTGGAACATCCAGGAGACCCACTACGGGGGAGTTGGAGCTGGGAGTGGGTGTCAAGATGCTTTAGATAAATTGAAAGGTCAAATACCTATGAGTATCCCAGTACTCTGGGAAGACATTTCCTGTGGAGGAATGCTGCCTACCCGCTGCCCCCTGGTTCCAAAGTGACCTTGGTTCTACAGTTTCATTTCACTTCCTCAGAAGACTTCTTTGCTCCTGAAGTTTTAGTGTTTCTGTTTTCGCATAGAAAATAACCTGATTTATACCAATTGCTCTGTTAAGTGCTCAAGATTCTTCATGTGGTGCTGGAGCAATAACACAGCTGGTAGGGTATTTTCCTTGCATGCGGCTGACCCGGGTTCGATTCCTAGCATTCCATATTGTCCCTTGAGCACCGCCAGGGGTAATTACTGAGTACAGAGCCAGGAATAACACCTGTGCATCACTGGATGTGACCAAAAAAGCAAAAAAAAAATTTTTTTTTCATGTAACCACAATGAAAATATCATGTATAAAAGTTATTAGCCAGATTGTAAAGTCCATGAAAAGAAGCAGTATTATTGGTTATACTCTCTGTGCAATTCACAATATTGAACAGAGAGAGACAGAAACTCCCTGTCACTGAAAGTGGCAATGAGCTGGAGAAAAGGGGTCCTTTAAGGAAAGAATATTCGTTTTGATGGACAAAGTGAAGAAACAACAATGCAGTGTCAATTTTCCCCAGGGGGAAATTCTGAGAACCAGATATGTATTTTTCCTTCTATTGTAATGGGAAAGGGTGGAGTTGGTGAGAGGCTTCAAACAAGGGTTTCTATTTTTAGGAGACTCTAACTGCTCTTCAAAAATCTCACCTGCATTCAAAAAAAAAAAAAAAACCCTGAAGTACTGAAGTACAAATGCAAATTAACTGTCACTTAACCTTGCAGTAAGAATCTGAATGTCCTTTGTGAATTGTAAGAGCTTCTTAAAGCAGTGCTATTCTAAGGACAAATTGTGCCTTCCTTAGCATGAGGGAATATTTGCAGCATATGAATACAGTAGAGTGTATGGTAAAGTCAGAGATTAATTATTGTCACAAGCACAAGAAGGGAAACATTAACAAGTGGCATCCACAGGGTTCTTGTCAATTTTAGTCATACTTCTAAAAATTTTGAAACTCAATCTAAATATAACTCCAGAAAGAAAGTTTGGCTGATGAATTTATTTTGTTTCTCTTTTGTCTTAAAAAAAAAAATCTTTGAAGGTGCTAATGCAATTCCACTGTTTATATTTACTCTGGGCCAAATCTTTTCACTTTCAAATTAATCAAAAAAATGAAAAATAAAACAAAAAATTTGGTGGCTTTTACTAAAAAGCTTGCTGTATTTCTGAAAGAATATTTTCACAACATCCTTATTTGTAGCCTCTGAATAAAGCTGAGTTCTACATTCTTAATCATATGGCTGAGGAAGAGAAGTAGTACTACTAAAAAATTATTATTTCCCATTTTTCTCTCATTTCCCCACTTGTTTTCTTCATATATTTGCATTTATTTTTGTTACTTAATTTTTTTATTCAGACTTTATCTTTTTATATCATTGATAATCTCTGATTTAACACTTTTCCCACTATTTTATAGTGTTTTTTATGCAACCTTCAAATATTTTAGATGAATAGACTTAGTCAAACATGTTTCTATGATACCTACTGAAGGACCATGAATCCAAATTACTGATAATCAAGACCTCTAAGTGCATGACCTTTCACTCTCTTCAATGAATAACTGTTAAATGCAACAATCATTTATGATTTCTCCATACATTTCCAACCTCATCCTCAACTACTTAAAAGGATCCCTCCCTTGAACAGCAAGATTGTTTGCTATTCCCAATTTGCTATCATTGACAGGTTTTTCATCCTGTTTTATTATTAGAGTTTTACATCTTCAGGGCTGGAGTGATAGCACAGCGGGTAGGGCGTTCGCCTTACAAGCGGCCAACATGGCCGACCCGAGTTCGATTCCTCCGCCCCTCTCGGAGAGCCCGGCAAGCTACCGAGAGTATTGGATATGCCAGACACAGTAACAACAAAGTCTCCAATGGAGACGTTACTGGGCCCGCTCGAGCAAATCGACGATCAACGGGAGGGCCTTTACCTTTACCTTTTACATCTTCAGCATAAAAAAATGTTATGCTTAATAAGTCAAGTTTATTAGAAACACATGGAAGATTTTTAGACATGTATTTATATTGATGTTATTTTATAATGGCTTAATGTTCATGGGTCACATATAAATAGATCAAAAGTTACTTATATCCACTATTTTTGTTATATGTCATAATCTCAGTTTTATTTTGCATTATTTTTAGAGGTTGAAACAAATTGGAATTTTTTGAAAAATGAGAAAAATAGCACTATGCTGTTTAGAAAAAGGGTAAAATGGTGCTCCTTTTGGCAACATGCATGTACCTTGAAGAAATTATGTTATATAAGTGGGATGAAGACAGGCAAACACAGTATGATGTTACTCAGATGTGAAAGATAAAGAAATAAATGAACAAACAGAAATAATCTAAAAAAAATCATAGGTTCTGAGAACTGGCTGGTGGTTACCATGGGGGTGGTTACCATGGGGAATAGTTTGCATGGGTAGGTGAAACAGACCAAGAGAGTACATTGAATGTAGGTGAATGGAAACCAAAAAGTGATCACAGGCAGTGCATACAGAGGTATAAGTATACTGCTGTGCAGAAGAAACTTCTATAACATTATGAAAAAATCTTTAAATCAACATTTTCTTAAAATAAGAGGAGAAAGAAACCTAAAATTATAGTTGAGATTGTCTTCTACTTTTTCTAAAGAGTACAAGTTTAAAAATTTCAGAATATTAAAGAGATTTGTTAGACTACAGTGATAGTATAGCAGATAGTTTGCCTTGCATGTGGCCAGGTTTACTTGTCAGCACTGCATGATTCACCCATGTCCTGCCCAGAGTGATCCCAGAGTATAGAGCTAGGAGAGAGCTATAAGTAATACTGGGTGTGTCCCCCCTCCGAAACAACAACAAAAACAACAAAAGAATAACACTATTGATCACTTGACTTCCCGTTAATCATTGATTTGCTCGAGTGGGTGCCTATAACGTCTCCATTTGTCCCTGTCATGTACTAGTGTAGCCCAATGGTGTCTGTTCATTCTAGGAACACGAAGAGCCTCAAACCGATCGTTCATGATCTTGATGAAGAAGTCTGACCATCTGGTAAGTGGGTGGCCACGCAGTCTTTTGAAGTCCCGTGGAATCCAGTTGGTAATGGCTCTAGTTCAGCGGTCGTCTCTAAATCTCATTACGTGACCAGCCCATCTGATTTTTGATGCCTTGGCAAACGAAACAGCATCCCTGATTCTTTTTGTTTTGTTTTATTAGTGAAACATCATGAGATACAGTTGTAGACTTACGAGTTGTTGTGCTTGGGTTTCAGTTATACAATGATCTAGTACCTATCCCACCACCAGTGCCCATTCTCCACCCCCACCAATCCCAGTAACCCTCCCACTCCCCATCCCCCATCCCACCCTGCCTCTGTGGCAGGGCACTCTCTTTTGTTCTATCTCTCCTTTTGGGTACTGTGGTCTGCAGAAGAGACATTGGGTGGCAATCATGTTCTGTCTATGGACTACTTTCAGCATGCATCTCCCATCCTGGGCAGATCTTCCCAGCACCCTTTATTTGGTGGTCCCTTCTCTGTCTGAGCTGCCTTTACCCCTAGAGTGTGCGGCTGGCCTCTAAGCCATGGAGTGAACAACCTAGTATTTATCACAGCTGTTCTTGGGTGGTAGTCTCTTATTTTGTTACTTTATGTTACCCAGATGAATGCAATCTTTCTCTGTCTGTTCCTCTCTTTCTGACTCATTTCGCTTAGCATGATATTTTCCAAGTAGCACCACTTGTATGTAAATTTCATGACTTCATTTTTTTTTTCTAACTGCTACCTAGTACTCCATCGTGTAGATGTACCAAGGTTTCTTTAACCAGTCATCTGTTCTTCGGCACTCAGGATGTCGGAACTCCGGATTCTTTCTCTCATTTGAGTGAAACGTGATACTCCAAGCATAGCTCTTTCAATTCCTCTCTGGGAGATCCAATAGCGTTCTCATCATGCTTGCATGGGGCCCAGGTCTCTGAGGCATATGCTAATGCAGGAAGAACAGTGGAATCAAAGAGATGTGCCTGGAACCGGAGGTACTTCATCCTTTTAGCTATTTCTTTGACGCTCTTGAAGGCGTTGCAAGCTGCTCTTTTCCTCCTGTGCAACTCAGGTGCCAGGTTATTTGTCACATTGTCTTCTCGACCTATGTATACATAACATAACTGTTGCATTCAGAGATGGTTGTTCCCTTGAGAGCGAATGGAGCATCAGGAACAAGTCTGTTTCTCATAAACATTGTCTTCATAAGATTCAGCTGTAGTCCGGCCTTTCCACACTCACAGTCGAAGTCAGCCAGCATTTGTGCCGCTTGGCTAATGTTTGATGTTATTAGAACAATGTCATCAGCAAAGCGGAGGTGGTATAGTTGCCAACCATCTATCTTCACTCCCATTCCTTCCCATTCCAGTCGTCGCTTGATGTTCTCGAGGGTGGCACTGAAGAGTTTCGGTGAAATGATATCACCCTGCTGAACCCCTCTCTTGACATCAATGATTACTTCTTTGTAGAATGGTGAGATCCTGGTAGTGAATCCGTAATACATCTCACGGAGGATACCTTATGTATTGAGTTTGAATGCCCTGTTTGGCTAGGGCTTCAATGACCGCTTCTCTCTCAACAGAATCAAAGGCCTTCTTAAAATCAATGAACATTAGACAGAGTGGCATCTTGAACTCCCGAGAAACCTCAATGAGCTTTGTTATCGTGTGGATATTGTCGACGGTGCTGAGTCCTTAGCGGAACCCGGCTTGCTCCCATGGTTGTCCTTCATCTAGTGTTCTGCCAATCCTATTTAGGATGACTCGAGTGAACAGCTTGTAGATGACAGACAATAGGCAGATCGGGCAATAGTTGCAATGTTGTGGATGTCTCCCTTCTTGTACAGTAGTACAGTCCTGCTGGTATTCCATTGAGACAGAAGCTTGCATTCAGACAGGTAGCGTGTGAAGAGCCAAGCCAGTGTATTGATGAGTACTGACGGCAGGTTCTTCAGGTGTTCAGGTCTGACCTTGTCTGGGCCGGGAGCTGTTCGTTTCTTTACCGATGAAATGGCGTGTTGGATTTTGGAAGGGAGAACATTGGGAACGACATATCCATCCTGCGGAATTTAATATAACAGGGAATTATTGAATACATAAGCAACTTAATATAACAGGGAATTATTGAATATATCATTATAGAACAATTTAAAACAATTTTTTAAATATATTCCCTTTAGAGATACTCTCAGTAGCTTGCGGGGCTCTCTGAGATAGCACAGAGGGTAGGGCATTTGCCTTGCACGCAGCTGACCTAGCCGACCCAAGTATGATTCCTCCGCCCCTCTTGGAGCCTGGCAAGCTACCAAGAGTATCTTGCTCATTAGCACAGCAAAGCCTGGCAAGCTCCCCATGATGTATTCGATATTCCAAACACAGTAACAAGTGTCATAATGGAGACGTTACTGGGCCCGCTTGAGCAAAGCTATGAACAATGGTAGGACAGTGATAGTGATGCCCTTTAGAAGAGCTTAAGTAAAATGACAATTATATTCTATACCATAAATAATCTACCAATATTTAAATGTATTTAAATCATAGGGAGTATATTAGTTTCATTATGAAATAGAGTTAAAATAGAAATAAAGGAAAGTTTCCATAAAAAAGACAAATGTACAATAAATAATCAAGACATTCTAAAGATATTTTGATCTTATAATGAAAATTCAATATATCAAAATTCATAAGATATCTGTAAAAATATTACTGTTAAATTTATATCTTTAACATTTAAAAACCAATACTATTACCAGTCAGAAATGTCTCAAATGATTTAGCTCTTACCTTTAAATGGAGAAATAAGAACAGATTAAATCAAACCAAGCAAAATAAATGATACAATAAGGAAATGGAAATCAATGATACTAAAAATAAAATGGAGAAAAAAATCAAACATATTGCTTCCAGTAAAGTCAATAAAATTGATAAAAATCCCCAAAAGACTGATCAACTAAATAGGAGAAAAGACACAAAGCATCTTATCAGGAATGAAAATAGGAACTTTACCACAAACTCACTGATCTTTCTTAAAAGTATAACACAGACATATGAAAATCCTTATGTTGGTATATCTCACAACTAAATAAATTTTTAAAATTCCTAAAGATGTGATCTAAAAACAACTCTTTTAATAAGAAGATATCCTGAATACTGTGTCAAACAAATTTGTTTTCATTATGCAGTACCTCATGGCATAGAAAACTCCATGTGGTTCATTGCTAATTTCCTGCACACCTTAATGGAGGAAATAAATCCAAGCTTACACAACTGCTCCCAGAAAATAGGAAAGGAATACTTTAAGAAATAGCTCTGTCCTAAAACTAAAACATGTTTTTGTTTGTTTGTTTGCTTTTGGGTCACACCCAGCAATGCTCAGAGATAACTCTTGGCTCTGCATTCAGGAATCACTCCTAGAAGTACGTGTGGAACCATATGTGATGTTGGGGATCAAACTTGGGTCAGCTTCATGCAAAACCTTACCTGCTCTACTACCACTTTGGCCCTCTCTAAAACATGTTTATTGGAACAAAATACAAACCTTATTTGTTGATCTGGTCTCTATTCTAGAAAAAGGAGGGGAAAAAAGGCAAGACAGTTTTTTTTTGACAATACCTATATTATTCCAGTATGGGGATACTGACGGAGAAGATGCAATATAGGAGATATTGAAAACCTATCAAGAAAAGTACTGTTACAAGTACTTTTTCATAAACTGCTGATAATAATGAAAAGAAATAGTTCAGAAAAGGACACAATCTCAAGTGTTCAGTTACAAATTATGATTAAAAAGATATTTAATATTTAAATATCATCCACAATCATAATTCTAACTGAAAAAGTTCCATGGGTAAAAAAGATATAAAAATTGTGGAAATTAAGACAGTGAATTCAAGTAACTAGTCTAGAATTTTATATCTAATCATGTCAGTTAAGTTTCACTTCTACTAAGTGTGAAAACTAGCCTAGATCTGTACTACCTTATTATGCCTTTTCTTCTTGGGGTCTTACTATCTTAGTGCTATATGCTATCTTTCTACATCTATTTTAGGTTCTTTTGGAAAAGTTAGAGACAATAATATTTTTAAATAACTTTTTAAAATTGTTCTAGTTTGTTTTTTGAGCCATACCTAGTGCTGCTCAGGCCTTACTCCTGACTCTGCTATCAGGGATCACACCTGGTGGGCTCAATAGACCATAGTTAGTTGGGTCATCCACTTGCAAGGTAAGCACCTTACCTGCTCTGGACCTAATTTATTATTTTCCAAGATGAGAGTTCTCTTGAAAACATACAACCTGTGAACATAATACCTGCACAATTATTTAAAAAAGTAATTCTTGAGGAGGGGGCTTCATAAGTTCATTTTAGTACTATGTTTCTATAGGAATCGTAGTATAAACTTTAACATGTGATTACAATTTATAAATTATAAGGAGCAATTCAACATCAAAACATTTTTATTTAAAAAAAAAGGATAGCTAAAAAAATCAATCTTGCAACTTGAAAAATAGTGGAGGGTTAAAGCACAGGCCTTGTGTTTGGTAGTTCAACCTCTTGCACTAAATGGTCTGCTAGTGCAGCCTTGAAGATCTCCAAGCACTGTTGGGAGACTGGACACTGCTGGACTTGAGCAGTACCCTTAGTCATTGGGCCCCTGTAGTGAATCGAAGAGGGCTCTGGGCCTCTGCTTAACTTGAAATAACCACTAGGTGCCTCCCCTCTCTAACCCGCCCCCCCTCCCCCCCCCCCCCCCACACACACACTGCCCATATCACCACACCAAACTTAGATTCTATACAATGAACATTTTAGGTTATCAACTAGCAAGCATTACCAAGATAAGAAAAAAATCACAGTAAGAATTCTGCCCATGGAATGGGGGTAAGGAGGAGGGAGGCAACTGGAATAGACAAGGGATGACTAACTCAATGATGGTTGGAGGGATTGTTCAGGATGGGAGATATGTGCTGAAATGTAGATAAACGACCAAACGTAATAGCCTCTCAGTATCTATATTGCAAACCATAATGCCCAAAAATAGAGAGAGAATATGGGGGAAACTGTCATAGAGGCAGAAGGAGGATTGGGATGGGGGGGTATATACTGGGGACATTGGAGGTGGAAAATGTGCACTGGTGGAGGGATGGTTATTGTATGACTGGAACTCAAACATGAAAGCTTTGTAACTATATCTCACAGTGATTCAACAGTGATTCAATTGAAAAAAAAAAAGAAAAAAAAAAGAATTCTGCCCTGGGGGTGGTGCATAAGGTGCCCAAGCCCATGTGCTGCTTGCACCTACAAGGCGAGGACAAGTGTCACCTGAGTCTCCTCTCTTGACATGTGTACTTTTATGTTTTTAGTCTAATTCTTGGATGTGTGTAGGGGCACTCTCTGCCATTGGAGAAGCCCGTGTTCTCTCTTGAGCATGTTAGTCTCCACTCTCTCCAACTTTCTCTTTCTGATCCTCTTAAAAACCTCCAAATAAAATGTTTTACTTAAAAAAAAAAAGAATTCTGCCCAGAGGCCACAGCAGTTCAACAGCAGGTAGAGGGATTGCCATGCATATTGCTGACCAAGTTTCATCTGAGTCACCACATATGTGACTCGTAAGTCCACCAGGACTGATCCATGAGAGTAGAGCCATTGATGAGAAGCCCTTGCTTTATAGTAATGGATAATTATAAACTCATCTAGTTAAATGTGACACTTCAATTAAAAAATATATAAAAGAAAGTCTCATTGCATAGTTACTTGATGATTTGCTAAAAAATATTTTATGTCACATATTGTAACAATTCTATTAAATACTCAGATATACTTTAATAATGGCAATGTAGTTTGCCTATTTCATTCCTTTCTTCTCACCTCTCATTTCATATGTTTGAAACCATTAATAGACACAAAGGGTGCTTTGGAGAAGCCTTATTCTTAAATCAAAGACTTGTTGAGTTATCTATTGTGTAACTCTGGAAAAATAATATTTAAAAACTCTGGGAGCTCTGTGTCCTTCAAAGAGATGTAATATATGATTAAAGCACCTTCCAGCAACCATGGAATTTACATATAGTAAAGTATGGTCAGGTGTTTATAATATCTCAGTACTATTCAATGTAAAAGTAATCTTAATTGTGACCAAAGCTTGAGTATATAATACATTCAAAAATACCGCAATATTAGAAGAGATAGTTGTTGATAGTTATGATAATCTAACCCTTCAGAATGTATTTCCACAATAATAATAGGAATATAACAAGAAGCAAAAGTGTGTACCAGCTTACTACATATGGCATGCATGTTATTAATAGAAATCTAACCATTTGCCATTTTTGCATTTTTTTATTTGAACAAAACTTTCAATATCTTGGTTTCATTGGGTTACAGTTTTGGAGTGGTTCTTGGAAAGCCTGCACTGGTTGGTTTTGATGTGGAACTCTCATGAAGATCAAAAAAGTAACACAGCTACAAGAGTTAGAAGTCATGGTGGCTGTGTCAGGACCTATTCTAGAACTGGAGTTCTCCTATGGTAGCAGGCATGTAACTTCAGTTTCTTGCCACATGGGGCTTTCTCTAGAGTTTCCTGAATGTTTTTATGAAATGGTGCTGCTTTCCCCATTATCAGCAGGTCAGAAGAGAAGACAGAACAGAGTTCAGGGCCTTTATGATAGGTTCTTCAGTCATACACTCAATTCTGCTCTGTTCTATTTATACATTGAATCAAGCTCCCATATAAGAGAAGGGGAACTAAACTCAGTTTCCTGAATGGAAGTATATGAAAAAATTGTGTACTTATTTTATAAGCACTTCAAATTTCATCCCCATATTATAATGAAGCAGGAAAGTCTCATAACTATCAACTCCTGTATTTGTATTAGCATGAAGTTCTAACTAATGACACTATACAAATATTCTTATTACATGCATTATATAGCCATTAGCATCACCTCCAAGATTATTGAAACTGAGAGGAAATATTGAATTAAAAACCTCCAGGGGGCATGGGCAGATGAAAAAAAGTTAATGGAACTTATTTATATTTGAATGAGATGTTCTAAATAAATATTTAATTTTTCAGAACCTTTTTAATATACATCAAAAACATCTGAGTTGTGAAAATGTATTAGTAAATATAAAAAAGTTTAAAATATAAATGTATAATTTGACCAACACCTGTTTCACTCATGTATACATTAATTCACACACACACATACACATATACACAAGTGGAATTTAGAACATTAATTTAACCAAACTTTGTCATATTTCTTCTAAATATAGATGACCTGCCAGTTTGTAAAAGTTATAATTAAGATAACTCGTCAATTTATAATTATAGATACTATTTATTTTATGTTTAGGTGAAAAAGCATTACATTTTTATTATGTGATGAACTATTTCAGTGAAGTGTTTAGGTTTAATGATATGTATCTCATATTTTTATCTGTGGTATAGCTATAATTTAAGCAGATGCTCCTGGCCAAAAATAAACACATTTCAAAGTTAATTTTCTTATGCGAAACTTTCTAATGTTTAGAATAACAACAAAACTATAAATGTTTATATACACAATATATAATTTGCTTCACCTTGGCTGTGCATTTAAATTTCTGGTTTTATTTTCATTATCAAGGAATCTTCCTCATAAAGCAGTACCTATGCATTATAGTTTTTACCTTACCAGTATATACATATAATATTATATATATGTGTGTATATATATTAAATCTCTTATTCATTCAATTTTTAGGATATCATTTTCAACCTCTCTCCAATTACATATTATTGAGAGTTATTTAAAGCTTCATTGTGACTTACATGAGGCCATGTTAGAATTGCCACTTCTCTTCTCAGATCTGTATTTTTATTTAAAACTAGGATTGCTGAATATTTATTATGTGACAGGCATGATTTTAGAAAAGGCAATATGATATGAAATGAGGATATTATTCCAGCTCTTCTGGAGTCTGAATTTGAGAATAACAAATTACCTAAAATCCCTTTAGTCTTCATTTATCTATAAATTGTGGAAAGTAGTTCACCCTGGGCATAATGTTTCCTCTTGAATTAAATATGATCATTTCTATACTAAGCTCAGAATAGACTTCAGTATAGAGAGTTCACTCAATAAATAATTGATATTTGAGACTACAGTATGCATCTTACTAATTCCCATAGTCAAAGGCTTTTCTAGAATTCTGACTCTTTATTAGGATATTATTTTTTAATTTCTGAGATTTTTGAGGCTGACTTTCACACTTCTATTTTAACTCATAGAATATTATTAACAAGCTTATTATGGGAAAAGCAACTTTCTTCTATTTATCATCTTACCTTAAAAAGTAAAAGTAAACTAAGTAAAGTAAAGGCCCTCCCGTTGATCATTGATTTGCTCGAGCGGGCCCAGTAACGTCTCCATTGGAGACTTTGTTGTTAGTGTGTCTGGCATATCAAATACTCTCGGTAGCTTGCCGGGCTGTTAAAAGCAAATTGAACTGTTGTTAAACCAGATAAATAATACGCTGCACAGTAGAATTGAATATGATTGTCAGTGTATTAATTATATTTATAACTTATTCACTTTAGCAACAAAATATTATTTTCCAACTACATTTTAGAGCTCTATACCAAACGCAAAGTTAAACAACCAAGAAGCGTATGATGTCACTGGTTAAGAATATCACCACAGGGACTGGAATATAGTAGAGCAGCAGTGCCTATGCCTAGCATGAATACCAACCTAGGTTTGATCCCTGGTAACACTTGGAACTAAAAGCCTCACTAGGTTTGCCGAGTATCTCAAGTGGGTCCCACGGCCTCCTGACTACCACTTGGAAGCTCCAACCACAATGCCCCACCCACTCCAAAACAAAGTTACTTCAGGAAGACCTGATGAAGTAAAATACTAAAAATATTATACCAGTTCAAAGAAGTCACTCTCAAAATTCAAATCTCACTCTATCGAAGTAGAAAAACATTACTTAAATTTATATGAAAATACAAAAGCCTCAAAAGAGGAAAGCAATCCTGATATAACAAGAGAAATGAAGGCAACATGCTTCCAGACTTAAAATCTATTGGAAAGCTATAAAAATCAAACAAAATGGTATGAAGATAAAATAAATGCCTGGATCATTGGAAGAGAATTGAGATCCCACATTGATTCTTCACATAGATGAACATGTTTAAGATAAAGGAAACCAAAACATGAAAAAGAAAAAGAAAAATAAATGAAAAACTGAACTTTTTGTTTCTGGAAAAGCCAGTATCCTTTCTTAAACATGTATCTGTCTCTTTTTCTCCCCCTGTCTATAATTTATTACAACAAAAACTTTTTCTAAAAAAAAATTGAAATAGGAAAATAAGTTGGAAAAATTCTATAGTCACAAACAAATAATAAAACTGGAATACTATTTTAAATCATGAGCAAATGATGATTTGAGATAATGACTTGGATACTACATTGAAACCATAAACCACATTAACAAAAAGGTTAATTCATTCAATTTTAGTGGAAGGTAAAAAAACACAATAAAGGGATTATATCAAACTAAAAGACTTCTGCACTAAAAATGAAACTACTATTAAAACATTCTAATGAACATGATCATTTGATCACTTGACATCCTTTTGCTTATCGATTTGCTTTAGTGGGTGCCAGTAATGTCTCCATTCATCCCTGTCATGTGCTAGTGTAGCTCAATGGTGTCTACTTGCTCCAGGAACACAAAGAGTCTCAAACCAATCATTCAGGGTCTTGACGAAGAAGTCTGACCATCTCGTAGGTGGGTGGCCATGCGATCTTTTGATGTCCCATGGAATCCAGCCAGTAACAGATCTAGTCCAGCAGCTGTCTCCAAATCTCATTACATGTCCAGCCCATCTGGTTTTCGATGCCTTGGCAAATAAGACAGAGTCCCTGATTCTCTATCATCGATGGAGGTAGGAACACCGGATTCTTTCTCTCACTTGAGTGAAGTGTGATACTCCAAGCATAGCTCTTTCAATTCCTCTTTGGAAGACCGAAATAGCATTCTCATCCTGTTTTCATAAGGCCCAGGTCTCTGAGGCATGCATCAGTGCAGGAAGAATAGTGGAGTCAAAAAGATGTGCCCAGAGTCAGAGATTCTTCGTCGTCTTAGCTATTTCTTCAACGCTCTTGAAGGTGTTCCAAGCCGCTCTCTTCCTCCTGCCAACTGAGGTGCCAGGTCGTTGGTCATGTTGAGTGCCTGACCTAGGTACACATAACTGCTGCATTCAGAGATGACTGCTCTCCGACATCCTGATGGATCTATCACATCTTCCAGAAGGGCAATGGAGAAGATTATCCATGTCTTCTACTCAGATATCTTAGATAGCCACGTCCAGCTGCCCACATACCAAATTCTGCAGGATAGATATGTTGTTCCCACTGTTCTCCCTTCCGAAACCCAACATGCCATTTTGTTGGTAAAGAAGCAAACAGCACACAGCCTAGACAAGGTTAGACCCGAGTACGTAAAGAATCTTCCATCAGTACTCATCAATACACCGGCTTGGCTCTTCACACACTACCTGTCTGAATGCAAGGTTCCATCTGAATGGAAACCAGCAGGACTGTACTACTGTGTAAGAAGGGAGACATCCACAACATTGGCAACTATTGCCCTAACTGCCTGTTGTCTGTCGATTACAAGATGTTCACTCGAGTCATACTGAATAGGATTGGCAGAACACCAGATGAAGGACAATTATGCAAGCAAGCCAGGTTCTGAAAAGGATTCAGCAGGATAGACCATATCCACATGGTAACCAAGATCATTGAAGTTTCTCAAAAGTTCAGGATGGCGCTCTGTCTAGTGTTCAGTGATTCAAAGAAGGCCTTTGTTTCTGTGGAGACCAAAGAGGTCATTGAAGCCCTTGCCAAACAGGGCATTCAAGCTCAATACATCAGGATCCTCTGTGAGTTGTATTATGGATTCACTACCAGGATCTCACCATTCTACAAAGAAGTAATCATTGATGTCAAGAGAGGGGTTTGGCAGGGTGATACTATTTCACCAAAACTCTTCAGTGCCACCCTTGAGAACATCATGCAACGACTGGAATGGGAAGGAATTCTAGTGAACAATAGAAAACATTCACACAACATGCATCTCGCAAAGGACTTACAAGTAATATGTAAAAAGAATTCACAAAATTCAATAAGAGAACAGAGAGCCTCATCAAAAACGGGGAAACGTGGGAGCGGCAGAAATATAGTACATCAGGTAAGGCACGTATCTTGCACATGACTGACCTAGGTTCAATCCTGGCATTTCATATGGTACCCTGAGCTTGCCAACAATGATTCCTGATTACAGAGCAAAGAGTAAACAGGAGCAAGTCTGGATGTGACCCAAAAACTGTTGGCGAAATGAGCTGAACAGCTACTTAAACAATAAGATATATAGTCAAAAGATGGGTATAAATACTCATATTGTTTATAATTAGGGAAATGAAAATAAAGGAAAAAGTGAGATATATCACTTTATATCTGTGAGAATGAACTATATTAAAATGACCAGAAAGATTAACAGAGTTTGGAAGAATAATAGGAACACTCATATACCACAGATAAAAAATTTCTAATTGATCCACTGTCTCTACCCAACAGTATGGAGACCTCTCAAAATGCAAGATGTAAATATACCATATTTTCTAGCAATCTTACTCAAAATATCTATGTTAAGAACACAAAACATTAATCCAAAAATTTCTTTGCACACTTCCATTCACGGCTGGAATATTTATAATAATCTGGGTGTGGAAATAACCTATGTTCAATAACAAAGGAATAGATACTGTGTTTTTTGATAGAGAAAGGAGTACTACTCAGAGACAGAATCTTGCCTTTTGCAACAATATGAATGAAATTGGAGGAGTCATGTTAAGTGAATTCAGTCAGAAGGGAAAAAAGACTTATGCCAGATAATCTCTCATACGTGGTATAGAAAGTAACAAAGCAAGAAAAGAAAGCAAAAGGAAAATTGTCCTTCAAATGCCATCAAAGAACTAAAGTAAGCAAAGAGGAGGGAGGAGAGGAATGAAAAGATAGTGGTGATTCTGGCTTTTTACATGGGCTATGATCATGCTCTAGATACAGAACTTCAACATTATACACCAAAACATACTGTCTTATATGCCAAATTTACATTACTAAAAAGGGAAGAAGTTATCAAAGAGACAATACAGCAAATATATCAGGGAGACCATTTGCCTTGTGTGCAGCTGACCGTGTTTCTATTCTTGGCACCACCAAACATGGTATCCTGAACCCTCCCCCCCACCCCAGCATAAAGTCAGAAGTAAACTCAGTATTTCTGTACATGACCTACTTCCTCCCTCCTAAAGAGAGAGGAAAACATTACATTTTTATTTTTTATTATTTTTTGGAATCTTTATTTTATTTGTATAAAGTAGTTCACAATAACTTGTTGCATTTAATATTCCAACACCAATTCTACCACCATTATACCTATCCACCAACATATTTCATTTATTTTTCACCCTGACCTCCAGATCCTTCCCCAAAAGCAAGACCTAAATAATTTATTTTGTATTGCTTGTTATGAATAATCCACTAAAAATTACCCCAAAAAATTTCCTTGGAGGAAAGTGTGTGAAGATTGTTCTGTTTCACACTGGAGCCATTAAGTTCTAGTATAAGAGATTGCCAACATGTTGTTAATGGTTGAGCTTTGTGTTCTTTCTATCTATCTATCTATCTATCTATCTATCTATCTATCTATCCAATCTTTTTTTTCTTCCCAAAATGAGTTGCCTTCTACTTTACATACAATCAAATGTGGCATGCTACTCTTGGTACATCAGTGGTGCAGAGTACGAGATGTCACTCCAGGAATGCTAAAATTTTAAATACTAGTATACAGCTAATGTTAATTTAATTTTTTGTAATCGGATGCTGATTAGGGGGTCTTGGGGCATCTCTATGGTGTATTGTTTTGTGTTTCTCTCTTTTGAGAGATTTATTTAGGAGTCCCTTAATCATGGCTTTTAATAAGCTTAAATGGTGCCAGAGGCAGTTGCTGGTTGTGACTGCCAGTCTACGAGAATCACAGAGAGATGGGGGAGAGCTCCCATTCCCGACTCTATGAGTGCCTGGATATTTACTCTCAAGTTTTGTATACCTGGGTTTTTCAGAATTATCACTCATGTATGAGGCTCGTCTAAATCTGTGGAGATGGGCCAGGATCATGGTGGCACTTGAGTTCAGGATTTTGACTGCTGGGGCTCTGTTTGGGCAGGGAGGGAAACTTACCCGGCCCCCTCCAGGTTGTCCCAGATGAAACAGCCTGGTGCAGGGTCTGGAGGTATCTCTACGACATATCCAAAAATTACATTTTTAAAGTAAAAAAAAAAAGTTTGAGCTTGACCTTGGCAGAAGTCCTTGTTCTTTCATAGCAATCTCATCTAAACAATGGATATATTTCATAGAATTGTTATGAATGTGTACTAAACCATACCAAATGTTAGTCATAAAGAATAAACACAAAATAAATCTCTAAAAATTTTAATGCTAGAAACAAATGCTGAATATCAAAATATGCACACTGAACAATGGTGCTCAGTATCTAAAATGCATGAGCTAGGTCTTATGTGAAACAGTATATACCAGAAAATTCAGCAAATTAACCAATACAAAAAAAAGATTTCTTTTTTTCAGGACCAGATAGGACAACAGTTAGGGTGTTTATCTTGCATGCAACTAATCTGGGTTTGATTTCAGGCACGCCCTTTTGTCTGCTGAACCTGTCTGCAGAGATCCCTGAGTTTAGTCAGGTTGTTGAAACCCAGTTGGGTGTGGTACAACTAAGCACAACCACCCTCCTCAAAAATAAAAAAAAAGGAATAGTGTATTCACATATCATAAAATCCAGAAGTAGTCAGTTAGAGAGTTTTATTAAAGATCCAGAAAATAAGGCCCCATATACTGCTCTTTCTCCTTGGCCATCCTTAGTACAAAACTTCCTTGCTTGAAATACTTTACCATCATCAGTGAGATATCATAGGCAATAGGCTATAACCTATATCCAAGGGAAGTGTACGAGGAGAGAGGGCAATAACAAAAAGGCATACCTCCCAGGGGAGTTTGGGGCATTTTTCTAAAGATTTCCCATAAGTCCCACCAACTTACTTCTTTTTATAGCTCACTAGCAGCCTTGACCTGATAGAAAAGCAGGATATTTACATCCTAAATAAAGCTTTCTCTTCTCTTTATTTGTTTTGGAGTCACACCTGGCAGTATTCAGGGCTCAGGTGACTATATGTGGTGCCAGGGATTGAATTGGGAATGGTACTTGCTTGGTGTCTGCAAGTAATTTTACCACTATACTTTAGCTCTGTTCCCAAAAGGGTTTATTTTGAAGGAAAAAATAACTAGTGGACAGTCAAAGAGAAGATCTTTCCTCTATAAGATTTTGTTAGAAATTAAAACTTGCTGAAATTCTCTTATATTGGCAGTTTATTTCCCATACAAATAAAAATCTTACTTCAGGGTTTTTCATTATGGTGTACAGAGACAACACACAATAGCTCAATTCACTTCTTAAATAACCTAAGTATTCAAGTCATAGACTCATCCTTGCTATAATTTTTCCAATAATTTATGGTGGTGACTCATATAGAATCATTCAATTTCTCTTATATAAAAGGAGTCAATTTTTACACTGCAGAATAGTCTATTACTTGTTTTATTAAAGCTCCAGAAAATAAGTGTTAATATCATGTATTCACTTACTATTTAAATTTTGACAAAATGAATCCAAAAGGTATAGATGGGCCACCAAGCCCAGGAAGTTGCATTCTCTTATCCTAATAAAAAGAAGAAAAGGTCATGGAGAGATAGTGAAACTACAGACTACAGTGCCAATCATTTCTATCTAGAATGATGTGAATTTTTTTTGAGACACAATAACAAGAAACAGCTATGGTTACCATGGAGACTACATTAAAAATAAAGAAAATGTGGAATGTTTTCAAGTGATAAGTATGTCTAAAATGCTTACTGAGGAACCAACATTTTCTCAGACTAAAGCTTCGTATCCCAAGATGTTAAAGGATCATCGATTGTAAATGAAACATACGCATGCATCTTAAGAGAAATTCATTAATTTCACAAATGGATGCAATTATAAAAGTATTTTTGTCATATGAAAATATATTTTAAGCATGCTGATAGTATAATGGGCTGGAGTGATAGCACAGCAGATAGGGCATTTCCCTGCACACAGCCAACCGAGGTTTGATTCCTCCGCCCCTCTTGGAGAGCCTGGCAAGCTATCAAGAGAATCCCACCTACAGGGCAGATGCTGACAAGCTCCCCGAGGTGTATTCGATATTCCAAAACAGTAACAAGTCTCACAATGGAGACGTTACTGGTGCCCGATCTAGCAAATCGATGAACCAGGGAAGGACAGTGATAGTATAATATACCTATTGAAAGTTAACATACAACAATATAACCAAGATGTGACAATAATCTTAGTAAAAATTCAGGTAACTTGAATGGGCCACAAAAATAAAGCCTCCTGTAAACATACAGAAAACATACAGAAAATGTTCCCCTTCCATTTGTGTACATATGTTTCTCTGAGAAAAGACTGAGTGCATTGGTTATGAACATATCTGATGGTGGCTTACAACAAACATCACATTCAATGTCACTGATTCCAGTTTTCTCATCTTCTGACTTATAAGCGAGAGGGTAAAACCGAGAGTGACCTCTTTCCTCATTTCTCACTAGTCTCCTTTCCCCACCTTTTATTCCTCACACTCTTGCACAGATCAATTCTGGATCCTCTCTGGAGTCCGGTAATTTCCTGCTAAGTGCCAACCATGGCTTATATTTTTTCTCCTTCCAGTGTGTTATGTACAATATAGCTTGAGTCATCTTTATAGCTTTAAAATTAAATCATCTCACTCTTTGCTTTAAACTTGCCCATAATTCCCCATTGCACTTGATATATATGACAAATTTCTTATTTGATCTACAATCCTCGGATGATCAAGTTCTTACCTAGCTATTGTATTATCCCTTATTTTCTTCAAGCTGAATTCCCTTTGCCTTTGAAAACCAAAATGTACTTCTGCACATATCCCAGCACAATGGTCCACTCTGGTCAGGAGAACTTCCTCTCTGACTGCCTCCTTCATGTGGTTTGTTCTTCAGTTCAGATTCTTAGTTGCAGTCATGTAGCCCCAATGTCCTTTCTGTTTTGTTCTTATATTAGTTATCACTACTCTTTGTAATGACACTATTTACTCAGTTTGTTTAATCATGTTTATCACTTTTATTTATGTTGCCTGAATTTATTTTTTGAAAAATATATTCTTTAGCAGCCTTTCTGTAAGACTATATTATTAATTCTTGATTAGTATCTGATTACTTAATAAGAACTCAACATACACTTTAAGGGGACCACCCCAAGAAGAGCTTGTGGGAACCCTGTGATACCTGTTCTGGAATACAGAATTTACGGTTAAGAATATGGGCTCAGTGATATTGCATATGTATGGCTGAGATTGGTATGGCTGGTGTGGCTATGTCTGACAATTTCTAGGATCCAATTCAGGACTTATACATGCTAGATATATAGGCTATTGCTTGGGTTATAACAAGAACAGGATGGAATGTTTTGATGCAGCTATTAATAATAAACAGTAAAACATAAGTATTATGAAATAATTTCCAAATAGATACCCTGATATATGTTAAGTACCATATCATTTTTAAAAAATCACATACATTTTAGATATGCGCACTACCTAAAACTGATATTAAAGTATCTGCCAAAAAGAAGAAAAATTTATTCAATGTTTTACTCTCATAAATTATTAATGGCCAGGTATCAGAGTCCCCAAACCTAAGGATAATACTATTGAGACAATGTGACATGTATTTAACGTTAACTGAAAAATAATAATGTCGAAAGCTGCAGGAGAAGGAATTTGAAATTTCATAGACATCAGCGACATTGAGCTCTCAGAAATATAAGGTCATTATGTGCCTGCTGAAATAATACAGAAAATAGAAATTGTTAAAGTAAAGAATAATCATCAATAGTAAATTTTAAATAGCAAGTTAGCAGTTCCTGAATCTATCATTGACTTCTAACATAATTTTAGCCTGTTATCTCAATCGAATTGTGAAGGCAATATCTCAAAATAACATAATTTTCCATAAAAAGCAAACTTAAAAAAATAGCAATTAAATCTTTCAGAATTTATAGACGTATAGGATTAGAAATGACAGACATTTACTGAGGGCACAATAGACTTCAAATACAGGGCCTAATAAAATGCACTTTTAATTCTCTGTTTTCCTCCAGGATCAGATTTCAATAAACCATTCTTTTTGTAACTATGTTCCCCTCTCTTACTTTGGGTTCTCATATTTTCATTTACAAGAAAATATGGCTTAAAATTTGGATCAATATCAAGGCTTTCTCACAATTCTAACTGAACAGCATTGTATGGATTGTTTTGACATCTGAAAATTAACTCTCCATATTAAAAATGTGAACTTAGAAATTTTAAACGTGCATTACTGTTCTCAATACAATAATATATGCTTTATCATTTAAACATATGTACATGTAGATATATGTTTTATAAATTCCTGGTTCTGTTCTCAGGGATTACTCCTTGCTGCCTTTCCCACTCTACTATCTCTCTGTTCCCATTATTAAAACATTAATTAAAATAATTAAATTTCCAAGACAAAAGAATATTAAATTACCTTTCATTATTGTATGTATTTTTGCAGGTCTTAATATTTGGCTTTGTTGAAGTTAGCAAATTTTCTATATCTGTTTCTCTAACCTGTTGCAATATTTTGCTTTAAAACACATAAAACAATTCTCATAACATTTAATAGGGCATTTCCACAGATAGTTCATATCATCTTAACTAATACTGAAGCTGTGTTGAGACAAGTCCCAGTCCTATGCATAGCTAGTCTGGGACTTCAGAGTTGTTCTGCATTGGAACAGAGAGATCCATATACCACTCATCTTCTGAGACTCAGTGCCATGCATGAGTCACAGAAAAAGACATAATTATGGATTTAATGAAGATTAAAATAGAAAAGTGTGGAGAAAGAGAACCATTTTAGCTTACCTTTCCCTGAATATACCTTTACTCACTTGACTTAAAGTTCAGCTCCCCAATTTTTCCCTCTTCCATTTTCACCTCCAATTCCAAGTGTAACAATTCAGAATTATCATCCAGGTTCATTTTCTTTCTCACTACTGACTCCTCACCATCAAGACTTTTAGTTTTTCAGCTCTGCTTCATTACCTTCATCCTCTTTTTTCTTCCAGAAATTTACTATAATTTTTGTCAAAGTCTTTTTCTGCTTTTCTAAAAATTGGGTATTTTCCTTCCATCTATATCTTCTATCGGTGCATTGTTTTTTAAAAATCAGGAATTAAGTGTATAAACTCTTCATCATCTGGAGAGGGCAATAATTTAGTTGCCTTTGAATTGATTTTTGAATTATAAATCTCAAAAACATGTACTTAAGAATTTTTATATACAGATATATTCAGGCATATAAGTAGTTAATGATAAATAAGTAGCATGAAATATGAAGTGTAATAAATCATTGGAGGGCAGCCAGTGGGGTCCCGATGGCTCTTCCTCTAGCCACCCGCAATTCTGGGTGGGCCAGGGCCATGGGGCAAACAGCCAATGAAAAGAGGGCCAAGCAGGTTGACTGATCAGTTGTTGTTTATTCCACTCTCCCTACGTGCCTGCCCCAGTCTCTCTAAACCTCCTATTCTGCTCTCACACTGTTCCTCCTCATTCCCGTCTCCTTCTGTCTCTCCCGCTCATCTCTCCATGCTCCATCTTGCAGCCTGGGCTCTCTCTCTTCACAAGCCTGCTCCTGTATTTTTCTTCTACATTCTTCTCTCTCTCTGTCCCCCTTGCTAGCCTCTCCAAGGTTCATATTGCCAACCTGCTCTCTCCTCTCTCCATCTCTCTTGTCTCTCCAACTCCCCAGCTCTCTGGGCTGGCATTGTACCCAGTCAGGTAGCAACATCAACATAAGAAAGCCCTTTCTGGATATTCGCCGAATACACATCTGACAAGGGGTTGATATCCAGGATACACAAAATACTGGTTAAACTCCACAAGAAGAAAACATCCAACCCCATCCAAAAATGGGGCAATGAAATGAACACAAACTTTCTCAAAGAAGAAATCCGAATGGCAATAAAGCTCATGAGAAAATGCTCTACATCATTAATCATCAGGGAGATGGAGATCAAAACCACAATGAGATACCATCTCACACCTCAGAGACTGGCCCACAGTCAAAAGAACAAAAGCAACCAATGCTGGCGTGGATGTGGCGAGAAAGGGACACTCCTTCACTGTTGGTGGGAATGTCCACTGGTTCAGCCCTTCTGGAAAACAGTATGGACGATTCTCAAAAAATTAGAAATTGAGCTCCCATTTGACCCAGCAATACCACTCCTGGGAATATATCCCAGTGAGGCAAAAATGTATAGTCGAAGTGACATCTGCACTTGTTTGTTCATTGCAGCACTCTTTACAATAGCCAGAAACTGGAAGAAACCTGAGTGCCCAAGAACAGATGACTGGTTAAAGAAACTTTGGTACATCTACACAATGGAGTACTATGTAGCTGTTAGAAAAGATGAAGTCATGAAATTTACATACAAGTGGTACAACATGGAAAGTATCATGCTAAGTGAAATGAGTCAGAAAGAGAGGGATAGACATAGAAAGATTGCATTTATCTGGGAGATATAAAGTAACAAAATATGAGATTAATACCCAAGAATAGCTGAGATCAGCACCAGGAGGATTACTCCATAGCTTAGTGGCCAGTCGGGCATTCTAGAGGAAAGGGCAGCTCAGATAGAGAAGAGATCACCAAATAAAGGGTGTTTGGAGGATCCTCCCAGGAGGGGAGATGCATGTCAAAAGTAGACTTTGGACTGAACATGTTTGCCACTCAATGCCTCTTTTGCAGAACACAACACCCAAAAGGAGAGAGAGAACACAGGGGATTGCCCTGCCACAGAGGCAGGGAGGGATGGGGGGGATGGGGGTGGGGGGCGATATTATCCATGGTGGTGGAAAATGGGCACTGCTGGAGGGATGGGTATCTGATCATTGTATAATCGAAACCCAAGCACAAAAAGTTGTAAATCTACAACTGTACCTCATGGTGTTTCATTAATAAAAAAAAAAATAAAAAAAAAGAAAGCCCTTTCTGACTGCTCCAGGCAAAAATACCTCCTAAGGTGTTTTTCTCCTTTCCTCAGTCCAATAACTATCAACATCTTAATACTAGTTATTTTTGTATTGAGGCTTATAGGGCACCTCTCCTGGGAACATCTTGCCACAGAGTCAGACTATAGCACTCAGGCCAGATTAATCATTCCTAACCCTAGCAGGGTCCAAATCTAGTTATTACTTTTTGGATCATTACTGCATTTGTCCATGACCAAGCTCTTAACTTATAGTTAAGCATTATGGCACTTTGGCCGGGCCCATCCCGATGCCAGGGTAGCACATAGCTTACTAGCTTACCACTTGCCCTGGTTCCATCCAGTCCCTCATTGGGACCCTGCTTTTGGGGGTGCTAAAGGAAGTAAAGGAAACTGAGGCTTAGGTGAAAGAACAGATGCCCACGAGGGAAATATCACTGAGAGTCACAATACAAAAGCATGTCTTCTTGTGTCCATACAAAAAGGACATTGCTCTGAATAAACTATGAGAGAAAAACAATATTTACAAGTCAACAGAGTACAAAGAACGAAGTTACAAATAAACACAGAGGAATGGAAGCACTGTGATGGGAACAAACCAATATACCTAAACTACCTGAGGCTCTGCAGGAAGGACAAAACAGTGTTATCCTATAATGAAGTAATAATTATTTCTTGATAAATACACAAAAATTTAGAAATACTATTAAGATTATAACCAGTATATTTAATTTCTTTCATCTTTGATTATAACTCATTTACTGAACTATCATCTTATTGTTATCAGTCCCATAAATTTGGAAATTGGGAAATATTTTCCTGAAGAATATAGGTATCAAAATTAGAAAATTATAGGTAGTAAGGCAGTTAATATATTTGATAATAAGTAGTGGACAGGACCCAAGTTTCTATCTCTTCTATAATTATCTATGCTCAGCAGATCTTTACAGCTATAAGTAGCTATTGTAGAAGAGTCCACTGAAAGGACATATCACTCAACAGTGCTTTGGCCTTGAGTTGAAATAGCTGACGGGAAGATACAGCAGATTGTTGACTGCATTGTCTTTTGGCAGTCTCTCAAACAAGGGATTTTCTGGACTTCAAGAGAAGTGCTTCTAGAAAATATAATTAAAAGGAGAGAGAGAACAAAAGGGAGTGCCCTGCCACAGAGGCAAAATGGGATGGGGGGTGGGAGGGATACTGGGATTGGTGGGGGTGGAGAATGGGCACTGGTGGAGGGATGGGTACTTGATCATTGTATAACTGAAACCCAAGCACAAAAATCTGTAAGTCTACAACTGTACCTCATAGTGTTTCATTAATAAAAAAAAATAAAAGAAAAGCAAAAAGAAAACATAATCAACCCAGCAACTACTGTAGAGACTGCATGGTAAAGCTATGAATCCTACACTGTTTAGTTTCCAAATTATTTTCTGAAACATTCCAGTCCACGGGTCTATCTTAATCTGTCCACAGCCAGTCCAGCAAGAATCACGATCATGACCATCTTGTTTTTGGTCGATTTCCTCGAGCAGGCCCCAGTAACATCTCCTTCCTCCTAGCCCTGATATTTTTTAAAAAGTGCCATATTCAAGGCTCTTTCAGGGTTAGGAGAATGAGACCCATCATTGTTACTGATATTTGGCATATTGGGTACGCCACGGGGAGACTTTGCCAGACTTTGCTGTGTGGGCAGGTTACATTCGGTAGCCTGCCAGTTTGTCCAAAGTAGGAATGAGATAATAAGATGTTGCTTCCGGGAGCTGGGTTTTATAGTCTCTGGGTCTTGGCCGTTGATGGGATTACGTGGCACCAGGGGGCCAGTTGGTGGTGTGACCCCTGCCTACTGGAATATGGAGGATCTGGGTGGAGGATGCTCAGCCCCGATTCGAGCAGGCTTGGCGATCTCAGCCCCGGGACCCGCATGCCTTGTTCCTCTGCCAGTACCTTCATGCGTGTGGAGAGTGGTCTCAGCATGGTGGTGGCTGGTTCTGGAGGTCTTGGGCTGCCGGCAAGAATAATACATGTTAATTTAAAAACAACAATACTGTCTTGAAATCAGATCCAGGAGCTCAAAATATTCCCTCCCTAACAGTATGATAAGCAACCCTGAGATATTCAAGTATCCTGCTGGGCATTAGACATTGAGGCTACAGAACGGCTGTTCCCACTGACTCTATTCTAATCTCTACCCTAAGAACAACATAATGGCTGAGGTCATTTGAAATGGGGTGGATTCTGATACTCAGCAAGAGAAAATGGGAAACCAAGGGGTTGGGGTAAGGGAGCAATACTGAGTGACACTAACCACAATAATATTATAATTGCATTATAGGAGGGGCATAAAACTTTGGATGACAAGCCGCCAATACATTTGCAAATCCAAAAGGGCACAGCACATTACAAAAACAGTAATTGCCTGCTCGAAGCAAACTAAAAGCATCTTTAGCTTTCTCTTAACTTTGTGTTATAATACTGATTTGAAATAATAAAATAGTCCTTTATTCAACCACTTACCAAAAGAGATCAGATTACACAATTACATAATTTTTTTATTTCATATTTTACTTCTTTTCTTTCCTTTCATATTGACCTCAATAAAGCCCGCAGGACACCCTTTAGATTCAAATGATATATAATTCCTCTTTTTATTCTGAACGATAATATTTTGGAGTAATTTTTTGTTGTATCTTGATATTAGTCTAAATATTGTTTTAAAAAAATCTATGGATTTATCACCGTTTTATTAATATCATCTAACTTAAAGAGTACAGTTTTACATCTTAGTATATGTATATGATTTATCCATAGCTTTAGATTTACCCCCAAATCTTTAAGACTATGATAGCATCAAATTGAACCATCTACTCCTTCTTCTTTCACTTTTTCTCAGAATAATGCCACTTTCTTTGTGGCATTAAATTCTTCCCATTTTATTATTGGTCAGTTTGATCTTTGTTGTTGAATTGTATGAATTCTTTATGTGTTTCAGGTTTCTTGTCCTGTGTATGGTGTGCAAATAGCTTCTTTTGGTTTGGTCTGCTAACTTTTTGCTTTGGTGCTGGTATTTTTATTGTATTTTGATATTATTTTCATTTTAAATAGAACTATTTGTGTATTTTTCTTTCTAATGCTACTTGCTTTCAGTCTTAAATAAACCTGAGGTCAGTGTATAGAAGCTACTCAACCTTGTTTCCTTCAAGTGTTTTATTACTCCAAGTCTTACCTGAATCTCTGGCATTTTTTATCTATTTACTGCATTAATAGTTTACATGGTACTTATTCTTTTTTATTTTCATGTTTTTCCCAGTGGCATTTATTGATACTTTCTTTTCTTCATTATATATAGCATTGGTCTGTATCATAAGTTAGCAGTATAGGTATTGGGTATTTCTTGTCCTTCATTTGGATATTAGATTGTATACTGATTTTGCTTTAATTATTATTGTGTGCTCAAATTAATATCTCTAACTTGTATGTTCTAAAGATGGGGAAAGTATCTCCATTTATATTCTTTTCTCTCATTATTGGTTTAATTATTTCTGATCTTTTGTGATTCCATTCAAATTTTGTAACTTTTTTTCTATTACTTTGAAGATTGCCATTGGGATTTTGATAGGATTTGTGCTGAATACAACTTGCTTTAGGGAAGAGAGACTTTTAAATGATGTTTATTATTCTAATCTCTGAGAATGAGTTATCCTTTGATTTATTCTCTAATACCCTTTGATAAAAATACCTTGTGTTACTCATTGTATGGCTCTTCCACTTCCTTTGTTAGGCATACTCCCAAGAACTTTTTCATTTTTGATGCATTCATATATTGGATTGTTATCTTAATTTTATGTCCATTATTGTTATCACATAAAAAGAAATACATATATATTGTATTCTGCCACTTTATAATTACTTAAATTAATTTCTTATGAATTTTTAGTTGCTTTTCTATATTCATTACAAAAACAGAAAATTGTGAGAGCTTTATTTTTTCCTAGTTTGGATGCCTTTTATGTTTTTTTTTTACTCATATCTATGATTGTAACATCAAAAATGATATTAAAGTTTTGTTTACAGTGAAAATGCTTTTCTTGTTCCTTTTTCATCATTGAATATAATATTAGCTATAGATTCATGTTAACAATATTTCTTTTTGTTGAAATGCATTCCATATTTTTTAGTTTTTATTATAAATGCATATGTGTTGATTCTTGTTATATTATATGGTAATGTGTTTTTTATCTTATGTTTTCTTCTGGGATATGTTAATTTGTCCATTTCAAATAATCTTTGGATTCCCAGAACAAATCCCATTTGGTCATGAACTGTGATTCATGTATTGCAGAATTTTACTTGGAGATTTCAATGAAAATTTTAACCTTTATATTCATCATAAGCATTGGCCTATAGTTCCATTTTTGTCTGTTCTGTCTTTTGCATTGTAATAAGGTTAATATAGCAGTTGTGGAAAGTAGTTTGGGGTATAAATTTAATTTCACTGTGTAGTTCATAATCAAAATTTCAGTTTGAATTCTTTTTAGCTTCAATATCCTTGGTGAAAAACATCATCAGCTCCTTTTTTCTTTTTCTGATATCATGGACCTACTTGTCTATGTTGAAGTCTTTTTTTTCCTTCTTTTTTCTTTTTGACTCAGTTACTCAGGAATTACTCCTTGTGGTGTTCAGGGGACCATATGGGATGCCGGGAATCGAATCCAGGTTGGCTGCGTTAAAGGCAAACACCCTACCTGGTGTGCTATTGTTCCAGCCCCTGAAATTCTTTAACTTTATTAAATTTTGTTGTGATAGCTCCTAACCCTCAATTGGGTGGTTTTAAGTTTGAGCTGTAGACATAGAGTATTTTCTTTAAGGATGTTCATCTTGTTTTTAAGATGGCTTCCTGCTGAAGTTTTATATTTATTTTGCCATCTGGGTTACCATTTTTTGTTTTCACACAGGCAGCACTGTGGCTTTGATGCTAAAATTCTCCTTTGTTAATATGTTTATTATGGGAAGAGGAAGCATATAGGGAAAGTTACAACATCCAACATTGATCAAATCTTGTGCATGAGGAGAAAACCCAACAGAGGTATATTTCCAAACAGTACATCTCCCTCCATAGTCAAAATAGATTCCTTTCCTTGTAAAAATCCGTCATGCTAAATCTTAGCATCCCTGCATGGTCATATCTCTGAAATCAAAACCGTGGAGGGGACAAGGGGACAATCTACTGCATGCCACTAGTCTATTTGGATTTAGTAGCCCACTCTCAATCAGAGTCAATGATTTTGTCCCTTCCGTAAGTTTGCTGCAAAAAAACACTCTTTTCTCATAACACTCGTCAAACAATAATATCAATCACCACGGCCACCATATTCTTCTCTTTTCTTCACTGCTACAATTCATGAGCCACAACCACCAATTTTATGCTCCATAAATGCATTGCTCTCTCATGCAGACCAGGCTGTAAGTTGATCGTTTTAAAGTGATTTTATATATTTTCTATTGTAACTGGCTCAACCATGTTAGTGATACCATTTTAAGTTTCAATAAATGTTTAATTATACTATAAATAAATCTGATTTAGAAAACTAGTTGCACTCTATATGAATTTATGAGTTCAACTATAAGATGGAAGGGAATAGTTCAGAGGGCCCAGGTTCAATCCAGGTTCAATCTTGGGCACCACATAGATTTGGTCCTCAGAGCACTGTGGGGAACAATTCCCAAGTACCACCGAGTGTGGTCCCCCGAAAATATTAAACAAAAATTGTTTAATATGTTTCTCTGTTGAGTCAAATATTTTCCTACATATGCATTAGAATGGAAACAACACCACCACCACCAACAACAACAACAACAAAAAAAACCCAGAAACTGTATGGCAATAACTTTGTAGTAGTTTGTCAGAAATATTTCTTGTTTAAATATAATTCAGAAGTTTCTGAATTATATTTAAATATATCTTAGAAAGGGTCTGCTCAAATTACCAGAGACCCTTTGAGGCGATATCAATTTTATGATTGTTGCTGATGAGAAAGTTATATAACTTTCAAGTGAATCCTTACAATCTTAAAACTGAAAAAGGTTTCTAGTAGGGTGGAAATGAAATCCCATTTCCTTCTCATTGTCTGTCATTGTCTGCCGATTGTCTGTCATCTACAAGTTGTTTACTCGAGTCATCCTAAATAGGATTGGGAGAACACTAGATGAAGGACAACCATGCGAGCAAGCCGGGTTCCGCAAAGGATTCAGCACCATCGACCATATCCACACGATAACCAAGCTCATTGAGGTTTCTCGGGAGTTCAAGATGCCGCTCTGTTTAACGTTCATTGATTTAAAGAAGGCCTTTGATTCTGTTGAGACAGAAGCGGTCATTGAAGCCCTAGCCAATCAGGACATTCAAGCCCAATACATCAGGATCCTCCGTGAGCTGTATTGCGGATTCACTACCAGGATCTCACCATTCTCAAAGAAGTGATCGTTGATGTCAAGAGAGGGGTTCGGCAGGGTGACACCATTTCACCAAAACTCTTCAGTGCCACCCTCGAGAACATCATGCGACGACTGGAATGGGAAGGAATGGGAGTGAAGATAGATGGTTGGCAACTACACCACCTCCGCTTTGCTAATGACATTGTTTTAATAACACCAAACATCAGCCAAGCGGCACAAATGCTGGCCGACTTTGACCATGAGTGTGGAAAGGTAGGACTCCAGCTGAATCTTACGAAGACAATGTTTATGAGAAACAGCCTCGTTCCTGATGCCCCATTCGCTCTCAACAGAACGACCATCTCCGAATGCAACAGCTATGTGTACCTAGGTCGAGAAGTCAACATGACAAATGACCTGGCAACCGAGCTGCGCAGGAGGAAGAGAGTGGCTTGGAGCGCCTTCAAGAACGTCGAAGAAATAGCTAAGAGGACAAAGAACCTCCGGCTCTGGGCACATCTCTTTGATTCCACTGTTCTTTCTGCATTAACATATGCCTCAGAGACCTGGGCCCTACGCAAACAAGATGAGAATGCTATTCAGATCTCCCAAAGAAGAATAGACTGAGACATAAACCTGAAAGCTTTGTAACCTTTCCCACAGTGATTCAATAAATAAAAAAAAAAAAAGAAGAATAGAAAGAGCTATGCTTGGAATATCACGTTTCACTCAAATGAGAGAAAGAATCCGGAGTTCTGACATCCGTCGACGATCAAGAATCAGGGACGCTGTCTCATTTGCCAAGTTGTCAAAAATCAGATGGGCTGGTCACATAATGAGATTTAAAGACGACCGCTGGACTAGAGCTGTTACTGACTGGATTCCACGGGATATCAAAAGACTGCGTGGCCGCCCATCTACCAGATGGTCAGACTTCTTCGTGAACGATCGGTTTGAGGCTTTTCATGTTCCCAGAGCAAACAGATGCTACACTAGCATGTGACAGGGACAAATGGAGACGTTACTGGTGCCCGCTCGAGCAAATCGATGACTAACGGGAAGTTAAGTGATTAAGTGAAAGGTCAGGTAAACTCCAAGTATGACTTTTGAAAAAAAATTGTGTTCTGACTGTAGTGGAGGGATATTGGCACTCTGGAAATAAGTATATTACACTAATAAAATTTCAATGTAAATACTATCATGAATCATGCTATATAATTCTTTTAAAAATGAAAAGAAACAGTCTAAAAATGACTATTCTTCAGACAAACAGATATTACAGGGGTTGACACTTGCCTTGCACATGGTCAAGCCTCTCTTGATTCCACCCACACAGTGTCCTGAGCATCACCAGGAGCAGCTCCTGAGCACTTCAGGATGTGCCCCCTCCAAAATCCCCCTACATTCAAAATTATACAAAGTACTTTGATATCCAAATGAATACAACACACTTTAAATAAAATTCCAGATAGTAAGAATAATTTGACAACTAAAATTAGAATATGTTTGACCACTAAATAATTCTTTCAATGTTTTGAAAAGTTAAATTTTGCATAACAATAATTATGTAAATGTGGTGGACTTAACTACTGAAATTCTAATAAAACCATATGAACAGTGAATAAATAAAGGAAGAGGGTCCCCTAGAGCTTTATTTTTTGATATTACTTTTCTGCATATAAATCACTTCCTGGTAAGAATCTGTAGCTCTGCATCAAAGGGTATTAAGGACTATAAAATGAAACTGGGAAAGTTCTTAAACAGGGTGAGTCAATCTCCAGATGGCGGTCAAATTGCTCTAGTTTTAACTTTGAGTTATTTTCTTTTGCTTGCACCAAATGCCTCCTTTAAGAAAGAAAGATTAGGGGCTGGAGTGATAGCACAGCGGGTAGGGCATTTGCCTTGCACGTAGCCAACATGGCCCACCTGGTTCAATTCCCAGCATCCCATATGGTCCCCCAAGCACCACCAGGAGTAATTTCTGAGTGCAGAGCCAGGAGTAACCCCTGAGCATTGCTGAGTGTGACCTAAAAAGCAAAAAAAATAAGTTAAAGAATTATGTTTCACAGATCAAAATCAAATATACAGTAAGCTCTTTCTGAAGTCTAAAGACTTATGAAGGACTGGTGGTATGTTCTTCAGACTACCTAGTTTTTCTGACTCTTTACTCCTTTTCTCAATTGCAATTTTTTTCTGTAATATTTTGCAAATTTATATTCAATTTTCTATTTAAAATAGCTTATTTTTGTAAATCTTGTCTTTTCATCAAGCAAATTCTGTACTTAAGTCAAAAACCTGTTATGATCACTCAGTCTAGCTCATGACCAACAGAGGAATATTTGATCAACGTGATATCTAAATTTGATAAGGCCACCAAAGGAACTTGGAAAGGACAGTAGAAAATAGACTTGTCAAGAAAACCAGAATAAGTAGCATGAGCATAAAGCATATGTAAGATGTATCTAATGAAGGCATTTCAAACAAGCCAATACAGGCTCTTGTACCATTTACTGCTATTATTTTATCTCACCATAATGAATTTATTAAAGTATAATTTAACACAAAATTTTTCCAATTTTATTTGTTGATTTCAAAAACCGGAATGTGAAAATAGAAGATTTTTTGACAAATACGGTAGTCAATCTAGATAGAAAATATTTACTAGCTCAGAAAAATCCACTGACTTTCACTGTACCAAGCTTCAAATGGCAATTATTTCTCTCATCCTAAAACAGACTGAGGAGAAGAAACAGACCTATATTTTGCCAATGATTATTCTTTAGCACAATTCTTAGTGTCTAGAGCAAAGTAAGTGACAAATGGTTATATGTGCAGGATTAATGACTGGCATGAGGCAGACTAATATGAAAGATTATGCTACTCATAACTTTTATAGAAGGATATGAATTCACATTGAGCATATGCTGTGAAAACATAAACCTTTACATACCACAAGTCAATAATGTCACTTATTTTGACTAATATATGGTTATGACTTAATTTTTCTTGCAGTAACTTCTCTGAGAAGATTTATCCACTGAATAATGCCATAATTAAGTTTTGAGATTAATCAAGAGTTGTGTTTGATGCAAATGACGAGAAAAAATATCCATAAATAATATTGTAAGGGGACTGTTGTTGTTAAATATATCCATAAATAAATAGTAGTAACACCTAGAGTTTTCCAGGACAGATGGCTAAAGAGTGGTTATAATTTTCTTATTTTATCGTTTCATGAAATTTACATCTTCACTAACTATGGAAAGGTAAATATAGTACTTATTTTCAGGATAATAAGGTTCTAATAGGGCAGAGAGATAGTTCAGTGGGTAGGGGACTTGGCTTTCACACAGCCAATCTAGGTTCAATCCCTGGCACCCCATACATTCTCCTGAGCCATAACAAGGGGTGATCCTGAACATAGAAGCAGGAGTTATCACTGAGCACTTTCTGGTTGTGGTCTCAAAACAATGCAAAGCATACTGCACATACTGTACATAAGACTAAAGATGAAAATTTGAGTTAGTTATGAAGTTATTACTAGCTAAGTCTTAGTTTCTAGCAGATTTTTAAATATGGCACTCTACTTCAAAGAAAAAGTGTGTCTTAGGGAAATTGATGATCCTAGGGGTAGAACAGGAATAATATATGATTAATCTGGAACTACTTCTTATGAAAAATATTGTAGCATTAAAGACTGAGAGAAATAGATCAAAAGGTTACAGAGTCTGCCTAAGTTTTCATATAAAAAGTCTATTCCTATTCCTTTCATATACTCTGTTGAAAACATAAATGTCCATAATTATTTATATTAATATTAATTTGAAAAATAAAATCAGGTCGTAACAATATGATTGATTCCTCACATTTAAAAATGTGACACCGTGAAACTGTGGTGTATTACAATATCTTAGTTTTAGTACCTTCCCTACATTTATTTTTAGTCATAATAATAAATTGAAGATTTTGTTTTTCAAAAAAAATAATATGCCTTTTTTCCCTAGAAACTAATTCAGTTGGAGATCAGAGCAATAGTACTATGGGTTAGGTATGTGTCTTGTGTGTGATTGAGCTGGTTTTGATCCTTAGCACCCCATACAGTCCTCCAAGCCCACCAGAAATGATCCTGAGCACAGGGTCAGGAGTAAGTCCTGATCACAGTCAGGTGTAACCCTAAAACATAAACAAACCAAAATAAAGTAAATCAGTTTTGAGTCCAACAAACAGTGGCTAAAATATTCATTGACAGTTCAAAACACCTTAGGTAAAATAACTTAATTCCCATTAATACATTAATATCTATTTTCTCAATTCCCATTAATCTATTAATATCTATTAATATCTATTTTCTCAATTGTGAAGATGAGGAAACAGATGTAATGATCTCAAAAAATTACAACTAGTTAATTGGTGGGACACAGAGGTAATCTTATTCATGATGTTAATGTCTTACTAATTACACTGTTTTATTATAATTAGGATATAATAACTTCTTCCAAAAAATTCAGTTAGCTACACTTCATCTAAAACCACTAGTGAAGTAAACACCTGTACCTTTAAAAAAGGTAAGTGGAGCAGACTCTTCATTTACTTCTCATAACCTCCAGTCACTTATAAATAGGCATCATTTTGTTCCTCTAATAATTAAGCATTTTGAGAATCCATTAAAGCTACTCTTTCATCTAAAAAAAGAAATGAATAAAGCCCTTCTAATAAGCAAAAGGTTACTTCTGTTTTGCATCTGCTGCACAAATTATTATTAACTGAACTTTCTAATGTCTCAGTTCTGATGCAGTAAAAGGATGTTTTGATTAAATAGAACCATTTTCTTGGTAACAATATTACAAATGCCATAGTTTAAAACAAGTTAAGTATATTTACTGTTTTTTTCAAGTGTCTTGAAAATTTCTAAAGATTATTTTCTGTTCTAATTTTTTAAAAAGAAACTGTAAATTATAGCATTTTATAAGTTTCAGCAATGTAGTATTAAAAATTCATTGTCACTGTCTCGCATTGTTCATCGAATTGCTTGAGCTGGCCCAGTAACATTGTGAACTTGTAACTGTGTTTTCCATATTGAATAATTGAATACCTCACGGATAGCTTTCCAGGCTTTGCCATGTGGGCAAGATACTCTCGATATCTTGCTAGGCACTCTGAGAGGGGCAGAGGAATCAAACTTGGGTCGGCCACATGCAAGGCAAATTCCCTACCCACTGTGCTATTGCTCCAGCACTATTATAGATACATATTAAAGTAATTCAGACTAAAATTTTAATGCATAATGGAAACAAAAGTTTAATGTTAAAAAGCCTTAAAATAATCAATGTAAAGTTTTTTCCACTTCCTTCTACAGACTAATATTCTGAAGACATACTGCTACAGTTACTCTTTGTGGTACTGAAAAGATAGACATGATGTATTTAATACATATACATGGTATGTATACTGTATGCATTAATTTTTTAATTCAGTTAAGTTAATCAAATCAATGAAGATTAACCAAAAGCAAATTTATTTTGTAGGTTTTTTAAGCTAAGCTACGTTTGCAGTGATAAGAACACAGTACAGAAAAATTTTACATAATCTCAAATCTATTTATTTATCAAACAGTTATCTTCTGAAGATGTTTCCATGAGTTTGAAGTTATTTATTTTGTTTCTTTACTAAGGAAGGCATACCCTGTGGTTCTCAGGGGCTACTCCTAGTTTAGTACTCTATTATTGCTATGTTGTCAGGGACACCGCCTGATTTTCTACATACACAGCACATGTACTCAGCCCTTTGAGATATCTCTATACACTCAAAACTCACTCATTTTTTAATGCTTATTTTAAAATGTTTATGGTAATGGCTGCAAGCCAGGGTATTCAGAATAATCTTGAAGACAAACTATAGTGGAAGACATACACTATCATATAGTCACAACTGATAATGAAGTAACTGATTCAAAGTTTCTATTAACTTAAGAACTGAGAAAAGGGACACAGGAAATTAAAAAGAAATCACAAAAAAGACCTATAATGAGCTGTGGAAAGATGCTGCTTCTTAGTACAGAAAGAGTGGTCTTTAGTAAATGATGTACAATCTTGACTCTCCATTACAAAACACACGTTAACTTTAGACAGACTGTGAACTTAAATGTAAAAGTTAAGAAAATAAACCTTATAGAAGAAAACATAGGAAAAGTTCATTTATAATCTTAATGAGAAAACAAATCTAGAGACAGAACAATAGTACTGCAAGTAGGGCACTTGCCCGTCATGTGTTTGATCTAGATTCCATTCCCAGAACCACATATGGTCTCTTGAGAACACCAGGAGTGATCCCTGAGCACTGTCATGTTTGGTGCCACAACCCACCATTAAACTGGAGACAAATGTAACCCAAAGGGAAAGAAATGAACTGAATTAGATTAAGACAAAGAAATAGAGAACCTCACTTTTTTTGAGGATAAAGTTAAACAACAGTTTAGGAAAATATTTGCAACACATTACATGTACTCTAAATATTAATAAGAAAAAGACTAACAACTGAGTGAAACCATAGGTAAAGTCTGATTGCTATATCTACTGAAGCTGAGCACTTGACTAGCATTTCTACTGCTTTCCATACCTCTAGAAACAAGAAACAAGTATACTTGCTGAGTGAAAGAAATGTTATCATAAATACTAAATTTATTAAACATCTGAATTTAAATTTAGGACTCTTTGTTGGTTTATATGGTAAAAATGGTAAAATTATCCTTGGGGAAGGTGTTGACTGGGAACACATGAGACCAGATTCTGAGATTCTTCAGTATTTTTTAGATTACATGTAACACCATCTACATTTTAGAATCACATATTTAATAGAAAAACACAAACATGATACAGCTAAAATCATGAATATTATCCTACTAATTGTTATGTCCAGATTTCTGGAAATAGCATGATCTCATCTTCTCTTACTAGACTATATCCCACTGAATATATAAATATGTACAACTTTTTATTCATTTGCTGTCATTGGACATTTGTGTTGTTTCTATACACTATTTTCTAAGTGCTGCAACAAACATAAGTGTGTATATATCTTTTTAAATTAATGTTTTTGTGGTTTGGGTGGTAGGAAGCAGTCACAATCCATAGTTTAAGAAGCTAGGTGCTAGATAATATGGTAGAAATTGGAAATAAATGATGAGTAATAGAGATGTGTTTCCTGCTATCAAAGTTTTCTAAATAGCATTTTAATTCAGAAATTAAGAATCTATAGACCAGAAAAATGTTACAGGGGTTTAGATTCTTGCAAGTGACCAAATTCAATCTTTATTACTGTACCTGTCCCCCTGAGCACCATCAGGAGTGATCCCTGAGCACAGAGTCAGGAGTTAGTCCTACACACTACCAGGTATGACCCAAACTCCCTCCCCAAAGAAAAATAAGGTAAAATGATCAATACACAATTAATTTTGTGAAAATATATGTGGCCATGTGGGACCACTCTCCACACGTCCGGACGGGCCTCATGCATGAAAGAACTGAAGAACTGGCAGAGGAAGCCAGGCATCCGGGTCCCGGGGCTGTGGTCTCCAAGCCTACTCAGATTGGGACTGGGCCTTCTCCAACCAGACCCCCAATCTTCCAATAGGTAGGTGTCACACCCACCAGCTGCCGCCAGCGCCAGGTTGGTCCCATCAACGGCCAAGATGCAGAGACTATAAAACCCAGATCCTGGAGGAGAACAGCACAGAGTCTCCTGCCCCCACGCCTGGCTGTCCTCACCGGGGCCCCTTAGAGGGGGGAGGGTTGAGTTTCTCTTCCCTCCCCGCCCTGAGCAGAGCTCCAGCAGCTGAGGACCTCCGGAGCCAGCCACAGCCATCCTGGGACCACTCTCCACATGTCCGGACGGGCTTCATGCATGAAAGAACTGGCAGAGGAACCCAGGCATGCGGGTCCTGGGCTTGAGGTCTCTAAGCCTACTCGAATTGGGACTGGGCCTTCTCCAACCAGACCCCCCATCTTCCAGTAGGTAGGCATCACACCCACCAGCTGCCACCAGCGCCAGTTTGGTCCCATCAACAGCCAAGACTCAGAGACTATAAAACCCAGCTCCTGGAAGCTGGACATCTTTTTATTTATTTATTTATTTATTTATTATTTTTTTTTTGGAATTTTTTTCCCTTTATTTTATTTTATTTTTTTTACAGTTGTAGATTTACAATTTTTTGTGCTTTGGTTTCAATTATACAATGATCAGATACCCATCCCTCCACCAGTGCCCATTTTCCACCACCATAGATAATATCCCTCCCACCCCCATCCCCCCATCCCCCCTGTCTCTGTGGCAGGGCAATCCCCTGTGTTCTCTCTCTCCTTTTGGGTGTTGTGGTCTGCAAAAGAGGCATTGAGTGGCAAACATGTTCAGTCCATAGTCTACTTTCGACATGCATCTCCCCTCCTGGGAGGATCCTCCAAACATCCTTTATTTGGTGCTCCCTTCTCTATCTGAACTGCCCTTTCCTCTAGGATACCCGGCTGGCCTCTAAGTTATGGTGTAATCCTCCTGGTGCTGATCTCAGCTATTCTTGGCTATTAATCTCATATTTTGTTACTTTATATCCCCCAGATGAATGCAATCTTTCTATGTCTATCCCTCTCTTTCTGACTCATTTCGCTTAGCATGATACTTTCCATATTGTACCACTTGTATGTAAATTTCATGACTTCATCTTTTCTAACAGCTACATAGTACTCCATTGTGTAGATTTACCAAAGTTTCTTTAACCAGTCATCTGTTCTTGGGCATTCAGGTTTCTTCCAGTTTCTGGCTATTGTAAAGAGTGCTGCAATGAACAAACAAGTGCAGATGTCACTTCGACTATACATTTTTGCCTCTCTGGGATATATTCCAGGAGTGGTATTGCTGGGTCAAATGGGAGCTCAATTTCTAATTTTTTGAGAATCGTCCATACTGTTTTCCAGAAGGGCTGAACCAGTGGACATTCCCACCAACAGTGAAGGAGTGTCCCTTTCTCGCCACATCCACGCCAGCATCGGTTGCTTTTGTTCTTTTGAATGTGGGCCAGTCTCTGAGGTGTGAGATGGTATCTCATTGTGGTTTTGATCTGCATCTCCCTGATGATTAATGATGTAGAGCATTTTCTCGTGTGCTTTTTTGCCATTCGGATTTCTTCTTTGAGAAAGTTTGTGTTCATTTCATTGCCCCATTTTTGGATGGGGTTGGATGTTTTCTTCTTGTGGAGTTTAACCAGTATTTTGTATATCCTGGATATCAACCCCTTGTCAGATGTGTATTTGGTGAATATCCTTTCCCATTCTGTAGACTGTCTTTGTATTTTGGTCACTGTTTCTTTGGAGGTGCAGAAGCTTCTTAGTTTAAGATAGTCCCATTTATCTATCTCTGTTTTCACTTGCTCGGCCAGTGGCGTGGCATCTTTGAAGATACCATTAGCTTCAATGTCATGGAGGGTTTTGCCAACTTTATCTTCAATGTACCTTATGGTTTCTGGTCTGATGTTGAGGTCTTTAATCCATTTTGATCTTACTTTTGTACATGGTGTTAGGCAGAGTTCTGAACCTATTTTTTTGCTTGTAGCCATCCAGTGATGCCAACACAATTTATTAAAGAGGCTTTCCTTACTCCACTTCACATTACTTGCACCTTTATCAAAGATTAGATGATCATATGATTGAGGGGAGATGTCAGTGTATTCAACCCTGTTCCATTGGTCTGCAGTTCTGCCTTTGTTCCAGTACCATGCTGTTTTAATTATTACTGCTGTACCGGGACATCTTTTTATATTATTTGTTCCTTGGAGAATCTGGCAGGCTACCAAAAGTATCCTGCCCGCACAGCAGAGTCGGGCAAACTTCCCGTGCCATACTCAATATGCCAAATGCCAGTAACAATGATGGGTCTCATTCTCTTAATCCTGAAAGAGCATTGAAATGGCTCTTTTAAAATCTCAGGACTAGGAAGAAGGAGACGTTACTAGTGCCTGCTCGAGGAAATCGACGAACAACAGGATGATTATGATCGTGATATGTGGTAAATAAAATATATAATGTAGAATTACAGACTTATGTTTGATTATTTGTGCCCTGTCCTCTTCTGGGTCCTCTTACTTTCAAGACCAACCTTACATTCAGAATTCATCAAGCATCAGTCCTAGAAATTATCCTTCTCATTTTGGAATTCTAATAGTGTGATTTGTCTGAATTCAATGAAAAATATTACCACCAAACTAATTCTATGACTTCTAAAGTAACACAGCCTGATGATTCTTCAGTTATTCTCTATAATAGTATCCTCAAATTAAAGTCATATCCTGTAGTATTTGTGTCAAAACTAGAAATCTTGATCCCATATCTAACACGCTCACATTTTCTTATTTCATCAAATATCAACAACTAGTCACACAATTGCTCAGGTTGAAAAACTTGAAAGCACCCATACTGCTTGATTTTTCAATAATGTGTTTTGAAGGTAGTATGTGTGTGTACATATTTATGTCATCATCAAGCGAATATAAATATTAATGTATATATTAAGTTCAGCATTTGTCAAAAATTCTACTTTTCTCTTAATCCAATTTACTGTTGGTAGTGATTTGACAATGAAATAGTCCTAAATTGCTATTCTCTATTAAAATTAACATTGTATTCTCTATATAACCTTTTCTCTGCATATCAATCTAAATAATCATTTATAAAGACCAAATGAGACCTCTTTGCACTTTCTAACTGCTTAAAACATTTCACTTGATACTAGTAATGTGTCATATATTTCAAAATGCCCTACACAGACCCTCCTTAGGCCTCATTTTCTGTTTTCCCAGATGGTGATATTCCAGCCCACACTCTGCTGACACTCTGGTCTTGACGTGGTGCAGATGCTCTATTTTAACATTTCTAAGTCAATTTGCTCTAGAGAAGTTTTCCATATTTTCATTTGCATCATAAGAACAGACTACATGTCTAGGAATTTACTAAACATTTATTATTGATGTTGTTTCATAACATACATCACTTGGAGCTGGTTTCTGTTTGTACAACATCAAGTTTACAAAATTTACATTTTCCTTCTGTAGTTAGACATTTTCTTTCCAAAGAGAATAATTGACTCAGAATTCTTTCTTAAAATTGATAATGTTCTCTAAAGTCGCAAACATTTATTTTTTCCTTAAACTATACCAGGTACTGGAATTCTATTAGAAATGCTTGTTAAAATATTTAAAGGAAAGAGGTTTATGAGAATAATGACAAAAACTTACAAATAAGGTTATTTTATGTGTAGTGAAAAAGGAAGAAATATGTATGCCCATACTATATTCTGTTTTAAAAAGGCTATTTTGTTGATAATAATTCAACAGTCCTTCTGAAAATAGAAGGAACTCTTCACACAATGACTGATTTTATGGTTATTAGTTTTTTTTCCTGAGAGTATCAATAAGAGAACAAAGTAAATATAGTTTTCAGTTTATTGGCTTTAATATGAGTGTTTTATTTATTTTAATTATTACTTTTGTTTTACATGTATGACAAAGCCTGGCAAGCTACCTGTGGCGTATTTGATATGCCAAACACAGTAACAACAAAGTTTCATAATGGAGACATTACTGGGCCCACTTGAGTAAATCGATGAACAACAGGAGAACAGTGATACAGACAGTGCTATGCATGACTACTATCTTAAAGCAGTGATTCACATACTATTGTTTACAATGAATTGGTTCCATCTAAATTTCTTAAATAGACAAATGAATAAAAAAATTATTATTTCTCCAGCATTTTCCACCTCCCCTTACATTTATATTTTTCTTTGTTCTAAATCTTCTGCATTCTGCTGGTCATGTTTCAATACAAAGATTCAGTTGTATTGAATTAAAAATGATAGTTATCATTTTTCTTATCCTGAGGTAGATTTTTTCCCATTAATACATGAATTATTATTAGTCTTACCTTCACTTTACTTCTCAGCTGTTAATAAGTCTGCAGCTTGCACCTAGCTCACCTATCTATCCCTCTTCCTGAATCAATGAGATAGGCCCTCTAAATCACATCATTATATTTGATCTCCATTGTCAACAAGTCGGTTTGTAATGGGGTGTATGGTCTTTCATCAATTTGAAAGCAAAGAGACTGGCCACTGTGGATAGAGAGAGTAGAACTGGAACTCTATCTGCCACAGCAGGATGTCAGAGAGATGGAGGTTAAGTCTAGACTCCTGAGCCCGGGGACTGTTGAAAGACCAAAGGCCAAATTGAAAATAAATTTGGTTCTTCTTAGTATTTTATAGATGTCAAATTAACACAAAAGGGGATAGGTTCAGTGGTGGTGGAAGGTCAAAGGGGTATACCCTATAATAGAAGAAGGGAGATGTGTCAGTATTACTAAAGAAATGACTTTATCAGACATCAAGGAGCACACTTCCAGTACTTAATTCTAATTAAAGAGTACAATCAAGATAAAAGTAGAGCATGGGCCAGTTTCCCAATATTGAACCAATAGGAGCAGAATGAATACTCGATTTTTTCTTCTGCTTTTATCCCTCTCTTCTATTTCTCCTTCTTTTCCTTTGCTCTTTGTCTCCTATATGTACCCAGTGGAATTGGAAGGATAAAACATTTACCTTACACAATGTGCCTGAATATAGGGGTATTATGCAGAAATGATGTCTCAAACATTTAGGGCCGGAAAGATGGATTAGAAACTGCACTCTAGATTTTATTTCTAAGTGAATACAAAGCTCTTGTACCCTAAGCATGAGTTTTAAGAAACTGCAGTGAAGTAGTAAAAATCTTGAAATCTTAGACTCTCATCTCAAATGATGTTCTGAAGCAGTCCACACCACTTTACTTCAGGATAATCATCTCAGAGTGCATCTGTCTTCCTCACAGTGTAAGGATTTTTGATACTGTCATCAATAACTAGGATTGCCATGATACTTTCTGATGATAATGTGTTATGTCAGGTAAATGCGGAATAATATTGTATCTTCACTGATCTCTAGGAATCAGCACAGGTATCCTGGGAAGAGATGATAGAATGCATCTGAAAGCAGCTAGAGCAAGAGGGACAGAATATGATGCTGGTAACTATTTTCCAGTTGTGCCAAGCTTCCGGTGAGAGAATAAACACTCTGGTAAAGATGTCAGAAGATATTTCAATCACACTGCGAGAAAAGCTCTTTGAGCGTCAAGAAAGTGATGGTCTCCAACAAGTGAAAATAAAACAATCATGGAAAGTTGGAATATATTCAAATGTCTTACACAAAATTTGGCACAATATAATGAATATACTATGTAACATCAAGTGCCTACCAATTGGCTGAAATTTGAAGGCTTTGGAGATTTTTAAGAAATTGACATTCGTATCAATGAGAAGCAAAGTGCTGAATGTTCCATTTGTGCCAGAACTGAAAATTGTTCATACAGGGAAAAAACCCAGGAAAATAAATACCATAAGTTATTGGTGATTGATTTTTAGAAGCAAATTGTTTTCAATTATTATAAGGAATAACATATTTGAGATCAGGTAATAGTACAGTTGGTAAGGTTCTTGCCTTGTATGGACCTGACCCCAACTTAATCACTAGCATTGCCCATGGTCTCTTGGGCAGTGCCAAGAGCAATCTCTGATCACAGAGCCAGGAGTAAGAACTGAGCATCCCTGTGTATGACATACAAGCCAAAAAGAATAAAGAATGAAGAAAAATAAATAAAAACATCTGAGCAGCAGTCAGTTGGATGATACATGAGAGTATATCATAGAATATGATATATTAAATAGAATATATCAAGCTATTCTTGAGACAACATAATTGTTTAAGCAGAAGAAGGAGGAGGAGGAGGAGGAGGAGGAGGAGGAGGAGGAGGAAGAAAAGAGCCTAGGTATTTGTTAAACACACTAGTTAAAGTCACAGACTTCATGCCAATTTTACCTTAAATTAGTTCTCCACCTTACTTGATTAAAATAGGCATCTGGGTCATCACTGAAAAGGATCCCACAGAGCCATGGTTAATATACAAAGTATTGATTTCTCGATGTTTTCTCCAGAGGGACCTTAGACTGCTTAATAGAATGACTATATTCTCAAGAAATGATACTCAAACCTTCAGGAACTTCAAACATTGCTAACTTAAAGTCTCTAGATTGCTAAGTAGATTGACCAAACGATGTGCACAAGAAGCAAAAGGAATTACCAGTCTGGTGCTCAGGAAGTAATTATGTGGTTCTAGAATATAGTAAATGATATCAAGAACTATCAAGTGAATTTTACTCTGATTACAAGTAATCTGTAATTATTTAATGGATGACAATATTTAATGGATGTGAGTAAGAGACGTGAGTTTTATGGGTCAGAAACAAAAGACTTTAGAATGTAGTAAGCAGATGAGCTTCATGATGTATTTTCATTTCATGCAGATAAGTTTCGTTTGCCTGCTGAGACCAGTCAGGCATTAAGAAGAGTCCCAGATAGATGTATTGAATGTATCATTGCTGAAGAACCTCAAATTCTGCAATTTTCCACTTTTTAAAAATAGGTGCACTTGCAAATATTCCTTGCTGTTTTCATGGAAGAATATGATACCTAGTATAATATACTGCTCACAAAGTCATGTATATTCTAGCCCCGAGTGAGACATTCTTTCAATACTGTTTGGTTTACTTTTTCAAGAATGTTTGTACAGCAAAGTACACAGAATTATATTTGAAATAAAGAGATTCAGGAGAATTATCTCCCCAAAACATTCATCCCCTCATTTTTATACCATTTACTTCTGGTGGATTTTTGTCATAGATGTCTCACATCTGCACTTGACTGATAGGGGCTGAAACTAATCAGTTCAAATTGTTTTATGTGACATTTAGTTAAAGCTACTATCAAGAGCTTGTTAACAGCTGAGTGAAGAAGATTTGTACTATTGACTTCAGACTTGCACTCCAAATCAACAGTAAATAAAACCCTGTAAATATTCAGTATCTTGTTTAGGAAATCAGGTGGCATTGTTCATACATTTGCCATGGCCTTTTCTTAATGCCAAGACATTAAGATAGAGCAGATTATATAAAAGTATACCCAAGGTTCTAACCTAAACTCCATGTACTACAATTCTTCCAACAAAACCTGACCTGACATTGTCAATGACATAAATGACTTGAAGGATTCATATGACTAATTCTAAGGTGCACATATTTTATGGGAATGAAAATTAACACCTGGCTTTTTATACAAAATCCTAAACCCTCAAGGGCACACAGGTACACTTGAAAAGAAAAATTTATTTACCATTGCTGTGGAACCCACAAACAGTATTACCTTTTCATCATCATTTCATGGCGTAGCGATGCCCACGAACTGTTAACTAAGGACAAAGAAACCATAGTGAAATGATATCCCTTGGGCAGTTCCGACACAAACAGTAGATTCTACAATTGCAACTACTAGGAACCATATGGTCTACCAGATGGCTGAAGATAATATGCAAATTGGAAATACCATCTACCTGTGCCTGAGAAGTCAAACTTGAGGAACCCCAAAAAAGTGCTTTGAGTTCAATTGTGATTGTTATAAAGTTTCCTTTTCCTAGAGGAGAGTAAAAGTTTTGATTTTTAAATGAAAAAAGTTTAACCTTTAAAAATATGTGTTTCTTAGAAACAAGAATTAAAATATATTTCTCAAGTCTCTGTCAGATATGGCAGAATTTGGAGCAGACCCACCCAAAATTCAAGTGAGTTAGTCTGCTTATAAAGTAATGTTTTAAAATTAACACAAATATTATTTTCTACATATATTATGCAGTAATTAAAATGACAACTTGGGTTATATTAGAGCTCTGATTTAATTGAGGGATGTTTGGCTGATTACAAACAGTGTATTCATTTTTTAAAAATGAAATTCTAATTAGTGTTGGCTTCCTGTCAAAATCAGCAATTAAGAAAGTTGTCAAAGTCAATCCTATTATTCATCTTGATAATGAAATTATTTAAACATCAAACATGAATGTTCTATTAGCTTGAGGAGTATAATTGTTGTTAACATTGCTCATAGGGCTTAATAAACATATCACATCAGCTACATTATCTACCTAAATACCTGTACACAGATGCCTGCGATTAAGAACGTGAAGCTTTGTAGAATTAAGTGTGTGACTGAAATTATTTTGCAAATATTTGAGTAACACATATGACATATGTTGGAAAATATGGCCCCATGTGTTGCACTTGAAAGTGAATTAAGGTCCTTTTTATGAAGTGTAAAAAATTTACTACACTTATTTAAAATATTTAATTTTATGTCTCTTTGTATATATTTCCATGATATAATTATGAACTTATCCATTAACCAGAATGTTTCCTCTTGCCTGTTTATTTCTTCCAGCACTTCCCATCTATATGATTTTCATACAAGCATTTATCTTTATGTATTATATAAAATTATTTACATTTTCTAGAATCACAAGGAAGAGAAAAAAACTCAAAATAACAAAAGGAATTACAACTTATAGGATAGAAATACAAAGTATTACAAGACACTTTTATAAAGACTTTTATGGCAGAAACTGAGTAGTCAATTCAAACTGAAAAATTTAATATTCATTTTAGAGTTCAATGAAAAAAATGAAAAATAAGATCATGGAAATTGAAATCAACGTTACACTAAGACCTAAAGACCAGGACCAAATGGTTTCCAAAATAAATTCTACAAAAAAATTTAAAGTATTAGACACTAATTTTTTACTCTGAAATTAGACAATAATAAAAATTTCTGATGAATATAGGTAGAAAAAAATTCTTTAAAAAATTAGCAAATCAAATTCAACAATACATTTAAAAATTAAATTAATCCAGTAAAGCAAGGATTTTTCAAATTATAAAAAGTTAAATCCAAAAAAACATTAAAAACCTAAGATTGCTCCAGGAAAGCAGGGATATTTCAACAAATATGACACTTCTATGTCAATAAAGGGAGGTAAATATATATGATCATCTTGATAGAATTGGAAATTATTGAAAAGTTTCAGTAGTCTTTTTTTAAAATAAAAACAACACAATACTATAGAAAAAAATCTAAACACAAAACAGTCATATATAATAAAAGCCAAGGAACGTTAAGTATACTCAATGATTAAAAGCTGAAATGTTTTCCTCTGAGTTCAGGCATGCCACAATGTTTCACTCTTGTCACTATTATTTAAAATAGAGCTCAAAGTTCAAGTCAGAGCAATTAGATGAGCATAGTGTAGGTATTCAAATTGGGAAGAAGCAGCACCCTCTCACTCTTCTCGGCTGTTAAGATAATATATCTGGGAAATCACTAGTGCCTAAGATACTTCTAGAAATAATGCACAATGACCATAGAGAGGCAGACTACAAAATCAGTATGAAACGTCTATTGCATTTGTATACACATGACAAACTAGTGAAGGTATCAAAAAAATGATGCCATTTAGAATCACAAGAGAAAAAAATTGTATGCATTGGAATAAAGTCTAAACTATAAGACACTCAGGAGTGAAAGTAATTACAGAGAAATGGAAAACTTTTGTGTTAACATGTCAGAAAAATTAACATTAAGATCGCTATATTTCCTAAAACTATATACAGATTTAAAGAAATACTTATCAAGGTCCCAGTAGAATGTATTTTGAACTACAAGAAACACTAAATAATAGCCCTCAAATACTTAGAAACAAATTTAAATGGAGAAATTATGCTTTCTAACTTTAAATAATGCTTCAAAATAATGATAATATGACATTGGAATACAAATAGACACACAGATCAATAAGAAAGAATTGAAATTCCAATAGTTGTGCATATACAGCCAACTAATGTATGCAGAGGTTTTTTGTTTTATTTTGTTTTTTTTTTTTAATGCTGGCTGGGCTGGAGCGATAACACAGCAGCAGGGCGTCTGCCTTGCACGCAGCCAACATGGCCGACCCGAGTTCGATTCCTTTGCCCCTCTCGGAGAGCACAGCAAGCTACCGAGAGTATCTCGCCCGCACGGCAGAGCCTGGCAAGCTACCCGTGATGTATTCGATATGCCAAACACAGTAACAAGTCTCATGATGGAGACGTTACTGGGCCCGCTCGAGCAAATCGATGAACAATGGGAGGACAGTGTATTCAGTGTGTATTCAGATTTAATGCTGGCTAGCTTTCCAATTCACTATCCATGGTGGGTCCACCACCAAGATGCAGATTTTCATGAAAACCCTTATGGGGAAGACTATCACTCTTGATGTTGAACCCTTGGATATGAAAGAAAATGTCAAGGCCAAGATCCAGGGTAAGGAATTCCTCCCAATCAACACAGATTTATCTTTGCTGGTAAAGAAATTGAAGATGTACTTTGTCTGACTACAACATCCGAAAGGAGTCCAATCTTCATCTTGTTTTGAGACTTCAGGGTTGCTCAAAGAAAAGGAATAAGTTTTACACTATTCCCAAGAAAAATAAGCATAAGAGAAAGAAGGTTAAACTGACCTGAAATATTACAGGGTGGATGAAAATGACAAAATCAGCCTCCTTCACCGGAAATGCCCTTCAGATGAATGTGCTGGAGTGTTTATGGCCAGCCACTTTGACAGACATTATTGTGGCAAAGATTGTCTGACATACTGTTTCAACAAACCAAAAGCCAAATAATTTACCTGTATGGATTAATAAAGGGCATAAACTCTTAACATTGTTAAATTTTGGTTCATTAAAGTGATCTTAAAGCACAATAAATAAATTAAAAAGCAGGCTAATTCTCTTCAAGAAATGATATTGGTAAAACTGGGAGGCTGCATTAAATATAACTATTCTTTATGAAAATTCAAAATGGATTAAAATCCTAAATATAACACCTTAAATCATAAAATCCAAACCAGACAGAACTCTTCTCAGCTCTGTAGCTAAGATATATTTTGGCACTCAACTCCAAAGGCAAGGGTAAAAAAGCAAAAATAAATAGGCCTATGTAAAACTAAAATTTTTAACAGAAAAATAAAAGCTATAATCAAATGAAAACATTCCAAAAAATAGAAAATGATATTCTGCCTCTTAATGCATATTTAATTTGAAGTAGAGGGATCTTGAGGAGACTGTGACAGAGAGATAGAGACAGACAGAGAGAGACAGAGAGCGCGGGAGTGAGAAAGAAAGGAGAGAGAGAGAGAGAAAGAAAGAGAGAGAATATGAGAATGTCTGAGAGTGTTAACTCTTCCCTGTCTTTACTCTGTGGCTTGGCATGTAAATATGTACAGCCACTATGGAAAGCAATCTGATGAGATCTTTTAGCTGAAATTCAAATTTTTAGGAGCCAAGTTGAGGTGCTTTTGCAGAAGTAGATCTTGAGCTCTGCTGGGTGCGCTTCCCCATCCCAAAATAATGGTCACGTGTTGTCCCATTTCTATGTATTTTTATCCGAAGAAAATCTAATTCAAAAATATCTATACAACACTTTTGATGAAATTTTTATTTAAAATAGTCAAAGGTTAGAAACAAATCTATGTATGCCTCAATAAAGGATTAGATAAAAATGTACTATGTATATAGTTGTAGCAAATACTCAGCAAAAACCAAAGACAAAAGATGAAGATAAAATCTTGCCACAATGATGAACCTGGAGTGAAATAATGCAAATAGAGAAAGATGCCAATATACAATTTTTCATTCATTCATCATCATTCATCATCCAGTTATTCGTCGATTGCCTCGAGCAGGACCCAGTAACGTCTCTTTCATCCTAGCCCTGAGATTATATTCAAGGCTCTTTAGGAGAATGAGACCCATCATTGTTACTGGTATTTGGCATATTTGGTACACCACGGGGAGTTTGCCAGACTCTGCCCTGTGGGCAGGCTACATTCAATAGCCTGCAAGTTTGTCCAAAGTAGGAATGAGATAATAAGATGTCATAAAAAGATGTCCTGAAAAGATGACACGCGGTCGCGCGGTTCCGGGAGCTGGATTTTATAGTCTCCAAGTCTTGGCCGCTGATGGGATTACACGATGCCAGGGGGCCAGGTGGTGGGTGTGACCCCCACCTACTGGAATTTGGAGGATCTGGGTGGAGGATGCTCAACTCCAATCCGAGTAGGCTTGGAGATCTCGGCCCCAGAACCCGCGTGGCATTGTCCCTCTGCCAGTACCTTCATGTGTGCGGAGAGTGGTCTCGGCATGGTGGTGGCTGGTCCTGGAGGTCTTCCGCTGCCGGAGCCCTGGTCAGGGCGGGGAGGAAAGCTCAACCCGCTCCCCTCCAAGGGACCCTGGCGAGGAACAGCCAGGTGCAGGGGCAGGAGACTGCACTGGTCTCGTCCGGGAGCTGGATTTTATAGTCTCCGAGTCTTGGCCGCTGATGGGATTACACGGCGCCAGGGGGCCAGGTGGTGGGTGTGACCCCCACCTACTGGAATTTGGAGTACAATTTTAGTCATGTTTAATACAAAAAGAAAAATATGAATTAAAAACAATAACAAACAACTAAATTTTGATGATTAAATCTGTGATTACCAGAATGGAAGGGGTAAAGTGAAAAGGTAAATTAAATCACAAGAATCAACTGTATAGGGATGGGCAGAGTAGACCTTTTCATAGAAAATTTAATTCAATATATACAAACACTGATTTATAATGCAGCTGAAATGAAATGTATATTATGATGCAATGTTTTCAACAAAAAATTTAAAATTATGTTACATTTTCCATATCCTTAGTGACTTTCTATTAACTTGCTTGTCATATACTGAATAATATCAAAATATTCAAGTCTAATGTAGGTATTTTCTTTAGCCCCGAAGATCTTCCATGTTTGCTCCCTGTGTATTTAACTTCTGCTATCATATCCATAGTAATATTACAGTTATTCCTTTGTCTCAACGACTTTTTCTATTTCTTATAATATTTGTTTATTATTGATTAATTACTATGACTTCAGTATTTCAAAAAGGTCTAATGTTTAATCTCAAAAGGCATTTTTGGTGGGCAGTTGAATTGTAGGTTGAGTATTTTTGTTGTTGTTGTTTTTTTTTTAGTAATGTAGAGATGTTATTTCTACAAAGACATTTTTCCTTTCTTTAATTGTTTTTCATGATTACATGGTTTTAATGGTTAATAAATATGTCTTTGTTTTCTTTCCTTTGTAATGCTTTGTTTCCCCTTCTGAATCATTTAAGATTCATACTGTGTTTTAACCTAAATGATGTCCATGACACCATATCCATATTCCAAAATTGAACTCCTAACCTTCATACCTAAGAATGTGACTATTTTGTAAACAGGATCTTTAAAAGGGTAATTACATAGTTAATTGAGGTCACTAACATAGGTTAAATCCAGGATGATGATATGAAAAATAAATTTACCTGTAGACATGAAGTAAAGACCATAGTAATTAAGACTCAGAAAGATACCAATATAGAGGATCCAGTATATCACCTATCAGTACCTTGTTTTCTAAAATCTAAACATCAGAATTGTGAGGAAATTAATATTTTAATAATTGAGTGTTCTCCTTTATTTTGAGGAATATTTTTTGTTGGAAATAGATGTAGTTTCTTATGTACTTTACATAGAATCCATTGTTATATTTTTCATCAAATTTGGAAAAAATTACTGGTTTTGGCATATCGAATACACAACGGATACCTTGCGAGGCTCTGCCATGCAGGCAGAATACTCTCGGTAGCTTGCCAGTCTTTCCGAGAGGGATAGAGGCTTTTGGGGCAACCTCTAATTGCCCTCGTAGGTGTTACCATATTTGAATCCTATCAAATATGGTCTCGCTATATTGCCCAGGCTGGAGTGCAGTGGCTATTCACAGGCGCGATCCCATTACTGATCAGCACGGGAGTTTTGACCTGCTCCGTTTCCGACCTGGGCCAGTTCACCCCTCCTTAGGCAACCTGGTGGTCCTCCACTCCCGGAGGGTCACCATATTGATGCCGAACTTAGTGCGGAAACCAGATCGGCATAGCGCACTACAGCCCAGAACTCCTGGACTCAAGCAATCCTCTGGCCTCAGCCTCCCGAGTAGCTGGGACTACAGGAGCGTGCCACCACACCCAGCGGCAATTCCAGAAGATGGGTATTTAGTGTCTTATAATGCTTTGCGACTGCGCGGGTCCGGAAAGCGTCCTGGAGTGTGGTGGCGGCGGGGAGTGGAGTTAGTGTTGAGAGTGAAGCGGTCATCGAAGCTATAGGCAAACAGGGCGTTCAAACTCAATATATCAAGATCCTGTGTGAGCTATATTATGGATTCACTACCAGGATCTCACCATTCTACAAGGAAGTGAACATCCATGTCAAAAGAGGGGTTCAGCAGGGTGATAACATTTCACTGAAAGTCTTCAGTGCCACCCTTGAGAATGCCATGCGATGATCGGAATGGGGAGGAATGGGAATGAAGGTAGACGGTTAGCAACTATACCAATTCTGTTTCGCTGATGACATCATTCTAATAACAACAAACATTAGCTAAGTGGCACAAATGCTGTCAGACTTTGACAATGAGTGTGGAAATGTCAGACTACAGCTGAATCTCAAGAAGACAATGTTTATGAAAAATGGCCTTGTCCCTGACATTATATTTACTCTCAATGGAATGAACATCTCTGAATGCAACAGTTATGTGTACCTAGGATGAGAAGTCAACATGATGAATGACCTGGCACTTGAGTTGTGCAGGAGGAAAAGAGTGGCTTGGAACACCTTCAAGAACATCGAAGAAATAGCTAAGAGGACAAAGAACCTCTGGCTCTAAGCACATCTCTTCAATTCCACTCTGCTTCCTGAATTAACATGCCTCAGAGACCTGGGCCCTACAATAATGTTAAAGTTTTCAAGGATATATAAAGCACTGGTTGAATTCTACAAGAAGAAAACATTTAACCCCATCAAAAAATGGGGTATTGAAATGAACAGAAACTTTCACAAAGAAGAAATCCGAATGGCTAAAAGGCACATGAGAAAATGCTCTACATCACTAATCATCAGGGAGATGCAGATCAAAACAACAATGAGATATCATCTCACACCACAGAGACTAGCCCACATCCAAAAGAACAAAAGCAACTGTTGTTGGCGCGGATGTGGCGAGAAAGGGACTCTCCTTCACTGCTGGTGGGAATGTCGACTGATTCAGCCCTTTTGGAAAACAGTATGGACGATTCTCAAAAAAATTAAAAATTGAGCTCCCATTTGACCCAGCAATACCACTCTTGGGAATATATCCCGGAGAGGCAAAAAAGTACAGTCAAAATGACATCTGCACTTCTATATTCATTGCTGCACTATTCACAATAGCCAAAACCTGGAAAAAAACCCCAGTGCCCGAGAAAGAAACTTTGCTACATCTACACAATGGAGTACTATGTAGATGTTAGAAAGGATGAAGTTGTGAAATTTATATACAAGTGGTACTACATGGAAAGTATCATGCTTAGTGAAATGACTCAGAAAGAGAGGGACAGATGTAGAAAGATTGCATTCATTTGGGGAATATAAAGTAACAAAATAGGAGACTAACACCCAAGAATAGCCATATAAGTACCAGGAGGTTCACTCCATGACTTGGAGGCCAGCCGCACATGCAGGGGAAGAAGGCAACTCAGATAGAGAGGAGTGCACCAAGTAAAGTGTGTTGGGAGGATCCTCCCAGGATAAGATATGCTGAAAGTAGACTACAGACCAAATATGATTGTCATTCAATCCCTCTTTTGCAAACCACAGCACCCAAAAGGAGAGAGAGAACAAAAGGGAATGCCCTGCCACAGGGGTGGGGTGGGATGGTAGGGATGCTGGGAGATTGGAGGTGGGGAATGGGCACTGCGGAGGAATAGGTACTCAATCATTGTATAACTGAAACCCTAGCACAAAAATTTGTAAGTCTACAACTGTACCTCCACAGTTTAAGGAACCGGCAGAGGAACCCAGGTGTGCAGGACCCAGTCCTAGATCTTCAAGCCTGCTCACATTGGGTCTGGGGCCTCCACCACCCAGATCCCCCATCTTCCAGTATGTAGGTGTTACACCCACCAACTGCCCCCGGCGCTGTGTAATCCCATCAACGGTCAAGACCCAGAGACTATAAAACCCTGCTCCCGGAAGAGAACAGCGCAGAGTCTCCTGCCTCCGCACTTCTGCACCTGGCTGTCCTCACATGGGCCCTTGGAGGAGGGTGGGTTGAGTTTCCCTCCCCACCTCCCCGCCCTGAGCAGAGCCCCACCAGCTAAAGACCTCCGGTTCCAGCCACAGCCATGCTTAAGACCACTCTCCACACATTCAGACTAGCCTCACGCATGAAGGAACTGGCAGAGGAACCCAGGTGTGCGGGACCCAGGGCGTAGATCTCCAAGCCTGCTCGGATTGGGACTGGGGCCTCCTCTGCCCAGATCCCCCACCTTCCAGTATGTAGGCGTTACACCCACCAACTGCCCCCGGCGCTGTATAATCCCATCAACGGCCAAGACCCAGAGACTATAAAACCCTGCTCCCGGAAGCAACATCTTATTACCCAATTCGTACTCTGAAGAACCTGGCAGGCTACCAAAAGTATCCTGCCCACACAGCAGAGTCTGGCAAACTCCCCATGGCATCTTCAATATGCCAAAAACCAGTAACAATGATGGGTCTCATTCTCCTGACCCTGAAAGAGCCTCAAATGTGGCACTTTTTAAAATCTCAGGGCTAGACATATGCTAGGGGAAAAGGGAACTCAGAGAAGGGAGCACCAAATAAAGGGTGTTGGAGGATCCTCCCAGGATGGGAGAAGCATGCTGAAAGTAGACTATAGACCAAACATGATTGTCACTCATTGCCTCTTTTGCAAACCACAACACCCAATAAGAGAGAGAGAACAAAAGGGAATGCCCTGCCACAGAGGCAGGGTAGGATGGAGGGGATTGGGGGTGGGAGGGATACTGGGATCTGTGGTGGTGGGAAATGGGCGCTGGTGGAGGAATGGGTATTCGATCATTGTATAATTGAAACCCAAGCACAAAAATTTGTAAGTCTACAACTGTACCTCATGATGTTTCATTAAAAAAATTAAAAAAAAATAAATGAAAATAAAATTTAGCTATAAAAAAATCTCAGGGCTAGGACAAAGGAGACATTACTGGGGCCTGGGGCAATCGATGAACAATAGGATGACAATGATACATTGATACAACTGTATCTCATGGTGTTTCACTAATAAAAAAAAAAACCAAAACAACAATAAAAATAAAGTTTTTTATTTTCAATGTATAAGCTTCATCGGCTGGAGCGATAGCACAGTGGTAGGGCGTTTGCCTTGCAAAGCAGCCAGCCTGGCTGAGCTGGGTTCGATTCCTCTGTCCCTCTCGGAGTACCCGGCAAGCTACCAAAAGTATCTTGCCCACACGGCAAAGCCTAGCAAGCTACCCATGACATATATTTGATATGCCAAACACAGTAACAATAAGTCTCAAAATGGAGACATTACTGGGCCCACTCGAGCAAAACAATGAACAACGGGAGGGCAGTGTTTGTTTGTTAAGCTTTATCTACCTTCATTAGCACCAGTGGGCTAAAAACCATTTGGAGCACTTATTTCTTGTCTATCGTTTGGCAAAGCATTCTTTTAGAGCAAAAAAGTTTTTCATGTAAGAACAAGAGGGGTTTGGGGGTAAGGATTGGAGCACATGCTGTCCTGTGAGAGAGATGGGTATGAGACCCACACCACATGATCCCCTAGCACTACTCAGAGCAGCCCCTAAGTATCACCAGGTGTGGGCACCCTTCCCCCCAAAAAAAGGTGTTTTGAGACTGGAGCGATAGTACAGTGCGGAGGACCCTGCCTGACCACTCCTCCGGCCCACGGAGGTGGCCCTAGGGTCCGTAGGTGCAAGGAGAGACTGACCGAATGCACACAAGACACAGGAGACAGAGTGCAGTTTAGAAACAGAGAGAAAAAGAGACAGAACAGAGCAGACAGGACAGCAGACAGGACAGGACAGGAATTCATTCAGGGCAGAAGGGGTATTATATACCTTGCAACGTAGGAAACTATGCATACATCACAGAAGGCAATTACATCACTAGGTCATGTCCATATATGATTAGGAAAGTTAACAAAGTCTATACGTTTCACATAACAGGCATGAGGTAGTTACACAAAAGGGTCATGTCCATATATGGTTAAAGATGTCACAGGATCTTTACATTGTTGAATACCTTCAGTCACAAGGAGAAGCAGTAGTAGATGTTTCCCGGAGATATCTATACATAGCTCCGGATTTGCTTAAGAGGGGCCAAGATGGTTAGAGTACTGGATGTGCATCTGCCAGGGTCAGAGGGTCATGGAGGTCAGCTTCCCACAGTACAGCCGGTAGGGCATTTGCCTTGCATGTGGCAGACTCAGGTTCACTTCCCAGAACCCATATGGTTCCCTGTGCACCACCAGATCGGGGGCAAGCCCTGAGCATCGCCAGGTATGGTCCCAAAATAGATTTTAAAAGTCTTTTCACTATCCTTCTAAAACTCATTTTTTGCCTTCCATCCCTGAAATTTAAGATATTGGATTCTTTGCCACTTTTTGTGTTTATTTCTTTCTAAAATTGGTGATTATTCATTATTCTGAATCATTAAATACATTATATTTTGTAATTCTGTATGTTGTAATTTTCAAGCACAAAGTAGGGACATTGACTGCTTCTAACATCCTTCATTCACATTCATACTGTATGTCATAATGAGGTGTTTGTCATCATAGTTGCTGAAATTTGTGTATCAGAATATGCAAGTCATCATGAATAGATTGCTTGATGATATTTATATGTATGTAGGAGATTAAGTGTAGGACTTCAGTTAAATTTGAATTTCAAACAATGAGTAATATATTGTTTATACTTGAACTCATTTTAAGGATTTATTTACAAAAACATTCTGAAGCATTTGAGCTTTTAAAAGTAAAGTTGACAATAGAATAATGACATTTTAGATATGTCAACTCTCTTTTTAACTTTAAGTAACTTTTTCATATGTGAATATTTTAAGGCAGATCTATATTCTATAAGCTAATTTTATATAAGTTAATGTTATTCTCCACAGCAGGTAGGGCATTTTCCTTGTATGCAGCCGACCTGGGTTTTATTCCTCTGTCCCTCTCAAAAAACACAGCAAGCTACCGAGAGCATCCTGCCCACATGGGAGAGCCTGGCAAGTTCCCTGTGGCATATTCGACATGCAAAAACAGTAACAAGTCTCAAAATCGGGACATTACTGGTGCATTCTCAAGCAAACCAATGAACAATGGGAGGACAGTGCTACAGTGTATATTCAATATTTCCTATTGTCATAGCTTCAAATCGACTTATTTTCCTTAAATCACATCTAACACTAACATATTTATTTCTAAGGAGTTTTTATCAGATGAAATCCAATGAATATGTTTATTTTCAAAGTATATGTGATATGTTTTACAGAGCAAATGGAGTTGTAATATAGCTTCCATAACATGGTACACTTGGTAACTTGATGACTTGACATCCCATTACTCATCAAGTTGCTCGAGCGGGCACCAGTGACATCTCAATTCATCCTGTCCCATGTTAGTGTAGCCCAATGGCGTCTGCTTGTTCTAGGAACACAAAGAGTCTCAAATTGATCTTTCAGGGTCTTGAGGAAAAAGTCTGACCATTTTGAAGGTGGGCGGTAACACAATCTTTTCATGTCCCATGGAATCCAGTCGGTAATTACTCTAGTCCAGTGGTCATCTCCAAATCTCATTATGTGTCCAGTCCATCTAATTTTTGATGCCTTGGCAAACGAGACAGTGTCCCTGATTCTTGATCATCGATGGAGGTCGGAACCCCGGATTCTTATTCTCATTTGAGTGAAGCATGGTACTCCAAGCATAACTCTTTTGATTCCTCTTTGGGAGACCCGAATAGCTTTTTCATCCTGTTTTAACATACACTCAGGTCTCTGAGGTGTATATTAATGCAGGAAGAACAGTGGTATCAAAGAGATTTGCCTGGAGCTGGAGATTCTTTGTCCTCTTAGCTGTTTTTTCAGTGCACTTGAAGGCATTCCAAGCAGCTCCCTTCCTCCTGCACAACTCAGGTGCCAGGTCATTTGTCATGTTGACTTCTCAACCTAAGTACACATAACTGTTCCATTCGGAGATGGTCATTCCATTGAGAGCAACCTTATTCACAATCCTTTCCTGCAATAAGAGGGAACAGTGCTAGCATAGATTAAATCATATCTATTGAACAATTAGAATTTCTTCAATAATTAATATACGTTGTTTTCAGAACTTGTTACAGAGTCTAAGATAATGTTAGTCTACGTTTAACTCTCCATTGAAAATGTATGACGATTTTGGATTTTTAATCCACTGTTCCATGTTTTATAATGAGAATATGCCCAGCTGTTGGCCTCATGTCTCTGTTGAGTACTGTTTCATTTTATTTTTTCATGCGTTTCTTTGTTCCATTAAGAATATCTTATCATATGTGAGCTCTTCATTATTTTAACTCAGTACTTAAGATAGCCTTCTGCAGATAACAGATATTCTTAGAAAGTATTGTTCCTTTCTACCTCTATGGCCTTTGGTATTTGATGGTTTTCCCAGACTCTTCTAAGCACTACTTCAAATGAAGATGTCATGCAGGCTCTGTATGAGCATTTTCATCTTGTAGCACAGTGAACGATCTCTCTAGCAGCAAGTTATGCAGTTCTTTACATCATCTCCATGTATTTAAGAATAACTTTTATATTCGTCAGTACTTGAAAACCATTACGTCATGTAAGTCGCTTTATTTTTATATTATAATGGTTAGAAGAATAAATCTGGTTTCTGTTTCACAATTTGGCTAAATTCTTTACAATTGTTTTATTAATGGTATTGAAAAATTGTTTTGCATTTGAAAGTAAGCCTTTAATCTGTGTGCATGGAAAGAGAAGGGAGAGAATTAAAGAGAGAAACAAAGAATGGAGGAGTAGGGGAGAGAAGAGAAAGAGGAGAGAGAGAGAAAAAGAGAAGGTGAGTATGAGGAGGAGGAGAATGTTTGAAAATTTCACCTCACTTTTATAGGACATATTTATGGAGATAAAAACAGGAGAACAGAAAGGTTGGATTGTTATGTACACTCTTAACCATGAAAAGCCAAGAGAAGAAAATGGAATCAGGAGAGAGTAATTGACTTTTATTCCTTGCTCTTTTGTTGCAAAGCAAGTCATATTTAGGAGATCAGGCATGTGTAGGGTGGTATGGTATTAGATCAGCCAAGTAATAGTGAGGGAGTTATATTTTAAGAATCTCCTGTGTGCCAAAAACAGTAATAACAAGTGTCACAAGGGGATGTTACTGGTGCTCACTTGAGCAAACTGATGAACAACAGGAGGACAGTGCTACAGTGCTACAATTGATGGCCTATAAAAATCCAACTGCATTTGATACATTAATTTTAGTACTGGCAACCTTACCAGGCAAGATGGTGCAAGAGCCTTACCAGCTTGTTTCTTCCACTAATTAAGTGGACAATATAAACTAGAAATTTCCTGTATTCATTCTTTGGTGTTGACACCATCTATTATGTTATTCCCTTACTAGCCACATTCCTTCCCAGAAATTCTTTAACCACTCACTGAGCACAACCTCTTAGTTGTACCAAGCTGATGTGAAAAACATTCTCTAATACCCCTTACTTCACGATCATCATGTCCCTTAAACACCTCTTTCGCCTTACCTTCATATTTTTGTTTGTTTGGGCTCTAAACTCCCTACTTGGTATTTTCAAAAATGAACATTACTCAGTGGAAAGCTTCTTCTTGTCTGTGTGTTTGGTTTTCTCTTTGGTGAGTTATATGTCTGATTTTGTTGGTTATATAATTGTAACTAAGACCTGTAGATGTAATGCAAACACCAAATACCAGAAAATGACAATATTCTAACATTTGGTGGATCATATAGTGTGGGAAGCTGGCCCTTTAACTGACCAAGGGCCTCCATGCCTGTGCTATGTATGGTCATCTTGACCTACGTGACCCACGGCAGGCAAAGCCTGTGCTATGTATGGTTATTTTGATGTATGGTTATTCTGATGCATGGTTATCTTGAGAAAACATCTGACATGGCTAACAAGAAGTAACTGACAGTGATTAACCTGGTATGTATAAACTTTGTAATGCCTGAAATGTATAGACTTTGTAACCTTCCTAACCATATATGGTCATGACCCTCTTTGTCTAACTGCATTGTGCTTTTCCTGATAGATATTTAAGCCCCTGCTGCCTGAATAAAGTCCTGTCCTGTCCTATCCTGTCTGCTGTACTGTCTGCTCTGTCCTGTCCCTTTTTCAAAACTGCATTATGTCTCTTGTGTCTTGTGTTCATTCGGTCGGTCCCTCCCTGCACCTACGGACCCTAGGGCCACCTCCATGGGCCAGAGGATTGGTCAGTCGGGGCCCCCCGCAATATAGGAGAAGGACAATGCAAGGTACAATGCAAGGTATATATTGTGACCAATAAGTAGTTGAATTTCACTATGATTTTCCTCTTGTTCTTTTCCCTGTTCTATTGTTAGGATGAAGTGCTGAGTCCCAGAAAAGAACCTTGGGAAGGCAGAGTAATAATTATGAAATAAATTTTCTCTACAGACAAAGATTGTAAAGGGTCCATATAAGCCAAGGAATGTGAAAAAATCAGACCCTCTTCTATTTTTCCTTTTCTTTTCTTTATTTCTTTCCTTCTGAGACCATTCCACTAGAAGAGCTTCATAGAAATGCTTATTTTTCTTACCTACTTGCTTGCACTTCTCTGTATAATTTCCTGGACATGGATTGCTTACTTATATTATTCAAATTCAAAACAAAAGGTGCATCTGTATTCAACTGGAGGAAATCTTACTGGCTACAGTCATATTCATATTCAAAGGCTTTTAAGTTCAGGTGGTTGTGCCCTGATCGTTGAATTCTAAGCTCTATATCTAAGCATATTAATGTATTATGGCATAAATACACATGTAAAAATCAATGCCATGTTTAACCCACATAGTGAAGGACTCTAATCCAAGTATAAGGATGATCAAATTAATTTTACTCATATAATATTATGTTTCTTATATCTCTCATTTTTTCAATAGAAAAACAAGGAGTTGTATAAGAACAGAATTAAGAAATTAGAAAAACTCTAAGAATAAAACAACTCCCCAAAGGGTTTGTTTATATATGGTCACATTTTGATGAGAGGACATTTAAAGGAGTCTTATGGAACATTGGTCTTAATTTTTGTCAGACTCTTTACCACTAGTTTTCATGAGCTAATGATATCTTGTACTTCTCAAGAAAGTGATTCAGACTAAACAACAGTTGCTTTACTGAATCTTGGCATCCTTATTTCAACACCAGCTGTAAAAACTAGATAGTTAAAAGCATTCTGTAATTCATCAACCTCATTTTAAATTTCATAAAAATGTCTGCAAGTATATTATTTCACTCTTAATACTGCAAAACTCTAGACTCTCTCTCTCTCTCTCTCTCTCTCTATATATATATATATATATGTATAGGCTCAATGGGCTGGAGCGATAGCACAGCGGGTAGGGCGTTCGCCTTACAAGCGGCCAACATGGCCGACCCGAGTTCGATTCCTCTGCCCCTCTCGGAGAGCCCAGCAAGCTACCAAGAGTATTCGATATGCCAAACACAGTAACAACAAAGTCTCCAATGGAGACGTTACTGGGCCTGCTCGAGCAAATCGACGATCAATGGGAGGGCCTTTACCTTTACCTTTTATAGGCTCAATAGCAGTCAAATAGGGCGAAAGTGTGACCAATCAAGTTTGATCTCCAGTGCTACATATGGTTTTCCAAGTGACACTAGGATTGGAGAACCCAAATACCCAAGTGCCATCAAGATGGGACCCAAGGCCTCAGAAAAGGATACACTAATGAATGATTAATAAACTTCTCCTGCTGTCCTTAAAATAAATTATTCTAATGGTCTTTATGGTGAAAATCAGGATTGTTTTCTTCTAGGATTGAAAGCTTCAAAGATTGATAAATAACTATTTTTCCAATCCATCCTTTAAACAAAATTTAGTTGTTACATAAATATACTAAGTATATTTAAACATGGCAATATCAAATTACAGTAAAACAAGTGAATCACGAAAATACTGAAATACTAACAGAAACTAGAAGGTCTATGCAAGATCTGGAGTTATTTATACATAAAAAAGTTCACGAGGTCTACATAATCCATCTAGATTAACACATAACAGCCATGAGATGGGGTTGGTATTCTAATGGTCCTCGACACTCAATCTCTCACTCAATCTCTTGCTTAAGTAGTCTCACTTCAGTATTCTTGTGTATTTACTAATGGTTTTCAGTGCTCAATCTCTCACTTCAATAATCTTGCACCACTTCCCACACCCCGAGGAGGCCAATGGCAATGGGCAGGTGAAGGAAGGAAAGAGGGCCAGGCCGGTTAGTGTCAGTAGCTGTCTATTTCATTCCCATCTCCATTCTCCTCTGATTCTCCTTCTGTTTCTTCCTCACCCATGATACTTCATTCTCTTCTGGATCCCCCTTCATTCTCTTTCTGGTTCCCCCAACCTACTTTTACAGCCTAGTTAAATCCCAAAGCATGAGGAGTTTGGGTAATAATTACACGTAGGTGTGGTCATACAATCAACAGAGGTAAAGCATCAGCAGTTGCTTCTTCTAAGACAGATTCTCATTCAGTAAGACAACCCTCCTAAGGCTGAAATTCCAATTATGGGTGTATTTCTCCTCTCCTTAGTCCAGCAAACATATAAACATTCATAATGTTAATTATTTTGTATGAACACAGTAAGAGATATATTAAGCTTATAGAATTGCTCTCCTGGGGCTCTCTGCTATAGATCTCAGGCTACAGTTCTCAGGCCAGATTATCTTTCCTAACCCTAGCAGGGTCCTAATCTGATTCGCTACTTTTTAGATCATGACAGCATTTGTCCATGACCATGCTCTTAATTTATAGTTAAGTCTTGCCGCGCTTTGAACTGGCCCATTTTGATGACAGGGTAACTCACAGCTTGCCCTGGGTCCATTCAGTCCCTCGTTGGGAACTTGCATTTGGGGTGCTAGAAATTACGGCAATGGAAGCTTAAATTGAGAAAGCAGATTATTTGGAGTCAATTAACTGCCATAATATTAACTGTCTCCATGTGTCTATACAACAAGGACATTGCTTTAAAGTAAACTATTCAAAAGACAAAGAACGGAGAGAGGGAATACATGAATACAAGTCAGGCATCTTTAGAAGGATCTAACCATACTAGTTAACAGAGTCTGATTAGGAAGATGGGGGCAGAAAAAGAAGACTGGAATTCCAACTAGCTGCACAGAAGGGAAGTTTCTTCATAGAAGAGAGTATGTAATTCATTACTGAGCATTGGCTTTGTTCAAATTTAAACTTGTCAAGGAAGATGACTTCATATCTAAATTTTAACAGTTGATATCCAAACACATTTGTTATTCAGACAATATTAATTTCCCAGTTCTTTGTGTCTAGACAAAGGGAAAAATACCCTTACCCTCACCTCACAACTTTCAATATTCTATGCTCTGGTATAGTCAACTTCCACCTCATTACTTTTTTTAATAGTTTTTATGTAGACAGATAACTGGTGATCTGGACCTCATTTTTGTATATCAATTGAGGCACGGCAGCCCTTGCTGTTCAAATGAAAATTGTCTCATGTATTTAGTTCCATTTAGGGTGCCATGTTCATTATTAAATGACAGATCACTTATTCTTGAAGTAATTCTCCTGTTTAATTCAAGAATAAGCAAGGATTCATCTTGAATACCATGTCCAGAAACAGTCAACCTTTCCATAAAATGGAAATAAATAATCTTAAAGGTCTGCATAGAGTTCACTACACATTGTGTAGGTGATAAAAAATGTGTTTCTGGGCTGGAGAGATAGTATAATAGGTAGGGTGCTGCCCTTGCTCCTGGAAAACCAGGTTTGATCCCTGGCACCACATATGGTGCTCTGAGACCCACCAGGGCTAATCCCTGATTGTAGTGCCAGAGGTAAGCCTGTAATCCCACTGTTTGGCCACCAAAAGTCTCCATATTCAAACTAATTCGCACCAAAATTATTTATCAATGTTTGCATAATTATAGATTACAATATATAAGTCTTTAACACTTCAAATATACATGTCTATAAATTACCTTGGGTTTTCAGTTGTGTAACTTATGTGGCTGAATTCAAGTGCTCTTTGTTTAGAATTTTCCTCCCACTTAAAGGAACTGCTATTTTTTTAAATATAAGTATACACACTTATGTGAAATTATTTGCTGAGTCTAATGACATTCCTGAGAATTATGAAGAATTTCCTCCAGAAACTAACACTTTTCTCACAGAAAAAAATATGCATTATATTATATTGAAAGTGCTTATTCTTGTCAGAGCTATGGAAATGATGCATAAAAACCAAAAAAACAGTCGGTATACCTTGTGCTATATTGTATGATAGTCATATCTGATTAGGTTTACCATTTGTCCACTATGTTATTACCTTACAAACTCTGGGTTTTAAAGTATGACAATGACTAGAAATACGAGTTTGGTGGTTTTTCTAAGGCAAACAGAATGTTCAATATTTTCATATTCTTATAAAGTATTTAATGATACATTATCTCATTTTTCCTGTTTATCACCCATACAGTTTCTAAAACCATTCTTCAATCATCTATTTTATTGTGCTTTTTGTGAGAGTTTCAAGGCAGTAATTTTCTTCTCAACTGGTACTTCATTATATTGAGGAAAAAATAGCTTCCAGGTGGAGTCACAATGATAATACAGGGGTAAAATACTTGCCTTGCATGCAATTGGCCTTACTTTCATCCCTAGAACCAGATATGGACCCCTAAGCAGCACTAGGAGTTATCTCTGAGCACAGATCCAGGAGTAAGCCTTGAATACAGTCAGATATGGACTTCCCATAACTTGCCATACTCCAAACACCATTTTCTTATATACTTAAATACCATATACTTTAGTTTATATCATAACAATATAAGAATTTTGATGCTTAAATCTGAGCCTATGAAGTCACACTTTATTGAAATGCATTACAAAAGAGGGGTATTACTAAAGAAAGATGTTTCTATTGCTAAATAAAAATGTTCTATTGCTAAAGAAAAATGGTATATTGCTAAAGATGTTCAAAATAATTGCAACAATTACAGTTAATGTGTTTCTAAAGTGTCTTAAAATTGAAATTATTATAAAATACATGCTTCCTCTTGATAAAATTCATTTATTAATTGAAGACATTTCTAATGAAAAACATCAAGTACAGTCATCCTTTTCAAAACAGAAACCTTCTGTCTTCAGAGATGAGTATTTCAGCAGTTGTTTTGATTGCAGAGTGTCCCAAAACTGAATTTTTATTTATACATTTTAAAGTCATTCTCAGCTCTACCAAGGCATAATACAAGCTAAGGGAGAAGATGGGGGTGGTCCAGTTTGTACAATGTTCTGGATCATCAAAGTGTCTCCCACAAAGAGGTGGAAACTCTAGACAATACAGCCAACGCAAGCAATGAATCGGTTCTTTATCTTCCTTCTATTCAGCTCTATATTTATATATGTTTTTTATTCTTACTTCATCTGAAAAATAATTTAGGTGTTTAAAACACTTTAGAGCCACCCAAACCTAATGAATGTAGGAGAAATCATGTCTTCAAGGAGTTCAGTTGTTCAACTAAATGATAGCTCATGTTCATGTAAATTGGCAAAGAATAAGCTACATCAGTGTGTGATCCTGACAAATAGGACTGTCACCATATCATTGTGAAACTTAAAACTAGCAATGTAGCATATCATTCTGAACATACAGAATCATAATTTCAGAATATTTTTGGATAGGTTCTAGAAATGTGTATTAATTAGCCATCCAAATGATTCTGATAAATTTTAACATTTGAAAATCACAGGTACAAGAAAAGTGAATCACCCTAATAAACATGCTGGCTTCCATGTAATAGTGAAATCCAGGGCTGTGTCTTTAATTAGTTGATAAGTTATCATTGATCTGCAAGCGATTATCCTTTTTCTAATTTGCACAAATGTCTACTTTGCCTTAGTCTACTTTGCATCACTAATTTGATTTTCTTTCTAAATTTGTCCTTGAGATAATGATGTCCTGCATTTTAAAGCATCAAAAATACTTCATAAAATGAAAACTTGACAAGGATCTATGAATTTTTATAATTTCTCAAAAGAGTAAAAGATATTGCTGTAGTTAGAACTTCAATAGGATTCATTTGTATATTTGCAGTTTTGATATCTTCAGTAATAATCACCTTAAATTCTGGGGCTAGAGAGATATCACAGCGGGTAGGGCATTTGCCTTGCATGCGGCCGACCCAGATTTGATCCCCAGCATCCCATATGGTCCTCCAGCACACCAGGAGTAATTCCTGAGTCCATGAGCCAGGAGAAACTCCTGTGCATCACTGAGTATGACTCAAAAGGAAAAAAAAATCACTTTAATTCATTTAAACTGAAAGATACATAGTATATATAGACATATATACAGAATATATGTAGGATAACACTGTTCTGTCCTTCCTGCATAGCCTCAGGAATAGTTGAAAGTTGATAGTTTATTGATAGTTTATTGGACTGAGGAAAAGAGAAAAACACCTTAAGACCTTAACACCAAAATACCTTAAGGAGGTATTTTGCCTGGGCAATGAGGAAGGGCTTTAGAATATCTTTTATGTGGGCCCTCAGCAAGGGCTTTCTTATGTTGATTTGGCTACCTGACTGGGTGGAGTGTCAGCCCAGACTGCAAGGAAGATGGAGAGAAAAGGGAGCTGGAGAGAGAGAGAGAGAGAGAGAGAGAGAGAGAGAGAGAGAGAGAGAGAGAGAGAGAGAGCGAGCAGAGCAGGGCTGCAACATGGACCATGGAGAGGCTAGCAAGGGGAACATGTGCTTGAGAGAACCTAGGCCCTCCTTAACATAAATTTCTTCTATGGGATAAACTTCCTTGTAATAAACTGCTACTAAGATCAACCGGCCTGGCTTTCATCTCTTCCTTCATCTGCCCTTGGTCAACAGCCTTCCTGACCAAGGCCACACACAGCGACACTAGGGCACTGAATGCGGGCTGTGAGATAGAGCGTCCAGAGAGCCCGCGAACACACAACCTTCTGCATGCATAGTTTTTTACAAATATATACATATACAGACATGTTTTTAATAAAAGTTTGATATTAATAGGTGTACATTAAAATTGACATTTATTTACACTGACATTTTGACTACATAATCTCAACTCATGATGCAAGGTCACATGACAGATGAGATATCAGAGTTTACAATTTTAATAGCCCTTTATTTTGAGAGTTTAATTGTAGTTTTGTTTAGGATTTGGTTTAAAGTTCTTCTAGGGATTTCTAGCTTTAGTTATTATCAATATTATTATTACTAGTAGGGTTTTATAGGCTAAAATTGAACATTTTTACCTTCAGATTGGGCTGGAGTGATAGCACAGTGGGTAGGGCGTTTCCCTTGTATGTGGCCAACTGAGCTGACTGAGTTCGATTCCTCTGCCTTCGATTTCTTCACCCTTCTAAGAGAGCCTGGCAAGCTTAAGACAGTATCTCACCTGCATGGCAAAACCTGGCAAGCTACCTGTGCCTTATTTGATATGCCAAACACAGTAACAATAAGTCTCACAATGTTACTGGGCCCACTCTAGCAAATCAATGAACAATGGGAGAACAGTGACAGGGACCTTCAGATTAACCGTTTTTTTCAATTTTACTTCCTCAAAAGTAAGATTCAGCCATATTAAAAAATCTAGGAACACTAAGAACACAATAAGAGCAAGAAAATGTCTTAGAGAAAATGTGGAAGAGAAGCATAGGGACAATTTGGCTCTAACTTAAAGAATTTACTTTATATGAGCAAACCTATTGTCCAGTTTGTATTTAAGTTTGTATTTAGTTTTTGATATTTTAAAAATGGAATTTCAGTGAGATACTGAGCTACAATGTTGTTCATGATTGGGTTTCAATCATCTTATTATTTTTAAAGGGAAAATATGTGGGCCATACTTGAAAGTAATCAGGGATCACCCATAGCTCTGAGCTTAAGTAATCTTATATGGTCCTGCGGATATGAACTAGGGTTGGCCTCATGTAAGACAAGGACCTTATCTCCTATACTATCTCTGTCTCAGATATTGCTTTGATAACACTGAATATTCTGACTTAGTTTTCAGCTTGTTTGTATGCTGCTAAAGTATTATAATTTATTTGTCAAGGTACTATAATCTCATTGTCTAAAGGCCCCTCTTTAATTTAATACTAAATTAAATACTGTGTTTCATATAACAGCAGTATTAGTACTTTCTTCTTTGAATTTATTTAATTTTATTGAGTCACCATGAGGTACAGTTACAAAACTTTCATGTTTGAATTTCAGTCATGCAATGATAAAAATCCCTCTACAGTGCACATTTTCCACCACCAATGTCCCTATTACCCACCCCCCATCCCAACCCCTCCCTCTGCCTCTATGGCAGACAATTTCCACCATACTCTCTCTACTTTTGGGCATTATGATTTGCAATATAGATACTGACAGCTGTGACGTTTATCTACTTTTTTAAAAAAAAAATTATTTGTGAAACACCATGCGGTACAGTTGTAGACTTACAAAGTTTTGTGCTTGGGTTTCAGTTATACAATGATCTAGTACCCATCCCTCCACCAATGCCCATTCTCCACCACCACTGATCCCAGTATCCCTCCCAACCCCCATGCCCGCCATCCCACCCTGTGTAAAGTTGCAGGCTATAAAATTGATACACAAAAGTCCATATATTTCCTATGCACAAATAGTGAGAATGAATTTATTTTAGTCCCCAGATTAGTAGCTTACAATTAATTTTGATGATGATCAAAATGACACAAAATGTATAGTTTTACAATATAGTCTTAATCTTTTTTCATAATTTTATTTTCATTTTCCTCATTGTTGGATATTAACCCTAAGTACATTAGGCTTCATCAGTGAAGTGCCCCTTTTCGTCCTCCCAGAGAAATTTACAGTGCTCTAGAAAGCAGCTCTAATTCTCTGAATTTATCTTTAACCTTTCCTTTATGCTTTACTTTTATTGTTACATTACCCAAGTCAATCTTGGTTAGTTATTAGTCAAAACTTCTGGTGACTCTAGACTTTGTATTTGCAGTGAAAGTCTTGCTTTTCTATTTTCCTTATAACCTTTTCATATTTTACTATAGAGCAACATTCTTTGCACAAAAAGACCATTTATGCTATGCTGGAGCGATAGCACAGCGGTAGGGGGTTTGCCTTGCACGCAGCCAACATGGCCGACCCGAGTTCGATTCCTCCACCCCTCTCGGAGAGCCTGGCAAGCTACCGAGAGTATCTCGCCCACACGGCAGAGCCTGGCAGCCTGGCCACCCGTGATGTATTCGATATGCCAAACACAGTAACAACAAAATCTCCAATGGAGACGTTACTGGGCCCACTCGAGCAAATCGGGCCTTTATGCTATGCTCCTAATATTTGGCAGTTGATTCACTCATATATATCTCCTCCTGGTCATCCATCATAATTACTTGACTCAGGCTTTGGTTGGCTTAGTTCCTATCTTCCGATAAATGGGTTTCCCACTGTGGGCATTGGATGGCAAGTGGCAAAGCTACTCTGGCATCAAAATAAAATGCATAAAAACACAGTCTTGATGCAAGTAGTTATGATTTAAGAGACAAAACCCCTATGAGGAAGGACAAACAGAAGAAGCCTGAGGACTTAGTTTGGAATTTACAGTGAAAGCCTTGCTTGCCCTTGAACCTCAGAGAACTGTTTTGTAATCTATATCTCTTAATGAGTTTATCCAAATAACTGAAAGTATTATTAAAAAGTAATCTTAATTGTTTAATACGTACAACTAAAGGGAAAGAGAAAAGCAAATATAGATACCCCTGGGAGACAGGGTGTCTCCTTGAGTTAATCTCCCAAAGAGAATTGCCTTGGGCTGGGTAGGGCATTTGCCTTGCACATGGCCAAACAGGCCAACCTGAGTTCGATTCGTCCGCCCCTCTCGGAGGGCCTGGTAAGCTACCGAGAGTATCTCGCCCATACAGCAAAGCCTAGCAAGCTACCTGTGGCGTATTTGATCCTCCACCGACTGGCGCCGCCGCACCTCGTGCTCCTCCCAGTCGGTGTCCGGCTCCAGCCCCTTCAGGACCGCCAGCAGCTCGGCCCGACTCTTGTTGGACGGAAACAGGATGTAGTTGTAGAGCAGGGAGCCTAGGATGGCGCCCACCAGGGGTCCGATCCAGAAGAAATCCGAATGGCAAAAAAGCACATGAGAAAATGCTCTACATCATTAATCATCAGGGAGATGCAGATCAAAACCACAATGAGATACCATCTCACACCTCAGAGACTGGCCCACATTCAAAAGAACAAAAGCAACTGATGCTGGCGCGGATGTGGCACAAACACAATAACAAGTCTCACAGTGTTACTTGGCTCTCTCGAGCAAATCGATGAACAACGGGAGGACAGTGACAGTAACAGTGAAGAGAATTACCTCTGTCCAAACACTTTACTCTGTAAGTGATCAATGCCACCTACGTGCAGTCCTATACCTCAGACCCCCTCTGATGTGCTATAAGTATGCTAATAGCTCTGCATTAAACAGGCCATTTTGACCATCAGTCTGTGGTCCCCCATCTCTTAGTTGCTTTGCTGGGGAGGCCTGGGGAAGTGGCTCTCGGCCACAGAGTGCATGTGTTGCACTCCGACATTTTGAACTCACGCCTCCTATAGTAGGAAACATGCAGAAAGTTTACCATGAAAATAATGAAACTATTCAGACAAAATTTAGATATTTAGGTTAGTTTATCTATATATATGGAGCTTGCTGGTTCATTTATTATATATCTGATATATAATCACAAATATACACATAATATAATAAACTTCTAGTTTACTATATGCCATAACTATATTACAGACAACTGAGGTTGAAAAAGTCATCCTCATGACACTTTCTGCCACTGAATTAAAGTGAAGGATGCATAAAGATTAAAGTGAGTTAGATGAATCACCTTCTGGTAAAATGCAGTTTGGTAGTTAACTCCAGATTTTCCTCTCTAGCATATAATCTCAGTGTGACACTTGGCATTAGAGGTAATGGAGCAGAAAAACTTTAAGTAAGTATAACAATTTCTACAGAATAAGAAGTTGTTTAGTAAGTATCAGCCTGGAATCCAGGGTTAAACACCAGGACACAAAGCCACGTTGGCTACTTAAGAACTGACATCTTAAAATTAGTTAGGTTGCTGGGCTCATCTAGCTTCGCATTCAGTCGAGCTGGGTTTAAGCTTCATAACTGCATATGATTGCTGAGAACTGCCTGTGTCACTCTTTCATTCGAGCTCAGAATTAGGAACAGCACCTGAGTACGACTGGATGTGGCCCTAAAGTTCAAAAATATAATAAATTTAAAAATCAAACCATTTTTAAGAGTAAGGTGAGTTAGAAAAGTCATATACTCGCTCTACCTCTGCATTATCATATTTTAAAGTACATCCATTGTAATAATTTGGTTTAATTTTACCTTTTTGCATTTAATAAAATTATATAAATGATATTAAGTCACTATATAAATAAATGTTATAATGCTGCATATCATTAGATTATCTATGCAAATATTTCATTAGCTCTCCATTTTCTTTTACATGATTCTATACAAATTCTAAGAATTTTTTTATGTTAAAAAGTGGGGTTTTCTTCTATTGTCTTTCAGGATTAAACAAAATGCCATCTCTATATTTTGCTCCTGCAATTAGTTGAATATTTAGCTCCATATTCTCGTATGTTTTTTTCTTATATTCTGAGCTAGTATTTTAATCAGAATATATGTATATAATATAGAAATAGAAAGTTTATACAAAATAGTTTTTTTTGTTGATGATTTTTGTGATTTTAAAATATGGAGTCTAATGTTTATATATAAATTTTGTGAATGTGGATTATAATTTGCTGTACATTTTTCCCCCATTCTAAACATTTACAGTAGGGTTGTGAAACATCTGATCCACGGCCATACCAGGCCTCCAAAATCCTGGAGTTGGCTCTAGTATGTGACTCCTTTAACTTAAAGGTAGACTTAGAAATGACATTAGAACTATCTAAGTTGCCTGTGGCTGAAAACAGTTTCCCCACATCTGACTGTGGTAAGATGTATAGTATGTGTCAGTTCAAATCAGACAACACATTCTATGTCTTGTCAAGTAAAATTGAACTCTTTTGAGTGACTTCACTTTCTTATTCTGATCAATAGTACCATTAAGTCTTTTTAGCCTTTGAATAATAAAGCATGAGAAGGTCATTCATTTAAGTGATTAAAAGGTGGAAGGAAATAACACGTGTGAAGCACCTATTCAAAGCAGGCGATGTGCAAGTATAGTATATAAAGTTATCTTAGGCAGTCCTCTGCAAAAATCACAGTGAGTTATAATAATACTTAATTATAAAATACAGAACACTACAAAAAATTTCAAGCACAGATATGATCTGTTTGTAATATGCTCCAACTGTAAGCAATGAGGCTTTGTCATATTAGAAAACATCTGAAATATTTACTTATCTACCACTTGAACAAAATAACTGCCAATTTTTTCATAATTTTGGTTAGTAAAATAATGTCCACCAATCAAAAAATTGCCACAGAAATTCTAAATAAAATAAAATAATATTAAGGCAAATATAATAAAATCAGACACAAAGTTGAAGAATTTAATAAAAAAATATTAAAGAATATATGCAGGAATGCCCCAGAAGTTCAGGCTTATATACCCTTGGTGAGGAAATTTAAGAGTTTGCTTTATAGAAGATCTGTCCTCTGTTCAGTCAGAAGGAAAAGGATCAATACAACATCATCTCTCTCATACATGAGACTTAAAGATACACAGCAAGGTGGCAATATATGTCCAAAGGCAACATAATGGAAAAGTAATCCACTCAATTGAGTTGGAGGGTTTGAGAGGGTGGGGTGTTGGGGTAATTGGATTGGGAATTGGGTACACTGGTGTTGGATATAGTGTTGGAATTATGTGCATGAGAAACCGTTATTTGTTTGTAAACCACAGAATATAAATTTTATGATTTTTATCTTATTAAAATATTTTATTAAAGACACAATGTTATCAACAGTTGAATTTTATTTTATTTTTTTATCAAATGATTTTACTGCTCAGTTGTTTATTAGAGTTTTAGTTATATAATATTTCAACACCATTCCCTCACCCATGTTAAATTCTTTCCCGCAGTGTTCCCATATGGGAACAGAATATAAATTTCAAAAGAGAGTTAAGAAATATGTATCCTGTTGATTTTCATGCAAAATGTTTCAAACTGGGCAATGCAAAAGTAATAGAAACATATTTATCAGTTCTGAAGATGATAAATCCAAGATCAAATGTTATTTGAGAAGTCAGTTGCCAACTTGTAACTGTATGTTATATACTTAAAAGGCTGGATGTTGTTTGAGTCTCCATTATGGGGACATCATTCATGAGGGTTCCACCTCATGACCTAATAACCTCCCCAAAAGTGCCAATTCAGAACACCATTGCAATGAGTGGGCTTTAGGATTCAATATAGGAATGCAGTGGTGGACAAACTTTCGGACCCTAACCCTATTACTCTATAGCAATGAGAACAACTTATAAGAATAAAGAGACACATAGCAACTGCTCACTGTGTTATTAACTTTATGTGAAAGAGAGCTGCTCACAAGGGAGAATGAGGCCACGGAAAAGTGGAGTTCCACACTAAAGAATGGACAGAAGGCTCTGTTCCCATGGAAACTTAGCTAGTGACACGTTTCCTGCTCTTCAGTCAAACTGAACAAAATAGACAAAATTGACTGTTGTTCCACTAACTCACTACACTGCAATGCCAAGTAAATGAATGCAGTAGACATTTGAAAAAGAAGTCTGGGTCTGGAGCGATAGCACAGCAGGTAGGGAATTTGCCTTGCATGCAGCCAACCCGGGTTCGATTCCCAGCATCCCATATGGTCCCCTGAGCACTGCCAGGAGTAATTCCTGAGTGCATGAGCCAGGACTAACCCCTGTGCATCGCCGGGTGTTACCCTCCCCGCCCAAAAAAATCACACAACTATCTTTAAACGACTCCCAAGTCAATATGACACCTTTATTCTGTAGTGTTTAACTTACAAAGATTGAAGTCACAAATTCCAGTATTAAAGTTCAATCTAAAGATTATCTTTTGCTGTTACGAATACATAAAATGACCTCACTCAGTATGAGAATTCTCTGTTACACAGAAATACATTTTTTGTGATACCAAATTTCATTTTCACTATAGTACAATTATTCTCTTTGCCTATTCTGTACAAAATACTATATTTTATGAACACAATTATTTTGTTCTAAGTTTATATGACTGGCCGAAGAATTAGCTAAAGCACAGAAGATAGTTTAAAAAATTAAACTCAGTGAACTTAAGAGGATATAAATAAGAAAAATACATAGGAAGAAATTGATGTAAAGGAGTTGCAGAGAGACCTATTATTTAGAATAAAGAGTTTAATATATTTTAAATATTATTAACTTTAGATTTGTTTATAATATTTAACATAGAAATTTCAACCACTAATAGGATTTGTATGAAGTATTGCTAAATATAATTTAAACAAAAGATGCCATTTTTTTTATAGAAAAACCCATTATAGCAATAGTGCTATAAAGTGGACCCAGAGCTAAATTTTTCAATTTTTTTTTAAATTTTCTTCTTCAGAAAATTTCTGTTATTACTGAAGAGAATGGACTTTTTATATACAGGATTTTACATTTTCAAAGTCAACACGATACCGTCCATTGAACATGTTGGTCTATTTATTGAAACCTAATTTTGAAGATTTATTTTGTGTTTATAAAATATGAGATACTAGAGAAAGATTTTCTACTATAAAATTAGTGACACTGGAAGAAAGACAAAGCTTTACAACTACAAACAAAATACATCCTCATTATGCAAAAGTTATTAAGTGTATCTTGATTTAGAAAAAACAAATGGAAATCCAGCTATTGTGCCTCTGAATAAGATTATTCTTCCTTTTCTTATCGGAACTAACATTATTACAGAGAACAGACTTCATTGATTTGTTCCATTTAATTTCTTTGTTTTTGTTGTACTTTCATAACAGTTCGTTGAAATAAAAATATTATTTCAAGAGTCCACATGAAGCATAGTCCATTTGCTATTCAAGGTGTCCTTTAAGTCAAAGAATTAATATGCTTTTACAATGTGTGTTGAGACTGCAAATGAGTTTTTAAATATATTCTAATAATGTTTAAACTTCACTATTTTTCACACTTCTTATATATGTGATGATCATTCTAAACATAATATTACTTAATAATGGTAGAAAGACTTTACCAATATAAAATATCGACATTATTTAGAGAATTTAGAAGTATCTCTAAAAGAGAGATATTTCTCATGTCTTCCGTCTCTTCACAAAGTGATTCCAGTTTGATCATAAGTAAAGAAAACCGACAAAGTGCACTGCTACTTCATTTCAACCCACACTTTGCAGCTTCATAAAAAAATAACAGCTCTCACACATGCATCACAAATTATTTGGCAAGGAAATACTATTATCACCAATTTTGGACCAACCAGGCAAGATGGCTCAATTCTGTGTCCTGAGGATATGGTATTGCTCTTGTATGCAATGTCACACTCAGTATCCTCAGGCTCTGTGCTCAGGTCTGACCCCTGGCAGTGCTGGGAGACCATATGCCATACTGGAGACTGAACTTGGCTTGACTGTGTGCAAGATAATATTAGCTCTGAATTACTTCTTCAATCTCCAGTCTTATACTTCTTATGCAAGTGCTGTCATTTTTGAAACGCTCTGATCTCCCACTCTGTGGTTATTCCATGGGTGCTTGGATTCCCAACCATTCTCTTTGGAAACTTTGATTTTGAAAAACACTCACTTCTCTTGGAACACAGAGGCATGCCTGCTGATGAATTTTATTTCTAAATATGTTCAATGTCATGAAGTTAAGAATTGCGAATTTTTGGTCAAATAATTAAAATATTTTCACACAATTGAACTTAGGAAACATGATGCTTTTGAAGCCTTCCACACGTTGTTGTCATTTTATTCTGCAGCAGGGCATGTGGACTAAGCTATCATTTGATTCATTTTACATCAGCTCCAATACATAATATACTGATATCACTTGTCTACTTTTATTAGAGTAAACATTCGTGTGGAATGGAATCTGAACATAAGAAATTTTTATTACAGTGCCTAACTGAAATTTGTTTTAATAGAATCTGAACTGACATCTGGTATGTGTTAGTGGCATCAGTTATAGTACTTCATAAAAATGTGTTTTGATAGTGTTGAGGAAAAAAATGTTAATGCCACCCAAGAAAATATTTCACCAATTTCCTAATTATTGAAATTGTGTATTTTGAAGGCAGATTTCATATATTATTGCTGGATTCTTTATGCATACCTATTAAATGTTAGAAGATGTACCAGATGTAATCATAAAAGTTAAAGATATTTATAGCAAACTCAGTGTATATTAAGACACAAAGTAACAAAATATTGTATGTATGTGCATTGTGAAAGCTTCCTAAAAATCATCACAGTAGTTTTAGGAATCAGAAGCATCTAAAAGAGAAGCTAGTATATTGCTAACAATAGCAATTGGATTTTTTTTAAATTTATTTTTTATTAGTGAAACACCATGAGGTACAGTTGTAGACTTACAAATTTTTGTGCTTGCGTTTCAGTTATACAATGATCGAGTGCCCATCCCACCACCAGTGCCCATTCTCCACCCCAACCAATCCCAGTATCCCTCCCACCCCTCCCATCCCCCACCCACCCTGCCTCTGTGGTAGGGCACTCCCTCTTGTTCTATCTCTCCTTTTGGGTGCTGTGGTCTGCAGAAGAGACATTGGGTGGCAATCATGTTCTGTCTATAGACTACTTTCAGCATGCAACTCCCATCCTGGGGGGATCTTCCCAGCACCCTTTATTTGGTGCTCTCTTCTCTATCTGAGCTGTCTTTGCCCCTACAGTGTGCGGCTGGCTTCTAAACCATGGAGAAAAAAACCTGGTATTTATCACAGCTGCTCTTGGGTGTTAGTCTCTTATTTTGTTACTTTATGTTATCCAAATGAATGCAATCTTTCTATGTCTATCCCTCTCTTTCTGACTCATTTCACTTAGCATGGTATTTTTCCATGGAGTACCTCTTGTATGTAAATTTCATGACTTCATTTTTTCTAACTGCTACCTAGTACTCCATTGTGTAGATGTACCAAAGTGGTCTGAAAAGATTGTTGATACTATTTCTATCTTCCTGATTCTATTGAGGTATGTTTTGTGGCCTAGCACATGGTCTATTTTGGAAAATGTTCCATGCGCACTGGAGAAGAATGTGTATTCTTCTTTTGGGGGTGTAAAGCCCTGTATAGGTCTATAAGTCCTTTCTCTCCTATTTCTTCATTCAAAGCCAATGATTCCTTGCTGAGTTTTGTTCTTGTTGATTTATCCAGAGGTGATAAGGCGATGTTGAAGTCTCCAACTACTATTGTGTTGCTAGCAATGTCCTCCTTAAAATCTGTTAGGAGTTGTTTTAAGTATCTAGCTGTTTCTTTATTAGGTGCGTATATATTTAAGAGTGTGATTTCTTCCTGTTGTACGTTTCCCTTGATGAAGAGAAAGTGGCCTTTGCTGTCCCTTCTAATCTTTTTCAGCCTGAAATTAATGTTGTCGGATACTAGTGTGGCCACCCCAGCTTTTTTGAGGGAGCTGTTTGCTTGCAGGATTGTTTTCCATCCTTTAACTTTGAGTCTGTGTTTGCTCTGATTGTTCAGATGAGTTTCTTGTAGACAGCAGAATGTTGGTTTCAGTTTCTGAATCCATTTTGCCACTCTGTGTCTCTTGGTAGGTGCATTTAGACCATTGACATTAAGGGAGATTATTGTCATGGGGTTTTGTGCCATCTTTCTGTAGGAGTTGGTTGTGTTTATACGTGTTTTCCTTCCTATCTTACAGGAGCCCCTTCAGTCCCTCTTTTAGATTTGGTTTTGAGTCTATGAAATTCCTGAGTAGTTGTTTTGGTGTATTGTTCCATTGAGTTTAGTGAGAGTTTAGCTGGATAAATTATTCTTGGTGAGGCTTTCATTTCATTGAGTGTTTTCCCTATATCCCACCATTGCCTTCAGGCTTGGAGGGTTTCCTCTGATAGGTCTGCTGTGAATCTAAGGGGTTCTCCTTTGTATGTAATTTCCTTCTTTGGCCTTGCTGCTTGTAATATTGTGTCTCTGTCCACAGCATCCATCGTTCTGACTATGATATGCCTTGGAGTCTTTTTTCTTGGGTCTCTTTTAGCTGGTACCCTTCTGGCTCCTTGGATCTGTATGTCTGCATTCCTTAACTCTGGGAACTTTTCAGCAATGATTTCTTTGACTGTGGCTTTTTCATTGGGGTTGTCTCCCTGTCCTTCTGGTACTTCAATGATTCTAATGTTGTTTCTCTTGGCATCATCTCCTAGGTCTCTGATTCTCCTTAGAGCCATTTTGAGGTCTTTTCCTATTGCTTGTTGTTCCCTGTGGGATTTCTATTGCTCATCTTCAAGCTCACGGATCCTCTCTTCAGCTGCACTTATCCTAATGCTAAAGGCACTTACTGAGTTTTTAATTTCATCTACTGAGTCCTTTACTTGTGACACTTCTTTTTTGTAGCTTTTTTATTTCTGCTCTCATTTCTTCCTGTATTTTCTCGACCATATGTTCTATTGTTTCTTTCATTTATTCTTTTATTTTTCTGGATATCTCTTTCATTGATTCCTTGAGTAGATCATTGAACATCCTCTGCATTTCTTCCCGGAATTCTTTATCGAAGAGAGCATAATTGTGGACAACCACAGTTGAGGATTTGGGATTCTTTTCTTTGTATTCTCCTTGTAGTGGAGATTTGCGCTGTTTCTTCATGTTGTTTTGGTTATCTAAAGGTAGAACCCTGTACTGTTCCCTCTTATCGTGCGAAAGGATTTTGAATAAGGTTGGTCGCTGGTAGTCACCCTTCTCCCTTTCTAGAGTCCAACCTTCTTCTCAATCAGGCATTATTCTTTGTTTTATAACGGACATTGAATGAAGCTTTGAAGGAGGTGCTCTTTAATATTGAGCTTGTACTGCTTATTTCATACTGGTTTTTGTTAGAAATGGAGTAGGCAAGTGGAATATTATTGTATTTTAGTACAGGTGGTCAGAAATTTTTGGTTGGTATTAGGTGACAAAGGATGGGGTGGGAGTCCTGAGTGCTCAAACTGGGAAATATTAACTGCGTCCCTGTAAGCGGCCTCTTGCCCTGGAGAAGGCCACACCCACTTCTAGTAGGCCATGCCCCCATCCCGTCCCAGGGTCACTCCCACCCAGTATCCTGGAATGGAGAGACCCGTGAGGTGATGAGTCATCCTGTGGTGGAGCTGCGGTGGTGTCCCTGCTGGACGGTGTCTGGGTCGGCGGGAGATGGGCACGTGGCTGGGAGGGAGGAGCCGCAATCGTGGCTCCCCCTATGCACCTGAAATCACAATTGGAGTTTTTAACAACAAATAATAAAATATTTTTTAAAACCCAAATGAACAGAACTTAAAAATGTGCGTGTCAAGGTGGCAGTCTGGTGTGGTGGAAGGGACCTTGGGAAAATTCACTGAGGGAAGTAGAAACAATGGTGGTGGGACTGGAACATTGTATGTATAAACATTAACTACCAATAACTTTGTCAATTATGATTCTTTAATAAAGAATGTAAGAAGCCAAAGAGTACTCCGCAATTATCTTCAGAAATATAAAAGGAAGGTAAAGGTAAAGGTAAAGGCCCTCCCGTTGATTGTCGATTTGCTCGAGCGGGCCCAGTAATGTCTCCATTGGAGACTTTGTTGTTACTGTGTTTGGCATATCGAATACCATCGGTAGCTTGCCGGGCTGGAGCGATAGCACAGCGGGTAGGGCGTTTGCCTTGCATGCAGCCAACATGGCCAACCCGAGTTCGATTCCTCCGCCCCTCTCAGAGAGCCCGGCAAGCTACCGAGAGTATTCGATATGCCAGAGACAGTAACAACAAAGTCTCCAGTGGAGACGTTACTGGGCCCGCTCGAGCATAAAAGGAAAGAGTTCAATTATTACAGTGATCCTTGACCCCCACCAAAATTGAGGTCAATAACTATTGTTTTTAAGTTACCTAACTTAATCAAATCTGTCATAAAACACACACACACACACACACACACACACACACACACACACACACACACCATAACCCCATTCACTTACTAACCACCACCATTGTTAAAAAAAATGCATCTGAACAATATCAGAACTGTTATTTCGGGAATCAAAACAAGCTTGTACAAATTGTTTGACTTTTTCTAAGTCTCAAAGATTATTTGAGACTGCATGTAGAGTGTTCCTACTATGGAACAAAGAAGCTTTGCATGTAGCGTAATAATTTTTAGAGACTCCATGGCATCCTGATTTTAAAAGTGTGCTTTTGAAATGACAATAGCACTTCATTACTCCAAATACAGCAGTCCAAATTTAAAAATACAATTCACTTCAATAAAAATGCATACATTTTATGAATCTAAATTTTGACATTTATTATCTGTGGCTCATGGTTAATTGTGAGTATACAAGGGTTTTTAATTTTTCAATAAAATTATATGACTTGAATACAAATTAATAACCTACAACATCCTTGATTATACACTTTCCTACTTGTTCATCTCTAATAAAAAGGAAACTTACAGTTCACTTTGTTATAATTAGAGTAACTATTAACTCCGAATTGCACATAGATTAAGACACATGGGATCTGTTGATCATCTCTCTCTCTCTCTCTCTCTCTCTCTCTCTCTCTCTCTCTCTCAGACACACACACACACATTCACCACACAGATGATACCCGTCTCTGATCTCTGGTCTAAGTTTTCATCCACAGTATTTGCCAAAGTGTTCCTAAGTCATTTTCAAACCAAAATAAGCAAATTTATATATCCATCCTGCATCCTATTTTTTATTGTTTCTTATTAATGAACCACAATGTTTATTGACTATTTTAAAAGGCTAGCTCAAGGAAAGTTCTTCATTTTGTACAATAAATGACATTATGAGTTAGGTTGCAAAAAATGTGCCATAAAAAAGGCACCAATTTATCCCTCAAATTAGCGATTATATAATGTAATAATGCTCAAATCTGAGGATTCTTTTAAAAATTATAAGTAATTATTTTTTGCATGAGCAATGAAACTTGGATATTACTATTATGTACCCCTGGCAAACACAGTGTGACAATGTACCAGAATCTGATAGCGCTGGAGATTCAGATAATAAAAAAAAGAGTTTGTGATCTTTTTTAATAGTTATGGTTTGTAGCAAATAGACTTGTTTTTAAGTGTTGGACTCATTAGATTATATTAGCGAACTGAACAAAGATTTCTCTCCTGTTGTAATATATAGGATAAAGACAAAACAATACAGAAAAATGTCTTACAATACTATTATAAGATGATAAATGTGGTATAAGGAAAATTACCAAAATTTATGCCAACTACCATGTAATATATAGCAATAAAGGACATCACTGCTTCAGTACCTTTCTTAAAGAATAGTTAGCATGAGTTAGGAGAAATTACTGTATTAGTGATTTTATATTTAGTCTTTTGTGAGTATGCTTGGAAAATTTAAGAACAAATAAGCTGGGAAATTTTAAGGATAATTAGAACTCTGAAAAAAGAATGAGAGAAATGAGAAAATCCTAATAGGCAACAACAACAGCAAACATCTAAAATTTGTGTTAAAAAAGAGCAAGTAAACCAATTTGCTTATGGAATACAGTTTGCATACACATGGGAGCTTAGACTAGAATGGTAGTACATTAACAGGTCATCTAAGTATACTGGGATGCAAACACAAGAGAATGAGAAAAAGGCATAGGTGCAAATATAAAATCTCATTTTCTAAAGACTTACAAAACTAACTTGTGTGTTAATTAATTCACTGAATATTTAATGTATACCATATATCAGAATCCTGGAGTTCTACACCATATAAGAAGTATAGGCCTGATTTATATTTATGAAATACTTATCATTTAATACAACTTTTGTTTTCAAAAGAGAATATAGTTAATAAACTGAAGTCTAACTTAGAAAGCAGTTTAGGATGCAATAAGAATAAAAATGCATTTTATACCAGCAGATAGATGTCTCAGTCCCTGCCCATAACAATAATGTCTATTAGCTCCAAGTGCAAATTCTTAGCAAAAATTGATAACATCCTTACAAATTGAGATGTTTAAATTAATATTTGGCATATTCCGTTTCTCTGAAATATATAATTTTTTAGATTCCTCACACTAGTGCATCTCGATTTTTTTTCTATCAGCATTTATTTCCAGATGCTAAGGGTAACAGGTATTTTTCTGTACTTCCCATTGTGTCATTTTTATAAGAAAAAGACACATTCTTGGGGCAATAGATAGAGGCCCTTTTTCCTAATACTCCTGTATCTCCCTTTTGTACTTTTTGAAAGTGCTTCTTTATAACAAAGTTCACTCTAAACTAAATAGTAAGCAGTTTACTCACTTTATGTGGAACACCTCCCAACATTCCTCCCTCAATATTGTTTTTCATCCAATATTCAGGGAGTTTCTCTGGCTACTGAAATGAGAATGTTAAGCATTCTGTCTGTGATTTCCTGCAGTCGTTTTCTCTGTGATGGTTAAAAAGGCCCAGAAAAAGTGAAAAGTCTTCTATTTGGATTAATTTTCTGAAGAATGTTTCCATATTTCACTCACTTGTAACTAATTCAAGCATATTATATACAAAACATTGGCATTGATTCTGAAAAAAAGAAAATATTTGACAATAAGCAATAAAAACGATAAATAGAAATTTTATAATTCATCACTTTGCGTATAGTAAAAAATACAACTTTCAAATTTAAGAAATGAACAAAGAAAATAGAGATGACCAAGTCATAAGTATGCTATAGACTTATTATATTTTATTGATTTAAACTTGAGACACTATTAATAGTGAATTTTATTTCTATTGTCCAGAAATCATTTCATTTATTTGAAATTAAAACTTGCTTTTCAAGGAATTTCAAGGCATTTGTTATTTCAAAATGTTAATCTTTTGTTTAGAAGGTGGTTCTATTACTTTAAAAGAAGGTTCTCTTCATACACTATGAATTGAACTTTAATTCCAATGTAATATGATTTTTAAATTTAACATAAAGAAATATTTTTGAGGGGTTGGCTTGGGGGCAATAACTGTGATATTCCTGGGCTATTTTTGACTCTCTACTTAGGAGTGAGTGTGGTGCTCTGGGACCATATGTGCTGTCAAAGATTCAAACTTGGGTCTTTGAGATACAAAATTCTGGATCTAAACTCTCATTACTTTACCCCTGTGCCATTTCTTCAGCTCCTTTTAAAAAGTTTTATTTCCCCAAGCTAGCAATTTGCTAGGTAAAAGACAGTTTTATCAGATGAAAATATCTCAAAATGACAAAGATTCACATTATTGAATAAAGAATTTCCAGCGTCTCTTGATGACAGTAATGAGCATAGTCTTCAATGTCAATCTGTGTAACGGTTAGTGGTTAGTCATTTATCTTCTGAAGTCAAAAAAAAAAGATAATCATGTCAGAAATCAAGAAAGCATATATTTAGTCATTTATCCTGGTGGGAAAAATGCTAACACACGCACACTAATCGGGTGATTAATTCAGATCTATTTTGTCTTGCATTTTATGGGCATAGGGAATTTCCTTGGGGGTTTATGAGTTCAAACAAGGGCTCAAATATAGGAATGGTATTCCTTTTCTAAAGTCATTGGTTCTATAGGCACACACATGCTGTGAATTTATCTTATTAATGTTTTTGCTAGTTCAGTTTATATTATTATAACAGATAGTTTGATATGCCTGTAAATTTGTAGCTAAACCATCACAAACTATCAAGTTCAAATATAAAATAAAGCATGAGCTGAAAGCTGTATATTTTTATTAATGTGACATTTAGCACTGTATCACTGTCCTCCTGTTTTTCATTGATTTGCTCAAGTGGGCCCAGTAACATCTCCATATGAGACTTGTTGTTACTTGTTGTTACTATTTTTGGCATCAAATATGCCATGGGGAGCTTGCCAGGCTCTGCCATGCAGGTGATACTCTTGATAGCTTGTTGGGCTCTCTGAGAGGAATGGAGGAATCAAACCCGGGTCGTCTGGGTGCAAGGCCCTACTTGCTGTGCTATCGCGCCTGTCCTAGGTAACAATAAATAGCTAAGAGGTCCCATGAGATTTCCTATATACAGAGAAAATAAATAAGAACAACAAAAAATGGGGTTTGAGTAAAAATTTTATGTTCAGTAATTCTTTAAAATATCTTTTGAAATATTCAAAATTATTACTGTGCTTATATTTAGGCAATGTACAATGAATTTTCTTGAAATGTATAGAAAAGAATCATCTGAAAATCAGCTAAAATGTGCAATGTTCAATGTATTGAAATTGTTAAACAATAGCTGATATTTTGGCAATTATTCAAGCCAACTGAAACCATAATTAGCTAGATAGAAAAATCTAGAATATGTTTTATATTAATGTAAAGTGGTATTTTCCTAGAACAATTTACCGAGTATTTTATTCTTCTTAACTTTCTTATAAATTGTTCTTAAGCTTTTCTGGATAGCAAATTTCAAAATGGATTCTGATCTTATTTTCCATTTTGAAAATAGGAATTTAGTTACCACCTTTATCCTGTAAACAACTAGTTAATTTATGTGAAAGTAGTTTTGACTGCAGTTAATCATAGAGAATTTCATTTATCTCAGGAGGGATATTATGCAAGTCAGCGCATTACTGTGGTCCTTGAGGTACAGCAAGATCAAAGTTAGCAACCACAGTCAAGGGACCATTTGTTAGAGGAAATCTCTGTGTGGTGGGAATGATTCTTGATAAAGGAGACTGATTTTTCTGTAGGGAATCTCTGTTCAGAGCCATTCTATGAAATAAGTTCAGTGATGCTGTAAAACTTAATAATGTAAAACTATATGTGAAAGTTTTCTAAATTCTGGTTATTTTAGAAGACCAGTAACACTAAATAATACATTTTATCATTTTGTAAATATGTAATAACAAATTTCAGGTAATAAAATATATTTAGAAAAAAATAAGGTACTAGCACTCCAGATAGTTATAGTTGAAATATACCCTAATTCCTCCACTATAACGCTGCTGAGTTAGGTTGAAAACATATAAATTGAAAAGAACAGTATGAATTTGAGTAAGTCTGTAATGGAGATCTATTAAAATATGTAGTTTACTTGATGGCTTATTACAAAACCTCTGTAAGCACATTTCCCATATCTCTCTATATCCATTGATTTGAGAACATGGAATAGTTTTGTTGTGGGCATTGACCTTTCTCCCTCCAGATTCTTAGATCAACTTTTGGTTTTAATATGAATATTCAATTTGCAAAATTTACTCTCTTAGTAATGACAAATACTTACTGTGGCTATTTCTGTGAGATTACATGAACTGAAGGTCATTTATATTTATAAATGTTATATTCATAGTTTACATTCTATATGTATATAAATTTATTTTAATTACAATTTTATGAAAACCATATTCTTATTTCCTCACCATTAAACTGCTACTTTTGCTGAAGACCAGTACAGAGATGATCAGATATGCAAGGATGAAATATTATTTGTAAATTACCATGTGTAAGAGAAAAAGTCAGGTATAGTCTCTAAAGTTTTCTGAGGGCCTTTCATTTAGCAGAGATCAGGGGGACTGTTCAAATTTTGCAGGGGAAACTCTTCCAACAAGTAGAATTTTATGCTAGCAAAACAGCTGGCTTCTCACTAATATTACCTGGAAAACATTTGAACAATACTGATGTGCCTGGCTGGCCCCATTTATTTAGTCTTGGGAAAAGCTAAAGCATAGATTTAAATACAAATAAGATAAAATACCCTCAGGTAACTCTATTGTGCAACCATGTACAAATGAAAACAGTCTTCCCTTTAAAATTTTCTTGAATTATACAGATTTTTCCATTTTAGTTTCCATCCGTGTCTTTTATTTTCTGCCTTACTATATCTAGAATCCACCTAAAGTACTATAGGTACTTATACGAGTTTTAGGATAATCTGACATTTTCATTCTTTTAAAGAGGATGCACTTTCTGAATGGAACTCAGATTAAAGTCTTACTGCCAGATATAGTTACTATGAATATGTTTTTATAATTTAAGTCTCATTTACTTCTGACAAAGATGCATAAGCACACTGAAAATAATTGGGGACATCATTAAGATCAGAAAATTTTAAGTTAGCCACACAAGCATTTGTGCAATTGCTCAAAAGTTACTGCAATTCTGATGAAGTTGCTATTCTGTCTATATGGGTATCATATTTATTAAATACAAAGCATTTAGCAGAGTTATAGCACATATTTAACAATTATTAGACATGTATAACTAAAACCTTGCAAAGCCATTTACCTGTTGTCACCTACTTAAGCACCCTTATCTATTTAAGATGATAATGTGAGAACTGAATCTGAGCTTTCTGAGTCTCAGGTGATTTCAGCTGTTTCAAAAGGTATTGCTACACATTTATAACAACTATAGTTATAAATGCAAGAATAAATGATTAATCCAATCTTAGCTCCTATGAAAATACTGAGCAAGGAACATACTTTGCAATCAGCAGGCTACTATGAACTAAATAGGCAGTGCTAAGAATATCAAATACAACATTAACACCTCTTCAAGTACTCATCCACCCCCACCAGAATATATCCCTCTAAAACCTAGGTTAAATTCAGAATAAAGTAGAATAAGAAGAGCGAAGAAAATTATTTTCTTATTCATTTAGACACCTATATTTAATGTGTTCTTAAATTTATTTGTCAAGAGAACCTGGCTTCTTAAATTGTAGGTAACAACCCTATCTTGGTGGGGCCACAAGGTTTTGGGAAACAGTTTCCAAAAAGCACAATGATGACAAATTAAATTCGTCAACTAATAAAAAATTAATAAAATGGTATGCCTATACATCACAGATGTATAGGAACTACAAGTAGAAAAGATTTTAGATTTCCTGCCCTCATTGTTTTATGTATAAAGTCATGAAACAAAGGGACAAACTTAAGTGAAAATTTTTTTCTTTTATCTTACAATTCATAGTTCTCCAAAAAGAAGATAAGCACTAGCAGGATGGAATGACACAATAGAAGACATTCACATCATGATTACAAGTTGGTTGGTCTTTTGCTAAGTCTTCACAGCATATAAGGATCTTGACAGCTGTCTGACTCCTTGATTCAATAAAACTTAGCTAAAGTTTTAGGTTCCTTTATCATAAGAAAGAATACAAAACTTCAAAACAAGACAAAGTAAACTACTGTTCTTTGAATTAGCGGCAATTATAATTCAGTGGATTTTCTACTGATGGGAATTGTACAGCAAAATGATTATAAAAGAGTCTCAGACAAGAATGGAATTCAAGTTTGTTTTGCAGTAAAAGGAATGATTTAAATAATTATTCAATAAATATTTGCTTTTGAAATTAAAAGATTTGACTCCACTAAACTCTCTCTAAACACTGGTCTCCAAATACATGTGCAACTTTAAAATAATGTCTATTTCTTGTTTATTTTACCAATTTGCCTATTCAATGATTTTTTTGAAGTACTTGCTATTTGCCTGAAGAAAAGTGTAAATAAAAATCCTTCAGAGGCAGTTTGATTCAGCTAAGCTTTTGATGAGTCTCAGAGGTAATTAAGTAAGTAGACATAATAGAAGGGAAATGAAGCATTCAAAAGTTTGTGTCTTATTTTAATGTTGATATTATTCCTAAATAGATATTACAATTTATTCCATTTTTTTTCACATGTTGATGTAAGGAATTAAATGCAGATTCTCAGATGTTAGCATTTTTAAGGTAAAAGTAACATTTTATTGATGTACATGTTAGATTTTTTTAAAAGCCACTTAAATTTAATTGAGTTTTAAAATATGCTAATTTATGAATAAATTGATTATGAATATACAGTTTTATTACTTAGAACTAAATTGGTTTGCACAGGAAAATCCATAAATCTTCAAAATTATGACACATACTAATTTAACATAATAGCTTCTATACTTAGCATTATGACAAACTAAATGAATAAAATTTATTGGAGTTAGAAAATCACAAATCAATGTATGTTGTTACAAGAAAATGAAATTACATACCCAATTAACATAAGGGATTAATACACAAATAAAAAGAACATTAATGAGAAAATTATAACAGATTTTCAGGATTATCCTTTAGAGAATTACTGAAATGGAATCATATCCTGCATTTATTAATGCAAATATTCCCCATTATTATCCTGCAGATGTACATGAATTATTAAATCAATACTTTGTACCACTGCTGGGTGTTTTTAAAATATTTTCAGGAATAAATTTGTTAAGAAGCAATATTCAGGATATCAGACTACCACCAGTAAGCAACTATAAAAATAACTCTTTGGAAATATGATCATTAATTTGGATTTGACTGTTGTAGTTACCCATTTGAAGATTAAGCATTCAAACAGCCAATTCTGCTAATTTTGTCTCCTCTTAGAAGTTGCTAATGATAAAAGCATGTATAATTCAATTGAAATTATTTCCTAGTTCAAGAGTAAGTTGTCTGTGAATACCAGAGTTGTAGTAGCAACAGGATTTAATCTCTTTTAAAATGTCACTAACAGAAATATTTCTGTCCTTTAAATCGAGCACTCTGCTAAGATAAATGTGTTTTTCTCATTTTCAGAAGAGAGGGCTGCTGCTTAAATTCAACAATATATATGTATAAGTCTCAGACACAACCATGAAAGTTGATTTCCCAGCTTTGCTTTTCGTCAAGCAGCTGGGCAGCTACAAAGCATGCTAAACTAATTGGTGCCAATCCATTGCCATGTGTATTCAATTTAGCAATGACTCCATTAAATACTGGGTCACAAACCTGTACCATCTGCTGACTCATCAACATGCCTTAAGAAATGCTGCAAACTGATTAGTTTTGAAAAATATGTAATGATAATCCTCTCGGAATCTGAGTGTAGAAAGAAAATATTACTTATTTAAGGTTAACATTCAGTGGGTACACCTATTGTGACCCATTTTTCTGAGTCACAACAGGTATAATAGGTAACTCATTGGTTACAATAATAACATTGGGATAAGTTACCCAAAAAAGAAAAAAAAGAAAAGAAAAAGACTACTTGAGGACTCAGAAGTAACCAAAATCACAAGGTGACCAGAATGAAAGCTTCAAACACAAATCATCATTGAATTTCACGGTTTTCTTTTTGTCACTTCTATCACTTCTATTTTATTTTGCAGTAATGGGGGGGGTGGGGAGCTGCATAGGCATACATCCCCTTGAACAGTAGTCTACAACCCCCTATACAAGGGAACATGAGCACAAGCCTTGGAAAGGAAGACTTGAAAAGAGAAACAAGGTTTCCTATAAAGAAATACATAAAACTCTCAGAAAACTTTATACAAGTCTGCACAAACCTAAGTATATAGGACACAAACTCAGATCAACTGCCATTTGGATCACCTGCAGTTCTTCAGCCTAACAATCCAACTTAAAAGCCCTGTAAATGTGGCCAAGTCTTTGAGAGCTGAGATTCGAACAAGCAGTAAACGGCAAAAAGATAACAACTGGCAGTCTCACCAAAAAAAAAAGTAATTTGCCTCCAGAAATAAACTTACATTCTGTAGAGGATTATGATAAAACCAGAGTCTATACATCATGACATTTCACAATATGGAGGATGTCATTAAAAAAAAAAGTGACCTACAAAAAAAAAAAAACACCAAAATCCCAGGAAAAAGTGTCCAATTTTCAGAGGGAACCATGGAACTTATGTTTTCAAGTTTGACTCAGATGTCAAAATCATCCGCAAAACATTTAAATCAACCACTCTAACTCTGTGAGATAAACATTTGAATAAAGGAACATGGAACATGTAAATGAGAAATAAAGCTTTCAAATGGAGCATTCTACAAATAAAATGACACAACTTTAAAACCTTGCTGGAAGACGCACAAAGCAACATTTTGTGTTTATATTATGGTAGTTTCAGTACTAAGAACCCCTCCTAGCTCAGAGTGAGGACCATGAGAACTATGCTGTGAGAAAAAGCATAAACAGCTGGGAAAATAAAATTTCACATAAACCAGGAAAAAGCATGAAAACACAACTTCTTTTTGGACAGAGTAATTTTAGCTCTTTACAACTAGATGAAACCATACTATGATCTTTCATTCTTGAAATTTGCATGTCACCTCTAAGGACAAAGACAAATTCACTAAATATTTGAACTCTAAATGTCAAATATAAGATTGTCTCCCACATTTTTAGTTGTGTCTTTAAGAAACATGGAAGTCATCTTTCTGTCCCAAGGAAGCACAAAGCTGAACAAACAGAAAACAAAAAAATCAACAGCTTTTTTTTTAGGACCACAGAGCCAACAGCTGCTCTTAAAAATGACAGCGATACAAAGAATCACAACTTAACCAGAGCAGGCACTCCAGCTGAACCACATGTGACAAATTATATGAAACTCAATGCAAACAAGTGGAAACTCCCAAGGGACAGTATCATCCAGGAAACTCCATATGTTGTGAGACCAACCAGATTCTTGTAGTAAAATCCAGGACAAATCCCCTCAGTGCCTAGTAGAGGGCAAGGAAAATTCAGTACATTAGGTGAACATAAGACGCCCTAAATACCTTCAAGTGCCCTGCTCTTAATAAGGTTGGCCTACTAATGAAAATAACCAGTCACACTTGTTGCTGCGATCGCATCAGAGCTTTTGTGGCTGGAGGGATCCAAATACCTAATTCTAAACAGTTACAGAATTTTTGGGGGGGTCACATCTAGCGATGCACAGGGGTTACTCCTGGTTTATGCACTCAGGAATTACTCCCGGTGGTGCTCATGAGACCATATTGGATGCTGGGAATCAAACCCGGGTTGGCCACGTGAAAGGTAAATGCCCTACCCACTGTGCTATCGCTCCTGCCACCAGAATTTTAATGGAGAAAAGATAAACCCAAGTCCAATCCATTTTAGACATTCTGTTCTCCACAGGGAAGAACAACTTAAAAATGTTTCTGCAGCTCAGTCCAGAGACATGCCTTAGTAGAAACTGAACCTAATTAGAGGACAATACCAAGTTTATCTTCTGGAACACTTAATTTGAAAGTTCTTTTTTTTTTTTTTTTGCTTTTAGGATCACACCCGGCGATGCACAGGGGTTACTCCTGGCTCTACACTCAGGAATCACTCCTAGCGGTGCTCAGGGGACCATATGGGATGCTGGGAATCGAACCTGGGTTGACTGCATGGAAAGCAAATGCCTTACCCACTGTGCCATCGCTCCAGCTCCTTAATTTGAATGTTCTCAAAGGCCTGTTTACAATGGTTTCTTTCAGAATGCACCACATGGAGATGTCCAAGCAAAAATGATTAGCATACCAAAAGACTGATAACAATTTGAAGAGACACAATCAGCAGGTGAATCAGACACAACATGGATATTATTATTATCCAGCAGAATTTTAAACAACCATAACTAATGTACAAAGACCACTGATTTGATGGAGAACATGCAAGGGCTCATGGACAATGTAAGCAAAAGGTAGAAGTCAGAATGGACCAAAATGAAAATCAAGGGTGTAAAACTCCTTTAAGTGTACAATATCTTGAAAGGATTTATAGCTAAAGGGCACAGTTGAGAAAAGAACCTTTTAGCCAGAGGATATTTCAATGGAATCCTTGAAAACTGTGAAACCAAAATAACAAAGACAAAAACTAACCAATATCTAGAGACTATGGAGCAACAACAGAAGTTATAATGAACATCATGAAAGTACTATAATAGAAGAAAAATAATAGAACAGAAATGTTTGAAATATTAACTGAGAACTTCCCTCAAATTTATGTCAAACACTAACCCAGAGATTTAAGAGAACAAGAGTACATCAGAGTAGAATAAATAAAGTGTACAAAGAAAACCTGAAATCTGAACAAATCATGTAACAAAAAAAAAGCTAAAAAAAAATCTTGACAAAGCAAGAGTCAAAAAAAAAAAACAGCTATTTATGTAGGAGCCAAGATAAGTTTTTCTATCTAACATAAGGCTTTGATTGCAAATACTAAGAAAGACGATCTAAGAACATGTATCTACACTTCAGCTTTTAGAAAGGAGATGCAAAATGACAAATCCTCAAGCTGTAAATAAAGGAGATACATAATACTCATTGGCAAGCTCCCCATGGCACATTCAATATGCAATAAAATTCCCCTGACCCTGAAAAAGCCTCTAATATGGCACAAGATGAGTAAGGAGAAGATGCTAAAATCTCAGGACTGGGACCAACGGAAACGTTACTGGCACCCACTGGAGCAAATCAATGAACAACGGGGTGACAGGTGATACAGGTGATACATAATACTAATTACACTAGAATTCAGTTAACTTGAAAGAGAGATCCAAAGAGAAAATAAATAAAAGCAAAAGCTGACCCATTAAAAATAGGCGTCAAACCAATTAATTAGGCTCTATAACAGTTGGGGGGATGCAAATGATCTCCTTTTTCACATTTTGTGTTTTCCCGTTAAACCGATAGTGAAAATGGCCAATCATGTAAGTCAAAACTTAGGCTCAAAAACATGAGGCAAAATATAGCAAACCAAAGGATGGTACGTAGACTGGAATGTGTGGAAGGGAAGGGTGGTTGGTGAGTTCTGAGTAATTAGGGAGAAGACTGGTTCCGACTCTGATAGCTCTTCTCTATTACAGTGGGGATTTGTGTTTTAACTGAGTGCATCTCCTGTGTTTATATAAACTCACGCTTCATTAGTGCTCTTGAAGCAAAACTATAACCTATACAAATAAAAGTGAAAAAGAGGCCTGCATTTCACCTAACTCAGCTGTGGCATTCAGTTCCAGTGGGCAGGGTGGGCGGGGTCTAGGCTTACACATACTCTCGGGCATTTGCATGCCAAGTGTCAGCTGACAACTTGGGATGCCAGTTACAAGTACCCAGAGTGTCAGATTTGTGGTCTGGGTCACACTGAAAGCTACCCGCCTGCCAAGATGTCACACACCTGAGGAACACTGGCTGGGGAAACGTTTTCAGGTGGATTTCAAGGAGGTTCTTTTAACCTGCAGGGAGCAGGATCTAGTTGGCTATCACTTGACAAGGGAACACAGCAGAGAGGAGCTTCACAGCTAGGGGGTCTGCTTGGGGATGTTTCTAGGGTGTGTTTTCCGAAAAATGGTACAGCTTGACTGTCAGCAGCCAGATGTGGACTGGCAGGACGCCAGCACTGCAGAAGTGGCTCCTTGCGCCCAGATAGATCAGCTACTTGCTGGGAGTAACCTGGAATTCTCAGTGCTTGGCCCTCAGGCTCTGATGCTATGGAGATTCGATATGGCATCCATCAGCACTGCTCTCAGCAAGGATGTCAACAAAACAATGCCTGTCAGTGACTCATTGCACCCCATATTTTCTTATCTTTCTTGCCACTATTTCAATGCTTGTAAGTATAGGGAGAGTAAGGTTGCAGTACCTGGTTTTCTGTATGATGCTGACCTGTTCCCAGTGGCAAAGTTTGAGATACTAGTAATCACTTCTTTTATTTAATATGGAGGTGTGGCCACACCTACTGGTGCTCAGAGACTATTCCTACTCTGTGCTTGAAGGTTACAATCTGTGATGCTCAGGGGAATATTTAGTACAGGGATTTGAAATAGAGTTGGCTAAATTCAAGGAACGTTTAAAGCCTCTACTCTTTTTTATGCTTTAATTTGCAAGAGGTACATTTCTTTATAAGACATTTAAAGTTTATATGTTTTAGTGGTACTCTTATTGAATCATTTTCACCACCAAAATGGCATTATCTCTTCACAGCTATCCAAAGGCGCTTTCCTTCCCCCATCTTTGCTTAAGCAAACACAGTTCTGTCCTTAGATTCCAGACTTGCTGATCTTCAATGGGTTGTTTATTCCCTAGCCTTATTTTTAATATGCTACTTATGAAAGAATTTATCTGCAATTTGTCTTTCTCCTTCTTAGTTATTGCACTTAGCATGATTCCCTTCAGTTCCATGTGTTGTAGCAAAAAGACAAATTTTCATATTTTATTATATTACAGCTCAGTAGAATTACATTTTATATACAGATATATTTTTCCCAACTTCTTTATCCCCTCACCTATAATACTGCATTTAAGTTTCCAGATCTTTGCTATTATAAATAGTGATGCAATGAACATCTGCACATGTATATCTTCAAAATAGTGTTATAGGTTTTTGTGCATGCACACATTTGTGTGTGTGTGTGTGTGTGTGTGTGTGTGTAAAACTTTACTAGAAGGCTGGGGAAATAGCACAGGAGTTAAGGTTTTTGCCTTTCATGCAAAAACCTCAGTTTTATTTTCTGTACTACATATGATCCTCCAAATACCACAAGGAGTGATCCTGGGCTAAAGAGCCAGAAATTAGCTCTGACCACTGTCAGTATGGCCGTAACTCTCCTCCCTCCTCAAAACATTTTGAGGACCAACAGCATTTGACATCACAATCAATATACTGACTCAGTTTAAAGTTGTAGTCAGTAGGACTGTGATATTGGTAAAAGTACAAATGAGATTAATGAAGTAATAGCCCACAAATAGAACCATGCAACTGTATGAAACTGTTCTTTGATAAAGTAGCAGAGACAATGAAACGAAGTAAAAGTAATATTTTTCTTTGCTGAGACAAATGCACAGCTGGATTACAAAAAAAAAAAACACCGATAACAGGAGATAGAGTTTATGCAATGAGAAAGTTAAATAAATTGACCTAAATAAAATGCAAAACAAAATAATGATACAAATTCAAAATAAAACAGAATCTTCAAAAGACAGTTTGGTGTTTCTAAAAATATATGTTGACTGAAATGTCAGAGTAATAGTACTGTAGTTAGGGCGCTGATCTAACTGGGTTTGATCCCCTGCATCCCATATGGTCCCACCAGGAATTATCCCTCAGTATATACAGAGCCAGGAATAAGTCTTGAGCACCACTAGATATAGACTACTCCAAAAAATCATATTGATTGATATTATGAGATCTGTTTCTCATGTCTCTTGACCTTTACCCAAAGAAATTTTAAAATCTCCCCACAAAATTATGTACATAGATGCTTATAACTCCTCCCCCCTTAATTGACTAAAACTTGTAACTAAGATGTCTATCAAAAATATAAATATACACATAAACATTTTATAAATTAAAAAAATTAATATGGTACATCCTGCTATTTGAATAATATCCACAGTTAAAACAAAGAAAATTACACCATAAAGTGTCATTATATGAAAAAATTTATAAGCAATGTGTAAAGGCAAAGTATGTATACTTATAGAGGGAGGTGAAAATATTCTGTATTCTACTATAGTCATGATATATTCATTATACATTTGTCTAGTCTTCAAATTTATAAAATAGATAAATACAAGGTCAAAGAGATCACTAAGAACACTTTCACATTTGTCATGCACATGTGAGGCCAGAGTTTCAATCCAAGAGCCACAAACCTTATGCCACAGCACTCTTGTATATGGCCTTTTCAGCCCTCAGCACTGCCAGGACCCAGCAGAAACATATCACTAATCCTAAGCACCAAACCATCAGACCCACATAGCCAGGCCAAGAATCACCCTGAGTGAACCTGTTTGTAGGATCCCACCAAGAAAACCCCTAACATAAATAAATAATACAAGGGTTAAAACTAATGTAAACCATGTACTTTGAGTGCCAAAGAGGTGTTAGTGCAGATCGGTAAATCATGATAAATATACTCTTTGGCTATGATGATGATGATGAGAGATATTATATACAGAGAGGGGTCATGGGTTAATATTGATTTGTTCCTCTTAATTTTTCTGGGGCCCCTTAAATCTATTACAAAAACAAAGTCTTTAAAATTTGCCTCAGATTATGAAGTTTTATAAAGTTAATAAAAATACATATTTGAGATATTCACCTGGTGATAGTCAATGAAGATTTTGAAATTTTATAAAATTTACAACCAAAGGAGAGAACCTAGAAAAATGAATAATGTAAACAATGAGAGGGGATATGGGAATTCTTTAATGTAGATATTGAAAGGTAACAAAATAAAATAAATTAAATTTCTTTACAAATACACTCCTTTGTTTAAAAGGAAAGATATTTCATCAATATTGGCCACCAGTTTCCTGGTGACTCTATAAAAGTATCTAGAATGAAAATATTTGAAGTAAAGAATCAATAAAAAGAATGTGCTAAATAATAAAATACACATTTAAAGACACAGAGTGTGGCTTAGCTAATACAGTCTGCATTCATTTATATTACTTACCCCACCAAATCAAAGTTTATTAATAAAATCATATTAACACAAAATACATACTTAAACTGGGAAAACGTATGACTGAGCAAGGATTTAAAAAATTGTGATTAAGGTTTTTTCATTGAGAGATACATTATTTAACTATAAAGTCTATTGCAAGAAAGAATTACATATTTGTTTGTTATCACAGGTTAAGTACCACAGGAGAACATCTACAGAAAGGTAGTACATACAACTCTTTGACCTGATATAATAATAACTATAAAATGGTGAGATAGAAATAATTTGCTTATATTAGAGAACTGACATTTGTAAATATTTTATTTTTATAACGCCAAAATATAGAATGCTGGTATAGCAGTGTTCTGGAAAAAGAAATATATATTTATATTTCTTCTCTTGCTTACAAGCAGATATAGTTTTGGGTCTTTTTTTATCTAAAGCATTGTACTTTTGAAGTAGTAATTTCATAGTGCATTGCAATGATTTGTGTTACCTTTATTACATATCATAATGAATATTTTTTGGATGTGAGTATTGGTCATCTTATATATCTTTTTTTCAAAAGTGCTTGTTCAAAACTTCTGCTAATATTTTGACGTTATTTGTTAATTTGAATGCTATGAGTTTCCAATACATTTTGGCTATCAACCATTTATTGGATGATTATATAAAAATATTTTCTTCCCTTTAGTGAGATTTTTATTGTATTAACAATAATTTTTTTAAAAATCCCATTTAGTGAGATTTTTTTTGTATTAACAATAATTTCCTCAAGGGATGAAGGTTTTTAGTTTGATGTAATTCCATTTGTTCATTTTGTTTCTGTATACCTTCCCTTTGGAATCAAGTCTATTGTTATGAAGTACATTGCTTATGCTCTCAAAGGCTGGACAGTATAGGATAGGGTGCTCGTAGGCCTGCATACAGCCAACCTGGGTTCAATGGACAGCATTCACATGGTTTGCTAACATTCCCTTTTTATCCTCTATAACATAGACCTTTTAGGTCTATGTTAATATTGAAGGGTTGGAGTGATAGCACAGCAGGTAGGGCGTTTGCCTTGCATGAGGCTGACACAGCCGACCCGAGTTCAATTTCTCCACCCCTGTCGGAGAGCACAGCAAGCTACCGAGAGTATCTCACCCACATGGTAAAGATTGGCAAGCTGCCCATGATGTATTCAATATGCCAAACACAGTAATAAGTCTCACAATGTTACTGGGCCTGCTCGAGCAAATCGATGAACAGTGACAGGAGGACAGTGACAGTGACAGTTAATATTGAAGCAATTGTTATATAAGGTAGAATGTAGAACAAGTATTCAGGCTTTAAGTAGATAGTCTTTATAAGCTTATTGGTCACAATAGATTCTTTTCTATTATTAATTATTTTTAAATAATTAATTGATTTTAAACCATAGATTTCACAACCATTGCAATCTTTGACTGGGTTTTGTTTGTTTGTTTGTTTGTTTGCAGTATCTATTATGTTCCATTTATCTATTTGCAAAGTCATTCATCAAGATCCTACTGTCTTTATTTAAGAGTTTTAAACGGAATCTTAAATTTATGTAGAATAATATTCCACATAAATTTTTGGCTTTGATTGGGCCCTAAGGTGCTAGGGACTACTAGACTTGCCCAGTGACACATCCCATAGTGCTCTTATGACTATAGTATTTGATGTTGAGGGTAGGGAAGGGGAATGAGGTATTGGGTTTTGTACCGTAATCCCTATAATATTTAATGAAGGATTATCAATCTGTTAGTGTGAAGGATATTGGTCTGAAATTTTTGTTCACTGACACACCATTTTCTGTTTCATATTTTGAGATTTATACTGGCCTTGTTAATGAACTGGGAAGTTTATGTTCTCTGTTTCCTGAAGGAATTTGTATAAGATGGCTTTGAAAGAAATATGTATATATATAATTCACCTAAGAAACTATTTGGTCTGGTGTTTTCTTTGTCAAACACATTTCTTAGAAATTCAATTTCTGTCTAAGATATGAACCTATTAAGATTTTCAACTTTTTCCAGTATTTGTGAGTCATAAATTGTGCTCATATATCCTAGACATGGGCTGGAGTGATAGCACAACAGTAGGGCATTTGCCTTACAAGCGGCCAACATGGCCGACGTGAGTTAAATTCCTCCGCCCCTCTCGGAGAGCCCGGCAAGCTACCGAGATTATTTCGCCCGCATGGCAGAGTCTAAAAAGCTACCCGTGATATATTCGATATGCCAAACACAGTAACAACAAGTCTCATGATGGAGACGTTACTGGGCCCGCTTGAGCAAATAGAAGAACAACGGGAGGACCGTGATCCTAGACATATAACTGTATCTGAGAATTCATCTAGTTCATAAAGTTACTGAATGGTCAAAACATTTTCTAATATTCATTATTTATCCTTTGATATTTCTATAACTTACACACTTAATGTTCACAACATGAATTCTTCCTAATTAATTATTTAAATTCAATATTGATTAATATTGCTACTATTTTTAGTTATAAATGATAAATTTGCTGATCTAGTTCTGTAGATGTCTGTTTTTCCATCAGTGATTTACACTTGTTTCTTTAATTTATTCTATTGACATTGCTTTTATTATACAACATTCTAAATTCAAACACAAAAAACAAGCATCATTACTTATGTTCTAATTAGCAATTAAATTCCAAACATTTCCCTCTAAAGAGTCTAGAAGCATTCCTCAAACGTTGATGCTATATTTACAGTGTTATTTGATTTATATTTTTTCTATGACTTTTTGACCCAATGTTTTAAAAATTAACTTCCAAGATTTGAATATTTTTACATGAATGCTATTTTAAAATGTGAGTTTGAATTCCCAGAACGACCACCAACTGGGAGCTCTTTGGCACTATTGCGGCAACATGGGAAGATGCCATTGTTGACAAAATTGAGGAGGAATATGATCAACTGGTTCAGCACCTCCATGATTGTGTGAGGAATGCCAAGAGAGAGATAGCCACAAAAAAAAGCCTGTCTTTGAAAACTCTTGAGCTTATTCGCCAACATGGTTTGGCGCATGTCTCAGGCAACCACAAGCAAATGTCCAAGCTCTCAAAGCAGTGCAGAGATGTGATCAGGGAAGACCTCAAAGAGAAAAGAGCAGAAGTGCTGGTAGATGCGGCAGGAGCCGGGAAAAGTTTTCGTAATGCCTGCCTGACCTTCGCCAACTACAAGACCAAGATGACTGCCCTCCGACTTCCTGATGGATCTAACACATCTTCCAGAAGGACAATGGAGAAGATTATCCATGACTTCTACTCAAATCTCTTCGATAGCCATGTCCACCTGCCGATATACCAAATTCCACAGGATGGATATGTCATTCCCAATGTTCTCTCTTCTGAAATCCAACATGCCATTTTGTCAGTAAAGAAACAAAAAGCACCCAGCCCAGACAAGGTCAGACCTGAACACCTGAAGAACCTGCCATCAGTACTCATCAATAAGCTGGCTCAACTCTTCACACGCTACCTGTCTGAATGCAAGGTTTCATCCCAATGAAAAACCAGCAGGACTGTACTACTGTACAAGAAGGGAGACATCCATGACATTGGTAACTATCGCTCGATCTGCCTATTGTCTGTCATCTACATGTTGTTCACTCGAGTCATCCTAAATAGGATTGGCAGAACACTAGATGAAGAACTACCATAAAAGCAAGCCGGGTTCCGCAAAGGATTCAGCACCATCAACCATATCCACATGATAACCAAGCTCATTGAGGTTTCTCAGGAGTTCAAGATGCCGCTCTGACTAATATTCATTGATTTAAAGAAGGCCTTTGATTCTGTTGAGATGGAAGCAGTTATTGAAGCCCTAGCCAATCAGGGCATTCAAACTCAATACATGAGGATCCTCCGTGAGCTGTATTACGGATTCACTACCAGGATCTCACCATTCTACAAAAAAGTAATCATTGATGTCAAGAGAGGGGTTCAGCAGATTGATACCATTTCACTGAAACTCTTCAGTGCCACCCTTGAAAATATCATGTGACGACTGGAATGGGAAGAAATGGGAGTGAAGATAGATGGTCAGCAACTACACCACCTCTGCTTTGCTGATGACATTGTTCTAATAATACCAAACATTAGCCAAGCGGCACAAATGCTGGCCGACTTTGACTGTGAGTGTGGAACGGCCGGAGTACAGCTGAATCTTATGAAGAAAATGTTTATGAGAAACAGCCTCATTCCTGATGCTCCATTCGCTCTCAACGGAATGACCATCTCTGAATGCAACAGTTATGTGTACCTAGGTCGAGAAGTCAACATGACCAAAGACCTGGCACTCGAGCTGCGCAGGAGGAAAAGAGCAGCTTGGAACTCCTTCAAAAGCATGGAAGAAATAGCTAAGAGTACAAAGAACCTCCGACTCCGGGCACATCTCTTTGATCACACTGTTCTTCCTGCAATAACATATGCCTCAGAGACCTGGGCCCTATGCAAACAGGATGAGAACACTATCCGGGTCTCCCAAAGAGGAATTGAAGAGCTATGCTTGGAATATCACGTTTCACTCAAAAGAGAGAAAGAATCCAGAGTTTCACTCAAAAGAGAGAAAGAATCCTGAGTTCCGACATCCATCTAAGATCAAAAATCAGGGACGCTGTCTCGTTTGCCAAGGCATCAAAAATCAGATGGGCTGGTCACGTAATGAGATTTAGAGATGACCACTGGACTAGAGCCGTTACCGACTGGATTCCACGGGACGTCAAAAGACCGTGTGGCCACCCACCTACCGGATGGTCAGACTTCTTCATCAAGACCATGAATGATCGGTTTGAGGCTCTTTGTGTTCCTAGAATGAACAGATGTCATTGGGCTACACTAGCTCATGACAGGGACTAATGGAGACGTTACTGGAGCCCGCTTGAGCAAACTGACAATTAATGGGAAGTCAAGTGATGAAATGATCAAGTGAGTTTGAATTCTAAGATATATTTCATCTCTGGAATTCTTTCTTGCTTAAAAAGAAAAAAAAATACCTTTGCATCACATCTTACGTCTTCTTACATGGATCAGAGCTTGGTGTGTAATATGTTGTGTTTAAAATTGTAGAAGAGACTAAGGTAAATTTTTATTGTAGGCAATCTTTCTATTGTTAGAACCATAGTGCAACCACTTCAGTTGTTAGGAGCCATTTTGCTTTTCTGTATGATTATGCAATGACAGCTGAACTGGGCATGAACCCGAGACCACATCTTGGCAAAGGGAACAGAAGGATCAAAATTTACAGTGCTTCCAGATAGTGCCAGCCAGTCAGTAAAAAGAAGAAATCTAGTGGTCGGCCAGGCATGGAAAGAATAGAACAAAGGAGCACCCAGAGTTGGCATTAATCGATCAGCTTACAGGTGAGTGAGGGCGAAAGAACAATATGATTTCAGGGTACTTAAACCCTTCAAGGATGTTGGTGGGGTTCATTCTCTGGCTGTTGACTATTTCTCTATGGGATGCGGCCCTGGCCTGTCAGTCTGTAATTCTCTCTGTCTCTCTCTCTCTCTTTCTCTCTCTCCCCCTCCACCTCTCTCTCCCACTCTCTTTCTCTTTCCCTCTCCTCTCTCTCTCCCCCTCTCTCTCCCTCCTGCTCTTTCTCTCTCTTCTCTCTATTTCTCCCTCGCTCCCTCTCTCCCTTCCTCTCTTTCTTTCTCTTTTTCCCTCTCTCTCTCTTTTTTTCTGTCTCTTTCTCCTCTATTTTTCTCCTGCTCTCTCCTACTCTCTCCTCTCCCCCCAACCCCCCATGACTCCTGGTTTCAGATTTCAGGACACACTTGGCCTCCAAGACACAGATTCCTCTTCCTGCTTCAGCCCCCTTTCAACTGCTGTCATGACCCTGGGCACAACTTCTTGTCACACCTGTTCAGTCAGTTTCCTCTGACAAAGGTTGCTCACTTAGTGTCCTGCCCTCAGCCCATGAGCCTGCACCTAGACCAAGATCTGTTTCAGTTCTTCTGCTCTGAGACTTCAGAGCCTGGGCTGAACCATTTCTCTCAGCTCCCCAACTGCCTCCAGTAGTGCATCTGAGCACCAGCAAAGGCTTTTGAGAGGGAGGGTGGTGGGGTGTGTGCCCTTAATGGGGTCCTGAGCTTTAGTGCCCATCAATCATTATGACATCTCTCACTGACCTACACTTTCCACATAGGATTCTCACCCTTCGATTCTTTGTCCTCCTCCCTTCATTAAAAAGGTCTTTGGGAGTATTTCTACTAGGAGGGCCCCTCATTTACTGGATTTTGTTCATTCAGTTCCCTTTTTAAGGATTTTTAAAAACTTTGATTTTTTAAGTTGTCTTACATAACTGGTTAGTAAAATGGGAATAATGATCTTTTTTTCTTCTAATGCAGAGGTAGATGCATTCAAAGGGGAGGAAGATTTTAATACGTACTGATGGATATATTTAAATTAGACATAGCAGGACTTGGAAAGTAATGGAATTATTTCTGTCACCCTTACCTCAGTATAGTAGATTCTCTGCCATATAAATCACTGTCACTGTCACTGTCCTCCCATTGTTCATTGATTTCTCGAGCGGGCCCAGTAACGTCTCCATTGTGAGACTTGTTGTTACTGTGTTTGGCATATTGAATAAGCCATGGGGAGCTTGCCAGGCTTTGCCTTGTGGGCGAGATACTATCGGTAACTTGCCGAGCTCTCCGAAAGGGGCGGAGGAATTGAACCCATATAAATTTTTCTAAAAATAAAATAATTAGAACTGAAAATTTTGTCTATAGATGTAACCTTACTTGGGATGGGGGGGGATGAGGGTTGTAAGGGGTCTTGAGCACTGGTGGTGGTAAGCCAATGTTGGAGTGATGCAAGCATGAAAACTATGCGTGATACTATTCTAAATCCTAGTACCTTGTTAAAAATATTTAAAAAAACCTAATTGTAAGAAAAATATAAATTTGTTCATTTCAATTATCAAAGAATCTTAGGCTTATATCTACAGAAATAACTCAGTGTTCAAATTCTTCATTTGTATGAAATGTTATGTCCCTGATCCCAAAAAACTCGTATATTGGCTTTAGTTAGTGCTATTGATGTAGAAATTTTTCACAAACTTACAAACTTCTTGAGAATTCTAATATATTCAAGAATAACTCTTGAAAATGAATATCAAAATTTACCAAAAAATAAATGCTTGTGCTTTTAAATTTTATTTTTGTATAAATTGCTTTAACAATCAGAGCTAATATCACTTGGAAGCAAACTTCAAATTGTAATGAAGTAGTGGTCTGGTGATTTTAGAATTTTAAATATTTGTATGAATAGAAAGGAAGAGGGAATACTTAACAGTATCAGTTTTTTTTAAATTAATACTCCAAATTTTTGCTTTATCCCATACCTGTTCTGAATTCAGTCTGATAGATCCCTGTTGATGATAAGAGAAGTGAAACCTCATGTTTTGCAGTGCATTCAATGGACAGGCACAGGTTTTTAACTTTAGAAAGCTTAGAATAACTTCTGATTTTACCCTGAAATAAAATTCAATAAGTACTATTATTATTACCATTTAAATGATGAGGATATTAAACAACAGACAGATAATTTATTTCCAAAGACCTCTAATGTAACTCCAAAGTTTGTATAAATCTCCTGTATGCTTGCTTCAAATTCAGTAGCAAAATTATTCACTGGACTGCAGCTCTAAATTATGATTTCAAACAATGTAAATTTACAAAACTTATTAATTTTTTATGGATATTCTGCTATAATAAATATATTTAGAGTTACATTTCAAGGAGGTAGTTAATAACTTGGGCTAGAGTGACAGAACAGTGGATAGGGCATTTGCCTTGCATGTGGCCAACCTGGGTTCAATGTCTCGGTCCCTCTCAGAGAGCCTGGCAACCTAATGAGAATATCCTGCCCTCACGGCAGAGCCTGGCAAGCTGCCCATAGCATACTCAATATGCCAAAAACAGTAATAAGTCTCACTTCATATTCCTGGAGCAATCAGACACCACTGGACTACACTAGCATGTGACAGGGATGAATGGAGATGTTACTGGTGTCCGCTCAAGCAAATCAGTGAACAATGGGATGACAGTGTTACAGTGCCACAGAATTACAAGATTGATTTTGCTTAAAATCTATTTATCTATCATATGCTATATATTTCTATGAAAAAAATGCTTATAAAATCTATGCATATACTTTTTATTTGATTATTTAATTAAAAAAGTTGCATTTAAGGCTTCTCTTAAATAAGAAAGCCAAAATAAAATCACACTTATATTAAAAAATGTGTATTACCATAATATATTCTTATTGTTTATATTTTGTAGTAATAATTTTGTACTTAAAAAATTTTATTTCTATAAAGTTGTTCACGATAATTTATGACATTCGATATTCCAATGCCAACCCCACCAACATTACACCTTCCGACCACTATTATTATAAATTTTCCCACCCACCCAAGCCTGCCTCAAAGACAGATGCTAAATAATTTATTTTGTATTACTTGTTATGAATAATCCACTAAAAATGATCAAAAAGGTTTCCTTAGAGGAAAGTTGTGAAAACTGTATTATCTCGCCTTGGAGTCATTAAGCCCCAGTATAAGTGATCATTAACATGTTGTTACAGGTTTCTACTTTACACCTCATCAAATGTGGTATGCTACTCTTGGTATATCAATGGCATAAAATATGAGATGTCCATCCCATAATTCTAAAATTTTAAATAGGGTACTAGAGCTGGAGTTATTTTATTTATTTTTTTTGCTTTTTGTTGGGGGTGTCACACCCTGCGATGCACAGGGGTTACTCCTGGCTCTGCACTCAGGAATTACCTCTGGCAGTGTTTAGGGGACCATATGGGATGCTGGGAATTGAACCCAGGTCGGCAGCAGGCAAGGCAAACGCCCTACCCACTGTGCTATCACTCCTGCCCCAGGAGTTAAATTTTTAATGGAATGGTGATTTGGGTGTCCGAAGGCATCTCTGCAGCATGTTGCTGTTTTCTAAGATTTATTTGTGATTCTCTGGATCATGACCATTAATGAGCTGATATGGCATCCAGAGATGGTTCGTGGGCATTATTCCAGGCAGCCAGAAGCACAGTGAGATTGGGGGAGAGGGCCCATTCTCAACTCCCAGCGAGCATGGAGGATTTTTAAAAGACTGCATATGTTTTAGGGACACGATTTTACCCTCTGCAAGATTTTACCCTCCACTCGATTTTAACCACCAGCAAAGTTCAAATATCTCTCCCTCCAATCTATATTGCCCAATTACCTATTCATTCTCCCAATGCGAGGTTAAGATCAGTGGTTAGAAACCACGAGTTTTTTTTTATTTATTTGACATTGCATTCTTGACCCCTGATTCCCACCCCATTCCTTCCCTTCTACCTCTTCCTACTTTCTCTCGGGATGTTTTCTCTTCTATGTCCTTCTCCTCCCTATACACTGGTTTTTAAAGATATATGCACACCCCTGCTTACTGAAACATTATTTACAATTACCAAGATATGAAAACCACCAACATTCAATGACAAATTAGTGACTAAAATAATGTGGTTTAAAAGTTGTTTATATTCGTTGTTCAGGTATAAGAAAAGCTGAAATTTTTCCTTTTGTATCATGGATGAAATTGGAGATTGGTCAGACATGTTAAGTGAAGTAAGGCAAAATGACAAAGACAATTGTATGAAATCATTCACAAACTGGTTATAGGAATGCATAAAGGAAAGATCATAAAACTAGATACTGTAACTCTTTGAAACTGGAAGAGAATCATTGGTAGTAACATACTAGTAGTAGCTATTTTAACACCCCTTCATCAATGAAATTTCAATCAAACTTAAATAATCAGATTTCAGTGAAGAAGCTAACAGATTTTTAAAAAAATTTTTATTAGTGAAACACCATGAGGTACAGTTGTAGACTTAGAAATTTTTGTGCTTGGGTTTCAATTATACAATGGTCAAATACCCATCCCTCCACCAGTACCCATTTTCTACCACCACAGGTCCCAGTATCCCTCCCAAACTGATCCCCCCCCCATTCCACCTTGCCTCTGTGGCAGGGCATTCCCTTTTGTTCTCTCTCTCCTTTTGGGTGTTGTGGTTTGCAAAAGAAGCATTGAGTAGCAATCATATTTGGTCTATAGTCTACTTTCAGCATGCTTCTCCCATCCTGAGAGGATCCTCCCAACACCATTTATTTGGTGCTCCCTTCTCTATCTTAGCTCCCTTTTCCCCTAGCATATGTGGCTAGCCTCCAAGCCTCCTGTATAATCTCAGCCACTGTTAGGTGTTAGTCTTTTATTTTCTTACTCTATGTTCCCCAGATGAATACAATCTTTCTATGTCTATCTCTTTCTGACTCATTTCACTTAGCACATACTTTCCATGATACTTTCCACTTGTATGTAAATTTCATGACTTCATCTTTTCTAACAGCTACATAGTATTTCATTGTGTAGATGTACGAAATTTTCTTTAACCAGTCATCTGAAGAAGCTAACAGATTTAAGTAGGGAATCTGACTTGATGAGTATTAGAAACATTACTCCATTTCTACTTCCCAAAGGCTGAATATTCATACTTTCCAAGTACACTTGAGTTTATTGAAATTCATACTCTATCTTAGAGCATTTTGGGTATATGTTTGGTCATAAAAACATTACTTTCAATAAACTCATAAAAATTAAGATATATTAAGATGGGCTGGAGTGATATCACAGCTGACAGGGTGTTTGCCTTGTACGCAGCCAACATGGCCAACCCGAGTTCGACTCCTCTGCCCCTCTCGGAGAGCCTGGCAAGCTACTGAGAGTATCTCGCCCTCACGGCAAAGCCTGGCAATCTACCCGTGACATATTCGATATGCCAAACACAGTAACGACAAGTCTCACAATAGAAACATTACTGGGCCCACTCGAGCAAATATATAAACAATGGGAGGACAGTGACAGTGATTAACTTAAGATATATTAACTTTGATTTGGCATAGCACAGTGGGTAGGGCGTTTGCCTTGCATATGGCCGACCTGGTTTTGATTCCTCCATCCCTCTCAGAGAGCTTGGCGAGCTACAAGAGTATCCTGCCTGCATGTTAGAGCCTGGCATGCTGCCCGTGGTGTATTTGATATGCCAAAAACAGTAACAATAAGTCTCACAATGAGGACGTTACTGGTGCCTGCTTGAGCGAATCGATAAACAAAGGAGGACAATGATACAATGCTATTAACTTTGATTAAAAGTTATCATGGTCTAAAGTAAATCACACACACAAACAAAACTAAATCAAACACCTGGAAATTAAACAGCTCACTATTGGACAACAAGTGGCTTAGAAAGGAAATCAAAGAGGAAATCAAAAGATTCCTGGAAACAAACAAAAATGAAGCCACGAGTTACCAAAACTTATAGAACACAGCAAAAGTTGTGTTAAGAGGGATGTTTATAGCTCTACAAGCATTCCTCAGGAAGGAGGAGTGAGCCCACATAAATAACCTATCCTCACAGCTTAAGGCCCTCCCGTTGATCATCGATTTGCTTGAGCGGGCCCAGTAACGTCTCCATTGGAGACTTTGTTGTTACTGTGTTTGGTATATCGAATACTCTCGGTAGCTTGCCGGGCTCTCCAAGAGCTGGAGCGATAGCACAGCGGGTAGGGCGTTCGCCTTACAAGCGGCCAACATGGCCGACCCGAGTTCGATTCCTCCGCCCCTCGTGGAGAGCCCGGCAAGCTACCGAGAGTATTCGATATGCCAGACACAGTAACAACAAAGTCTCCAATGGAGACGTTACTGGGCCCGCTCGAGCAAATCGACAATCAACGGGAGGGCCTTTACCTTTACCTTTACCTTTACCTTTACCACAGCTTAAGAGCTTGGAGAATGACCAACAAAAGAAGCCCAATCTGAACAGGAGGAAGGAAATAATAAAATTCAGAGCAGAGATTAACAAGATCAAAACCCAAAAGTATTTCAAATGATCAATGAAACCAAGAGCTGGTTCTTCGAGAAAATAAACAAGATCGATAAACCTCTAGCAAAACTCACAAAGAAAGAGAGAAAACCTTAATAAACCAAATCAGAAATGAAAAGAGGTCATTACAACAGAAACTATAGAAATTCAAAGGATCCTCAGGGAGTAGTTTGAGAAGCTTTATGCCACGGAACATAAAAATCTCGAGGAAATGGATAAATTCCTAGATTCCTATAGCCTCCCAAGGCTGAACCAAGAAGACCTGGAGTACCTGAACAGAACTGTTACTATCAAGTAAATTGAAAAGGTAATAAAATGTCTCCCCAAGCACAAAAGTCCTGGCCCAGATGGATTCACTAGTGAATTCCTGCAAATCCTTAAAGAGAACTTACTCCCAATCCTCTTTAAGCTTTTCCACGAAATTGAAGTACCAAAAACACTTCTGAAAAGTTTCTATGAAACAAATATCACCCTGGTACCAAAAAGCAGACAGAGATACCACAAGGAACGAGAATTACAGGCTGATATCCCTGATGAATACAGATGCAAAGATCCTCAACAAACTATTAGCAAATAGAATCCAACAACTCATCAAAAAGATCATACACCATGACCAAGTAGGATTTATCCCAGGGATGCAAAGATAGTTTAACATTCAGAAATCAATGAACATAATAAATCATATCAACAGAGAAAAGATAAAAACCATATGATCACATCAATAGATGCAGAGAAAGCATTTGACAAGATCCAGCACCTGTTTATGATGAAAACTCTCTGCAAAATAGGCATTGAAGGAACTTTCCTCAATATAGTCAATGCCATCTACCATAAGCCCACGGCACATATCATTCTCAGTGGGGAAAAACTAAAAGCCTTCCCTCTAAGATCGGGCACAAGACAAGTTTGCCCACTTTCACCACTCTTATTAAATATAGTACTGGAAGTTCTGGCCATTGCATATAGGCAAGATAAAGGTATCAAGGGAATACAGATAGGAAACGAAGAGGTCAAACTATCACTATTTGCAGATGATATGATACTATACTTAGAAAACCCTAAAGATACTTTAAAAAATGCTCCTAGAAACAATAGGTCAGTTTAGTAAAGTGGCAGGCTACAAAATCAACACCCAAAAGTCATGGCTTTCTTATATAAAATAACAAAAGAGAAGAAATATATATTAAAAAAAATCCCATTTACAATAGTTCCTCAGAAAATCAAGTACCTCATAATCAGCTAAACCAAAGAGGTGAAGGACTTATACAAGGAAAATTACAAAACACTACTTCAAGAAATAAAAGAGGCCACTAGGAAGTGGAGACACATCCTGCTCATGGATAGGGAGGATTAACATTATCAAGATGGCAATACTGCCCAAAGCACTATACAAATTCAATGTGGTATCCCTATCAGGATACCCATGACATTTTTTCAAAGAAATAGACAAAAGCCTCCTGAAATTCATATAGAGCAATAAACCCTCACGAATAGCTAAAACAATCCTTGGGAAAAAAGAAGAGGGGTGGCATCACCCTCCCCAACTTCAAACTGTACTACAAAGCAGTAATAATTAAGACAGCATGGTACTGCACTAGAAACAGACCTGCAGACCAACGGAACACAGTTGAATATTCTGTCACAGACCCCCAAATATATAACCACTTAATCTTTGACAAAGGAGCAAGAAATGTGAAGTGGAACAAGGAAAGCCTCTTCAACAAGTGGTACTGGGAAAACTGCATAGCTCCCTGCAAAAAAAAATGAACTCTGACCTCTGTCTAATGCCAGGCACAAAAGTCATATCAAAGTGGATTAAAGACCCCAATATAACACATGAATTGATAGGTACATAGAGGAAAATGTAGGCAGAACTCTCCACGGCATTGAAGCTCAAAACGTCTTACAGGATAAAACAGCACTGACCATGCAAGTGGAAGCAAACATAAACAAATGGGACTTTATCAAACTAAGAAGCTTCTGCACTTCAAAAGAAACAGTGACCAAAATAGAGAAAGAGACCAGAGAATGGGAAAGAATATTTACCCAATACCCATCTGATAAGGGATTAATATCCAGGATATACAAGACACTAGTAGAATTGTACAAGGGAAAAACCTACAACCACATCAAAAAAATGGGGAGAAGAAATGAACAGAAATTTGTTCAGAAGAGACATGCAAATGGCCAAAAGGCACATGAAAAAATGCTCCACATTGCTAGCCATCAGGGAGATGCAAATCAAAGCAACAATGAGATATCATCTCATATTAGAGACTGGCACACATTCAACAGAACAAAAAAGCAACCATTGCTGGTGTGGATGTGTGGAAAAAGGAACCCTCTTTTACTGTTGGTGGGAATGCCCACTAGTCCAGCCTTTCTGGAAAACAATATGGACAGTCTTTCAAAAACTAGAAATTGAGCTTCCATATGACCTTACAATACCACTTCTGGGGAATACATCCAGAGGATGCAAAAACAGCACAGTAGAAATGGCATCTGTACCTATATGCTCACTGCAGCACTGTTCACAATAGCCAAAATCTGGAAACAACCCAAGTGCCCAGGAACAGATGACTGGTTTAAGAAACTTGGTACATCTACACAATGGAATACTATGCAGCTGTCAGAAGAGATGAAGTCATGAAATTTGCTTATAACTGGATAGACATGGAGAGTATCATGCTAATTGAAATGAGTCAGAAAGAGGGGCAGACATAGAAGGACTGCACTCATATGTGGAATATAAAACAACATAACATGAGGCTGACACCTAAGGATAGTAGATACATGAGACAGGAAGATTGCTTCATAGCTGGAAGCCTACCTCATGAGCAAACGGGAGAATGCAGCTAGAATAGAGAAGGGATCACTAAGAAAAAGTTGGCTAGAGGATTCGGTAGGGATGGGAGATGTGTGCAGAAAGTAGATAAAGGACCAAACATGATAACCTCTCAGGGTCTGTATTGCAAACCACAATGCCCAAAAGTAGAGAGATGATAGGGAATCATGTCTGTCATGGAGGCAGAAGGAGGATAGGAAAAGGGGGGTATACCGAGGATATTGGTGGTTGGGAATGTGCATTGGTGGAGGGATGGGTGTTTGATCATTGTGTGATTGTAACCAAAACATGAAAAAAATGTGGGCTCATAACAGGAAATAAAAATATTAACAAATATTCAAATCAAATAAAAGAAGATAAACAAGGATAAATGAAACTTACAGCCATTAGAAGGAAGGACATAGTAGAGGTGAGAATAGAATGAAAATTAATAAAAGAGAACTCACAAAAGACAATACAAACAATAATGGCTCTTTGAAAGAATAAACAAAATGAGCACATTTCTATAGTGTGGCTTTTTAGGGAGGAAAAAGGAGAAAAAAATAATGAGGATCTGAAATGAAAGTAAGTTGCAACAGATAGCAAAAAATAGATAAGGGATCTTAAGAGACTACCATGAACACATTTTTCCCATGAGTAACTTGAATAATAGACAAGTTCCTCATATCATACAACCCACAATAAAAGCACTCACAAGGACACAGACAACTGCACAAACCATTTACAAGGAACAAAATTGAAAAAGTAATCAAAAGAACTCAACAAACAAAAGTCCAGGAAAAGATTGTTTCAATAATGGGTTCTACTAAATATTCAAAGATGACCTATTACCCCTCCTTTCAAGGAAGTACAAAAAAACTGAAGGGAATTCTTCCATACACATTTTATGAGGTAAATATTTCCTTCAAGCAGTGCCAGGAGTTAATTTTAAGCAAAGAGCCAGGACCCAATCTTCTTCTACACCACCCAAAATAAAATATAGTCATGCATTCCACATTGTACAAATATTATATTTCCTTATATAAAAATATTTTGTAATTATCAATATATTTAACTTCAATGTATTCATTTTATATCATTGTATTATGTAGGCTAATTTACTCTAATATAAATTTTTCCATATTAAAAAGCATTTTTATTAGTCTATTAGGATGTTGTAAAACATTTTCTGATTACAAAATGAATTCCAGGACATTTAATGAGCAAAGAACTCGTGAAATTACAGTTTCTTTTAAATTATATCAGCTAGAATAACTGGATTTTGTACTAACTGCCCCAAATGGCTCTATATCTTTACTGATACTTGTAATTTTTGCAAACATTTCCATTTTGGGGAAATATATCAAGAACATTTTATAAATTTGGGGGAAATGTTAAACTTTCTATGATTCAATTAAAAATAAATCTGAAAACATAAATAGAATTCAAGTTAAATCATCAAAAGATTATAGTCTTACTAATAATACAAAATGTTTCTTAATACTTACCTGGAATAATACAGCAACCCACTTCTATTATACAGGAAATGAAATTAAATTGGGTTTCAACTCTATCTTCTGCCATTGACTCATTTCTAATTAGTATACTTGTTTAAAAAAAAAGCAAAGAAACGCTGAGGCTGAGTTCATCTTCCTTTTAAAAGATTATTTTTAAAAAACTGTGTCAAGATTTGTGTTCTTTAATTTTCAAAGGCAAAAATAATTATCTCAATGATTTAGTGTGAAGGATTCAAATTGCAATTTAAAAATGAATACATGGGGCTTATTCGAACCTCTCCTAGTGAACCAGATAGAAAAGGTATATAGTGAACTGCTAGGACAGAAAGATTGATGAAGATTCTTATTCATCTTTTTTGTTAAAAACTGGTTGCAAGAAGTAGCATAATGTACCTTTTTCTTTTGATATGGATTGTTCCTGACGCCCCATTCGCTCTCAATGGAACGACCATCTCCGAATGCAACAGCTATGTGTACCTAGGTCGAGAGGTCAACATGACAAATGACCTGGCACCCGAGCTGCGCAGGAGGAAGAGAGCGGCTTGGAACGCCTTCAAGAACGTCGAAGAAATAGCTAAGAGGACGAAGAACCTCCGGCTCCGGGCACATCTCTTTGATTCCACTGTTCTTCCTGCATTAACATATGCCTCAGAGACCTGGGCCCTACGCAAACAAGATGAGAACGCCATTCAGGTCTCCCAAAGAAGAATAGAAAGAGCTATGCTTGGAATATCACGTTTCACTCAAATGAGAGAACGAATCCGGAGTTCTGACATCCGTCGACGATCAAGGATCAGGGACGCTGTCTCATTTGCCAAGGTGTCGAAAATCAGATGGGCTGGTCACGTAATGAGATTTAAAGACGACCGTTGGACTAGAGCTGTTACTGATTGGATTCCACGGGATGTCAAGAGACCGCGTGGCCGCCCACCTACCAGATGGTCAGACTTCTTTGTCAAGGTCATGAACGATCGGTTTGAGGCCCTCCATGTTCCCGGAGCGAAAAGATGCCATTGGGCTACACTAGCACGCGACAGGGACAAATGGAGACGTTACTGGCGCCCGCTCGAGCAAATCGACGACTAACGGGAAGTTAAGTGATAAGTGATGGATTAAAACCAAAATAAATCTCTCCATAACCAGAAATAGCTTCTGAAGGGAAGTATCATTTATAACTCAGTATATCAGAAGTAAGACAGACATTCTGTATTCTGGTAGTGAATCAATTTTACTTTAAAATTAAAACCTAAGAGATTAAACACATTTCTGACAGTTTAGAGTATCATTAACAATATGGCTATTATCCATTTCAAAGTCTTAATGAAAATTTTAAAATATCTTATGCTGCTTTGTTTTTCAAAATATATTCTATGAATAATAATGTCTTTAGAAAAGCAGCAGCCTAAATAAAGTTGTGGAACACACACTGTAAAAATACACTAGTTGCATAATATATGGCAATGTATTTTGCTAATGTCCTTAAAATCTTCACTATTAAATTTTGTGCGCTAGTAACCTGTCTCTATAAACATTTTTAATATACTAAGTGCTTTGGTTAGATGGATAATTCAGAAGATGCTGGATCAGAGACTGTACAAGACAGAAAGGAGTGGGGTAAAATGTACTATCATTAGAAATAAGAGTAGGCATATATGTGTAAATGTCATTTGTTTCATAAGCTCCAACATGTTTATTTTCTACCCATTACCAAATTTCAAATATCTGTGTAATGTAGATGTTCAACAATCCTTCTAAAATTATCTATTGAAAATATACATATGAACTATGTAATAAAAATGAGTACCAATGTGAACTATCATAGTTATTAGGAGTATTATATAAAAAGGACTCTGGATTACTTTGGTGAGAACATTCCTTCAGGGTGCTGAAGAAATCACAGGTCATAACTCAATAAAATTTAGTTTTTGAGAAAATTATAATAGAACTTAAAAATTCTGGAATAGGCTTAGATGGCACAGGAAAAACTACACACGCACATACACCTCCCAGATCAGTATCTGATGCCTTAGAAAGAGATTTCAGTGTTTAAGAGCTGCAATTGAAAGAACAAGAAAAAATAATAGAGTGGTTGTTTGATACTGAATGCATGATTAGATGTAATAAAGAATTTGATAGTCATACTAATAGAGACCATAGTGTCTAAATGATATGCAAAAATTGTATGAAATAGAATTAATTAAATTCTGAAAATATAAGGTAGTCCAAGTATGAAGCATAAAGAGAGAGAAACTGAACAGGCTGATCACTAGTGAAAATACTGAATCAGAATGTGAAAGAGATCTGGCTCTAACAACGGTTACCCCATAACTTATATAGATAACTTAAAAACATTATAAGTGTGTCCTAATCAAGATTCTATTGAACACTCCACACACATTCACTAATTTCATTGGGACCAAGATAGACCACATAGTAAAGGTAAAAGGTAAAGGCCCTCCCGTTGTTCGTCGATTTGCTCGAGCGGGCCCAGTAACGTCTCCATTGGAGACTTTGTTGTTGCTGTGTTTGGCATATCGAATACGTCACGGGGAGCTTGCCAGGCTCTGCTGTGCGGGCGAGATACTCTCGGTAGCTTGCTGGGCTCTCCGAGAGGCGTGGAGGAATCGAACTCGGGTCGGCCATGTTGGCTGTGTGCAAGGCAAACTCCCTACCGCTGTGCTATCGCTCTAGCCCACATAGTAGGCAAGAAAATAAACACCTTACAAGGTTTAGAGTCCAGAAATTTCATGAATTGTGTTTTCACATTAGAGTGAAAACAAACTAAAATTTTATTTAGAAAAAAAATATATGAAAGCATTTCTAAAATTTAGCATATATAGAAATATTTTCTTTCCAAAAATAAAACATGGTTCAAAAAGAATGTTACAAGAAAGGCTAAGTTAAGATTAAATTAATCAGACTATTCATTTCTTTTTCTTTTTAATCTTTTTTTCGGCCATACCCAGCAATGCAGGCTTACTCCTGGCTCTGCACTCAAAGATCACTACTGTTGGACTATGGGGCCATATCGGGTATTGGGATAAAACCTGAGTAGACAATTTGCAAGGCAAACGACTTGTCTGCTCTTCTGTCTTGCACAAAGGCTATTGATTTTCTATGTATTTTAAACTGAAGAAAAAATAAATATAACACATGAAATTGTGTGCAAAAAGTATAAAGTAATACACAGAATGGTCTATAGTATAATGTTAAATAAGATAGCATAAAAGAAGGATAATATAATAATAAATAGCAAAAATGTCTACCTTAAATTGTTCACACCAGCAATGAAATATCTGTGTAATAAGTCAACTCCATGTATGAGCCACTGGGGTGTCAATGTGTTAAGAAAATAGAGAAAAGGGTGTGGAGAGAAGGACAGACTAGAAGTGACAAAAAGAGAGTGGTAGAAGGTCTTTACACTTTGGTGGTGGTAGATAAGCAGGTTTATTTTACACCAAGAGCACACATATAACCACTACTGTAACCAGCTTACCTTAAACGATCAATTTAATAAAAGGAATATAATGAACATAATAGAACAGAATAAAATTTAACAGAAAATTTTATAGAAAATTGGTGACACCAAGTTCATTCTCAGACAAAATCAATAAAAAGAAAATCCTCAAGTTAGATCGACAGACAAAAGATGGAAAATACATTAAAATACAAAGAATTAAAAAGAATGCACCACTACTCTACCCACAGAAACTAAAGGAATTAAAAAAATCAAATAAATGAATGCTTATCATTTCAACAACTTTGATGAAACAGAACAGCTTTTTAAGGTGTTCTCATTACCAACTAAATAAAAAAGGAGTCTTTTGAACATCATTAAGATTAAAATCACAACTTAAGAGCTTTTAAAACGAGATCTCCAGGCACGGGTGCTTCATAGGCAAATTATAATAATCCCAATTAATTGGAATTATTACCAATCTATGCAATCTTTCCCAATTAATTGGAATTATTACCAATCTATGTAATCTTTGTCAGAAAGTAAGAGCCAAGATAGAGTGTAGGGAGGAATGAATCTAGAGATGGCAGTCAAATACACAGTTATTTAAATTAGACTTAAATTTTCCTCAAAAGTGCAAAAACTATGGCATTATCTACTCCTGACTACTTCCAATGTTTTCCCTTATATTCATATGACTCATTTCCTATTTAATAAAATTCTCTACTCAAATGCAGCTTCCTCGAAGATTCTATCCTTGAATCCCCTAGTCACTGTGCAACAGTTTCTTAAGCCCTAAACTGACTTTATTAGATTTATTTTATCTAATATTTTCTGATAAAAAGTAAGTAAAAGTAAAGGCCCTTCCGTTGATCATTGATTTGCTTGAGCGGGCCCAGTAACGTCTCCATTGGAGACTTTTGTTGTTACTGTGTTTGGCATATCGAATACGTCACGGGGAGCTTGCCAGGCTCTGCCGTGCAGGCGAGATACTCTTGGTAGTTTGCCGGGCTCTCCGAGAGGGGCGGAGGAATCGAACTCGGGTTGGCCATGTTGGCTGCGTGCAGGGCAAACGCCCTACTTCTGTGCTATCCCTCTGATATTATATAATGCAATTATTATTGTTTATGCTGACAATGTATCATTGCAATCAAACTTTCCAACTTATTTGACCAAAATGTTTCATGTTTTCTTACCATAACGTTTATTTTTCTCAGTACACATTTGGTTTAAAGGTAAAGATAAATGTTACAAGTGGAATTGGACTTTATTATGGTGAAAATGATATGAAAATGGTACCAGGCTCACACTTGTCAAGACTAAGCTACCATTACATGTATTTATGGAGATCCATGAATTATCACTGTATCACTGTATCACTGTCCTCCTGTTGTTCATCGATTTGCTCGAGTGGGACCAATAATGTCTTCATCATGAGATTTGTTGTTACTGTGTTTGGCATATTGAATACGTCACAGGCAGCTTGCCAGGCTTTGTCGTGCGGGCAAGAGACTCTTGGTAGCTTGCCAGGCTCTCTGAGAGGGGCGGAGGAATCAAACTCGGGCTGGCCGTATTGGCTGTGTGCAAGGCAAGCGTCCTACCTGCTGTGCTATCGCTCCAGCCCATCCATGAATTAAATATTAATTAATTAATTAATCACAGCTCCTTTTCAATGATGGTAAAACTTTGGGTTGCCTGCAATGCTGATTTCTTCAAATATGAAAACGTGTAAAAGAATCATTCATAATAACATTTACTAAATACCTGCTGCATGCCTAGACTTTCCCCATGCTCTTCTTATGTGCTCATACATTTTTTCCAATTCATTATAAGTTTTATTTTACTCCTAGTACAAGAAAGATGTTTAAGTAATAAAAGAATGGTATATATTGGGCAATACCATACTCCTAAATACCTTTATGTAGAAGAATGTAAGTTGTATGGATGTGTGCATGTAAGATTGTGAAGTATATTAAACAATTAATCAGTTTGGAAAGGAAAATATTTCTTCTATAACTGACTGTAATAATCTTGATTCTGCACTGAAAATTCAATTATGTTAGGAAATGAGATACTAACTGTTATCAATGTTTATCTGTATTTGGAATCTAAAAGGAGGGGTGTTAAGGCAGAAGCAGAAGGAGCTAACACCTGATGAACACAAATCTCATCATTAGCTCTTTACTGGAGCAATAGCACAGCAGGTAGGGCATTTACCTTGCACACGGCCGACCAGGCCTACCCAAGTTTGATTCTTCCGCCCCTCTTGGAGAGCACGGCAAGCTACCAAGAGTATCTTGCCCCACTCACAGCAAAGCTTGGCAAAGTTACCTATGATGTATCCGATATGCCAAATGCAGTAACAAGTCTTAAAATGTTACTGGGCCCACTGGAGCAAATCGATGAACAACGGGAGGACAGTGACAGTGACAGGTCTTTACTCTTTCAGAAATTACTCTACTCTTTGTAACTTATACTGTCCTAATCACCATTGCCTTATCCTCACTGTCACTATCTCAAAGCATCCTTATTCATTATTATCCTTAAGTACCTGATATCATAAATTTGTCTAAAAAATCTGCTATGATTCATCTAGATTTTAACATCCTTACATAAGACATTTATGACATTTCATTATCTTTACATCTCTATAAGGAATGACTTCAATGTGTTCCATATCAGCAAAATATGATCATATCCTAGAATTTATGATGATCCAAATCTTTTTCAGTACTTAGACATTGATTTTAAAATGTCACTATCTTCACTTCAACGGATTCTTCTTTTTGTAATTTATTCAGTTACACAACATGATCTATTCCTATACTAGTATATTTCTTTATTATAGACTGGTTTTGGTGCCACAATCAAACTTCTTATCTCACACATGCAACATACATGTTCTAAAACAGAGGTAGAACTCTGGCCCCATTATTATTTGTTCTGTCGCCTTCTGTTAAATCACACTTAGTGATTTTTTTTGACACTTCATATACCCCAATGATTTCAAAAGAAGATATGATTGCATATCTTCAACCAAAAAACTTCTGCTATGTCCCATGTATTTCTTTACTTATACTTCTAAAAGACAATTTGAAACCTAAGAAACTAGAGCATGTGCTCTTTTTCATGATCTCCTTTTCCAGTATTCACATCCTCAAGTAATACTCCTACCATTTAATCAGTAATGTTAGCCAGACTTTGGAGTTAATTTTTTTACTTTTACTGTTTACCAGGCAAGTCCCTTAACATCTGCATTATTCAACGTAGCAAAGATTTCCCATAGTTATTATTTGTGGTATATCATGAGAACTCACAAAATAGTGCTTACCTCATGGTGTTCAATAAATATTTTCTGAATGAGCAAATATAGTAATGAGAATAAATATTAGCCATTTATTAGATAGATGAGGGGGTGGGATATATTCTGAGCAAGAAAGTAGCATATAAAATGTCAAAGATACTCCTTAAGATTAGTTTAAAAAATAATGAGAGACTAGATACAAATTGTAAACAAGAATGCAATTTCTTTCACCATATAAATTTCTTGCCTAATCAAAACTTCTTTCATTTTAGAATAACAAATATTGTGATAAAAATACAATCACATAGCTTTTTAAATTTAAATGGTCATTTTGAGCTCTTGCCCCTGGTCTACCTGTAAACTCATATTAACTTGCTAATTTAGAAGAAACAGTTAAGCAGATATTTTGTAAGTGGTTTATCATGTCTTCTGGATACATTCTATGGAAGAAGGAATTTTTTTAAATTTCAGATTTAAATATGCTTATTTAAAGTTCATTCATCTTTCAGACTTATCACAACATTATAATGCTTCTCTCAACTTTAAAAATATATTCTCAAGATAATTTAATTTATAATAAATGTTATAACCTAAAGATAAAGGGTGTATTTTTCATTCACATTTTAAAGTATGTACTGTTATGTGAAAGACAACTTAGGAAACTCTTACTCAGTTTTTAAAAGACACCCAAATTAAGTATGGCTTAAAATTTTATTTACATGTCACAGAATCTTTTACAGTGATTTAAGAAAGATCAGTCAAAGAGATAGTATAGCAGGTTAAGCTACTTCCATTGCATGCAGTCAACCCTGGTTTGATCCCGGCACCACATATTTTCACCCAAGTTTTCTTGTGATTCTTACACACAGAGTCAGGGGTAAGTCCTGACCACAGCAAGCATGACCTTACCCAGTCCCCCCGCCACAAAAGCCCTAAAAATATATGTATTTCCATAATGAACAATATTCAATTACCAACTCTTCTCTATCTGTGATTATTATTTGCAATGGGAAGAGTTGAAATAAGGTTATAGTATCGATAAGAGTGAACTTTAGTTTGGAATATGTATGCTAAATTTCTTCATGTATTTTTGTTATATAAGCTTTGGGTTAAAATGTATTTAATTTTTTTCTTCTCACTGTTCTTTCGAGGATGCTATATTCACTATTAGGAGAACTTGTTCTGGCTCCTATCCTGCAAATTTGAGCAATTTAACTAGGATTGGTTTGAAGGCAAAATAAAATCAGGTAGTGTATGAAAAAGAACATCACAGTTTAAGTGTTAAATAAATTTGGTATTCTAGCACCGGCACTTCATCTCCCTCTCACCCACAAAACTACTAATTTTCTCAGGGTCTAGATTTCTCTTCCATATAAGAAAAAATTAGTCTACTATCAAAAATTCCTGTTGTGATTTCTTTCAAATCAATATTTGAATACTTAATAATTGAAGATTATCAGCATACTTTCATCCAACATACTTTCTTACAAAATTTGTTAAATATTTTTGGTTTGTTTTGGGGACCACATCTGGAGTTACTCATGAATTACTCATGACTCTGTGCAGGGATCAGTCTTCTGGGAATCCTACCCAATGCCAGGGATAAAACCCTGTCAAGCTGCATCCAAAACAAGCACCTTCTCTATCTGAGCTCCCTTTTCCCCTATCATGTGTGGCCTCTCTCCAAGCCATGGAGCAAAATTCCTGGTATTAATCTCAGCCATTTTTGGGTGTTAGTCTTCTATGGAGCACCAAATAAAGGGTGTTGGTAGGATCCTCCCAGGATGGGAGAAGCATGCTGAAAGTTGACTATAGACCAAACATGATTGCCACTCATTACCTCATTTGCAAACAACAACACCCAATAGGAGAGAGAGAGAACAAAAGGGAATGCCCTGCCACAGGGGCAGGGTGGGATGGGGGGATGGAGGGTGGAAGGGATACTGGGATCTGTGGTGGTGGGAAATGGGCATTGGTGGAGGAATGGGTATTTGATCATTGTATAATTGAAACCCAAGCACAAAAATTTGTAAGCCTACAACTGTACCTCATGGTGTCTCACTAATAAAAATTAAAAAAAAAAAACAAGCACCTTACCCACTGTACTAACCCTCTAGCACCAAATTTATGAAAATTTTGTTAAAACTTTTAGTAGATTACATTATTATCTTCATATAAAAGACATTTAATTATCACTGCTAGGATGTTTACATAATTTCTTGTCACTCTATTATTCTGTGCTTTTAAGGACAGAAGGATCTATATCAAACAAATTGGATCTCTAAGAACAGCTTTGATACATATTTTTAGTCAATTTATGACATTTCCATTACATCTTGTGTACTTGATGGGGTTAAATGATATTGGAAAAAAAGTGATATCCATACTCAATTTGTATCAAAAATAAAAATCCTGCATTTTTATGAATGGGTCAAAAGTATTTGTTGATAAAATATATGAATAAAATATTCTGAAAGTTACCTTCTAAGCTTGTATTATGGCTTTTTAGTCTTAAATGAAGTCAAGGCAGAAATTTAAATTTTCACATAACCTCTTATGCTTTCCTTGGCCAATTATCACAATCAAATTCTTACTTTGATCAAGGAACTGTGGTTCCTTGTCTAGAATAAAACCATCTGCTTGTCTACTTTTTCTTCTCCTACTCAGCAATAAGACTACGATTCCCAGAGAACAAAAATGTTGACCAATAGGAGAGAGATCCGCTACTCATGCTCGCTAAATGCTAGTTACCATAAGACAGATCTTGTTTCTCTGGATAGTTTAGGCTCACTTGCAGATCCAGTCACTGAAGAGCCACTACTTGAAGAAGAGCTGTTGATATATACTGATTTATGTATTCAAGATGGAGGAGTGACCTCATAGCTGAAAGCTACAGCAAATACAGCAATCTGGGTCTACATTCCAGATAAATGAAAAAAAATTCTAATCAGAAAAAGATGTGGAAAGATGGAAATGAGATAGCTGATTTATGTATCTTGAAAACTTTCTATGCCTGGGTTAAAGACTGGATTCTAGAAATTGGGAAAGGAATAGTAAAAAATGACTGAGACATTAGTTTCAGAAATAAACTGGTACAAGGGTATGAGGAAGAAGGACAAAGCCTAAAAGGAGAGAGCTGTGATACTGTGGAGAGTTTAGCACTGAAATAACAGCACACACCCTGATGGTGATGACAAAGCAGGATGCACCTTCCCTACCTGCGTACGATTTACCTGTTGGCTGGAGACCCTTGTTAGCATTCTGATTGCTGAATCTTGTGGAGGATAAAGTCCAAAGAAATTCATAAAATGAACAAAAATTCATTTTATATGGGATAGAATGTGCTTTCTCTCTACTGGTTATGGTAAAATAACCTTTCACTGAAAGCTGAGACTTTACAGAAAATTTCTGTCATTTCAGACATCTAGATTTTACTTTTAGACATAGCCATAGCAATATGTCCATTTTGCACTTGGAAATGAGATCAATAGCTGATTTATTTATGTTTCTCTATGCTTAGGATCAGAAGTTCTAAATTCTCTTTATCCATGAGAGGAAGGATGTAGAAAATATTCATACCTACATGATATTGTTAAATATTCATAAGACACAGTTGAGTAGGAAGATATTCTACACTAGAAAGAGAAGATACATTAAAATAAAGGAAAACTAAAAAATTCCAAGCAAGAATTTACCAGTTTGGTCAAAAACTCTCTGAAACACCTAAGCAAGATTATTTCTCGATATTTAGGCAAAGGTATCTGCTGGTTAGATGATGTATTTTACAGACATGCTACTAGTATGTTTCCGAATTAAACCACTTTTGTCTTTTTGTCCACCCTATCACCGGAATGAAGGGGATACCCTTAGAAATGGCACGAGGAAGCAAAAATCTTCAGGCTTCAATAATTTAAAATACAATCTGATCAGGCTTTTTCTCTGGTTGTTTATTTTTTCACTCAGCCTTTAAACTCCTTAACTTTTATTTATATCTGTGATTTGTGTGAGTGCATAATGAAGATGGTAACTAAAAACAAATATTTCCTCTATATCAGGACACCTTGTTTAGTATTCTAGAGGTTCCATTTGTCTCAAAAAATAAATAGGATTTACAGGAGGAATGCAAAAAGAAAGAAGAGACTTTTCTTTTGTTTACTAGACCAGTAATATTTCAAGATAATAGTCTTCATAATCCAGCTTTTTCAGAAAATTTTCATAGTTATTATACCTTCCCTTGACATGGAAGCTCTCTTGTGGATTAGGCCACAGAAATTTAATAAACTCAAGCTGTGATAATAAGAATTTGGGATATGAAGTATTTAAAGTCCCAATTGTGAGTGAAAGGAATAAAAAACTTTTTGATGTTTGCCCAAGAAGAACTAAGAGGGAGAAGGGCCCAATCAATGTTATGTGTGCATGTTATTTCCTGAGGTGAGTCACTTAATCACTTAATCACTTAACTTCCCGTTAGTCGTCGATTTGCTCGAGCAGGCACCAGTAACGTCTCCATTTGTCCCTGTTGCATGCTAGTGTAGCCCAATGGCATCTGTTTGCTCTGGGAACATGAAGGGCCTCAAAACGATCGTTCATGATCTTCATGAAGAAGTCTGACCATCTGGTAGGTGGGCGGCCATGCGCTCTTTTGACATCCCGTGGAATCCAGTCAGTAACAGCTCTAGTCCAGCGGTCGTCTTTAAATCTCATTACGTGACCAGCCCATCTAATTTTCGACACCTTGGCAAATGAGACAGCGTCCCTGATTCTTGATTGTCGACGGATGTCAGAACTCTGGATTCTTTCTCTCATTTGAGTGAAACGTGATATTCCAAGTATAGCTCTTTCTATTCTTCTTTGGGAGACCTGAATAGCGTTCTCATCTGTTTAACGTTCATTGATTTAAAGAAGGCCTTTGATTCTGTTGAGACGGAAGCGGTCATTGAAGCCCTAGCCAATCAGGGCATTCAAGCCCAATACATCAGGATCCTCCGTGAACTGTATTGCGGATTCACTACCAGGATCTCACCATTCTACAAAGAAGTGATCATTGACGTCAGGAGAGGGGTGCGGCAGGGTGATACCATTTCACCGAAACTCTTCAGTGCCACCCTCGAGAACATCATGCGAGGACTGGAATGGGAAGGAATGGGAGTGAAGATAGATGGTCGGCAACTACACCACCTCCGCTTTGCTGATGACATTGTTTTAATAACACCAAACATCAGCCAAGCAGCACAAATGCTGGTCGACTTTGACCGTGAGTGTAGGAAGGTAGGACTACAGCTGAATCTTACAAAGACAATGTTTATGAGAAACAGCCTCGTTCCTGATGCCCCATTTGCTCTCAACGGAACGACCATCTCCAAATGCAACAGCTATGTGTACCTAGGTCGAGAGGTCAACATGACAAATGACCTGGCACCCGAGCTGCTCAGGAGGAAGAGAGCGGCTTGGAACGCCTTCAAGAACGTCGAAGAAATAGCTAAGAGGAGGAAGAACCTCCGGCTCCCGGCACATCTCTTTGATTCCACTGTTCTTCCTGCATTAACATATGCCTCAGAGACATGAGCCCTATGCAAACAAGATGAGAACGCTATTCAACCCCTGAGGTGAGTAACTAGTTCAAATACTGAGGTGTAACCAAGTTGTACTCCAATTTCTCTGTGGAAGTCCGATAACTGCTTGTTACTCAAATGAATATTGTGGATGGGTGCTGACAGCTAAAACTTTGTAGCTTCCAGGGAGGGTAGCATCCAATTGTATTAGTTTGAACCCAGTTCCTGGCATAAGAACCAGAAGCTAATGAAGGTAAATCATAGCTCAGAAGTTTGGTAATGTTTAAGAAGGTCATGAAATATGCCCTGCTAATTCTTGCTTTCAAGAGTCTACCTGATGACAGTTTTTTCTACCACTGCCATTATGAATAAAGTGTTCACAACTTTCTGGCCTACCCAGGGATGCCCAGATGTGATTGAAAGTGGGTCCAGGGGGTCACTTGGTATAATGCATTTGGTGGTGGCCAAATGCTGCCTCCCCAGCAGAAGAATGAAGAGATAGGGACAACCGACTGATTGTCAGTGGACATTACTCAGAATCAGAGAGCCTTATTATAGAGATTCTGAGGGAGTCTGAGATACAGAACTGCATGTAGGTGGGATTGATCATTTACAGAGGCAAAGCGTTTCAGTGTAGGTGATTCTTTTGAGGAATTAACTCAAAGAGATGCTCTGTCTAGAGGCTATACTGAGAAATTCCATCCCAGGGGGAATAATCCATCTATGCTTTTTCTTTCCATTGCTGCTAGTATATTAAACAATTAAGTTTAATTCTTACTAATACATGCAGTTATTTGGATAAAAACAGTAAGAAATATAAATTCCAAAACTTAGTTCTCTGGGCTCTGGAGGCTAAGGTTGAAAGCTGGCTAGGCTTTTACTATAATCCTCGGCTAAGTCCTCGGGCCAGTTTAACTTTTCCTACTCTACTGAGAGTACATTTTTAGGTCATTACAGCTTGTATCAAGACCATGATTTCTAGGCTGTCCCATACCGAAGCCAGGGTAGTTTTGCTGCTTGTCCCGGGTCCATCCAGAGATCCCACGATGAGACCCAGCTTTTGTGGGTGTAAGGAATTACAGTGACTGAAGCCTGAGTCAAGTAATTATGATGGGTCCCTAGGCTAAGATATATTTCAAAGTTAATTTATTCACAAATATTAGAAGCATAGCATTCACTGTCTTATTGTGTTTAAACAAAGAACATTGTCTTATAGTAAAATATGAAAAGGTTGCAGGGGAAAGAGAAAAGCAAATAATTCACTACAGATACAAAGTCCAAAGTTACCAGAAGTTTTGACTTTATAAGTAACCAAGACTAGCTTGGGGAATGTTGTAACTAACAGAAAGAGTGGTAAAGCACAAAGAAAAGATTAAAGATAAAACTTGGGACATTACAAGTAAGTGCTCTTTAGAGCGCTGTAAGCTTTGCTGTGGAGAGGAAAAGGAACAATTCACTGATGAATCCTAAAAACCAGGGGTCAATATCCAACATGCTATTTTGTTGAGCTTCAGGTACACAGGCTGCTGTTATGTTTTATCATGTTCTTTATTATAGAAGCGAAATGAAAAACTTGATCATACTGTATGTTGATCAAACAATAAAACAACATCCTTAAAATGACTTGATATTGTTGTAGCAATGATTGATAAGTGAACATTCTTCCTAAGAACAATATGTAAATTTTAATAAAATTCTTCTAAGAGCAATATTTACAATTCCAGAAGTAAAAATGAATTGATGTTATTATATTTCAGAATGTGACATAAAATTCTTTTTTTTTTTTTAGTTTTTGCTTTGGGTCATACTCAGTGGTCTTCTGGGATTACTCTTGGCTCTGTGTTCAGTATCAGTCTTGATGGGGATCAGGGTGCCATATAGGGATCCACAGATAAAACCTGGTTAGCTTTGTGCAAGGCAAAGACCATACTTACTGTACTATCATTCCAGTATTTTCTTTAATTTTGCAGATACATTCACTTCACTTAATCACTTAACTTCCCGTTAGTCGTCGATTTGCTCGAGCGGGCGCCAGTAACGTCTCCATTTGTCCCTGTCGCGTGCTAGTGTAGCCCAATGGCATCTGTTCGCTCCGGGAACATGGAGGGCCTCAAACCGATCGTTCATGATCTTGACAAAGAAGTCTGACCATTTGGTAGGTGGGCGGCCACGCGGTCTCTTGACATCCCGTGGAATCCAATCAGTAACAGCTCTAGTCCAACGGTCGTCTTTAAATCTCATTACGTGACCAGCCCATCTGATTTTCGACACCTTGGCAAATGAGACAGCGTCCCTGATCCTTGATCGTCGACGGATGTCAAAACTCCGGATTCGTTCTCTCATTTGAGTGAAACGTGATATTCCAAGCATAGCTCTTTCTATTCTTCTTTGGGAGACCTGAATGGCGTTCTCATCTTGTTTGCGTAGGGCCCAGGTCTCTGAGGCATATGTTAATACAGGAAGAACAGTGGAATCAAAGAGATGTGCCCGGAGCCGGAGGTTCTTCGTCCTCTTAGCTATTTCTTCGACGTGCTTGAAGGCGTTCCAAGCCGCTCTCTTCCTCCTGCGCAGCTCGGGTGCCAGGTCATTTGTCATGTTGACCTCTCGACCTAGGTAAACATAGCTGTTGCATTCGGAGATGGTCGTTCCATTGAGAGCGAATGGGGCGTCAGGAACAAGGCTGTTTCTCATAAACATTGTCTTCGTAAGATTCAGCTGTAGTCCTACCTTTCCACACTCACGGTCAAAGTCGGCCAGCATTTGTGCCGCTTGGCTGATGTTTGGTGTTATTAAAACAATGTCATCAGCAAAGCGGAGGTGGTGTAGTTGCCGACCATCTATCTTCACTCCCATTCTTTCCCATTCCAGTCGTCGCATGATGTTCTCGAGGGTGGCACTGAAGAGTTTTGGTGAAATGGTATCACCCTGCCGCACCCCTCTCTTGACATCAACGATCACTTCTTTGTAGAATGGTGAGATCCTGGTAGTGAATCCGCAATACAGCTCACGGAGGATCCTGATGTATTGGGCTTGAATGCCCTGATTGGCTAGGGCTTCAATGACCGCTTCCGTCTCAACAGAATCAAAGGCCTTCTTTAAATCAATGAACGTTAAGCAGAGCGGCATCTTGAACTCCCGAGAAACCTCAATGAGTTTGGTTATCGTGTGGATATGGTCGATGGTGCTGAATCCTTTGCGGAACCCTGCTTGCTCACATGGTCGTCCTTCATCTAGTGTTCTGCCAATCCTATTCAGGATGACTCGAGTGAACAACTTGTAGATGACAGACAATAGGCAGATCGGGCGATAGTTGCCAATGTCATGGATGTCTCCCTTCTTGAACAGTAGTACGGTCCTGCTGGTTTTCCATTGAGATGGAACCTTGCATTCAGACAGGTAGCGAGTGAAGAGCCGAGCCAGTGTATTGATGAGTACTGACGGCAGGTTCTTCAGGTGTTCAGGTCTGACCTTGTCTGGGCCGGGTGCTGTTTGCTTCTTTACTGACGAAATGGCGTGTCGGATTTCGGAAGGGAGAACGTTGGGAACGACATACCCATCCTGTGGAATTTGGTATGTTGGCAAGTGGACATGGCTATTGAAGAGATTTGAGTAGAAGTCATGGATAATCTTCTCCATTGCCGTTCTGGAGGATGTGATGGATCCATCAGGACATCGGAGAGCAGTCATCTTGGTCTTATAGTTGGCGAAGGACAGGCGGGCGTTACGAATACTTTTCCCGGCTTCTGCCGCATCTACCAGTACTTCTGCTCTTCTCTCTTTGAGGTCTTCCTTGATCGCATCTCTGCACTGCTTTGCAAGCTCGGACGTTAGCTTGCGGTTGCCTGAGGCATGCGCCAAACCACGCTGGCGAATTAGCTCAAGAGTTTTCGAAGATAGGCGACTTTTTGTGGCTATCTCTCTCTTGGCGTTCCTCGCACATTCATGGAGGTGCTGAACCAGTCGATCGTATTCCTCGTCAATGTTGTCAACAATGGCATCTTCCCATGTTGCCGCAATAGTACCAAAGAGTTCCCAGTTGGTGGTCGTTCTGGGAGTTCTCTTTTTGAACTTTGCAGCCCTTTCTCCCCGCTCTGTGAAGTAGAATTTTGCACGAAGGAGACGGTGGTCCGATCCCGTTCGAAATTTTGGGACAACAGCGACATCAGTCAGGCAAAACCGTCGATTGAATATGATGTGGTCTATTTCGTTGTGGAATCGTCCACCGGGAGACTCCCATGTCCATCGTTTAGATTCTGCCTTCTGGAACTGTGAGTTACCATGAATGGTCTTGGTCGACATGATGAACTCAGACAGTCTCTCACCCTGTTCGTTCCATTCTAGGCCATGGGTTCCGATGTGAAGTTCTTCAGCTGATCTTCTCGGTCCTATCTTGGCATTAAAATCACCCACAATGATCTTGTAGAAGGTGTGGTCTTCTTTATAGAACTTCTCTAGCTCCATGTAGAACTTCTCGATTTCTCTTTCATCATAATGAGATGTTGGTGCGTAGACAACGAAGATAGAAACTGCAGGCAGTGAGCCACATCTATTCAAATGTAAACGTCCGATTCGGGTTTTTAGGCATTCGAATGAATCAATGCTCTTGGCCAAGTTTGTGTTGACAAGGACACCGACGCCTCCAACACCTCTTTTATCGGATGTTCCAAGGAACAATTCTTCTCCAGTGTCGAAAACGGCATGGTGTGATTCGTGTCTTCTTGTCTCGGTCAGACCAATGATGTTGTACTTGATCATTCGCGCTTGTACCATCAGGTCCTCGATGGATGCATCTGATGCTAGCGTACGTGCATTGAAAGTACAGACGATCATTTTTGTCTTCCTTCGTTGTGGCAGCCTAGGTCGGCCTTGAGATTTTGTCGGCCTCTCCTTTCTCATCCTTCTCAGTGCTGCCATGTCGGTGAAGCCTTCAGGGTCAGGTGAATGAGACCAGTTGTAGTTACTGGTTTTGGCATATCGAATACACAGCGGATAGCTTGCCAGGCTCTTCCGTGCGGGCGGAATACTCTCGGTAGCTTACCAGTCTTTCCGAGAGGTATAGAGGCTTTTGGGGTGACCTCTAATCACCCTTGTAGGTGTTACCATATTTGAACCCTATCAAATATGGTACGACAATTCCAGAAGACGGGTATTTAGTGTCTTATGATGTGTCGCGCGGCAGCTTGCGGCCGCGCGGGTCCGGAAAGCGTCCTGGAGTGTGGCGACGGCTGGGTAGTGGAAGTAGTGTCGAGAGTGGAAGTCTGCCAGTGGGGTATTTATCTGGGTAGGGTGGGTCTCCTGTGCACAATTCGATCCCTGGTTAGTTGATGGAAGCAGACAGGGCAGGGTAGGGTGGGGCTCCTGATTAGAATCCCTTTGTCACCTGTGGTGGTGGGAGCACGCAGAGAAGCTCTGTCCCTGGGTCCGCCGAGCCTGGAGTCCAAGGTCTCAGAGAGTTCCGCTTACCTTGTTCTGTGGGTCTTCAGTTGTGCGTGGGTCTCGGCCGGAGCTGCCGCGCTGGTCCGGAAAGCGTCCTGGAGTGTGGCGACGGCTGGTAGTGGAAGTAGTGTCGAGAGTGGAAGTCTGCCAGTGGGGTATTTATCTGGGTAGGGTGGGTCTCCTGTGCACAATTCGATCCCTTGTTCTGTGGGTCTTCAGTTGTGCGTGGGTCTCGGCCACGATACATTATTTTATTTATTTATTTTTGCTTTTTGGGTCACACCCAGCGATGCACAGGGGTCATTCCTGGGTCTGCACTCAGGAATTACCCCTGGTAGTGCTCAGGGGACCATATGGGATGCTGGGAATTGAACCTGGGTTGGCCGTGCGCAAGGCAAATGCCCTACCCGCTGTGTTATTGCTCCAGCCTTGATACATTATTTTAAAGAGTAAAACATAACTTAAGAGTTCCTTAGGTGGTGTCAGAATATTTAAATTCTATAAAATTTTGATTACGTAATTACTCACTCTGTTATTTATGTGAATAAATATGAAAAATAAACTGTTATAGTCAGAGTTGCTTGCCAATATTATGATTGAGGCTTGACTTTGGTGTCTAAATATTATAACTGTAATTTATGTTTTTGTATCTTCTATTCAGTGTTAATAACTTAGGAAATTTGCATATGACCATATTCTCAATAGTATTGAGAAAAGAATCTCATCAACATTTCAAAAACCCCAGGGGCTTGTTTTCCATTTTTCTCTTTCAATTAACTGTAGATTAAACTTTAGGTCAAGTTGTTACTCATACAGACCTTGTTGACTTTCATGTTTTAAGGAAAACTCAATACTTTTTACACCACTGAGACTAAAATGGAAAGAATGCTTTCAATTCTACAGTCTGATATTAATATTATGAATAACTTTCAATGAAAGTATTAATATTTTAGTATCTTTCTTTCCACCAACTGCCCCTCGGACCTTGTAATTCCATCAACGGCCAAGACTCAGAGTCTATAAAACCCAACTCCTGGAAGAGAACAGCTGCAAAGTCTCCTGCCTCCGCACCTGACTGTCCTCACTGGGGCCCCTTGGAGGAGGATGAGTTGAGTTTCCCTCCCCACCCCGAGCAGAGCCCCGGCAGCTGAAGACCTCTGGCTCCAGCCACAGCCATGCTTAAGACCATATCTAGTTCCTACTCTGGAGAGCCTGGCAGGCTACCAAAAGTATCCTGCCCACACGGCAGAGTCTGGCAAACTCCCCGTGGCATATTTAATATGCCACAAACCAGTAACAATGGTGGGTCTCATTCTCCGGACCCTGAAAGAGCCTTGAATGTGGCACTTTCTAAAATCTCAGCGCTAGGATGAAGAACATGTATCATCAATCTTTCATGATAAATATTTTTAAGCTCCTAATTTTGTTGTTTGTTCAGGGGGGATACTTGGTGGCACTAAAGGCTTACTGTCAGCTCTGTGTTCAAGGATCACTCCTGGTGGGACTCAGAACCGTATAAGTTTTGGAGATCAAACCTAGGTTTGCCACATGGAAGGTAAGCACCCTATTCACTGTACAATTTCTCCAACCGCCAGAACCTTTTTTTGTACAGAAAGAATTTCTGAAATTCTCTTCCTGAGATGCTAGAGATCATCTCATTCTGTTTCCTGATTTTTAGGGAAATTGGTAATACTGATGTGTCTGAATATTCTTTTTTTCTAAATCAGTACTGAATGCTGTATATTACTAATAATGTGTCCAGTTCTAGTTTGTCCAACTTCTTAATATTTCAATATTCATAATCTTGTGAATTTTTTGTATGTATATTATATATTGTATTTTCTTTTTCATCAGATTTACTGAAATTTTCTTGATGTTCACCTAATTTTAAAAAGAACCCTACTTCTTGTGACTTTTAAAATTGAATGGCATTAAAAATGCATATATTATGGAATTAAAGAGAGAGTACACTGGCTAAGGCATGTGCCTTGTATTAAAATTCGATCTGTGTTTAACCTCTGACACCTACCCATGTGCTGACAGGAGTGATCCCTGAGCACAGGGCCAGTTGTAAGCCCGTTGAAGGCATAATCATTATGGCCAAACCACAAACAAAAGATGCATGTAATAATCAATTAACTAATTCAATTTTGCTTCTTTCCAAATATAGACTAGAGGAAATATTAAGAATACAAATGATTGCTTATGTGCTTAAATTTATCTGCTCAGCTTTGAAGTTCAGCTAAAAGTTTCCACCGAAGATGGAGAAGGTGATTAAAAGGGGAAACCAACTCAGAAGGATTGAGTTAAAGAGGGATTATATTCATGCCTGATGTTCTTGAAGGAAGATGGGTACATTGTGACATAAAGAATAACTAGGGTCTGGAGCGATAGCACAGTGGGTAGGGTGTTTACCTTGCATGTGGCCAACTTGGGTTCGATTCCCAGAATCCCATATGGTCCCCAGAAGTGATTCCTGAGTGCAGAGCCAGGAGTAACCCCAGTGCATTGCCAGTGTGACCCAAAATGCAAAAAAAAAAAATTAGAGAAATAACTTGATGACCCTGATTCCAGAATGTAGTAAGGTGAAAAACAGAGAGGGCAGGAAATAGAGGTGCGTATCAAGAAGAAACGGGGAGCAGGAGTCTAGAACCTTTGATATACGTGTGATGTAGAGGAGCAGTAAAGTTATGCATTTGCACCACAGAGACAACACTGAAATGGGGAGAGGGAGAGCCAGACTACAGCAACCACACTTTAAAATGATCCTTTCTGGGGCGGGAGTGATGGAACAGAAGTTAGGGCACTTGTCCTGCAAAGCAGCTGACCAAGGCTCGATGCGATGCCTGGAATCCCACATGGTCTCTCAATCACCACCAGGAGAGATTCCTAAGTGTAGAGCCAGGAGTAATCCCTGAGCACCATCAGGTGTGTCCCCCAAAACAAAACAAAATAAAATGTTCCTGTCCAGGAGGCAGACTGGGAGTTAAGGGTAGGAGTTGGATGGGACCTCAGATCTCTGCTGGAGAGAGGTTAACAGTAGTGTAGAACAGTGTGGCTAAAACTCAACAGTGAATAACTGTTCAAATTATGGTGCATAATAAGAAATTAAAATAAAATCTCCCCTCAGAATTACTCGACATGTTCCAACACAGGGAAGCAGATCTTTGCACCTTTTTGATTCCCTAGCTTTTCATTTATCTTTCCACTTATCTACTTTATAATTAGAATCAGGGAGTATCTGTATAGCAGCTTGAATTTATAGTATAAAACAAATATGTTAAATACCAGGTTTCTCTTATCTGTTATCATAGAATTTGTTGTTATTTGAAATTTGACTCCATAATGTCTCTTTCCCCAAAGTAGCTGTCACTGAAAGCTTTCTTAACCAGTCACAGAAGGAATTTGACAAATCTGTGTCTCTTTATGTCTTTAACATTTGATTTCTTTCAGTTTTTATCAGTTACTTATGACATAATAAATATTAAAAATGGCAGGCAATATATTTTAAGTGCTGCTGTTGAAGCATTGTTTTGCTATAAATAAACAAGCCTGTTTCTCTAGAGCTTAACTGGGAATAAAAATTTGATACACTCTCTTCCCCCATCAAGCAGCTGTGGCAAGAAGCCATAAGGGAGTTGTTAAATTTGTTGGAGTTTTCCATTATGCCAGATATTAAGTTAACTGTCATGTGTGTTCTGGTGTATAGGGATAGCTGGAATCTTATAAGAATGCTGACATTTTCATTGCTCTGAATATAAGGAGACATGATTATTAGCTCTTCCTCTAGATTTTTTATGTGCTATGTTGACCAGCAGCAATAAATGGCCTTGTGAAGACAAATATCATCCAAGAAACAATGCTGTATATCTGTGTATGTGTTTGTGTGTGTTTTAAAGAAATGGATCTGTGTAAAATCATAACATACCTTGGATTGCTTTGTGCCAGTAACTTAGTGTTAGGTGGGATATTAGTTAGAAAACAACATGGTTCAAAGTAGATGCTCTATGAGAATAAACACTTTCAGAATAGGAAAAGAGAGTGCTAATCCCAGTGCATGTGTTTGTCCATTGATGTGTCCATACAGTGCAGTGCTCACAAGTTTATGTGTCAAAGTCTCTAGCTTGTATTCCCATTGAACAGGACTACTTTCTTCTTCTAGTCTCATTACAGAGTCCAACTCTATCTAATCTGCCATTATGTTTAGACCAACTGCAATTCCATAACTTATGGATGGCATTATTGGTAATTCTTTCCTATTTCTCACATCAGATAATTTTTTTTTGCTTTTATTTTCCCTCAGCTTTTCTCCGGAGTTCAAATCCTGCTCTTGAAATTTAATTCAACATGATAATGCTATTTTGTATTTTGGATTTATGTATTTTGGATCTCTTAATAGCTTCTTTTCTAGATTTGTTTGTACATAATATCTTAACTCTGCCTCCTGCTTATCTGATATACTTTATGAGAGGAAAACTCTTAAGACAAATAGATTATATAGTTTTTGCTTCAGAAGTTACTTCAAGAGGTCAGCGAATTAGTAGAGCAGGCAGGATGCACACTGGGTTTGATCCCCAGCACCTTGTATGCATCTTGTATGGTCCCCTGATCATACAAAAGGTAATCCCTGAGCACAGAGCCATGGATAACTTATCCTGAAAAACCCTGGGTGTTTCCCTAAAACAAAAAAATGTTGCTTCTGTAAAAAATAAATTTATATAAAATTCAATAATTCATAGAAATGTAAGACATCTTCAAGTTATATGGGATATTATGAGAAGCTGGAGAAATAGTACAATAGGTCGTGCATTTGCTTTGCCTGCAGCCTACCCAGTTTTTATCCCTGACACCACATCAGTTCCCCTGAGCACCACCAGGAGTAAAGGTAAAAGGTAAAGGCCCTCCCGTTGATCGTCGTTTTGCTTGAGCGGGCCCAGTAACGTCTCCATTGGAGACTTTGTTGTTACTGTGTCTGGCATATCGAATACTCTCGGTAGCTTGCCGGGCTCTCCGAGAGGGGCGGAGGAATCGAACTCGGGTCGGCCATGTTGGCCGCTTGTAAGGCGAACGCCCTACCCGCTGTGCTATCGCTCCAGCCCGACCACCAGGAGTAGTTTTTAGATATGGACTCAGGAGTAAGTCCTGAGTACAATGAGTACAGCCATGTGTGGAATAAAGCCTCCCAATCCCTAAACAACTATAAATATAACTTTGTTTGCAGAATCATTCACTCAATTTTTAAAATTCTTTAACTTTTTAGTACTTAACATACTAAGTACTGTGTATATGTCAAGTAGTGCATAAATATATGTATAATTTTTCTAAAGCAGTAAACTATAAATGTATAAAGAATTCTTCCTTTGTAGAGTTTATATTTTACTTAAATATTGATAAAATATGTAAAAGTGAATTATGTACTATTATAGAAGTATGTAAAGTCTATAAGTGAAATGTAGTATAAAATTTATAGTGAGGGTTTAAGTAGATACTTGTACAAAGTATTAGATATCATAGGCCGAGCAAAGGTCTAGTGTCTTCACATGTTTTAGCTCCATCATGTGGATATGTAGATGGAGAGGAGGGAAGGAGAGGAATAATGTAGATGGAAAACAATTGTAGAGGATCAAGTGGAGTTAAAAGGAATTGTGTTGTTACATGTACATAATGAAGAAAATTGAAAGCAACTCTAATTATGTAAGCTTTTAGTCTAAGTAAAATGGGGAGTGGGAGCTACTATAAATTTCTGAGTATAAACTTGATTTGATTTTATACAATCTCTCTCTATTATATACATGTGTATGTAGATATGTGTATATATAGCAAGTCTAATGATTTACCTGCTGTACTATCTGGTCCTGACTTTTGTATTAAAGGAGTGATAGTATCTAGTTTTAAAAGTGGTTCTTGATATGGGAAATAGAAACAAAGAAGCTTTTAAAAGTTTCCATTGTTCTGGATATGATATATAGAGAGCTTTTATAGGGATTATAGCATTGGAATGCATAAAAAGTGGTGAGATTGAGTTTCTAAATATGATTTTGACAACATAGCTAAAATAATTTTGCATCCAGTTGGATGAGAAATGTGAGAGAAAGAAAAACAAAAGTGACTCACATCTAGAATTCTGATGGATTATCATGTTCCTACCCGACTTAAGTATCTGATCCCTCTAAAAAAAGAAAAAAGGGATAGAAAAGATTATCAAAGATATAAAATATCTTTGAAGTAGTACAAGATGTTTTTAACAAAACTTTAAATCTAGTGTAAAGGGAATAAAATATTTAAAGATAAATAGATTTTACCTATCTGAGCATCTCCAATGATGTTGTGATGGTGATTATGAATACAATAAAATTTACACTATTCTACAAGGTTTTTTGAATACAAGACAAGGATTTCCTTGTCTTAGAATGTCACATTCAGTGTTTGAAATATGTGATGCTGTTAATAACTTTGGAGAACAGAAGATGAAAGATAACAGACTTCATGGAGCAAATGTTGATTTTGTTATTTTTTTAAATTTGTAAACCTGAAAATCTTACACTGAAATATTAATGGGGAGAGGGGAGACAGAAATTTATTAATAATAGCAACTATACCCAATACATATTTGCTGAGAACATGTCTCTTTCAAAGATGAGGATATGAAAGAGACTTTGAAAAACTTTCTACAAAACCCACCACCACTAATAACAACGAAGCCCTCTACACTTTATGCCACTCCTAAACACATGATAAAATATTATCTCAGAGTATTATGTGTGGTAGTTTACTATGTGTCTGGAAAGAGGCTGTCATTCTGACACGGCATTCTATGGGCCCTCACTGTTAACCCTAGAAGTAGATTGGGGTTAGTAAAGCAGCAGCAATTTCATTAACCGTAACTTTCAAAAGCTGGTATGGAAAGACCATCACATATTCTTTTCACCAACTGTATGATGCCCACAACATTCTCTGGATGGCATGATAACTGATTTTTTAAAAGCAGCTGTTGTTACAGGGAAAGAAATACATTATGGAGACATCTCCAGGCAAAATATAAATATATCTATGTTCAACATATTGAAACTTTTAAACTGATAGATCGTTCTTATACCAGTAGCTATGGTATTACAAATTTTAGCTTGATTTGAGGAAAAAAAAAACTCTATAACTTCTTTACCATTTTAGTCTTTAAATGATTAGATAGAAGTTCAACACAGAACATGTACTTCTTATACAGATACAACTAACTATATTTTTAGGCCACTGTAAACAGCAGCATTTGTAAGATGTTGAGAGTTTTCATTAATTTCAAGGAAAATGGTTAAAAATTCCCCTGTAGCTCTTGAAAATTACATAAGCCTACAGATATTATGAAATTGATAAAACAGAAAACTAATTGAAAGAGAAATTCATAATTAGCTGCTCTGAATATTATGATGAAGACCATAAAATTCGTAATAATGGATTGATGTGAAAATAAACCAAGTTGTTATCAAGTATTTCAATACTTACTATTTTGGCACAAGAGTATAAAGATGTAGCTCTGTGGCAGAGCACCCAGCTTGCATATCTGAGGCCCTGGATTTGATACCCAAATGCTGACCAAGAAAAAAAAACTGGCATGAGCTACTGCTTTAAATGTTAATTTTAATGATAGTATTTTTTCAGTGAATTTTCCCTATCATTTAAGTGAAATTTTGATAACATAATTTTTTCATGTCACAAAGAAATATGTAGCTATTCTTTCCTTTAATAATTTTCTTTCACCTTTTAAAGGATTTTAAGTGTCTGTAAGAGTCAGTTCTACTTGTATAAGTTTCCTATTTGCTTCCCACACTGAAACACCTGCATGTCCTTACTTTGATCTGGTGTTCCTGAATTTCAATTTCCTGAAGACCTCAAATATAAGCCTTGTTTTCTCTTACAGATAAATTCTGACTCAGGTTTAAGCTGTTCTTTAAAAGGTACTCTCAGATCTCCACTGTCTACCAGAGATACTGGGGGAATTAAAACATCTTCAATCACCTCTTCCTCAGCACAAACTAAATATTTAGAACTAATAATGCAGAATAATGCAGTTTGTCTCTTTGGGATCAAACTCGAACAACAGAAGCTTCTGGGGAATAGTTTCTTCTCCCCCATGAATCATGCTTTAAGCCATTTACCCACCCAAACAAGTAATAAATGTAAACCACAAAAAAAAAATCAGTTATTACCGAAATTACTATATGGCTTCTTCCCTTTTTCCAGTGATTATCTGGAATCTTTTCTTTTTTTTTTCGTTTGTTGTTGTTGTTGTTATTTTGGGGTCACACCAGGCTATACTCAGGGCTTATTCCTGGCTATATCACTCCTAGTGGTGTTCGGTGACTGTATGGGCCGCTGGGGATGGGGGATAAAAACCAAATGAGTCACATGCAAGGAACACACCCTACCCACTGTCTTATGGCTTCATTGCCTCCCTCCCTCCACATACACAGATACATGTGCACACATGCACACACACAGACACATAGACACAAACACACACACATACACTGGGCATTTTTTCATCTCTTTAATATTAAATTCACATGAACATTTAGATTTGCATATTTTTCCTTAAATTTGATTTTTGATTTTTCTGCATGAATCTAAATTGACTAGTAACAATATTTTAATGATTTGGAATTTCTAAGTTAAATAAACACTGACAGTAACCAATGTGGTTACTCAATTTAAAGAGTTCCTTCATTATAGTAAATAGTTAAAGTTTGAAATCATAAATTTAGATTAAATATATATGTCTTTAGCAGGCATAAGTTAAAAAAAATAACACTTAATCACTTAATCACTTAATCCCCGTTATTCATTGATTTACTCAAGCGGGTGCCAGTAATGTCTCCATTCATCCCGGTTGCGTGCTAGCGTAGCCCAATGGTATCTGTTCGTTCTAGGAACATGCAGAGCCTCAAACCAATCATTCAGGGTCTTGACAAAGAAGACTGACCATCTTGTAGGTGGGTGTCCATGTGATCTTTTGATGTCCCGTGGAATCCAATCAGTAATGGCTCTAGTCCAGCGGTTGTCTGTAAACCTCATTACGTGTCCAGCCCATCTGATTTTAGATGCCTTGGCAAATGAGACAGCATCCCTGATTCTTGAGTGTTGACGAAGATCAGAACTCCGGATTCTATCTCTCATTTGAGTGAATCGTGATATTCCAAGCATAGCTCTTTCGATTCCTCTTTGAGAGACCCGAATAGTGTTCTCATCCTGTTTTCATAGGGCCCAGGTTTCTGAGGCATATATTAATGCAGGAAGAACAGTGGAATCAAAGAGATGTGCTTGTAGCTGGAGGTTCTTTGTCCTTTTAGTTATTTCTTCAACGCTCTTGAAGGCATTCCAAGCCGCTCTCTTCCTCCTGCGCAACTCAGGTGCCAGGTCATTCATCATGTTGATTTCTCGACCTAGGTATATATAACTGTTGCATTCGGAGATGGTGGTTCCATTGAGAGCGAATGGAGCGTCAGGAACAAGGCTGTTTCTCATAAATATTGTCTTCGTAAGATTCAGCTGTAGTCTGACCTTTCCACATTCACGGTCAAAGTCGGTCAGTATTTGTGCTGCTTGGCTGATGTATGGTGTTATTAGAACGATGTCATCAGCAAAGCGGAGGTGGTATAGTTGTCGACCATCTATCTTCACTCCCATTCTTTCCCATTCCAGTCATCGCATGATGTTCTTGAGGGTGGCACTGAAGAGTTTTGGTGAAATGGTATCACCCTGCCGAACCCCTCTCTTGATATGGATGATTACTTCTTTGTAGAATGGTGAGATCCTGGTAGTGAATCTGCAATAGAGCTCATGAAGGATCCTGATGTATTGAGTTTGTACGCCCTGATTGGCTAAGGCTTCCATGACCGCTTCCATCTCAACAGAATCAAAGGTCTTCTTTAAACCAATGAATGTTAGACAGAGCGGCATCTTGAACTCCCGAGAAACCTCAATGAGCTTAGTAATCGTGTGGATATGGTCGATGGTACTGAATCCTTTTCGGAATCTGGCTTGTTCACATGGTTGTCCTTCATCTAGTGTTCTGCTAATCCTATTCAGGATGACTCGAGTGAACAGTTTGTAGATGACAGACAATAGGCAGATCGGGTGATAGTTGCCAATGTTGTGGATGTCTCCCTTCTTGTATAGTAGTACAGTCCTGCTGGTTTTCCACTGGGATGGAACCTTACATTCAGACAGGTAGCGTGTGAAGAGCCAAGCCAGTGTATTGATGAGTACTGATGGTAAGTTCTTCAGGTGTTCAGGTCTGATCTTGTGTGGGCCAGGTGCTCTTTGTTTCTTTACCGACAAGATGGCATGTTGGATTTCAGAAGGAAGAACATTGGAAACGACATATCCATCATGTGGAATGTGGTATGTGGGCAAGTGGATGTGGCTATTAAAGAGATCTGAGTAGAAGTCATGAATAATCTTCTCCATTGCCCTTCTGGAAGATGTGATAGATCCATCATGATGTCGGAGGGCAGTCATCTTAGTCTTCTAGTTGGTGAAGAACAGGCGGGCATTATGAATGCTTTTCCCAGCTTCTGCCGCATCTACCAGTACTGCTGCTCTCCTGTTTTTGAGGTCATCCTTGATGGCTTTTCTGCATTGTTTTGCCAGCTCGGATGTTCGCTTGCGGTTGCCTGAGGCATGTGCCAAGCCACATTGGCGAATAAGTTCAAGAGTGTTCGAAGAAAAGCGGGTTTTTTTGTGGTTATCTCTCTCTTGGCATTCCTTGCACAATCATGGAGGTGCTGAACCAGTCGATCGTATTCCTCATCAATGTTGTCAATGACAGCATCTTCCCATGTTGCTGCAACAGAGCCAAAGAGCTCCCAGTTGGTGGTCATTCTAGGAGTCCTCTTCTTAAACCTTGCATTCTTTTCTCCTCGTTCTGTAAGGTAGAATTTTGCACGAAGGAGACGGTGGTCTGATCCCGTTTGGAATTTTGGGACAACGGCAACATCGGTTAGGCAAAATCGCCGATTGAATATGATGTGGTCTATTTCATTGTGGAACCGTCCATCGGGAGACTCCCATGTGCAACGTTTAGATTCAGCCTTTTGGAACTGTGAGTTACCATGGCAGGTCTTGGTTGACATGATGAACTCAGATAATCTGTCACCCTGTTTGTTCCATTCTAGGCCATGGGTCCTGATGTGGAGTTCATCGGATGATCTTCTTGGTCCTATCCTGGCATTAAAATCACCGACAATGATCTTGTAGAAGGTGTGATCTTCTTTATAGAACGTCTCCAGCTCCATGTAGAGCTTCTCAGTTTCTCTTTCACCATAACTGGATGTTGGTGCATAGACAACAAAGATAGAAACTGCCGGTAGTGAGCCACATCTATTCAAGTGTAATCGTCCGATTCGGGTTGTTAGGCATTCGAATGAGTTAATGCTCATAGCTAAGTTTGTGTTGACAAGGATACCGACACCACCAACGCCTCTTTTATCACATGTTCCAAGGAACAGTTCTTCTCCAGTGTCGAAAACGGCGTGATGTGATTGATGTCTTTTTGTTTCGGTCAGACCAATGATGTCGTACTTGATCATTCGCGCTTGTACCATCAGGTCTTCAATGGATGCAGCAGATGCCAGCGTACGAGTATTAAAAGTACAGACAATCATTTTTGTCTTTCTTTGTTTTGGCAGCCTATTTCTGCCTTTGGATTTTATCAGTCTCTCCTTCCACATCCTTCTCGACTCTGCTGTATTCAGGGTCAGGGGAATGAGATCCATTTATTACTGGATTTGGCATACCAATTTGGTCTATTTGGCATAGACTATGGATAGCTTGCCAGGCTCTGTCGTGCAGGTGGGATATTTAAAGGTACCCTGAAAACTTAGAGAAAAGTAAATAAATAGTCGCACTCCCGGGAGCTTGTTGTGATAATCTCTGGATCCTGGCCGTTGTTGCGGTTGCACGGTAGTTGGTGGGTGTAACTGTCTAGCTACTGACAGGTCCAGTCCCAAACCGTGCAGGCTTGGAGATCTCAGCCCCGGGTCCCCCACACCTGGGTTCCTCTGCCAGTTCTGTTATGCGTGAGGCTCATCCAAGTGTGTGGAGAGTGGTCCCAGTATGGCCTTGGTTGGGGCCTGGAGGTCTTCAGCTGTTGGGTCCTGGTGAGGACAGTCAGGCACATGGTAGGAGACTCTGCCTTGTGCTCTCCCCGGTGCTTATTGTGATAATCTCTGGATCCTGGCCGTTGTTGGGGTTGCACGGTAGTTGGTGTGTGTAACTGTCTAGCTACTGACAGGTCCAGTCCCAAATTATATACTAAAATAATCATTCTGGAAAATGTCTTTTAAGATGTCTCTGCACTTTTTATTTTACAATTCAATAAATAATTCTTTAATAAATTATTATTAATTTATGAAAACTTCCCAAGTAAAACTTAATACAGGCAGTTTTCATGTAATTTCATAAAAGAAGATTAAGTAACAAAGGGGAAAAGTTTTTAAGTTCATTTACCCTCTCTTCATGTATTATCCGCAATTTAGTAAGTGGTAAGAATATTTTTAGACTCCTGTTATGTATGTGTCAAAATAGATCAGTGATTTTTATTATGCAAGTTTAGTTCTGTGCACATATTGAACTATTCATTCATCTTTTTTAAAAAATCTGCATAGAATAAACTATAATGGTGATTCTTTTATGCCCAATGTACCAAATAGAACTACTTGAAATATCAGTAGATGACATTATTAAGAAAACAAACATATTTAAATTTATGTTTAAAAAGTGAAAATTGGGAGAATTCTCTGGGCCCCACACAGAGCCGATATCACTGGGAGGTCCCATATTGGGTAGGTGCTGCCGTCCCACCTTCTCCAGATGGAATCCCAGTGACTATGAGCTTCTACAAGCATGGCTCTGGTATGTGGGTACCAGGACTATTTTCCAAACCGCAATGGGTCTGCCTTGGTTCCCAGGCAACCTCTGATCTTGGAAGTCATGCCCACAACCCACACTCAGAGCCATCTTACAGCAGACAGCAGTGAAGAAAACGAGCAGGAGGGCTCCATAACTCCCAGAGATTTCTCCAGGCCCCATATAGAACCGATATCACCGGGAGGTCCCAGATGGGGTTGGTGCTGTCTCCTCGCCTTATCCCGATGGAATCCCGGTGACCATGAGCTTCTACAAGAATGGTTCTAGTATGCAGGTACCAGGACTATTTTCCAAACCACTTGGCCGCGACATTTCCTGATATGCAAAGTGATCAATGGAAAGTAAATGATCTAGCATTTGTCCCTGAAAAACAGGCTTGAATGACGGTGGGGAAAAGGTAAAGGCCCTCCTGTTGATCATCGATTTGCTCGAGCGGGCCCAGTAACGTCTCCATTGACGGTGGGGAAAATCTGAGCAAAATATAATGCCCAACCGAAACGCATCTGGACTGTTCATTTAACTATGGTGCTATGCTGCCCTGGGAGGGGAAGGGTGTCTGTCCCTGCTTGTGGCAGCGGCATGGTGGCCTGCATCTTTTAGAGCCTAATGGACAGCCAGGTATGAGACTGCAGTGACGAGCCACATGGGACTTCATGGGATGGGGGATAGAATTGGCCCTGCTCCCTGCCATGACAATGCTCCGGATTGCCACCCTCAAAGGCATCCTCTGGCTTCTGACCAACCATGAACCCAGAGGCACACGTACAAATCTCAAAACCCAGGGGGCTTCTGGCAGTAATCACTCTAGGTTTATTACTAAAATATCAGAAACCAAAATTCGTGTGGCCACTATTGTGGTCAGACAACATCATATGCTCTTCATAATCAGCAATAGAAAAGAATTTATCTAATGATGTCTTTGTGACAGGTCTGAATGTTGGGGAAAATTCCAAATAACAACATTGGGTCTGTTGTTGTAATATTGAGTGAGAGAGAGAGAGAGGGGGGGGGAGGGAGAGGGAGAGTAAAGTGGAAATCTGCCACAGAGGCTGGGGGTCGGTGAGGGGTGGGTATACTGGGGTTCTTGGTGGTGGAAAATGTGCACTGGTGAAGGGACGGGTGTTTGATCATTGTATGACCAACCGAGACCTGAACTGAAAGGCTTTGTGACTGTTCTTACGGTAATTCAACAACTTAATGCCTTAATCACTTAATCCCCGTTATTCATCGATTTATTCGAGCGGGTGCCAGTAACGTCTCCATTCATCCCGGTTGCGTGCTAGCGTAGCCCAATGGTATCTGTTCGTTTTAGGAACATGTAGAGCCTCAAACCGATCATTTAGGGTCTTGACGAAGAAGTCTGACCATCTTATAGGTGGGCGTCCACGTGATCATTTGATGTCTCGTGGAATCCAATCAGTAATGGCTCTAGTCCAGCGGTTGTCTGTTAACCTCATTACGTGTCCAGCCCATCTGATTTTTGATGTCTTGGCAAATGAGACAGCGTCCCTGATTCTTGAGCGTTGATGAAGATCAGAACTCCGGATTCTATCTCTCATTTGAGTGAATCGTGATATTCCAAGCATAGTTCTTTCGATTCCTCTTTGAGAGACCCGAATAGTGTTCTCATCATGTTTTCGTAGGGTCCAGGTCTCTGAGGCATATGTTAATGCAGGAAGAATAGTGGAATCAAAGAGATGTGCTCGTAGCTGGAGGTTCTTTGTCCTTTTAGTTATTTCTTCAATGCTCTTGAAGGCATTCCAAGCCGCTCTCTTCCTCCTGCGCAACTCAGGTGCCAGGTCATTCATCATGTTGATTTCTCGACCTAGGTATATATAACTGTTGCATTCGGAGATGGTGGTTCCGTTGAGAGCGAATGGAGCATCAGGAACAAGGCTGTTTCTCATAAACATTGTCTTCGCAAGATTCAGCTGTAGTCCGACCTTTCCACATTCACGGTCAAAGTCGTTCAGCATTTGTGCCGCTTGGTTGATGTTTGGTGTTATTAGAACGATGTCTTCAGCAAAGCGGAGGTGGTGTAGTTGCCGACCATCTATCTTCACTCCCATGTTTTCCCATCCCAGCCATCGCATGATGTTCTCAAGGGTGGCACTGAAGAGTTTTGGTGAAATGGTATCACCCTGCCGAACCCCTCTCTTGATATGGATGATTACTTCTTTGTAGAATGGTGAGATCTTGGTAGTGAATCCGCAATAGAGCTCACGAAGGATCCTGATGTATTGAGTTTGTATGCCCTGATTGGCTAGGGCTTCTATGACCGCTTCCGTCTCAACAGAATCAAAGGCCTTCTTTAAATCAATGAACGTTAGACAGAGTGGCATCTTGAATTCCCGAGATACCTCAATGAGCTTGGTTACTGTGTGGATATGGTCGATGGTACTGAATCCTTTTCGGAATCCAGCTTGTTCACATGGTTGTCCTTCATCTAGTGTTCTGCTAATCTTATTCAGGATGACTCGAGTGAATAGTTTGTAGATGACAGACAATAGGCAGATTGGGCGATAGTTGCCAATGTCGTGGATGTCTCCTTTCTTGTATAGTAGTACAGTCTTGCTGGTTTTCCATTGGGATGGAACCTTGCATTCAGACAGGTAGCGTGTGAAGAGTCGAGCCAATGTATTGATGAGTACTGATGGTAAGTTCTTCAGGTGTTCAGGTCTGATCTTGTCTGGGCCAGGTGCTCTTTGTTTCTTTACCGACAAGATGGCATGTTGGATTTCGGAAGGGAGAACATTGGGAACGACATATCCATCATGTGGTATGTGGTATGTGGGCAAGTGAATGTGGCTATTAAAGAGATCTGAGTAGAAGTCATGAATAATCTTCTCCATTGCCCTTCTGGAAGATGTGATAGATCCATCATGATGTCGGAGGGCAGTCATCTTGGTTTTGTAGTTGGTGAAGGACAGGCGGGCATTACGAATGTTTTTTCCAGCTTCTGCTGCATCTACCAGTACTGCTGCTCTCCTGTTTTTGAGGTCATCCTTGATGGCTTCTCTGCACTGTTTTGCCAGTTCGGACGTTTGCTTGTGGTTGCCTGAGGCACGTGCCAAGCCACGTTGGCGAATAAGTTCAAGAGTGTTCAAAGAAAGACGGTTTTTTGTGGTTATCTCTCTCTTGGCATTCCTTGCACAATCATGGAGGTGCTGAATCTTTCGATCGTATTCCTCATCAATGTTGTCAATGACGGCATCTTCCCATGTTGGTGATTCAACAACAACAACAAAAAAAGTGAAAATCAACCAAATTGATGGAATTATATTCAGCAATAAAAACCTTCTCCAAGCAGTTTTTCATTGAAAAACTGAATTCTACTGTTGCAGAATTGGACAAAATTGCTGAGGGTTAAGAAAGAAGACAGTAAAATAGTGTCAGAGTACAAATGAAATCATTTGTATATTTCTGGGATTTTCAGAGGCTGAGCAAATAAACAAGCATCAGACATACTGATTTAAAAAAAAGTAAAAATAGATTTTTAAGAAAAATTTAATTAAGAACATTTCTACTTTTTTATACACCTTGGAGAGACCCAACAGAGTTGAGGAACTTGTCCCATGTCTTAGACACTATCTTTTAATAACTTAGCTAACGCAGAGGAAATTGGAGGGACAAGGTGGAGTTTCAATTAGGGAGATTAGGAAGTAAGACTGAGAGAACCTAGCACTGTGCAGATTTAAGTTCTGATAATGAAATCAGGTCTTCCAGGCAGAGAGCGGTGAGTGAGATGTCTGCACAGAAATATCTCTAGCAAAGCAACTTCTACTCTTTCTTTATGGTTCCTCATGTAAAATTAAACTTTGTCAGACATATTTTGAGAAATCTGTGTTTATTCCCCCACAGTAGGAAAAGTTTGCATTCTGGAAGGCTGATGAGTGAATCTTCGGAGCAGTACAGAAGGAATGAATATAATATGTATATAGCAAAGAGAAGCTGTTTGTACAGTCTCAGATTAAATGACTAACAAAGAGGAGCTGGGGGCCAATGCAAAGGGCTAAACTCATGCTTTTCTCCTAGGAGGTTTAGTTCTATAGATCCTCCATACCACAGGCTTCCCTGAGCACCACATGGAGCAGCCCTGGCATAAACTTGGTGTTGCTCCCATATACTACTGGATGCAGCCCCTCAATCAGAAATAAATAAAAGACTTAGAGAGAAGTTTGTATGCTGCCCGAGCCCATGTGCTGATTGTGCCCACATAGCTGAGCACATGCATTGCCCACATCTTCCCTCTTGAGATGTGTACTTCATGCTTTCATGTCTAATGCTGGGAAGTTGCTCTCTCCACCCTTGGAGAAGCCTGGGTTCTCTCTTGCGCACATTACTCTCTACTCTATTTCTTCACTTTCTCCACTTCTCCACTTTCTCCACTTTCTTCACTTTCTCTTCCTCCTTCTCCACTCTCTTTCTCCACTTTCTCTTCCTCTTTCCCTTCAAAACCTCCAAATGAAATCTATTTTACTTCAAAAAAAAGACTAAGAGAGAAAACAACAGATCAAATTTCTAAGATTATATTTGAGGATATAAAAATTAATTATACCCTTCAACTTATGCCTAAATAAGAAATTATTCTAGTACATTTAAAACATATCCAGTTTGTAAACTGAAAAAAATCAATTTTCACTTGCATTGTGTAAATAAATCTATGATGTAGCAGCAATAACACCTACAATAAGATGGTCCCAGAGACAATACTGAAAATAGATCTCACAGAGGTCCTAAATTTAGATTAAATATACTTCCTTAAAAAGAAAAGAAAGACAATTTATTCTTGCACTTTGCTGTTTAGAGACAGTGATAAATACCAGTTTATTCATGGATTATCATAAACTTTTAGGGACACTTAAGATCTCATTGTCAAAGCAAAAGTAGCATTTCTTCAAAGCTCTCTTTATTCAAAGAACACAGTACTAAATCCTCTGGCAAAGATTTAAAAATGAGTAAGAATTGGGCTATTCTCTCAGAGAGCTCAGAATGGAATGTGGAATATATATATATATATATATATATATATATATATATATAAAGAAAGAAATCACAGTAGAGGGTAGTGAGAGCTAGATATAGTAGTGCAACACTCTGAACACAGAAACTGAAAGTGCTGATTTCCTTTGGAGTAACAAAAGCCTTCCTTCACAGAGTCTGTGACTCTGTAAGCTTTTTTGAAGGAGAGGAGGAAGTTAATAGAGAAAATGGAGCAGCAATTAGAATGAGGAATCTGAGAGAACCACACATTCCTCTGAAAGAAGTAGTAAAGATTTAGTGTGTGCAGTTTATAGGCTAAGGGCTGAAGATTTAAGAGTCATGTCAGAGTTGGTCTTTGCAGTGGTCTTGTGATTTAAATAGTTCCAAAGTGGATGGAAAGCAAGAAGAAGGCTGAAAAGTATGCCCAGAGGTTGACTTTCTTTTATCTTCTTTTTCTTTATTATGCTTTTTTAAGTTCATATTAAAATTACAGTGAAAGAACAGCAAGTGAAGTGGAAATGTACTTACAGAGAATAGTTTTAGAGAAGTCCGCCATTACTATGCAAGAGGGATGAGGACAGGATTGCAAAAATAACAATGTTGAAGAAAGCAGTGTGGGTTGAGGTCCAAGGAGGCAGGAACTCAACAGACAACTAAACAAAATTAGAAATTAAGGTAGTCACTAACGCATTTGGAAAAAATACTGACTTGATGATTTTATATATGGATGTCAAGCATGAGGAATTTAGGCATTAATATAAATAGATACATAAAAAACAGTATCCTGTAGATTAAATCTGATTTGTGATTGATAAGATTTTCTCTTTACTCTTCCAGGAAAATTAATTTGGGCAACTGAAGAGAATTTTAGATTTACATTTCAATTTTGTACATCCTTAGATCTAGCATCAATTAGAGTTTCATTTCCTCTTTGCATTTTATGTTATAACATTTAATGGGTTACCAATTATATTGACATGGAACATAAACATTCAGTGAAATATAATGAAGTTTGTTATGTACCAAAGGTCATTCTATACTTTCTCCTTAAACTTTCAGTCCAATTACTTTTTAGGAAAAGGAGAGAAGCGGAGATGAGAGGAGCTTTATTTTCTTTCATTCTTAATCTTCCTTAAATTTTTCTTGCAAATGTCTTTAGTCTGTAAGTGTTCAAGCCTGTCACCTCTTAAATCTGTGATTTATCAGTTTAAGCAAAATGATATTCCAAAAATAAGAGTTTGACATACTTTGCCTGATATTGCAAACTGTCTTTGAGATACCAAGATGAATACAAAATTTAACTTTCTATGTATATGAACACATTAAGCTGTGTTTATCATGGTAACCACTCTCTACATGCATGAAGGTACTGGCAGAGGAACAAAGGCATGTGGGGTCCGGGGCTGAGATCTCCAAGCCTGCTTGGATCGGGGCTGAGCATCCGCCACCTAGATCCTCCATCTCCCAATAGGCAGAGGTCACACCCACCAACTGGCCCCCTGGTACCGTGTAATCCCATCAAGGGCCAAGACCCAGCTCCCAGAAGCGTGCGACATCTTATTATCTCATTCTTACTTTGGACAACCTGGCAGGCTACCGAATGTAACCTGCCCACACGGCAGAGTCTGGCAAACTCCCTGTGGCGTACCCAATATACCAAACACAAGTAACAAGGATGGGTCTAATTCTCCTAACCCTGAAAGAGCCTTGAATATGGCACTTTTTAAAATCTCAGGGCTAGGACGAAGGAGACGTTACTGGGGCCTGCTCAAGGCAATCGACGAATAACAGGATGATTGTGATCGTGATCAAGGTAAAATTCTGTAATAATTTGTGTTTACTCATTTATTTCCTGAATAATATTAATGCCAAATTTTAGAATAAAATTTCTATGGTATGTTAGTATGTTAGTAAATATAGAATTTCATTTCTTGTTTATTATATTTTGACAGCAAAGTGAGTGTTCTGTCATTAAAAGGACTCTAGCTGAGAGTTATTATTATAATAGCTATTTGAAAGAATAACCACGATGCTTAAACCCTAAGGCCTAAAAGTCAAAATGTCAAGCAGCATAATGCCTATTGAATATGAATTACATCAACTGAGAAAAACAGGGAGAAAAAATAATTTCTGAGAACCATTTCTAAAAGTAATTACCTGCTTCTTAGAACAGTATTTTATTAAACTAAAGATGTTAAAATTTAAAAATAGAGGTAACCTCATCATTTATTTGCATTAGATATTCTTATCTCTCTGTGGCATTTTAATCCCTTTTCATTAAAAATATTTTCTGTGCTACTGTAATTGGATAAATGAGTTATAATTCCTCAGTTTGTAAAGGTTTTTCTCCGAATTTATCCAGTAAGTGTGATCATTGGACCAAGTGCTATTCACTGTCTTTCTTTTCAATTTCCAGTCAGTGAAAAGAAATGGATAACTAAAAGTGAAGTTACTGAATTCAAACCATCAGGCCATTCTGATGTGCATCAATTACTCAATCTCTCAGAATTTCAAAATCCTCTTTCATTTCCCTCTGTGTCTCTATTTTTATCATTCTGACTATATATACTTTTGTTAATGAAAATATGACAAATCAAAATAAACACAATGGGCATTATATATATATATATATATATATATATATATAGCTGTGAAATTTGAGAAGAGATGAACAGAAACTTGCTCAAAGGAGGAATATAAATGGCCAAAAGGTAAATGAGAAAATGCTCTGCATCACTAATCATTAGGGGAATGCAAATCAAAACAACAATGAGATGTCATCTCACACCAGAAAGACTGGCACACATTCAAAAGAACAAAAACAGTGTAATCAATGTTAATTCTAGAATTGTATCAACAGTTGTGGCTTTTGTTCTGCACTAAATTAAAAAAAATTAAACAAAGGAACAAAAACAACCAGTGTTGTCTGGATTTGTGAAAAGGGAATGCTGGTGAAGAATAAGGGGTAAATTAATTTTCTCCCATATAGTAAAATCTGTTTTATTTAGAAAGGTCTGTGATTGAGAACTGACTTTCTATGTTCCATCATATAAAATCAATATATTTGTTATTAGATAATTTATTACCTCCAGTCATCAACTGAATCTTATCTTTAAAAGTAGGTTTCTGTTTAGATATTTATCTTATACTTAACAAAATGATGGTCAAAGTTAAAGTTCCTGTATGAGGCAACAGAGGCTATCATTTGTCTCAAAAAACACAGTCTACCGGAAGAGATAAACAATTGCATATACAGGTGATCCTGTGTGTTCTGTAATTCAGAACTCCACCACCCAATTCAGACGAGGTGAGGGGAGAGTGCTTAAAACAAAAAAATAGAAAGAGTTTGGGTAGCTACAAATAATTCATGACTGGATGCTAGAAGCAGAGCTAGAATAATATACTTTTGCAGGGTCAGATAATGTTGAATAAATATTACAACCTCGAGTGGTGAAATTTTCTCTCTCCACTTTATTCTAAAACTTATGTTGAAACAAGTATAAACTGAGTAATTTATAGAGATAGAAGGTCATGCTATGTCAAGAAGTCAACAAGATAATTGGGCCTGGTGTCTACACTTAGCAAGAGACTTTCTGGGAAGATCTGGGATGGCGACTTAAAATCAGATATCTTTATTGCTCTTTGCTGCAATCCTCCTCTTCTTTGCCTTTATAAATTCCTTTTTGCATGTCATTCCATAATAACTCTCAATGGGGATATTGGCAGTGTTCTAAGGCTAAAGGCCGTATTTTGTTAAAATAAAAGCCACTTGTTAAACTGTTTTGTATTGTTTTCAAAACCAATTATTGCTAAAGCAATGGGTCCTCATAAACTTAAGAGATGAAGTCAGCTTTCTGGCCTATGGATCAGTGTTTGAGGCCAAAATTTTAGCACTTTTAAAGGAACATTGTTTTTAAACAAAATATCTTCTGCACATCTCTGTGACTTCAGGTTGGTAATGGGTGACTGACGGAAAATATGATGGTTCAGGTCTTAATTGATTATCTGTCTATCAAACTGACTAGCACTAAGGAAATTTGGCTTTGTCTAATAAATGAGTTTGGAAAAGAAATACAGGATTTGGTCAGAAAAGGAGTGTAACAAGTTTTGCTTATTTGAACAATTATTTTAAAAAGATTAGTGTAGCAGGAAATGAAGATAATCACATTTCATAGATTAAAGATAATTAGGAGACCTAAGAAATATTTGTTAATAACTAGTTTTAAATTTCTTATTTCACAGTCTTTTTTTCTGATTCAGATCAAGTAATTAATCATTACTTCAATATTTAGCTGTTTCAGGAGGTCACTCCTGTCTAACCATCCCCTCCCCACAAATCTTAAAGAATTAAAGTACACAAGCTTTTGCATTTTGATTGATTATTGGCATTTTGTACTTTTTTTTTAAGGAGAAGCAGTTGGGATTTGGGGGTTTGTTGATTAATAGTTCAGAAGAACTATAGCACAAGTGTTGCTATTGAAAGCTTAAGCTTGTTGGCAAGCATTCATTTTTTCTCTATTGGGATGCAGTCCCATCATTCACTGAACACAGAACCTCCTGTTGGTATTAGCCATATGGTTTAATCTACCACCAAGGCAGACTCAACCCAAGATGTGTTATCTATATTACTTTCTTCCTAAAGTGCTTAAAATCCTAACAGATCTATGTGGGTTGCTAAGAAAAACAGGTTGAATATTTAAAATAAAATTTCTCTTCTTTCCTAGGGCAAGTAAATTAATTATTCCTTATGAAGTTGGTTGTCCATTTCTGGGCTTCATAGCTGTCTTTCGAGCATATGCTGTATTACTTCTTGTGTTTCTACAAAATGAGAATATGTGCATGCATAAATCATAGGGAATCACTTGAAATATTCTATTGACATATAGAGGTTATTGGGGGAACGGTTAAGATTTTAGCACTCTTCTATAACTCAACTAAGTGAAACTGCAGCAATATAGATAATTATCTACAATTAAAGATAATTTCATCATAGTTTAATGTTGCTAATAATTTATTTCTGGTTAAATAAATGAGAAACTTCTCCAGATATGTTCTATGTCATGTTATCTCTGAATTATTCTGTGAAAAACACATTTAATTCAAATAGATGAAAAATGTAACAATGACACCCCAACAATATTCAACAATTAGGTTGGAACATCAAATTTTAGAATTTTATTTATGAAGATTTAAACTTTATTAAAATGACACTAAACCATAAAATGTTTTAAATATATATAAGACTAAAAACTGTTGAAATAAATCATCACCAAAACCCCTAAAATTCTTATTAATATTTGCTGGATATAATTATAGAGATATCTCTAACAATATGTGCAACTATGAAAAAAAAGAAGAACAAAAATGAGGTCAGGATTTGGCCCCAAATTTAAAAAATCCAAAATATTTGTCCAATTATATCCAAGTCGATTTTGGCCAAAAGTGGGGATTGTGGGAAACATCTTTAGGAATTTATAGCAAATGAGTAATTATGATAAGTGATGTTAGTGATACATAATATCCACAGACTCATTTTAAACACATATAGGTTAAAATCAATGTATTCAAGCTGTTTAGGCACTAGGGCAGCTGAGAGAAGAAGCTTGTTAACTCTTTGGCAGGCGGGCAGCTCACCCCTGTCTCCTCCACACAGCAGCACTGCCTCGAGCTGTCTAAGCCACTGAAACAAGGGCCTTGGAAGCACTAGTTGTATTTTTCACTTGTGTTAAGCTCTTCTTTGGGATTACAGAAATATTTTGCACAGTGTTAATGACTATTATAGGACTTATAAGAGTAAAATATAATGGAAGTCGCGAACCTTTTGATGTCATTTTTTTCCCTGAGAATGAGAATGGATGTATATTTAGAATCTGTGTCCAAAGAGGTAAAATCATGTTGTTAGATGCCTTTTGTCTCCTTGACCTCATGTAATAAAAGGAGATAAAATAAAAAAATTAAAATACAGTAATGAAGTTGTGTGTTTTTTCATTTCTATACCTTTAGGGTTTGTTTTTCTTTTTTCTTATTTTAATTTTTGGGTCACACCCGGCAATGCTCAAAGGTTCCTCCTGGCTTTTCACTCAGGAATCATTTCTGGCAGTGCTCAGGGGACCATATAGGATGCCAGGGATCTAACCTGAGTTGTCCACTTTCAAGGCAAACACCCTACCCATTGTACTATCACTCTGGCCCCTATATATTTAGTTCTTGTTATGTAAAATAAGTAACAATTGTCACAGAATCTTCTAATTTCTATCTTCTTATTATAGTTGGGGTGTTAATTTTAAAATAGAAATGATTCTTAGTCCTTATAGAGCTTTTCAGATAGTTTTTTCCTTGTAAAATATATTTGATAATTAACAAATTGATTTTAAATTTATTTTCTCGATTGTTCTTCAGTTTGGATCATATCCTGCTCTCATATTTCTGGATTTCTGGCATGTTACAAGTGTTTGTTTCTTACAATTTTACTAAAGGATTATTCACATATTTAAAACATCTTTTGTTAATTACTTTTCTCAGATTTTGTTGGTATTGCTCCATTGTTTCATAACTATAACTATAACATTACTATAGTTATACAGCAAATATAACTATAGTATCTGAGGCTCACTGCTACTATATTACAGGTGTTTTATTTTGGTTTTTGACCTAGATTCACTTTTGATTTGTCTTTGTGATTAAACTGACTGCCATTAGTTGGATAATTCGTCTTGGTACTCTGATACACTGATAAATTCACTATAGTAAAAGTAATTTTTTTGAGAAAAATTTCTTCTCCTAGACAAGTGAACACTTTTCTCTAGAAATATCAGACCCCTTAAAATTCCATTTGTCTGATGTCAGTAAATGACTAATCGATTAAAAGTATCTAAATATTCTTCTTTATCTCTTCTGCTCTGGTTTCCTTGAGTCTAATTTCATAATTTCTATCTTACTTGTTATTTTTATTCTAATGTTCATAATAAGGTTTTGTTCACTGTTTAAAAGATTAATTTCTTTTAAAAAATTCCTAGAGGTCTGTTGCTTTGAAGTCTTACATTTTTCCTTACACTGCTCTAGTTTTAATTTGGCATTTTAGAAGAAAGCTTTTGCTATTTATCAACCTCTCTTGTGGCTTTCTCTTAAGAAGGCTTCCTGTGAAGTTTCCATTATCTTCCTCTTAATTTTGTCCTTTACTTTCTTTTCTACTTAACAAGACTTAAGACAAATTTGCTGTTGGTTTATGTGTCATTGTTTCCAGTTTTATATTCTGTATTTGAATCACAAATTCTTTTACCTGGGTATCGCTTACCCCTGGATAATCTCTAAATTCTGCTAACCACAGACCTGACTCTTAGCGTGCTTCAGGACCCATCGTGCTGAGAAATGCAACCTTTCTGCCACAGCTTAAAGTTAAGTCAATTCTCCATCTTCCTACTTGTTGCTCTTGCGGTTGCTATCTCTTTGGAGTCCTATCTCAATATGTTCATGAATACAAGTATTCAATCTTTAGAGTTCTTGATTTTAAATGAATCAATGATTGTCAGTGATTTAACCCCACCACCCCCAAAATTGAGTCTATAGGATAGCCCTCCTCCAAGTCTGGATTTCAAATCTTTAACCCCTCTACCTCTCTCCAACTGTATAGGAATCAATAAGGCACCAAGGGAAAAAAAAAACTAAAGCAAAGAAGAGAACTTTATGTTCACTGCCCATACCCAAAATTTTGCTCATTCACACCAATATTGAGGAGATCAAAAGTGTAAGTTGGTTGAACTGCTCTATTTTGCTGTTTGGAAAACAGAATCACAGGACCTGGGATCAGAGTTGGAACTGAAAGTCAAGCCCCCTAACCTGCAGTAACTAGCTCAGGATATGTGGCTGTCTTCCTAAAGGTTCACATGCACCACAAAAACTATTCTACAGAAAGAAATGTTGCTGTAGTCCTGGGCAAAATCATTTTAATTTCACAAGCCCTTCTAGAGATGCCATCACTCTGATTCCTCTTCTCCTCTTGGGTATGAGTCACGGTTCAATTTCTTACCTTGCCTTGCTTGATTGAGGAACATTTGATTGTTTTGGAGAGAAAGTATGAGGGACAGATGGAGCTACAATCTGCATGTTGTTTAGGTTTCTTGGCTGGGAAAGAGCTTTTAGGCTTATTTTTTGTTAATCTAGATTTGTCAGTGAAGGAACAAGAAGGAGTAGTTGTCAACAAATTGAAAGATTTCACATGCAGCATGAAATTTATTTTTGAAGCTATAAGGTCAGTGAAAGTTCTTGATCCATAACCTAAGTAGAATACATTTCTAGATTTAAAGGAGTGCGGCCCTGTCACAACTGATGTATCAGACCCAGCTTCAGTGTTTCCACCGCTGTCCTAGGATTGTGACCTACATAGATTCAAGCCTTTCCCACTTTTAAACATTCACATCTATCAAAAGGAAGAGAATCAGATCTAAGAGGAAGTCGCTGGTGCCTTGAGAAGCTGAGGTTAAAATCTTGTATTTAGCATTTCATTTTTCAATTTTTCAACATTGACTTCTTTAAATTTCACCAAGCAGACTTTTTGCTTCTTGTTCCAGTAGGAAGGCCCCTGACTTCATTTTAGCAAGGCTCCCTTGAACGTGCTCAGATAAAGGCTCTAAGCTCAGAAGCTTACCTACCTGGACCTCAAAGTACTGCAGTTCTCCTTTCTGTAGTAGGCTTGCCCTGAATTTGATTTATTGACTGGTTAAGTGCTACTGTTTCAGAGTCTTCTAAAAGATGCATTACTCTCTCTGCTGGTGTTCCTTAATCTGTTTCAGTTCAGAGAACAGCAGGAGGTGTTACTAAAAGAATTTACTAAAAGACTTTTTAGAGTTTTATTTTCCTCTTTGGAGATTTTTTCTTTAATGCATATCTCTTTGGAGTCCTATCTCAATATGTTGTTCATGAATACAAGTATTTAATTTTTAGGGTTCTTGATTTTAAATGAATTAATGATTATCAGTGATTCTAATCTCCCTCCCCTGCATTTGAGTCTATAGGATTATAGCATAGTCCTCCTCCAAAACTAGATTTCACCTTTTTTACCTCTCTACCTATCACAAACCTTTCAGGAATCAATTAAGGTATCTGCATTTCTGGATAAATTTACCTGATTTCCTCTGGCTTCCTTTTGTAGAGTTATAATTTTTTGTTCCATAGTTTCTTGCTCATGTATTTGACAATGTTACAATAATTATGTATTTTCCTCACAGCTTTTTGCATATTACCATACCATTACATACCTAAAAGACTTACTCATTTTGATTTCCTGGCACTTAGTACAATGAGTAGTTTAGATAAGTGTTCAGTAAGTGTTTGATAGACAATTGAATAGAAAAGTTAGCTTTCAGCATTGTCATTACTATAAAAAGGGCTTATATTTGGCAATTTATAATGAACTTAACATATGAAATTTCCTTTTCATATAAAAATTGCAATTTTCAGGAATTCATCTTACATAACTGTAAAATTAATTTACTATATTATGTTCTGTAGCACTGTAGCACTGTCCTTCCATTGTTCATCAATTTGCTCCAGCGAGCACCGGTAACATCTCCCTTGTGAGACTTGTTGTTATTGTGTTTGGCATATCGAATACGTCACGGGTAGCTTGCCAGTCTTTGCCGTGTAGGTGAAATACTCTCGGTAGCTTGCCAGGCTCTCCAGGAGGGATGGAGGAATGGAACCCAGCTCTGCTAAGCCGCCAGCTTGCAAGGCAAACACCCTACCGTTGTGCTATCATAAGAGTAGTAAATGATCTAGTCTTAAATATTGAGAAATTTCTCTTGGTCAAAATAAAAACATTTGGGCCAGAGCGATAGTACTGCAGGTAGGGCGTTTGCCTTGCATGCGGCTAACCCAGGTTCTATTCCTGGCATCACATATGGCTCCCCAAGCACTGCCAGGAATAATTCCTGAGTGCAGAGCCAGGAGTAATCCCTGAGCAATGCTGGGTGTGACTCAAAAAGCAATATATACATATATATACAATATATACATATATATATACACCATTTATAAGTTGCATGATGAAAGCCATAATCTGATCCTTCTGGTAATTATGGTATCTGGTCTCAGTGTCACAACCAAGGGATAGGAATCACTTAACCACTTAACTTCCCGTTAGTCGTCGATTTGCTTGAGCGGGCGCCAGTAACATCTCCATTTGTCCCTGTCGCGTGCTAGTGTAGCCCAATGGCATCTGTTCGCTCTGGGAACATGAAGAGCCTCAATTCGATCGTTCATGATCTTGACGAAGAAGTCTGATCATCTGGAAGGTGGGCAGCCACGCGGTCTTTTGACATCCCATGGAATCCAGTAAGTAACAGCTCTAGTCCAGCGGTCATCTTTAAATCTCATTACATGACCAGCCCATCTGATTTTTGACACCTTGGCAAACGAGACAGCGTCCCTGATTCTTGATCATCGACAGATGTCGGAACTCTGGATTCTTTCTATCATTTGAATGAAATGTGATATTCCAAGCATAGCTCTTTCTATTCTTCTTTGGGAGACCTGAATAGCGTTCTCATCCTGGTTGTGTAGGGCCCAGGTCTCTGAGGCATATGTTAATGCAGGAAGAACAGTGGAATCAAAGAGATGTGCCCGGAGCCAGAGGTTCTTCATCCTCTTAGCTATTTCTTCGACATTCTTGAAGGCGTTCCAAGCCGCTCTCTTCCTCCTGCGCAGCTCGGGTGCCAGGTCATTTGTCATGTTGACTTCTCGACCTAGGCACACATAGCTGTTGCATTCGGAGATGGTCATTCCGTTGAGAGTGAATGGGGCATCAGGAACGAGGCTGTTTCTCATAAACATTGTCTTTGTAAGATTCAGCTGTAGTCCTACCTTTCCACACTCACGGACAAAGTCGGCCAGCATTTGTGCTGCTTGGCTGGTGTTTGGTGTTATTAAAACAATGTTATCAGCAAAGCGGAGGTGGTGTAGTTGCCAACCATCTTTCTTCTCCCACATTCCTTCCCATTCCAGTCGTCACATGATGTTCTTGAGGGTGGCACTGAAGAGTTTCGGTGAAATGGTATCACCCTGCCAAAACCCTCTCTTGACATCAACGATCACTTCTTTGTAGAATGGTGAGATCCTGGTAGAGAATCCGCAATACAGCTCACGGAGGATCTTGATGTATTGGGCTTGAATGCCCTGATTGGCTAGGGCTTCAATGACCGCTTCTCTCTCAACAGAATCAAAGGCCTTCTTTAAATCAATGAACGTTAAGCAGAGCGGCATCTTGAACTCCCGAGAAACCTCAATGAGCTTGGTTATCATGTGGATATGGTCAATGGTGCTGAATCCTTTGCGGAACCCGGCTTGCTCGCATGGTTGTCCTTCATCTAGTGTTCTGCCAATCCTATTTAGGATGACTCGAGTGAACAACTTACAGGTGACAGACAATAGGCAGATCGGGCGATAGTTGCCAATGTCATGGATGTCTCCCTTCTTGAACAGTAGTATGGTCCTGCTGGTTTTCCATTGGGACGAACCTTGCATTCAGACAGGTAGCGAGTGAAGAGCCGAGCCAGTGTATTGATGAGTACTGATGGCAGGTTCTTCAGTTGTTCAGGTCTGATCTTGTCTGGGTCGGGTGCTGTTCGTTTCTTTACCGACGAAATAGCCTGTTGGATTTCAGAAGGGAGAACGTTGGGAACGACATATCCATCCTGTGGAATTTGGTATGTCGGCAAGTGGACATGGCTTTCAAAGAGATTTGAGTAGAAGCCATGGATAATCTTCTCCATTGCCATTCTGGAGGATGTGATGGATCCATCAGGATGTAGGGGGGCAGTCATCTTCGTCTTGTAGTTGGCGAAGGACAGGCGGGCATTAGGAATATTTTTCCCAGCTTCTGCCGCATCTACCAGTACTTCTGCTCTTCTCTCTTTGAGGTCTTCCTTGATCGCATCTCTGCACTGCTTTGCGAGCTGGGACTTTAGCTTGCAGTTGCCTGAGGCATGCGCTAAACCAGGTTGGCGAATTAGCTCAAGAGTTTTCGAAGACAGGCGTTTTTTTGTGGCTATCTCTGTCTTGGCATTCCTTGCAAATTCATGGAGGTGCTGAACCAGTCGATCGTATTCCTTGTCAATGTTGTCAACAATGGCATCTTCCCATGTTGCCGCAGTAGTGCCAAAGAGTTCCCAGTTGGAGGTGGTTCTGGGAGTTCTCTTTTTGAACTTTGCAGCCCTTTGTCCCCGCTCTGTGAAGTAGAATTTTGCACGAAGGAGACGGTGGTCCGATCCTGTTCGAAATTTTGGAACAACAGCAGCATCGGTCAGGCAAAACCATCTATTGAATATGATGTGGTCTATTTCATTGTGGAATTGTCCACCGTGAGACTCCCATGTCCAACGTTTAGATTCTGCCTTCTGGAACTGTGAGTTACCATGGATGGTCCTGGTCGACATGATGAACTCAGACAGTCTCTCACCCTGTTCGTTCCATTCTAGGCCATGGGTCCCGATGTGAAGTTCTTCAGCTGATCTTCTCGGTCCTATCTTGGCATTAAAATCACCCACGATGATCTTGTTGAAGCTGTGGTCTTCTTTATAGAACTTCTCCAGCTCCATCTAGAACTTCTCAATTTCTCTTTCATCATACTGAGATGTTGGTGTGTAGACAACGAAGATAGAAACAGCAGGCAGTGAGCCACATCTATTCAAATGTAAACGTCCGATTCGGGTTTTTAGGCATTCAAATGAATCAATGCTCATAGCCAAGTTTGTGTTGACAAGGACACCGACGCCTCCGACACCTCTTTTATTGCATGTTCCGAGGAACAATTCTTCTCCAGTGTCAAAAACGGCATGGTGAGATTCGTGCCTTCTTGTCTCGGTCAGACCAATGATGTTGTACTTGATCATTCGCACTTGTTCCATCAGGTTCTCGATGGATGCATCTGATGCTACCATACGTGCATTGAAAGTACAGACGATCATTTTTGTCTTTCTTCATTTTGCCAGTCTAGTTCGGCCTTGAGATTTTGTCGGCCTCTCCTTTCTCATCCTTCTCAGTGCTGCCATGTCGGTGAAGCCTTCAGGGTCAGGTGAATGAGACCAGTTGTAGTTACTGGTTTTGGCATATCGAATACACAACGGATAGCTTGCCGGGCTCTTCAGTGCGGGTGGAATACTCTCGGTAGTTTGCCAGTCTTTCCGAGAGGGATAGAGGCTTTTGGGGCGATCTCTAATCACCCTTGTAGGTTTTACCATATTTGAACCCTATCAAAATATGGTACGACAATTCTGGAAGATGGGTATTTAGTGTCTTATGATGTGAAGAACACCGACACCACTGATGCCTCTTTTGTCACATGTTCCAAGGAACACTTCTTCTACAGTGTCAATAATGGTGTGATGTGATCAATGCCTTCTCGTCTCAGTCAGATCAATGTTGGTGTATTTGATCTTCCACACTAGCACCATCAGGTCTTTGATGGATGCTTCCGATGCCAGGGCACTGTGTGGAAAGTCCTTTTAGTCCTTCTTCATTTTTGCAGCCTAGTTCAGACCTGAGGTTTTATCAGTATCTTCTTGCTCATCTGTCTTAATGCTGCCATATTGGAGGCTCTTTCAGGATCAGGGGAATAAGACCCATTGTATTTACTGTTTTTCGTTTATCAAATGTTCCACACATATCTTGCCAGGCCCTGCCATGTGGGCAGGATATACTCAGTAGCTTGCCGGGCTCTCTTACAGGGATAGAGGCTTTGAGGGTGACCTCTAATTGCACTTTCAGCTGTTCTCATGGTTCAAACTATATTTGAATCCCATCAAATATGGTGCAGTAACAATGAAAGATGGGTATTAAGTGTCTTATGATGTTTTGGACGGTCAGGAAAGCACCTGGAGTGTGGCAGGGGCTGGGCAGTGGAGGTAGTGGAGGTAGGCTGATGAGGTATTTATCTGGCACCAGCAGGCTGAGTCCCCTGGGTGTGATCCCTGGGTCACTAGATATTGGTGGAAGCAGGCAGAGGATCTTTGTTTCTGGGTCCCGTTGCACCTGGAGTTCAAGGTCACAAAACTCTCCTTTACCTGGTTCTTTAGGGCTACACTCATACGTGAGGCTCAGCCTGAGTGATCCAGAAAGCAGCCTGGAGCGTGGCAGTGGCTGAATAGTGGAGTGATTGTGTGAGGAACGCTGAGGGAGAGAAAGCCACAAAAAGACGCCTGTCTTTAAAAACTCTCTAGCTCATTTGCCAATGTTCTTCGGCATGAGCTTGCAAGGAAGTGCAGAGAAGTGATAAAGGAAGATCTCAAAGTGAGAAGAGCAGCAGTACTGGTAGATGTGTCAGATGTTGGAAAACGCATCCCTAATACCCACCTGTCCTTCACCAACTACAAGACAAAGAAGACTGCCCTCCAATGTCCTGATGGATTTAGCACAACGTCTTGAAGGGCAATGGAGAAGATTATCTATGACTTCTAGTCAGATCTCTTTGATAGCCACATCCACCTGCCCAGATATCAAATTCTACAGGATGGATATGCCAACATTTTGCCTTCTGAAATCCGACAAGCCATTTCGTTGGTAAAGAAGTGAACAGCACCCAGACCAGACAAGGTCAGACCTGAACACCTGAAGAATCTGTCTTCAGTACTCATAGATACACTAGCTCGACTCTTTCCATGCTACCTGTCTGAATGCAAGGTTCCATCCCAATGGAAAACCAGCAGGACTGTTCTACTGTACAAGAAGGAAGACATCCATGACATTGGCAACTATTGCTCGATCTGCCTGTTGTCTGTCGTCTACAAACTCTTCACTCAAGTCATCTTGAATAGGACTGGCAGAACACTAGATGAAGGACAACCATGCGAGCAAGCCAGGTTCTGAAAAGGATTTAGCACAATTGACCATAACCACATGGTAACCAAGCTCATTGAGGTTTCTTGGGAGTTGAAGATACCGCTTTGTCTAACATTCATTGATTTAAAGAAGGCCTCTGATTCTGTGGAGACTGAAGCAGTGATCGAAGCCCTTGCCAAACAGGGCATTCAATGTCAATACATCAGGATCCTCTGTGAGTTGTATTATGGATTCGCTACCAGGATCTCACCATTCTACAAGGAAGTGATCATCCATGTCAAGAGAGAGTTTCGGAAGGGTGTACCGGCATTCAGACAGGTAGCATGTAAAGAGCCGAGCTAGTGTATCGATGAGTACTGGAGACAGATTCTTCAGGTGTTCAGGTCTGACCTTGTCTGGTCTGGGTGCTGTTTGCTTCTTTACCGACGAAATGACTTGTTGGATTTCAGAAGGCAAAATGTTGGCATATCCATCCTGTAGAATTTGGTATCTGGGCAGGTGGATGTAGCTATCAAAGAGATCTGACTAGAAGTCATAGATAATCTTCTCCATTGCTCTTCAAGAAGTTGTGATAAATCCATCAGGACATTGGAGGGCAGTCTTCTTGGTCTTGTACCATTTCACTGAAATTCTTCGGTGCCACCCTGGAAAACGTCATGCAATGACTGGAATGGGAAGGAATGGGAGTGAAGATAAACGGTCAGCAACTACACCACCTCCACTTCTCTGATGACATCATTCTAATAACACCAAACATTGGCCAAGTGGCACGAATGTTGGCCAACTTTGACTGTGAGCATGGAAATGTCGAACTACAGCTGAATCTCACGAAGACAATGTTCATGAGAAACAGACTTGTTCCTGATGTTTCATTTGATCTCAGTGGAATGAACATCTCCAAATGTAGAAGTTATGTATACTTAGGTAGAGAAGTCAACATGATGAATGACCTGGCACCTGAGCTGCACAGGAAGAAGAGAGCGACATGGAACACCTTCAAAAGCGTCAAACAGGGGCTGAAGCGATAGCATAACGGGTAGGACATTTGCCTTGCATGTTGCCGACCCAGGTTCGATTCCCAGCATCCCATACGGTCCCTCAAGCACTGCCAGGAGTAATTCTGAGTGCAGAGCCAGGAGTAACCTCTGTGCATTGCTGGGTGTGGCCCCCAAAGCAAAAAAATATATAAATAATAAATAATAAAAATAAAAGCCTCGAAGAAATAGTTAAGAGGATGAAGAACCTCTGGCTCCAGGCACATCTCTTCGACTCCACCATTATTCCTGCACTAACATATGCCTCAGAGACCTGGAAACTACAAAAACAGGACAAGAACGCTACTCAGGTCTCTCAAAGAGGAATCGAAAGAGCTATGCTTGATGTATCACGCTTCACTCAAGTGAGAGAAGGAATCCGGAGTTCTGACCTCCATGGATGATAGAGAATAAGGGACACTGTCTTGTTTGCCAAGGTGTCGAAAATCAGATGAGCTGGACATGTAATGCAATTTGAAGATGACCACTGTACTAGAGCCATTACTGACTGGATTCCACAGGTTGGAAAAAGATTGCACACCAATGAGAAGGTCAGACTTCTTTGTCAAAACCCTGAATGAACGGTTTGAGGCTCCTCGTTGTTTTCCTGAAGTGAGCAGATGCCACCGGGCTACGTTAGAATGCAACAGGGATGAATGGAGCCGTTACTGGTGCCTGCTTGAGCAAATCCATGAGTAACAGGATGTCAAGTGATCAAGTGATCAAATAAATTTCAAGTAGTCAAATTTAACCAAATTTAACAAAATTAAAGGCCCTCCCGTTGATCGTCGATTTGCTCGAGCGGGCCCAGTAACATCTCCATTGGAGACTTTGTTGTTACTGTGTTTGGCATATCGAATACTCTCGGTAGCTTGCCGGGCTCTCCGAGAGGGGCGGAGGAATCAAATTCGGGTCAGCCATGTCGGCCGCTTGTAAGGTGAACGCCCTACCACTGTGCTATTAAATATCCCACAAATTTGTATAGTTATTACTTTGTTTTCAAGGGATTTGTTATCTGATCCTCAAAATTGCAGCTTTTCTTGTTGCTTCTTCTTCTTCTTCTTCTTTTTTTTTTTTTTTTGAGGGGATGTATTGAATTATCTGGTCGTCAAAATTACAGTCCTTTGTGTTTGCCTCTTATATAAACTGAGAATTTTTTGCTATAGCTTTTTTTATTGTCCCAGATATAATTGCCTTTATTTTATATATTTTCCTAAGTCAATATTTATATTTACCTTAAAGATAATTCAAACTATTTTTCTGTAGCTTTTAAAATCATAAGACATTTTTATCAGATTGCTTTATCCTCATGTTCTTTATTCTGCTCTTAAATTTTATTTTTCATTACACTGCTAAATAATTGCTTGTCCCATGATCTGAGCGTTTCACCCAATTATAAGATATTTGTTTCTCCTGTTTTATCCTGTGTATTTTAAACCTTTTTTTCATATTTTATTTTGCCTTCTTAATCTTCAGTTATTAGAAATTTTTAATTAAGTGAATATCTTCAAATTTTAATTTTTAAAATGCTATTTTCTATCAAAGTGCATCTATTTTCTTAGAAGTACACAATTATCTTCAAACTGTAATTACACTACTATAATTATTCCTAAATAATTTAATACTCTTTAAACTAGCATGTTGAATAAGATTATCTTATTCATTAACTCATTTCATTATTGACTGTCAGTTTGCATTTATGAAAGTCAATTTATGTTGTATATTTGTCATTAAAATCTTTCTTTTATTTACTTATTTGGCTTAGGGGCACACCTACGGGTGCTTAGAACTTAACCCTTACTCTTTGCTCTACTCAGGAGATCATATGTAGTGCTGGGGATTGAACTCAGGTTGGCCAATGCAAGACCACCTTTCCTACCCACTGTACTATCTCACACTCCCCTGAGAGTTTCCTTTCTGTCACACAGGGTCATTTCTTTGGTTAAAAAACAGATTGGGTTGTTGCAGTGGGGAGATCTGTATCATTTGTGAGTCTCAAGGAGTTGGAAGGAAAAGCACCTGAAAGTGCCCTTTATCCAACAGCTCAGAAGTATCCCATCCCCCAAAAAATATCCACTTCGCTTTTTCATCCTAGTAAAGTTCTTTAGAAAATACACACCTGGACCCACACTCTGACTCCTGTTTTTTATGCAGGTATGGCTGACGGGAAAATGCTACTAGGTGTTCTTTTCTTTGATGGCCAACATATTGTACCAAGGTACCCCTCTGTTCTCTGCTCTTGTTTTGAGCCTGTATGTTCCTTAGTCTTAGTGCTAACTGCTTATGGCTCAGCTCTAGTCTTCTAAGTAAGTCTTTAAAAAAGTCTGAGGATTTGCTTCAGATATCAGAATGATATACTCCATCTTGTAGAAATGTCTCTAAATTCATTGTGTTGTTCCTTGCTCTCAAATTAGTAATAGATCTAAATATTCAATAAATTTATTTATATTAATTATTTCATTTATTGGTAGTTTAGAACTAAGTTAATAAATAAATAATAAAAAATAGCTACAAGGGCTGGAGCGATAGCACAGCGGTAGGGCATTCGCCTTACAAGCGGCCAACATGGCCGACCTGAGTTCAATTCCTCCGCCCCTTTTGGAGAGCCCGGCAAGCTACCGAGAGTATTCGATATGCCAGACACAGTAACAACAAAGTCTCCAATGGAGATGTTACTGGGCCCGCTCGAGCAAATCGACGATCAATGGGAGGGCCTTTACCTTTACCTTTACCTATGTTTTGAGAAAAATTTAGCAAACATTTTTTTCTAACCAAGAAAGAAAACAAATCAATTATATTTTTTAGATTTTGTTAAAGTAGCACTGTAGCACTGCACTGTAGCACTGTCCTCTCATTGTTCATTGACTAGGTCAAGTGGGCACCAGTAATGTCTCCATTTTGAGACTTGTTTTTACTGTCTTTGGCATATCCAATACAACACGGGGATCTTGCTAGACACTGCCATACAGGCTTTGTTATATAGTAAGATATATTTGAATTTAAATATGTACCCATGGTTCGGTCAATATAGACAGTGCCTTAAATTAACTAGCATCCCCTTTTGGGGGGAAGGAATTTAGCAATATTATCTTAGCAATATTTGGAATATATGGAATTTAGCAATATTGCTTAGCAATATTTCTAGTTCTGTGCTCAGGGGTGACTCCTGACAATGCTCAGGGAACCATATGTGAACATCAAACTGAACCAGGGTCAGTTGCATGCAAAACAAGTACAATACCCTCAGATTATATCTACAGATCACTCCAGCTACTTTTTGGATAAAAGAATAGAACAAATAATTTTATAAATTATTTCCATCCATAAGAAGCAGTTGCTACATCCATTTTTCTGCAATCTTCCACATAGTTTAAAATAATCCAGCTGTTTTAACATTTCATCTTTAATTTAAACAGACATATTAAAATTTTGTTATCAAATTACATTCTTTTTTATCTTCTATTGCTTACTAATATTTTCTTATATCAGCCTATCAACAATATAAGTGCTTGCATTTAGAAATTCTCTTTCAATATTCTAATTTCTTTACCATGGATAGAATCTATGCTCAAACTCAAGTTTTTCCCAAGGATCTCTGATGACTTTTACATCATTATCTGAACTTTGCCCAGTAAAACAATAATAGAACAATAGTTTTGCTTTTGCAAGAAATTTTAATGTTTGGGGGCCAGAGTGTTATTAATGTTAAAACTCTAACTTTTATGAACCATTTGTAAAATGCAGGTAACATTAGTTTATATGAAGAAAAGCCTGGCAAGCTATCCGCTGTGTATTCGATATGCCAAAACCAGTAACTACAACTGGTCTCATTCACCTGACCTGAAGGCTTCACCGACATGGCAGCACTGAGACGGATGAGAAAGCAGAGGCCGACAACATCTCAAGGCCGAACTAGGCTGCCACAACAAAGAAAGACAAAAATAATCATCTGTACTTTCAATGCACCTATGCTAGCATCAGATGCATCCATCGAGGACCTGATGGTACAAGCGCGAATGATCAAGTACGACATCATTGGTCTGACCGAGACATGAAGGCACAAATCTTACCATGCCATTTTCAACACTGAAGAAGAATTGTTCCTCGGAACATGCGATAAAAGAGGTGTCGGAGGCATCAGTGTCCTTGTCAACACAAACTTGGCCATAAGCATTGATTCATTTGAATGCCTAAGAACCCGAATCAGATGTTTACATTTGAATAGATGTGGCTCACTGCCTGCAGTTTCTATCTTCGTTGTCTACACACCAATATCTCAGTATGATGAAAGAGAAATCGAGAAGTTCTACATGGAGCTGGAGAAGTTCTATAAAGAAGACCACAGCTTCAACAAGATCATCGTGGGTGATTTTAATGCCAAGATAGGACCGAGAAGATCAGCTGAAGAACTTCACATCAGGACACATGGCCTAGAATGGAACAAACAGGGTGAGAGGCTGTCTGAGTTCATCATGTCTACCAGGACGATCCATGGTAACTCACAGTTCCAGAAGGCAGAATCTAAACGTTGGACATGGGAGTCTCCCGGTGGATGATTCCACAACGAAATAGACCACATCATATTCAATCGACGGTTTTGCCTGACCGATGCGGCTGTTGTCCCAAAATTTCGAACGGGATCGGACCACCGTCTACTTCGTGCAAAATTCTACTTCACAGAGCCGGGAGAAAGGGCTGCAAAGTTCAAAAAGAGAACTCCTAGAACCACCACCGACTGGGAACACTTTCTCACTACTGCGGCAACATAGGAAGATGCCATTGTTGACAACATTGACGAGGAATACGATCGACTGGTTCAGCACCTCTATGAATGTGCAAGGAATGCCAAGAGAGAGATAGCCACATAAAAATGCCTGTCTTCGAAAACTCTTGAGCTAATTCGCCAGCGTGGTTTGGCGCATGCCTCAGGAAACCGCAAACTAACGTCCGAGCTCGCAAAGCAGTGCAGAGATGCGATCAAGGAAGACCTCAAAGAGAGAAGAGCAGAAGTACTGGTAGATGCGGCAGAAGCTGGGAAAAATATTCGTAATGCCCGCCTGTCCTTCGCCAACTACAAGACCAAGATGACTGCCCTCCGACGTCCTGATGGATCCATCACATCCTCCAGAATGGCAATGGAGAAGATTATCCCTGACTTCTACTCAAATTTCTTCGATAGCCATGTCCACTTGCCGACATACCAAATTCCACAGGATGGATATGTCGTTCCCAACGTTCTCCCTTCGAAATCCAACAGGCTATTTCGTCGGTAAAGAAACAAACAACACCCAGTCCAGACAAGGTCAGACCTGAACACCTGAAGAACCTGCCATCAGTACTCATCAATACACTGGCTCGGCTCTTCACTCGCTACCTGTCTGAATGCAAGGTTCTGTCACAATGGAAAACCAGCAGGACCTACTACTGTTCAAGAAGGGAGATATCCATGACATTGGCAACTATCGCCCGATCTGCCTATTGTCTGTCATCTAGAAGTTGTTCACTCGAGTCATCCTAAATAGGATTGGCAGAACACTAGATGAAGGACAACCATGTGAGCAAGCCGGGTTCCGCAAAGGATTCAGCACCATCGACCATATCCACACGATAACCAAGCTCATTGAGGTTTCTCGGTTGTTCAAGATGCTGCTCTGTTTAACGTTCATTGATTTAAAGAAGGCCTTTGATTCTGTTGAGAGAGAAGCGGTCATTGAAGCCCTAGCCAATCAGGGCATTCAAGCCCAATACATCAAGATCCTCCCTGAGCTGTATTGTGGATTCACTACCAGGATCTCACCATTCTACAAAGAAGTGATCGTTGATGTCAAGAGAAGGGTTCGTCAGGGTGATACCATTTCACCGAAACTCTTCACTGCCACCCTCGAGAACATCATGCGACGACTGGAATGGGAAGGAATGGGAGTGAAGAAAGATGGTCGGCAACTACACCACCTCTGCTTTGCTGATGACATTGTTTTAATAACACCAAACATCAGCCAAGCGGCACAAATGCTGGCTGACTTTGACCGTGAGTGTGGAAAGGTAGGACTACAGCTGAATCTTACGAAGACAATGTTTATGAGAAACAGCCTCGTTCCTGATTCCCCATTCGCTCTCAACAGAACGACCATCTCCGAATGCAACAGCTATGTGTACCTAGGTCGAGAAGTCAACATGACAAATGACCTGGCACCCGAGCTGCGCAGGAGGAAGAGAGCGACTTGGAACGCCTTCAAGAACGTCGAAGAAATATCTAAGAGGACGAAGAACCTCCAGCTCCGGGCACATCTCTTTGATTCCACTGTTCTTCCTGCATTAACATATGCCTCAGACACCTGGGCCCTATGCAAACAGGTTGAGAACGCTATTCAGGTCTCCCAAAGAAGAATAGAAAGAGCTAATCTTGGAATATCACGTTTCACTCAAATGAGAGAAAGAATCCAGAGTTCCGACATCTGTCCATGATCAAGAATCAGGGACGCTGTCTCGTTTGCCAAGGTGTCAAAAATCAGATGGGCTGATCATGTAATGAGATTTAAAGATGACTGCTGGACTAGAGCTGTTACTGACTGGATTCCATGGGATGTCAAAAGACCGCATGGCCGCCCACCTACCAGATGGTCAGACTTCTTCGTCAAGATCATGAATGATCGGATTGAGGCTCTTCATGTTCCCAGAGTGAACAGATGCCATTGGGCTACACTAGCATGCGACAGGGACAAATGGAGACGTTACTGGCGCCCGCTCGAGCATATCGACAACTAATGGGAAGTTAAGTGATTAAGTGATTAAGTGTATGTCTTGATGAACAACCCCCACCAGAAATACATATATTCTTCCACTGGGGGGGGGGGGGGTTCCTGATCATCCTCCACCTATACCCTCACCCACTTCTCTTTCCCTTCTGTTAATCTCCATTCATCAGTCTGAATCCATAGATTTGCTTTTTGTTCGGTTTTGTCTTGTTTCCTCCTTTTATCTCTAATTACACAGGAAAGAGACCATCTTTCACATGACATTTTCTCTCTCCTTAATTTGCTTCACACAACTTACCTCAGTTCTATCTTGTGATAAAAGACAAGATTTTATTTTTTTCTCATGACTGAGTATTTTGTCCTGTACTACATCTTTTGTGTTTACTCATCTACCATTAGATGCCTGGGATGTTTCCAGATCTCAGCTATTGTAAGAGAAGTTTTATACAGCACAGGCATGCGTGTATCATTCAGAACCAGTCTTGTGTTCTTCGATTAGATATCAAAGAGTGGAATGGTCGAATTATACTGTAGATATATTTTTAATATTTTGAGAGCTCTGCATAATATTTCCCATAGGGGCTGGGTCAATTTACTAATCAGCAAACACAGTATTGAGGGTTTTTTTCTCTATATATACACTCAGAACTTTCTGATCTCTTTAATATAAGTGACTCCTACAGGCAGGAGGAAACCTCAAATTGTGGTTTTGATTTGCATTTCTGTGATAACAAGTGATAATTAGCAGTTTTCATACCTATCATTTTATCTTTGGAGAAGAAAGAGCTATTTTACATTTTTTTTTCCATTTTTGAATGGGATTTTGTTTTCTTTTACCATTGGACTTTGTGTAATCCTTACATATACATGATATCAGCTCTTTGTTAGATATAATTTATGTGAATATATTCTACTAATCAACAGGATGTATTTTAATTCTATTTTTATTTATTTTTAAATGGCTTAATTCAGGAAGACTTTATTTAAGGGAAGGATTAGGAATACTGGGAAGATCCCAGATTATGAGAGTTTCCTCCTAAAGAATGATTCTTCAAACACACAGGAGGTCATCTTCTTTGGAACATTTTTCTTTTCTATGTATCCTTTCTTCTTCCATTTCTTAAAAAAATTATCTTTATATTACAGTTTCTGAGTCTATAACCATAACTAATCTCAATTATCTTTTGATCCTAATTGTTCTCATAATTACATTTTTTCATACTTTGTATTTGCTACCTTGGAAAAGCATGGGCTCTTCAGGGGTAACATTTGCCCTCCCATATTTCCAAACCCTTTTCCAGCTGCTCATAACTTTCCCAGGGATTCTATGGAATGGGCTGTGTACAGAAATGGCAAGTATTCCCTTTGGGGAAAAAAATGCATAAACCAGAAAGTAAAGACACTTGAAATGGAATTTTTCCCTGACAGCAATGGCAGTATTTCATATGATATGGCCTGTATGTGACTTGACAATGAATTTGGATCAGGACCCTCCATCTCAAACCATAGTATCAATACATGTTAGCCATATACTTACAGAATGTATTTGTGATCTTTAGCAACTGAGATTGCAGGGTTAATTTCTTGCTGCAAAATAATGTGATTTATCCTATCTGATGCACAGATGATTTCTTATTCTATTCTATCCAAGGAAATTTATTGCTGTATATTGATTTCAGTAAATTCCCAGTTCTATTATTCACTTATACAAGGAAGGTATTTAACTTAATATATTTGCTTCCTAGTAGTTTCTTCTGTAACTTGATAAAATCAATTTAGTGATTGTAAAATCATTAAATAATGCTTATTGTAAAAACATGACTTAAAATATTTTAATTTCATCTTTCCTGAATCACCTGGCTTTCATTCCATTTCTTAGTTTACTGAAGTTTTTCATTTGTTCTCTGGATTTTCAGCAACTTAAAAATATACAAACAAAAAAGAAATCACCAAACTACCTACTACTCTCACTACTCTTCCTTTCCTTATTTCATACATTTTGTTCCTTCAAAGTTCTCATTCCTTCCTGCCCTCCCCCCGCCCCAACACACACCGTTAAAACTTAAAATGTTTCAAAATGGCTTAAGTCCAAACTCTTGCCTGACTACTTTATGTTCTAGCGACATGATTCTATCCCCATTTGAAGAACACAGAGAATTTTACCCTTGGAAAGTGTGGGAGCAACATCACAGAACTCTGAACTGTCCCTGAATACAAATAAGCTGGCTTTCAGCAGTGCACTGTAGGAAGATGATTCCATCCCGGAGAAAGTATAACTCTGCCTAACCTCCTACAGAATTTGTTTCTTGCACGATAACCTGATCACAGTATGCTCTACACCGTTGTAATTGAAATGTTTATGGGTCACCAGTAATATATGAGACAGGGAGAATAACAGTAAATGAACCACCTAAGCTTCTATTTCTCTCCGAACTAAAAAAAGGCTGGATGGAAACACCTAGTAATGCTCTAAAATTATAATAAACAACTGGATGAGATCATCTACAAAAAAAAACTTATTTATAAAAGGTATGTGAGCTAGTCCTATATTCTAGTAATTGTAGCATAGGTTTAACCCATTTCATCAGTTGCTTACATGGAGAAAGATGCACAAATGTGATTTTTACATCATTCACCTGTCACCACTGAAAATAGAACAGTGAATACTAACCTTGAAAGCTGGAGCACTGTGGACATGAAAATAATCCTTATTTATGTTAGTAAATCTGTTCTACTTTTACTAGTACATTACTATACATGTATACTACTTAGCTGGGGACGATCTTTCCTTTAATAACATAATACATCTAAACAACTGTCACAAAACATATTTAAAATTAAACCACAATGATTCCATGTAATATATTGGCTTTCATGATATTAAGAGCACTATAAAAGGTATGTATACAAGTTGGCAGAAAGAGAGGAAGGAAATTGGAGATAGTGAGAGGAGACAGAAAAAGGAGGGAAGAGATAATAAACTTGTAAAATAAACAATGCTCAACAATTTTCTCTTACTTGCAGATTTTCATACACATTTTTTATTTTTAAAGTTACCAAAAATTTGTTTGTGTTTTGGAAGATGAGCTTTCTGCAGAGCAGTTATGTAAGTGTTGTGCAGCGCTAGATATGGAAGGACTGGGTATCTTGGATTTAGAAAAATCTTTCACTGTTGACTCCTAATCTTAATTAGTTACCTGCTAGACTTGCTTATTCCTTCCCTATCTTTTCCACTCTGTTGCCTTACAGTGACACACAGTGATGCTACAGCTTGCCCAAGGCTTTACTTGTCAAATTGAAGTCACAGAAAGTATAGCACCTTGTTTTGGATGGAGACGGATAAGATAAATCTTGTTTTTTCCACTTTTCTTCTTTTTCTGTTTGCAGCTGGCTGCTTCTACAAAACGGCCTTTTTCCAACTGAATGCATAAAATGTGGAAGATCCGAACTGCAGAGTGTCAGCCTGCAAAGGCTAATGCCAACTAATATACCAAGCCGTGCTATAACATTTGCATTGGACTTATTTGATTAGTTTAAAGAAGGATAAAATAAAATGATAGTTTTCCTGGGAGAAGAACTGATAGTGTTATGATTGGTTTCTGGTTTCAGCAGTGAATTGACCTTGAAAAGATGTTAAAAAATAGCTCTTTGAAATTAACCTATCAATTAGTTAAAAAATGTTAACAATAAGAAAAAGTTTCATTGAGGTGTTAAAATCCTGATAACATTAAGCTTCTATAAACATATAAGATGTAGACTCTTCCATTCATTTCTGTATCCTACACTTAAATTGAAAGAATGATGGCAATAGAGTACGTATCATTTGACAAGAGCATATTCCTATGGTTTATCATTGCACTGTACCACTGTCCTCCCAGTGTTCATCGATTTGCTCCAGAGAGCACTAGTAACGTTTCCATTGTGAGACTGGCTACTGTTTTTGGCATATGAATACCCCACGGGTAGCTTGACAGGGTTTGCCATGTGGGTGGGATATTCTCAGTAGCTTGCCCAGCTCTCCAAGGGGGCAGAGAAATTGAACCCTGGTCGGCTGCATACAAGGCAAATGCCCTACCCGCTGTGCAAGAGCTAGTATATGACTGTGACCTAGTTAGAAGCTTATCCAAGATACAAAAATCATAAAATAAACACACATCATGAGGATATTTTCCCTCTACATACCATTGCATATAAGACTAGTATTATACAATCAATTTTCAGCTATTCTTTTTGGGAGGTGGGTACTGAGGTACAGCCACCAGTGGATAGGGCTTGGAACTGGCTCTTTGCTCAGGGAATCACACGGAACAACTGTCAAGAGATTATTTGTGATGCTGGGATTAAAGCAGACCATCAGGCAAGGCAAATTCTTTAATCTCTGTACTATGTTCCTGGCCCTAAAATTTTAATTTTAAAATTAATAGCATATTTTTAGGTCATTTGTTGTAGTTTTTCACTTTGGGAATATACATAGTTTACATATCATATAATAATAAATTTTTATTATAATAAAATGTAAGGAGCATAATAAATATATAATATAATCTTAAAATTAAAAGGAGATTTTCAGAAAAATATATTCGTGTGGGACCTAAAAGTATTAAACATTACTGTAAGAGAAGGTGGGAGAATTTTTCACTCAAATGCAATAGTACATATGTCTGGGAGAAAGACAAATATAATAACTGAATTAAATATATAGTATCTAGAAAATATAGAGTAAAGAGGTCTTGGATAGGTGAGGAATACTGGTCATTTCATACAGGAAAATTTTCCAGGGAATAATCTTTCAGTTTAGTTACCTTCCAGACTCAATCTCCACTGAATTCCATCATGCCCAAATTTCTCTGTGTAAGTTCTTTATCTTTTAATGATTTGTGCAATTATCTACAGAAATACAGAGCATACATTTAATATATATGTCTCTCTACCTCACTGAACTTTCAAACTTCAATATACAATAATCACTGGCCTATTTTATATTTCTTGATGTTGGCTTAGAGTTGAATATATATGATGTGCTTTTAAAAATAAATTAACATGAAGATATTTTGGTCACACCTAAGATCCACAGTGGTCAAATATGCATAAATGCAGTCATTGAAAAATCCTTAAACTGTAGTTTAATTTTTATACTTACATTATTAAAAAGCCAATTTTCCATTTGTCAAAGGAAATCAAAACATGAGGTTATTTGGGAAAAATATTTCAGTTGCTTTTGGATCTTGACATCTGTTGCTATTCAAATGCAGACAAATAACTAAGAAGAAATATAAAATAAATAGCTAATTGGGAATGTATGGCTTAGTAAAACCTAAAGAATTTCAACCTGACCAAAAAAAATATAATGTGGCAACATCATTCTATAAATATATTACAGGCAAAGATACAAATTATTTAATAATTCCATTCAGGTCATTTCTGGTAGTGCTCAGAGAACCATATTTGGTGTTGGGAACCTAACTGGGTTTGTCATGTATAAGGCAAGCACCTAATCCATTTTACTCTTTGGCCCTGAATACTTCTTCCCACATGATATTTCGAAGATCTTCTGAAGAAAATTCCAGAAGGTAATAAATTTATCTGTCATATAGAACTATTGTGAGTATAATATTGCCAAGCAGACTATTAATAATTTGAGCTCAGATGGCAGAATAAACAGATGAAGATATTTTTGTATAGATGTGGTATTAAAATGTTGATTGTTGATTTATTAAAGTTGCTTGCATTAGAAAGTTAAAGAATAATAAAAACAGATTTTTGTATAATAATTATAAATATATCACCATAAAGTATTTGGTCATGATTCAGTGTGAAACAATTAAAAAGACTATGAAGATCAATAGTTAGGGACTGTAGTTGGCTGAAGCAAGAGAACTCATGTTATCTCAAAACTGGAAGCTTGTTATCTCAAAAACGGAACTGCAATGACCCTCAAGCATTGCTGCCTACATTTCTTGAATAAGAAAAGAATATCTGTGTAAGATATCTAACTTAGTCTCTTTGACCTTACCCTGTATTTCACTGTATAAATGACACCATATTTTTAACATACACCCACAAGTATTTTTTGCCTCCCAAAATACACCAGTGAATTTTTTCTGTAATTATTTTTCAATAGAAACGTATTTTTTGCATATAAAGGCAATAAGTGGTTGTGATTGTATTCAATTTCTTTACTGAGTATAGAGTTTATTTTAGACTTATTTTATCTTGTTTAAGATTATTATTTTTTGGCTTACAATACTATTGATGAGTATTATTTTGTATTTAATATGTGATCTTATCACCTATTTATTAGGAATAAGACTACTTGGAGGCACTTAATCAAATTAAGACATTTAATTTCTCACTTCATATTTAAAAGATGCTAAAACTGAGCTTCTTATTTAGATTCAATACAACATAGGATTAATTAATAAAGCATATAGCACAGCGGTAGGGCGTTCGCCTTACACGTGGCCAACATGGCCGACCCAAGTTCGATTCCTCCGCCCCTCTCGGAGAGCCCGGCAAGCTACCGAGAGTATTCGATATGCCAGACACAGTAACAACAAAGTCTCCAATGGAGACGTTACTGGGCCCGCTTGAGCAAATCGACGATCAACAGGAGGGCCTTTACCTTTACCTTTACCTATATTTAAAATATACGTATATAGTTGACCCTTGAACACCACAGGTTTAAACTGCATGGGTCTAATTTATATTAAAAATGTTCTATCCTTGAGGTTCCGCATTTGCATGTTCAACAAACCTCAGCAGTTGCTTGATTAAATCCTCTGTTGCAAGCCTGCAGGAATGGAGGGCTGATCATAACAGATTGGATTTGTGGTTTTTGATATCTAGGGGTTATGCGAAGAGCAGGGCAGATGTCCTGAAAATAATCCCCCCCACTGATATCAATGGATGGTTGTAGTTAAGTTTAGATGGAATCAAAGTTGTACAGATTACCTTGAGTCAACATTATATTCTTCTGCCACTATATTCTTCTAATAAGATCTAATTCTGTACTAATACTAACATAACCACAGTAGTATTGATTTTAAGTTACCCTGTGTCGTAAAAAACTACAAAGACCAACGACCTGATTTGGGTAAGATTCATAGGGTGCCCCATATGGTATCATGCTAGGTGAAATCATTTAGATGGCAAGGGATAGATAAAGAATGATAATTCTCATGAGTGGAACTAAAAGATAAAGATTTTATTAGCAACAAAGGACTAAAGGCATCACAATGGGGAGCTAATCAACACTACTGAGTTGGTGGAGGGGTCATGGAATAGATGAACATTAGGGCTCTTGATGGAGGAACCTGAATACGCTGGTGATAGGTGTGGGTTGGAATTCTGTACACAGGAAACCATCATTAACAATACTGTAAATCACAGAACCTCAAAAAATAAAAAGTAAAAATTTTAAAAGTAAAATTTTAAAAATTTTAAAACCCTACCTACATGTTTCACTATTGTTTGAGCTGTTCCCTAGTGATCAATCAGAACAAATGCTTATTTAGAAACTGCAGGATAATGTTGGTTTGCCCTTCCTCCCTGGCCGTTAGGAGGTTGTCTTTGTTGATTGCCTCTAAATCTGTCAATTACCTTTGTCTTCTGATCAGACTCTGACTTGTAAATATTGTCTTTCTCTTCTTTTTAATGTCTTTTGCATGGTTAGATATTTCAGAGCAATTGCGTTTTGTATGGATACAGGAAGACAGTTAAAAAGACAAGCCTGGGGCTTGGGAGTTGATTGATTCCAGATAATATTACCTGCTGAACATCTGCTCTCTCAACTTAATCCTCAGTTGCCTTTTCTTCCTAGATCTCCAAAAGCAGGGTCCCGACGAGGGACTGGATGGACCCCAGGCAAGCAGTGAGTTATGTGCTACCCTGGTGTCAAAATAGGCTAGGCCAAAATGCCCTAATGCTTAAATATAAGTTAAGAACTTGGTCATGGACAAATTCTGTTATGATCCAAATGTAATAACTAGATTTGGACTCTGATGGAGTTAAAAATGATTGATCCAGCCTGAGCACTGTAGTCTGAGTGTGTGGTGAGATGTCCCAAGGAGAGTCACCCTACGAGCCTAAAAGTGTCTACTACTATGTCCATACAGAATAGTAAGTATTAGAAATTAGAATTAAATATGTTAAGTAACTTGCAGGTCTAAGGAGAGGAGAAACACAGCTTAAGGGCTATTTTACCCTTATGAACTGCAGGTGGTCGGGAAGTTTGGAAAAACATTTTTGATTGCACTTCCCATGGGGAAGTTTGGATGGGGAGGTGTGTTGAGGGAAGAAAGAGAGTGGCTGCGGGGAAAAAGGGGAAACTGAAGAAGGAGGAGAGAAGAAAGGAGACACAGAAAGAGACAGAAGGAGGAGTAGATTGAGTGAGACAGAGTTTGAGGGGGATTGAAGAAGGGAGGATTGAAGGAAAAGGAGAAAAGAGAGGGAGACAGACCAGGAAGAAAGAACTGTGTGGTTAGAGATAAATAGACAGAGGGGGGGTTGGAGAGAGCTGAGAGATGAGAGATTGAAAAAATGGCAACTAATTGGCACCCAGTTTGGCCCTCGTTCTTCCTTCCTCCATCCAAGACAACAGCTGTCGTGGGTGGAGAAGGGGGTCGAGAGCACCGAATGCCGGCTGCGAGAGAGGTCTTCCCAGAGATCCCGCAAACATCCTCTCATGTGTAATCCCCAAGCAAAGGAGTTTGCACAGCTCTGCACGTGGGATTTTCTCAAGAAACCATATCAAATTAATTAAGATACATTTTTTTACAGAACCCCAGAACATCTTGGCCCATCACCAGGCCCAAGAACTCTGCCCTGCCACTAGCACATAACCCCTAATCAGCAATCTCACTTGGAAAATAGACAGTAGAGTTTAGAATAAATCATAATTCAGATCTGCTAGTGGATTATCTGATCACAACACCTTTACATTCACTTTCCCCTATACTTGATGCTTTTAGTCTTTACTAGAAAAGAAAACCTTTTTTGCATAATTTTGAGATACTTGAAAATCAGATAATTCTCCTTGTAACAGTAACCTCTTGCTCCTATGTAAAACCATCTCTTTTCCTATCTCAAAACCTTTTGAATAAACCTCTCTCAAATTCAAATTTGCTTTGTTCTCATTTTTCTCTTTGCTTTGAGTTCACCATTGCCGCCTCAATTTAAATGTATAAATTATGACATGATTTCTCAACATTCTTTTAATATTTATACTCTAGTTTTGAAAGTTTGTGTGATTATTTGCTATACATATGATAGAGCATATTTTCTAGGAATAATGCATGTAATAAAATTTTGATACTTTACTTTTTTAGAAGCACTCAAATATTCTTTCACTCTGTTCCCTAGATCCAAATTAAAATTGAGCAAAAAAAAAAAATTGCATAGAATTATACAGATAAGTTTCCTTAGAATTCAATAACCCTAACTCATTTTATAGATAACATGATAATATAAAGATGAACTACACACCCAAATAATATCTATTAGGTAGTAGAATATTGGAGCAGACATTGATAATACATGCAAAACCTCTTATGTATCACAGATGTCACTAAATATCACTTTCCTCACTTTCCTGTACTTTTAGAACCTCTTCTGCAGATTCAATCAACCTCAGAGTTCTCATTCTTTGTTCAAAGCTTTGTATCAAAATGTAAAATACCTGGCTGGACTGATAGTACAGTGGGTAGGGCGTTTGCTTGCAGGTGGCTGACCTGGGATCGATTCCCAGCATCCCATATGGTCGCCGAGTACCGCCAGGAGTAATTCCTGAGTTTGTGAGCCAGGAGTGACCCCTGTGCATCACTGGATGTGACCCAAAAAGGAAAAAAAGGAAAATACCATTAGAAATGTCCTCACATTGCAATTGGAGAGCTAGCTGAAACTCAACACACCTGTGCAAACAGCTCCTTCTTGATCCATTGCATGTCTGTCATTTTAAATCCTGGCCAACTGTTGCAATTGTAAAACCTAATCTAGAGAAGAACATAATTCATATCGGGTTGTGCCACAGAGTTACCCCTTTGAATCAGGAGCTGGAAACCATGTCTGTCACAGTGGGACATTAAGGGGCATTTATAAAATGGGCAATACACATTGAACATATGTGCTCACTTAGAAAAAAAATCAGTTTTTAGTCCTAATCTAAGAACTCTTGAAATCACCTGAAGAATGACTTTAGACATTCAAAACAGAGTAAAACAAACTTCCATTCTCTCTCTCTTTTCCTTCATTACCACTCAATGAATGCTCCTTCTCCAAATTTAACATACCTGCCCCTGGGTAGTTAAGGCCTTGTACAAAGAAATCAGATCACAGCGTTAATTGCCTCATCAAAATTTATAATTTCTAACCTTGGCTAGGTATTCAACCCTACTCAGCAACATTTTTATTTATAGTTAATTGGCTTCTTTTCACATTTTCTACAGTGCCAATTAGGATGTTATTTCCCCCAAATCCTTTCCAACCCTTCATCTTCTTTCAGCCACTTTACACGAATGTGAATGTTCTTGCTTCCTGGGTCAAGAACAGATCAAGACCATGAGTGCTTTGACTTCTTTCGCTGCTCTTGGTCCCCTCCGTTTGATGGTTCTCATCCTCCTTGCCTGATCATTTGTTTAGAGTCATCTATTGAATTCACATGGAGTGTGTCTCCAGCTTTCCTTTAATTAACCCTGCAGGCCTTCAGATGATTCAGATATTCTCATGGCTTCTGAGTCAGACTCTTCCAATTTGGCCTGCCATTGATCTGCTTGCCTCTGATTTCACTTTCCTTTATTCTTTTCTTCTTATTTTTATATGCTCCCTTTAAACCTCTCAAATTAAATCCAGAATACTTTCAACAAAATGGGGACCTATATAAAAAAAATGATCATATTGGATATTCAGTAGCATTCATTTTTTTATTTTTTTAACCACATAATAGTCTAGGTGTCCGTGTCACTGGTTCACATAAATATTTATGTGAGAAAAAGTCTAGATTTGTAGGTTTATTTGAATAAAAAATATAGTTCTGTAGCAAGTACATTGATAGTTCTTTGGAATTTTGGAAGTTGCAGCTGAGTGAACTGAAACTAGAAAGAAATTCACTATTTCAACTCCGCAGATGTTGCAAGAACAGAATATTTTCTTGGCGTTGTACAGCTTCAGAGTGACAACCGATAAAAGTGCCAGTGGGCTATGTAGCTCCTGTTATTATTTTTTTTTTTAGATTACTGTCATGCTAGGTGTGAAATATCTTTTTCTAGCAGGGAAAGAAAAGACACAAAAAGCATGCATTATTGAAGGAGCTTAAATTTTGCAAAAGTGTGATTAAGAGTTGAAAATTTTCAAATGTGTACTGAAAAAGACCCGAGCACTTTTCAAAAAGAAGAAATTTCAGTCATTTCTCTCAGCCTTCCAGTGTAAGGAAATAAGAATAAAGAGAAAGTGTCAAGAAATGCCTGAAGTGGGGGCTGGGAAGGTGATGGAACAGTGAGACAGATGAAGTGTCAGGAAACATATGAAAGCAGTTCCCTTTCTGAGCTTCTTGACAATCACAGGCCCTATCTGTAATGCATTCCAGAAAGGAATAGGGTGGGGCTGTGCATTGAGAGATTCAGTGCTTTGTGTAATGAGACCAAATTTCCAGGAAGAGAGAGGGAAAAAAATCAAGGAACACTTTCTTCTTGGAACTCCGAAGAAGACATTTTCCATGTTCTGCATGACACCGAATAATGCATCCTCAACTTACATGCATTTCAACACTACGCAGTTTATAGTTTAAAATTATATAAGGGGTGGGTTTGCTGGCCAGTACTATCATAGTGACCTCCTCAGGAAATGGAATCTCATTTTCCTTGGTAACATATACTGAAGGCAGATCCCTAGAGAGATCCCTATAGAGAGCTCCATGCCACACCTTCACAGATGGAAACGCCTATGACTTCCAAAGCACAGCCAGTTAGAAAGGAGGGTCCTCAGCCTGCTGTGTTCCCTGCAGGCCCCAGGCCAGACAGACAAGGCTCTCTACCTGCCTCAGAGTTGCAACTCTGCCAGCAGTGGTGTTAAGCACCCAGCCTCCTCCTGAATGCACCCTATGTGGCTTCATCAGCCACTGACCCAGGCTGCTTGCTTACTGGGATGTTCAAAGAATTTTATAAACATGATCACAATCAATTTTAGAACTTATTTATCACCCCACAGGAAAACAGACAGCAGTTACATACTGTTTCCCTTCTAGGCCCATGGTTCAAGCCAAACAGCCACAAGTATGGTTATTTCTATGGATGTTTCAATTCTGAAGACCTCCTGCATTCATTCCTACAGACTCCTCAGTGGTGGCAGGCGGTGAGGCAGATGGAACTCTGTGCCTAGCACATTCAAGGCATGCACTTTACCACTTTACAGACGTCTCTGGGAGATTCTTATTTTTATAAATTCATATAGATTTTATACAAAACATGGATCATATGCATTTTTTTACTTTACACATAACAGAGTTTGTGGATTATGCTAAATACAACTATAATATCTAATCTGTATTCTTCAATATCTTATACAAGGCTGGCCATAATTAATTTTTCAGTACTTCACTCATTCTTTCTTTTTACAAACATATTCTTGAGAGCTTAGAAACAAACTCGTTCACCTTGAGATAGGCTTTGGAACATTTCAACCTAGACGTCTGTCTTCCTTTTATTTAGATTAAAGTTACAAACACATGCATTTCCTTTCAACTATTAGCAGTAGAGTTTGAAGAATTAAAGAAAAAGTATTATAACAGGGAGAGAGGAGAAATATGCAGAATTGAACAAAACCTCCTACCCAAGCTATTGACACAGCCTCTAATCTCCCCTAGGACTTTTTGTTAGTAAAACCTAGGCAGAAACCAGAAGGTGTTGAACATGATGTTTGAATTCACATGGAATAAATTTTCAGAAAAAAAAACTGCCAAGTACAATGTGTGTGTCTGTGTGTGGAGGGGTATGTGTTATATGTAGGTATGTAGTTTTAAGTGTGTGTATGTGTGTGTGTGTTTCAATGTGGGGTTGGCCCCTCAGACCATCATTTGAGCATATCTCTATTAATAAAGCTATACAGTTTTATTTCTCAAACTTTTCATTTCCAAACAACCTTTTCCCTTCCCCTGATCTCACATCTCCTTGTCTCCTCCCTTCCCTTCACGACTGTTGTTGCAATAACCAGAGAGAATGCTATAAGAAAATCATTTTCTGACTTGCTACATACAAAATTAAAAATCTTTATATTTTCTGTACCCTACTCAATTATCTTGACCCATAATAGATGGGTGGCTGGTAGCTGGCCAGCCACCACCATGCTGAGACCACTCTCTGCACACATGAAGGTACTGGCAGAGGGACAAAGCCATGCGGGTTCCGGGGCCGAGATCTCCAGGCCTACTCGGATTGGAGTCGAGCATCCTCCACCCAGATCCTCCAAATTCCAGTAGGCGGGGGTCACACCCACCACCTGGCCCCCTGGCGCCGTGTAATCCCATCAACAGCCAAGATTCAGAGACTATAAAATCCAGCTCCCGGACAAGAACAGTGCAGTCTTCTGCCCCCGCGCCTGTCTGTTCCTCGCTGGGGCCCCTTGGAGGGGAGCAGGTTGAGCTTTCCTCCCCGCCCCGACCAGGGCTCCGGCAGCCGAAGACCTCCAGGACCAGCCACCACCATGCTGAGACCACTCTCACACACATGAAGGTATTGGCAGAGGGACAAAGCCACGCGGGTTCCGGGGCCGAGATCTCCAAGCCTACTCGAATTGGAGTCAAGCATCTTCCACCCAGATCCTCCAAATTCCAGTAGGCGGGGGTCACACCCACCACCTGGCCCCCTGGCGCTGTGTAATCCCATCAACGGCCAAGACTCAAATGAAAAAATAATTATTTGCAATTTGTTATTTTGATTGAGTTAAAGAAAACCCAGCCCCTTGGGGTGAGAGAGATAAGACCACAGATAGGGTAATTGAGACTATAAAATCCAGCTCCCGGAATGCATCTTATCAGGACATCTTTTTATGACATCTTATTATCTCATTCCTACTTTGGACAAACTTGCAGGCTATAGAATGTAGCCAGCCCACGGGGTAGAGTCTGGCAAACTCCCCGTGGTGTACCAAATATGCCAAATACCAGTAACAATGATGGGTCTCATTCTCCTAAAGAGCCTTAAATATAATCTCAGGGCTAGAATGAAAGAGACGTTACTGGGGCCTGCTCGAGGCAATCGACGAAAATAATAGATGGGTGTGAGAGATGTGATATGAAGGATAGACATCATTAATGGAAGGCTCAGTAAAACAAACAAGTTAAAAGAGAAGATCACCTAATTGTGTCTAATTATGCAGACATTACTTTTTTTTACCTTTTTCCAATATGGATATATTACAAAGCTTTGGCTCTTTTCCAAATTTCTTGCTGTGAATATTAGTTTCTGATTTTCATAACTTTAAAGAATATTACTATAAATATGAATTGGAACATAATACAATTTATGTTTTTCTGCCAAAAACCACATCACAATTTACCATACTGGAAAATATAAATAACATTGTAGTAGAAGGAATTCAGTTATGTATGTGCATCTGTTTATATGTTTTAGCCTCTATATATATGTTTGTATATCTGCATCAGTTTATATGTTTTAGCCTCTATATATATGCACTTACCTAATCTCAAAGAACTTTATGACATGAGCACCATAATTATCTTTCTTTTAAAAATTAAAAATTTTAAGAATAGAAAAGTGAGAAAATGTGCCCTCATTGCTCGTTAGTGACTGTGCAAGAGCCAAAAAGGAACCCAAGAAATTTTGCTACTAAAGTACTTCTTACTGCCTTACTTGGAAATAGAAAAGAAACATAGTCTATTTTAAAATAAAGGCATACTAAATAAGAAAGCAAAATATTTCACTATGTTCAAGAATACTACATTTACTTGATGTTTGAAGGACTTATAAAAAGTCTCAGTGATAAAGGGATTTCAACCAGTACATAGCTGGAGGACTTTAGAGAATGACTATTTCAGGAAACATGTACGTTTCTCCTATTTGCTATTAAATATCTGTGTAGAGCATAATTGGGGATAGGGGGGAGTAGGAGAGTACTGAGTCACACTCTGCAGTGATCAGCATTTACTCCTCTCACTGTGCTAGGGAATTATTCCTAGAGGGGCTCAGGAACTATATGGGTGTGAGCAACAGAATTTAGTCCATCTGCATGCAAAGCAATTACCCTATCTGTGGTCTCATCTCTCTCACCCCAAGGGGCTGGGTTTTCTTTAACTCAATCAAATAACAAATTGCAAATAATTATTTTTTCATTTGAGCATTTTAAAATACCATAATATCAAACTGACACAAAAGAAACACTTTTTAGGAACCTTTAAACCAAAATGAATGAGAAAATTGGGATTTATAATGAAAGTAATAGGAAAATTTTAGACAAGACTTTGTCTAATAAGAACAAATAGTACAATCACAGAAGTGAATGTGGCAAACGTTAATTACATGAAAGAAGCTAGCCAGTGAAGATTACTGGAGCAAGTGACTTACACTGTCAGCTAATGGGCATGAAACTAGTAAACCTGAGCAAGCGAAAATCTAAAATATTTAAAATATCAGGGTAAAAAGGTTTAGATGTGATTTTAGAATATTATATTTTCCCAATCTGTATGATGCCAAGATTAATATGTATTTGGAAGATTGTGTGATCTCTTAAGTGGGAGATCTATTACTAATAAATTAAATTCTATCTTGTAAATCAATATAAAAATAGTTTTAAAGAATACTGAGATGATGTTGATGGGATTGTATAAATCTGATAGAATTCTAGACATAAAAAAGTAAATATTATTAAATTTTGCCTAAAGACAACATGTCAAAGAAGAACAAAATACAGAATGAATATAAAATCCTGAAGACTATTTGAATAGACATAGATAGATTTTAAATTATTCTATGTGTAACTACTAATACACCTCAAAATTTCCACAATATTTATCTACAGCTATTACTGTAAATGGTCTTTGAAATTTGAAATACATTTTCAAAGATCTCTTGCCGAGGAATATAAAAGTTTGAGCAGGTTATTTCTTAAAATATTATCTTCAAAAAAAGCAGCAAAGAGCAATAGTACAATGGGAAGAGCATTTGCCTTGCATGCAGTCAACCTGGGTTTGATCCCTGGTACCCCACATGGTCCCCTGAGCACACCAGGAGTAATACATGAGCACAGTGCCAGGAGTAGCCCTGAGCACTGCAGGGTATTGCCCCCCCCCCAAAGACAAACACATTTACATTTTGCACAATTAGTAGTTAATGGTATTTCTATATTTGGAGAACTGACCAGGATAAGAAAATAAAATGACAAAATCATTGGGTACAACTTATGGCTCTGCTGAAAGTATGTAATAATCTATAGAACAGAGCTGCTGAACAGCTAGAATAGAGTTCACTTAAGGAAGCTATAGCACCATGTCAGAGAAGAAAGCTCAAATTTCAGCACAGTCTTTAGATGGAGTAGCTCAGTGTAATTTATTTGACAACACGCTGGGAAAACTAATTGAAGGTGAAGCAACTATTCTAATGTCACCAAAGAAAAACACAACCATAGATCTGAAGGTTATGGCAACATCAGTTCTTTATGGTACTGCAACTGAGTTCATAGTAATTAAACTTACTTCCTTTTCACTAAAATAAAAACAGAATGATGATCTGCATTAAGATTTACATACATGAATTACCTACACTTTTCTGAAACTTAAAATGCCCAATTAAAACCTTTACCATATTAAAAATTACAAGTATATTTTTTTACCTTTGCTGATGTATGAAAGTTGAGGGATTATTTTACTTTATATTTCTACCTAAACATGAATGAATATATGCTGGTGAAATTCAAAAATTGCTTGTAGGATAACACTGTACTGTCCTTCCTGCATAGCCTCAGGTAGTTTAGGTTTATTGGGTTGCTCTCATCACAGTGCTCCTATTCCTCTGTGTTTATTTGTAACTTCTTTCTTTGTGCTGTGTTGACTTGTAAATATTGTTTTTCTCTTCTCCCCAAGTCCATTGCATAGTCTATTCAGAGCAATCTCCTTTTTGTATGGACACAGGAGACATGCTTTTATAATGTAACTTTCAGTGATATTTTCTTCTTGGGCATCTGTTCTCTCACCTTAAGCCTCAGCTGCCTTTACTTTCTATCACCCCCAAAAGCAGCGTCCCGACAAGGGACTGGATGGAACCAGGGCAAGTGGTAAGCTATGTGCTATCCTTGCATCAAGATGGGCCCGGCCAAAGCGCCATAATGCTTAACTATAAGTTAAGAGCTTGGTCATGGACAGTGCTGTCATGATCCAAAAAGTAATAACTAAATTTGGACCCTCCTAGGGTTAGGAATGATTAATTTGGCCTGAGTGCTATAGTCTGAGTCTGTGGCAAGATGTTCCCAGGAGAGCTTCCCTACAAGCCTCAATGTGATCTCTTACTGTGTCCACACAAAAATAGCTAGTATTGATAGGTTGATAGTTATTGGACTGAGGAAAGGAGAAAAACAACTTGGGAAGCATTTTGCCCTTGGGCAGTCAACAAGGGCTTTAGAAAACTTATTAGGTGGGCCCTCAGGAAGGGTTTTTTTATGTTGATTTGGCTACCTAACTGGGTTCAGTGTCAGCCAGACTGCAGGGGAGTTGGAGGCAAGAGAGTAGGAGAGAAGAGAGAAAGAGAAGGGCAGCAAGATGGACCGGAGAGAGGCTAGCAAAGGGGAACATGTGCTTGAGAGAACCTGGGTCCTCAATAACATAAATTTCTTCCATGGGATAAACTTCCTTGTAATAAACTGCTACAAAGACCAATCGGCCTGGCCCTCATCTCTTTTTTTGTCTACCCTTGACCAACAACTATCCTGATCTAGGCCACACACAACGGCTCTAGGGCACCGAATGCGGGTGGTGAGAGAAAGCCATCTAAAGAGCCCGCAAACACACAACCTTCAGCATGTTTAGTTTTTTACAATTGCTAATTTTTTTCAATTAAGAAAAAAATTTGGAATGTGGGCTAGAGCAAGGCAGGATGCTTACCTTCCATGCAGCTGATTCAGGTTCAATTCCCAGCACCCCATTAGATGCCCTGGGCACTGCAAATAGTGATCCATGAGAGCACAGCCTGAGTCAGCCCTGAGTATCACCAGGTGTAGCCCAAAAAGCAGAACAAGGAAAATATAAAATTAAGTCTGGAGAGCTAAAAAGGTAGTACAAGTGTTAAAGCACTTGCCTTGCATGTGGCTGACCCTGGTTCTATCCCTGACACTACATCTGGTCTCTGAAGGACTGGTATCCTAAAGCACCACCAGGAGTGATCCAGAGCACAGAGCTAAGAGTAAGCCATGAACACAAGCAACAGTGTGTGTCCCTATCTTCCCTCACCCCTCAAATGAAAAAATGTGGAACTAATTTTATTTCTGTCTCTAAATCTTCTTAATATAACATATGTATTATGTTTAGAGCAGACAGCTGTAAACATTTGGTAATCAAGATTATAATTAAAAGATTATAACATTTGGTGTATTCATAAAATGAATAGGAAGCCGCAGCATTCTCTCGCCTCCTGCATTGGGTGGTCTCGGGCCACTTCACTCACCTCACATGGTCGATGGCAACGGGTAGAGGAAAGGAGAAAACGAGGATCAGTCTGGTTGGTGATCAATTGTCGTTTATTCGTCCTCTGCTTCCTCCCTGTCTCACTCATTGCCTCCTCCTATTCCTCCCTTCTCCCCAGCCCACTCCCATAGATTGGTTATAAAGCAAAGGTTGGGGGTAGTAATTACACATAGGTCAGAAAGCATAATCACGTATGAAAGTTCTTCCTTCTGGGGAGGAAGCTCTTATAAGAAAAGACAAAGATATTCTGCTAGGAGAATCAAATCACTCAAGGGTGGAATTTTATCTAAGGACATAATTCTCCTTTCCTTAGTCCATCAATAATCATTTTATATTTACTTAACTCTTAATAATCTTTCTAGTCATTTTGTATGGACACGGTAAAAGATATCTTAAGCTTGTAGGGTGGCTCTCCTAGGGATCTCACAATAGATCCCAGGCTACAGTGCTCAAGCCATAAATGCCCTTCCTAACCCTAAGAAGGGTCCTTATCCAGTTGTTTCTCTTTGGATCATGACAGAATTTGTTCATGACAATGCTCTCAACTTATAGTTAAGTATTGTGGTGCTTGGCCTGGCCTGTTTCAATACCAGGGTAGCTCACAGCTTGCCCTGGGGGCATCCAGTCACTTCATTGACACCCTGCTTTTGGGGTGCTAGGAACTAAGGGCAACTGAGGCTTAAGTTGAGAAAAGATTAAAGATGAAAATATGAGAGATGCCCAGGAGTAAATATTATTTGGCTGGAGCGATAGCACAGCGGGTAGGGCGTTTGCCTTGCGAGCAGCCAACATGGCCGACCCGAGTTCGATTCCTCCGTCCCTCTCGGAGAGCCCTGCAAGCTACCGAGAGTATTCAATATGCCAGACACAGTAACAACAAAGTCTCCAATGGAGACGTTACTGGGCCTGCTCGAGCAAATCGACGATCAACGGGAGGGCCTTTACCTTTACCTTTAATTAACTCCCAAGTTATAAAAACATAGGATTAACTGACTTCCTATGTCTATACAAAAAGGACATAGCTCTAAAGTAAACTATGCAAAAGGACATAAGGGAAGGAGAAAAGCAATATTTCACTTACAAATAAAAATCCAGAGAAATCTGGGGAATTTGACTTTACAAGTGTCAGGTACTGTTTTGGGGATAAAGGTGATTAAATGGTTGAGGAAGAGAGCACAGAGAAGTTAAACACAAAAGAATAGGAGTGCCTTGGGAGCACTATAAATAGTGTAACCCAACAAACCTAAGCTCCCTGTGGCCAGGGAGAAAGATAAGCCAATGTTATCCTACCATAATCAACTGCAAGTGAGTGTGTGTGTGTGTATATATATATATATATATATATATATATATATATCAGTATTTAAATTTAGAATAAGTAATATTGTTGGGAATGGATGCAACTAATGATTGTGGAGCTTTGTCCTTATTGGTTCTACTATTAGGACCAATGCTATGTATGATTTTGTCAAGTCTCTCTAAATCCCAATATCATTATTTTCAAATTAAAAATCAGTATTTAACGCTGTAATGTGAGAAATGAATTTATAATATTTAAATAGCTATATATAATCACAATGTGGATGTTAACATTGTGATTATACATAGCATTATATAGCCGTGTAATCCCCTCAACCGACAAGACTGGCCAAGACTCAGAGACTATAAAACCCAGCTCCCAGAAGAGAACAGCCACAGAGTCTCCTGCCCCCGCGCCTGGCTGTCCTCGCCGGGGCCCCTTGGAGGGGAGCGGGTTGAGTTTCTTTCCCTGCCCCAACCAGGGCTCCGGCAGCCGAAGACCTCCAGAACCAGTCACCACCATGCTGAGACCACTCTCCACACACGTGAAGGCTCCGGCAGACGAACAAAGTCATGCGGGTCCCGGGGCTGAGATCTCCAAGCCTGCTCAGATCGGGGCTGAGCATCCTTCACCCAGATCCTCCAAATTCCAGTAGGCAGGGGTCACACTCACCAACTGGCCCCCTGGCACCGTGTAATTCCTTCAATGGCCAAGACTCAGAGACTATAAAACCCAGCTCCCAGAACTGCGCAGCCACATTTGCATCTTATTATCTCATTATCTCATTTCTACTTTGGACAAACTGGCAGGCTACGAAATGTAACCTGCCCACAGGGCAGAGTCTGGCAAATTCCTTGTGGCGTACCCAATATGCCAAATACCAGTAACAAAGATGAGTGTCATTCTCCTAACCCTGAAAGAGCTTTGAATATGGCACTTTTTCAAGCTCTACTACAAAGCAGTAATAATCAAAACAGCATGGTACTGGAACAAAGGTAGAGTTGCAGACCAATGGAACAGAGTTGAATATACTGACATTTCCTCCCAAACATATAATCATCTAATCTTCGATAAGGGGGCAAGAAAAGTGAAATGGAGCAGGGAAAGCCTCTTTAATAAATTGTGCTGGCAAAACTGGACGGCTACATGCAAAAAAGTGGGCTCAGATCTCTGTCTAACGCCATGCACAAAAGTAAGATCGAAATGGATTTATGACCTCAACATCAGACCGGAATCCATAATGTTTATTGAAGACAAAGTTGGCAAAACTCTCCACGATATTGAAGTTAGTGGTATCTTCAAAGATGTCACGCCACTGGCTGAGCAAGTGAAAACAGAGCTAGACAAATGGGACTATCTTAAACTAAGAAGCTTCTGCCCCTCAAAAGAAACAGTGACCAAAATACAAAGACAGCCTACAGAATGGGAAAGAATATTCACCAAATACACATCTGACAAGGGGTTGATATCAAGGATATACAAGGTACTGGTTAAACTACACAAGAAGAAATCACCCAACCCCATCAAAAAATGGGGCGAGGAAATGAACAGAAACTTTCGCAAAGAAGAAATCCGAATGGCAAAAAGGCACATGAGAAAATGCTCTACATCACTAATCATCAGAGAGATGCAGATCAAAACAACAATGAGATATCATTTCACACCACAGAGACTGGCCCACATCCACAAGAACAAAAGCAACAGGTGCTGGCACGGATGTGGCAAGAAAGGAACCCTCCTTCACTGCTGGTGGGAATGCAGGCTGGTCCAACCCTTTTGGGAAACAGTATGGACGATTCTCAAAAAATTAGAATTTGATCTCCCATTTGACCCAGCTATAGCACTCCTGGGAATATATCCCAGAGAGGCAAAAAGGTATAGTCGAAGTGACATCTGCAATTGTTTGTTCATTGCAGCACTCTTTACAATAGCCAGAATCTGGAAAAAAACCTGAGTGCCTGAGAACAGATGACTGGTTAAAGAAACTTTGGTACATTTACACAATGGAGTACTATGTAGCTGTTAGAAAAGATGAAGTTATGAAATTTACATACAAGTGGTACTACATGGAAAGTATCATGTTAAGCGAAATGAGTCAGAAAGAGCGGGATAGACACAGAAAGATTGCATTCATCTGGGGAACATAAAGCAACAAAACGGGAGACTAACACCCAGGAATGGCTCAGATTAGTACCAGGAATTTTGCTCCATGACTTGAAGGCCAGACACATGTGCTAGGTGAGAAGGAAGCTCAGATAGAGAAGAGAGCACCAAATAAAGGGTGTTGTGAAGACCCTCCCAGGGTGGGAGAGACATGCTAAAAGTAGTCTATAGACCAAACATGATTGCCACTCAATGCCTCTCTGGCAAAACACAGTACCCAAAAGAAGAGAGAGAGAACAAGGGGGAATGCCCTGCCACAGCGGCAGGGTGGGACGGGGGGGGGGGGGTTGGGGGGTGGGAGGAATGCTAGGACCCCTGGTGGGGGAGGATGGGCACTGGTGGAGGGATGGGTACTTGATCATTGTATAACTGAAACCCAAGCACAAAAATTTATAAGTCTATAAGTGTACTTCATGGTGTTTCACTAATAAAAAAAATGATAAAAAAAAAATCTCAGGGCTAGGATGAAGGAGACATTACTGGGGCCTGCTCCAGGCAATCGACAAATAACAGGATGATCGTGATCGTGATCGTGATCAAGGTAAAATTCTGTAATAATTTGTGTTTACTCATTTATTTCCTGAATAATATTAATGCCAAATTTTAGAATAAAATTTCTCTGGTATGTTAGTAAATATAGAATTTCATTTCTTGTTTATTATACTTTGACAGCAAAGTGAGTGTTCTGGTGACCCAGAGATTGGATTACGCACAGAAGACCCACCCTACTTGTACCAGATAAATACCTCACCATCAGACCTCCACTACCTACACTACCTCCAATAGCCAGCCCCCGCCATGCTCCAGGCACTTTCTGGACCATCCAACACATCATAAGACACTTAGTACCCATCTTCCAGGATTGTTGTACCATATTTGATATGGTTCAAATATGGTTTGAACCATGGGAACACCTACAAGGGCAATGAGAAGCCATCCCAAAAGCCTCTATCCCTCTCGGAGAGCCTGGCAAGCTACTGAGAGTATCCTGCCCACACAGCAGAGCCTGGCAAGCTGTCTGTGGTGTATTTGATATGATAAAACCAGTAAATACAATGGGTCTCATTCCCCTGACCATGAAGGAGCCACCAATATGGCAGTGATGAGAGGGATGTGGAAGGAAAGGCTGATAAAATCTCAAGGCTGAGCTAGGCTGCCAAAATGAAGAAAGACAAAAATGACTGTGTACTTTCAATACACGTATGCTGATATCAGATGCATCCATCGAGGACCTGATGGTATAAGAGCAAAAGATCAAGTACATCATTCGTCTGACAGAGAGGAGAAGGCATCAAATACATCATGCCGTTTTTGACACTGGAAAAGAACTGTTCCTCGGAACATGAGAGAAAAGAGGCATCAGTGGTGTTGGTGTCCTTGTAAACATGAACTTGGCCATGAGCATTGATTCATTTGAATGCCTAACAACCCAAATCAGATGATTACACTTGAATAGATGTCGCTCACTGCTGGCAGTTTCTATCTTCGTTGTCTATGCACCAACATCCAATTATGATGAAGGAAAAATTGAGAAGTTCTATATGGAGGTGGAGAAGTTCTATATAGAAGACCACACCTTCTACAAAATAATTGTTGGTGATTTTAATGCCAGGATAGGGCCGAGAAGATCAGCCGAAGAACTCCACATCGGGACCCATGGCCTAGAATGGAAGGAACAGGGTGAAAGACTGTCTGAGTTCATCATATCGACCAAGACCATGCATGATAACTCACAGTTCCAGAAGTCAGACTTTAAACATTGGATATGGGAGTCTCCTGCTGGATGGTTCCACAACAAAATTGACCACATCATATTCAATAGATGGTTTTGCCTGACTGATGATGCTATTGTCCCAAAATTCTGAATGGGATTGGACCACCATCTCTTTTGTGCAAAATTCTACTTCACAGAGTGGGAAGACAGGGCTTCAAAGTTTAAGAAGAGAACTCCCAGAATGACCAACTACTGGGAGCTCTTTGGCATTATTGCTGAAACATAGGAAGATGCCATCGTTGACAACATTGACAAGGAAAGACAATGGACTGGTTCAGCACCTCCATGATTGTGCGAGGAAAACAGAGAGAGATAGCCACAAATAAATGCCTGTCTTTGAAAACTCGAGCTTATTCGCCAACGTGGCTTGCCGCATACCTCAGGCAAATGCAAGGGAACGTCCAAGCTGAGAAAGCAGTGCAGAGAAGCGATAAAGGAAGCCCTCAAACAGAGAAGAGCAGAAGTGCTGGTAGATGCAGCAGAAGCCGGGAAAAGCATTTGCAATGCCTGCCTGTCCTTTGCCAACTACAAGACCAAGATGACTGCCCTCCAATGTGCTGATGGATCTATCACATCTTCCAGAAGGGCAATGGAGAAGATTATTCTTGACTTCTACTCAGATCTCTTTGATAGTCACATCCACCTGCCCACATAAAAAATTCCGCAGGATAGATATGTCGTTCCCAACGTTCTCCCTTTCAAAATCTGATATGCCATTTCATGGGTAAAGAAACGAACAGCACCTGGCCAGACAAGGTCAAACCTGAACACCTGAAGAAACTGCCATCAAGTACTCATCAATACACTGGCTCAACTCTTCACACGCTATCTGTCTGAATGCAAGGTTCTGTTCAAACCAGCAGGACTATAATACTATACAAAAAGGGAGACATCCACGGCATTAGCAACAATTGCCCGATCTGCCTATTATCTATCATCTACAAGCTGTTAACTCCAGTCGTCCTGAATGGGATTGGCAGAATACTAGATGAAAGACAACCATGTGAGCAAGTTAGGTTCTGCAAAGGATTCAGCACAATCGACCATATTCACACGATAACCAAGCTAATTGAGGTTTCTCGGAAGTTCAAGATGCTCCTTTGTCTAACGTTCATTGATTTAAAGAAGGCCTTTGATTCTGTTGAGGAGGAAGTGGTCATTGAAGCCCTAATCAATCAAGGCATTCAAACTCAATACATCGGGATACTTCGTGAGCTGTATTATGGATTCACTACCCAGATCTCACCATTCTACAAAGAAGTGATCATCCATGTCAAGAGAGGGCCTCGGCAGGGTGATTCCATTTCACCGAAACTGTTCAGTCCCACCCTTGAGAATGTCATGTGATGACTGGAATTGGGAAGGAATGGGAGTGAAGATAGATGGTCGGCAACTACACCACCTCCACTTTGCTGATGACATTGTACTAGTAACACCAAACATCAGCCAAGTGGCACTAATGCTGGCTGACTTTGACCGTGAGTGTGGAAATGTCAGACTACAACTGAATCTCACAAAGACAATGTTTATGAGAAACAGTCTCATTCCTGATGTTCCATTCATTCTCTACAGAATGACCATCTCCAAATGAAACAGTTCATAGTACATAGTTCAAGAATTCAACGTGACCTAACACCTGAGTTGCGCAGGAGGAAGAGAGTGGCTTGGAATGCCTTCAAGAGTGTCGAAGAAACAACTAAGAGGATGAAGAAACTCTGGCTCCCGGCACATCTCTTGGATTCCACTGTTCTTCCTGCATTAATATACACCTCAGAGATCTGGGCCCTAAGAAAACAGGATGAGAATGCTATTCAGGTCTCCCAAAGTGGAATCAAAATAGCTATGCTTGGAATATCATGTTTTCACTCAAATGAGAGAAAGAATCTGGTGTTCCTACCTCCGTTGACAGTCAAGAATCAGGGATGCTGTCTCATTTACCAAGGCGTCAAAAATCAGAAAGGCTGGACACGTAACATGATTTGGAGACTACTGCTGGACTAGAGCCATTACCGACTGGATTCCACAGGACGTCAAAAGACTGCATGGCCGCCCACCTACGAGATGGTCAGACTTCTTCCTCAAGACCCTGAATGAACGGTTTGAGGCTCTTCGCATTCCTTGGAATGAGCAAACACCATTGGGTACACTAGCACACGACAGGGATGAATGGAGATGTTACTAGTGCCCGCTCGAGCAAATCAATGAGTAATGGGATGTCAAGTGATCAAGTGTCAAGTGATACACAGTGGTGGACATTTTGTCTTTGTCTTTTTGATCATTCTTTCTTTCTCTTTTTCAGTCCCTCTATCATACCATATAATTTAATGTTGTTGCATTATAAGTAGTGAGTAAATAAAATATTCAATAGAAAAGTTGATATAATTTGCTGCTAGAGGCAATATAAAATATATTCTCTATTATTGAATTTGGTTTGAAGCATGAAAATATGTAGGAACAACCTCTTTTCATGTACAGTTATATTATGTTCAGCTAAATATAGTAATAGAGCAAAATGAACATGGAAAGTCTCTAACTGTCATTTTTACCACCTGCATAGATTGATATCCAGGGAACTGTAATTTTATTTGCTATACCTTTGATTTTTAAACAATAAAATAATATTTCATAAAATTCTATAGACTAAAATATGTCTAATGATTCAATAAATGTTTGTAATACTGTTTCATAAAATGGACTTCATAGAATCTTGAAAAAATTTTATGAATTCATACACAGAAAGAGATATCTGTATATGATTTTAAGTTTAATGTCTAACTTGAAGGATATTTATGACTTAAAAAGCCATGTTTAACAACTGTGATCATTATTCATCAGGTACTTAGAAAGCACCATAATTTCATGTTATATTTTGTGATCTAAGTTACCTATAATAGTTCTTACTTTGTACACATATATGTTTTTATTTTTAGTTAGTTATGCACATATATTTGTGATTACTGCCTATAGGTATCTCTAGGTAACTCACAAGTAAATACATAGCTATGTGGAAAGATATTGAAAATATAATCTGAGTAATAAAGATATTATTTGTGCTAATGAAAGTTATTGTGTATCTATCACTTGGATAAATGTTTTACATATAAATTCCACTTTATCATTTTACTTAAGAAAATTATTTTTACTATAGAAAAGGCTTTAATAATAAAATTATAAATACTATCTTTAAACACCTATTTTCAGTTTTTTCACTTAAGCACTTCAAATTCTCCAATGTGTTTGTATTCATTAATAAGAGCTTTGCATGTTTGATAATACAGGTAACAAAATTGATTATATATAACTCTGTAGGTAAAGTTGCTAACTCACAAAATACACAGTATTTTAAAAGTGAGAGTATATCTTTTACATTTTTATGATTCTTAAAGTGGTTTGGACAGGTAACAATATATTAAAATATAAGTATTATTAATACCCTAATTTCTATTGTCAATAGAACATCCATCATGTGTCTCAATCATTGAAATGATAGTCAAGAATACTGAAGAACATTGGTTTATCTCCAAATATGTCATATTTTAATTTTACATTTACCAGTACCCCATAAGTTCCCTTTTTGTAAGAGTGGATTCATAATACTGTTGTATTAGAGTTAAATTGTGGCCGTTTAGATATCAGACTCCTACTGTTGTTATTGGCAATGCACTAAAGGTTCTGTTGAGTCCAGTCTTCTGAAAAACTTCTCCCTTCAATGTAAAAGAGTCTTAAGCAAATCTACAACAGCCAAAGAAGCCTGTATAAAGAGAATTGTGATGCTACAGTTGGCACAATCATAGTTAGGTCTATTCATGTGGGAACAGCATATGTGACCGAAATGATAAAAGTCAAAAACATTCCAATGACTGCTTTCTGAAAGTTAAGTAAGATAAGCATGTGTGTTTTTCCTGAGAAAAGCAATTCTGCATTTCCTTATGCAGTGCATTTTGGAATGCTCAAATGTATACTAAATGAATAAGCAAGAAAATATTTGTTTCTTAAGGAAAGCAAGAGGAAATCACTCTTCCTTCTCTGAATGTAGTAATAATCTTTTCTATAAAATCAATGGCTTAAAGGTCAAATTACAAGAGTTGCTCAGTGATGCCCAGCAAGATGCTTTAGCTCATTCTCCTTTTTACTTTCTGGGGAATGGTCTTTTTGGCATAAGAAAACAGTATTTGTTCTTTTTTACATAGTACAAGTCCAATGGGCAGGAAAATAATATGACTTTAGGTCTTTCTTTGAGGCGTGTTATATGTTCATACAGATTAGGTAGGTTTTTGTCTTTAAGATTCACTTTTCAAATATATTTGCACACTGTAACCATTGTAACAGATTGTTCATGTATAAACTTGTGGAGATTCTAAACATAATTAATTGCTTATGAATAAATAATTAATTAATTTTTATTTTTTAAGGAAATTTAAAGTTTATATTCATTATCTTGAAGGTAGAGAAATTTGAAAAATAGATACAGCTGTGATGTTATTTATTTTTAAATTATGACTTTATATGACACTGAAATTAAATACATGTTGCGAGACTTCAGTGAGAACTCATCTTATATTTTTCCTCACAAATTTGGTTTTTCAACTATTTTAACAATTTATTGACTATGCCATGACCATGCAGTTGAAGCATATAATAGGATTGTCTATTATATTCACAGAGTCCTACATAATTGTCCCCAAAGCAAGCTCATTCTCATTAACAAAAACTTCATCTTCCTTTTCTCAAAACCTCATCTTTGAGAAACAGCTAATTTATTTTTCTTAATACAATTTGCTTAATTTTAACATTGCATATGCATATTCAATTTGTTTCATTCTAACTGCTTTCTTCAATTAGCATATCTTCAAGGTTTATCTGTGCTTTATATTTATTTCATAATTTTGCATTTCACAGATATACCATTTCTTAGACACTTTTCATCAATCATATCTACTTAAATTATTTACAATTTTAACTCTTTGAGTATATATTTGCCATAACCTAGCTTTTATATTTTCATTTTTTTCTTTAAGTGATTCCATGAAGAATGGAATTTCTAGGTTCTATGCTAACTTTAGCTCTTTGAGAAGTTGCCCAGTTGTTTTATGAACAGGTTCCTTTATTTTTAATTATCAGCAGTAATAGGTAACAGTTAAAATGTCTTCTTGATTATGGCCATTCTCTCAGTACGTAGCATTGTTACATAGTTTTGATTTTCATGTTGATAATGGGAAATGCTTTTAAACATATATTCATGTGCCTATTGACCACTGAATAATAGTGCTGTAAAAAAATTACTTGTTTTGAATTGAGTCACCTTTAGGTTCAATTATAGCTTCTCTCTTTTTAAATATAGTTCCCTTACTAAAGAATTTAAAAAAAAAAAAACATCTTAACATCTCACGGGTGACCCTTACACTTCCTTTACAGCTAATTTATATCCAACCATAAATAGGATCACACCTAGAATATATAGAATATACTGAATGCTAGACACTTTTCTTTCCCAAAATGATTCTTTCTTAAAATCTTCATAGATAAAAGGATGTGGAAGGGAATTATAATAAGCAGATGGTAGTACTATTTTTTTTATCAGCCTTTTAAGGCCAGAGCTACCAAGTAAGACTTTGAAGTTTGGCAGAGTGTTGGGCTTTCCTTATCCAGGATAACTTATGAAAATCAAACCACTCTAAACTTTCTACTGTCCTGCAAGCAGGAGTTTATATAGAGCAAGTCATCGTGTCATATACAGATGAAATAGAATGGGCAAATGGAAAATAGTATTTCCTTTATATGGTAACACCTAGAAATTTCTCTAAAGCATTTCAATCAGTATAGTCATCTTTTACTAAGCTGTTTCAGGGGAGAACTTAGGGTATTACTCAGTCTTTATTCACTAACCCTTATTATTTCTAATCGTCTTCAGGAATCCAGCAACTGTTATTACAAAGCATGATGTGGTTACCCATAATGTGAGGAAACAGAAACATCATTAACACGGGTGGTGGGCACTTAGAGGTAGGATTACTTTATCCAAGATGGATTCTTGTAGCTTGGATACCCACCTAGAGTTAACCAGATGTCCCTGAAAGTGTTATAAATGAGGTTCTCAATTTGCTCTGAATATATTGTGGCTCTATGCCAATTTCAAGAAGAATGCTAAATCAGTGTCTTTGTGAAAATAATGACTAGAAGTCCACAGAAGTTGTGCTATACACAATTAAGAAAAGAAAAAGAGGCAGATTAGTAAATTATATGCCTGAAAAATGGAGTAAGACCATAACATTGACAAAACTTAAGAAGGTTCCATGTAAATTCCCAATCAGTGATATATCTTGGCATGATTTATTCAGATTTACCTTAATCTGACATACTCATTCTATTTTATTTTGTGTTTTTCTCTTCATGTTTTAAAATTATTTTCCTTTCGAATTTTTGATGCCTATAATTTGTTTCATTTCTCCTAACATTTTCAAAGATATATATTCACTTTTTATTTTAGTGAATAACAAAGTTTCTAAGTTTTTTAGTGATTGCAGTTAATTAATTAACCCTTGTCACTTGTCATACTGTTAATCATCAATTTGCTCAACTGGGTGCCAGTAAGGACTCCAGTTGTCCCTGTCAAGTGCTAGCACAGCCCAAAGGTGTATTTGGGCCTCTTTCAAGGTCAGGAGAATGAGCCCATTATTGTTACTGGTTTTGGCATATCAAATATGCCACAGATAGCTTGCCAGGCTCTCTGAGAAGGACGGAGGCTTTTGGGGCAGCCTCTAATCGCTTCTACAGGTGTTCCCAGTCTACCAAATGCAAGCTATTGGTCGATGGGTTGGCTGCATGCTCTAGTAAAAACTGCCAGGAAAAATAAAATCAAATACATATATATATATTTTACAACAAAATTACACCTTAAGTGAAGTTAAGTCCTGTCTTTTGTGTCTTCTTCATTTAACTTGCATGTTTAAATAATTGTCACTTCAAATGTTACTATTGTATATTTTTAACAAAACATAACTTAAGCTAAACATAATTATATTATTAAACTTTGTAACCTTGGACTCCAGATTCAATGTAATAATATTATATATTAATAATAATCAATATCATTATTAATTATATTATAGAACAATCAATATAACATAACAATAAATCATTATTATTTGATTATTGATTATCTATTATTAATATAATTATTATATAATTAATAATGGTATTGATTATTATTAATATATAATATTCCATTGAGTCCGGAGTCCAAGGTCACAAAGTTCGACTTTACCTGGTTCTGTGGGGCTTCACTCATGCATGAGGCTCGGCCCGAGCAGTCCAGAAAGAGGCCTGGAACGTGGTGGCGGCTTGGTGATGGAGGTAGTGGAGATCGACTGAAACTCTTCAGTGCCACCCTGGAAAATGTCATGCAATGACTGGAATGGTAAGGAATGGGAGTGAAGATAGATGGTAGGCAAGTATACCACCTCCGCTTCGCTGATGACATGGTTCTAACAACACAAAAGATTAGCCAAGCAGTACAAATGCTGGCTTACTTCGACCGTGAGCATGGAAAGGTCTCAGGTGAATCTCACAAAGATAATGTTCATGAGAAGTGGACTTGTTCCTGACGTTTCATTCTCTCTCAATGAAATGAATATCTCCAAATGCAGCAGTTATGTGTACCTAGGTTGAAAACTCAACATAATGAATGACCTGGCACCTGTGTAGCACAGGAGGAAGAGAGCAGCTTGGAACACCTTCAAGAGTGTCGAAGAAATAGCTAAGAGGACGAAGAACCTCCGGATCTGTTGGAATATAGCTCCAAATATTTTAGGCTTAATACTGGTTTGCCCTTTCCCCCTTGCCACGAGGAACTCAGTTTTATTACAGTGCTCCTGAGGCACTTCCATTCCACTGTGTTTATCAGTAAATTCTTCCTTATGCTCTCCTCTACAACCAGTTAATCAGCTTTTCCCCTAATCAGAATCTGTTAATTATTTGTAAGGTCCGATCCTTCTAGGACAATGAAATTGTATTTTAAGTTAATATTGTCTTTCTCCTCTCCTTATGTCTTTTGAATAGTTCACTTTAAAGTAATGCCCTTTCTGTATAGATACAGGAAGACCATTAATATTATGCGTTGTAACTTAGGATTTAATTGGCTGTGAATATTATTCACTCCCAGGCATCTGCTTTTATGACTTAAGCCTCAGTCTCCCTTGGTTCCTAACACCCCCAAAGCAGTGTCCCAGTGAGGGTCTGAATGGACCCAGGGCAAGCAGTGAGCTACCCTGGCATCAAAATGGGCCAGCCCAAAGTGCAACGATTCTTAACTATAAGAGTTTGATCATGGACAAATGCTGTCATGATCCAAAAGTAACGACAAGACTAGGACCCTGTTAGGGATAGGAAAGACTATCTGGCCTGACCACTGTTGTCTGAGATTGAGATGGCCCTAGGAGAGCAATAAGTTTAAGGTATTTCTTACTGTATCCAAACAAAATGATGTATGCTTATATGTTTGTTGGACAAAGAGAGGAGAAACACCCCCAGGGGATTCCGCTCTAGGGTGGGTCGATCTGATAATGAGAATCTGTCCGAGAAGCGGCTTTCCACAAGGGAAAGTATTCTACCCCTATTGATTGTGACCACACCTATGTGTAACTGTTACCCCAACTCCTCATGCTGGGGGATATAATGAGACTGTAAAAATGCGCAAGGAGGCCGAGAAGAGAGACAGGAGAGGAGAGAGAATGAGGATTGGAATAAACTTCAACTAAGAACAACCAGACTGGCCCTCATTCCTCCCTTCGCCTGCCCATCGCCAATGACCTCCCCAGGGTGGGGGAAACGTCGTGAGACTACCAAACACGGGCGACGGGAGAGATAGACTGCCATTGCCGCTGCCTGCCATTTTATTTTTAATTTTTATTAGTGAGACACCTTGAGGTACAGTTGAAGACTTATAAATTTTTGTGCTTGGGTTTCAATTATACAATTATCAAATACCCATCCCTTCACCCATTTCCCACCACCACGGATCCCAGTATCCCTCCCACTCCTCATCCCCCATCTCACCTATTTTTGAGTTTACACAGGATTCTAGGTACAGCTCTTCGACTCCACCCTTCTTTCTTCACTAACACATGCCTCAGAGACCTTGGCCCTACTAAAACAGGATGAGAACGCTATTTGGTTTCCCAAAGAGGAATCAAAAGAGCTATGTTTGAAGAATCACACTTCACTCAAGTGAGAGAAGAAATCTGGAGTTCCGACCTCTGTTGACGATCAAGAATCAGGGATGCTGTCTTGCTTGCCAAGGCATCGAAAATCAGATGGGTTGGACACATAATGCAATTTGGAGATGACCGTTGGACTAGAACTGTTACCGACTAGATTCCACGGGAAATAAAAAGATGGAGTGTCTGCCCACCTATGAGATGGCCAGACTTCTTCCTCAAGACCCTGAATGAACGGTTTGAGGCTCTTCACATCCTTGGAGTGAGCAGACGCCATTGGCCTACACTAGCATAAGACACGGACGAACGGAGACATTACTGGTGCCCACTCGAGCAAATTGAGGACTAATGGGGTGTCAAGTGATCAAGTGATATAATATTATTAAATGTATGTATATTTTTGCAATCCTAATATTTCATTGAAATATCTCTACTTTTTAAAATATGTTATTTCAGAAAATCATGGGTCATTGAGTTTTAGAATTTTTTTTTTATTTAATTTAATTTTGTTTGGGTGAGCCATACAAAATCTCTGGTGGTGCTCAGAGATTACTTCTGGCTCTGCACTCAGGAATCACTCCTAGAGTGCTCAGTAGATCATATGAGATGCTGGAGAGAGAATCTGGGCTAGCTGCATGCGAGACAAGTGCCTTATTCACTGTATTATGATGTATTATGATATATTATGAATATGATTTTATTCTTATTTAGAATATTTTATCCCCTTCTGTCAGGAGTTTGTGAATTTTTCTCTTTTCTATAATTATTATTGAAATATTCAATAAAATTAATAAATTAGTCCATTTGGACATGATTTTTACCCTCTTATTAATTTTCAGAGAAATACAGTTAGCTATTTTTTATATTTATTTAATATCTTTTTTGGTTTATCTTAATTCTAGGAAAAAACTTATCATTTTATCTCCTTTTATGAATTCATTTTGATATTAGATTCAACGAGTGCCCTTAATGTTTTTCCTTCAAATAATTTTATAGGTTTTTCAATTAATACTTCTAATAAAATATTGTAATTTTTTAAAATAACATCTTCATCTCAAGATGACATCTTAAGAGGAAAATGCTGTTATTATATATATGTAAATATTTGCTGGCAATCTGCTCTGAAATTTTGTTCATTTTCATCATTCCCATGCAGGTAATTATATATCATTCAGAAATAAAATTTTATTGATCACTATTTGACTTTTCCACAAGTATTTTAATGTTTTGTTATTTTAACTAAATTTAATTTTCCTCTGATAACAGTATTTACAGTTAATTTCTGCTTTTGCTATGTTTTACTCATTTGTATGTCCTATTTCTTCAGGGTTTTATAATTTAAAATGGCTGCTTCTTTTAAACTTTGTTTTAATTAAATATATTTTATAATTTCCACTTTACATACTTCTATGTCCTATAAGAAAAGGAAAAAAAACTACTTCTGTCACTGGTATTTTAGACTATTTCCTTGCAAGGAATGAGGAAGTAAGATATTTCATAGAGGTGCTTATGTCACAGTTTGGAGGTTTTGGTACCCCTCACTGACCTCAGATGTTGCCAGTAGCCTCAATTATTCTGTATATCCCATAGGTAAATCTTGAGAGTCCTCTCTTAGGACAATTGTTACTGTTGCCTTGGAGTCCTCAAAATCTCTGGATTCAGGGATTATTTGTTCTTGTAGGCACATCGACTAAGCCCAGTGAGATCTAAAAATCGAATCTAGCAGTTAAATGCTATTTGATTTTTTATTTTCCTTAGATGCTTCATATTTCCCAGTTCTACTTGATGTCTATGTATTACCATATTTTGATCTCATCTGTAAACTTTAGGAATTTGGTTGCTGAAGGGTAAACATAATGGATGTTTAAGTTTCTATTATTCCTCAGTAGCCTAAACAAGTTATTCAATTACATAGAAAATAACTATGAATTGTTATTACCAGCAACTGAAATGAAAAACCACTTCATAATATATTCAGAAAAGTAGCTGAATAAAATGGATGAGCAGTAATTTTCTTGTTTAATCTTCAAAAATATGCATGTCATTAAATCTATGGTGCAGAACATTCACATACTTAAACTATATTTTTGGTCCCCTTAGTATTGGTGGTAGTACTACTTAAAACTTGTTGTTATTTGTAAATGATCAAGAAGAAACATTTCTTGTCTAGGAATAATTCTGAAATTGTTTTAGGTCAGTACATGACCAAGGATGACTGGAATCTTAATTAAAACTGTTTCGTATACTGAGTTCTTCAGTAAACTACTCATGCAAAAGACTTCTCTGTGATTCCACGGTGTTGATGCTACCTTCCCGTGGCACTTGACAACCCCCAGAACACTCACCTGTCCAAATGGTAAATCCAAATGGTAATCTGAAACTAGGTTTCTATTTCCTAGTTGTGCTGTGAGATGCTCCAGGTGTGGGCGGGACCCCATAAAACACAGGTCCTCAGCCGTGGAGGGGCTCTCACATATTGGACCTGCATGAAGATGACAAAGTTTCAGCCTTACACCAGCCCATCACGGTCCTGCTCATTTCTCCCTGCAACTGCACAGGGGTGCGGAGGCCCGGGCGGGGTTTGGGGTTCCTGCGTTTGGGGTTCCTGCATGGAATACCAGAACATGCAGTTGATCTACTTTTGATATTTTGAGAGTTGATGTGTATTTGCACACTTAATCACATTAATTTAAAATTTACCAAGAAAAAAAGCGGAAAAAATTGAACTTATGTAATTAATACTACGTTGGAAATAATATGACCTTATTTTTTTTCAATCCAGAACACTTTTCTTTGCTAATTTTCTGAATTTTATAATGTTTGTATAAAATTTTTCTGAACTTGGGTCTATAAAGTTAATGCAATGGGTAGGGTGCTTGTATTGTGTGCAGTTAATCTAGGTTCGTTCCCCAACGCTCCATATGTCCCCCTGAGCACCATCAGGAGTGATCCCTGCAAGTAGAGAGAGGCATAAACCATGAGCACTGTTGGATGTGGTCCCAAATCAAACAAAACAAACATAATTATCTCTAAAAAGTTAGCATGCTAGATACGTTTTATAGCAATTAGGATGAAATTTTCCTAGACTTTTTCCTTTTCACATTATATCCCCTAGAATTAATGTTTAAAAGTGTACATATTTAAATGTTCCTTCAAGCTTCTTAAAAAATTAAATAAAACTTCAGATCTATAAATTCTGTACTAAAGCATTGATTCTAAGTGACCTAGTAAATACTGATTACTCAGGACAGTTTTTTATTTTAATTTGTTTTTACATCTTTGCATCAGTGTTTTATAAGGGAATTTGCTCTTCATCAGCTGCTTGGACATCTAAGTAAAATGTGCTATGATATTCTTGGGGATAAACAATTCTATGTAAGCACAATTATTGTTCCCAGATCACATGTGAAAAGATACAAGAGTAGTTTCACGATTTGATTGTCTCCCCATCTAAATTTTTAAATAATTATTTTTAAAATAATTTAATGTGTATTCATATGTTTTTGGATACACACTGATTCTGCATATGAATAGGCTCAATGTTCTGGGGAATACTAAGGTTCATTGGCATAGTTTAAGCTTTATTTAAACTGGTCCTTTATGTGAGGATACTACTCTTTTTGGTCTATTCTGAAAGATAGTAACTTAGATTACTATATATTTTCCATAAACCGAAAACTGACATTTTTTTGAAACACTTAAAAAGAAGCTGCTAAATGCTGTTGGACTCAAAAGATTTAGGTAATTAGCACCATTTCCCTTAAATTATAATACATATTCTAATTTAGGGCTGGAGCGATAGCACAGTGGGTAGGGCCTTTGCCTTGCATGCAGCCAACATGGCTGACCTGAGTTCGATTCCTCCGCCCCTCTCAGAGAGCCTGGCAAGCTACTGAGGGTATCTCGCCCGCACGGCAAAGCCTGGCAAGCTGCCCATGATGTATTCGATATGCCAAACACAGTAAGAAGTCTCACAATGTTACTGGGCCCACTCGAGCAAATCGATGAACAATGGGAGGACCGTGACTGTTCTAATTTATATGCTAAGGATTGGGAAAAGATGAAATAATAGTTGTAATTCTTGGCAGACAATTAAATGGATAAATTATATTTTTATGTTAATTTTAGTAACATATGCACTTATTCCAAAATAGAAAACCAGCTACTTAGACAAAAACTTCAGTAGTATGCACTTTAAAAATTCACATTATGATGGGGTCATAATCTGCATGGTAGAAAAGGCTTCAGATAGTTTCATCCTTTCAGTGATCATAACTGGGTCAGAGTTTCAGGCGTTTTTTATTTTCAGACATTTACAAAATATAACAATCAAAAGCCATGTTCAAGTAGTCTGCAAGCTTTGTTTTGTGGCTTATAACTAAATGAGCTACAAGTTAAAATTAATTAGTTTAATCTATACTAATAGAATGGTTCATTTTTCTGTTCTTTTAGCTAACTTCATATTTTATTTATTTATTTGTTCGTTTTGTTTTTGGGCCACTCCCAGCAGTACTGAGGTGTAACTCATGGTTGTGCTGAGGGCAATATATGTGGTACCAGAATCATACTGGGGTTGGCAAGTCCTTGATCCCTATACTATCTCTCTAGCCCCTGACTTCATATTGAGGTCATGTAATCAGGCAGAAGTCTATTTGCATATTTTTGAAGTGTTTATGGATATTTTTATGTTAAAATAGAAATGAGTAATGAACTAATACTATTAAAATACATTTTTTTGAGTCACTACTTCCATTTAGGGAATGTAAAAATCATTCTGTTACAAAAGCACTGTTTTAATGTTATCAAAGTGAGCCTATAGTAATTTTATATTAGTTACAGTACTATCTTTTTTTTAAAACTTTCTTGTTGGGTCACACCTGGCGATTCAGAGGTTACTCCTGGCTCTGTACTCAGTAATTACTCCTGGAGGTGCTCAGGGGACCATATGGGATGCTGGGAATCGAACCCATTTAGGCCACGTGCAAGGCAAACGCCCTACCCGCTGTGCTATCTCTCCAGCACCCTACAGTGCTATCTTAAGAACACAAAGATTCATGGTTGCCTTACTGATTGATTGAATGACTGCAGGAAAACCCACCAGAAATGGAAGGAAAACTAAAATAACTTTTCAGTGAGTTAATGGCCTCCTATGCCTGCTTAATGACAGCAGTCAATACTCTTGCATAGCCTCTGCCCCTGAAGAAGTCTTCTTTAACCCACAGCCATGGAGAGCATGAGAAAAGAAATGGAACACAGAGTAGAGATTACAGTCTGACTTGCACAAGGTTTTCTCAGGTACAAGGTAGAAGATCATTGAATCCTTATACATTATGGTACTCCAATGACTAGGGCAGGGCAGAATGTGCAGAGAACATCCTATAAGGTACCTTGACCCTTCACTCAGTTCACTGAGTTAGGAGCTACAGTGTTCCTTATGTATTGAGCAAATTGTTTCTTATAATCCTCTTCCCATCTGCCACTAGGTAATGAGTATAATGTGGTTCTGATGCACTTCTGCTTTGCATTTCCTGATTTCTGAATCAGAAGCATGTAATGTTTGATACTGAGTCATACACAATTCTCAATCCATACTTCCCTTCAAGGGTCCAAACATTTTTTTCTCAGTATTAGTTCTAACTAGTTCTATATTTCAATAGCAGGTGAGGACATGAGAGTGACCATCAGAGTTTTCCACATTTTGATTTTGTGTATGTGTGTATGTGTTGGGGCCACACCCGGCCATACTCAGTGCTTACTTCTGACTTGGTGCTCAGGGATCACTCCTGGTGGTGCTCCGGGGGCCATATGTGGTGCCAAGGATTGAACTCATGCTGGTCACATACAAGACAAGTGCCCTACCCTTTGTACTATTAACTCAGGCCTCAAAGCTTTCACCCACTGTTGTCTTTGCAAATGAGTTCCTGCCACACCTAATTGTGTGGGCCAGCAGCCTGCCTGTAGCATATGCAGCTGAGTTATGCCTAGCAGGCCAATCTTTACATGACTCTTTGGGAGATTATGAGAGTATCTGCACAGACTGTGCTACCTCCTCTGCTCTAGTGTGGACTGCTTGACAAGGGATATTTCTGTAGTCACAAAAACTGTCATCCCGTATTTATCTTTTGGTATTTATTTTTTATCTGGATAAAGAAGCACTTCAGAACATAGCCACCAGCTATACTATCTCAATTATTTTCCCAATTTTACTCAATCTACTCCCAATAGCCCTAATAAACTCCATCCTGTGGAACAGAGTCCTCTGGTTGTACAAGCCCCAGAAGTGCAGGTCTGGGGACCTGCAGTATAGGAGGAGGAAGAGCTCTTCCCTTTAAATCCTTTTACCTGTCAGCTGTGCTTATATTCTCTTTAGCTCAACTCTCCCCAGCCTATCCCAAGTGAAAAAAAAGAAAAATAAGATAAATAAGCTTAGTTATTATGACAGAACGTAATACTGCAATACAAAATGTACTTTTACCAGGGGAGGCAGACAGGAGATGGAACTTTCTGTTCATTTTGGAGTTCTCTGTAGTCAGCCCATTTGCTTAGCGTTGTTCATCATGTCAGCCTATTGGATTAGAGGCCTGTGTCCCGGTTCTAGACAAGTAATAGACAAGCTTCTATTACTTTCTGAACTTTGAAATTATAGAGGAGAAAAGTCAGGTGGTTTTATTTATTTTTTATTATTATTTTTTAGTCAGGTGGTTTTAATATTAAAGATATAGAGAAAAAATCAGATGGTATTAATGGCATAGGTATTAAGATTACTTTAGCTTACTGAAATTCTCAATGAGAAAATAATGAAGTCTGATAAGGAATATATATACAAAGGCATTTTATTATATTTTGAGATGCAAACTAATATTTGAGAGGATCACAAAGTAAACTATAAAATTAAGCAGAATAAATGTTTCATAACAATTGAATGGCATAAAATCAACGTTATTTTAGGATGCCCTTTAGAAACACAAACTGGATAAAACAGCTATTTCTATTGGAAGGAAAATCAAATTCTCTCACTCTTATATAACTGAGCAGAGGATTTCTCTGAAAGCTTTTAATCCACTCTAGCAGTCAATCTTCTTATACAGAGTACTGTCCTATTATTTAGACATTCTAGGCAAAATTTTACCTGAATTAATGGCAATTGCGTTGGAATAAGAAAATAAGAGCTGGTTTATATGTCTAAATTCTATTCCTCTAATTGTGGAAGGAGTTTATGTATGGTAAAATCCATTACAGGTCCAAAAATAGTAATGCATTAGCAGGAGACTTCTAATCAGAGTATATAAATAATTCTTTTCAGTTTTAAGTTTCTAGTCCTATGTTGTTAGTGTCTTTGTGTGGGAAGTTGACCCCTTGCCTTTCTTTAACTCAGGTAATGCTCATTGGTTAGACTTATGAGAGATATATTGGAGTTAAGGCAATTGCCTTGCAAACAACTAACCCTGGTTTAATCACTAGCACTAGGTGTGCTCCCTGGGTTATCACCAGCTGTGTTCCCTAAACACAGAGACCATGAATGAGCCCTATGTACAACTGGATGTGGGCCCCAAGCAATTCAAGAACAATAGCAGCAGCACAAAACTCCTTAGAGGTAAAATACTTTTAGTCTAAGCTCTAGGTGTATACTACACAAGTCCTTATTTCTAGAATTTATGTTTCCAGAGTGTAAAATGACATTTGTACCTTTCTACTTTGGTCTCCCTTCATTTATTGCTTTCTTGTCTCAGCCACTCCATCCCCTTCCTTCCCTCCCATTGTCTGACCTCAGATAAAGGAGTCGTGTAGTTGCATGTAATTATGCCACTTGCTGTGTTGGGTTTCTATTTTATGAATGGTTCAATTGCAGCTGAGTTTGCTAAACAACATATTATTATCTCATTCTTACTTTTGACAAAATGGCAGGCTACCGGAATGTAACCTGCCCACACGGCAGAGTCTGGCAAACTCCCAGGGGTGTACCCAATATGCCAAATACCAGTATCAATGATGGGTCTCATTCTCCTAACCCTGAAAGAGCCTTTAATATGGCACTTTTTAAAAAATCTCAGGGCTAGGAAGAAGGAGACGTTACTGGGGCCTGCTGGAGGCAATCGACTGAACAACATATATGTTGAACTTATTTTCCCAATGTACTTTTATGTGAATGATGTTATTGTAAAATTTTCCCTGTTGATTTTACCCTGGTCCTGAGGTGGTTACAAGAAGTCATCTACTTTCAAACAGTTTTCTAGGAAAAGAGAGTTTGTAAAGCAGCTGTTTCATCATATTTTACATGTAAACTGACTTAAAACAGAGCAAAACTGTCTTTCTGGAGTGAAGTTTACTTTTAATATGTCTGAAACTGTGTGATTTTTTAAAAGGCTTTTTAAAAAACTTCTCTCACTATACTAATAATTTCTTGAGATTCATGCTTTACTATTTTCATTTTTTTCTCAATTTTGTATGCATCTTTCTGTGTGTAACACATGGTCATTTACAAATAAGCTAAAGTATGTGTATTATCTATTATAAATGTTTAAACAGTGGGTACTTAGTCCATAACATATTATTCATCTCTTTTACCTTAGAATACTCAGTATCAAGGAAAATATAGTTGTAGCTCCCAGAAGTGATAAGGGGAAGGATATCCTTTTGTTTCATCCAAATACTCAGAATGTTACGTTTGAATTCTCTGTGAGGTAGAATTGGTTTTCCTTTCATATCTCTTTGGAGGTCTGGAATTTTATATTTATCATTGTGGTCTTTCAAAACAAGAAATGCTGTAGAACAAGTTAAAAAATTAACAATGCTTTGCATGGATTTCTTAACATTTTACTTTTTTCTTCCTTTTTATTTCTCTCCAAGAAAAAAATTTCCCCCACAGTTGTACCCATCTCCAGAACACAACTCCAGGGGCTGGGCAAAATCTGTGCTCAGGATTAAACCCTGAGCATTTCTGGGTGTGACCCCAAAAGCAAATAAATAAATAAAGTAAAAATAAAGTAAAAGTAGGTATTTATTATATATATATATTACATATATACATATATATATAAAGAGAGAGAGAATAGCCTCACTCTTTGGTGCTCAATATTTTACAAAAATTGGGGCAGAAGAGATAGTGCAGTTAGCAAGATACTTGATTCAACCTGGTTGACTTGTTTTGGCCCTGAGAACCCCATATGGTCCTGTCAGCACTGCCTGGGATGACTTCTCAGCAAAGAGACAGGAGTGAGCCTTGAGCACCAAAGAGTGATTTCCTTTCAAAACACTATGCTCAACCACAACACCCAATAAGAGAGAGAGAGAGAGAGAAAAAAAGGGAATGCCCTGCCACAGAGGCAGGGTGGGATGGGGGGAATGGGGGGTGGGAGGGATACTGGGATCCGTGGTGGTGGGAAATGGGAACTGGTGGAGGGATGGGTGTTTGATCATTGTATAATTGAAATCCAAGCACAAAAATGTGTAAGTCTGCAACTGTACCTCATGATGTCTCACTATTAAAAATTTTTAATAAAAAAATAAAAATAAATTGATTAATTTAACAAAAAAAACCACTATGCTCAAGGGCCAGAAAGATAGTTCAGGCGATCAGGTGCTTGTCTTGAATGTAGTAGTCCTGGGATTGATCTCTAGCACCACATATGATCCCCTGAACACTGCCAGGAGTAACTCCTTAGTACAGAGCCAGAAGTTGCCCTGGAGCACTGGAAGGTTTGGTCTAAAAATACATACACATTTGTCTTTACTTGAATATTTTAGTCCACAATTATTTTGCCCGTGTCAAAGGAGGTATATTTGCACTTTCATATCTTTAACTGTATCTGTAAACACTTGTTTCTAAGTGAGCACATTCTCACAAGTTCCAGAATATGGACATATTTCAGGGGTTGTACTATTAAACCAATTTTTATAGTGTTTCTCCCTGACTATCCTAAATTAAAATAATTAGGGTCTATAACAGAGAGTAGGCTAGAATATAGCACAGCGAGTAGGGTGTTTGCCTTGCATACGGCTGACCCAGGTTCAATTCCTCCATCCCTCTTGGAGAGCCTGGTAAGCTACCGAGAGTATCCCGCCTGCACGACAAAGCCTGGTGAGCTCCCCATGGCATATCCCATATGCCAAAAACAGTAACAACAAGTCTCACAATGGAAGTGAACAACAGGAGGACAGTGCTACAGTGTTATGTTCGTAGATCTTGTAAATGATGATAGTAACATGGTTGAATATAATATGTGATACTATTTGGGGAATGTAACAGGAAGAAGTTTCAATGTCTGTCATTAATGCACAATTTTACATAGTTTTTTGCATTTGCCATTTTGGAACACACTTATCTTTGCTCCTATTTGATAGGCACAAATATCATAACAAATTTATTTTGTTAATATTATTGTTATTATTGGTTTGGGGGCCACCCCTAGCAGTGCTCAGGGCTTACTCCTGGCTCTATGCTCAGAGATTGCTCCTTGATTGCTCGGGGGACCATATGTAGTGGTGCTGGGGATTGAGTCTCGGTTGATGACATGCAAGTAAATATCCTACCTGCTGAACTATGACTCTGGTCCTAGATTATTAGCCAAACTAATAGTTTCATTAACTTTCTTACCAGATCTTATATTGTCTCAGATTTTGAACTTTTTTGGTTGGGTTATCTCTACTTCAACATTTCCCCATGAGTCCTGAACATCCTCAGCTGTCAGATAACATGAAGATTTGACACTTTGGGTATATTGAAGAAATTTACTAATTATTGAGTCATAATATAGGGCAGTAGAAGGAAGATTCATCTACTGGGATTTTGATATGAGCATTTGTAGATTTCTTTGTGAGATAGCCATTTCACCTGGGAATGAAGACTGAGTTAGAGGAATATCCTGGGTGTTTGTAACAATTTGGTATACTGACTGTCACTCATCAATTCCTTCTATTGTTTCTTAACTGACAGCACACTCTCGCTTTCATTTCTGACTAATGTTCACAATTATCAGAAACCTGCTTTTTAGTTCCTTCCTAGAGGAGACATCTCGAGTCTCATTAGGGTGGGAGTGTAGTTTTGTGTTTCACAAAGCAATAGAACACTAGAGTTCATGAGACTCTTATGCACGTTTGAATTTCCTTCAGCTGTTTATCCCACCCTACATCTCTCCCGCATATGACTGTATATCCTTCTTCCTCCATAAACCAGTTTTATTAATTTTTAGAATAAATATTCATTAGTTGGTTTACCTTGAAGCTATATCCAATCTTCTATCTATATACTTACGAATGACATGTGAGCTAATATTTGATATTTTAAAGACATCTGGTTTGAAATATCTAACATGACTGGATTAAGGTTTTATTTTGTGTATTGGACCTCCATACTATGATTTGAAATATGCTTATGGTGATTGGGATCCTGTGGTGATTGTATATGCAAGGGAGGAAGCCGGATACTGAAGGATGGGAAGGAAAGCTGCCATTATACCAAAGGGCACTGCATAGAAAGCCTGGATTATCCTGTCAATTACTTTTTAAAAAGATCGAATTTGATCCACAGCTAGAAATACTTTATTTTAACACATTTTAATCTAATTAGTTTTTTAAATTTATTTATTGAATAAATAAATTTATTAAATTTATTTATTAAATTTATAGTCTCCTACACTATACCTGACTGTCTCCACCAGGGCCCAACAGCTGAAGACCACCGAGGCCCAGCCAAGGTCATGCTGAGACCACTCTCCACACACTTGGATGAGCCTCACGCATAAAAGAACTGACAGAGGAACCCAGGTGTGTGGGACCCGGGGCTGAGATCTCCAAGCCTGCACAGTTTGGGACTGGACCTGCCAGTAACTAGACAGTTACACCCACCAACTGCCGTGTAACTCCAACAACGGCCAGGATCCAGAGATTATCACACTCAGCTCCTGGACATCTTATCATCTCATTCCTACTTTGAACAAACTGGCAGGCTACCAAATGTAACATGTCCACACGGCAGAGTCTGGCAAACTCCCCGTGGTATACCCAATATGCCAAATTCCAGTAACAAAGATGGGTCTCATTCTCCTAACCCTGAAAAAGCCTTGAATATGGCACTTTAAAAAAAAAAAAATCTCAGGGCTAGGACGAAGAAGACGTTACTGGAACCTGCTCGAGGCAATCGACGAACAACAGGGTGGTCGTGATCGTGATCGTGATTTATTGAATCACTGTGAGAACAGTTACAACGCTTTTAATTTTAAGTCTCAGTCACACAATGTTCAAACACCCATACCTTCACCAGTGCATATTTTCCACCACGAAGAATCCCAATATATCCCACATCCCACTTCTCCCCCTGCCTGTGAGACAGATGATTTCTACTTAACTCTCTCTCTCTCTACTTTGATTAGATTCATTATTTTGACAAAAGATGCACCATTATTATTGGGAATTTTCACCCAGCAATCAGACCTGATGAAAAGGCATCAAGAAGTAATTTGATTATTATTGCTGGTTATAAAGAGTATATGATGTTGTGTGTCTGCTATCGCAACCTTGCAATTTTGGGTTTCTAATATTTTGCTAATTAAGTCTGGAAAGATTTCTGCCAAAAGCCACATAGTTTCAAGATTGGTATGTGTGCCTCTGGGTCCATGGCTATGGCATAGAGCCGCTCGTGGGGGACAACTTGTGGTTTCGGTGGGGCGGGAAGGATGTGCCAGTTCCACTCCCCAGCCCATGAGGCCGCAGTTGCCCCATCACTGCTGGTTCATACCTGGCTGTCCAATAGGCTCTGAGGCAGCGGTCACCATGGTATGGGGGGATCAGGGTGGGGAACGGAGGAAGAGACAGACAGCCTTTCCCTCCCGGGGGCAGGGGCATGGCGCCGTAGCTTAATGCATAGTCTATTCACTTTTCTGCTAAAAGCTGCTGTTATCTGAATTAGGTCAGTGTGCCTCTGGGTCCATGGACATGCTGGAGAGCTGCTAGTGGGGGACCCATTTCAATCTTATTTTATTGAACTAATGCAAATTTTCTTTCAGTGGTGTCTATTGTCTCAACTTCTTGCTTTTTTTTTATGGATATGGCGTTTATTCCACTTTATAATTTTACATTGAAGTGCACAAATTGAAATACAGAGATGATGGAAGTGGCCATTCGCTGAGCCCTGGCGTCCTGTGGTTTGACACTGGTCCCCATGCAGGCCCTCTGTATTTCACATCCGGGACTGAGCTTGCTTCTCAGACTGCTGCCAATGGGGGTGCTGCCCTCACCCCCTTTCCCAGGACCTCCAAAGCCCCCGCCCTTGTTTCTTGCACTAGACATATACTCAGTTATTTGCTTCTTTTTTTTAATTTTTTTATTATTAGTGAAACACCATGAGGTACAGTTGTAGATTTACAAATTTTTGTGCTTGGATCTCGGTCATACCACGATCAAATACCCATCCCTCCACCAGTGCCCATTTTCCACCACCAGGATAATATCCCTCCCCCCCACCCCCCATCCCCCCCCCTGCCACTGTGGCAGGGCATTCCCTTTTGTTCTCTCTCTCCTTTTGGGTGTTGTGATCAGCAAAAGAGGCATTGAGTGGCGAACATGTTCAGTCCAGTCTACTTTCAACCTGCATCTCCCCTCCTGGGAGGATCCTCCAAACACCCTCCACTTGGTGTTCCCCTTTCTATCTGAATTGTCCTTTCCCCTAGAATACCCGGCTGGCCTCTAAATTATGGAGTAATTCTCCTGGTGTTGATCTCAGCTATTCTTGGGTATTAATCTCATATTTTGTTACTTTATATCCCCCAGATGATTGCAATCTTTCTATGTCTATCCCTCTCTTTCTGACTCATTTCGCTTAGCATGATACTTTCCATATTGTACCACTTGTATGTAAAGTTCATGACTTCATCTTTTCTAAGAGCTACATAGTACTCCATTGTGTAAATGTACCAAAGTTTCTTTAACCAGTCATCTGTTCTTGGGCACTCAGGTCTCTTCCAGTTTCTGGCTACTGTAAAGAGTGCTGCAATGAACAAACAAGTGCAGATGTCACTTCGGCTACACATTTAACTTCTTGCTTTTTTTTTTTTTGACATAAATGTGCTTTTTTTTTCATGATGTTTCTTATCTTGTTCTGTATTTCAAGTTAGTCACCTAACAACCATGTCTTTTGTTAGCTTTGGAACTTTATGTTTGTAAACATTCATATTTTCTGTTATACTTCTTCTTTTGTGACTCTCACTATTATTACATTGGTGGTATTTCCATGCATGGACTTTGAGGGATACAGACACCCCAGTCACAGGTGAGGAAGGGACTACCCTGGGGCTTAGGACAGCCTCTACCCTGTCTAACATGTCTGACAGCAACATTGGGCATATCTGTCCTTCATAGTTGCCACCAAACGGTCACTTCTGTTTTATTTCCTGCATATCCAGGCTTAGAATACAACAGGTCCAATGATAGTGTAATTTCAAAAGTCCTTTTTTACAATATTGATGAAGAAATATAAACTGATGTTGGACCAGGGTCACTGACTTTGGAAAGTCTGCATATTTTTCTCATATCTATGTGTGCAGACACACTGTTTCCCTTTTACACCCCAAATATGTACTGGTGAGGTTTATTGGCACATGTAAAAGAGTGACTGACAGAGACTAGGAGTGGTAAATATGTGTGTATGTGTGTTTTTTGTTTATGAGAAGCATGTTGTGGATGGGTGTCTTGTCCAGACTTGTGTCCTGCCTTGTGACCTGAACTTCTAAAATAGCTTTAGCTATCTGCCACCTTAAATTGGAATAAATAGATTGGGAAATGACTGAGTAAGTAATGAATCAATACTATTATTATTGGGCATTTGAAGTGTTTGGACTCTTGTTCTATCATCAATATATGAGGAACTTTTATCTATCTCAATTAGCCACTGAACAAATGAGTTTTATTAAAAATTTGTTTCATTGAAGTTTTGTTTTCCAGGAACCTATCAAAGACTTAAGGCTTATTGTTTCTCTTACAGTTTTCTTTATGGTTCTGATGGCTTGCTGGAATGTACTTCATGGTCTTTTTTGTTTATACGTGAGATTCTGCCTGTGTTATATTATATCACCTCATTCAGGTAGAAAAGAGTGGCTCTTCCTTGAAACCCTCTCTAATTTGTCTTCCCTTCCAGTTTCCCACTTAAAACCTTCAAGTGGAATCTATTGATTTATGTGTTTTCTTATCACCTTACATTAACCAGTTAAATAAAACTTATCGAATCATTTTACAATACCACAATTAGACCATTATCGTTGGAATGAGAGTACTGCATTTGGTGTCCAAATACAGTTCCTTTAAGTAAAAATCCATAGAATCTGGAAGAATGTAAAGACGGAACAACAACATTTACTTAGTTGGGGTTTGAGATGTGCATTCAGTTCTTAACAAGGCAATACAAATAGTTAAATCTTCAACATTGATCCTCTGCCTTTCTCTGTTATCATCACTGCCTTACTTTTCTCCCTGGTTAGGAACTTGGTACTTTCTCCATTTCTGTATACAAACCATGGAGGATAATAGCATATTGTTCCTCTTGGACTATCCATCTATTCTTTCTTTCTCCCTAATTTATCTCCATTTATCCTCAAGCCAAAGGCATCTTGCCTTCTCTTTCTTATATTGGCTCACTTTCATTTATGTGCTACAGAACAGGGGGGAGAGAGAGCAGGTTTCATATAAATTTGCCCTTAGGCTTTGCTATCATGAAGATGAGACATTTAAACTGTTTAGCAAGCTCTGATCCACTTTAGATTTTTATATTAAAAGAGGATCTATACCATGTCATTACAGAATTTCTGCCTAACTTGGGGAGAGGAGTAAATAGAAGGCAGAAGGACCATACTCAGTCTAAATTAGTTGAACTGGTACTAAGTGGAGGCAAAAGATGTACTTAACTTTATATCACTGGCTCTGGAAAGGTGTGGATAAATGACTTCCACAACTTAAAGTCCTCCACATGTCTTTCTCCAAATAAAGACCACGTCTATAAGCATAGTACATCTTCAGTACATTTAAATAAATTGAGTTTATGTTGGAAAATAATAATATCTAAAGCACTTATAGTATAAAATCTGAAATTGTGTTTTCAGAAGTAATCTTAAAAACTTATTAGAATCCAATGCAGTTTGTGAAAGAGTGTATTATTTGTTTGTCAGTTATTTACATATCAGGAATGAAGTTTCTTTTCAGAATGATAAAAATCTTGACAGAATGTTAATAACTCTACTGAATAAAATTTTGTATATTCAGTGAAAAATTGCAATGATGCATCTGTTAAAATATAAATTTGCCTTTTTTCTCTAAAGCATGCTTGCATGCTATTATGCCATTTTCAAGTGGTTTTTTTTGATGCAATCTTATTGTGTGGCAAATGTTAAACTTATTATGTACATTCACATTATAAGAAAATGCATCAAAACATCAAGATACCATCCATTTTATGACAGCAATTTCACTTCTATTTAAGTGGAAATAGAGTACTATTCTCTGCAGTATTGTTTAACAACTAGGTCACTAATAGAAAGAATTCACTTGTGTGTTTGTTCTCCAATGCAAAGAGTGGATTCTTCATCCTCATTTGAAAATTATTATTGAGACTTCGGTATTATGTATTAGGATAATTACGTTTTGTTTTCAACTATATTCTAAAGTTGGGTATTGTTTGGGATGGATTCTCTGGGATCCTCGTGAAACAGTTTCCATATAGACTTCATTAAGGTGCTCCATATTTGGGGTGATACCCTAAAATAGAGCCTAATTTAGAAAATGAGGCAAGGAAGTTTTACTACATAAATATCAGAAATTGGATGCTAGGCATCTGAGTATTTTTATTTTTAATAGAGGAAGTTCCTGAAAGTTGTTTGCAACCAAGAACTGTGCATTAGTAAACCCTCAGAAGCTTGAGAATATATTGATAATAGTTAAATAGATAATAAAGGTAAAGGTAAAGGCCCTCCCGTTGATCGTCGATTTGCTCGAGCGGGCCCAGTAACGTCTCCATTGGAGACTTTGTTGTTACTGTGTCTGGCATATCGAATACTCTCGGTAGCTTGCCGGGCTCTCCAAAAGGGGCGGAGGAATTGAACTCAGGTCGGCCATGTTGGCCGCTTGTAAGGCGAAACGCCCTACCCGCTGTGCTATCACTCCAGCCCGTAAATAGGTCAGAGAAACATACCTCTACAGTTATGTGTATTGAATAAATTATTATTGCTTCTAGCTACCTATTGTCAAATGTAAGATACAACTTATAAAATATTACCAATTTCCTTGACAAAACAATACTCCTGCTCTTCAAGAGGAAATGCAGTGTCACTCTGCAGAATTACAAACTTCTTCCATTCTAAATTGGTTGTCTGAGTGTTACCTTTTAAGTATATATCCAGCATCATGCTAAAACAGCAGCAGTAACAAACACCCCCTTCCCCTCTATCCACAATGCAATGGAAATAATAACAAACAGTGGCCAACTCACAAAGATTATGCAATATTCAGGAGAATTTAGTAGATGCCTGTTTTTAGTGAACTATAAGATTCCTCTAATTCATTAAATATTTTAAGGCAGGGGAAGTAGAGAGATAATATAAGGGTTAAAACACATGCCTTGCATGTGAATGATCCTGATTCAATATCCAGTATCTCCTGTCCTGCCTTCAATCATTGAGTACTGTGATATCAAACTGTGGGTGTGCCATGCATGCATTCAGTGGCCAAGAGCTACCTCCCCACCTTGGATGGCTGATAGCAATGGAAAAACAAAGGAACAGGCCACAGCCTGGTTGGTAATCAGTGACCATTTATTCTATTCTAACTGCATTAATTATATAGAAATTATGAGGGCTGGGAGTACACATAGGTGTGATTGAACATTGTCATAACAATGTTCAATGTCCCTTTTTGATGCCAGAATAGCTAATAGCTTGCCTTAGGTCCATCTAAGTCCCTTGCCAGAATCCTCCTTTTGGGGTTGTTTGAAATCAAGGGCAACTGCGACTTGAGTCAAGTAAATATGATGGATGCCCAGGAGCAAAATTTCTTCGGAGTCTGTTACTCCCATGTTACAAAAGCATAGCATCAACTGTCTTCCTGTGTATATACAAAAAGGATATTGCTAAGTCATGCAAATTATTTGAAGGAAAGAGCAAAGCAATATAGGATTAGGAGTGCCCGGTGGCATTGGGTGTGCCTCTGGAGCACTGTGAGGGGTGCAACTCAATAAACCTAACCTCCCTGCAGGAGAAGAAAGGATACACCAATGTTTTCCAACGGGGTAACAACCCTGGCAGTTGCTCTGGTGATTCCGGGCACTGAAGGGTCTGACCTGCATGCAGAAATGGTTACTTGCATTGTCCTGCTGGCCCAATTGGCCAAGAATCTACAGAAGGGGTATAGCTGGCTTACAGAGTACCACTTGGGAGGTTCCCCCAAACTTTATAGCAGGGACAAATCCTTCATAGTTATCAGAAGCATTTTTTTCTTTCTCAATGAATTGATCAAGTTAATGGATTTGAACCTTCCTACTAAAGGTATTGGAAGGATATCACAGCTTTCATAGAAAATGAAAAATCTAAATGCGTCTGTGAAGTACAGTTTGAATATCCACTGGGTGATAATATCATTTTAAGTTCAAATGAGTTTTAGTTCCTCAAAATGTATGGTTTTGACCTTCTCCAGAGTTCCCTTATATAATTCATTTTATCTTAAATAAAAGAATGTAAGAGAGAGTTGTTAGCACTAAGAATCATAGATTTTTCTCTTCTACATATTTAACTTTGGAGTGCAGCTCAAATGGGCAAAATGATTGAATTTTAATTCTTTAGTTCTAAGTTGTATTCATATTTTCATTTTAATAAAACAATTTATATGATTAACTTAACAGAATATTATTTTATTAGTAACCCTTTGACTTTTTATTAATTTATCCAGAATGAATGGGGCATTTTGTGAATAATACCCCAATTTTATTACTAAATGTAAAAGTAATATATATATATTTATGAATTGATCATGTTAATGAATTTGAACCTTCCTACCATCAGTATAGTTCTTTAGTAATTTTGTCATTAAATCACTTTGACATTAGCTATATTATAGCATGCAGCATGAATTTTAAAAGTTGATCATTTTAATACATGGCGTGATTTGAAGATAACAATGTTACTAAATAACAGTAACTTTAAAATGTTTCCAAAAAGTAAAAAAAAACACATACTTAAAGTAGCTATAACATATCAGTTAGTTATTTTATTCAAAAGGTAAGCAATTTTTCCTTGAAAATGATGAATTTTGAAATATATACTAGTGAATCAAAAATTTATTGTTGAAAACACTTTTTTCATGCTCTTGCCAAGAATAGAGAATATGCTAAATTTCCATCCAACCTCCAGCAAACATCTCTGACAAGCCTGGCTAAAGGACTATTTTGGAAAGCATGCAAACTCTTTTCATACATAATGGCATTGGTGAAATGAATGCTTTCAGTGGCTCTTTTCCATTGCTTTTTGCCAATTTGCAAATAGTCCTCTTTACAGATATATAAAATTAACATTGCATGCAAAAGTTGAACTTTTTTTGAGAGTATGCATGACTTCCAAAGATGTTTTTATGAGAGATTGTAATGAGAATGATAATTACATAGTGAAAAATAAACGTAAATACGTGTCCATCTCATAAAATATATAAATGAAAACAGAAAAACATCCATGATATTAAAGTTACTTAAAAAACATCTTGAATGCATTTTAAATTGCTAGTTTTGAAGTATTGATTATATTACACTATTTTGATGTCACTCTTAGGAATAATTAAGGCATCTATAAAGCTTTTTCCTGCTCCAGAGAGATAGTACAGCAGGTAAGGTGCTTGCCCTGCACACAGCCGAACCAGGTTTAATCACTGGTACCTCATAGGCATCCCAGATTCTTGTCATGAGTGATAAAAGCAGAGAGGGGTATAAAACCTGAGCACATGTAGGTGTGGTTCCAAACTCCCAAAATGTTTTCTCAGTAACTTAGATATGACTTAAATGCAAGGGTACAAATATGAGTCAATATCAAAATATATTGGCAGAAGTTAAGTATATTATATTATTATATTAATGGGATATCTATTAAACTCAAACGAGGTATGCATCATACAAATATTAGAAAATATTGTTTAGAATATTTTTGTACTTACGTTACATATACTTTGGAGAAATGAAATATAGACATAAACATTATTTGATACTTTTTATTTAATACATTAAGTTTTCTCTAGTACTTTCCTTAATAATCAGTTGAGGTCTAGAATCAATTAACTCTTTCTAGAAATTAAAATATTCTCTGTCGTGACATTTGTATGGTTTTACATTTTCAGGGGCGATTAAATAAATACATGGCTACAACTGAAAATTACAAGGATATTTTTTCCATTTTTCAGTAAACAATATACTAGATACTTGAAAAAGTAGTCTCCTGCCGCTGCACCTGGCTGTCCTCACTGGGACCCCTTGGAGGAGAGTGGGTTGAGTTTTCCTCCCCACCCTGAGCAGAGCCCCGGCAGCTGAAGACCTCCCATTACAGCCACAGACATGCTTACGACCATGATCGGACGAGCCTCCCGCATGAAGGAACTTTCCTAGGAACCCAGGTGTGTGGGACCCGGAGGGTAGATCTCCAAGCCTGCTAGGATTGGGACTGGAGCCTCCTCCACCCAGATCCGCTATCTTCCAGGCGTTACACCCACCAACTGCCCCTAGCGCCATGTAATCTCATCAAAGGCCAAGACCAAGAGACTATAAAACCCTTCTCCTGGAAGCACACGGCAATTGGCAGGCTACAAAAGTATCCTACCCAAACAGCAGAGTCTGGCAAACTCCCCGTGGCATATTCAATGTGCCAAAAACCAGTAACAATGATGGGTCTCATTCTCCTGACCCTGAAAGGTCCTCAAACGTGGCACTTTTTAAAATCTCAGGGCTAGGACAAAGGAGACTTTACTGGGGCCTGCTCCAGGCAATCGATTACCAACAGGATGACAGTGATAGTGACTTGAAAAAAGTCTAAAATAACTGAAAGCATAGGAGATAATAAAACATGACTATAACTCAAAATAAATGCTTATAACACATTTTTATTTACATATACAATCAAATGACTAAAATCTGCATGTGTCACTTGAACACTTACAGCCATAAAATTCATGTACATATTTTTTGCTCAGTATGCTTTGTAAGTTCTGGAGGAAGCACATGATTTACAGTACTTCCTGGAAAAATTCCTCCAAGAGTGGTTATCAGAAAGAGGAAAAGAGAATATACACATAGCTGGACTGCGTTTGTCTTTACAGTGTGATTTCCCCTCCAATAATATAACTGATATTTCAAACATTATTTATGTCTATCCACAGCTTTTTAGTTTTACTTGTAACCTTAGATTCTTTTTCTAATTATACACAATTATAATCTGTTTCTAAAAGTAATTTTTACTTTTAGCGATAGCACAGCGGTAGGGCATTTGCCTTGCACGCAGCCAACATGGCCGACCCGAGTTCGATTCCTCCGCCCCTCTCCGAGAGCCCGGCAAGCTACCGAGAGTATCTTGCCCACACGGCAGAGCCTGGCAAGCTACCCCTGATGTATTCAATATGCCAAACACAGTAACAACAAAGTCTCCAATGGAGACGTTACTGGGCCCGCTTGAGCAAATCGATGAACAACGGGAGGACAGTGACAAAGTACAAGTACAAAAAGCAAAAGCTGCATTAAAACCCATAACACATTTTCCTTTTTTTAAGCTTTAAACAGCATAAATTTCTTTCTCATAGTTTTATTTATTTTTTTAATTTATTTATTGAATCACCGTGAGAAAAGTTACAAAGCTTTCAAGTTTAAGTCTCAGTCATACAAAGATCAAACACCTTTCCCTTCACCAGTAATTATTTTTCACCACCAAGAACCCCAATATACTCCCCATCCCTCCTGATGCCTGTGAGGCAGATGATTTCTGCTTAACTCTCTCTCTGCATTGATTACATTCATTATTTCGACAAAAGATGCACCATTATGGTTTGGAATTTCCCCCCAACAATCAGAACTGCTGAAAAGACATTGTGAAATAATTTGTTTTCTATTGCTGGTTATGAAAACCATATGATGTTGTGCAGCCACGATAGCAGCCACGCAATTTTTGATTTCTAATATTTTCTAATTAAGTCTGGAGGGATTTCTGCCCAGAGCTGGATAATTACGAGATTGTTTTCTGTGCGTCTAGTGCCATGGTCGTGCTGGAGAGCTGCTCATGGGGGGCAACTCGTAGCTTCGGGCATGAAGGACAAGCAGTTTTCAACCCCCTTCCCATGAGGCTGCAGTTGCCCTGTCACTGCCAGCTCATACCTGGCTTTCCAATTAGCTCTGAGGTGTGGCCACCATGCTGCCGCGGGCAGGGGGAAAGGCAGAAGAGACAGACGCCCTTTCCCTCCTGGGGGGGCATGGCACCATAGTCTAACGCATAGTCCATTCACATTTCTACTGCAAGCTGCCAGGCTCTGGATTAAGTCCCTGTGGCTCTGGAGCCATGGCCGTGCCAACACATTTTCTTAACATTTATATTTTGTCTGAAATTTTCCATTTTCTAAGAAATAGAATTTTGTGTTTTTCAATATTTGTTGATTTTTTCCGCATAATTGGTGACATTGGGAGAAGTGGTATTGTTTCTCACATGAAGTTTTCTGTTTAAGTTGGGTATACACAAATAGACGTATTTTGTCATTATCCTAAAGTATGTCAAAATTGTACTAATGCCCTCAAAGATGTATATATGCCTTTATACATTTTAACTTGTTCTAGAAATAAAAGAGAAATAGTAGGGCTAGTACAAAAGAGATTGTACAGATTCTCAAAAAGTAGAAGCATGTTAAATTCTTCTAGGGCCATCTAATGAGAGTTTGTTTATTTATTGCTACAAAGTTTTACTTCAGTAATGCATTTTGACACCAGAAATGTTTTTAGTTAATATTGTATTAAACATTTGAGATTTGCATGAGATATATTTTTCAGTTTTGTATGAAACATGGTACAATAATAAATGGCAACTTGCATTTTTTAAAAAACTGTTTGCTTGTTTCATGTTAAGTGGAAAAAGAATCAGAGAGACAGGGAAGATGAAGAATGGAGGTGAGTTAGGAAGTGGAGGGATACAATTAATATTTTGGTTTTCAAGTGAAACTAGTTGTATATAGTAACCAGAAATTTATGCGTTATTTTATATTACTTGTACACTTAAGTTATGAATTTTTGAAGACTCATTTTGTTTGTTTGGAATTTGGGCCACACCTGGCAGTGCTCATGGCCTGATCCTGGCTTGGTATTCAGGAGATGATGCAATGCCAATTCTGGGACCAGGCATTTAGCAAGCAAGACATGTGCTCCTTCCCTTTGAGCTAATGTAACTATGCAAAGGTATACTAAATAATTTGGTTTTGAATATCTGTTTTGGATGATATCATCAATCAAATATAATATATGTCATTCCATATAGCTCTCTTATTAGTGTGATTTCAAATTATTACTATAATATTAAGGTTTGGTAGAATAGTAATAAATTATTTTCTTTGCCTTTTCTATGAAATATATTTTAATTTAGTTAAAATTGTCAGAGTTATTGGAATTTTTTACTTCCATTATTGACATTAAACTTGCAGTAAACACACTTAAATCATGCATTAGTTATTATGTATTTCTATCTTACAATAACAGTTTACAAGTATTTTATTCTTTACAAGAACCATGATGAACTAATTGAATTTGCATTTAAACAAAAATTTTACTTATTTTAGCAGTTACTTTAATTTTCTTTAATGTTTTTGTTTCCCATATACATTATACTCATCAGGCCTTTCTGTGAGAAAACATCCTCTTCATAAAATTTGCAAAATGACAACATGTCATATGTGCACAACAGTGTCTGATCTATACGCGCAAATATGCATCTAAGAAATATAGAATGATGTGATACTGGTAATTAGTTTCATATCAAAGTTCAGTTTTAAAAAATATATCATGTTAGAAATATTTTTATGCACATAGCATATCCATAAAGAGAAAAATGACTATATATAGAAAATGTAGCTCCCTTAAAGTGAAGATCAAAGAGAAAACAGAGTTGGAGGATTCATGTCAGTGAAACTGAGAATTGTAGCGGTTATGATACAGCTATAGTTGACATGTAATGTTGCATAGAGTAAGTGTAAGATTCATATTAGTCCACAGATATATATCCATTATAAATATTGGATTTGTGGCTTGGAGCAATAGAAGAGCATGTAGTGCGCTTACCTTGCATGTGGCTGACTTGGATTCATTCTCTGACATCCCATAAGGTCCTTCAAAGTCCTGCCAGGAATGATTCCTGAGCTCAAATACAGGAGTAGATCTTTAGAAACACTAGGTGTGACACTCCTCAAGCAAAACAAACAAAAGATTATGTTTTGATGAAATCAAAGTAAATATGTATTAAAGTGCAACCATTAATTATCTCAGAACTGGAAAATAGCATAGAACAAAAGTAATACAGTCTGTATATTACTATATAAAGAGCACAGAACTTTTTTTAATACATGAATTAAGCATCTTTACTATTCCTTAATAAACAACTGGAGTTCTGCATCATTTTTATTGCAAATTCTTTATACTTGTATACATATACATGCATATATTTGAATACGTTAAAAAAGTTTATTCTTTTATCAAAGAGATGTTCATTCTTTTTTTTACCATATTCTGTATTTATGGCTATACTCATGTTCTCTTTAAATATCTATATCCAAAAATACCCTCTAAGAGAAATTTAACATAGAAAATAGATAATGAAAATTTCTTATTTTTTATAATAAGAGTTCTCATGTTTAGTCAATAAAAATTAAATATATTCCTTGTTTTTTGTTTGGGAGTTGTTGGACAACACCCACTTTTGCTTTCGGCTTACTTTGATGCAGTGCTCAGGGGTCACCCCTGATGGTATTTAAGGAACCATATGTGATGCTAGAGATCAAATTCAGGTCAGTCGTGTGCAAGGTAAGTACCAAACCCCCTATACTTTCCCTCTATTCCTATTTGTTATATGTTTAATCAAATGCCATGGGCATATAATTGTAGAGAAATTCAAAGTAGTGAACAATCCATATTGTTGATATGCTTGAAATGTAATTAAAAATGTAAGATATAAACATTTACCACGTAATTGTACCTAACAGATAATTGCTCAAATTTTTCACACACAAATATAGAAATGGTATGTATTCAATAAACACATATGGTTTGGGTAATTTTTTAAATGTGAAAGGAGATTTGGGAATTAGATTAAGATAAGGAGGAAATGTATTGTGAAATTTGTAAATTTATCTTTTATTTCACATACTTTATTCCCTATTGCAGCCTTGTTTACAAAAGAATACATTGCCTTTCATCATAGAGCAACATAAACAATTATATTAATTACTAATAAAAAGAAAGTGTAGGAATCATTAAGTTATTCATAAGCATATAAATTAAGAACTGTACTCAGTCAGTGGAGCGATAGCACAGGGCTGGAGCGATAGCACAGCGGTAGGGCGATTGCCTTGCATGCAGCCAACATGGCCGACCTGAGTTGGATTCCTCCGCCCCTCTCGGAGAGCCCGGCAAGCTACCGAGAGTATCTCGCCCACACGGCAGAGCCTGGCAAGCTCCCCGTGACGTATTCGATATGCCAAACACAGTAACAACAAAGTCTCCAATGGACATGTTACTGGGTCTGCTCGAGCAAATCGATGATCAATGGGAGGTCCTTTACTTACTATACTTACTTACTTACTCAGTCAGTGGAATATATGTATCATTTGCTGATAATTAGCTAGAGTCCTTTAAACCTGAAAGGTTTGTTTTCTCATGAAAGGTTGCACTTTACTGGATAATCCAGTCCTGGACTGTCTGAGCACTTTGCTAAGTTATGTGGCTTTGTTAGCTTTAACCGTGACTGTGCAGGCTCTGGCCCTTGTGTGATTATTAATCTTGGCAGTAAAGAGACGAAGACAAGGAAGTCTCACAAAAATCTATTAATTAAAGTTTATAATATGTCTATTAGGGTTTAGTTTTATCACCAATTTAATCACGAAGGAGATTTCATTCTGGGAAGCAGTGCACATTCTCCTTTAGATAAAATTTCTTATAGAAATCAAGATGTGAGAATGGTATCTTACTCGCCTTTTGTTAAATCAATGCCAAAGGACTTGTGTCCATGTGGCCAATAAGGACGAATTCCATGCCCCAAAACTATGTTGGGATTTGAGCTTGTATAAATAACTGGTGGGTGACCATGAGATTTGAATAGACCTAAAAAAATATCCTTGTCACTCAAGAACAGGAAAAAAAATGAAGTTTAGAAAAGAGTTAAGTAAACAGGATTCAAAGACTTAATACTGATGAAAATAAATTAGCGATTAATAGCCTTGCCTCTCCTGCTATTTAAGACTTCTGTACAAAATTTAGTGGGGACTTGTTTTCAAATTACAGAGTAGACAACTTTTCCTTAGTTATGCCTAGTAATAGAAAGATTAGAGTTAGAAGAAAATAAATTTACTGTTATACACATAACAAATGAAATGTATCCAAATGATAACTGTTATTCAGTTCACTGTCTATTGGTAAAACTTTCCAATATCATTTTTATAGAAAGATATGTAAATCACTAGTGCATAGCTTGCTTTCATAGAGAAGCATGACCAAGTTTAGAAATAGAAATAGAAAAATAGCCCTTATGTTGTCCTTCCCTCGGTCTTCTTTGTCCTTCTTCACTCTGTCAATCCTGACTTCAGTTGGTGATAACTTTGGACTGGTTTTGAACTTTGCAGTGTTCAAGTAGTCAGTATTTGTCATTTTTTGTCTTGCTGTTTTCACTCAATATTTTCTCTGGAAGATTAATTGTATTGCTTCTCCAGGCAGTGGTTCATTTTCTTGCAAGTGGTTAATTTTCTTGCAATTTTGTGCTTTTCCAAGTATATATTTTTACATGTTTGTAGTTTTCAACACTTGCAGTTGATTTTCACTGTTTAACACATTACTGTGCATTATTTTGTGCACACACATTTATTTATCCTTACTGTTAGTATTAGAACTGGAGAATAATTTCTTACAGTATTTCCTCTTGATAAATGACTTCCCAAGTGAAGTCACATATACTGAAATGTACATATGTGTATATATAATACACAGTTGCTTTCAGTATATCACTGACAAGTTTCCAGGGTGCTAAATTGCCAGTATCTGCATTTCTGATTGTGAATTTATAAAATTTTGGTTTGGTTGGATGCTTGCTGGTATTATTATCTATCTTACAACAATCCAGTCATGACTGAGAAGAGTTGTGTTTAAGTCTAGTAGTGGGCCCCTAAGGAGATAATTTTGAGATGTATTTTGCACGATGCTCTAGAGTTTTCTCACTGAGAAAGAAGAATCAAAATGTTACTAACTACTTCTGACCATTGACACACCAACACTACTTTTATCTACAGCTATATTCACTACTTAATCAGTACTTCAAGTTTTGCTTAATATTAGAAGTAGCAACTACTGCCTTCAGCTGATCCCTGCTTCTCTGAGATCATGCTCTGGGTCCTTCTTCATATTCCAAACCTTACAGAATCACCCTTTTCTTTTTCTTCTTAAACAGTTCTCCTTGTCTCACCTTGTCTGATCTCAGTTTCCGACAACACACACATATGTGTGTGTGAAAATAAATAGATACAGTTATTATATTATAGCACTGTAGCACTGTCCTCCTGTTGTTCATAGATTTGCTCAAGTGGGCACCAGTAATGTCTCCATTGTGAGACTTGTTAGTGTTTTTGGCATATCGGATATGCCACAGGGAGATTGCCAGTCTCTACCGTGTGGGCAGGATACTCTCGATAGCTTGCCGGGCTCTCCAAGAGGGATGGAAGAATTGAACCCGGATTAGCCGCATGCAAGGCAAATGCCCTACCTGCTGTGCTATTGCTCCAGCCCATTATATTATAACATATATTATATTATGCATATATATAAAGATTACTTACAAGAACTGCCTAAACTGATATACCCATCATTATTTGTTTTGCTTCCATGGCTGAACTTCTGTTGCTTCCTCTTATTGGACATTAATATCTACAAACACAATTTGCTTTCTCTAGAATTTGTGTCTGTGATTCTTTTTCTTGGGAAGCCAAACCAAGGCATAATGCAATTAAAGGAAAAGAGTAGACACTAACAGGAAAATACTGAGATGATAAGAGAGTAGAATTTTGGTGTGGATATGCTGAGTTTGTATAATGCTTTGCGTAGTATAGTCACTTAAACAATGCTAAATATTACTTACGAATGAAGTTTGCTTTTATTTCCTGGTGTCCTATTTTCTTCAACTGTGACTTTTTATTATGTCTTTTACATACATTGTTATGTTGATTCCTAGGTATTTAGGACACTTTTATATTATCATTTTGGTTTCTTTCTAATGTAGTTCATTTTTGAAATTTTACAATAAAAGTAGATGTAAGGTGTAATACGATGCTACTTAATTTTTTCAAAGTGAATTAATTCATTATTACTTAATGTTTAAGACTAAATACCTATAAATTGGAACAGAATTCATGAGATACATACATTTAGGAAAATAGAGTCAGTACTCTGAAGAATATAGACCTACGAAGTGTCTTCAGTGATTTTACTTCATTGACTAGATCAAAACTATACAAGAATTACTGAATTAAAGGTAACATTAGGGTGGGAGTGGAGTGTCTGAGACACTTTGGTGTCCATTTCATGCAGTGAATGTGTAGATCAAATTCATGAACAATAAGAGTATTGCTATCTTATCAGCTAAATTATACAATATTTTATTTGTTTTGGGGGCACACTCACGGTTGTTCCGGGGTTACTCTTGGCTCTGAACTCAGGAATTTCTCTGGGAAGTGCTTGGAGGTATATAAGGGATTTGGGAATTGAACCCAGGTCAACCACATGCAAGGAAAGTGCCCTATCCACTGTACTATCTCACCAGTTCAACTATAATTATTTTAAGAAAATGACTGCTATGACTGTTCAAAGGGAAGAAAAGAAATATCTGAGGGAGATTTTGGGATCTCTGATTATGCAATTGAGAAATGTTCTTCAAAATCACGGATTTCATTGTTGCTGGTTTTTGGTGCTTGCAATAACACCAGGATAAGATTCCAGATGGTTGAGGGTTTGTCTTTCTTTCCTGAAGATAACATGGTTATGGTTAAAGGTCAAGGACAGATGGAAAAGAATGGAGGTGGTAGTAGAGGAAATTTTTTGTCATCACTGAGAGAAAACTTTTGGCCTATTATTGGCTTGATCACTTCACTTGATCACTTCAATTCCCGTTAATTGTCGATTTGATTGAGCAGGCGCCAGTAACATCTCCATTAGTCCCTGTCGCGTGCTAGTGTAGCCCAATGGCGTCTGTTCGCTCTAGGAACACAAAGAGCCTCAAACCGATCGTTCATGATCTTGATGAAGAAGTCTGACCATCTGGTAGGTGGGCGGCCACATGGTCTTTTGACATCCCGTGGAATCCAGTCAGTAACAGCTCTAGTCCAGCGGTTGTCTCTAAATCTCATTATGTGACCAGCCCATCTGATTTTTGACACCTTGGCAAATGAGAGAGCATCCCTGATTCTTGATCTTAGATGGACGTCGGAACTCTGGATTCTTTCTCTCTTTTGAGTGAAACGTGATATTCCAAGCATAGCTCTTTCAATTCCTCTTTAGGAGACCCAAATAGTGTTCTCATCCTGTTTGCGTAGGGCCCAGGTCTCTGAGGCATATGTTAATGCAAGAAGAACAGTGGAATCAAAGAGATGTGCCCGGAGCCGGAGGTTCTTCGTCCTCTTAGCTATTTCTTCAATGTTTTTGAAGGCGTTCCAAGCCACTCTCTTCCTCCTGCGCAGCTCGGGTGCCAAGTCATTTTTCATGTTGACTTCTCGACCTAGGTACACATAGCTGTTGCATTCGGAGATGTTCATTCAGTTGAGAGCGAATGGGGCGTCAGGAACGAGGTTGTTTTTCATAAACATTGTCTTCATAAGATTCAGCTGTAGACCGACCTTTCCACACTCACGGTCGAAGTCGGCCAGCATTTGTGCTGCTTGGCTGATGTTTGGTGTTATTAGAACAATGTCATCAACAAAGCGGAGGTGGTGTAGTTGCTGACCATCTATCTTCACTCCCATTCCTTCCCATTCCAGTCATCGCATGATGTTCTCGAGGGTGGCCCTGAAGAGTATCACCTTGCCGAATCCCTCTCTTGACATCAGTGATTACTTCTTTGTAGAATGGTGAAATCCTGGTAGTGAATCCATAATACAGCTCACGGAGGATCTTGATGTATTGAGTTTGAATGCCCTGATTGGCTAGGTCTTCAATGACTGCTTCCGTCTCAACAAAATCAAAGGCCTTCTTTAAATCAATGAAGGTTAGACAGAGCGGCCTCTTGAACTCCCGAGAAACGTCAATGAGCTTGGTTATAGTGTGGATATGGTCGATGGTGCTGAATCCTTTGTGGAACCCGGCTTGCTCGCATGGTTGTCCTTCATCTAGTGTTCTGCCAATCCTATTCAGGATGACTCCAGTGAACAACTTGTAGATAACAGACAAAATCTATTGGCTTGATAGATTTTATAACTGAATATGTAGGAAAGTTGAGTATGTGGAAATTGTGTATTTAAATATGTGTTTATGCATGAGAACTGTTGGAACACAATTTCCCAATAGACTGAGGAATGGCAACTGCCTATATTTACAAGGTTTTATCTTTGGCAGTTATTTCTGTTCCAATGGTCCACAGCTTGCCTTTATTCCAGTTCTGCACTCTAGTACTGGGGAATTATCTGAAACAAAATGAGAACAGGTTAAATGGGGTTAATTTACTAGATGTGTGAGCAAAGTTTTCATGATGACATTTTCCAGAACAGTGATTCATGAATATGCATTTTTCTCCAAGGGTAGCTTGATTGGGGCAGTTTTTGAGGAATTTCAGTGTTGTTTGTAAAAACAGCATCTCATTGTGATTAGAGTGCTTTTTTCCCCTTTTCTCCAGTACTCAAAGAAAGATTTTTCTGAGGTTATGTTTTAAATCTATGTGATTCTGCCCATTTTCTTACATAGGCCCAAGTAGTACTCATCCAACTTGAAAATTTGATACGATGTCATTGAGTTGTATCTTTCTATGCATGTCTCTCTCATCCTATCAACCTACATTTAACATTTATTGCTGATTACTTCTTAGTTGTTCTTAACATTTTTTCAAGCTACAACCCCTGCTATATATATATATATGTATGTGTATATACATATATATGTATATATGTACATATATGTATATATGTGCCTGTGTATACATCAATGGCATATGCTACTATATAACTTTTATTTTTTGTGTATCACTACTTTCATAATTTATGCTTAATAATGAATATTATTTATCAGTATACCTATAATATAATAATAATATGTTTGGATAGCTTGTGAAATGGTGGCTACAGTAGGTCTGGTTGATTCAAACATTGTACTTGTGTGATTTACTTATTTGTGCTGCGAAGAGGGGGTTCCCAAGTGGTACTCTGTAATTCTAGAGGCCCCTCCTAGAGATTTTTAGCCATCTTGACCAAAGCTTCAGTGCAAGGATTTGAGAAAGGGCTGCTGCTTTGAACTGTTGTCCTGGCTGTTATATGGGCCATCCCAATGGCCATATCAGAGGGCTCCAGAGCCACACAACTTGGATGTTCATAGGACCATGAGATGCTGGGGAATTGGACCGATGTTGGATGCCCACCTTATACCCTCTTTGAGGTCCTGGCCCCACAATTTCTTTTCTTCCACTGAGCATATTTTAAGATTTACTCTCTGCAACATCTATATATACAATATAGAGCTCGTAACTACGATCACCATGATCCACATTAAATCCTTATTACATTTATTTTATAGCTGGAAAGTCATACATTTTTGACCTCCCTCCCCCCCCTTCACACTTAATCTCAGTTCATTACCTGCCCTATTTTTTCTGCAACTACTACCAATATTTCTTGAATTTAAATTTTTATTGTTGTTTATAGATTGAATAAATGAGATTATATGGTATTTATCTATTTTATCCGATTTAGTTTCATTAGCAGAATGCTTTCTGGGGTGGAAGTGGGGATGCCTGACAATGCTCAGGGCTTACATTTACCTCTGTGATCTGGGATCACTCCTGGTTGGCTTGGGAAACCATGTAGAGTGAAGGGGATTGAACCCAAACTGGCTGTAGCATAATGCTTTATAATCTTGTCGCAAATAAGATTTTTTTCTCTTTATATAGATATTTTGTCATATATACACTTATTTATTCATCTGTCCGTTGATGAAAAACGGCTATGTCCATACTGTGGCTCTTATAAAAAATGCAGCAGTGAACAGGGGAGTGCCTATGTCTGTTCAAGTACTTATTTTCATTTCTTTCTGATGAATTTCTAGATCATAGGGATTTGAACGATTTAAACTTACTATAACATATTTTTGAAGATATTTATACACATGATTCTATAATGTGCAAACGTATGTTTGAATATTTTGATTATTTTCATGTTAGCATTGCATGCCAGTTTATTTGTGCATATCGCTTTCTAGAAAAGTTCTGTTGTTTCCATAATGTTGGTATTATGGACCATGGTACAAAACATGCATGCAGATAAACCTAGACCTTGAAGAAATTATCAAGAAATCTTGATGAAAATTTTCAGATTGAAAAATGTTGATCAAAGACATTACTTGAATCCAGGACTTGGCGTTCTCTGTGTATGCACCCCAGGCGTCCTCTAGGACCCTGGAACACTAATCATCCATGAACCTCTTCCTGTCCGTCCCCAACGCTGTGCCCGGTCTTCTTCCTCCATCAGGTTGTACACCCCACCACACACCAGGTACCCGTAGGTGGCATGGCTACTCCAGTAGTGGGCGTGGCCTCTGTGGGAGTGAACGTGGCCTAATTTTCGGGGGCTGCAGGTAGTTTACACAAACCCAGAAAAATCTCATGTAACATCTCACTTTCCATACCTTCACACCAACTTGAAGAAAGAACACAAATCCCCACCACGAGGGGAGAATGATGAAAAGACTCCAGAAGCCTCAGTAAGTGTTACTCACCTAACGGACCTCTCTGAGAAATAATTCAGATATGAAGTAATGAAGATGCTCAATGAACTCAGTGAAACAGTGAGACAGATATCCAGTAAATTAAAGGACATGGGAGAAACAATCGAGAAAATACAGGAAGAAATGAGAGCAGAAATTGGAAAGCTATGCACAGAAATGTCACAAATAAAAGATTGTATAGATGAAATAAAAAAACTCAGTCTGTGCTGTCAGTAGTAGAATGGCCACAGCTGAAGACAGAATTGGTGAGCTGAAAGATCAGCTGCACGAAGCCTACAGGGAACAACAAACAATGGAAAGAGACCTAAAAATACCTTGAGATTGAATCAGAGTTTTAGGAGATGATACCAAAAAGAACAACATTAGAACCATAAGAGTACCAGAAGGTCAGGGAAACAATCTCAATGAAAATGCCACGTTTAAAAAATCATTACTGAAAAGTTTCCAGAGCTGGACAATGCAGCCATTCAGATTCAAGGAGCCTGAAGTGTGTCAATTAAAAGAGACCCTAACAAAAACACTCCAAGACATATCATAGTTAGAATGATGAATGCTGTGGATAGAGACACAATACTGCAAGCAGCAAGGTCAAAGAAGGAAATCACAAACAAAGGAGCACCCCTTAGATTCACAGCAGACCTATCAGAGGAAACCCTCCACGCCTGAAAGCAATGGTGGGATATAGTGAAAAAACTCATTGAAATGAATGCTTCACCAAGAATACTCTATCCAGCTAGTCTCATTCAAACTCGAAGGAATGTACACGATTTTCTGGATAAACAGCAGCACAGGAACTTCAGAGACTCAAAACCAAGCCTAAGGGCTAAAGGGGCTACTATAATACAAGAGAAACCCTACAAGCATAGCAAACCCTTTCAGAAAGATGAAACAAAACCCAATAACAGTAATCTCTCTCAACGTCAATGGTCTAAATTCACCAGTTAATAGACACAGAGTGGATTCAGAGACAGAACCCAACATTTTGCTGCCTACAAGAAACTCATCTGAACAATCAGAGCAAAGTCAGACTCAAAGTTAAAGGATGAAAAACAATTCTGCAAGCAAACACCCCCCTCAGAAAAACTGGGGTGGCCATACTACTATCCAACAACATAAATTTCAAGTTGAAAAAGATTAGAAAGGACAGTGAAGGCCATTTTCTATTCATCAAGTGATACATACAACAGGAAGAAATCATACTCTTAAATGTATACGCTCCTTATGAGGGAACAGCTAAATATTTAAAACAACTACTAACAGAGTTTAAGGAGGATATTGCTAGCAACACAATAGTAACTGGACACTTCAACATCGCCTTATCATCTCTGGATAGATCAACTAGAAAAAATCTCAGCAAGGAAACATTGGCTTTCAAGGAAGAAATAGAAGACAGGGGGCTTATAGACCTTGACAGGGCTTTACACTCCAAAAAGTAAGAATACACATTCTTCTCCAGTGCACATGAAACATTTTCCAAAATAGACCATGTGCTAGGCCACAAAACATACCTCAATAGAATCAGGAAGATAGAAATAGTATCAACAATCTTCTCAGACCACAATGCACTGAAGATAGAAGTGAATTACACACAGACATGGAGAACCAAATCAAACACCTGGAAATTAAACAAATCAATGTTGAACAAAAAGTGGGTCAGGAAGGAAGTCAAGGACAAAATCAAAAGATATCTGAAACAAATGAGAATGAAGACACAAGCTACCAGAACCTATGGGATGCTTCTAAAGCCATGTTAAGGGGATTATTTAGAACTCTGCAAGCATTTCTCAGGAAGGAAGAAAGGGCCTACATAAACAACTTGACTTCACAGCTCAAATTCTTAGAAAAGGACCCACTAAATGAGCCCAAACTAGGCAGAAAAAAAAGATCTAAAACTTAGACCAGAAATCAATGACATGGAAACCCAAAAAACAATCTGAAAGATCAATGAAACCAAGAGCTGGTTCTTTGAGAAAATAAACAAGATAGATAAATCACTAGCAACACTCACAAAGAAACGGAGAGAGAACCCTAATAAACTGAAGAAGAAATAAGAAGGGTGATATCACAACAGAAACCAATGGAATTCAAAAGATCATCAGAGACTACTTTGAAAGTCTGTATGCCACGAAACAAGAGAACCTAGAAGAAATGGATAAATTCCTGGATTCCTATAATCTCTCAAGGCTGAATCAAAAAGATCTAAAGTACCTGAGTAGTCCTATTAACACCAAGGAAATTGAAACTGTAATCAAGTCTTCCCAAAAACAAAAGCCCAGGACCAGATGGATTCAATAGCAAATTTTCCCAAATGTTTAAAGAGGATATATTGCCAGTTCTTCTCAAGCTTTTCCAGGAAATTGAAGAAACAAAACTCTCCCAAACAGTTTCTATGAAGCCCATATCTCTCTAATACCACAAGGAACCAAAGACACCATAAGAAAAGAAAACTAGAGGGCGATTTCCCTGATGAACACAGAGACTAAGATTCTCAACAAAATACTGGAAAATATAATTCAATAACTCATCAAAAAGTTCATACAACATGATCAAGTGAGATTCATCCTAGGGATTCAAGAATGGTTTAACATTCAGAAATTAATATAATTCATCATATCAATAAAATAAAAAAGCCATATGATCATATCAATAGATGCAGAGAAAGCATTTGACAAGATCCAGCACCTGTTTATGTTAAAAACCCTCACCAAAATAGGTATATTAGGGACTTTCCTCAATATAGTTAAAGCCATCTACCTCAGGCCTACAGCAATCATCATCCTCAATAGGGAAAAAATAAGAGCCTTTCCTCTAAGATCAGGGACGAGACAAGGATGCCCACTCTCTCCACTGCTGTTCAATATAGTACTGGAAGTACTTGCAATAGCAGGTAGACAAGAAAAAGATATTAAGGGCATTTAGATAGGAAAGAAAGAAATTAAGCTCTCACTATTCGCAGATGATATGATACTATGTCTAGAGAATCCTAAAGCTCTACCAAGAAACTCCTAGAAACAATAGACTTGTATAGTAAAATTGCAGGCTATAAAATCGATATCCAAAAGTCCATGGCTTTCCTATACGCAAATAGTGAGGGAGAAGAAAGTGACATAAGAAAAAGTATCCCGTTCACAATTGTGCTCCAGAAAATCAAGTTCCTAGGAATCAGTTTAACTAAGGAAGTAAAAGACCTGTACAAAGAAAACTACAAATTTCTTCTTCAGGAAATAAAAGTGAATATGAGAAAATGGAAAGATATCCCCTGCTTATTGATCAGGAGAATTTACATTGTCAAAATGGCAATACTTCCCAAAGTATCATACAAATTCAATGTGACCCCTATAATGATACCCATGACGTTCTTCAAAGAAATGGAGCAAACACTCCTGAAATTCATATGGAACAATAAGCCCCCATGAATAACTAAAGCAATTCTTGGGAAAAAGAAAATGGGAGGAATCAACCTCCCTAACTTGAAGTTCTACTACAAGGCAGTAATAATTAAAACAGCATCATGGTACTGGAACAAAAGCAGAGCGGCAGACCAAGGGAACAGGGTTGAATATACTGACATCTCCCCTCAATCATATGATCATCTAATCCTTGATAAGGGGGCAAGAAAAGTGAAGTGGTACAGGCAAAGCGTCTTTAACAAATTGTGCTGGCAAAACAGGACAGCTACATGTAAAACAATGGGCTCAGATCTCTGCCTAACACCATGTACAAAAGTAAGATCAAAATGGATTAAAGACCTCAACATCAGACTGGAATCCATATGGTACATTTAAGCCAAGTTTGGCAAAACTGTTCACATCATTGAAGCGAACGGTATCTTCAAAGATGACATGCCACTGGCCAAGCAAGTGAAAACAGACATAGACAAATGGAACTATTTTATACTAAGAAACTTCTGCACCTCAAAATAAACAGTGACCAAAATACAAAAACAGTCTACAGAATGGGAAAGGATATTAGCCCAATATCCATCTGACAAGGAGTTGATATAAAGGATATACAAATTACTGGTTGAACTCCACAAGAAGAAAACATCCAATGCCATAAAAAAAAAACTGGGGTGATGAAATAAACAGAAACTTTCTCAACAAAGAAATCCAAACGGCAAAAACACACATGAGAAAATGCTCTACATCATCAATCATCAGGGAGATGCAGATCAAAACAACGAGATATCATCTCACACCACAGAGACTGGCGCACATTCAAAAGAACAAAAGCAACCAGTGTTGACGCGGATGTGTGGAGAAAGGGATCCTCCTACAACTGCAGGTGGGAATGCTGACTGGTTCAGCCCTTTTGAAAAACAGTATGGACGATTCTCCAAAAGTTAGAAATTGAGCTCCCATTTGACCCAGCAATACCACTCCTAGGAATATATCCTGTAGCACTGTCCTCCCGTTGTTCATAGATTTGCTCCAGTGGGCCCAGTAACGTCTCCATTGTGAGACTTGTTGTTACTGTGTTTGGCATATTGAATATGTCACGGGTAGCTTGCCAGGCTTTGCCGTGCGGGTGAGATACTCTCAGTAGCCTCCTGGGCTCTCCGAGAGGGATGAAGGAATCGAACTGGGGTTGGCTGGGCTGGCGCATGCAAGACAAACACCCTACCGCTGTGCTATCGCAAAGGGAGATGAATATATCATAGAATGGCAAAAAAGTACAGTTTAAATGATACCTGCACTTCTATTTTCACTGCTGCACTATTCACAATAGCCAAAGAAACAAACATAGTGTCCTCCCGTTGTTCATCAATTTGCTCAGCAGGCCCAGTAATGTTTCCATTTTGAGACTTGTTTTTACTGTGTTTGACATATTGAATACATCACAGGTAGCTTGCCAGGCTTTGCCGTGTGGGCAAGATACTCTCAGTAGCTTGCCAGCACTCCGAGAGGGGTGGAGGAATCAAACCCAGCTTGGCCGGGCTGGCTGAGCGCAAGGCAAACGCCCTACCACTGTGCTAGTTCCACAATAGCCAAAATCTGGAAAAAAACCCAAGTGCCCAGGAACAGATGACTGGTTAAAGAAACTTTGGTACATCTACACAATAGAGTACTATGCAGCTGTTATAAAAGACAAAGTCATGAAATTTACATACAAGTGGTACTATCTGGAAAGTATCATGCTAAGTGAAATGTCAGAACGAGAGGTACTAATGTAAAAAGATTGCATTCATCTGGGAAATATAAAGTAACAAAATAGGAGACTAAACCCAAGAATAGCTGAGATAAGTACCCAGAGGTTCACTCCATAGCTTGGCACATGCTAGGGGAAAAGACAGCACAGATAAAGAAGGGAGCATCAAGTAAAGGGTGTTGGGAGGATCCTCCCAGGTTGGGAGATGCATGCTGAAAGTAGACTATAGACCGAACATGATTGTCACTCAGTGCCTCTTTTGCAAACCACAGCCACCAAAAGGAGAGCGAGAACAAAAGGGAATGCCCTGCCCCAGAGGTGGGGTCTGATGAGGGAGATGGAGCGGGGGTGGGTGGGAGGGATACTGGGGTCTTTGGTGGTGGAGAATGGTCACTGGTGGAGGGATGGATACTCGATCATTGTATAAATGAAACCCAAGCACAAAAATTTTTAAGTCTACAACTGTACCTCATTGTGTTTCACAAATAAAAATTAAAAAAAATTTTTTGATGCTTCTAACTCTGCCATTAAAATAATAATATACTTGGTGTCTAGAAATTCAGCCGACCTTTTATGTTTTGGTGGTGTGAGCAGACAGTGCTTTATGCAAATGGGATTATTGCCCTGTTGGAGGTGATATCTGGCCCATATCAATTGCTGATCCTGTTGCTTTTGAAAGGGATCAACATATTATGCTCTGTGTTTCTTTATCTCTCACATATGAGAGCAATCATTCTGACCTGTCCCTTTTATTCTGGCTGACTTCACTCAGCGTGCACCCTTCAGGTCTAGCCACATGCCAGATAATCTCAGAATTTCTTATAACTGCGCAGTATTCCATTGTGTATGTATAGCACACTTTTCCAGTTATCTGTTAGTAGACACCTGAGTTGTTTCAAGATATTGGCTATTGTGATTCATGCTGCAATAAACACAGGAGACCACATTTTTTTTTGAAATCATGTTTTAGAGACTTTGAGGTAGATACTGAAAAATAGCTGTACCTTATAGATGCTCATTTCTTAGTTTTTTTTTTTTGAGGTGCTGTATTATATTCTATATATATAATGAACAGGTCAACAAACTGAGCAGCAGAGGATGAGGGTTTCTATATCCACACTAACAGTAATTGTTTTAATTTGTTATTATGTATGTTAATCTCACTTTTGTGAGTTGGTATTTCATTTTTATTTTTTCTTGCATATCTCAGGTGATAAGTCACGGACAGAATTTTTTCATATATCAATTGCTCATGTATATGTCTTCATAAGAACATTTCTGTGTACCACTTCTCCCCATTTTTTTGATGAATTTATTTTTTTTATTGTTAAAAGATCTATCTTGCCTATCAATAAGTACTAATCATCTCGCAACTGAATAGGGGCATATTGTTGTGCTATTTGCAAGACTGAGTTATTAACTTCATTCAACAATCTGTGGCAACTGGTTAATTGTTCCTTCAAATCCTCAAGAAAATATGTAAATGCTGAATTTAAAGAGAAAGATTGGATGATTGTTTTATATTTACCCAACTGAGAGTCACCAATTAAACTTTGGATGATTCATCTAGAAATAATACAGAAAGATTTCTTTCCTTTGAGAGACTACTATGGTGTAGGTAATATTAGAATTGAGTTATAATTTCTGATATTGGTGCAGGAAGTCACTGTACCCCAACCAAGACCCTCATCACTGGCCTTTTCTCACCTCCAATTCTGTCTTAATCCCCCCTCCCTTTGTGGCTTTTAAAGGAAACAATATTCTGAGTTTTAAAATAAATTTATATGTTTCTAATGAGAGTAATAAGTCAACGTGTATTTATAAATTCTTTTGAGTTATTTATGATTTTGTTACAGGTTTTGTAAGTAGGTTATAGTACTTTCTCTTTCAAACTCATTTTATCAAATCATCTGAGTCCTCACATACTGTTATTTTAAATATAAAATGAGAATGTCAGTAGTTTGTTCCATTTTCATAATGAGCTACAATTATCCTATATTAGAAAAAGACAATTTTTACTTTCTGATGTCAGATTATCTTTTTAAATGATTCCCAACTGAACACAAGGGTATAATTTAATTTCTGCTGACATCATAAACTATATGAGTTCAGAATAAGTAGTTTATGAATGACAGGAGAACAATTAAGTTAAATTATATCCTAAAGATTTATTCCAACAGAATTAAAGTTTATAAAAAAAAGGAGGTTGATCTATCGAAATTCAAATAATGCATTTTCTTCATAAAGGGCAGTGAAGCAGAATATTTTCTCCACAGAGTTATTATTTCATAAGTAAGGTTTAGATAGCGTAAAAGATATTTATGTTAGAATGTGAGGAATTAATTTTCACATAATTAGTATAGTCAGAGATTCTATTTTCAGTAGTTTAAATATAAAGCCCTTTTGTTAATTTTTCTTAGTGTTCAAAAATTTTTATGAAAAGGCATATTACATGTCTTTATATGTATTCTTCTGTGTTTTGTTAATTAAAAATTATAAACCGTCTACATTTAAAACAAGCAAGAAATAGTATATCACATCAAGATTAATTGTAGGCTGATCATGCAAGGTCAAGCAAGATTAAATCACCTGTTTTCATGTAATAAATGGAGAAATTTCCTTGATTTATTCGAAGATCATGTAAAGTGTTTTTTATAATACCAAAGAATACTTTTCCACAGTACTTGTATAAAACTATACATATACTGACAACATTTCCTTTGTATAAAACAACTCAGTCATCACATAGAATTGGTATTTCATTGGTCAATGCCTCTTCAAAATATCTTTTAACTTTACATATGTTTTCATTTTCACTTCTACTCCTTTTGTTTGATCCATAATTGCTTTTTTTATTACCAGATTATATATGCTTTCCTTTTATTGTTGCCATTTTTCTTCTTAATATGTTTCAGGTCTGTTTAAAATTTGCCATTGTGTCTTCATTTCCCATCTATAAAAATCAAATCACATAGTAGGGTATACAATATTATCTAAGATATTGACAATTTTTCTTTTTCATGTTCTCATCCCCCCCATTCCTCTATGGAGGAAAATGGGCAGAAATAAAGCAAACTGCTTACTATTACAAACGATAGTGCATGCTGAGTACATTAGACCGTATATTTTAGGCCTAAGTCAGTCCTGCTTATTGTGGGAATAGAATATATGGCAAAAACCAATATTTTCAACACTCACTTTTTATTTCATAGATCATAATTATAGAATTTTTGAATTGCGAGCCACATCCACAATTTATCATTAATCTACCCTCAAATTTTGCATCCATAGAGGTTTAGGGAATGAGCATTATAAAGCAAACACTGTTGTTTACACTCTGCATATTTTAATCTCAAAGTACTATGGTTTAAAGTTTTTGTTTTCTTTCTCATAGTACAGTGGTTCTTTCCTTCATGGAAGCGGGGTGGGGATCTGGGGCACACACAATTTTGCCTAGGGCTTAATCCTGACTGCATTCAGGATCACTCCTGATGAGGATTAGAGTACCTTGATAGGTCCCAGGGATTGAACCCGGGTCGACTGCATGGATTACAGATGCCCTACCCACTATCTCTCTGACTCCATGTATACTTCTTTCTGATGAGCATCTAAGCAATGAAGATAAGTATGTTTTATAGGTTATCAAATATAAACAAGTTTTATAGGTTATCAAATATTAACCAAGAAATCTTCATCATCAAATTTATTTTAGCCCTCTAGCCACACTTCCTCTCTGTGGTAACCAACCTTACCCATCCATGGTTCATTTTTGGGCATGATCATATGGTACTCTCGGGATCTCGGATGCTGGGGACCTAAAGACAAGACATACCTATCATCTGAATATTCACCTTTGTTTATTCTTTGCTATCATGCGCCTTTTTTTCTAATCTAGTCACATGCAGTTATGGACACATTAGCTCTCCCATTTTGTGTGAAGACCCGTCTTTACCTTAAGATTCCCTCCAATTATTAACATTTATCTTAATTCTACTTCACCACCAAGTTTTTTTTTTAAATATATACTTTCTATACTTACCTGACAGGAGAGAAACCATGAACATGAAGGTGGTTTTCCAAGACAATGGATTAACCATTGCACTTTGGATGTTATGACCCCTGAAATTTTGCCAAATGTAGGGAACTGGACTGAAGAATTTATGGTAGTGGGGAACCATATTTGTACTCTTCCCCTTTAAAAAAAGGGGGAAGCATTATATATTTATCTATCTATATGTATGTATGTGTATTTTATATACCCATTCTTTTTTCTTCTTATATTTTCTCCTAAATTAACTAAATATGATAGTGTTTAATTGAATCACATGCTTTTTCTACTTCCAAGTGCTTAATGTTTAATAATTCAACACCGTTGTAGAACTCTTGTTCTAGAAATAGTGTATTTGATGTTATATTGAAATATGTGTGTACACATATAAAATTATTGAAGTCAACAATGTACCAAGGTCTTACTGGCATTTATATCTCAAAGTAGTCAGTTTGGAACAGATATGGTCACAATGTGTAAAATCTCTTCAGTTAGTCATTGGAATCCTAATGTGTGTGTGCTGGTTAGTAGCAGGGATCATCCAGGAGTGTTTAGATCCACCTAGTACAATTGAAGCCTCATTCATGGGACTGGTGCTTTTATAAGAGATCTTATTATAAAGCTTCTTTCTCCTTCCACCATGGAAGGACAAGGCAAGAACTGGCTATCTGAAAGCAGGAAGAGATCTTTCTCTAGCATAGCCTGCACTTGCATTATTATCTAGAAGAAGTAGTTTTGACTTATTTAGCAATCTGTGAGTCTAGGCCTGGAGAGATGATGGAAGGAGTAAAGTGCTTGCCTTGCATGTGTGCAATCCTAGTTGACTCTGACACCAGAGAGTGACTTCCCAGCACCTCCAGAGATCACTCCTGAGCACAGAGAAATAACCTCTACTTGCTGCCCACTGTGGCTCCAACACCACCCCCCAAAAAAGACCAACCAAGTTTGTGGTATTTTGATACTGCAGACTGCTTTAAAAAATAATTATTTTCTGGTAGCTTAAACTGACTGAAACAATCATCTTTCTGTTGCAGATATGGTCCTGTGATATTTCTGTCTGTTTCAGTAAAGGCCACTGCTCATATTCTAGTTTCTCACCTAAGTACTTATTGATGGCATTTCACACTCAGAATATAAGATTGCTCTGCATTTATTTTTACTATTACTTAAATTATTTATTTTTCTTTGTCAAATCACTGCTGACCCACTCCATTTCATCATCAGCCTCCTGTAGATAAAGACTGTATGCTCAGTACATTACAGAATCGATAACTTTAGTGGTAGTTGCATTTGATCATGTCTCTCCTACAGTTACATTTGATCATGTCACTCCTACAGTTTAAATCATTTAAACTTAAATGTTTAAATCATTAATTCTAGCAAATCAGATAACAATGAATAACGATGCTATTCAAAATTACCAAAAGAAGGCGGGAGAGATAGTACAGCAGGTGGGTTGCTTGCATGCAGCCAACCTGGGCTAGGTGTCCAGAACCACATTTGTTACCTGAACTGGCCAGGAGTGCTCACCAAGCTCAGAGCTAAGAGTACTCACCAAGCACAGAGCCAGAAGAAAATCCTGACCACAGTCAAGTGTTTGCCATCTCCCCATCCAAAAAAAGATAAAAATAAAATATAATATAATAATAAGTAGCAAATAGCATATATCAGATAATGCTTATAATTACAATTAACACATACCTGTGCTGTAATGTCATTATCTTCTTTTATTCTATTTATGTATTTATTTGTTTGTTTAAAGATTTGCTGAGAACATGACATTCCTTTAACATTACATGTCCAGGAAATATACCAAATATGCCAAATACCAGTAACAATGATGGGTCTCATTCTCCTAAAGAGCCTTGAATATAATCTCAGGGCTAGGATGACGGAGATGTTACTGGGGCCTGCTCGAGGCAATCGACAAATAACAGAATGATGAAATAACAGGATGATGTCCAGGAAAGAGTCTGACTATCCCAAAAGATAAAGCTCACAGCAGCAATTTGCTCACATAATTTTCCTTTGCACATTGATTCAAACTTCTGTTTTTCACACATGAACATTCATATTTAGCCTAGATATTTTGACATCCCGAAGTCTATAGTTTTTGTTTGATTATCAGCTTAACCTCCTTCTGGCTATAACTGCATATTTGATTAATCTTTTTTATTACTCCTCATATTTTTATATTTTTAAGATCATGTCTAATCAAATATAATCCTTACTTTCTAATGAAGCAGTCTGCTTACCATGTTATACTTTCAGATAAATTTGGACTACCTTTGTCACAATCCTCATTATATCCTTTGATAATTTTTTTTATCACATAATAGTAATTTTTGGCAACCAAATATGTCAATTATGGCATTGGACTGATTTATGCCCCCAAATATATTTTTAATTGTTTTAACTCTAGTACAGAGCAGTATCTTTTCTTGGACAATTACTAAATAAATATTCATTGAATAAATAAAAAATCTAAGATTTAGTATACAGTGTCATTGAAATACAAACGTTTTAAAGTGTGAGTGGAAGATTATGTCTCTTATTCCATATAATTTTGTATTCTATGCCTAAAACTTTTTAGTTTTTGCTAAACATTATAACGTAATGTCTGGGAATTGTGTTCCCAAATTGAAAGTTTCACTTATTTGTCCACTTAATGTTTTGACTGTAATTTTTATTATGAGCACTGTAACACTGTCCTCCCATTGTTCATCGATTTGCTCGAGCGGGCCCAATAACATCTCCATTTTGAGACTTGTTGTTACTGTGTTTGGCATATTGAATACGTCACAGGTAGCTTGCCAGGCTTTGCTGTGCAGGAGAGATACTCTCCGTAGCTTGCCAGGCTCTCCAAGAGGGGTGGAGGAATCGAACCTGGCTAGGCCAGGCCAGCTGCATGCAAGGCAAACACCCTGCCACTCTGCTTTATTATGAGATTGTGAGAAAACAAGCTTGTTTAGAAACCAAATAAAGTTATATAATATAATATGCTCTTACAAGTTCATGGTTTCAGTGTTATGACTACTTTCTTAATATTTATCTGCAGACCCATATATGGTTAAATAGATTTTTTCAGATTTTCAGCAATTTAGATATTTAACTTAAATCAACCATACTGAAAATAGAGTGATTAGATATTTTAATGTTCAGGATAAAAGCAAAGTAAATTTTGGACTGCAGTTCACTTCTGGAGAAAAATCATGCGAGAATTATCAGAGATATTCTAAGTAGTTGAAATGGAGGTAATTGCTTTAAAAAGAACTCAGCATTTTCTTGAGGTATACAAATTTATAATTTAGCATATAAATACACAGTGGAATGATTACTACAGTCAAGTTAGTTAACATATAATTTTCTTGTCAATTACTCTTTATGGGTGTGTGTGTCTGCACACACACACACATTTGAGTGTATAAGATGAAAGCACCTTAAATCTATTTTCAGAGGGAAATTTATAGTATTCAACTCAGTATTAATAACTATAGTCACTGTGGGGGTTTTTACATTTGTTTTTATTTTATTTTTAATTTACTGGCAAACATTTCATTCTTTTATGTTTTTACTTTTGTGAGGAATACTTTGTGGATACAGAAGCAGTTATATTTTTGAACTACATATTTTAGTGCTTCAGTTTCTTTGGTATCCAGGGATACAAATTTAAGAGGAATGTGTACTACAGAACTTCTATTTTCAGTTTCTTAAAGATCCTCCATATTATTTTCCATAATCACTATGCCAATTCTCATTCATACTAACAAGGTGCAAAGGTTCATATTTTCTCCACATCCTTGCCAAGACTAATTATATCTTGTCTTCATTTCCAAAGTAAAGTTGAAAATCAAAACTGAGCCTTTCAGTATAAGATTTAAATCTGTCAGACAGCCATAGGAAATTTTAGGTAAAAACTTAGCAGATTTAAGGAGGATATTCCTTCTTGTTTGTTTTTGTTTGGGGGCCACATTGGTGGTGCTTATGGATTACGTCTGACTCTGTACTCAGAGATCACTTCTAGTGAGCTTGGTGGAACTTATGGATGCCAGAGATTGAACCTGGGTTGGCTAAAGGAAGGGCAAATGCCCTACTCACTGTACTATCACTCCAGCTCCTTAAGTAGTTTTTTTATTAGCCCCAAAGATTAAATATATATGTATAATAGATATATATGTTTAGATGTACATGTACATATTATACATATTCTTATATATAAATATATATTTTATAAATACATATATTTGCTTATGTATTCTTATTTCCTACTTGGTTACTATATCTTGTTAATGGAGATTTTCTAGAGCGGACCTATGCTCTCAATTGACATTTTGCTATATAGTAAAAAAAAATGTATAGCACAGCTAAGCAATCTTTATTGCCTAGTGTTCCTTTTTGTCAACTAGTTTAGATTTGTGTGTATCACTTGATCACTTGATACCCCATTACTCATCGGGTTACTAGAGCGGGTGAATCTCCATTCATCCCTGTTGAATGCTAGTGTAGCCCAATGGCATCTGCTCGTTCTAGGAACATGCAGAGCCTCAAACCAATCATTCAGGGTCTTGATGAAGAAGCCTGACCATCTTGTAGGTGGGCGTCCAGGCGATCTTTTGATATCCCATGGAATCCAGTCAGTAATGGCTCTAGTCCAGAAGTCGTCTCTAAACCTCATTACGTGTCCAGCCCATCTGATTTTTGATGCCTTGGCAAATGAGACAGCGTCCCTGATTATTGAGCGCTGACGTAGATCAGAACTCCAGATTCTATCTCTCATTTGAGTGAAACGTGATACTCCAAGCATAGCTCTTTCCATTCCTCTTTGAAAGACCCAAATAGCATTCTCATCCTGTTTTCATAGGGCCCAGGTCGCTGAAACATATGTTAATGCAGGAAGAACAGTGGAATCAAAGAGATGTGCTCGTAGCTGGAGATTCTTTGTCCTCTTAGTTATTTCTCCAATGTTCTTGAAGACATTCCAAGCCACTCTTCCTCCTGCGTAACTCAGGTGCCAGGTCATTCATCATGTTGATTTCTCGACCTAGGTATATATAACTGTTGCATTCGGAGATGGTGGTTCAGTTGAGAGTGAATGTAATATCAGGAACAAGACTGATTCTCATGAACATTGTCTTTGTGAGATTCAGTTGTAATCTGACCTTTCCACACTCATGGTCGAAGTCGGTCAGCATTTGTGCCGCTTGGCTGATGTTTGGTGTTATTAGAATGATGTCACCAGCAAAGCGGAGGTGGTGTAGTTGTCGACCATCTATCTTCACTCCCATTCTTTCCCATTCCCGTCTTCGCATGATGTTCTCGAGGGTGGCACTGAAGAGTTTAGGTGAAATGGTATCACCCTGCCGAACCCCTCTCTTGACATGGATGATTACTTGTTTGTAGAATGGTTCCTGGTAGTGAACCCATAATAGAGCTCACGGAGGATCCCGATGTATTGAGTTTGTACGCCCTGATTAGCTAGGGCTTCAATAACTGCTTCCATCTCAACAGAATCAAACGTCTTCTTTAAATCAACAGACGTTAGACACAGCAGCATCTTGAACTCCTGAGAAACCTCAATGAGCTTGGTTATCATGTGGATATGGTTGATCATGCTGAATCCTTTTTGGAACCCGGCTTGTTCACCTGGTTGTCCTTCATTTAGTGTTCTGCCAATCCTATTCAGGATGACTTGAGTGAACAGTTTGTAGATGACAGACAATAGGCAGATTGGGCGATAGTTGCCAATGTCATGGATGTCTCTGTTCTTTTATAGTAGTACAGTCCTGCTGGTTTTCCATTGGGACGGAACCTTGCATTCAGACAGGTAGCGTGTGAAGAGCCGAGCCAGTGTATTGATGAGTACTGACGGTAAGTTCTTCAGGTTTTCAGGTCTGACCTTGTCTGGGCCAGGTGCTCTTTGTTTCTTTATCGACGAGATGGCGTGTTGGATTTCAGAAGGGAGAAGATTGGGAACGTATCCATTCTGCGGTATTTGGTATATTGTCAAGTGGACGTGGCTATTAAAGAGATCTGAGTAGAAGTCATGAATAATCTTCTCCATTGCCCTTCTGGAAGATGTGATAGATCTGTCAGGATGTCGGAAGGTAGTTATCTTGGTCTGGTAGTTGGTGAAGGACAGGGTGGCATTACAAATGCTTTTGCTGGCTTCTGCCACATCTGCCAGCACTGCTGCTCTCCTGTCTTTAAGCTCATCCTTGATTGCTTTTCTGCACCGTTATGCAGGCTTGGACGTTTGCTTGCGGTTGCCTGAGGCATGTGTCAAGCCACATTGGCAAATAAGTTCAAGAGTGTTTGAAGAAAGTCATTTTGTTGTGTTTATCTCTCTCTTGGCATTCCTTGCACAATCATGGAGATTCTGAATCATTTGATCATATTCCTCATCAATGTTGTCAATGACGGCATCTTCCCCTGTTGCCGCAACAGAGCCAAAGAGCTCCCAGTTGGTGGTCATTCCAGGAGTTCTCTTCTTAAACTTTGCATTCTTTTCTCCCCGTTCTGTGAGGTAGAATTTTGCACGAAGGAGACAGTGGTCCGATCCCGTTTGGAATTTTGGGACAACAGCAACATCGGTTAGGCAAAACTGCCAATTGAATATGATGTGGTCTATTTCATTGTGGAACCGTCCACCGGGAGACTCCCATGTCCGACGTTTAGATTCAGCCTTTTGGATCTGTGAGTTACCATGGAAGGTCTTTGTTGACATGATGAACTCAGACAGTCTGTCACCCTGTTCGTTCCATTCTAGACCATGGGTCCGGATGTGGAGTTCATCGGCTGATCTTCTTGGTCCTATCTTGGCATTAAAATCACCAACAATGATTTTGTAGAAGGTGTGGTCTTCTTTATAGAACTTCTCCAGCTCCATGTAGAACTTCTCAATTTCTCCTTCACCATAATTGGATGTTGGTGCATAGACTACAAAGATAGAAACTGCTGGCAGTGAGCCACATCTATTGAAGTGTAATCATCCAATTCGAGTTGTTAGGCATTGGAATGTATCAATGTTTATGGCCAAGTTCGTGTTGACAAGGACACTGACACCACCGATGCTTCTTTTGTCACATGTTCCGAGGAACAGTTCTTCTCCAGTGTCAAAAACGGCATGATGTAATTGATGTCTTCTCGTTTCAGTCAGACCAATGATGTCGTACTTGATCTTTCATGCATGTACCATCAGGTCCTCAATGGATGCATCAGATGCCAGCATATGTGCATTGAATGTACAAACAATGATTTTTGTCTTTCTTCGTTTTGGCAGCCTAGTTTGTCCTTGAGATTTTTACAGCCTCTCCATCCACATCCTTCTTCACTCTGCAATATTCAGGGCCAAGGGAATGAGATCCATTTTTTTTTTTACTGAATTTGGCATATCTAATATACCACGGATAGCTTGCCAGGCTCTGCCGTGTGGGTGGGATATTCAAGGTAACCTGAAAAATAAATAAACATAAATAAAAATTCCTGGGAGCTTGGTGTGATAATCTCTGGATCCTGGCCATTGTTAGGGTTACACGGCAGTTGATGGGTGTAACTGTCTAGCTACTGGAAGGTCCAGTCCCAAATTGTGCAGGCTTGGAGATTTCAGCCCCGGCTCCCATACACCTGGGTTCCTCTGCCAGCTCCTTTATTCGTGAAGCTCATCCAAGTGTGCGGAGAGTGATCTCAATAGGACTTTGGCTGGGTCCCGGAGGTCTTAAGCTGTTGAGCTCTGGTGAGGACAGTCAGGTACGGGGTAGGAGACTCTGCCTTGTGTGTATCTATATGTTATTTATTTATTTATTTTTTTTTTTTGCTTTAAAAGTTGCATTAATAATATTAAAGATACTTCTTTATTTTAATAGAATTCAAAGTGGATGGAGTTTTAATAAAGATTGGAGGACATTTATGACACACATAGTCCATTTGCGGTGGTGAATTGCTGAAAAAATATAAGTTTATGAATCTTGAGCTGTTTATGCTGAAGCATCAATAATGAAAATAAATATGACCATATAATATGAACAAGAAAAAATGTTAAAATCTGACCTCTTCTTGGTCTCATGTAATACAGAAGCCTGTTCACAGGGAAACAGAAAAATGAATCAAATATAAACCAAAGAATGTTATATTTATAGAGTAGTAAAAGCAAAACTATAATTTACAATATAAAAGATGTGCTCTTCATCAATTTACCAGCCTGGGCTGACATTATTGCTTATCTTGGCCCTATTTGCTGTGGTCAGATGAATCAACTGTGGGTTATATGTTTTTTTGCCTTTTAAGAAAATTTCCCTTCAATATAATTTACTTAGAATGCAGACTTCAGTTGTGGTGACTACCAAAACTTTTTCATAAACCTCTAAACTCTATCACTTTTATCTGCAAATGCTTCATGAGTTTCCATATAACATTGTTGTAGATGAGGAATGATACATCTTTTTCAAAAAACTGGAAATTCTTGTGTGAACAGAATCCTTTATCTCTGCTAAGTCTGCAGGGAAGAGTTAAAATGATGAATGACTTTTAGTCCCCTGCTTTTCTCTTAGAATAACAAATTTTCTTTCAGTACCCAACTCTGCTGTCTGACACATTGTACTTTTCAGATTGAAAAGTCCCATTATGGGAGTATTTAAAGCTTCTTGTCAGCAGTAAATCAAAGCAAGTTTATTCTGTTTATAATTTTTGTCATTTTCTAACTTGTACAGCACATTATTATAATTAAAATATTCTGACTTAAGTAAATATTTTTATATTATCACTGTTGAATAGTTACTTCACATTAACTAATGAATCTCATTAAAATGATTGAAAATTGCCTTTTCTTGAAGGTATGAGATCAAATTGATTTGTACCTCAAATATAAAGACTTTAAAATCCTAAAATTCATTCTGTTTAACTTTTGAATTAATCTTCTAATGATAATCTCCAGTCATTATTAACATTATTGCTAATCTATAATATTTGATGATGCAACAATTTAAATAAAATAAACTCAATTTTGAAAAAAAATGAAGAATAGGTTTTTTTCATTTAAGTAGAACAAATATTGAAGGTAATGTTTAAAAGAGAAAAATATATGCTGGCACTTAAAGATATAATATATAACCTATATATCATACATAATTTCTGATATGTAATATATAATTTATATTTGTAAAAATCAGTTAAGTAAATTTGTTAAGTCAGTAGGACTCTCTATACCCAGAGCTGAACTTGTGCTGAAAACAAAATGTGCCTTGGGATATTTTCCCATACAATTCCTGTATAGAAAAGATTTGCATAAAACAAAGGCCAGGTGGCATGAAAATGGCAACACTTAAATATGTTTTACAGTTTTAGCCTGAAAACTCAGGTTAACTATGCCATTTGAGATCTGCAGCTTGGGAGAAAGAATTATTAGCAATCTAAGTGAGTCTTTAAAACCTAATAGCAGTGAAATTCCCAGCTTATGCCAGTGGAATTTCTAGCAGACAGGTAAATTTAGCTCCCAGCTGGAAGAAAGAAAAGGCTGAGGAAACACTTATGCATGTGTAGAGAATCACCTGTCTCTGGAGCAGTGCAAGTGTGAGAAATTCTTGCTGCTCTTAAGATGGTGTCACTTCCACAGATTATGCCTCATTTGGGCAGAACTAGCTTTTCCTGTGATTTTCCCCCGTCAGCTTCCCATCAAAATAATTTGAAAACCATAGAACATGAAATTTAATGGATTGTTTTGGAACAGAAAGTTAATGCGATAAGCAGCAAGGCAGACCCAGAAAACAGGAGATGCATTCATTGAGATAGATCTTCCCTGATCTTGGGACTAGAGTGATAAAGTGGGACTGGGAAGATTTGTAATGAGACATGCGAATATTGCTTTGGATGCGAGTGACGCATGCTTCTGTCTCAGAGAGCTCTCTTCAGGATAAAGCCCTGTACAGCCTTCTCCTATACTGCCAAGGAGCCAACTCAGCAGTATTGTATAAGGCAACAACCTGACCCCTTGTCTTGATTACTGTGACAATACCACAACACAGGGGAATGTTAACCTTTCTCTTTAGATGACAAGTGTCTCCCAAGAAGGGTTTATCAAACCAAGAGCTAAATGTACTTTTGTGCAAGTTGATTAATGTAGGTGCAACCATCGCTTGCCCTGATATATTAGGCCAGATTCTATTGTTCTTCCATTACTACATAAAGAGTATTAAAAATGATTCTAATACCTTGGCAAATAGACTAATTTCCTGTAAATTAAAATGTATAAATAATGAAGCTTTGGATGAAATTAAAAGACTTGCAATGGGAATTATGTGATGGAGGCATTTATAATTTAACTTTATAAACAAGTGAACTTCCAAATTGAAGAATCGGAGTATGTCCACTCTTGCTTAAGATTCCTCTCTTTCCTGGAGAAGTCTTTGTCATTGCAAACATACCATACAGACACAGGCTAAAGCTCTTGTTCAGAAAAACTAGGTTCAAATTCTAGTTTCTTTACTAACCAGGGAAATGACTATTTGTTTTCTTTTTTCTTTTTTTTTCTTCTTTTTTTTTCTTTTTGTTGGTTTTGAAATTTGGGGGCCATACCCAGATGTGCTCATGGCTTCATCCTTTCTGCACTCAGGAATCACTTCTAAGGTGCTTGCGAGACCAGATGTGGTGCCAATGATATGCCTGAGTGAACTGTGTGCAAAACAACTTCCTCTTCCTGCTGTACCATGTCTCCTATCCTTGTCTGTATTTTTTGTTTATTCTTTCTAAGGTCAGATCACTCAGGTCCTCCTTCATGTTTATGTTTTGAAAGATGATATGGTAATATATTAAGTATTACTAAGCGAAAGCAATTTTATTAACTTTAGTATACCTATGAGATTTTGTGTAAAAGTCCTTAACATTAATACAAATTATTATTATGTAAATTAAGCAGAGGCTGGAGAGATAGCACAGTAGGTAGGGTGTTTGCCTTGCATGTGGTCAACATGACCGACTCGAGTTCAATTCCTCCGCCCCTCTCAGAGAGCCCGGCAAGCTACCGAGAGTATCTCGCCGGCACTGCAAAGCCTGACAAGCTACCCATGACATATTCGATACGCCAAACACAGTAACAAGTCTCACAATGTTACTGGGCCCACTCGAGCAAATCTATGAACAATGGGAGGACAGTGACAGTGACAGTAAATTAAACAGAATGGTACACAAATTATATGTGTAGACATAATCATATATTAATTCCTTAAGATATGCAACGCCCTAGAAAAATAATTAATTCACATATTGGCTAATTGACAATGTCCACTTTGGGTATGGGGGTTTAGAGCAAGTTTTATGTATGCATTGGTTTCTGTGTTTCTCTATATCTTAAATTACAGAAATTTTATTATTTAAATTATATTTAAATTAGGGTAACAACTATCAATCAAGTAGCTTAAAATGAATAAATCAATAGATGCATAGTGATGGAAGAAAACTTATGGAACTTAAAAAATTTTGAGGAATCACAAATAGTATTGCTTATTGAAAATATAATTCTGAAACAGACATAAAGTAATGCAGATATATTAGATGATTGAGTAATAGATTGAGGATACAATTTGAAATGAAATTAAGAATCGAAAATGCTAAAATGTGATAGGAAGGGACCTAAGATGTCATACAGCAGGTTGGGCACTGCCCTGCACATAGATGACTCAGGTTCAATCCCCAGCATTCCATCTGATTACCCCCGCCCCTGCCAGGAGTGATCCTTGAGCATAGAGGTAGAAGTAAGCCCTAAATACTTCCAGATGTGGCCCCAGAACAAACAAACACACAGAAATAGTGATGGGCAAACAAACAAGAAAAGAAGACAAAACCTCAAAAGTTACTTTAGGAATTTGGCTTTAATGGAAAGAGGAGAATATGTATGACAAGAGTTCAGGGAAATAATAAATGTAGTAGACCTTCTCGGAACATGAATAAAACTTTAACAGTACACAGTTCCACTTTTCTCTTACAGTCAGTATTTCTACTATAAACAGTACCCTAGTTTCATAGACTGTAATATAGTTCCACCTGTGTTTTAGTTCTTGAAAAAATGCAGTGTACTTAGTGCACAGAAACATATATGCATATGGATATCTTGTCTATTATAAAGGATTGAGAAAATGCATTTAATGTGCATCCAATTTTTTGGGTTCTATATATTTAAAGGTAAAGGTAAAGGCCCTCCCGTTGATCGTCGATTTGCTCGAGCGGGCCCAGTAACGTCTCCATTGGAGACTTTGTTGTTACTGTGTCTGGCATATCGAAAAGAACACTTTTGTATTTGGTTCCTTTGTTGTGAATTAGATATTCATACACACATGGTTTTCTTTATGAGCGCTCTATTTCATTTCATTACTAAGTTTTTATTCCAATATCACACTGTTTACTAAAGTTTTGTAGTGTAGTTTTAATTTGGGAAGCATGAACTGCCTATTTAATTTATTTTTTTCATCGAGTATTTTGGGAGACACACAAAGGAATCTCAAACTCCAGCAACTTGCTGCAGAGATGGCCCTCGACTTTGCAATAGACCTTTTCTACTGGGCTACTTTAGACGGGGGCAGGTGCTATCCATCTGCCTGCCCTCTAGGAGCTCCAGTGGCTTCCATTTTCTAGAAGTCAGTGATAAGCTCCAGGTATGAGTGGCGATGGTGACAAATGCCTGGCCTCATAGGACAGGGGAGGAGTGGGTCCCTCTCCTTCCCCCACCCCAATTGGACTCTGAGATGATGCCACATCCAGCCACTGTCTACTTAAGCTCCCACACTGCCATGATCGAGAGACACACAAATGAATCTCGGACCTGACTGTCTTCCTGCAGTGATCTGTTCAGACTCTAATTATTAAAATTTTAGAATTCCTAGAGCAACATTATAGGGTATCCATCACAAGCAATACAAAACACATTTTCTAGCATTGCATTTTTGACAGGTATGAGTGGTGGTGGGACTGGTCTCGAAATACTGAACATAACTAAAGTACAGAAAGAGAATATTGTGCAAATTGTCTGCCACACAGGCAGGTGGAAGTTTGGAAGAGGGGGGGATACTGGGGATTTTGGTGGTGGAATACGTGAACTGGAGAAGGGATGGTGAAGTTTGATTACTGTATGATAGAAGCTCAAACATGAAAGCTTTGTTACTGTACCTCATGGTGAATCAATTGAAAAATGAGAGAGAGAGAGAGAGAGAGAGAGAGAGAGTTTTGGTTGTCATTTTGTAGTTTTATAAAAATTTCAGGGATTTTTTTTCACCTCCATGAAAAATGGCAGTGGTATATTTACAGGAATCACATATTATATTACATTGCGTCTGTAATTCAATCAACATGTTATATCAAATTAACAAAATGAAGGATAAAAGTTATTTAATCATCAATCATTGATCCCGGACTATCCAAATGAGGTTATCAAGCTGGGAGGGCATGGCAGACTGAATGAAGAGGTGGACTAGACATATCAGTAAAACATTGGTAGAGGGTTTAAGGCACTTTGGCTCTGGTGAGGTGAAGTAACTGCACATCATGACCATAAACATTAATACATTATTGTAAACATGCTACGACAAATGCTACCACAATAAAGAAAATGTATTATTATTTCACTATTTACACATTAAGCATTTTATAGGATCCAGTATTCCTAAAGGCTAAAAGAATTGATATGAAAGAACATTATTAAATATAATGTAGGCCTTCTGTGAAAAATTAAGAAATAACATCGTACTCAATGAGAAAACTAAGCTTTTTCTTTAAGTTACAATGGACAAGGATGTCTACTCTTACTATTTCTCTTACTATTTAACATAATACTGGAAATAAAAGATAATCAAGTTGGAAAAGATAAAATAATTGTCACTATTTGCAAACAACATGATATACATTTGGAAACAGAAAGATTTTATTATAAATATTAGAAATCACAAACATAGTAAGATTGCAGACTAAAAATGAATTGACTCTTTGATAAGAAAAAAATGAACTATCAGAAAAAAAATTACTCAAAGAATATAATTTAGAGTAGTAGTAAAAGGGATTAAACCACACTTAAAATTTTAAAATTATTTAAAAAAATAAATACAGTTGTTGAAATCATCAGTTTTCTAGGAGAAAACTTAATCAGTATGCTCTTTTGATTGGTTCTTGGATTATTCTTCGTGTATTCATCTCCAACTATAAGTGAAAAAAAAGCAAAAGTAAATAAACCGAAACATGTGTACTGTAAAATAACTATCATAATAGCCAAGTTGACAGTATAAAATAGCCCTCATGAGTAGAAGTTATTTGAAAATGTGTTTATATGTCAAGGAATTAACATAAAATATGCGAAGTTATACAGATCAACAATAAAAATTTCACAGCCAGTTTCTTTAAAATAAACACTGAATCCGAATACAAATTTCATCAAAGAAGACATCCAGATGATCATCAGGCATACAAAAAAACTCATTGTTCTTTGGCCAGAAAGATAGCACAATGTTACAGTTATTTATCTTGCACGTCATTAACTCTGGTTCGATCTGATTTTAACTATATATTGTCCCCCAAGCAATGCTAAAACTGAGTCCTGAGCATACAACCAGGAATAAGTCCTGGGCACAGCAGAGTAGGGCTGTATAAAGTCTCCAAGGGATGGCCAGGGAGAGGCCCCAGCAGCCGGCAATTCAGGGTGGACTCAGGCCGCTACCACTGCCAGGGCGGCCTGGGCCCATGGGGCAGATGGTGGAGGAGACGAGGGCCAAACCGGTTGATTGATCAGATGCCATTTATTCCATTCTCCCCACATGCGTGCCCCAGTCTCTCCAAGCCTCCCATTCTAGTCAACTCTGCTCCTCATTCCCATTCCTGTCTCCTTCTCTCTCTCTCTCGCTCATCTCTCCACACTCCATCTCGCAGGCTGGGCTCTCTCTCTGCCACATGCTTGCTTCTGTATTCTTCTACATTCTTCTTCCTCTGTCCCCTTTGCTAGCCTCTCTGCATTTCATCTTGCTGCCCAGCTCTCTCTCCTCTCTCCAGCTCTCTTGCCTCACCAATTCCCCCACACTCTGGGCTGGGTGACACTGCACCCAGTCAAGTAGCAAAATCAACATAAGAAAGCCCTTCCTGATGGCCAACCAAATTCACAGGGAACACCACCTAAAAGGTATTCTAAAGCCCTTCCTGGCTGACTGAGGGCAAAATACTTTGTAAGGTGTTTTTTCTCCTTTCCTCAGTCCAATAACTCTATCAACATCTCAATACTAATTATTTTTGTATGGACATAGTAAGAGATAACATTGAGGCTTGTAGGGCAGCTCTCCTGGGAACATCTTGCCACAGACTCAGACTATAGCACTCAGGCCAAATTAATCATTCCTAACCCTAGGAGGGTCCAAATCTAGTTATTACTTTTTGGATCATGACAGCATTTGTCCATGACCAAGCTCTTAATAGTTAAGCATTATGGCTCTTTGGTCAAGCCCATCTAGATGCCAGGGTAGCACATAGCTTACCGCTTGCCCTGGTTCCATCCAGTCCCTCATCGGGACCTGCTTTTGGGGGTGCTAGGAAGAAAGAGCAGCTGAGGCTTAGGTGAGAGAACAGATGCCCAGGAGGAAGATATCACTGACAGTCACATAACAAAAGCATAGCATTGTGTCCATACAAAAAGAACATTGCTCTGAATAAAATATGCAAAGGACTTAGGGAGAAGAGAAGAACAATATTTACAAGTCAACAGAGCACAAATAAAGAAGTTACAAATAAACACAGAGAAACTATGATGGGAACACTATGATGGGAATGACCCAATATACCTAAACTACCTGAGTCTATGCAGGAAGGAAAAAAAAAGTGTTATCCTACATATGGCCACCAAAAAAAAAAAAAAAAGCAACAGCAAGATGTTTATCCATCTCACATATCTGATAGGATTTGCTTGGACTCTTATGCTCTCAGAGACCAGGAAATCTAGTCCTCTCTACAAGGTGATATTCTGGGAACACAAGGTTTACAGTGTCACTGAACTTTGACATTGGTAGGGAAAGACAACTTTTAATTACTCAAAACCAAATGTAGAATGTCTGAAAAACCACCAAGTTTGTTAGTTAGAACTGGTTATAGTACTAAATACTAACAATACTAACTAATATATATATATATATATATATATATATATATATTTCTCTTTCACTTTGCAAAGGACCTCCCCAACCATGCTCAGAGGACTAGTGGGTCACTTTTGGTGACACTCAACTCAGCTCTCCAGGCATAAGGTCCTGTGCCCACACCCATTACTGTGCAATTGTTTGTCCCACAGTGCTGCAACTTGATAGGGTAGTTAAGGGGACTTATGGGGCTGCTGAAGGATGAGTCATCTGGTATTGGGGACTGAACTTGGGGTCTCACACATTGAGGGCATGAACTTCATTTCTTTAGGCATTGCCTTGCCCTGAAGTTGAATATAAAAAGGCAGATTTAATGTTTAGTAGGATTTTTTTGTTTGTTTTTGAGCCAGGGGTTACTCCTAGTTCTGCACTCAGGAATCACTCCCTGATCCTTGAGCCACCATATGGGAATCCAGTTGGCCATGTGGAAGTCAAGTGCTGTACCTACTGGACAATGGTTCTGGACCCCCAGTATTAGGTGAGCTTTGCTTTCTTCAGCTAATGTTTCCAGTTCCTATATTTGCCCCAATCTCTTTTAAACTTTCTTATGTCTGATCACTGTCACATAATTTTCTCAGCATTTCATCTAATATTTTTTGCCTATTAGTGTGTAATTTGCTTCAGCTAACATATTTGAACTCCATTTAAGTAGCTAGAGATTTTCTTAACATCTTTACACTGACTTTTTATACATATTTAATTAGTTACTGAAGCACTGGATGGATCTTGAATATAAATTCCCTATTTAATATGTATCTCCTATACTATATAGGTTGCACTCATTTTTGAATACGTAATAATGCAACATAGATCTCTTATTTTAAAATATTTTTAAACAACATTAAAATAAATACTACTTCAAAGTAATGCAATACAATTCATTTTACTTCAAGAATAACATGATTTTTTTATTTTAAGAAATTACTGGAGCGATAGCACAGCGGGTAGGGCGTTCGCCTTACAAGCGGCCAACATGGCCGACCCGAGTTCGATTCCTCCGCCCCTCTCGGAGAGCCCGGCAAGCTACCGAGAGTATTCGATATGCCAGACACAGTAACAACTTTGTTAATAGATTATCAGGGTCATAAATCCCTCATAATCTCTTTTCAATCTTGATCATTGTGGTTTTTTATTTTTTCCTCTTTGGATTATATTCGGAGGATTAGAATTCTATTATTTCTACATGATTTTCTTTAATATGAGGCTTTCCTGTTAAAAATATTAAACTTAATAAACTCATTGAAAGTGGATTTTCAATATTTTGTAAACAATAATTTTATGAAAAAAACATTCTCTGTGCATTTATGTAAGTTTTAGGCACAGCATTATTTGCTATATTCTTTAGTAGGAAGTTGCAACAACAAAACAAACCAACAAATGAGAATATGAAATACCTTGCTTGAGTTAAAGAGCTCTATTATTCTTAGAAAGCCATTTAGAAACATGCATTCATTTGTTTGTATGTCCGGGAATTGAACCCACAGCCCCACACATACAAGGCAGGTGATTCCCTACCCGAGCCCACAAATAAACTTCTAAGAGAATCTCCTTTGCTCCTTATTTTCATTTCAGATGCACATGCTGCTAATTTTTATTCACCAGCTATTAAATGCCAGGTACTCTTTTGAAAACTAGAGTCACATACAAAAAAAAAAAAATGCGACCTATGCTTTTAAGCCTAAAATAGCATATGAGGATAAATTAGACTTGGCCATTGAGATATTAGCTCAAAGCTGTTATCAATTCTGCCCTAGGGCTGCAAAGAACCCCTTAGATGCAAAGAACCCAAGAGCTTAAAACAACCTAGGGAATGAAATGACTTGGTTACATTTAAAATTTGCATTTTACATTTCAATTTCCTGGGTCTTTATGAACTTTTCCATCACGTCAAAGAACTTGAAGTTTCAGAGCAATTCTTTGAATCCCTTTAAAATTCCTCCCATGTACTCTGCTTTTATTGCTCATGTCTGCCACTAGATGATTAATGATTGTTCATTAAGTATAGTTACTGTGGCCAGACTCCTCATGCGTAAACAACAAAGGAGGAAATGGAATATTACTGCTAAGAATTTTCATTGGTTCTTTCTTATAAATTAATATGTAAGACATACAAATTGCTTAGTTTATGTTTCTAGATATGCTGTGTTAAATGTGCATTATAAATACCAATGACATTAAATAATTTGCAGAGAAAACTGTGCACCTTTTTACTAATTTGCACAAAAATTATTTTTTCTGTTATTTATTTATAAAGAATTCAGATTTCTTTCACTAATCTTCAGACTTCCCCAGTCATTTTTCAATAGTGGCCACATGTGCGCATGCTCAGGAGCACAGGTCATACCCAAAAGGGCTCAGTCCTAGGCTACGTGATGATGGGAACCACCAGTACACACCTGGTGTTTCTCATTGGGTCACACCTGGCTTGGATTTGAGCTTCAGACCTTCCTTGCTGTCATTTCTATGTTCTCCCCTTTGAGTCATCTGTTTAACCCTCTGGGCTTTCTTTCTGTCCTCTAGTGATTGCTATTTCAACATTTATCAGAAGCATTTAAAAAATGATGTATTGTGAATAAGACATTTACATTTATTCTGTTTATATGATTTTTGTATAATATATTATTCATATTCTTTCTAGTTTATATATATTATTGAGATTCTATGCTTTATAATATTCTTAATAATGACTTCTCCTGCACATATTTCTAACAATTAAATGGTATCTTAATCCAATTAATACTCTTAAACTTGTCTGTTACAAGCTGTCTCTTTAAGGACAATTCATGTTACTTTGTTTTTCGTCACCTCTGAAGAATTTCAGTAACTCCATTCATGTAACTTCATTTAAATGGATTAAACCAGTAGACTTTCCATTCTGATAGAAAAGATATTTAGGTTAGAAGTCAGAGTGCAGGGAGTAATGTGTTTGTCTTGCATGTAATTAACCCCAGTTCATTCCTTGGCATCACATATGTCCTTGAGCAACATCAGCAGTGATCCCTGAGCACAGAGGCAGGAATAGTTCTCTGAACACTGGTTGCTGTGTGCTAACGCTTTTTCCCCCAAAGATTATTTAAAACACTTCATAATATCAATTACCCTAAGTTATCCTCATTCTCATTTCTTGAAGCTGGGTGTGAACCCAGGGACATGATATACTACAGTGGATTTTGATGCAAGTGATTTGCTTAATGCAGATTTTTCTTTTTCCATTTGTGGGATCATATTCAGTTGTTATTAGGGTTCATTCCTCCCACTGTGCTCAGGAATCATTCCTAATGGGTCCCAAAAGAGCATTTGTGATGGCAAGGATCAAACTGGGCTTATGCCTATAGTATCTCTTAGGTGTCTATTCTTACATTACATCTGGAACAATCTATAAGTATATGCGTTTATATATTACTAATAAAAATATTTGTTATAATAACTTAAGAATTATTATGAAGTGTCATATCATCACTTGATCACTTGATCTCCCGTTATTCATTGAATTACTCGAGCGGGTGCCAGTAACATCTCCATTCATACCTGTTGCGTGCTAGCGTAGCCCAATGGCATCTGTTCGTTCTAGGAACATGCAGAGCCTCAAACTGAACATTCAGGGTCTTGACGAAGAAGACTGACCATCTTGTCAGTGGGTGTCCACGCGATCTTTTGACGTCCCGTGGAATCCAGAAGGTAATGGCTCTAGTCCAGCAGTTATCTGTAAACCTCATTACGTGTCCAACCCATCTGATTTTTGATGCCTTGGCAAATGAGACAACGTCCCTGATTCTTGGGCATTTACGGAGATCAGAACTCAGGATTCTATCTCTCATTTGAGTGAAGCGTGATATTCCAAGCATAGCTCTTTCGATTCCTCTTTGACAGACCCAAATAGCGTTCTCATCTTGCTTTCGTAGGGCCCAGGTCTCTGAGGCATATGTTAATGCAGGAAGAACAGTGGAATCAAAGAGATGTGCTCGTAGCTGGAGGTTCTTTGTTCTCTTAGTTATTTCTTTAATGCTCTTAAAGTCATTCCAAGCCACTCTCTTCCTCCTGCGCAACTCAGGTGCCAGGTCATTCATCATGTTGATTTCTCGACTTAGGTATATATAACTGTTGCATTCAGAGATGGTGGTTCCGTTGAGAGCAAATGGAGCACCCGGAATGAGGCTGTTTCTCATAAACATTGTCTTTGTAAGATTCAGCTGTAGTCCGACCTTTCCACACTCACGGTCGAAGTCGGTCAGCATTTGTGCCGCTTGGCTGATGGTTGGTGTTATTAGAACGATGTCATCAGCAAAGCGGAGGTGGTGTAGTTGCCGACCATCTATCTTAATCCCATTCTTTTCCATTCCAGTCTTCGCATGATGTTCTTGAGGGTGGCACTGAAGAGTTTTGGTGAAATGGTATCACCCTGCCGAACCCCTCTCTTGACATGGATGATTACTTCTTTGTAGAATGGTGAGATCCTGGTAGTGAATCTGTAATAGAGCTCATAAAGAATCCTGATGTATTGACTTTGTACGCCCTGAATGGCTAGGGCTTCTATGACCACTTCCATCTCAACAGAATCAAAGGCCTTCTTTAAATCAATGAATATTAGACACAGTGGCATCTTGAACTCCTGAGAAACCTCAATGAGCTTATTAATCGTGTGGATATGGTCGATGGTGCTGAATCGTTTTCGGAATCCAGCTTGTTCACATGGTTGTCCTTCATCTAGTGTCCTACTAATCCTATCAGGATGACTCGAGTGAACAGTTTGTAGATGACTGACAATAGGCAGATTGGGCGATAGGTGCCAATGTTGTGGATTTCTCCCTTCTTGTACAGTAGTACAGTCCTGCTAGTTTTCCACTGTGATGGAACCTTGCATTCAGACAGGTAGCGTGTGAAGAGATGAGCCAGTGTATTGATGAGTACTGATGGTAAGTTCTTCAGGTGTTCAGGTCTGATCTTGTCTGGGCCAGGTGCTCTTTGTTTCTTTACCGACAAGATGACATGTTGGATTTCGGAAGGGAGAACATTGACATATCCATCATGTGGAATGTGGTATGTGGGCAAGTGGACTTGGCTATTAAAGAGATCTGAGTAGAAGTCATGAATAATCTTCTCCATTGCCCTTCTGGAAGATGCGATAGATCCATCAAGATGTTAGAGAGCAGTCATCTTTGTATTGTAGTTGGTGAAGGACAGGCGGGCATTACGAATACTTTTCCCGGCTTCTGCAACATCTACCAGCCCTGCTGCTCTCCTGTCTTTGAGGTCATCCTTGATGGCTTCTCTGCATTGTTTTGCCAGCTCGGACGTTCGCTTGCGGTTGCCTGAGGCATGTGCCAAGCCACATTGGCGAATAAGTTCAAGAATGTTCGAAGAAAGGTAGTTTTTTGTGGTTATCTCTCTCTTGGCATTCCTTGCAGCATCATGGAGTTCTGAATCATTCGATTGTATTCCTCATCAATGTTGTCAATGACGGCATCTTCCCATGTTGCTGCAACAGAGCCAAAGAGTTGGTGGTTGTTCTGGGAGTTCTCTTCTTCAACTTTGCATTCTTTTCTCCTCATTCTGTGAGGTAGAATTTTGCACGAAGGAGACGGTGGTCTGATCCCATTTGGAATTTTGGGACAACAGCAACATCGGTTAGGCAAAACCGCCAATTGAATATGATGTGGTCTATTTCATTGTGGAACCGTCCACCGGGAGACTCCCATGTCTGACGTTTAGATTCAGCCTTTTGGATCTGTGAGTTACCATGGAAGGTCTTTGTTGACATGATGAACTCAGACAGTCTGTCACCCTGTTCATTCCATTCTAGGCCATGGGTCCAGATGTGGAGTTCATCAGCTGATCTTCTTGGTCCTATCTTGGCATTAAAATCACCGACAATGATCTTGTAGAAGGTGTGGTCTTCTTTATGGAACTTCTCCAGCTCCATGTAGAACTTCTCAATTTATCTTTCACCATAATTGGATGTTGGTGCATAGACAACAAAGATAGAAACTGCTGGCAGTGAGCCACATCTATTCAAGTGTAATCATCCGATTCGGGTTGTTAGGCATTCAAATAAATCAATGCTCATGACTAAGTTTGTGTTGACAGGGATACCAACACCACGGACACCTCTTTTGTCACATGTTCCAAGGAACAGTTCTTCTCCAGTGTCGAAAATGGCGTGATGTGATTGATGTCTTCTCGTTTCGGTCAGAACAATGATGTCGTACTTGATCTTTTGGGCTTGTACCATCAGGTCCTCGATGGATGCAACAGATGCCAGCGTACGTGCATTAAAAGTACAGACAATCAATTTTGTATTTATTTGTTTTGGCAGCCTATTTCTGTCTTGGGATTTGATCAGCCTCTCCTTCCACATCCTTCTCGACTCTGCCATATTCAGGGTCAGGGGAATGAGATCCATTTTTTTTACTGGATATGGCATATCATATCATATCAAGCAGAATAATGACTTTACAGATGCTCACATCCTAATCCCTATGAATATGTGAATATTAAGCAAAAGAGGAACCAAAAAAATCTGTCATTAATTGGCTTCAAAATGGTGACCTTTGCCTGGATTATCTAAATTAGTCAAAATGTTACAAGTGAAAGAGAAATAGATAAGCAGATGGTTAGAGGGTCTCACAGCAATGGAACTATGTTGTCAAAGAGAGTGGTGTGTAAAATGCAGGAAAGGAGGCAATCTCAGATCTAAAATGAACAACTCTAAAATTTCAAAAGGCAAGAAGACAATCAATCACTCTTAAAGCATTCAGGTCGCTATCCCTGTAGCATTAGGCAGACCTTGGATTTATAAGCTACAGAAATTTATGATATATTTTTGTCACTTTAAGCCTTTCCAATTGTGCTAATTGTTATTGTAGTAAGAGAAAACTAATACAAATAGATGATTTCTTGAAGAGTCAATCACATAAAAAGTCATGTTTTTCTTCCTGTCTAACATCTTTTCATTATTTTTTAAAAAAATGAATACAAGTGTTCATTTTCAAAGACTTAACACTAACTTTATGCTTCCATTTCTTGTTTAGGCAACTGAGGTAGTATCTATAATCTCTCACTAAAATAAGGAATGAAAGGTATACACTTAGTCCTAATTTATCATTGCTTCTTTTCAGAGGAATTAGAAACTTTAAAGCTCATCTATTATTAGGATGTATATTTCATACTATATCAAGTACCATAAATTACATATATTTGAGATACATGTGTTAGTATCCTAATTTCAATCTCTTCCTTTCTCTAATCTTCCTATCTGCAACTTCTGTTAGATTTTCACTATATCTATAGTATATAAGTTGCTAGCATTTTTATTCTTTTGTGAACATTTCAGAGAGCTATACCCTTGAATTCATAGATACTGTGTTGATGTAATAAAATCTAACATAAACCAGACAAGGACAGTCTACTCCTAAAGGACACTATACATTTTTTTCTAGGAGGTGTATTATTAGCAACTTACAAGGTATTTGACCAGACCATCGTTCTTGCTTTCCTGACTGTCCCCAATAAAGAAAGAAAGAGAATGGATTATGGGACCATTTTCAGTTTGTTTGTTCCTTAAGTAAAAGGTGAATGGGAAGTTCTGATCTTTAAGAAGGGAGCTTGCTATTACTAGAAAGAATCAAGATTTGGGTATTAATGAGAAGCTTATGAATTTATTGTGTAAATTGATAATTTAAGTAAAATCAAATTTAACAGCAGTTTTACAGGGAAAAACAACTCTCTAAGTATCTGTGTTTGTAGTGCATATGTTTATTTGTATGTATTAAATAGCTATGTGACAACGTAATAGTTAAATATTTTTGATTATTAATAATTAGGAGATAGAGAAAATAGAGTTGAATATAATTTTCTTACAGAATATTGCTTATATACCTTCCCTTAAAAATTTTGAGTAATATTAACTGCATGTTATGGTTAGATATAAACATGTTTTGTTTTAAGTATATTTGCTCATGAGTATACATTTGTCTCTGATACACAATTTATTAATTTGTGGTGAAAATAAATTTAGGAAATTAAACCAAACTAACTGAAGCATTTGCATTTAGCACTTACACACTAAGTAGAACATAAGACAGAACACATGGAGGAAATTTGAATAAATCTCCTTTGGGTGCTTTGTCCATTGTTGCTAAAGTGGGGGCCACTCCAGGCAGTGACACACAGGTGCCAATGTGCTTCTGAGAATGAATCCCAGGCCTCGCCCTTGCAAGCCATATGCTCTACCACCTTAGCCACCTCCTTGGCTCCAATCCATTTCTTCAGGGTTTAAAAGTCTGCATGAAGTTGTGAGAAAATCGATAACTGCTGCAAATGCTTCAGTGAAGTTGTTCTGCTAAAGGTGAGAAGTGAGATATAACTACTGAAGCCATCATATATTGCTCACCCACATCATCACTGCATCAGTGATCCACAGAGAGAAACATACAGATAGTTACCAATCCAAAGGTGAATGACATCAGAGAGAGTAAAAACCTTTGACTTTCTCAACTCTTCTCAATATTTTGCCATAAAAGAGAATCAGAGCAGAGAAAGGAAGAACATGTTTGTAAGTTTTATCATAAGATGAAAGAGTCATTTCTGTGTCTCTATTCTGATAGCAATAATCCAGTAACAAATAAATCTTTTCATTCTAAAAAAGAATGAAGTAGAGGTTCATATCCTTTGAATAGCTCAAGATACGGAATCTACTATTAAAAGGTGCTAGAAACAGTGAGAAGCAGAGAAAATCCATACATTTTAAGAAGAGAGAATAAGATATGGGTTAAAGATGATGTGGGAGAATGTCAGGATTACAGAATATTATACATGCCTTCTGATAGCTTTTATTCCCTGGTCAATATGAAGAAAGATTATTTACTAAGTGTTGGCTCTGGGAGTGTGAAGGAAGAAGAGAAGATGTGAAAAGAGGGAAGATTGCTCATTAAAATGTAGGGTAGTCAGGTAGTACTCTGAGCAGTGGGGAGACTGTGATTATAGATTCATCTCCATGGTGTCTGCTGCTGAAGGGAAGTTATTTGCTCAGCCAAAGTTTGCAAGCAAGCCCCCCCCACACATTTCTCATGCAGGATTGAATACGATTAATATTACTTATGTTTCTTAGATGAAAGGAATATATTTATGATTTTTAAAGATGACATTAGGTAAAATTTACTTTTTTTTCAATGTAAGTGAAAATAATTATATAAACTAAAAGGAAATTCAGAGCTTTAGAGAATATAGCAAATTGGCAAATTGCATAACAAAATATTTCTAAGTGGCAAACTCCAAACTTCACAAGCTTTCCATCTTTAGAAAACTCAAATTTAATTTTTCTTTGCAATTTTATAAAATGATAATAAATTCATTATTGGGTGAAATATGCATGAAAGTACACCAAAACTTTAAAAAGTAGAATATGGATAGTTTTTCTCAAAATTCAAAATTGTTTCTTCATTTTTAGTAGCACTGTAGCATTGTCCTCCCGTTGTTCAGCAATTTGCTCGAGCAGGCCCAGTAACGTCTCCATTGTGAGACTGTGTGTGGCATATCGAATACGTCACAGGTAGCTTGCCAGGCTTTGCTGTGCAGGTGAGATACTCTCAGTGTCTTGCCAGGCTTTCCAAGAGGGGCAGAGGAATCAAGGAGGAATCGAACCCAGCGTGCCCCGAGTCAGCTGCTTGCAAGGCAAATGCCCTGCCCGCTGTGCTATCACTCCATCCCAAAAGTTATCTTAGTTTTTTTTTCCTTCTTAAATTTTTTTAGTAAAACACCATGAGGTACAGTTGTAGACTTACAAATTTTTGTGCTTGGGTTTCAGTTATACAATGATCGAATACCCATCACTCCACCAGTGCCCATTCTCCATCATCACCAGTCCCAGTATCCCTCCCCTCCCCCATCTCCCATAGGACTCTACCTCTGTGGCAGGGCATTCCCTTTTGTTATCTTTCTCATTTTCAGTGCTGTGGTTTGCAAAATAGACATCAAGTGGCAATCTTGCTTGGTCTATAGTCTACTCTCATCATGCATTTCCCATCCTGAGAGGAACCTCCCAACACCCTTTATTTGGTGTTCCCTTCTCTTTCTGAGCTGCCTTTTCCCCCATTGTGTGCGGCTCTCCTCAAAGCCACAGATTAATCCTCCTGGTACTTATCTCAGCTATTCTTGGGTGTTAGTCTCCTATTTTGTTACTTTATGTTCCCCAGATGAATGCAATCTTTCTGTGTCTGTCCCTTTCTTTCTGACTCATTTCACTTAACATGATACTTTCCATGTAGTACCACTTGGATGTAAATTTTTTCACTTCATCTTTTCTAACAGCTGCATAGTACTCCATTGTGTAAATGTACCAAAGTTTCTTTAACCAGTCATCTGTTCTCGGGCATTAAGGTTTTTTCCAGATTCTAGCTATTGTAAAGAGTGCTGCAATGAACAAACAATTGCAGATGTCACTTCGACTTCTTTTAGATACTTCTTTGGCTCTCTGGGATATATTCCCAGGAGTGGTATTGCTGTGTCAAATGGGAGCTCAATTTCTAATTTTTTGAGGATCGTCCACACTGTTTTCCAAAAGGGCTGAACCAGTCCGCATTCCCACCAGCAGTGAGGGGAGTCCCTTTCTAGCCACATCCGTGCCAACACAGGTTGCTATTGGTCTTTTGGAAGTGAGCCAATCTCTGTGGTGTGAAATGATATCTCATCGTTGTTTTGATCTGCATCTCCCTGATGATTAATGATGTGGAGCATTTTCTCATGTGCCTTTCAGCCAATCGGATTTTTACCTTGAGAAAATTTTTGTTCATTTTGTTGCTCCATTTTTTTTATGGGGTTGGTTGTTTTCTTCTTGTGGAGTTCAACCAGTATTTTGTATATCCTTGATATCAACTCCTTGTCAGATGTATATTTGGAGAATATCCTTTCCCATTCTGTAGACGGTCTTTGTATTTTGGTCACTGTTTCTTTGGAGGTGCAGAAGCTTCTTAGTTTAAGATAGTCCCATTTGTCTATCTCTGTTTTCACTTGCTTGGCCAGTGGCGTGACATCTTTGAAGATACCATTAGCTTCAATGTCATGGAGGGTTTTGCCAAATTTGTCTTCAACATACCTTAAGGATTCCGGTCTGATGTTGAGGTCTTTAATCCATTTTGATCTTACTTTTGTACTTGGTGTTAGGGACAGACCTGAGCCCACTTTTTTGCACGTAGACGTCCAGTTTTGCCAGCACAATTTGTTAAAGAGGCTTTCCTTCCTCTACTTCACATTTCTTTTGCCATTATTGAAGATTAGATGATCATATGCTTGGGGGGAGATGTCAGTATATTCGACCCTGTTCCATTGGTCTGCAGCTCTGCCTTTGTTACAGTACCATGCTGTTTTAATTATTACTGCTTTGTAGTAGAGTTTGAAGTTAGGGAGGTTGATTTATCCCATTTTCTTTTTCCCCAGAATTGCTTTAGCTATTCGTGGGGTCTTATTGTTCCATATAAATTTCAGGAGTGTTTGCTCCATTTCTTTGAAGAATGTCATGGGTATCATAATAGGGATCACATTCAATTTGTACAGTGCTTTGGGAAGTATTGCCATTTTGACAATGTTAATCCTCCCGATCCGTGAACAGGGAATATTTTTCCATTTCCTAGTGTCCTCTTTTATTTCCTGAATTAGCGTTTTGTAGTTTTCTTTGTACAGGTCCTTTACTTCCTTAGTTAAACTGATTCCTAGATACTTGATTTTCTGGGGCACAATTGTGAACGGGTTTTTTTCCTTCATGTCACTTTCTACTCTTTCACTATTTGTGTGTAGGAAGGCAATGGACTTTTGGGTATTGATTTTATAGCCTGCAACTTTACTATACAAGACTATTGTTTCTAGGAGTTTCTTGGTAGAGGTTTTAGGGTTCTCTAAGTATAGTATCATAGTAAAGGTGAAGTAAGTAAAGGCCCTCCCGTTGATCATCGATTTGCTCGAGCGGGCCCAGTAACGTCTCCATTGGAGACTTTGTTGTTACTGTGTTTGGCATATCGAATACGTCACGGTGAGCTTGCCAGGCTCTGCCATGCGGGCGAGATACTCTCGGTAACTTGCCGGGCTCTCTGAGAGGGGCAGAGGAATCGAACTCGGGTCGGCCATGTTGGCTGCTTGCAAGGCAAACGCCCTACCGCTGTGCTATTCTTTCTTTTTGGGATGTAAAGCTCTGGAAAGATCTATAAGCCCTTTCTCTTCTATTTCTTCTTTCAAAGCCAATGTTTTCTTGTTAAGTTTCATTCTTGTTGATCTATCCAGAGGTGAAAAGGCGATGATGAAGTCTCTGGCTACTATTGTGTTGTTAGCAATGTCCTCCTTAAAATTTGTTAGTAGCTGTTTTAAGTATTTAGCTGTTCCTTCATTAGGCGCATATACATTTAAGAGTGTGATTTCTTCCTGTTGTACATATCCCTTGATGAAGAGAAAATGGCCTTCACTGTCCCTTCTAATCTTTTTCAACCTGAAATTGATGTTGTCGGATGCTAGTATGGCCACCCCAGCATTTTTTAGGGAGCTGTTTACTTGCAGGATTGTTTTCCATCCTTTCACTTTGAGTATTTGCTCTTACTGTTGAGATGAGTTTCTTGTAGGCAACAGAATGTTGGGTTCTGTTTCTGAATTCATTTTGCTACTCTGTGTCTCTTAGTTGGTGAATTTAGACCACTGACATTGAGAGATATTATTGTTATGGGGTTTTGTGTCATCTTTCTGTAAGGGTCTGCTGTGCTTGTTTGTCTTATATTATAGTAGCCCCTTTAGCCCTTGTTTTAGGTTTGGTTTTGAGTCTATGAAGTTCCTGAGCTGCTGTTTATCTAGAAAATAGTGTACTGTTTCTTCGAGTTTGAGCGAGAGTTTAGCCAGATAGAGTATTCTTGATGAAGCATTAATTTCAGTGAGTTTTTTTCACTATATCCCACCATTGCTCTCAGGCTTGGAGGGTTTCCTCTGATAGGTCTGCTGTGAATCTAAGGGGTGCTCCTTTGTATGTGATTTTTTCTTTGACCTTGCTGCTTGCAGTATTGTGTCTCTATCGGTGGCATCCATCATTCTAACTATGATATGTCTTGGAGTGTTTTTGTTAGGGTCTCTTTTAACTGGAACCCTCCGGGCTCCTTGAATCTGAATGGCTGCATTGTCATATTCTGGAAATTTTTCAGCAATGATTTGTTTGACCATGGCTTTTTTTATGGGGATTGCTTCCCTGATCTTCTGGGACTCATATGATTTTAATGTTGTTCCTCTTGGAATCATCTCCTAGGACTCTGATTCGCTCTTGGGCTATTTTGAGATTTCTTGCCATTTTTTGTTGTTGCCTGTTGGCTTGATGCAGCTGATCTTTCAGCTCACTGATTCTTTCTTCAGCTTTGTTAATTCTACTTTTGAGGGCAGAGACTGAGTTTTTTATTTCATCTATGGAATCTATGATTCGTGACCTTTCTGTGCGTAGCTTTCTAATTTCTGCTCTCATTTCTTCCTGTATTTTCTCTGTTGTGAGATCCATTGTTTCTTTCATGTCCTCTTTCAATTTACTGGCTATCTGTCTGACTGTTTCATTGAGTTCATTGAACATCTTCATGACTTCATATCTGAATTCTTTGTCAGAGAGGTCTCTTAGGTGAAAGGCACCTACTGAGGCTTCTGGACTCTTTACATTGTCCTCTCCATGTGATGGGGATTTGCGTTGTTTCTTCATGTTGGTGTGTAGGCATGGGGAGTAAATTTCTTGGTATGACTAAACTACCTGTGTCCGCATGAGCTTTGGTCCTCCTAAAATTAAGCCACTCCCAGTTCTACAGAACCCATGCCCCTTCTGAAGAGACCATGCCCCCACGGGAACCAGGTGTGTGTGAGTGTGAGGGGTGACGGCTGGATTGGGAAGGAGTCCGGCGGAGCAGTGTTTGGGGCGGGTGAGCGGGAAGGGGCTCAGGTCCGCTTTTGTTCCAGGATCCGAGAGGACGCCTGGGCCCTTGCAGGGCGAAAGCCAAGTTCCCAATTCGAATGCTGGTGGGCGGACTGACCTGGATGGGGAGTATACCAGTGGAGCAGCGTTGGGGGCCGGTGAGTAGGAAGGGGCTCAGGTCCCTATCTTAGGTTTTTAAATGTAGTTTATCATCTAGCTTTTAAACCAACACATCAAAATAAATGTTTAAATAAGCACTTAGAGCAGCAACATTTCCAAGAAGGGTAGTAATAAAGCCATTTGTTATTTCCAAATTCCTTTTTTGGGGGGTATACTGGAGAAATTTGGGGCCATTTCCAATTTGCTATTTCTTTTGGGTAGCACACAGCTGGCTGTGCTGAAGCATCGGTCCTGGTACTGCAGGGAAACCATTGGCTATGCCAGGGTCAGCCTAGAATTAGCTGAGCGCAAGGGATGTGTCTAACCCCTGTAGTTCCCCTGCAGCCCCACAACTTGCGAATTGTTTTTTTTAAAAAAACAAAGTTACTGAAGGCTTGCTCTTCAAGACAAATTTCTCCCTTGAAGGTATACATACCTTGCTTTCTTGCTTTTCCCACTCTAGATAAGCCCATGTTCTCTCTTGAACAAGTACTTCCTCTCTTTCTCTCCCTCCCATCTTTCTAAGTAAGTTTAAATAAAAGCTATTATTCTTCACTAAAAAAGATTTTATAAAAAGTTACTGAAGAGCCAGAGAGATAGTACACAGAGCACTTGCCTGGATGTGGTTCATCCTGGTGCAAGCCCAAGCACTACTAATGGAGCCCTGAGGAGCGCAAGTAGTGATTACTGAGCACTGAGACAGGAGCAAGTCCCAAGCACCTGGGGCTGTGATCCAAATGTCCCCCACTCCTCCCAAATGAAAAAGCTGCTCAGGGGGCCAGAGAGATGACTCAAGGGCTAGAAGGTCTGGGGTCAATCCCTGGTACTAACAGTGACAGGTGTTGCTTCTTAAGAGCACCCTAATAATATGGGTGTTGGGGAACTTGAGGGTGAACAGATTCATGAGTGTCCCATAGCACACCAGACACTGCCAGACAGTCCATACTCAGTTTCCTGTTCAGCAGTGATAGTGCTGTTGAGACACTCAAGAGAGCAGGGATTTTGCATTTGCCCTAGCCAGGTTCCCATGGTCCCCAGAACAACTGCAGGCCTCGCGCATCAGTCATGTTGGGTTCCTTTGCAGGTGACAGCCGCGCAGTGGTCATACACAGCCCTCCTGTGCTGTGGTTTTGCTTCTCTGCATGCAGTAGTGATTTGAGATGCTGCTTTAGGTCCAGCCAAGCTGCAGTGCAGGGCGGGGCTGTGGGTTGGAGAGCTGATTGTCAGAAACCACTCCCCTGGCTCCTGAAGGTTCGGAGGCAGGCAGTGGCCTCAGCTCCTGGTGCTTCTCCTTTGCCTTGCAGAGGATTTTGCTTTGGGTTTGGGAGTACACAGAGCTGTGCTGGGCTCCCAGCATTTTTAGTAAAACTGAAATAATTTTTTATAATGTTCTAAATCTATAAAGTTATTGACACTGTTTTTTTTCTAATACACATTTCTCCAAAATATTATTAGATGTCTTTTTTTCTTTTGGGAGGACGTGAGCAATTAAAACATATTCCACACCAGTGAAAAGTCATAAAAATAATGGTCAGGTATGTAAACAAAGTTTTGAAAATTATCTTTAAAAATATTCAAAGACCATGATTTACAAAGTTATTGTAAGGCATATGATGGCCTAGTACCAATCCCACCACCAGGGACAACTTCCTCCACCAGCATTCCCAGGCTCTCTTTCCCACTGCCCACCATGCTACCCTGACACACAAATTAAAAAGTTTTGTGGTTGTAGTTTGGATCTCATGTGTTCAGAATTGTTGAGTCTATGCTTTGGATATAGAGCTGTACCACTCCCCTACATCATTGCTATACTTGATGCCTCTGACTCGTATTCCCCTGTTAATTTCCTTTCTCGTCTTTTTTCCCTGTTAAATTTCTTTCCTCCTCTGTCTTTCTCTTACTCGGGCATCTAGAGTGATACAGGCACACACTTGTCCCCCTCCCCCCCACACACTTTGAAATGTACCTTTCCCTGGTCCAGATTTTCTAGATACCAGAGATAACTGAACTCATATTGTGTTTGACAATTACCCTTATAGATTTCTTAGAGCTAATATAAAGTACTATTCTAGACCTCCGTGGACCTCCATTGGTCATTGTTTGAAAGTAGTAATAGAACAGAGAAGAGCAGTAAGTCCTCACGTATTAGTTCAGACATCACCAAATGAATAAAGCAGAGAAATTAAGAGGTAGAGCATTATATTTCATCTTAAGAAATCAGCACATCTTCCCTATTAAAGACATATGTTCAGTTAAATTATTCGTGTGGAGTTGATAGATATATTTGAAGAATCATAATTTTTCTTTAGAGTAGGTGAAAGTTAAAGAATAGACTTCACATTTTTTTCTTTTAGCAAAACTAATTATAAATGAAAGAACAATCAGGAATTCTCATTATGCAACAATTATAAGTCTTCTGAAATATATCTTCTATTTCTTTAGTCTCATAAATATTCAGAAAATAATTTGTGACTTTAACTCCTGTGAAATTTATGATGATGCTTCTGATATTATTTTGTTTGATTTTTTATAAACAGTAGTATAATGTTTACTTTTAAAACATAGGTTTCAAAAGTTAACACTGAATTTTAATCTGATCTAATATTTCACTTTATGATGTATAATATGCATTGCTAATGATTTTGCAGCATACTGTATTAGTGAGAAGCACAAAATGGCATATAGATATTTCAGAAACTATGAACATTGAATTATATTTTATATGTAAGTATTGGCATGTAAAGTGTTCATAACATCAATAATATATTATTACATGATTCATAAAGGCAAGGGTTGGAGCGATAGCACAGTGGTAGGGCATTTGCCTTGTGCACAGCTGGCCTGGCCCAGCCGGGTTCAATTCCTTCACCCCTCTCAGGGAGCCCAGCAAGCTACCGAGAATATCTCACCCACACAGAAAAGCCTGGCAAGCTACCCGTGACATATTCAATATGTCAAAGTAACAGTAACAAGTCTCATGATGGAGACGTTACTGGGCCCACTCAAGCAAATAGATGAACAACAGGAGTACAGTACTACAGACAGTGCTATACAAAGGCAAATAAATCACTTTATGTCACATTGAAGAAAAAATTAATTATTAAATGTATATATTAATTATGGGCTGGAGCAATAGTACAGCGGGGAGCACAGCAATAGCACAGCAGGTAAGACGTTTGCCTTGCATGTGGCCAACCCGGCCGACCCGAGTTCAATTCCTCCACCCATCTCTCGGAGAGCCTGGCAAGCTACCAAGAGTATCTCTCCCTCATGGCAAAGCCTGGAAAGCTCTCTGTGGTATATTCGATATGCCAAACATAGAGCAAGTCTCACAATGTTACTGGACCCACTCGAGCAAACCTATGAACAACGGGAGGTAAGGCCCCCTTGCCCCTTTCACCCTGTCCTTATTAGAATCCCTTAGCGAGGACTGGCTGACACCTAATGATTGGATTACTTTTACTAAAACAGTCTTCACAAGAGGTTATTACCTTTTATGGAAGACTGATTATGTTCACCGTTGTCAAGAAGCAGCTTGCCGCAATGCCATATCGGGTGGTGCCTCAGCCTCGTGGACAGTAAATAAGATGCGGGCTAACCCCCTTTTGATTCTAATACACTCCAGGCTCCATTTCCTTCTGGATTTCTTTCCCAGATTCAGCATGCTGTGCTTTGGGCATGGAAAGGCCTCCCTTCCAGAGGGTCGGCTGTTAACTCTCTGGCAAAAGTCAGACAGGGAGCAACAGAGCCTTATAGCAACTTCATCGGCCGCTTGACTGAGGCAGTTGAAAGGCTCATGGGAAAAGAGGAGACAGAAAATTAGTTCGTAAAACACTTAGCTTTTGAAAACTCCAATTCCTCTTGTCAGGCTGCTATTCGCCCTCACAAGCGCAGTCAGAGTGTCTCTGATTATATCAGGCTCTGTGCCGATATTGACCCCACCTCACAAAAGATCAATTGGCAGTTGGTGTGGCATTTAAAAGTCTTGTGCTAGAAAACAAAGAGCGAGCTTGCTTTCCCTGCCAACAACCTGGCCACTTCACTAAGAACTGCCCAAATGTGACAAAAGGAAAGCTCAAACCTATCTCCCCTTGCCCCAAGTGTAAGCGTGGTCTTCATTGGGCCTCCGAATGCTGCTGGAAAACAGATTCTCACAATAACCCTCCTCAGGGAAACTTTTATCAGGGCTCACCCCAGAGCCCCCAAGCGTCCTAACGTGACCCTGGGGCCTCTCGGTTGTCCCCCAATCTCCGACGTTTCCTCCCCGTTCCATGACTTCCCTGGAAGCGCGGGACTGAACCTCTGTACCTCCTCCTCGACAGTATTAACAGCCACACAAGGACTTCAACCTATCCCTGTTAATGCCAAGGGACCCCTTCCATGAAGGCCCCTTTGGCCTCATTATCGGCCGAGGAAACATTCTTATGAAAGATTTACAGATTCTCCCTGGAATTATAGACGCTGATTATACTGGGCAGATTCATTTGCTTGCTGTGACCACTTTCCCTTTCCTTGCGATAGATCCCAATTCTAGAATTGCTCAACTTCTGTTCCCGCTACATCACTCACAAAACCCAGTGCTCTGAGACAGATGAGAGGACGGTGCTTTTGGCTCTTCTGATATCCTCTGGGCCCAACAGGTAATGGCTGATAAGCCCTTGCTTGTGCTTGTTATCGCAGAAAAGGAATTTGTGGGGCTCATAGACACGGGAGCCGATGCCACAATAATTAGACAGGAGGATTGGCCATCGGACTGGCCACTCATCCTTTTAGTCACGCATCTGCAAGGCATCAGGCAATCTAAGGATCCCCTTATTAGTTCAGCCTTTCTTAATTGGAAAACAAAGGAGGAACACTCAGGGACTGTTCGCCCCTATGTCATCACTGGCCTCCCTGTAATTTTATGGGGATGCAACCTTCTTGAACAGATAGGGGTGGTACTGATGTGCCCTAAGGGCTTAGACATCATGATGAGGCATGTTTATGCCCCTGGACAAGGCCAGGACATTGTGAAAGGAGCCCACTCTATCTTTAAAATGTATATCTCCAAATTGATGAAGGGAAGAGACCTATATGTTGCCTCTAACTCTCCTAAGATGCTGCTGTCCCACGTGCAGTTTGTGCTCAATTTATTGAACCTGGATAAGGATGGCCACAGTGCTGTGGACCGTTTCTGGCATTCTGACTCCAAAAACTCCTATGCTATGGCTAAATGGAAGGACCCCCTCACTGCACAGTGGCATGGCCCGGACCCGGTCCTGATCTGGGGCAGGGGGCATGCCTGTGTTTACAACACCCATGAGGCAGTGACCCGCTGGCCGCCTGAATGGCTGGTCAGGCTGGTAGAGCATGCCCCCGCCACCAGGACCCCAGAGAGCCCTGAGAATGTTGCTTTACCTCTTTCACACACTGCTTCCCTCGAGAGTACTGACCGCCCTCCTGGCAACCTGGTTGCCGTGGACCATGTCTCTTCCCCCTGATGCCTCTGCTCTGATCTCTGCTGATCATAGGCCACTCCCCATCTCCTGGGAAGTGTACTTTGAACAACTACAAACATTTGACTCTCCCCGTCATGCGGTTTCCTCACTTATTCAGAAGCAATGCGCTCTCCAGACCCTCTCTTGGTTCCCCGACTTAGAGGTATACCGTCATACAGCTAATAATTACAGCACCCTGGTGCCCAAGTCAGCGTGTGTTTCCAGCTGGTCCAGCCACATTTCTTGTGACTTGGACACACGCCGGATCCTGCATGCAGGGATGACCGAGATTATTTCTGTGCCACAAAGGACTGTGCATCCTCCAGCACAGCCGTAGGAGCTCCCAGCACTTGCCCGTATTACATTTCCTATTCACACCTTTCTGCTCCCACTGGTCAGTCCAGCTGTCGCTCCCCTGCAGGTGACATCACTTGCAGGAATTTTCGGCTTTCCTTCACCCAGGCAGCAAAAACTCTTCCTCCTTCCCCATGGGCCGCTAACAGCCTGGTCTGGGGAGTCACCTTGAGTGGCTCAAACCTAGCAGGGCACATGATCGGGTGGTTTCTTCGTCTTCGCCGTACCGTATCCCAAGCCCTCCCTGATGCACAGCCTGGTTCATCACCTTTGTCTCCCACACTCCATCCGCCTGTTCCCGTTACAACTCCAGAGATCTGGTTTCCACTTCCCACAACATTTGCCCCTTCCTTCCGCCCCCCCCATTTCCGCCGCCTCTCCCGTCTGGCTCTTCAGACGCCCTCCAGGCCCTAGTGGTTGCCTCCTCTGCATCCCTGAATGTGACTTCCCTAACACTTACCAAGTCCTGCTGGCTTTGCCTTCGGCCAGTCCCTCCATTTTTTTATGCCATTGGCCACAATGCTTCCTATGGTATCTCTCTTTCATCTCTCTTTCATCTCCCTCATATTGGGGAGCTCCTTTGGGTCCTCGATATCCTCACCTTTCTTTATCCTCGACCTTTGGTTCCGGCCATTGCATCGGCCTTCGGCCTACGTTAGTCATTGTTAATGTGCCCTAAGGGATCACTCCCGACCCACGTTTTCCCCACACCTCCTGGCTCACCCCGACCGAGGATGCCTGGGGACTCTGTTCAGTGACAGGCCTGACTCCTCATCTTGCTGCCTCTGTTTTCGACTCCTCTTTGGAGTTCTATATGACTGTTCTGGTGGTCCCCCATATTTTGTACCACCCAACTTCCACCCTTTATAATTACTGGTGCCTGCACCATGTCACCTCACCCTGCCGATTCTGCCACGAGCCTGTCTCTGCCATTACCATCGCCACCCTCTTCACCCTTGGCCTTGCGGGCACTGGTACAGGCATTGCAGCCCTGGCTTCTCAGCACTCCGGTCTAGCTACACTTCGTGCTGCTGTAGATGCTGATTTAGAGCACCTTGAACAATCCATCTCTCACCTTGAGAATTCGCTGACGTCTCTTTTGGAGGTTGCTCTTCAAAACCCCCGGGGACTGGACTTGCTCTTTATGAAAGAGGGAGGATTGTGTGTTGCCTTGGGGGAGGAGTGTTGCTTTTATGTTAACCACAGTGGAGTGATTAAAAACTCCATGTGAGAACTAAGAGAGGGTTTGGAGCGGAAATGACGGGAACGTGAGTCTTCTAGCTCTGGGTGGGCCCTGAATTCTCTACTTTCTTACTTGTTGCCACTCTTGGGTCCCCTGACTGCTCTTTTATTGATCGCTACTGTGGGCCCCTGCATTTTTAACAGGATTATCGCTTTTGTTAGACAACAGATAGCTTCTCTATCTGCCAACCCCATACAACTGCATTACCACTGCCTGGCAATGGAAGATGCTTCCCTGGACTATGCGGCCACAAAATCTGCTGCTGCAGAGGACGGTTCATGGTTCATGGTTGGTTGGACCCAACCTTGAGTTGTTCATGGCCAGCTCCACCGCCCCTCTCTGATCTGGGTATGAAACAGTTGGACTTTACCCTATTCCACTTTTGTTCAGCTGCTAGGTGCCTGACAAAGCACTGCAAGGGAGGCCTCATGACTGCTTCCTACTCCCTGTGCAGTACACTGGGCCTGCATGGAGGTTTCCTCTGCCTAGCGCTGGCCTTTTTCTGTGGCTCCCCTCTGCTAGTAGGGTGAGCAGGGGAAACGGGCTCAGTCTACTCTCCTCTACTCCGCAAAACAGAGGTCTTCTTGATATCTTGGAGGGTCCCAGTCAATGCTCCACCTAGCTGGTGTCTTTTATAAAAAAGGAAGGGGGAGATGTGGGAAGCTGGCCATCTAACGACCAAGGGCCTCCGTGACCCGCGACAGGCCAAGCCCCAACTTGCGCAAATCCTGTGCTATGCATGGAATCCTGTGCTATGCATGGTTATCTTGAGGAAACATCTGTCACAGAAATATCTGTCATGGCTGTCCACAAAAACAAGAAGTAACTGCCAATGATTAACCATGTATGTGAAACGTATAGACTTTGTAACTTTCCTAACCATATATGGACATGACCTTTTTGTGTAACTGCCTTATGCTTTGTATGCATAGTTTCCTGTACTGATAGGTATATAAGCCCCTGCTGCCCTGAATAAAGTCCTGTCCTGTCCTGTCCTGTCCTGTCTGTTCTGTCCTGTCCTGTCCTGTCCTATCCTCTCACTCTCCTGTCCTGTCCTGTCCTATCCTCTCTCTTAGCTTCTTGTCTCTTCTTGCATATGCATGTTCATTCAGCTGATCCATCCTTGCACGTTTGGAACCTGGAACACTCCCTGCAGGACAGGGAGGCGACTCCACAGGTCCCCCCACATCATAGTGATTTTGTAAATAGCATCTACAAAAAAAGGGAAAATTTATTATTAGTAAAAATTTAAATGTGAATTAGCTATATTAGTAGTTAATATAACAAATTAAAATTAAAGTGAATTAAGCAACAAAAACATCAACATGTGGTAACCAAAATATGACTATAGATGTATTCTTTTATTTTATTTTTAGATGTATTCTTTTAATCCCTATCATATATTTTTGAAATTTTAAGACCTATCAAACTGTCAAAATAATGTGATCTGAATTCATGAATAGCATGTTCATTTGCATTGATTTGCAGATCTTAATGTTTTAATGTGGCAGATAAAATATATCTGTTATATTATATCTTTAGTATTATAATTCTCTAAAGTACCCTAGTCTGATTTATTGTCAAAAATATATAAGAGCCTTGATTATTCTCATGACTACCTGTAAGACAATGATATTAAAGGTACCATACATTAAATATAATTAAACTTAAATATAACTAAATTAGTTTAAATTTAATATAATTCAAAGAGGCTGAAGCAATAGCAAAGTGGTATTGTACAGCCAGCCCGGCTAAGCAGGGTTTGATTCCTCCAACCCTCTTGGAGAGCCCGGCAAGCTACTGAGAGTATCTTGCCAGCACGGCAAAGCCTGGCAAGCTACCCATTGTGTATTTTATATGACAAATACAGTAACAGCAAGTCTCACGATGGAGATATACTGGGCCCACTCAAGCAAATCAATGAATAACTGGAGACCATAACTGTGATAATTCAAAGAAATTAAAGGTATTTATACATTTACAAATAAAATTTTGCTGGATTCGGATTCTCTGACCTTGACATGATTCAAGGAAAAATTAATAGCACCTAAGCAAGAACATTTATAGTTCTAAAAATTAATTTCTAGTGTAATTTATGAAGTGTTGATCAATGATAAGGATAAAGGCAATACTGATAGTTTGTGTGCTTCTAGAAGTGATCATCCATGTGAAGAGAGGGGTTCGGCAGGGTGATACCATTTCACTGAAACTCTTCAGTGCCACCCTCAAGAACATTATGTGACGATTGGAATGGGAGGGAATGGGAGTGAAGATTGATGGTTGGCAACTACACCATCTTCGCTTTGCTGATAACATTGTTCTAATAACACCAAACATTAGCCAAGCGGCACAAATGCTAGCTGACTTCGACCATGAATGTGGAAATGTCGGATTACAGCTGAGTCTCACAAAGACAATGATCATGAGAAAAAGTATTGTTCCTGATGTTCCATTTGCTCTCCACGGAAAGACCATCTCCGAATGCAACAATTATGTGTACCTAGGTCAAGAAGTCAACATGATGAATGACCTGGACCTCACTTGCGCAGGAGGAAGAGATTGGCTTGAAAAACCTTGAAGAGCATAGAAGAAATAGCTAAGAGGATGAAGAACCTCCGGCTCTGCGCACATCTCTTTGATTCCACTGTTCTTCCTGCATTAATAAATGCCTCAGAGACCTGGGCCCTAGGCAAACAGGATGAGAACATTATTCGGGTCTCCCAAAAAGGAATCGAAAGAGCTATGCTTGGAGTATCATGTTTCACTCAAATGAGAGAAAGAATTCAGAGTTCCAACCTCTGTTTATGATCAAGAATAAGGGAATCTGTCTCGTTTGCCAAGGCATCAAAAATCAAATGGGCTGGACACATAATGAGATTTGGAGATGACCGCTGGACTAGAGTCATTATCGACTGGATTCGCGGGACGTCAAAAGACCGCGTGGCCGCCCACCTACCAGATGGTCAGACTTCTTCATTAAGATCCTGAAGGATCAGTTTGAGACTCTTTGTGTTCCTAGAATGAACAAATGCCATTGGACTACACTAACACGCAACAGTGACAAATAGAGACATTACTGGAACCCACTCGAGCAAATCAACGATTAACGGGAAGTCAAGTGATCAAGTGTGATTCTTACATATTTCTTTAGTTCTGACAAAATTATGACATATTAAGAATATTGAATTTATCTCTGTATAATACTTTCACAATTTCAGTGTGATAAATGCTTAAAATGCTTTTTGTGACAATAAAATGCTTTTTTTGGAGAACTTATTCTAGAAGGTCTTTGAATGTTCTGATAAATGCTCTGTCAAGAATTAATGCCTACTTTATTAAAACTAATGCCAGATAATTGAGATTTATCCATTTTGAATAGTGCCATAACACATACTTCTGGTACGAATACATTGTAGACTTTCTTTACAATTGTTGTAAGCCTGAATAAGAGTTAAGCAGTGTTGAAAAACTCACTAATTTATACATAACAGAAAAAAGACACTGAAATCAAGAAGTAGAGAAGCCATAGGAATCATGAAAGCTTTTGCAGTCTATTAAGTTGAAACTACCTAAATATGACTGAGAGTGAGGCAAAAAATTATCTGTATTATTAAAAGGGGATTCACATAATTTCAAGTAACCTGTAAGATACTAATAAGATGATTAACTGTGATTATGTTTCTAATCACTTTTAAATCAGAGGCTTCTGTGAACCTCTTAAAATTTGTCTAGTTATTAATATATGAAGTTGGTGAGTTAAGTAGAGTAAAAAAGAACTGAGCTTACTTGGAAGTGGGTCAGGTAAAATGACTGAGACAGTGGACTCTGAGTATTGTGTTGGAATGCTGTATGCATGAAACTCTATTAAACTATCATTAACAACATTGTAAAACACAGTACCTGAAAAAAAAATAAACACTGTCTCCCATTGTTCAGCGATTAGCTCGAGTGGGCCCAGTAATGTCTCGACTTTGAGACTTGTTGTTACTGTGTTTGGCATATTGACTACATCACAGGTAGGTTGCCAGGTTTTGCTGTGTGGGCGAGATACTCTCGGTAGCTTACCGGACTCTCTGAGAGTGGTGGAGGAATCGAACCCGGCTCAGCCAGGGTGGCCGAGCACAAGGCAAATGCCCCACCGCTCTGCTACCACTCCAGCCCACCTGAAAAAGTTTTTTTTTTATTGTAATAATGCTGAATTGAACACAGGAGTGCAGATAGTATTTCTTCTGTCTGATTTTTGGCCCCTAGGGTGTATTCCCAAAAGTGATATTTCTGGGTCAAATGGGAGCTCAATTTCTAGTTTTTTGAGAAATATCCATATTGGTTTTCAAAAAGGCTGGAACAGTCAGCATTCCCACCAAAAATTTAGGAGAGTGCCTTTCTCTCCACATCCCTACCAGCACTGTTTGCTCTTGTTCTTTTGGATGAGTGCCAATCTCTGTGGTGTGAGATTATATCTCTTTGTTTTGTTCTGTATCTACCTGATGTTTAGTCATGAAGAGCATTTTTTTTCGTCAGCCTTTTGGCCATTTGAATTTTGTCTTTGAGAAAGTTTCTGTTCATTTCATCGCCCCATCTTCTGATGGACTTGGATATTTTTTTCTTATAGAGTTCTACCAATGCCTTGTATATCTTTAATATTAAGCCCTTATCAGAAGGATAGCACTGTAGCTCTGTTCTCCCGCTGTGCTATACAGCCCATCAGAAGGGTATTTTGTGAATATCCTTTCCTATTCTGTAGGCTGTCTCTGTCTTTGTATCCTGGTCACTGTTTCTTTTGAGGTGCAGAAGCCTCTTAGTTTAAGATATTCCCATTTGCTTTGCATCTTTCCTTCCAGTTCCTTGGTAATGGCGTTTCATCTTTGAGGATACATTTAGCTTTATATCATGAAGGGTTTTGCCTACCTTTTCTTCAGTGCACCTTATGGATTCTTGCCTGATGTTGAGGTGTTTAATCCATTTTAATCTGACTTTTGTGCATGGTGTTAGGTAGAGGTCTGAAACCACTTCTTCCTTCTTTCTTTCTTTCTTTCTTTCTTTCCTTTTTTTTGCATGTAACGGTCCAGTTTTGCCAGTACCACTTGTTAAAGAGTGTTTTCTTTCTCCACTTTATATTTCTTGCTTCCTCATCAAAGACTAAATGATCATATCTTTGAGAGTGTATATAAGGACTCAACCCTATTCCATTGGTTCGAGGATCTGTCTTTATTCCAATGACATGCTGTTTTCATTACTACTGCTTTGTAGTACAGTTTGAAGTTGGAGAAGTGTGCCTCCCATCTTTTTGTCCACGTTTTCTACCACCAAAATCCCCAGTATCCCCACCACCACCACCCATTCCATACCTCTCCCCCATGACTCTGTGGCAGACAATTTGCACAATACTCTCTTTCTCTACTTTAGTTACCATCATATTCAAGACCAGTCCCACAACCACTCATACCTGCCAAAAATGCAATGCTAGACAATGTGTTTGATATTGCTTGTTATGGATACAATATAAAGTCGTCATTCAAGGAACTTGAAAATTTTAATAATTAGGGTCTGAAGAGATCTCTGCAGCCAGTTGCTCAGGTCTGAGCTTCATTTTTATGTCTCTGGATCACGGCCATGTGGGAGCTTAAGTAGATAGTGGCCGGATGTGGTGTCATCTCAGAGTTCCATGGAAGCAGGCAGAAGAAAAGGGACCCTGCCTCCTCTGTCCTGTAAATCCTGGTGTTTGCCACCACTACCACTTGTACCTGGAGCTTTTCGCTAACTTCTATAAAATGGTGGCCTCCGGGTCTTCTAGAGGGCAGGCAGAGGGACGACACCTGCCCCCATCTGGAGCAGTCCAGCAGAAATGGACTATTGCAACGTCCCGGGCCATCTCTGTGTCAAGTTGCTCAGATCCAAGGTTCATTTGTGTGTCTTCTTCTTCTACTTCTTGTACCAATAATGTTTTTAATATTTTACTTGACAGTTGTCTCATAATTCATGTAGTATTTCTTCTGATATATCTATGGTATATATATGATATATGATATATATATATATATAAGTATATATTATATATATAAATATATTGGAGCGATAGCACAGTCGGTAAGGCGTTTGCCTGTTTGCCTTCTTGCACTGGCCCACATGGCTGATCTGGGTTCGATCCCTCTGCCCTTCTCGGAGAGCCTGGTAATCTACCGAGAGTATCTCACCCACATGGCAAAGCCTGGCAAGCTAACTGTGATGTATGCAATATGCCAAATCTCACAATATATTGTGAGGCATTACTGGTGCCTGCTCAAGCAAATCGATGAACAATGGTAGGACAGTGCGACAGTGATATCTCTCTCTCTCTCTCTCTCTCTCTCTCTCTATCTATCTATCTATCTATATATCTACCTATCTATCTATCTATAGTCTGGATGTTTAGTTTGATCCCATGTTTCATTTGATTCCATGTTTTATAAATAATTCTGGTATCAATATGAATATAGAAGTGCAAATGTCCTTTAGGATTATTGTTTTCCTATCCTTTAGATAAATGCCTACCAAATCCCATTCTCTACATTCTTGCTAAACCTTATTTCCAGTCTTTTTGAAATACATCACTATAATGTGAAGTGATCTCTCCTTCAGTTTTAATTCGAATTTCCCTAGTAATAAGTGTTGAATATTTTTTCATGTTTCTATGGGCCATATGTTTGATATTTTTTGAGAAGTATGTATTAAAGGTTTTTTTCTCAGTTACATATTTTTATTTTAGGAAAATAACATTTTAGGGGACAGAGAGATTTTATACATACTCTTACCAGTTAAGAACATGATGTAAATTTCATCTCTTTTTCATTAAGTGAAGATTTGATTGTCTATCTCACATATCATGTAATCTTTTGAATATAGAGATGCTTAACTGGAATCTGTAAGATTTGAAAAAATTCTAATTTTAGTGATATTACTATTTATTCTCTCTTGATAACTATTCTCTACATAGATTCACAATGGTCTAACATTTAGGTGGGAACAAACCTACTGTAAATATTCCAGTATATGAACACTTCTTCTATAAAACAATTTTACCAACTTAGTATTTTTTTATGTTCCCAAACACCATGACTATTTCTTCATTTGTAGTGTTGTTATTATTACTAACTATTGAAAACCAAAAGTGTGTCAGTGTGTTTGTGCCATACAACAGGTATTTTAGCACCAACATCATAAATCTCCCTGCCTTTAAAAGTGCGTTTAGCTATCGATTATTAGAAATTATTCTAACATTTTATGTAGTTTTCCTAATGAATTTTATGCAGATACCCTGATTTTTGAATTTCATTGCATTTAAAAAGATGGATTCAATACTTGTATTGACTGCATTGATAAGTATATAGAGCAATATTGTTTTGCAAGTTGCAAATTAATAATTCAGAAGAAAAATAGTTCTAGTAATTTTGTAGTGAGCAAATAGAAAAATGAATTTTACAATTACAAAGAATGTTATAATTTCACAACAGACTTTAAAGGCCATTTTAATTTGCATTTTTATCTTTATTATTATATCCATTTATCATATATGCCTCAAAAACAACCACCATATTTTTGAAACAATATGAAGTTATTTCTATTTTTTCTAATGTTTTTTAATCAACTGCGCTGTAGCACTGTCATCCCATTGTTCATCGATTTGCTCGAGTGGGTCCAGTAATGTCTCCATTGTGAAGCTTGTTGCTACTGTGTTTGGCATATTGAATACGTCACAGGCAGCTTGCCAGGCTTTGCCGTGCTGGTGAGATACTTTCAGTAGTTTCCTGGGCTCTCCAAGAGGGGTGTAGGAATTTAACCTGGCTAGGCCAAGTCAGCCATGCAAAAGACAAATGCCTTACCGCTGTGCTATCGCTCCAGCCCTTCGAATCAACTAATGTACATATAATTCATCACTAATTCTCTCATTAATGTTTAGATTATTTTCCTTCCAGAGGAAACTCTGTATTGCAGTTTAAAAATATATACAAAATACACCACAGTCTAACTATATGCTATTATAAATCCAAGCTTGCAAGCCTACATTGAAGGCAAGAAACATAAGCATAAAAAAATTACATGGGATAGAAATTTAATAACAAGAAATAAAATTGACTTTCTTGAGTTTATCATTGTGTTTGTATGCTTTTGTTTTCATTTATGTTATTAAAATTATTTTAATTTAATTTAAAATTTATTTACTTTAATTTTTATTGGGAGCAGGAAAGTTGAACAGTAAAGTTGAGAAGTAAACCCTCTCGGTGCTCAGGGTTCAGTCCTGTGTTCAATTGTCACTTCAGGTGGTGTTCAGAGGATCATATGTGGGGCAATAGTGTGAATTGGGGTCAGCTGCATATAAGGAAAGTGCCTTAAATTTAATTAATTTCTCTCACCCTAATTTAAAAATTTTCCAGAAGAATATGGAGTTTAATACAATGAGTAATGTAAATTGTATACCATGATTTACTTAGTGTTAATATCTATATTAGTATTAGTATTTTTCAACGAATATTAATACATTGCTATTGATTAAAATCCATACTTTATTCAGATTTCCTTCGTTTTTAACTTACTTTCTTCCTTTTTTTGTTATTGTTACAGAATATCATTGCAAATAGTTCTTACATCATTTAGACTACTCTTGGCAGGGATGATTTTTCAGACTTTTCTTGTTTTCCACAACCTTGAAGAAGTACATGCTGAGAAAAGTATGTGACTAAAGAAAACAACTGCAGGAGAAATACTGCAACATTGCAGTTAGATGAGGTATTAAGATAGTCATATTCATAAAACAAGAAACTAGAATGGTGATTTTCAGTGACTAAGGAGTAGAGAATTTGGGGATTTGTTGTTATGGGATATAAATTTTCAGTTTTTCAAATGAATAACATCTGCACACTTCTATACATCATCTTTCCTATAGTAAATTGTACTGCATTTTAACTGTAGTACATTATATATTTAAATTTTCAGAAATGTTTAGATTTCTTGAGTTATATAGCACACAATAACATATTTAAAATCATCTATTGCAAGTGCATAATTATCATTTTTAAAAAAATTATCTGGAAATGGTAAAAATAAATTGTATGATAGAAGTACTTATCTATCAGAGGCATGTATGATTTTTCAATAATTAAATAATGCATTGGAACCAAAGAAAAGCTAATACATACTATATTTTGTAAATAACTATTATAAAGTATGTTCTACAGATGCACCAGATAATGAAAGCGTTTCTAAATTTTGTGTACATTCAAATCAGAATAAGTCGGCAGAGCGATCATACAGCAGGTAGACACCTGCCTTGCATGTGACCAGCCCAGGTTTGATCTATGACACTATATACATTTCCCTAGCTCTGTCAGAAGAGATTTGATATGCCAAAACCAGTAAATACAATGGGCCCCATTCTCCTGACCCTGAAAGAGCCACGAAAATGGCAGCGTTAAGGATGAGGAAGGAGAGGTTCATAAAATCAGGGCCAACCTAGGCTGCCTAAACAAAGAAGGACAAAAATGACTGTCTGTACTTTCAATGCACGTACGCTGGCATCGGATGCATCCATCGAGGACCTCATGGTGCAAGCGCGAAAGATCAAGTACGATATTATTGGTCTGATGGAGAGGAGAAGGCATCAATCACATCATGTCATTTTCAACACTGGAGAAGAACTCTTCCTCGGAACATGTGACAAAAGAGACGTCGGTGGTGTCGGTGTCCTTGTCAACATGAATTTGGCCATAAACATTGATTCATTCTAATGCCTAACAACCCGAATCGGATGATTACACTTGAATATATGTGGTTCACTGCCGGCAGTTTCTATCTTGGTTGTCTACACACCAACATGCAATTATGATGAAGGAGAAATTGAGAAGTTCTACGTGGATATGGAGAAGTTGTATAAAGAAGACCACACCTTCTACAAGATCATTGTTGGTGATTTTAATGCCAAGAAGATCAGTCGAAGAACTCCACATCGGGATCCATGCCTAGAATGGAATAAACAGTGTGAGAGACTGTCCGAGATCATCATGTTGACCAAGACCATCCATGGTAACTCACAATTCCAGAAGGCTGAATCTAAACATTGGACATGGGAGTCTTCCAGTGGATAGTTCCACAACGAAATTGACCACATCATATTCAATTGATGGTTTTGCATGACTGATGTCACTGTTGTCCCAAAATTCCAAACGAGATCGGACCATCATCTCTTTTGTGAAAAATTCTACTTCACAGAGTGGGGAGAAAGGGCTGCAGAGTTTAAGAAGAGAATTCCCAGAACGACCACCAACTGGGAGCTCTTTGGCTCTGTTGCGGCAACATGGGAAGATGCTGTCATTGACAACAATGTCGAGGAATAGGATTCACTGGTTCAGCACCTCCATGATTATGTGAGGAATGCCAAGAGAGACAAAGACACAAAAAGACCACTGTCTTCAAAATCTCTTGAGCTCATTTGCCAACCTGACTTGGCGTAAGCCTCAGGCAACCGCAAGTGAACATCTGAGCTCACATAGCAGTGCAGAGAAGTGATAAAGGAAGACCTCAAAGAGAGAAAAGCAGCAGTGCTGGCAGATGCGGCAGAAGTTGGGAAAAGCATTTGCAATGCCCGCCTGTCCTTTGCCAACTCCAAGACCAAGAAAACTGCTGTCCAATCTTCTGATGGATCTATCACATCTTCCAGAAGGGCAATGGAGAAGAATGGAGATTTTCCATGACTTCTACGTGGATCTCTTTGATGGCCACATACATCTGCCCACATATCAAATTCTGCAGGATGGATATGTCATTCCCAAAGTTCTCCTTTCCAAAATCCGATACACCATTTCATCGGTAAAGAAGCGAACAGCATCTGGCCCAGACAAGGTCAGACCCAAACACCTGAAGAACCTACTTTCAGTACTCATCAATAAACTGGCTCAGCTCTTCACATGCTACCTGTCTGAATGTAAGGTTCCGTCCCAGTGGAAAACCAGCAGGACTGTACAAGAAGGGAGACATACACGACATTGGCAACTATCATTTGATCTTCCTGTTGTCTGTAGTCTACAAGCTATTCACTTGAGTCATTTTGAATAGGATTGGCAGAACACTAGATGAAGGTCAACCATGCGAGCAAGCTGGGTTCCCCAAAGCATTCAGCACGATCAACCATAGCCACATGATAACCGAGCTCATTGAGGTTCCTCAGAAGATCAAGATACTGCTCTGTCTAAGGTTCATTGATTTAAAGAAGACCTTTGATTCTGTTGAAACTGAAGCAGTCATCGAGGCCGGGAGTTCAAACTCAATACATCAGGATCCTCTGTGAGCTGTGTTATGAATTCACTACCAGGATCTCACCATTCTACAGGGAGGTAATCATTGATGTCAAGAGAGGGTGATACCATTTCACCGAAACTGTTCAGTGCCACCCTCGAGAACCTCATGTGATGACTGGAATGGAAAGGACTGGAAGTGAAGATTGATGGTCGGCAACTACACCACCTTCACTTTGCTGATGACATTGTTCTTATAACAACAAACATCAGCCAAGGGGCACAAATGCTAGCGGACTTCGACCATGAGTGTGGAAAGGTCGGATTACAGCTGAATCTCACAAAGACAATGGTCATGAGAAAAAGTAGTGTTCCTGACGTACCATTTGCTCTCCATGGAACGACCATCTCCAAATGCAACAGTTATGTGTACCTAGGTCGAGAAGTCAACCTGATGAATTACCTGGCACCTGAATTGCTCAGGAGGAAGTGAGCAGCTTGGAATGCCTTCAAGAACGTCGAAGAAATAGCTAAAAGGACTAAGAACCTCTGGCTCTGGGCACATTCCACTGTTCTTCCTGCATTAGTATACGCCTCAGAGACCTGAGCCCTACGAAAGCAGGATGAGAATGCTATTCGGGTCTCCCAAAGAGAAATCTAAAGAACTATGCTCGGAGTATCACGCTACACTCAAATGAGAGAAAGAATCCAGAGTTCCAACCTTTGTCAATGGTCAAGAGTCAGGGACACTCTCTCCTTCACCAAGGTGTCAAAAATCAGATGGGCTGGACACGTAATGAGATTTGGAGACGACCACTGGACTAGAGCCATTACCGACTGGATTCCATAGGACGTCAAAAGATTGTGTGGAAGCCCACCTATGAGATGATCAGACTTCTTCGTCAAGACCCTGAATGATCGGTTTGAGGCTCTTTGTTTTCCTAGAATGAGCAGGTGCCATTGGGCTACATTAGCACGTAACAGGGATGAATGAAGACATTACTTGCGCCCGCTCGAGCAAATCAATGTGTAATGGGATGTTAGGTGATCAAGTAATCAAGTGATAATAATATAAATTATATTATTAGATATAAAAATATTCATGCATTGTCCATGATTCTGATTCTTCATATTTACCTATTCTATGATTAATTAGGACTCAGTAATTTTCTGCAACATTAATGAATAAATAAAATACAGTATACAACTATTAAAAGTGTAATATACTATCAAAACAATAATCCTGACAATAGTCCTTTGTTATTAAATACATATTTATGTACCCTAAGCTTAGATTCTCATTCTCTATAGTAGCAGGAATCACAGAGCTAAATGTAGTGTCCTGATTCCTTTGTGTACTCTGATGTAAGTTCTTAAGTACATATTTCCTCCAGATAGCAAAGTAATTATTTTCATCAATCAGAATTGTTATACATGTGCTATTTAAATCTTGTTTAATGATTATATGTATTATTTATACATATATCTTAGTATAATTATGAGTTGAAGTCCTACTATATTTGTTTTAAAGTATTTTATTATCATCTTAAATTTTTAGTTCTGACTTAAAGACTTGACTAACTCAAGCAGTACGATTATTTTCTCTTCATAGATCTTCAAACATTCATATCTCATAAAAGTATGTTATTTGTCACAAAAGAAATTGGATGTTAAAATTAAGACTGCTCAGGGCAAAACTGTCACTGTTATTGACAAAACAACTAAATGTACTTGTCAGATGATGACAGCTTAAGAGTATTAGCTCTATATGCAAAGAAAACCTGACGAAGTATAGATAGGACTGATATAAGTAAAAGAGACTGATTTTGCATAGTAGTGGGACTTGCATAAATTTAATATTAAAATGTGTTTTTATATGGTATTTGAAGACAGCTTCATTAAAATGGAAATTGGATTTTCATCGAGAGTAGAAAAATAACAATTTTCAGCAGAGTCATTGTTGCATATATCTATGAGGTCTGTTTGTCATACAGTTTTAGCAATATAATTGGTTTTTTTTGCAAAAGTAAAAATCCTCAATTTTTCCTTCTATTCAAAGGAAAAAGAGTATACACATTTTATCATAAGGTTTTTTTTAATGAAAGCAGGCAGAAGTATTTTTTAATATGTTTATTTCACAATGATAGCTATAGATAAAAATGAACAATACATTTACAGGCAACAATATCATTTGATTCTGTATTTGCAAAGAAAATACGCACAGTTGGCTTGATGATATTAATATTTTATACATTTAAAAATAATGGTTTATTTTTATTTGTTTGCTAATCTAGCTATGGTAATAATGATTCTCAAGTACCGATGAGAAAAATAGAAACTTTAATTTTGATATTCATTGATAGTCACAGTAGACATCTCTGTGTTAAGTTAGTCCTGCCAGATAATCTTTACGTAAATTAATGTCACTGAATTTAATGATAATTCCAAAAGCAGTCTTATTATCTTTACCTTAGAAATTAAAATATACAAATAAGTTTAGATTTTGAATTATCTCTTCTACTAAACACTACTAACAACCAATCATTGTGTCACTATTTTTGAGTTCCTGATAATTTACTGAGTGTTAAAATCTTCTATATCCTGATGCTTTTTACTATGTTACAACTGCTCTTAATTTTGTCCATGGTTTATGATAAAATTCTAAACTATAACTATTGTATTAAAACATAAATTTTCATTAAAGTTTAAGCCCTCTTCAGTTTTTAAATGTTCTTATCTTTCTATTTCTCAATTAGTAAAATAGAACCATGAATCAAACTTAGAGCATTATAAGAAAGAGATCTTTTAAAGTTTTAACTACCCACACTGAATTTTTCTCATGTCAGTTGTATCAATAACCAGAGATAATTTTTTGTATATGATCTGAAATGAGAGTATTTCATTTTGTTAAAATCAGTAGCATGAAGTTTCAACCTATTTGGTCTGATTATCTCTATTTAAATTAATCTTATTCTGATGCAAAGCTCTGATAATAGGATTAAGCTAAGTGATAGAGATACTAAATACTTGGATACCCTTTTCTCTGATATGTGGCATTCAGTTGTTTTAATATATTCTTACTGAGACAGTTTATGATGTGAAACAGATGTGATAGTACAGGGGCTGGAGTGATAGTACATTGGGTAAGGTGTTTGCCTTGCACAAGGCCAATCCGGATTCAATCCCCAGCATCCCATGTGGTCCCCCAAGCACCATCTGGAGTAATTCCTGAGTGTAGTCCCTGAACATCACTTGGTGTGATCCAAAAAGCACAAAAAAAAAAAAAAGCCAGATAGTGTCATGGGTCATCTATGGTCACTAAGTTATGAATAGAGCATACATTCTTAATGTTTCATGAGAGATTTGTACATCTATAGATAACCTGGTTCAATAGGGGCCCATTCAAGCAGATCAAATAGGTAATCATGCAGAGCTGTATCTATTGCAATATAAGAAACAGTTAGTAATAATTTCAAGTTCAGATACTAAAGACATTCTCTCCCTGATTTCTATTATAGTATACAGAATGTAAGGATTCCTAACAATTTTTTAATAAAATAAATGACACATAAGCACTGATGAATTTACCATGTCCTGATTTATTCCTAGAAGCTGAAAAACTGAAAATTTGAAATGAGAAGATGACACAGTAATAAATAGCACTGCACTGTAGCACTGTCATTCCATTGTTCATCGATTTGCTCAAGCGAGCACCAGTAATGTCTCCATTGAAAGACTTGCTGTTACTGTTTTTGGCATGTCAAATACTTCAAAGGGAGCTTGCCTGACTCTGCCTTGCTCATTAATAAATAATAGACAAATCTTTTCTATTCTTTCGATTTTTTTTTCTTGGCAGCTGGGGGTGGTGTACTCTCAAGAAGTGTTCAGGGTGCCTATGACAGTTAGCCTGGCTCAGTGATCAGAGCCAGACATGCTGGGAACCAGCAGACAAGTGATGGTAGGAGCCGGGGTGGGGCCTGTAATAGTGGGGATTGTACCCAGGACCTCATACTAAGGAAATAATATTTAACACCACTGAGTCATCTCCTTGGCCCCAGCTCAGATATCTCTTAAATAAATTTTTGAAAAAAGACTGAAGCAAAGTTTCTTCTTTAAAGTACAAATTTAGGGGCCAGAACTTTAGCACAGCATGTAGGGCAGTTGCCTTTTACGTGGCCGACCCCAGTTCGATTCCCAGCATCCCATTTGGTCTCCCACGCACCGCCAGGAGTAATTCCTGAGTGCATGAACCAGGAGTAACCCCTGTGCTTCACCAGGTATGACCCAAAAAGAAAATAAATAAATAAATAAAATATAAATGTATATAAATGTACAATGTTTTCTTTATGCTGCTTGGGAAGCATTGGTTATATAATAGGACACCTTTAAATTAAAGGATAAAAAACAAATCAATAGATTCTTTGGAGTCATTTATAAACCAACTACTCCTAAATTTATTCCTGGCAGTATGGAAGCTGAGCAGGGTTTTAGAGGTTTTTGGGAGAAATGGTTATTTGAGGGAGATCTGAAAATGACGTATATACCCTTTTCCCAGTTTGCTGTATGCAATGAATATGACTCCTCTCTGTAAACAACTAATATCTTTTTTAGAAATCTCCTTTCATTTCAAATAAAAATACATTAGAGGAATGGTGAAAAGTGACACATAGCATTGATAAGGTAAACATTCCAGCACCAAAATGTACCACTTCATTTATGGGAACTAATGGGCAGGCTTTAGAGAAAGAATACAAGTGAAAATAAAAACAAGACTGGAAGGTCAGAACATCCAAAAAGAAAAGTTGAGTTTAACCAATTCATTCAAAGATGCATATAAAAATGATGAGAAAAGGACTAGGAATATAGGGGGAAAAGGGCCGGAGCGATAGCACAGCGGTAGGGCGTTCGCCTTACAAGCGGCCAACATGGCCGACCCGAGTTCGACTCCTCCGCCCCTCTCGGAGAGCCCGGCAAGCTACCGAGAGTATTCGATATGCCAGACACAGTAACAACAAAGTCTCCAATGGAGACGTTACTGGGCCCGCTCGAGCAAATCGACGATCAATGGGAGGGCCTTTACCTTTACCTTACCTTATTTATTTTACTTTTGAAAATATTTTGTTTTCTTTTTGGGTCAAACCGATGATGCACAGGGGTTACTCCTGGCTCATGCACTCAGGAATTACTCCTGGTGGCACTGAGCGACCGTTTGGGATGCCGGGAGTTGAACCCGGGTCAGCCTCATGCAAGGCAAACACCCTACCGCCTGTGCTCTTGCTCCAGCCCCAATAATAATATTTTTGATTGTAAAGTCCTTGGAAAATAGAGCCAGGGAAGCAGGAAATGCTCATCAGGACTTTCTGGCAATGGGCTGGCTGGGGAGTATTATAGAGCATGTCCTTCCTGAGACAGGATATTGTTTCTCTTGGAAAGGCCCTATGTCTAAGGAGTGAGTACGATACTTGGGGAATGTTATTTAGATTCCATGAGCAAAATTAGGATCGTTTTGGAGCTCACTGTGGAACCCAATGTCTGATCAAAGGATAACAAGACTTGCTAAGTGCAGCAGTGAAGTACAACATTAAAGTTAGCATTTGCCAGGGAATTCAGCCAGACCTGAGAGTGCTCACAAGTATTTTCCCTGACAAATGTTCTTTCAAAAAAATTGCTATTACTCTTTATAACTGTGAAGGCATCAGCTGGCACAGAATTTAGAGATTTCACAAGGCTCAGAAAACATTCTATGCTGTCAACTCCTTTGAATATATTGAAGGGTGAGTATTCAGCTCAGTGCATGCCCGGCAGGTGCAAGTCCTTGAATCTAATCCTAGATTTAAAAAAATGTAGTCAGAATCAGGCTATGCAGAATATTTGGTTAACTATCAGAAAAAGGTACTGGAGGCTCTAGCACTCCCATGTTGGCCAAATTGGCCAAGAATCATCAGGATTTGTCCCTGGGCCCCCTGAACTCTGCTTAAGCAGTCTTTGTCCTCTTTCTAAAGAAAAAGAGAATAGAAAGAAGCATAAAAAGGTAACTTATAAATGATTGTTGTATATCAACCCTGTGTTTTAGGCTTCGGTATTAAATTGTCTCTTCCTCCTAGAGAAGTTTAACATGCCCTTGCTAATATACCTAATTTGGTTAAAGTCTATCTTCAAACTTTCCTTTGTTTTGGATATTAACCTAAGTATTTTAGGCTTCATCAGTGAATCAGTGAATTGCCCCCAAGTCCTCATAGTCGGGAGCCAGTGGGCATATGCCTTCTTTTCTTCATCAAGTTGATTTATGGTATTGATCTTGCCCACATCCACGTCACAGAGCTTCTTCATGGCCTGTGGAATCTGGTGCTCCTTGGCATTGACACCCACAATGAATGTAGGTGTGTCATTATCTTCTACTTCATGGCTGACTCAGTGGTCAGAGGGAACTTGATGATGGCATAATGGTCAAGTTTGTTTTTTCCTGAGGATCTCTGGGCTGCCTTCTCTGCTGCATTTTGGATCATTGGAAAGTGGATGATGTGCAGATCTTTTTGTGGCTCTGGAAGCCTCTCGATGCCGTGCTCTCAGCCTTCAAAACTGACTTTGGCTTTGGGAGAAACAGGGCTTCTTTCTTGACTTCTGGGGTCAAAACAAACAAACAAGCAAACAAACACTGCCCTCCCATTGTTCATCGTTTGCTCAAGTGGGTCTAGTAACGTCTTCATTTTGAGACTTGTTGTTACTGTGTTTGGCATATTGAATATGTCACGGGTAATTTGCCAGGCTTTGCCGTGCAAGTGAGATACTCTCAGTAGCTTGCTGGGCTCTCCAAGAGGAACAGAGGAATCGAACCCGGCTCGGCCGGGCTGGCTGCATGCAAGGCAAACACCCTACCTCTGTGCTATCGCTCCAGCCCACTGGGTCATCTTTATTTTAAAAAACAAAAGCAAAAACAAAACCCCCTGTTTTATGTTACTAAGTGATCATTTAAAATCATTGACAATACATGCATACTATTTCTACCCCCTATTTTTTGTTGTGCATTTCTATACTTTTTTGATTCCTTCTTTCTTTTTCTTTCATTTGTTAGCACTCTATGCAATGATTGACTTTTTAAATCCCATATTTTGGTAGATATTTGAAATGTTTTTATTGTATTTGTGGTTAGTGACAACAGTTTTTTCTCTAAATTTGAGATTGACTGGCAGAACCAAGAGAGATATGCAGATGGACTGGCAAAATGCATTATTGTCAGGTTTTGTTTTCATTGTTTTATGTTCAACAATTTTGAATTAATTCATGTTTTCAACACTTACTTCAAATAGTAGATTTACAAATACTGCACCTGTGTTTACAACATTTTCTAATTGAAAAAAAAGAAGTATTGCCAGTCACCCATGTGTTTTCAAAATGTATTTGCTTTCATTTTGTATATGCCCTTACAGCTATTTTTAATGTGAGGTTTATAACCAGGTTTTTATTTATAAATTCAGGGACATCATATGCTTAAAATTGCTTTTAATACATTTTGTTTTTGTTGTTGATTCACTAATAGCATACATTCCAGTATACTCCAAAGTTGGTTGTCTATAATGCCTTATGTATGTATTTTATAGTTTATCCATTATGAGTTTGTTTTAAACTATTGTCTCTTATGTATACATATATATCAACTATTAATTTTAATTATTTAATTTTTACTTTTCAGGAAATTTTCTTAGGTGCTGTTTCTTCAGTTATTGCATCTAGGAACATATATTTCTGTTGCATGTAGGGAAAATGTTAAAGCTGGATACTACTTTAAAAATTGGGCCTGGGGAACATGCCACCTGGCAGTGTTAAGAGCTTGCTCCTGACTCATTGCTTTAGGGTTACTGTAGGCAGTGCTCTAGTGACCATGCAGTGTTCAGGAAGGAAGGAGTCCAAGATGCCAGAAACCAAAGCATGTGCTCCATCCTTTTAAACCTGCTTCTTTGCCTCGTTTAGTGGAAGTTTGAAGTTGTGACTCATAAGTTGTTCTTTTGTCAGTCACTCGAAGAATAATTTTCTAGTGTTAAAAGTAAAGGTAAAGGCCCTCCCATTGATCGTCGATTTCCTCGAGCGGACCCAGTAACGTCTCCATTGGAAACTTTGTTGTTACTGTGTTTGGCATATCGAATACTCTCGTTAGCTTGCCAGGCTCTCCGAGAGGGGCGGAGGAATCGAACTCGGGTCGGCCATGTTGGCCGCTTGTAAGGCGAACGCCCTACCCGCTGTGCTATCGCTCCAGCCCTTCTAGTGTTAAATATTTGGAAATGAATTATGAAAGTTTGCATTTAAAATAAGCCAGTCCTATTTCTATACATAAATATTTAAATGATGTTGTGGTTCTTATATTAATTCTAGCACACTTAATCTCTAGTAAGGAGAATTCCTTTCCTCAGGCTTAACTGTAAGTTCAATTCTCTATTTCAGAGAGTCTGTACACTTAATAATGTTGGTTATTTTTGACCAGTTAGGTATAATAGAAGTTTATTCTCCCATAGATGATAATAGTCCTAGTCCTATATATTGGGATTAGGTTATCTATCAAAAGAAAAGTTCATTTAATTATTCATAAAAAATTCTGCAAATAGAAATGGTACATTTTTAAAAAAAAAACTTCAGAGAATGCATTTTCAAAAGTAAATCCTACAGAAGAATAAAATAAAATGTATCTCCCTATAGTTCAAGTTATTATCCAAGTTGATTATATCAATAGATGATGTCATATATCATAGCCCTACCAGAATGTATTCTGAACAGTCTATTAATTTATCTTTGTTTCTCCTTGTAGCGATAGCACAGCGGTAGGGCGTTTGCCTTGCACGCAGCCAACATGGCCGACCTGAGTTCAATTCCTCCGCCCCTCTCGGAGAGCCCAGCAAGCTACCGAGAATATCTCGCCCCCACGGCAGAGCCTGGCAAGCTCCCCGTGACCTATTCGATATGCCAGACACAGTAACAACAAAGTCTCCAATGGAGACATTACTGGGCCCGCTCGAGCAAATCGATGATCAACGGGTGGGCCTTTTACTCCTTGATTTACCTTCGATCTCCTTTACCATTGTAAATAATCACATGCTACTTTTTTTGTTTTTCTCATTATTGCTATGCTACGTTATATAATATATTAGGAACTAGAGTATTTTCATCTAATGCCAAGAACTAAATTTGGGACAGCTCTAGAATTTTTAGATTTTTATTTCTAACATTTTAATGATTATTGCTATAATATACTTTGATATATAACTTTTATGTCAATATTAAAAGTAAAAATATTGAACTCATTGAAACACATCTTATTTTTGCAAATTAAGCACATAGTAGCTTAAATAAATGTTTCGGAGACTGTACTGCAATTTGGAAACTGCAAATATCATGTAATTCCAAAGTTTAAAAATGTTAAGGATCAGTTATTTTAGGTGATTCTTTTTTTTTTTTTTTTTTTTTTTTTTGCTTTTTGGGTCACACCCAGCCGATGCTCAGGGGTTACTCCTGGCTCTGCACTCAGGAACCACTCCTGGTGGTGCTTGGGGGACCATATGGGATGCTGGGAATCGAACCTGGGTCAGTTGCGTGCAAGGCAAACGCCCTAACCGCTGTGCTATTGCTCCAGCCTCGGTGATTCTGTGTTTTAAAGTTAATTTGCACTTATATTTCTTACACTGAATTGTCTGAACATTTTCCCCTAATGTTAAAGCTATTGCTTTAATATACCACAGAGTATCATTTAAACAACTTTTAGGAATGTCATAAAATTTCTAAAATAGATGTCAGGAGGTAACCTATGAAATCTAATAGTTAGGACTTTAACCCTTTTGGAATTACTTTGTTATACACATAATGTTGACAGAAAATATTCCTTGCATTTCAGGTGATTTAAATACTTCAATGTGTTATTATTTTGTATTTTCATTTAAGCTACAGTAAATTAAACGCTATATTACAAATTGTAGACTTTTACAAAATCAGTCTTTTTCTTTATTGACATGTTATGATTTATCCTAATGTTTTAGGAATACAGTGTTATTGCAACACATCAGCCATAAAAGCACCATGTCCTTTCATCTCTGTAGAATTCTTCTTTCCCTCGTCCTTCTCCCCTCCCAGGCTTGAACAGATAAATGGTCAGTGTTCAATATAGACAGACTCAATGTTAAAAAGTCTATTTTTTTAAGAAAAAAAAAAAGAAATTGTTAGGAGAAGTTTCAGTTCCAGACTACTCTTAGTTTTAGTTTCTAAAAATGTTTTAATAGCTTAGTTTTTAATGTTTTTCTAAATGATATAGCATTAGGATACACAACTGTATATTACAAACCATAACATGATGTCTTATTTACTTGCAGCTAATGTTTTTATAATATACAACTAGTTTCATTTGTAAAATGTAGCTGTAGCACACGTAAATTTAATTATTTCCAGAGCTTTCTCTTTACTACATACTAAAGATAATGTGCTTCCTACAATAATTTACCTAAAGTAGTTGGCATACTCAGTTTTGGGTGAGTTACAATGCAGTGAGAAACATTTTCTATTTTTTGTGACCACCTTTGAGTTCGAATTCTTTAAAATTCTTCTTTGAAACTGTGAGATGACATTAATCCAGTGATATTTCATTCTTAAAATTTTCTCAATCACATTAAAATGTTCTTTTAGTTAAGGGCCCCAAAGAAGATAGATTATTGCATTAGTGGGCCAATTTTCTATTACTTAAATGCCATTTATGATAGCATTTTTACAGAAAAGTGTCACAAACCATGTTGTTCAAACTGAATACTTTTTTAAAATTGTGTTATATTGTTGGGATGCTAGAAACCAAGATCATGGTTTCCAAGGACATTTCCATGTGGAAATTCTGAGAATTGTTCCATTCTTCTCTCCTAGTTTCTGGTCTTCACTGGTGGTAGTTCAAGACATTGTGGAGGATAACAATTGAATTCCTTTCTCCCTTGCCACAGGAGATTAGGTTGATCAGGTTATACCCATCACAGTACTTCCCAGTCACTCCCATTCTTTTGTTTATCTGTGGCCACTTCTCTATGCTCTCTTCCCCAACCAGTTAATCAGCTTTCCCCCAAATCAGAATCTGTTAATTTGTAAGGTCAGATCCTTCTAGGACACTGAACGTATGTTGTAAGTTATATATTGTTTTTCTCCTCTCCTTATGTCTTTTGAATAGTTTAATGCAATGTCCTTTTTATAAAGATACAGGAAGACAGTTAATATTATGCTTTGTAATTTAGGATTTAATTGACTTTGAATATTATTTACTCCAGGGCATCTGCTTTCTCGACTTAAGCCTCAGTTGCCCTTAGTTCCTAGCACCACAAAAGCTGGGTCCCGATTAGGGACTGAATGGACCCAGGGCAAGCTGTGAGCTAGGCTGGCATTGAAATGGGCCAGGGCAAAGTACCACTATTCTTAACTACAAGTTAAGAGTTTGATCATAGACAAATGCTGTCATGATCCAAAAGTAACGACTTGACTAGGACCCTGCTATGTAGGAATAGGAAAGACTCTCTGGCCTGAGCACTGTAGTCTGAGATCGAGATGACCCTAGGAGAGCAATTCTATAAGCTTAAAGTATTTATTACTATGTCCATACAAAATGATTTATATTATGTATGCTTATATGTTTGTTGGACAAGGAGAGGACAAACACACCCAGGGGATTTGGTTCTAGGGCGGGTGGATCTGCTAAATGAGAATCTGTCCTAGAAATGATTTTCTCCAAGGGAAAGAACTCTACCCCTATTGATTGTGACCACACCTATGTGTAATTTTTTTAATCTGAATTCTTTATTTTTTTCTTTAAAATTTAGATATTATTCCCTAATAGTTTATTTATTTTTTTTATTAGTGAAACACTATGAGGTACAGTTGTAGGCTTACAAATTTTTGTGCTTGGGTCTCAGTTATACAATGATCAAGTACCCATCCCTTACCAGTGCCCATTTTCCACCACCACGGGTCCCAGTATCTCTCCCACCCCCCACACTCCCCTCCTGCCTGCCTCTGTGGCAGGGAATTCTGTTTTGTTCTCTCTCTCCTTTTGGGTGTTGTGGTTTGCATAAGAGGCATTGGTACATTGGAGTACTATGTAGCTGTTAGAAAAGATGAAGTTATGAAATTTACATCCAAGTGGTACTACATGGAAAGTTTCATGTTAAGTGAAATGAGTCAGAAAGAGAGGGATAGACATAGAAAGATTGCATTCATCTGGGGAACATAAAGTAACAAAATAGGATACTAACACCCAAGAGTGGTCTAGATTAGTACCAGGAATTTTGCTCCATGGCTTGGAGGCCAGCCACACATTCTAGGGGAAAAGGAAGCTCAGATAGAGAAGGGAGCACCAAAAAGCCTGCTGAAAGTATACTTTATGTAATTGTTATCCCAACCTCTTGGGGCTGGAATGAGCTGTCCAGGGTGAGCCCATGTAGACTAAACTGCACAATGGGCAGGAACATAGGGACCCATGAAAATGGGTGAGATTTCTTGTGTCACCTGACTAGTTCAGATGAGGCTGAACCTTTTCCCCCTTCAAACTACCTTCAGTAAATAATTTCAGTATATTGTAAGAGGCAGTTTTCCTTTACTCACAAAAACCTGGCTGGTCTTGGACATGCAGATGTCAGGTGCTAGTCAGGCCTGATCTTTGGGATGCAGATTCCAGACTCTAGCCAGACTAGTCTTTGGGATGTGGATTCCAAGATCTAGCTGACTAGTCTTTGGCATGCAAATGCAAGTGCTTATAGCCCAAGAAAGGTTTCAGTTTTAGTTTTGTATCTTCTTTCTAGAAACCAAAATTACTTGCCTGCAGATGCAAAGAAACAATGTCTGTTTTGCTGCCTCAATGTTCTTTCTGTAACTCCTTTTGATGACATCAATGCATGGAGCCTTTTAGAGGTACCATTGATGTCGGTGGGCCCCACGGGTGACTTATGTGAAGCGGGGAGGAGAAAGACAGTCACTTTCTCCCCACCCACCTCTGCCACTCAGGACCCAGGATTGCTGGGTTCTTGTCTCGCCTCGCAGAAAGGAATTTCAGGAGTAGACAAGCAGTGAAGTAAATAGATTTTATTTGGAGGATTTTTAGGTATGGAGGGAGGGAGAGAGAGTGAGAGAGTAAAGTTAGACGTGAAAGCATGAAAGTACACATCTCAAGAGGGGAGATGCGGGCGACACACGTGCTCTGGAACCACATGTACCTGGCCACATGGGTGCAAGCAGCACATGGGCTCAGGCAGCATATGTGCGCGCTTCCTTTGTTCAAGGATGTCCCGTTGCTAAGGAGGTTGCCAGGGAGGATGGGTGTGGTGATGGTCTTCTTTGAAATTCCTTTCCTGGCCTTTTGTTCCTGCAGGAGCTTCTTTGGGTCTGTTGCTGGAGCCAGGTGAGGGTCTTATCAAGCCTTAGTTCCTGTTTTCCTATTTTCTGCAGGACTGGCTTTTGTCCTTGCCTTGGGAGGGGGCCCTCCCTGTCTAGCTGCCTACATCATATCCCCCCTAGAGATTTCACCACCTTAAATCTTTAAGGGGAAATTGGTCGGTGGTCTATCTTCTGAAGCTGCTTCATGCTGACAAGGGGCGCAGACCCTGCCTGTGAAAGGGGGAAATCTCAAACTACCTTAGTTTATAATGGGCCCCAGGCAATGAATTGGTTGGGTTCCTGAAGTTATCTGAAAGAAAAGATCAGATGGATTAGACTGAGGGATATCACTTTGAAATGGTTAGACCCTGAAGGATTAGAAGTTCCTTTCTGATCCAGTGAGGACAATGTTGTTTGCTGTCTTAAAAAACAAGAGTTAAAGCAACAGAAACCAAAGCAACATAATGCCATACCCATCTCTATCATTAAAACAATGAAAAGGATTAATTCTACAAACAGGTTTGGTTGATTGAAAAATGACTTCCTGTGTCCAGATTTTTCTACTGGACACAGAAACACCAAGCCATTCTCTGGCGTTCTCAGTACAGATTGGAAAAACTTCTGCCCATACACTGAAGCTATCAATAAGAACTAACAGATATTTATACCTTGAACACATGAGCATTTGATCATTTGCATGAGGGCAAGCTGCCGATCCACCTATAAGTTCCTTGATGCTGAACAGGTGTTAGGAGGAGGATCAAGATTTCCTCTAGGTTCATTAATGGCACAGAAAGCACAGTTCTGAGTTACTTCTACCTTACTTGATATTCAGTCCCTTCCCATGGAAGATGGTTTTCACTAGTGTTAAAGCATCACCCTTTAATAATATTCCACTGCATTGGTCCAGGAGTTAGCAATCACCTCTGTAGAATTAGAATCTGATTCTTACAAAAAAGCAAGTTGCAGAAACATGGTTTTCTCTCCACCTTCATTTTAAAGCTTTGCAAGATAGCTAACAAACCTGGCTTGTTCTTTTGCATAAACACAGTAAGATTAGAGAACTCTCCATTTGGGATACCCCAATTATTTACTGAGAAGTCCTGGGGATCAGCTAAAGACAGGAGACACACCAATAGTGGCATTAATCTTATTTGGCACGTCAGAGCTACCCAGGCCTGGCCAGAAGATGTTCCATGATGAACTGGATTGATGGCCTCAAGCCTTCAGGTTGAGCTGGATGTAGCTTTGGGCCTCATTTTCCACAGAGATGTCCTGGCAGAAATAAGTCCATCCCATTCCTTCTTCAGGGCTGGGAGAAATCCTGATTTCCAGGTTTTTCCTTGACGCCGAGAATAGGCCCAGACTGAGATAGTCATTGCGGAGTCCTGGATTCCTCATTCTCCATAGCAGTGATGATTTCCATATCTTTCCTCAAGCCGGCCTGCCTCTAGGGTCGCCCTGAGGTTTGTAGGGTACTTGAAACAGTACCCGTTAAATCCCTGCTCCTGTCATTTAGACAGATCCCCTGACTGTTCCCTGGAAGAGGGCTTTGGGGTCCCATAGTTGGTTTTTCCAGTCTGCATGAGGGGTAGACCCTATTACAGAGAGGAAAGACTTATCTGGACTTATGCAAACCAACATAGTGCCATGAAACATCAAAAACATACTGAAGGTACAAAAGAAGAGAAAAGCAAGCATTTCATTTTACTCACAGAGATGTAATACACCTGTTTGCTGTGGGTCCTAGTCAGAGAAGCTAAAATCAGTAAAGATAAAGCATACCGTTTAACATGTTTTAATCCCATGTGGAAAAACATTAACTTCCCATTAATAAAAGCACTGTATCAGGAGCCCAGTGTACAGTTTAACATGTCTAATTTAATCCCATGTCAAAAACTCTTGATTTCCTGCAACTTTTGAAAAATTCAATTATCTTAAGAGCACTGTGACAGGAGTCTCGATAATCCGTCCAGTATCTTTCTGACTTAAGACACACGTCTATATTCCCAAGAGTCATCCCACAAGTTTAAACTCTTATTTTACTGAATTTAGCACAACATGATCTCCCAAGTTTGGACACTAGTTACCAATCATCCGGAGTTTTAATAAGCAACCCATAGGAGAATGTTTAGGTACTGATGTAGAATTTCCCGTATTTCCTAATTGCAAGCAATAATCTATGAAAAAGATGGTTCCTTGGCAAAACTTTTCTTCAGGTCTATCCAAGGGGACTCGAACCCCTTTACTCTGGCCTCTCCCGAGGGGAGTCTAACACCCCGTAAATTGGCCTTTGGCTTCTCCCAAGGGGACTCTAACCCCCTGTATACCCTGGCCTCTGCCGAGGGGACTCAAACCACCCACTAAATTGGCCTCTTGTCAGAGGCTCACCGGATTTGGACCGTCTCCACCAATGGCCTCTGCTTCCACCGCAGGCGTCCATGGGCGGACCTGGCATCTGGCAGACCCACAGCTGTGTGCCCGAGCCTAACCTAGTGCTGTGGTCTTAAAACTCTCTCCTTGAAAAAGTTCTGCCTTTTCTTAGCTTGCTACATCTTCCCTGCTTTTGTTGGCTCTCTGCTTTTCTCAGGCTTCTTACCTGCCTTTTACACTTTTTTTTCTTTTCTTTCTGCCTTACCTCTGGACTGCCTTCATTAGCATTTGAATTGACCTCTAGCTGAGACTGGGTGGGGAAAAGGATTTTCTGCCTGTAAATTGATCTGCCTTAGTTTCCCAGAATCTTCTCACTAGTGGGCTTTCCTCCCATTCCTCCCATAGTGGACAATGACCCAAGACAAACAAAGGAGGGGTGCCTCTTTGCAGAGACCAACAGGGTGCTCCTGCACACACACATTCACACAGAGGTTATCACATTCCTCCCCCTTCCCCCCTAGAGATTTCCAAGGGAGCATACCTCCACAGCAGATTTTCCACAGATTACCTCCTTCCTCATGGATTTCTTCACTCTTCACTGCATCTGTCCCTTCGTGGTCGCCATCTGATGTCGGTGGGCCCCACGGGTGACTTATGTGAAGCGGGGAGGAGAAAGACAGTCACTTTCTCCCCACCCACCTCTGCCACTCGGGACCCAGGGTTGCTGGGTTCTTGTCTTGCCTCGCAGAAAGGAATTTCAGGAGTAGACAAGCAGTGAAGTAAATAGATTTTATTTGGAGGATTTTTAGGTATGGAGGGAGGGAGAGAGAGTGAGAGAGTAAAGTTAGACGCGAAAGCATGAAAGTACACATCTCAAGAGGGGAGATGCGGGCGACACACGTGCTCGGGAACCACATGTACCTGGCCACATGGGTGCAAGCAGCACATGGGCTCAGGCAGCATATGCGCGCGCTTCCTTTGTTCAAGGTGGCCTTTATAGGGTTCCTCCAACCTGCCCCCACGTGGGGCTTCTTCCCAGGTAAATGTCCCGTTGCTAAGGAGGTTGCCAGGGAGGATGGGTGTGGTGATGGTCTTCTTTGAAATTCCTTTCCTGGCCTTTTGTTCTTGCAGGAGCTTCTTTTGGTCTGTTGCTGGAGCCAGGTGAGGGTCTTATCAAGCCTTAGTTCCTGTTTTCCTATTTTCTGCAGGGCTGGCTTTTGTCCTTGCCTCTGGAGGGGGCCCTCCCTGTCTACCTGCCTACATCACCATGACCAACAAAAGGAGATTTGGGGGCTCTGTACCTGGAGAACCTGGGCACTCCAAGACATAAATTTCTTCTGCATTCCTTGTCTCAGCGCCTCCATGAACTGAAGGAACATTCACGCAACACCAACCCCTCATGCTGGGGGATATAACGAAACTGTAAGAGTGGACTGGGGGAGGCAGAGGAGAGACAGGAGTGAATGGAGAGAGGATTGAAATAAACTGCAACTAAGACCAATCAGTCTGGCCCTCATTTCCTTCCTTTGGCCGGCCCATGCCATTGACCACCCTGGAGTGGGAGGGCAGGGGGTGGTGGTGGGGGAGGATAGACTGCTGCTGTCTTTTTGTGTTTACACAACATTGTATCATGTATATTTTGCTTTTCATCTTTTCTAACTCTGCTATTGAAGTCTAGGTTGTTTGCCAAAGATACTGAGCTGTCTGTATGTGCAACTGGTGTTCTAGTCTGACAGGGGCTAAATGTGAATGAAGATCTTTGTAGAGCATTCTAAAGGCTATGCTATGATGTCAGTATGTACCACTTAAAAATGTTTATTTCAAAGATACAAACCTGGTATTTTATTTGTTTGTATTTGACCATGTCTGGCAATGCTCAAGGCTTGGTCATGCCTCTTCACTGAGAGATTAATCTGAGCACAGGAACCATAATGGATGTGAGGGATCACACTCATGTCAACTGTGTGCAAGGCAAGCACCCTACCTGGTCTGGTCCACAAATTTGATATATTTATATATTTATATATTTCTACAGTGGCCTTGATTGACACAGAACACGAGGGTGGTACTTCCTGATCTTATATGACAAAGTCATAATATATATGAACACCTTATATTTTTGTAGCCAAGATCATTATTCATGATAACTTGTTGTATATAATTATATTGTATATTATATATTAAAATATGGGCTGGAGTGATAGCACAGTGGTAGGGCATTTTCCTTGCACGCAGCTGGCCTGGCCGAGCCGGGTTTGATTCCTCCGCCCTTCTCGAAGGTCCTGGCAAGCTACTGAGAGTATCCCGCCTGCACGGCAAAGCCTGACAAGCTCCCCGTGACATATTTGATATGCCAAACACTGTAACAGTTGTTACAATGGAGATTTTACGAGCAATGAACAACGGGAGGACAGTAACAGTGACAGTGACCTTAATTTTTGTAGCCAAGATCATTATTCATGATAACGTGTTTGTATATAATTATATTTTCAGTTATATATTAAAATATGGGCTGGAGTGATAGCACAGCAATAGGGAGTTTGCCTTGTGCGCAGCTGGCCAGGTTGAGCTGGGTTTGATTCCTTCGCCCCTCTTGGAGAGTCTGGCAAGCTACTGAGAGTATCTCGCCTGCACGGCAAAGCCTGGCAAGCTCCCCATGACATATTCAATATGCCAAACACAGTAACAACAAGTCTCATGATGGAGACGTTACTGTGATATTGGTGGACCCTGTGGGTGGCTCATGCGAGTCGGGAGGAGAGAAAGATGGTCACTTTCTCTCACTCCACCTCTGCCACCCAAGAGTCCCTGGGTAGGCTAGGACCAGTAAAGTCTGCAGTGAGCACCTGCTTGGCATGGGCCTAAGTCCTGTCAGCCCCACAAGGTGGCCGTCAAGCCACACCTGAAGTCCGCTTGGTCTTCTCGGCATGGGAGTTAATCCCCGCCACCCGATTGCTCGGGGAGTCACGGACTCAAGTTGGGGCGAGAATTTGCTCTTTGAAGAAAAGAAGAGACCAGTCCCAAGCCTTAACCAGGGTTTCTAGTGTTCTTGTCTCACTCGCAGAAAAGAATTTCAGGAGTAGACAAGCAATGAAGTAACAGATTTTATTTGGAGGCTTTTGGAGAGGGAGAGAAAAGGATAAGCAGATAAGCGGGGGAATGGAGTGTAAGAGAGAGAGAGTAACATGTCCAGAGAGAACAAGGGCTTCTCCAAGGATGGAGAGAACCCCAAATGGGCTCTTGAGCTGGCTCTTATAGATCCTCCTGACTCAGAATGTTCTGGAATCTCCTTGGGGCTGGGTCGCTGGAGTTAACCGGATTGAAAGGGAGGTCCCAGAATCTTCTGACTCAGAATGTCCTGGAATCTCCTTAGGGCTGGGCTTCTGGAGTTAACTGGATTGAAAGGGAGGTTCGAAGATTTTTGAAAAAGAGGAATTTCCTGGGGAGGAGGCCCATATCTTCAGGGTCTGGGGATGGTTTAATCAGGTCTTTGTTTTCTGTATCCACAAGGTGAATCAGTCCTAGAATTCTTCTTCCATGAAAGAAGTTTCATGAATATCAATTCAAGTTTCATCACCAAGGGCCTTTCCCTATCTACCTGCCTACATCAGCTGGGCCCACTCGAGCAAATCGATGAACAACGGGAGGACAGTGACAGTTATATTTTAATATCACCGTCCTTCCGTTGTTCATCAATTTGCTAGAGTGGTCCCAGTAACATTGTGAGACTTGTATTTGGCATATCAAATACATCACGGGTTGCTTGCCAGGCTTTGCCGTGCAGGCGAGATACTCTTGGTAGCTTGCCGGGCTCTCCAAGAGGGGAGGAGGAATCGAACTCAGGTCGGCCATGTTGGCCACTTGCAAGGCAAACGCCTTACCTGCTGTGCTATCGCTCCAACCCATAACCCAGAGGTCGGTGGATTGAAAAAATAAAACTACAGTTGTTATTTTAAAGAATTACACAATAGATGGACTGCTTCCTATTCTAATGGAAGAGTATAATAATGTTACATTAGCTAATAGAAACCCAATGAACTAAAAGCAGACCAACATCTGAATTAATTACTGCTTCTATCACAATAATTATATAATGCATACCCTCAAATGATCTAAATTTACATTTTATAAAGCTCATCAATGAGTGAATTGCATAGCATTTATTACCCACAAAACTGTTTAGCAATCCTAATTTTTATATAGACTACTATGCAGCATACTTTTTTTTTTTAATAGAACTTACTTTTAGCATCAACAGATACTTTTTTTAATGCGTTATGATCAGAAAAGTAATAAAGATTGTTAGGGTCGAGACACTCGCTGCCCGTGAAGGAAGACTCCAAGAGACTTTCTCATGCAACACTCACAGGGTTTATTGTCCAAGCATGCTGGGCTCACTACATGTCCCAAAAACAGGACAGAGGCAGAGAGCTCCGAACCAAAGCACAGTGGATTTTTATAACAAAGAATAAACAAAGGAATCTTACAGTACAGCAATCTGCAGCTTTACCAAGAACAGCAGGACACTTGCAAGGGATTAACTTCTTCAGAACATCTGAGCACATGTCCCCATATCTGGCCCAACCACAGGTCATAGCAGGGTATAGGTGGGAGCTACATTATAACTCTTTTGAGCCAGCTTTTGCAACTCTAGCTTTCACAGCTTTTACAGTTTTCTGGTTAACTCTTTCCTACCACTTAACTCTTTCATGACTATCAGCCCGGGTGACCCTTACATTTCTATCTCCAGCCTTAGATTTCGCCCTTTTTCTTGACAGGCCTCCAATCCTAGAGACCATCTGCATTATTTAAGGCTGCATACTGCTGTCTAATTATCATTAACTTTACATTTCCTATTCTTTCTTGCACAAAGCTTATTACCTTATTTAAAATACAAGAGCCCATGGTTAAAATTAAAAGCAAAATAATCAAGGAGACAGCTAAAGCTGATAAGAGGGTAATTAGCCAGCTGAGCTTCTCTTTCATGCTGTCGCTCCTCCGGACGCTTCCTTAGCTTGGCCATAGACTCCCTGACCACTCCAGAGTGGTCAGCATAGAAACAGCATTCCTCCGCCAGAGTGGCGCATAGCTCTCCGTTCTTGAAGACCAACAGGTTGAAGGTTGTGTCCTCTCCGGTTTTGGAAGACTACCTTAGATAGGGGTGTTAGAAATTTCAAGATACGGTCTTAAAAAAAAAGTTAAAGCAACAGAAACCAAAGCAACATTGGCCAATTCACAGACTGAGGGAAAGCAATTAACTCTGCACTGCACTTTGAGCTGAGGATCCCCCTAGTAAAGCTCTGGTTTTCAGTGCTCTGCTCAGACTAATGGCAGCACGTACAACATTGAGTTCCTTATAGGTCAGGCTGTTTACCTACAGCCAGTAAACCAAGATTTATCTAAAATCCCCAAGGGGGGTACCTTTTAGATCAAGATTAGAATACATCTATTCAATCATCTCTGTAGAATTAGAATCTGATTCTTACAAGAAGCAAGTTACAAAAACATGATATTCTCTCAACCTTCATTTTAAAACTTTGCCAGATAGCTTAACAAACCTGGCTTGTCCTTTTGCATAAACACGGCAAGATTAGAGAACTCTCCATTTGGGAAACCCCATTATTTACTGCAAAGTCCTGGGGGTTGGTTAAAGACAGGAGACACACCAATAATGGCATTGATCTTATCTGGCACATCAGAGTTACCCAGGCCTGGGCATAACTGGGTGGCCTCGAGCCTTCAGGTTGAACTGGATGTGGCTTTGGACCTCATTTTCCACAGAGATGTCCTGGCATAAAGGAGTCCATCCCATCCCTTCCTCAGGGCTGGGAGAAATCCTGGTTTCTAGGTTATTTCCTTGACGCTGAGAGCAGGCCCAGACTGAGTTAATCTAGATTCCTCCATAGCAATGATGATCTCCAGTCTTTCCTTGAGCCAGCCTGCCTCTAGGGTTGCCTTGAGGTTTGTAGGGTACTTGAAACAGTACCTGTTAAGTCCCTGCTCCTGTCATTTAGACCGATTCCCTGACTGTTTCCCTTGAAGAGGGCTTAAGGATCCCATAGCTGGTTTTTCCTGTCTGCATGAGGGGTAGACCCTATTATAGAAAGGAAAGACTTATCTGGATTTATACAAACCAACGTAGTGCCATGGAGCATTAAAGAACATACTTGAAGGTATAAAAGAAGAGAAGAGCAAGCATTTCACCTTGTGAGGTGCAATACACCCATTTGCTGTGGGTCCCAGTCAAAAGAAGCTTAAATCTGTAGCAATAAAGGATACAATGTAACATCATGTTTAAACCTTGACTTTCATTTTCTAAGATCACTCTACCAGGAGTCTGGACAATCTGTCCAATATCTTTTCCATAGAGCTTATCAAAAAGGCACTAAAACAATTCTGCAGGTGTAATTCAAAGTTTCTTATAACAATGCAGTTTGATCAGTAGTTCCTTTTCTCTTTTAATTTTTATTAGTGAAACACCATGAGGTACAGTTGTAGACTTACACATTTTTGTGCTTGGGTTTAAGTTATACAATGATCGAATACCCATCCCTCCACCAGTGCAAAACAAAAGCCCATGTCCAGATGGATTCACTAGCGAATTTTTCCAAATATTAAAAGAAGACCTATTACCAGTTCTTCTCAAGCTTTTCCGAGAAATTGAAAAAACAGAAACTCTCCCAAACAGTTTCTATGAAGCCCATATCTCTCTAATACCAAAAGGAAACAAAGACACCACAAGAAAAGAAAACTACAGGCCTACATCCCTGATGAACACGGATGCAAAGATTCTCAACAAAATACTAGCAAATAGAATTCAACAGCTCATCAGAAAGATCATACACCATGACCAAGTGGGATTCATCTCAGGGATGCAAGGATGGTTTAATATTTGGAAATCAATCAACATAATCCATCATATCAACAAAAGAATAGATAAAAACCATATGGTCATAGCAATAGATGCAGAGAAAGCATTTGACAAGATCCAGCACCCTTTTATGATGAAAACCCTCGCCAAATTGGGAATAAATGGGACTTTCCTCAATATAGTTAAAGCCATCTACCACAAGCCTACAGCAAGCATAATCCTCAGTGGGGAAAAACTAAGAGCCTTCCCCTTAAGATCAGGGAGGAGTTCCTTTTCTTAAAACACAACCTCAAACCTTCTGCACATTCCTTAACATTCATTCTGTCCTGTAAAAAAAACCATCTTCACTTTAACAGGATCTCTTTCCTTTTTCCCACTGACGATATCTCCATCCATTATCTTTCTGACTTAGGACATACATCTATTTTCCTAATAGTCATTCCACAAGTTTTAACTCTTATTTTACTGATTTTTGTACAACGTGATCTCCCAAGTTTGAACACAGCTACAAATAATCTCACTTAACATAACAAAACTGTTATAACAAAACTCTGCAGTGCTATTTCAAAAGCATTAGATCAGTTCTATAGATATTCAAAAAGTCTTAAAAATTCTCAGAATTAAAGCTCTTACAAGGTATATTCACTGAGCAAAAGATCACTTGGAAATTAACCAGGAGACATCTTAAAATTCTGATTTCCAGGAAAAAGATTAAAACACTCATAGATTACCATGAAACATTAAGGATTTCACACTTGTGTACAAAGCTCTCCGAATATCAGGGATGGTGACAAGGCTTTGCATGAAATAAAGTTATCAAAATAGTAGCATGTACTTTCAAGCACTGGACAGGCTGACTAACAATATTGTTAGTAAAATTTCCTACATTTTCCATTAAATTCTCCATTCTCAGAAACTATTACAGCAAGCTGACATCTGAGATTAACCCATTTTATGACTCTTAGTAGTTCTAGAAATTTTAGTTACCAAGAGTCTCAGAGATCAGATAGAGCACAGGTAGGACAAGTTTTGCAACCAATTTTATAACTCTATAAACTCATGTTTAAACTAAACCATTACTTTTTGAATCTGTTTTTATGTGTCATAATTATTTTAACTCCATCTAGGTCAAATATTCTAATCCAATGCAGATACAAATATGTACATTAACATAACAGCATAAGACCTATGAACAATCAATCTTTAAAAAACCTTGGATTAATTTCAATAGTTCTTGTACCTTAGTTATTTAAAATCTTGAGCATTCTACACCAGATACTTTTAACAATTCCACAAGAATGCAAACATGCTTTCAGACACAGAAAAAAAGCCCTTTTGGTTTTTATCAAACTTTGATATTATAGAAAATGACACTTGGACTGTCAATGTTTGTGGAAACATAAGAAAACTTTGTTTATTTTGATGCCTTCTGTACATCTGTTGTTTGTAAAATAGCTAAATTCCTCATTACAATTAGCTGAGGCTTGTAAAAGAAAGCATTGCATTCTCTGAACTTTATTTCACTTTAGTTCAGGCTCTAGTTCCATAGGTCTTCTAGATAGTACAAGATTCATAAGTTCAAAAGTATTTCAACTGTTAATAATCATATAATCATTAATGTTCTTCTAACAAGAAATTTAGATTGGGAATTCTGCTCTCTCTGTAGGCCCAACCTTCTGATAAGATTTAAACCTTGCCTAACAAGTCCCCAAAACAACTGCATTTCTTAAATCACTGGGTTGCAAATCACTAAATTCTCTAGAATTTCTACTACTGATTTCAGCCTGGTTCCAACACTCGAGTGTTCCACATAGACAGACAGACAGACAATGAACTGACTAAAACACCACTCGTACATGTGCACACATCTGCAGTTGATAAATCAATGTGACCCTTCAAAAAATGGCAGAGAGAAATTGATGGACTGAGAAAGAAAGGGACAGTCCCCAGGGAGAAGAAACCTTATTGGCCAATCAATTGGGAACACTGTTCCCCATTTCCCAGCCTGACCAGCTAGTCTCCTGCTTTTTAAAAATGGGTCAAGAAAGCGCTTTTGTTGATATAAGCCTGCCAAATAAACTATGACAAAGATGTTACCATATTTTGTCCAAGGCTAATTCTGAGGCAGGGAGCTAGTATCTTATCAGACATGGGATAAACTGCCTTAGTGACACACTTCTTTGTTTCTGATGTCAAACATTTAATCATAAGATCTTGTATTTTCCTGCCTCCTCTGCTTTGATACTCCTATTTCTTTTGTTACCTGCAAAGATCTGACTGCAAAATGTTCTGGTAGTGCAGACTGCCATTCACTGGCCATCCCTCCCCACGCTCTAGCTTATACTCAGGCCACGTTATGTTACAGAGATACTCCTTATCTAAACTACCTAGTTGGAAGCTCTTCGGATGTTTTAATAAGCAACCCAATGAAGAATCTTTAGGTATCGAGGTGGAATTTCCCAGATTTCCTAATTGCAAGCAATAATCTATGAAAAAGGATGGTTCCTTGGCAAAACTTTTCTCTGGATCTGTCACTTTGGCCTCTCCCAAGGGGACTCAAATCCTTGTATATTGGCCTTTACTCAGAGGCTCATTGGATTAGGACCATCTCCACCAATGGCTTCTGCTTCCTCTGCAGGCGTCCCTGGGTGGGCCTGCCATAGGGTAGACCCACACCTGTATGCCTGAGCTAACCCTAGTGCTGTGGTCTTAAAAACTCTGCTCCTTAAAAAAACAGTTCTGCCCTTCTTAGCTTGCTACCTCTTCCCTGTTTTTTGCTGGTTTCCTGCTTTTCTCAGGCCTCTTACTTGCCTTTTACCCACCCTCCTTTCTTTCCCTCTTTCTGCATTTTCTTTCCTCTTTTAGCATTTCTGGACTATCTCCATTAGCATTTCAATTGACCTCTAGCTGATCTTCTGGTTAGACTGAAACTGGGTGGGGAAAAGGATTTTCTTCCTGGAAATTGATCTGCCTAGTTTCCCAGGATGTTCTCACTAGTGGGCTTTCCTCCCATACCTCCCATAGTGGACAGTGATGCAAAACAGACAAAGGAGGGGTGCCTCTTTGCAGAGACCATTCAGATACTTTCCTGGATGGTGGAGAACTTAGCCTTAGTGGTTCAGCATTGATTGGCAGCTATGCCAGTACCTCCCTTGACCGTACGTTCTCCATGGAATCACAGGCAGCCCACTCGAGCTCCATGACTTTAGAGGGACTTTAAGAATGCCAGGTTGTGGAGCTACAAAATCACGCCCGATAGGAGGACTTATCAGGGTGCTCATGCATGCACACATTCACACAGAGGTTATCACATTCCTCCCCCATGCCCCATAGAGATTTCCAAGGGAGCATACCCTCACAGGAGATTTTCCACAGATTACCTCCTTTATCCGAGCCACAAGGTTTGGAGAGAAGAAACCTTGTGGGGGGCAATCCACACCAAAGGAAGGCCACTCTGATGAACAATAAGTGTCTAACTTACCTTTCTTGATCATCAAGCCCAGATTCTGAGCTTTCCTGTGGATCTCAGAGAAAGATCAAGAATTAAGCTTTGGGGGTCGATTGATTCTGACCCATATTAAACAATCTTAATAAACAGAACCAAGAGAAAGATGAATAAGGCAAATACACACACTAAAGACATATACACAGATAACACTCCTGCACTCGCTCGGACCAGTCCTTTTCTCATATGGGTGCACACCCCTCTCACCACAATCACACTGGGATTCCAGAATTTACCCAAAGGGCGACCGTGTGATTTTTAACCTCTGGAGGGCTTAGTTCTTCTAAATCTTCTCGTGATGCCAGGTTTTCCAGAACAGATGAGGACCCAGAGAATGTGTCCTCCAGAACAGATGAGGACCCAGAAAATATGTCCTCCTGATCCTAGGATAACAGACGAGGACCCGAAGAAATCTTATGTCCTTCAAGTCCTCCCAATCAGGGTTGGCCACTTCCCTGCCATGGTCTACATGGGGACACCATCAACCCAGGAAACAGATGGAATATTCCCCAGAATTCAAGGCCTTACAACAAACAAAGACACAAGATGGCCACAACAACAGACAACTTAAACGTTGCACCGGTCCCCCTGAGTTGCTGGCAACAAAGTCGCAGAACCCGCCTCATAGGTGACATCCAGGCATTCCCAGAGCTCCTTTACCACACCACCAAGGTGTCCCCCGGAGTCGTGACCTGTGGCTCCTGGACACGACTGTCAGCTACAGTTGGAGAAGGCTCATACCTTGTACCTACAGTCACAATGCCAGTCAGGACCTGACCTTACGCGATCGCGATTCCCAGTTTTTAGGTGCCTTACTTACCCCAAGAAGAGCCCATTGGAGATGACCGGGGCAGCAGAGCAGATCTCGGTGGGACCTCCAAATGTTAGGGTCGAGATGCTCGCCGCCCGTGAGGGAAGACTCCAAGAGACTTTCTCATGCAAGACTCACAGGGTTTATTGGCCAAGCATGCTGGGCTCACTACATGTCCCAAAAACAGGACAGAGGCAGAGAGCTCTGAACCAAAGCACAGTGGATTTTTATAACAAAGAATAAACAAAGGAATCTTACAGTACAGCAATCTGCAGCTTTACCAAGAACAGCAGGACACTTGCAAGGGATTAACTTCTTCAGAACATCTGAGCACTTGTCCCCATAACTGGCCCAACCACAAGGTCATAGCCTGGTGTAGGTGGGAGCTACATTATAACTCTTTTGAGCCAGCTTTTGCCACTCTAGCTTTCACAGCTTTTACAGTTTTCTGGTTAACTCTTTCCTACCACTTAACTCTTTCATGACTATCAGCCCGGGCGACCCTTACATTTCTATCTTCGGCCTTACAAGATGTACTGTACATCACATTCTCCTTATTAGTACAACAGTTTGGCTGAAAATTTGAATGAAGTCTTAGTGTTTCTCCTAGGATGCTTTTATATCTGTGGGAATTGGGGGTAGAATTTTCCATAGTAAAAGTTCATTGCTTGGTACTTGTCAAGGGGGTAGTGTTGGGTATATAGGTGAAAACAAAATTTCAATTTCGATACAACATTTTTGCAGCTAGTGCAGAAATAGCTATACACATTAAGACAAATGTATATGAATTGCAAACATAATATTATAGTACTAGATGTAGGTATCATTTTTGAGACAGAATATCACTTTCACATATTCAATCTAAATTCTTAATTTACTAAAAGGTTAATTTTAAAAACCCTTGGAATATTATAAAATATAATTTTCTACGCATTTGTTTTTTCTATTAAAAATATTTGGAGTAGGGTTGGGGTGGGTTGGGGGAGGGATACTGGGAGCATTGGAGGTGGGGAATGGGCACTAATGGAGGGATGAGTACTCAATCATTGCATAACTGAAACCCAAGCACAAAAATTTGTAAGTCTGCAACTGTACCTCATGGTGTTTCACTAATAAAAATTTAAAAAAAATTGGAGCATGTGACTCACAAGACTCTTGCCCTTTCCATTTCCCTCTGTCTGGCTTAATTTTAGACAAACTTCTTTTTTATTATAGACTCCTGACCTTCTTTTTCTTAGAGAATTTACTTTAGAAAACTTGTCATTGTAATTCCTTTCTCTGGTTCTTTGAGATGTAAATCTTTTAAAACACCTCCTGCCTGCTTTAAAACTCAAGGAATACCTTTCTCAAGGACTCTGGAGCCATCCTTTTGAAATGTAATCATCAAGAATGTCTGACTCCTTATCTTCAAGTTACTTGGGGAGCAATGAAGTCTAACTACTGTTGGGTAGGGGATTTTTTCCCAAGCTAGGGAAGGACAATATGAATGAGATTTCTTATCTTTGGACAAGCCAAAGATAAAGGAAGATCTTCTTTTCACCACAAATCTTAAAATTCACCAAGTTTTGCTTTCTGTTTCATCAGCAGTTAAATTTTGCTTGGATGTTGGCATTGATTGCCTCCTGGAACGTTCTTTAGTAACATTTTCTCAGCCTGCTGCTCGAGTGTGCACAGGCCCCAATAGAAACAGGATTGTCTCCCTGCACAGTCCAGCATTTGGTTGCTGAGTGTTTGGGATGGTGAGGATAGTCGGGACAGACCAAGTTGGCCCCAGTTCCTGTCCTACAAGGCATTGCAATTGTGCCAGCATCAGTGGCCTACACTAAATCTGTCTGGTGTGGGAACTGGTCACTTTCCACAGTTTGAATGGAGCTATCATTCTAAGACCTAGGGAGAAAAGATTAGGCTCTTCTCTAGAACAGGAAAAATGCATCTTCACCTCCCTTCTGGACCTGGACACATTGTCTAATCTCACAAGGAAATTCCACTGTGTGCCATTGTTGTGCATTCAGATTAAAATTGTGGACAGAATATAAAGTCTGTGGGCCCCCATGGGGGCTTATGCAAGGAGGGAAGAGAGAAATGGTCACTTTCTCCCCATCAACCTCTACCACCCTGAGACCCACCTGGAAAGATTAGGACTGATAAAGTCTGCAATGGGCCCCTTCTAGCTCTGGCAAGAGCCCTAGCCATCCTCACCAGGTGGCTTGCAAGCCACACCTGACATCTGCTTGATCTTCTAGGGAGTTGATCCCCATCACCCAATTTCTCAGGGAGCCATGGACTCAGATTGGGATGAGGTATTTTTCTTTGCCAGAAGGGAAAGCCCTAGACCTTAATGCAGGGCTACCAGGTTCTTGGTTTGTCTTGCAGAAAAGAACTTCAGGAGTAGTTGAACAGTGAAGTAAAACAAATTTTATTTGAAGGTTTTTGAAGGGGTAGAGGGAGGCAAAGAGAGAGAGAAGAGAGACAGAGAGACAGAGACAAGCAGAAACAAAGACAGAGAGACAGAGAAAGAGGGAGACAGAGAGAACAATGCATTCAAAAGAATATGCAGGCTTCTCCGAGGTCAGAGAGAGCTCCTACACACAACCGAGCATGAGATATGGAAGCATAAAAGTACACATCTCAAGAGGGGAGATGCAGTTGTCACATGTGCTCAAGTGCCACATGTGCTTGACTACAGGGGTTCAGGTAGCACATGGGCTCAGGCAGCATATGTGTGCCCTTCCTTTGCTCAAGGTGGCTTTGATAGGTTTTCTCAACTGCCCCACTTGGGGCTTTCAGACTAAGTAAGTCTGTTGCTAGGGTTGTTGCTAAGTAGGTAGAGTTAGGAGTGGCCTTCTTTGAAACTCCTTTACTTAACCTTAGTGTGAGGGAGGTGGGTCTGGTCTATTGCAGCGTTCATCAGATTAAAGGAAGGAATTGAGGGTTCTCCAGTAATTTCCTTTAGACCCTTTCTGTAGGGAGGGTTTCAGTCTCCTCAGGGTCAGCTGCTGGGAAAGATCTTATCAAGTATCCACAAGGTTTCTGTATCCACAGGGTGGGTCAGACTTAGGACTGGTGGCTTTGTTCCCAGAAATTTCATTGCCATAAATTGGGAGGTGGGGGGTGGGACCTTCCGTAATCTACATCATATTCATGAAGAATATTTAAAATATCTAAATGCATTAGCAAAGGAGACTCCATTATTTAAAATATTAGTAATGTTATCATATTTCATTCATAATTTTTAACAATAATGATAAGTATAAATGATAGCTTATTAGACTCTCAGGAAATAATCAGATCACAACTGCTTTTGTTCAATAGCTATAAGAAAATCCTACGTAAATATACACTTGTGAATCTACTTTCTTTATACATATTGAGAGTGTTGAAAAGCTCTTTAACTTCATTCATCTTACCCTTTCAAGCCATGTGGGGCATTATTAGTCTTAAATACAACAGAAGCAAATTGTGTTCAGATATTTACCTGGTTAAATTAAAAAAATTGTGAATCATGATTTAAACTGATGATTGAACAAATATGATAAATCATTAAATCATTTAGAATTCTGTCTTTGCTGAAATCAAATTCCTAGGTTAATTTAGCTTTTGACTAATTTGGGCAGATAGGAATTTTCACAGCTTCTTAAATAAAAATCATAACAAACTAAAAAATTATTAACTTTGGGAGTATTTCTTTTACATTCTCATATGATCAGTACATGCATTATTCAATTTATTCTTCTATCCAAGCTCTTTTTCCCTTTTAAATGATATATGTCAATTGAACTTTTAAGATAAAGTATTGAATTTTCTTTCGATATGAGTAATTCATATTTTTTAATTAGGAAAATTTAAGAAAGTATAAAAAAACTTTGTATTGTCATTGCCAAGTCAATGTATTATCTCACTTATTTCTAATTTTATATGACCATGTTATTAAATACTTACATATATATTGAAATAGGTTCAAAGAGGAATGGTTTAGTTAAAACATGTGTTTCAGAGTTATAAAATTGATTGCAAAACTTATCCTGCTAGTGTTTTATTTGATCACTGAGACTTTTGTAACTAAAATTTCTAGAGCTACATAGCAAAAAGTTATAAATGGATTAATCTCAGATGTTACCCTGATACTATGAAGACATAGCATTGCACCTTGGTAAAAGTTTGAGATAAGAATGGAGAATTTCATGGAAAATGTGGGAACTTTTACTGACTATTGTTAATCAGTCTGTCCAGTATGTGAAAATGCATGGTATTATTATGATAAGCTTATTTCATGCAAAGCCTTGTCACAAGGCATCAACATAGTCCTGATCTTCAGAGAGTTTTATATACAAATGTGAAATCCTTAATATTTAATGGTAATCTATGAGTGTCTTAATCTTTATATCTGTATTTTCCTGAAAATCAGAATTTTAAAGATGTCTCCTGGTTAATTTCTAATATGAAGTGAACTTTACTCAGTGAATATATGTTCATCGATTTGCTCAAGCGGGCCCAGTAACATTTCCATTGTGAGACTTCTTGTTATTGTGTTTGGCATATTGAATACTCTCGGTAGCTTTCCAGGCTCTCCAAGAGGGGCAGAGAAATCGAACTTGGCTCGGCCAGGCTGGCTACATGCAAGGCAAACGCCCTATCGCTGTGATATCACCCCAACATTATTTGTGAGCATCTTTAAAGCTTTTTGAATATGGAACTGATATAATGCTTTTAAAATGATACCGCAGAGTAATTTTGTCATGTTAAATGACAAGACTAGTAACTTGTGTCTAAACTTGGGAGATCATGTTGTACTAAGTACAGTAAAATAAGAATCTAAACATGTGAGATGACTATAAGGAATACAGGTGTAGAGATGTATGTCTTAAGTCAGAAAGATAATGGATGTGTATATCAGTGGGAAAAAGGAAGGGAATCCTGTTAGAGTGAAGTTGATTTTGAAATAGGTTGAAGGAAAGTTACAGGACAGAATGAATATAAAGGAATGTATAAAGGATTTGAAGTTGTGGTTTAAGGAATGGAACTGATCAAACTGTTATAAGAAACTCCTAAAATTTACATCTGCAGAATTGTTCTAGCACCTTTTTGGTAAGATCTATGGAAAAGGTATTGGATGGTTTATCCAGACTCCTGTAACAGTGCTCTTAGATAATGGAATTCTTAAAAAGTTGCAGGAAATCAATGGTTTTTCAACATGGGATTAAAGGAATTAGACATGTAAACTATACACTGGTCTCCTGTTACAGTTCGCTTATTAATGAGAAGTTAAGGTTTTGAACACGGGATTGAATGAATTAAATATGATGTTAAATTGTATTTTGCCTTGCACGCCGTCAACCTAGGTTTGATTCCTCTGCCCCTCTCAGAGAGCCTGGAAAGCTACCGTGAGTATTCCACCCACATGGTATAGCATGGCAAGCTTCCTGTGACATATTCAATATGCCAAAAACAGTAACAACAATTCTCACAATGGAGACATTATTGGTGCCTGCTCAAGAAAAATTAATGAACAACAGGAGGATAGTGCTACAGTGCTATATAATATTGATATTTAATTACTCATTATTTCATTATTTTTATTCATGGATGGGCTGGAGCGATAGCACAGTGGGTAGGACATTTGCCTTGCATGCAACCAAGCCGGGGTTGAGTCCTCCACTTTCTCAGGGAGCTCTGCAAGCTACCGAGAGTATCCTGCCTGCATTGCAGAGCCTGGTAAACTGCCTATGGGGTATTTGATATGCCAAAAACAGTAACAAGTCTCACAATAGAGATGTTACTGGTGTCTGCTGGAGCAAATTGATGAACAACCCGAGGAGAGTGCTACAGTGCTACTCATGGAAAAAAATGGTTACTTTATTATTAATAGAGCAATTGAAATATTATTCTATATATAATTCAGAATAGCTGTCTCTTCATCTACATTAATTTGCCTGAATTTCTCTTATTTTGATGCCATTGTAAGCCCATAAGATGTAAAAGGGGAAAAGTCTCCCCCACACACACACTCCCCCATTTTTCCCAGCGATGCTCACGTGGCTTGGTGGCTCCTTCTGGTGATTCTCCAGTAACTATACTGGCAGCTTGGTGTGACCTCTTGACACTCAGAGAAGAGACCATATGGAGTGGGGGATTGCCAGCTATGTGCAAAGCACATACCTTAATTCCTATATTATATCTCTTGACTCTGAGATATATATATTTTTTGTATTCAATTGACAATTTTGCCTGACCGAGGTTGCTGTTGTCCCAAAATTCCAAATGAGATCGGACCACCACCTCCTTCGTGCAAAATTCTACTTCATTGAGCAAAGAGACTGGTTCAGCACCTCCATGATTGTGAGAGGAACGCCAACAGAGAGATAGTCACAAAAGTCTGAAAACTCTTGAGCTTATTCACCAACGAGGCTTAGTACAAGATCAGGTAACTGCACAAAAAGGTCTGAGCTCACAAATCAGTGCAGAAAAGCCATAATGGAAGACCTCAAAGAGAGAAGAGCAGCAGTACTGGCAGATGCGGCAGAAGCCGAGAAAAGCATTTGCAATGCCCGCCTGCCCTTCGCCACCTATAAGACCAAGATGACTGCCTTCCAACGTCCTGACGGATCTATTGCATCTTCCAGAAGAGCAATGGGGAAGATTATTCATGACCTCTACTCGGACCTCTTTTATAGCCACATCCACCTGCCACATACCAAATTTTGCAGGATGAATATGTCATTCCCAACGTTCTCCCTTCCGAAATTCAACATGCCATTTCGTCAGCAAAGATGCAAACAACACCAGGCCCAGACAAGGTCAGATCCAAACACCTGAAGAATCTGCCATCAGTACTCATTAATACACTGGCTTGGCTCTTCAAACGCTACCTGTTTGAATGCAAGCTTCTGTCCCAATGGAAAATCAGCAGGATTGTACTACTGTACAAGAAAGGAGACATCCACGACATTGGCAACTATCGCCTGATCTGCCTATTGTCTGTCATCTACAAGCTGTTCACTCGACTCATCCTGAATAGGATTGGCAGAACACTAGATGAAGGACAACCATGCGAGCAAGCTGGGTTCCCCAAAGGATTCAGCATGATCGACCAAATCTACACGATAATCAAGCTCATTGAGGTTCCTCGGGAGTTCAAGAGACTGCTCTGTCTAACGTTAATTGATTTAAAGAAGGCCTTTGATTCTGTTGAGACGGAAGCAGCCATCGAAGCCCTAGTGAAACAGGGCATTCAGACTCAATACATCAGGATCCTCCATGAGCTGCTTTACAGATTCACTACCAGGATTTCACCATTCTACAGGGAAGTGATCATCCATGTCAAGAGAGGGGTTCAGCAGGGTGATACCATTTCATCGAAACTCAGGGGACCATAAGGGATGCTGGAAATTGAACCTGGGTTGGCCACGTGCAGTGCAAGACAAAAGCCCTACCCACTGTTCTATTGCTCCAGCCCCTATTAACTTCTTTAAGGGGAATGGGAACCACATTCCGGTGTTCAGGTACTATTCCTACCTCCGGAGCTGGAGTTTGATTCCTCTGAACCTCTCAGAGATCCCAGCAAGCTACTGAGAGTATCCTGCCTGCACAGCAGAGCCTGGTAAGCTCCCCATGATGTATTTGATATGCCAAAAATAGTAACTACAAGTCTCACAATGGAAATGTTTCTGGTGCCCCCTTGAGCTAATCAGTGAACAATGGGAGGACAGTGCTACAGTGTTACAGTATTCATGAGTGACTCCTGGTAGTGCTCAGGAGTTCTTAATATACTATAACACTGTTCTCCCTTTGTTCATCGAGTTGCTCGAGCGGGCCCAGTAACGTCTCCATTGTGAGACTTGTTGTTACTGTGTTAGGTACTCATAATATTTTTACCTTCCTTTTCACTTTTAGTATTTATGAATTCTTAGAATTATGAGAAATAGGAGATAGTAACAGTATTAGGTATCATTTATTTTTGCCCAAGACTTTATCATTGATGTTTTGTCTCTATTTTGATTCTTTCCAGAGATTTTATTTTCTGTTATATAACTACAGATAATATTGTCTTTCTGATAGAATCAAACCAGAGTCAAACAATACAAAATGTCTTGGATACATGTTTCCAAACATACTTGGATACATGTTTCCAATAAATCAATGTAATCTTCAAATATTTCTTATTAAGCATTTACTTCTTTTCTATGAAAAGAGACAAGTCTTTTTATGAGAAATATAATTATAAATATATTGTAACATTAGGAATTATAAAGGCAAGATATTGAGTCATATATATTAATTCAGTCACTTGCTGAATATACAGTCTTATAATGTTCATTTATTTTAATGATTTATTTTTTTATTTGTATGTATCATGGGATTGTCACAGTACTCTCACCTTCACTACTAATACAGTTATCTGAAGTGCTGAGTAGGAATTGTTGCTGCAGATTAATGAAGTATATATATGAGTAACAGAAGTCATAGTTTACTCAAATGTAAAACTTAGGTGAAGAGTTCTCATTAAGAACGGAAACATGGATCACAGGTGGAGGGATACTGATTCTGGTGGTTATTTGGAATTGAAATTTTGAATGCCTCAAATTTTGTTAGTAACAATTTTGTAAATTATGATGCTTAACCAATAGAGAATGGGGTAAAAACCATTAGGTGCCACATTATATAATACGTTTCTTGCATCTGTTCTGCCTGATGGTATATGTCTTAAAATTCCCAGTGCTTGAAACTTCTTCTGTTCTTTATTAAGCTTCCTGGAACTTGTTGAGTTCCTTCTTCTTACAAGTTGAAACCTGGAAGCAGTCAGGGTTCTCCTTTTATCCTGTTCTCTAATGAACTAGCATAGCTTCTTTCAACACTTATTTCTTATTCCTGCTCTCATCTCTGATCTTTTGCCTCCTCCTCATCACTTGAAGCTGCTACCTTTCTAGCACTTCATCTGGATCAGACACAAAAACTAAAGGAGTTAGTAGGGCACTAACAGGACAGTGTTGGAGTAGTTCACTAAAGTTAATTCAGATCTCTTTTCTTTTTGTGGGTTACTATCTAAATTTTTTCCTTTTGCTTCCTTTCAGCAGAAAATCATGTTTCTAGAAGTAGGCTGGGGATGTCTCTCAAATAATGTTTTGGAACATGTTTCTTTACTAAAGTTTCACCAGTATAATAACAATTGAGAGACATTAGAGAAGAAAATACAGGAGACAAGAGGAAAGAAAATGATAAAACCCACAACTGTGTTGGATTATACAGGCAGTTTGGTTCATGATTGAACTGGGAATTCAGAAAAGATTATGTGGAAAAAAATCAAATGAATTGGGTTTGTAAATATCAAAGACTTTGCAGCAAAATGTGTCATTTGTAAATAAAATTAATTGTGTTCTTCCATAGCAAGGAGATAATACAATGTTTTGGTAATTAATAATATTTTTATGACTAAGACCTGAAAATGTTTGAAACTATTAAATTTTTTTGAGTATCACCACATGGTTCTTTATCATGTAAATGACTCTGCACATGGCTCTGTTATAAGATCCTCCTGAGAACCCATTTTTAATTTTTTTTTTAATTTTTATTAATGAAACACCATGAGGTACAGTTGTAGACTTACAAATTTTGGTGCTTGGGTTTCAATTATACAATGATCAAATACCAATCCCTCCACCAGTGCCCATTTTCCACCACCACAGGTCCCAGTATCCCTCCCACCCCCCATTTCCACCTCCGGCCCTGCCTCTGTGGCAGGGCATTCCCTTTTGTTCTCTCTCTCCTTTTGGGTGTTGTGGTTTGCAAAAGAGGCAACGGGTGACAATCATGTTTGGTCTATAGTCTACTTTCAGCATGTTTCTCCTATCCTGGGAGGATCCTCCCAACACCCTTTATTTGGTGCTTCCTTCTCTATCTGATCTCCCTTTTCCCCTAGCTTGTGTGCCTGGCTTCCAAGCCATGGAGCAAACCTCCTGGTACTAATTTCGACCACTCTTGGGTGTTAGTCTCCTATTTTGTTACTCTATGTTCCCCAGATGAATGCAATCTTTCTATGTCTATCCCTCTCTTTCTGACTCATTTAGCTTAACATGATACTTTCCATGTAGTACCACTTGGATGTAAATTTTTTCACTTCATCTTTTCTGACAGCTACATAGTACTCCATTGTGTAAATGTACCAAAGTTTCTTTAACCAGTCATCTGTTCTCAAGCACTCAGGTTTTTTTCAGATTTTGGCTATTGTAAAGAGTGCTGCAATGAACAAACAAGTGCAGATGTCACTTCAACTATACTTTTTTCGCTTCTCTGGGATATATTCCCAGGAGTGGTATTGCTGGGTCAAATGGGAGCTCGATTTCTAATTTTTTGAGAATCGTCCATACTGTTTTCCAAAAGGGCTGAACTTTTTTTTTCTCTCTCTGTCTCTTTTTTTTTGCCATTCCTGACTGCTTAGGGCTTAGTCTTAACTCTGCTCAGGGATCATTCCTAGTGATGCTCGGAGTGTGGGGTGCCAGAGATCTTATCTGGGTCAGCTCTGTGCAAGGCAAATGCCCTATTTGCTATTTATTGCTTTTGACCTTGTTTTATGTATCTTTAAAACTCAATCTAAACGTAGCTCTACTTAGACTAAAAAATCTGGTTTGAAATCTCCAGCCTTTCCAACCTATTTTTTAAGCCAATCAACTGATAAACAAGCAAATTCCCTTAAATTCACAGTTGATCAGCCCTTCATTGTATAATTGAAACCCAAGCACAAAAATTTGTAAGTCTACAACTGTACCTCATGGTGTTTCACTAATAAAAATTAAATTAAAAAAAGAACACAGTTGATCAGCCTTATAGCATTGACATTTGAACAGAGAAGTTTGCCTTACAATATTTTTTTTTTTTGGTTTTTGGGTCACACCCGTCAATGCACAGGAGTTACTTACTCCTGGTTCATGCACTCAGGAATTACTCCTGGCGGTGGTAGGGGGACTATATGGGATGCTGGGAATCGAACCTAGGTCGGCTGCTTGCAAGGCAAATGCCCTACCCGCTGTGCTATTGCTCCAGCCCCACGATAATTTTTTTTTAAAAAATTGAAATTCTAGTTAGTATTGGTATTAGCATTTTATAGAAGAATTTATTATGAAAAATCTGGCTCATGTTAAAATTCCTCCAATGTGCAAATGAAATTTATTATTGTGCTTGAAGTTATGTCATTTGGGAAGATAAATCAAGAAGGAAAATATATTTTCCAGTCAGAGGATGTATGTGCCCATGAATCAGTCTGTAAGGAACTGCCTGATAGCCAGAAGTGAAGCATCTCTTGAGAACGTGTTGTCACAAATATCAGAATCTTCCAAGGAAGAAGAGATGTGAAGAACAGCTCCCTTTTGAAGCCAATTTCTCCTGAACAGTAAATATTCAGAACTCGATTAATAAGGTTTTGTAATTTATGGGAATGATACTAAGCTGAGGGAAACTGAAATTGTTATCTCCTGAGATTTACTTAGGAGGCTGATACACTGAACTATTTTTCAGTCTCCTGCCTTATGTATTTCCTCTGATCGACATTTCACTATGTAGCCAGTAGACAGCCAAATTGAATGGATATTGCAGAGCTGTGTTTCTGCAGACTTTCAGCAAAGAACATGAGTATAAATCTGATTATATGACCAGAAAGTCATTGGGGTGGGAAGGCTTAGTCTTAGGATAAAGTAAGTAAACTCAACTCTTAAAGGTTTCAATGAAATTTTTAAATTCTTAATTAAGTATAAAAATTATAAGGAATAAATTATTTTGGGATAGGATGAGACTTCATCATAAATCTTATTACTGGATATGGAGTTTAAAGGATTTAGTAAAATCTTATAAAATCTTATAGACTCATTGGACAATTGTTGCCTCTACTTGAATGAAGTTTTATGTAGAAAAGCAGCAGAGAATAAATATTAAGCGACTAAAGAAGTAGCTCAGAAAGAAGAATGTTAGGGAAAAAATATACTTAAAATTTGAGGAACTAGAGTTAATCATTAGATGGTTGGGCATGTCCGACTAGTTTGCAGGCCAATAGTGTTGCTTGAATGCCTACATGGGATTTATGAGACAGTGAGGAATTGCTGTTCTGTTAGCTAGCCCATACTTTTAGAGACATGCAGGTGTGAAGCTGCTGTTTAAATGTATTTTAGCATAACCATTGGTTGTAAATTTTGCGAGTTGGTGTAAGCCACAGTACAATTTTGTTAGTTTTATTAAAAAAACATTTTTTGTTTGTTTTTCTGTGGGAGAGGGGGTACATATGGCAATGCTCAGTAGTTGCCCCTGGCTCTCCACTCAGGTGGTGCTTGGGGGCCATATGGGATGCCTAGGATGGTACCCTGGTCAGCCGCATACAAGGCAATGATCCTATCCACTTTCTAGCTCCTCCAAGTTCCAATTTTTGATATAATTTTTGTCTTGTGATATTTTATTCAACATTGCTATATGTTAGGAAGTACAAGTTTCTTTATCTCTTCAGCGTGTCTCATGTTAAATATAGCCAGACTGGGAAATGTCACATTATTTAACAAATGACAAAATACAAAGTATTTTTAAATATATTAAAATGATATGTTTATCATCACTATTAGGAAGGGCTCTGGTGATTGATTTTAGTCATATTCCTCTTTCCTCACAACCAGGCACATCTGAATAAGTAGTATTTTTAATATGTCAATCAAAAAATAGATATTTAAGTTAAAAAAATTGAACACCCAAATCCCTGATGCCTGGAGCTTGAAAGGTGATTCAGTATTGCATAGTGTCATAGTGATTTTGCATGATTTGGAAAAATATTTTGCTGATCATTCAACCTAAAAATTATTCTATTCTTGTCTACCTTCAGTCCAGAATAATATATATTTTTTACTTCCAAAAGAGTATATAAATAGAAGTCATTTCTTTATATGCATGAGTAGCAGTGAAAATTAAGAAGGGATTTTCAAAAAATAAAATATGAAGCTATTCAGTTTCTGGTAGTTTCACACTACTGGAGGAATATGCATAAAATTAATTCTGTATTTTAGACAAGTGTAATTTTTTTCTATTTGTACAGATTTGCACTGTTAAAAACCTCATCATTGGGACCTCAGAATACATTTATTTGCCTGCAGGATTCTAAGTATTATCATCATCCATGTATTTTTTATATTGATATTGCTTTCTTTTGCAGGTAATGATAATTGTCATTATCATAGATTAATGATCTATGATAGTTACTCTGTAACATCATTTTTATCATAAGTTACAGAATACAATGATTTATGCTTTGGGTGTTAATAGTAATAACACAAGTAGAGAGTTAAGAGGAAGAGACTGGACAGATATTTATCTGTTTTGGTGTGTGTTTGTATGTGTTTGTGTGTGTGTGTGGTTTATTACATATAGTAAAGCGACTTTCCTTATCTGAAAATGTCTCATTATTTGTGTGCTAAATGCTATTTTTTAGCTTCAACATTGAAATTATTATATAACCAAAATAGTGCCAGGTAAAAAGTTTTAATGTTCTCTTATCATAATAAATTAAAAATAGAACTAAGCTTCACAATGGTCCTATCTATTTTACTTTGTGTTTTTACATGAAATTGATATTGTCATATTGTCATACAATAAATAGTACTTAGAAATGTTTTTGTAACAGCATGTGGGGAAAACGTTCACTAGAAATGTAAGGAAAATAGAGGCATCTGTTTAAGAAGTGTGTTCTTACATTTATTTCTTGAAATTGAATTTAATATATAAAATAAAAAAATACACTGACAATACCAGAGTTAAAAATAAAAATATTTCTATTAAAATAATTATTTTCTTAAGAATTACCAAGGCATTGAAATATTAAAACATACTTAATTTACATAACTTTGTTTTAATTATCAAAATAAGTTTCAAAGATGGAAGAAAAAAATGAAATTGTAGTAGTATGTCAAGAAAGAAAGCAAGCTCATAATTGAAGTCCTATGTTGGTAGAGATAAATTCAAGCACTCAAAGTAACTTGGGGACTTGGGGTAGGTTTTTGTTTGATTTTGTTTTCAATCTCTAGAGTTTTCAGTGAAGTTTGACAATGACCCCATATACCAAAAACCAAGAGAGACTGAGGAAAGAGATAGATGTCTCCAGGCTAGTTGGGGGAAGCTTTAATAAGTTGACATATGAAGGGACCTTATGAAGTTAATTTGGCAACTCTAATATAGACAGATCTTTCTCCCAACCTCCCATACCATAAAGTTTATGTAAATAACTAAGTTCAGTCATGGGTATAATCCAAATGGTCTCAGCACATTATTATCAAAATAAGAGTGTTTTAAATATATCCTAATTGAACAAAGGCATCAGTAATCACTCTTGAATCACAATGATTGCACATTTTGTGAAATACATATATTTTGTAAAATATATATATATCATAAGTCTTATGAATTTTATTTTTAACCATATTTTTGTTTAATTTTGGTACTATCATACATACATTTTCTTGTTTACATATGTTTTGAACTTGTTGCTCTTAACTGTCATTTCAACTGATGAGAAATCAAGGCTCAGAGATATAAACCAGTGAACCTGCCCATTGACCCTAGGCTGGTTATTGGTGGACTTGGTACAAATCTCTTTTCAAACCCTTACAAAACAAAACATCTTTTTACCAAAAAGCACTATGGACCAATGGTTTGATATTGACATTTTCTTTTACAGATAATTTCAGACACAAATTTCTCAGAGAAGTTTTTCTTTTGAAAAATTATTCTCTTCTCAGGCTGCTATGAAAAAAATATTTAAATATTTATCTGAACTTTATATGGATTAAGGAAATTAAATGTATATATATATATATATATATAAAATCAGACTAATATGCTATCAACATAACTTTATCAACTCTGCACAATTGCAAGTTCCTTAGTGGTGAGCCTAAGCTATGTTTAAGATCCATAAATTAGACCAGATCTCCAAGACTAGTCCAGATTTGAAGGTTTGTGAGAGGGATTGCTTACACTCAATTGAGTTCACTCAGTATTTATTTCCCTGCCGAGCCAACAAGCCAGCAGTGAAAAAGAGATATGCAAGAGCAAGGAGAGATGAAATGGATAAATGAAACTCTACAGTGTTATCCTTTACAACAAAAAAGACCCTCAAAACTGTGATCTCAGCAATCATAGGAAGTAAGGGATATGCCAGTTTACAGGCTCCTACCCAGCCCACTAGCCCACTGACTTTCATTTACTTTAAATTGAGGTGGGTTGTTTTAACCCTCTTGGAACTCCCTTGTTGCCATAAATGTTTGCTTGCACTCTTAGTTTATTTATGTCTGTACCGCTAGGTCTGTTCAAGGTTTCACTGCAGCTAGCTGCACAGTCCGAACCAGCACAGATAAGTGATGTTGCTGCTAAAATTCAGCAGCAAAGATAGAGAGTCTTGACAGATGCAAGAGTGAAGAACTGAAGAGGTTTGAGTGCATTGACCCCAGATAAAAGAACAAGCAGATGCCTGAAGAGAAAAAGGATGTGTGTGTGTGTGTGTGTATGTGTGTGTGAGAGAGAGAGACAGAGACACAGAGACACAGAGACAGGTAGAGACAGACAGAGAGACAGAGACAGAGAGAGAAAGAGAGAGAGTACAGATTTATATCTAAATGTTAAGTCAAAACCTGAAGTAATGATGTAATGAAATTAGGATAGATGGCATTGGAGGCACTGGGGCTAGTTCATCAAATCACTTTAATAACTTAATACAGAGAAAGATTTCCGGAGGTCAGACAGTGAATATGGTTCAATCAAAAATTAAAAGACTTAAAACTAGGAGTTGGGAAATGAGGTTAAATAGGTAAAACCAAGAGACAGAAAATGAGTCATGCCATAGATGCAAAACTTGCCCTAAGACTGAATGTTTTATTGTTATCTATTTTTATTTCTGAATCCATAAATATGTGGGTTCTGAGTGAGCAGACATCAGATACAACCATGATTTATTAGCCATTGTAGTCTGGTATTCTTTTTGGTGAATTTTATTATTTCTTTATTCTGGGTCACACTCAGCAGTGCTCAGGACTTGCTCCTGGTGGTGCTGGGGATCAAATCTGGTTTATTGACATGAAAGACAAGTGCCTTACTCCTGTACTACCTCTCTGGATTTTTAGAAGTAGACGCTAGAAAGAATGTTATTGATTTGCATTAAGTAATGTATTTTTAAATAAAAAACATGACAAATGCTTTCAAAAATACTATGTTTTTTGAAAATGGGAGTGAGATGTTAGAATAATTTTCTTTCATTTTTTTTCATTTTTCTTTTTTTATTAGTGAAACACCATGAGGTACAGTTGTAGATTTACAATTTTTTGTGCTTGGGTTTGATTATACAATGATCAGATACCCATCCCTCCACCAGTGCCAATTTTCCACTACCAAGGATATTATCCCCCCACCCCCATCCCCCCATCACCCCCTGCCTCTGTGGCAGGGTAATCCCCTGTGTTCTCTCTCTCCTTTTGGGTGTTGTGGTCTACAAAAGAGGCATTGAGTGGCAAACATGTTCAGTCCATAGTCTACTTTCGACATGCATCTCCCCTCCTGGGAGGATCCTCCAAACACCCTTTATTTGGTGTTCCCTTCTCTATCTGAGCTGCCCTTTCCTCTAGAATGCCCGACTGGCCAATAAGCTATGGAGTAATCCTCCTGATGCTGATATCAGCTATTCTTGAGTAATAATCTCATATTTTGTTACTTTATATCCCCCAGATGAATGCCATCTTTCTATGTCTATCCCTCTCTTTCTGACTCATTTCGCTCAGCATGATACTTTCCATATTGTACCACTTGTATGTAAATTTCATGACTTCATCTTTTCTAACAGCTACATAGTACTCCATTGTGTAGATGTACCAAAGTTTCTTTAACCAGTCATCTGTTCTTGGGCATTCAGGTTTCTTCCAGTTTCTGGCTATTGTAAAGAGTGCTGCAATGAACAAACAAGTGCAGATGTCACTTCGACTATACATTTTTGCCTCTCTGGGATATATTCCCAGGAGTGGTATTGCTGGGTCAAATGGGAGCTCAATTTCAAATGTTTTGAGAATCGTCCATACTGTTTTCCAGAAGGGCTGAGCCAGTCGACATTCCCACCAACAGTGAAGGAGTGTCCCTTTCTCGCCACATCCGCGCCAGCATCAGTTGCTTTTGTTTTTTTGAATGTGGGCCAGTCTCTGAGGTGTGAGATGGTATCTCATTGTGGTTTTGATCTGCATCTCCCTGATGATTAATGATGTAGAGCATTTTCTCATGTGCTTTTTTGCCATTCGGATTTCTTCTTTGAGAAAGTTTCTGTTCATTTCATTGCCCCAATTTTGGATGGGGTTGGATGTTTTCTTCTTGTGGAGTTTAACCAGTATTTTGTATATCCTGGATATCAACCCCTTGTCAGATGTGTATTCGGCGAATATCCTTTCCCATTCTGTAGACTGTCTTTGTATTTTGGTCACTGTTTCTTTGGAGGTGCATAAGCTTCTTAGTTTAAGATAGTCCCATTTATCTATCTCTGTTTTCACTTGCTCAGTCAGTGGCGTGGCATCTTTGAAGATACTATTAGCTTCAATGTCATGGAGGGTTTCGCCAACTTTATCTTCAATGTACCTTATGGTTTCTGGTTTGATGTTGAGGTCTTTAATACATTTTGATCTTACATTTGTACATGGTGTTAGGCAGAGTTCTGAGCCCATTTTTTTGCATGTAGCCATCCAGTGATGCCAGCAAATTTGTTAAAGAGGCTTTCCTTACTCCACTTCACATTACTTGCACTTTTATCAAAGATTAGATGGTCATATGATTGAGGGGAGATGACAGTGTATTCAACCTGTTCCATTGGTCTGCAGTTCTGCCTTTGTTCCAGTACCATGTTGTTTTATTTATTACTGCTTTGTAGTACAGTTTGAAGTTCGGGAGGTTGATTCCTCCCATTTTCTTTTTCCCAAGAATTGCTTTAGCTATTCGTGGGGGCTTATTGTTCCATATAAATTTCAGGAGTGTTTGCTCCATTTCTTTGTACAATGTCATGGATATCCTTATAGGGATTGCATTGAATTTATACAATGCTTTTGGTAGTATTGCCATTTTGACAATGTTAAGTTTCCCAACACATGAGCAGGGGATATCTTTCCATTTCCTCATGTCCTCTTTTATTTCCTGAAGTAGCGTTTTGTAGTTTTCTTTGTACAGGTCCTTTACTTCCTTAGTTAAACTGATTCCTAAGTACTTGATTTTCTGGGGCACAATTGTGAACGGGATTGTTTTTTTCGTGTTGCTTTCTTCTCTCTCACTGTTTGTATTTAGGAAAGCCATGGACTTTTGGGTATTGATTTTATAGCCTGCAACTTTACTATACGAGTCTATTGTTTCTAGGAGTTTTTGGTGGAGGTTATTGGTTTCTCTAAGTAGAGTATCATATCATCTGCGAATAGTGAGAGCTTGATTTCTTCCTTTCCTACCTGAATGCCCTTAATATCTTTTTCTTGCCTAATCGCTATTGCAAGTACTTCCAGTACTCTATTGAACAGAAGTGGAGAGAGTGGGCATCTTGTCTCGTCCCTGATCTTAGAGGGAAGGCTCTCAGTTTTTCCCCATTGAGGATGACGCTTGCTGTAGGCTTGTGGTAGATGGCTTTAACTATTTTGAGGAAAGTCCCCTCTATCCCCATTTTGGCTAGGGTTTTCATCATAAAGGGGTGCTGGATCTTATCAAATGCTTTCTCTGCATCTATTGATATGATCATATGCTTTTTATCTTTTATTTTGTTCATATGATGGATTATGTTGATTGATTTCTGAACGTAAAACCATCCTTGCATCCCTGGGATGAATCCTACTTGGTCATGGTGTATGATCTTTTTGATGAGTAGTTGGATTCTATTTGCTAGTAGTTCGTTGAGGATCTTTGCATCTGTGTTCATCAGGGATATCGGTCTGTATTTCTCTTTCTTTGTGGTATCTCTGTCTGCTTTTGGTATCAGTGTGATATTTGCTTCGTAGAAACTGTTCGGAAGTGTTTTTGATATTTCAATTTCGTGGAAAAGCTTAAAGAGGATAGGTGGTAAGTCCTCTTTAAAGATTTGGAAGAATTCACTAGTGAATCCGTCCGGGCCAGGACTTTTGTGCTTGGGGAGACTTTTTATTACCATTTCAATTTACTAGAGGGTGATAGGTCTGTTCAGGTATTCCAGTTCTTCTTGGTTCAGCCTTGGGAGTCGGTAGGAGTCTAGGAATTCATCCATTTCCTCGAGGTTTTGATGTTCCGTGGCATACAGTTTCTTAAAGTACTCCCTGAGGATCCTTTGAATTTCTGTAGTTTCTGTTGTAATGACCCCCTTTTCATTTCTGATTCGGTTTATTAGGGTTTTCTCTCTCCCTTCCTCTGTGAGTTTTGCTAGAGGCTTATCAATCTTGTTAATTTTCTCCAAGAACCAACTCTTGGTTTCATTGATTTTTCGGATTGTTTTTTGGGTTTCCATCTCGTTAATCTCTGCTCTTAGTTTTATTATTTCCTTTCTCCTGTTCAGGTTGTGCTCCTTTTTTTGGTCCTTCTCCAAGCTCTTAAGCTGTGAAGTTAGGTTACTTATGTGTGCTCGCTCCTCCTTCCTGAGGAATGCTTGTAGAGCTATAAACTTTCCTCTTAACACAGCTTTTGCTGTGTCCCATAAGTTTTGGTAACTCGTGTTTTCATTTTCATTCGTTTCTAGGAATCTTTTGATTTTCTCTTTGATTTCCTGTCTAAGCCACTCACTGTTCAATAGAGCACTGTTTAATTTCCAGGTGTTTGATTTAGTTTTCTGTTTTTGTGTGTGATTTACTTCTAATTTCAGCGCATTATGGTCTGAGAAGATTGTTGACACAATCTCTATCTTCTTAATTTTATGGAGGCATGTTTTGTGGCTCAGCATGTGGTCTATCTTGGAGAGTGTTCCATGTACGCTTGAGAAGAATGTGTATTCAGCCTTTTGAGGATGAAGTGTCCTGTATATATCTACTAAGACGCTTTCTTCCATTGTTTCCCTCAGATGAAGTATGTCCTTGCTAAGCTTGAGTCTGGTTGATCTATCAAGGGGTGACAAAGCAGTGTTGAAGTCTCCCACTAGTATTGTGTTGCTATTGATATCTTTTTCCAAATCTATGAGTAGTTGTTTTAAGTACTTTGCTGGTCTCTCATTAGGTGCATATACATTTATTATTGTAAGTTTTTCCTGTTGTACAGATCCTTTGATCAATAAGAAATGGCCTTCACTGTCTCTTATGACCTTCCTCACTCTGAAATTGATGTGGTCTGATATTAGGATGGCTATCCCAGCTTTTTTTCTGGGAGCTGTTTGCCTGTAGGATTGTTATCCAGCCTTTGACTCTGAGTCTGTGTTTGCTTTGACTATTGAGATGTGTTTCTTGGAGGCAGCAGAATGTTGGGTTCAATTTTCGAATCCATCCTGCCACTCTATGTCTTTTAATTGGTACGTTTAGCCCATTGACATTGAGAGAGTTTATTGTTATGGGATTTTGTCCCATTGTTCTGTTGAAATTTGGTGTATTTGAGGGGCCTTTCTTGCCTTAAAGTAGCCCATTTAATTGTTCTTGTAACCACGGTTTTGAGTCTATGAAGTTCTTGAGCTGTTGTTTGTCTGTGAAACTGTGTGTTGTTCCTTCTATTATGAATGAGAGTCTTGCTGGGTAAAGTATTTTTGGGGAGGCATTTATTTCATTGAGTTTTTTCACTATGTCCCACCACTGTTTTCGGGCCATGAGGGTTTCATCAGAAAAATCAGCTGTGAATTTTAAGGATGCTCCTCTGTAAGAGATTTCTTTCTTCGATCTTGCTGCTTTCAGAATTTTGTCTCTCTCTGTCTAAGGTTTTGGTCATTTTGATCAGAATGTGTCTTGGGGTGTTTTTATTCGGATTTCTTCTAGCTGGTACTCTTCGGGCCTCCTGAATATGGTCACAAGTTTTCTTCAGCTCTGGAAACGTTGTAGCAATGATGTCTTTGACAGTTTCTTCTTCATCAAGGTTTTCTTCCTGTCCCTCTGGGACTCCAATAATTCTAATGTTTCCCCTCTTGGCTTCGTCACGATCTTCTCTTGCCATCTGTTTCCGAATTGTGAGTCTCTTTTCCATTTTCTGCTCTTTTCTGGAGAGTCTCTGAACTTCATCTTTGAGCTCACTGATTCTGTTCTCAGCAGCTTTTACTCTGCTGCTGAGGCCTTCCACTGAGTTTTTCAATTCGCCTACAAAATTTTTCAGGTCTGACATTTCCGATTGCATTTTCCTCATTTCTACCTTCAAATCCTCTTGTCTTCTATTGGCATTGCTTTCCATTGTTTCTTTTAGTTCCCTAAGCATACTAAGTTGCTCCCTTCTGAATTCCTTGTCAAAGAGGTTGTTTAACACTACAGTACTGTTGGTGTCATCTGGGGTAGACTCTTCAATAAGAAAGTTTGGTGGGCTTTTGCGTTGCTTTACCATTGTGATAAGTGTGGTGGTTTAGTCCTTCACGTTGACTGTTACTATTCTGCTTGATATGCAGTGTGAGTTGAGTTAAGAAAGGCTTATGAGTTATTGGCTACTTTGTTTCTAGTGACTGAGCTAAACTAGAGAAGTTTCCATCTAAGAAGGTAGCTTATGTTTCCTATGGGATATGCAGTAGGAAAATATTTCGCGGCCGCATTAGCGGCCGCTGCTCCGGAAAAAGTCCCTGGAACTGAGCGAGGAGTTGGGAACGTCTACCGTTGGAATAGGAGCCGTTCAGCTTTGTTGCCCAGAGCTGGGCCTCTGTGCCCGTCCCGCGTAGATCAGGGGAGAAAACCGGCTTTCCAGGACATGGAGCTAGCTGTGCATGCGCAGAGAGGGTCCCAGGCCCTTGGGGGCGGGCTGTACCTGTTTGGAATAGGAGCTGTTCAGCTTGGTTGCCCAGAGCTGGGCCTCCGTGCCCGTCCGGCACAGATCAGGGGAGAAAACTGGCTTTCCAGGAGATTGAGTTAGCTGTGCATGCGCAGAGAGGGTACTGGGCCCTTGGGGGCGGGCTGTACCTGGTTTGAATAGGAGCCGTTCAGCTTTGTTGCCCAGATCTGGGCCTCCGTGCCCGTCCCGCGCAGATCAGGGGAGAAAACCGGCTTTCCAGTAGATGGAGCTAGCTGTGCATGCGCAGAGAGGGTCCCAGGCCCTTGGGGGCGGGCTGTACCTGGTTGGAATAGGAGCCATTCAGCTTTGTCGCCCAGAGCTGGGTCTCCGTGCCTGTCCCGCGCAGATCAGGGGAGAAAACCGGCTTTCCAGGACATGGAGCTAGCTGTGCATGTGCAGAGAGGGTCCCGGGCCCTTGGGGTCGGGCTGTACCTGGTTGGAATCTAGAATAATTTTCACAGAAAATGTTTAATCTTATTTATTGAAGCTTATTATATCCTATTATTTACTTCAGTATAATCTTTGTATTACATGAACATTATTAGAGAACTCTTGTGTGCATAGACAGAAAAATAATGGTACAATACTACTTCACAAATGATTTTCAGTGGTATGATGTAAACACCAGAAGTGAAGTTAATTGATGTAGGCATATAATGTTCTACATTTGCTAGCACTACACCAAAAGGAAAGTAGAAAGTAGAATGAAAAATTTTTATGATACATTTGGATACATTTGGGTAGCTGCAGAGATTCATATTTTAAATAAGGCTTGTACAACTGATTGCTCAGTATCTTTATAAACTTTTAAAATACACAAATATACAAACATATTTTTTGTGATTTAGTATTCAGAACAATTTTATGGAATGTTTGGTCATTATCTCTACTTAAGATGAGAAAATTGGGATACAGAGAAGTCCTTTTTTCTTGCTCAGAGGCAAATAGCTGATTAGTGGTGTATTGTCAATTTAAATAGTTATTATCTGACTCCACAAACTGGTCTAAACCATCATATTATGCACATTCTTTTCCATAGAGATATATTTCTTGATGCAGATACAGTTGTAAATAGCACTGTAGCACTGTCCTCTGGTTGTTCATCCATTTGCTGGACTGGGCACCAGTAACGTCTCCATTGTGAGATGTGTTGTTACTGTTTTTGGCATATTGAGTATATCACGGGTAGCTTGTCGGGCTTTGTCATACAGGCAGAATATTCTCGGTAGCTTGCCGGACTCTCCGAGAGGGGCAGATGAATTAAACCCGGGTTGGCCGTGTGCAAGGCAAAGGCACTACCCGCTATGCAATTGCTCTAGCCGAATTGTAAGTAATAAAACTAAAATATAAATGCAGGAGATAATCTGTCAACTCTTTTTCCCCACATTGTTTTAAGACAGGAAAAGGTATTTTATAGGTAACTCAAAAGAAAATTGAAAAGGAATATATATTAGACAAGTACTCAGACACAGGGAAGGAAGAAAGATAAGGAAAAAGGTCACTCCTTGGATTCTTTTGCATATACATATGTACTTGAGATTTACCTTCATGAAAGTAATGACTTTAAATTATTTTCCAAAAAAAATTGAATATAAGTTTTGGTTTCTTATAGCTTCCTGATATGAATATTATCTGAATAATTTCAATAGATAATGAGCAAATCTTCATATTTAATTACTTGTGCACAGTATGAAAATTTGTAAATAAATATTTTATGTTTTGGTTGTTGGGGCCACACCCAAAAGTAGTTGGGAAGCCATGAAGTGCCAGATTTCACTCTACCACTTGGACCTCTTCCCTAGCCTGGAAAATTTCATTTTCAGTCACAATGATTTTCAATTTTAGTAATATATACCTCTAATTAAGATATCTGCAATTTCTCCATAACATGAAATTGCCTAGAACTTTGCATTTTGAGGGGAGGGATTTTGGAATTTCAGTTCCTTCGATTTTTTTTAATTAATAGAAATTTCTTGTTTTTTAAAAGATGTAAAATTTAAAAAATATAAAACTTATCATATTCAACATACAGCCTTCACATGTTTGTGCTTGCATAATATAATACAATTTTTGACAAACTATAATACAATTGGTACATATTTTGCATTGCAATTACTATTTCATGTGGATTGTCAAGTGGTTAACAAATTTATTTATCACTGTGCTTCCCATTATATAGCATTGACCGACAACAAACATTTAAGTTAATAGGAGAAAAACCAAGAGAATAAATAGATTTTCATTTTAAAAGGAGTAGTGGCATAATTATGAGCAGTATCAGATTAAGATACTCTACTGTATCAGATTAAGCTAATCTGTTCAGATTTATGAGCAATCATGAATCCTAACAATAAGGAAAAACTATTCAAATACTTGGTGTTAATTTATATTCTAAATGGAAAAAATCACATTACCTTTAGAATTATTGGATAACTGAATTGATATAGCATAACCTGTGGTATATAACTCTTTCACCAGCCGCACTGAGGCACATCCATCCTTGCGTGATGGGGTCCCTTTCATTATTGCATGTGGGCATGGAAACAGAATGAGCAGATTTCAATTCTGTAATTGGCGGGAAAGTAAAGTGAGTTACCAGTGTGTTGCTTCATGGTACCTTGGCTTTTTATTTATTTGTTTTCTTTGGTGGCCATGTGCTCTGGTGCTTGGTGATTACTCTTGGTTAGGCATATGCAAGGCAAGTGCCTACCTGCTGTAGTTTTCTGCCCTTTATAATATTTTTCCACCTACATAGTACATAAATGCATGTAGATTGCAGCCTGTGTTCTCTATTTTTAGAGCATGCTCAAGGAGTTTTTCTGATTTTGACTTTTTTTCCTTTTATATTTTGTGACTGTCTAGTGGGATTAAATGACTACTTACATGGGTACACATATATGTGTCTAGTACAAAATCAAGAACAGATCTGGGGCCAGAATACTGTGACCAGTCTAATATATATATCACATACATTTATATTATATTATAGATATATATATAATAAGCAGGAAAACTTTTTGAAAAGAAAGTGCTAAAAATTGTCTGTTCAATAGGGATTAAGTTGAATTCTTCATAGCAATCACATTTTGCGTATTTGGTCTTACAACAGAGAATATAGTGAAAACATTAATCTTGTAGAATAGGACTGGTAGAGCAAAGAGGATTTATAGCGACTTCTTCAGCTAGGTTAAAGAGGAAGCAATTGAATAGTGGTTCTCAATGCTGACCGTTATTAGAATCACCTAGGGAGTTTTTAAAAATCTACCAATGTCAAGACCCCTTTCAAAGGTAGTTATTGGTCTTAGATGGCACCTAGGCACCAGAACATCTTTTGAAAGTACGTCAGGTGCAATATTCAGCCCATGCAGAGAATAAGAACAGTAAACTCAATAAATTTTTGCAGGAAAAATAAAAATGTCTAGTTAAGTGGAAAAATCTAGTTGATTAAGTTCCAGTTCAGGCCTATTCTATTCAGGGAAGTTCCTGTTGACTGTTTCAGAAAACTCCCTAAATCAAGCACACAAACAAATTCCATCTTTTCCCTCTGTAGACATATATATCGAGGCCATCCGAAGATAGGAAAAGTGACTCTATTGTTCTGCAGCCTCTGTTTTGTCTTTGGGGATTCTTTGGAAGAGCAATACCAAGGTGTTCACAGACCCTGTGTACTGATGTTTTTCCTACTCCAAAATTCCATGAGAAACCCTTTCAAATGCTTTTGGGAAATCTTCAACAGAACAAAGCTGAACAATTTATTCTAATTACATAACATTTCAGTCTGTACTATTTGGAAGCCATTCTGAATTTCTAAGATAATTATTTAGTGGTTTCCTGATCCATCTGAAAAGTCTAAAGTAAAACTGGCTTCTCATTCTCTATCCTTGAATATTATTGAAATAAACATTCAAGCTATTTAATACATGTTTTCATTGTGGTTGTAGAATATCATATCTATCAATTAAAAAATTCTAACTGATAATATATTAAGGAAAGGAAGTATTTTCTACCTCCTTCCTGAGACTGTCAAAAAAACTTTAAGATGCATGTTTATATTGGTTATTTTATATTTAATTGCAGATTTGTAGAAACAATGGGGTCTGCTCCATTTTTAGCCTTGTGGAAATTTTTGAAGCTTATCAGACAATAGCCACCATCTCTTCATAACTTTAATACTGCTATTTGCACAAGGTTAATAGATTTTATAGTAAAGATTATGATACCCTGATACAAAGAATTAATTTTTATATTATTCCACAAATGAGAGATAACTCTTCCCATGGAGACAACCTCAAAATTCTTCGTTTTATTATTTTTAAAATTAGATTTGGATTTGTAGTGTACTTTTTTAGTGAAATTGCTCTCTAATGTAATGAAAATTTTACACAGTTGATATTTACTTGGGAAACCTCAATCCTGGATGTTTAAATAAACAACATATCATCTTATTAAAATAATTCTCCCTTCTCTATCTGAACTGCCCTTGGACTGAACATGTTTGCCACTCAATGCCTCTTTTGCAGACCACAACACCCAAAAGGAGAGAGAGAACACAGGGGATTGCCCTGCCACAGAGACAGGGGGGATGGGGGGATGGGGGTGGGAGGGATATTATCCATGGTGGTGGAAAATGGGCACTGGTGGAGGGATGGGTATCTGATCATTGTATAATTGAAACCAAAGCACAAAAAATTGTAAATCTACAACTTTAAAAAAAATAAAATACAATAAAGGGGAAAAAAATAATTCTATGCAACACAGACTGTGTCTTGGGTAATCTACTACCAATATTTTATTACATGTAGTCAAGAAAACACAGTCTCGACTGAATGAAGACACCACACAGAAGCTGGGAAAATGTTCAAGGAAAAAGTTCAAAACCTTACATTTTGAGACTAAAGACTCCAATGAATGTTTTAAGCTCCTAATAGGAGGGAAAAAAAGAGGGGGGAGGAACAATTTAGAACAGAAAAGTTTTGAGTTAAGACAGGCTTAAAGATTAAGAATCACTGTATTTCTTGCCTTTCTTTTATTGCTGGTAGGCTGACTGCAATGGCCGGGGCCTCCCTCCAGTCCAGCCTCAAGGCAGAAGCTGAAGACCTGACTGACTCACTGCCCAGTGCATCAGTAAGTCCAGGCAGGGGGCAGTGTCTTGTGTGTGAGATTACTAGGAGAGGGGTCCGTCCCCACTGGCTGGCCTGGTCTGTCCTAGCCTGCTGTTCTAGCTGGTTCCCTCTGTTCTGGTTTCCAGGATGGCTCCAGAATACTCTTGCCATAGAGCTAGAGGCTATCATTAAGACTGCATAATAAGCAAAATAATCCTGAAACTAAACTAGCAACATCTAAATTTAATCAGAGAACTTTACAAATTGCTTGGTCACCTCATTAGAGAAATGCCAAAAGCGGAAGAAATTCTACCTTGGCAGGATCCTGCTCAGGGTTCTTCATTAGCAGTGGTGCCACTCATGACAAGCCAGGAGTTTTCTTACTGTTCTGCTTGTTTTTGCTGCCAATCATCACTTGAATTTTTGCCCCACCAGGGTGTCTCCTTTCTCTGTCTCTTTTGTGACAGGTGATAAGATCTGTCCACAACAGCAGAGTTACAGCAGCAGCTGCAGGGGACCCCAGCAGGCCCCTGAATGCAGAGGACCTTGTGATCACTGCTGTAGTGAGGGTATAGCATACTATCACATTTCTTTTCTTTCTTTTTAGGAATTTATAGCAAAGTCAGAGCTCCGATGGCTTAAGGATATATTCGATATGTATTTAGGGTGTCAGTGCAGTGAGTTTTCAGCTAATGTTTTTGTGGCCTTCAGTTTTTGGGGGGGAGTCACACCTGACAATGCGTAAGGGTTACTTGTGGCTCATGCACTCGGGAATTACTCTTGGCGGTGCTTGTGGGACCATATGGGATGCTTGGAATTGAACCTGGGTTGACCACACACAAGGAAAATGCCCTACTCACTGTGCTATTACTCTAGCCTCACTATTCAGTTTTTAATACATAATACAGAACAATTATTCTGATTTCCCAAGAGAATAAAAGTATTCATGTTTTCCAGGTTTATATAGAAAGGCATTCAAATTTAAAGCATTTGTTCTTTCTCTAAATGCTTAGCGGTTAAAGAAGTATTTGCCGGGGGGGGGGGGGGGGGGGTATGGGCACGCCCTGTGGTGCACAAGGCAATCACTGATTCGTGGTCTGGAATGGTACTGGATGTGCTGGGGGACCATAAATGCAGAGATAAAATTGGTACCCCAGTACACAAAGCATATATTCAGTTTACTGAGTTCTCTCTTTGGCCTCTCTTTGGCTCCTCATTAAGATTAAAAAAAAAACTCTTAATGAGGAGCTAAGGAGATAGTATATTAATGATAAAAATCAGATAATCTGTACAAGATGAATCTAAATTTATAGAACATAGCACAACTATTTGATTATTTAATTCCCTTTGAGTATTATTAGATGAGACCTGTGCCAAGTGTGGTGGTGGGGTGCTTATTATTGCACACAGCCCACCCAAGTTCCATCCTAGGCTCCTCATATAGTCCCCTGAGTCCATGCCAAGTATCCTTGGGTGCAGAACTAGGACTAAGCACTGAGCACTGCCATGTGTGGTCCCCCAAATAAAAAATACAATAAAATAAGGATAAAAGAGTCAGTTTGTGAACTGTTTAATTGTACATTTTAGTTAGATGGATCTGATCTAGAAATTTATCAGATAGACTTGAAGTTTGTCATGTAGCTTTTCCATGAAGATTGTAAGCTAGAGAACAGAGAGTTGTGTGTTGCAAATGAAGGGGATACTAAAAAATTCCCAGCAAATTTGTGAACTACATTTTGCTATTTTAAAAAGCCAAGTAATATTGTGCATTGTATAACAAGCATCATTTAAATGCATAAATGAGTTTGCAGGAACATAAGAGCAAGTCCCTAGAGGCTCACAGAGAAAAACAACTGCATACTAGGGTATGAGTTAAAACAGAAATTCTTGTTACTCATCTCTGTAGCAAAAAGACTTGCATTTTAAACATTGCATACTATTACAAAATATAATAAGTACTAGAAATTCTTGAAAATAAATGATAAAACTATTCACAACACATTTTAGGTGAAATTTAGAGAGTAGGGTGAATATTTAAAACTTATATTAAACAAAAATGCTAAAATATAATGATTTAAGTTCAGGTATAGAGAGTAAAAAGAGATAAACAGAATGAGTCCAAAGGGAATATGAATGAAGAAATTTAAAAATATCCAAAGAAAAATTAATAAATAGAAAATAAATTTGATATCCAACATAGCTTAAAATTGGTTCTTTGGGGGGAAAAATCCTTTAAACTAGAAAAGGAAAGAGAGAGGAAATGAAGAAATATAAAAATCTGATAAAATATTAGGAATGAAAAGTCAGTACAAGAGTTTAGACATTTTCTCTTCATTTCTCTGAACTGTGCGAATCCCTGGCAATACAGATTGTCTCTCTAGCATCCTCAAGGGACACTCCTGACCACTGCCAATTATGGCACAAAAAACATTCACAAATGTATATTGATTAGTAAATTTGGAAAATTGGACAATTTTATCACAAAGTGAAAAATATTAGAAATGTTCAAAGGCTGTAAACCTAGATAAATATGTGATATTATAAATTTTATAAAAATTATTTTAAATATACCTATAAAAATAACCATACTAATCAGCAATGACAACAATTAGGCATAAATTTTACATGAAGTTTTGTTGTTTATTCTATGGACATATTTTAAGCCCATACTTATTAATTTCTTTTATTGTATTGCCTTGATCTCATAAATCACTCACAAGTTATTAGGAGGATGTGAACTAGTCATTTTGGCATATTAACACATATATCAGTACGTTAAATAAAACAAAACCAAACTAAATCCATTGAAGTATAAAAATTTTGATATTTATTATTCAAATTTTGTTGTTTTTAAGAATCAAATAGTGCTTTGACACTAAATATATACATATATATGTATATATATATATCACTGTCACTGTCATCCTGTTAATCATCGATTACTCGAGTGGGTGCCAGTAGCATCTCCATTTGCTCCAGTCCTAAGATTTTAGCATCGCAAACTTTATGCTCTCTCGGATGTGGCATGCCAACTGGATGTCCTTGGACATAATGGTGACGCGCTTGATGGGGAATGTGCAGAGACTGGTGTCCTCCAATAGCCCCTCCAGGTAGGCTTCACACACCTCCTACAGCATCGTGATGGCCAAGCTCTGGGAGTGCAGGTCAGTCTTCAAGTCCTGCGCGACGTTGCGCACCAGCCACTGGAACAACAGCTGGCGGATGTCGCTCAGCACCATGGTGTCAGACCGGTCGCGGTGCTGGTGCTGCTTCTTCATGCAGGGAGTGGCTGGTGTTCTCTTGCGGGACACTTTGGTGGCTAGCTGCCTGCTGGGCACCTTTCTGCCCATTACTTGCACCTTCCTTAGCATGAACCTTCTGGTTCTTCCCAAGTCAGCTGGAGACTCGTTCAGGGTTAGGGAAATGAGATCCATTTTAGCTACTGTTGGCATATTTGGTACCTCATGGGTGGCTTGCCAGGCTTTGCCGTGTGGACTGGATACCCTTGGTATATAATATACATGTATATATATTAACAAAATAAGGGAAATGTTTTTCAATAGTGGCAGAAAATGACATTGGGGTGACTACTTAAGCCATATTTTCTGCTTCAAAGTTAGCACTTTGCTTGGAAGGACTGTTGGATAAATACTTTGGCACATTTGGATGTATCCCTAACCATTTATCAAAATACTAAATATTGATCTAGAAATGTATGATACTAGAATTTTAATAGCTTATATATTAAAGACATGTGCTAACATTTTATGATACAGTGGCTATTTTTGCGATCCTTGGTCACAAAAACTGTGCAGCATGAAGAATACAATAATGTGAAAAGACAGATTCTAACTACATAGCTATCTTCTTTATGAAATTGAATATTTCCAGCCTATACTAAAATCTGCAGTTTTATGTCTGGTCTTATTTTCTCTTTTTTTTTTATTCACAATTCCCTCTGACTATCAGACATTTCACTGGTTATTGTGAAAAATAAAATGGGCATTCATTTCTGAATGATTTTTGTGCTATGCAAAAATTAGGTAAGCACTCCAAAATTTCAAAGAGCAAATCAATTCTATTTTGATCCAGCCTACAATAGCCAAACATTGAAAAAGACCAAGATATTCCAAAAATGGCAATGGAAATGGGAGGACGGATTGGAAGCATTATAAATTGGCAGAGTCAGTCTATTATTTTAGAATCTGCCCAGCACATTTTGGAATGGTCCTGATTGCTTGCACAGTATCTCTATACTTTCCACTCTAGCCAGATGGAGAGAGCCATATGTTCATAACTGCCTTCAAGTTCTTTTTTCTTACATGTTGCCTTTGCCATATCAGGCAAACCTTCCCTGACCACCTTATGCTAAACAGAGCATTGCTTCTTTGTTCTTCATACTGTTTCTAGATTTATTTAATTTTTGTAGCTATTTATCACAATATGACATTAGTGTATGAGTTTCTTCTTTTTATGTTACATTAGATTATAATTGGAACATAGATGCTGAATTTTATTAGTTGTTTTATGCAAAGTAAGAAGAGGATGCAGTGGTTGGGATAGGATGAGAACCAGGACTAGTATGTTTTAATGAATGAACTTGTGTAAAAATTCATTGGTCATACTTTGGTTTGGGAAAGTTACATCAGTTTTTCAAAGTACTTTACAAGAATTTAATTCTCCTTTTTACATAAATAACCTTACAGTCTTATGATGGCAAGGGAGTGAGATGCTATTGTGATAAAGGATAATCTAAACCAACGAAACAGACAAATGGAAAAAACTAAGGGTAGGTTAAACAGATGATCAAAGAAGAAATGGGGAGTGAAGATTGGAATAGAAGCAACCAAAGGATATTGAGCACTTGAATGGTGGTGGAGTGCAGTGACTTTGCACACATACATGCCATAAATGTTACCACTGTTGTAATACTGTTATCCAAACAATAATAAATAAAATGAATATATTAAAAAGAAAGCCCAAGTGAAAATTTAGTTTCTGTTCAAATCATGTTTGAATTTGAGCTGCATATGCTCTTTTCCCCAATTTCATTTTTATAAAGTTATTCAAAATAATTTTTACATTCAATATTCCAACACCAGTCCTACCACCATTATACTTTCCCACCACCATTACACCTTCCCACCACCATTATTTTAACTTTTACCACCAACACCCAAGCCTGCCCCAAAAAAAGTTCCTAAATAATTTATTTTGTATTGCTTTTTATGACTGTTCTATTAAAAATAATCCAAAAAGTTTTCCTTAGAGGTAAATGTGTGAAGATTTTTATATCTCACCCTGTAGCCATTAAGCCCTTGTATAAGAGATAACCAACATGTTATTAGATGTTGAGCCTTGTATGCTAATATTTATTTATTGATTGATTGATCAAGATCAGTTGCCTTCTACTTAACACCCTATCAAATGTGGTGTCCTACTCTTGGTACATCAGTGGAATATAGTATGAAATCTACTCTACTGTAAATTTCAGTGGCTATGTACTCTAGGACTTCAAAAATTTTAAATAGGGTGGTACAATTGGAAATGACTTTTGGGTCTGGAGCATCTCTACAGTTTTTTGTTCTCGTTTGAGATTTATTTGTGATTCTTTGGGTTATGGCCCTAAATGAACTTCTATGGCACTGGAGACAGTTTGCAAGCGTGGCTGCCAAGCTCCTTGGAAGGCAGGAAAAGGGGCAGAATGTCACCCATCCCAATTCCATGAGAGCTTGGAAATTTCCATCACAAAAACCTAAATTTTTCATCAGATTTATTCTCATGGATGAAGCTCCTCCTGAGCCTGTGGAGATGAACTATGAACATGTTTGTGATTGCGTTCTGGAGGTTTTTGGCTGCTGGGGTCTCTACTGAGGCTGGTGCTGGGCTCACCTACCCCTTCTGAGTTGCCAGAGAAATGAAGTGTAGCTCGTGCAGTGTCTGAAGGCATCCCTCACATATGTTACTACATGAAATTTTTATGAAAATAGAATTTTATCTTGCCTAAAACTAATAATTTTGGGGTTCTGTCATTTGTCAGCCAATCGATTTTAAACTTAATCTATTAGCATTGTAAAGCATGCTATAAAAATGATAAAACTTTAATATTCATTTGTGAAGTAAAATAAATTACAAGTAAAAGATAATAGCTAACAAAATTGGGTTAAGAAAATGAAGAATATTGAATTTGCAACATAAAAATATTATAACTAGAGCTTTGATTGATTATCAACTTGTACCTTCTCATTGTTAGCAATAGAGGATCACTGTACAAGGAATTTTCTCAAGGTTCTTGCAAATGTTTCCATCCTTTAAGCATGAGTTTATGTAAAATACATGATGAGAAAACATTCTTTGTTATTATTAGCTCTATTTTTCTTTCTGTCAAAATGTTGCTTCAAATATACAATGAAATGTTGCTTCCTTTATAATTTAAACCATTGATATATCTCACTTATATTCGTAAAACATTAGCTAGTAGAGTCATATTCTATAGTTCCTCTGCCTTTCTCTCTCTCTCATTTATAATTTGAATGAAAGACAGCAGATGATATGTGATTTCTCTACTAGGTTGAGAAAAGAATATTTAAGACCTTGATGACAGAAAATCTTTTCCTCATGAAACCAGAGATGAAATTGTTTCTAATTTGATCAGTACCAAGCTATTTTCCAGTATTATAAAATACCCCCCAAGAGCAATTTCTTGATTGCATACTTAATGCTCACTGCAATGCACTCATTGAGATAACACATACTTAAAAAAAATTTAACTTCTAGTCACAGAAATTAGATTCACCTGAATAACTTTAGACAGAGAATCTGCAACAGTAAATATTCTGGAACTACTTCTTATGATTGTTATTGAGCAGAACTTCACTCTTACCAGACAATATGTTCTTATTTTTTATTAGTTTTTTTTTATTAAATTGATGGGTCTGGAGCAATAGCACAGCAGGTAGGGTGTCTGCCTTGCACGCAGCCAACATGGCTGACCCGAGTTCGATTCTTCCGCCCCTCTCGGAGAGCCCGGCAAGCTACCGAGAGTATTCGATATGCCAAACACAGTAACAACAAAGTCTCCAATGGAGACGTTACTGGGCCCCCTCGAGCAAATCGATGATAAACGGGAGGGCCTTTACTTTACTTACGGGCCTTTACTGATGTCACATAATTATGTTATTTATACATGTGTATCATGCAGCCAACATGGCCGACCTGAGTTTGATTCCTCCGCCCCTCTCAGAGAGCCCGGCAAGCTACCAAGAGTATCTTGCCACATGGCAAAGCCTGGCAAGCTACCCGTGACATATTCAATATGCCAAACACAGTAACAAGTCTCACAATGTTACTCGGCCCGCTCAAGCAAAATCGATGAACAATGGGAGGACCGTGACCGTGATATATGTATGTGTGTGTGTGTGTGTATATATATATATATATATATATACACACACATATATATATACAAATATATATATATATATATTACATTACTGAATACACTTTAGTTAAATTGATCCTGTCTTATTTTACATCCCATTCTGGGATTCCCCAACCTTCTAAACGACTTGAATTGTCTCTTGACATTGATGATATAATGAAATTTTGCATCCTTTGTAATTCAAACCATTGATGTATCTCACTTATCTCTATTGTTATTTTTCATTTTCCTCTATTTTTGAAACTCACCCAACTGTCTTAAAACAAATAGTGTGAATTCTGCTTTTCTTTTAAGTCTGGCTGGTGGTGTCTGAAGGTCACTTCTGGCAGAGCCAGCTGGTGCTAGGAATGAAACTCAAGGTCTCACATCTGCCAGGCAGGTGTTTACACTATATTAGCCCCACCTATGGTGTCACATGCCCTTAATTTTCCTCCTCCTTTTACATCTTGTCCCATGGTCTTCACAATGAAAGAAGCAGCCATTTCTTATCGTCGTGGAGTGACAAGTTTTAGTTCTAGTAATTCTGAGGTTTCTCTGACCTTTATGGTGGGCACTTTAACCCCATACTTCTGGCTGTCTTGTAGTTGAGTTCTTCCAATTATGTGAAATCTCTTGGTTCTAAAAGTCAGGTCTGACCTCCTGTTTATCTGTAGACAATTGCTCAGTTTTTATGTCCTTTCAAACTACCTGAGACAGGCTGTGTGGTGTGTGCATTTGTGTGTGCATGTGTATTCATGCTAATATAAAAAAAAGCTTTTCCTCTAAATGCCATCATGAGTACATCCAAGGGGCAGCCCACTGGATGAGGGTATACATATGCAAGTCCTTCATGGACTTGGCATTATGGGCTGATTGAGGGTATTTCTAGGCAACTTTTCCACCTGTTATCTCTGAGTTCTCTAGGACATGCCTCACTCTAATACAGTCCATTCCAGATCCTGGCTGCTATTATCTTAGAAATAATTATTGCATTGACACCCTTTTTTGGGGCACCTCTTCAACAATGTCTGCACAGCTGGGGAATCAGGTTCTCCTTCATATGTTCACTCTTTTTTCTGCAGGAGAACTCAATGCTGATGTCCTCCCTGGCTATGAGCTGGGATGGCATGGAGATGTGATACAGGTAAAAGGAAAATTCCTCCTATAATGTCGAGTTTGCCCAATCTCTGTTATTATTTCCTTAAAGTAATGTCCTGAAACTGTTCTGTTGGCGAAATAGTTTTACCTATAGTCATTTTCTAACTAGTGGTCTTAGGGGAAGGAACTGCAACTTTTAGCTTACTGATAGCATCATATTTCATAATTGGCTCTTGTATATCATTGTGAATGAATGTCGTATTTTGACTACATTTTTGTTGTTGATCAGTAGATTTTGTAAACACAAAAAGACAGCAGCAGTCTATCTCTCCACTGCCCACGTTCGGTAGTATCACGCCACTTTCCCCCACCAAGGGAAGGTGGATGGCGATGGACAGGTGAAGGAAGGAAATGAGGGCCAGGCTGATTGGTGTCAGTTGCAGTTTATTTCATTACCATTTCCATTCTCCTCTGATTCTCCTTCTGCTTCTTCCTCCCTCGTGCTACTTTATTCTCCTCCTCAATCGCCCTTCATTCTCCTTCTGGTTCTGGAATCTCAATCTGGATGCCCTTTTCTCCTTATCCTTCTGGAGTCTGGATCCCCCAATCTTACTGCCTAGTTAAATCCCCAAGCTTGATGAGTTGGGGTTTACATATAGTTGTGGTCACAATCAATAGGGGTAAAGTTCTTTCCCTCAGGGAAAGCCGCTTTTAGGACAGATTCTTATTTAGCAGGTCAATCCACCCTAGAATGGAATTCCATGGGTATTTCTCCTCTCCTTCTCCAACAAACATATAAGCATTCATAACATTAATCATTTTGTATGGGCACAGTAAGAAATACAGTAAGCATATAGAATTGCTTTCTTAGGGTCATCTCGATCACAGACTACAGTACTCAGGCCAGATAGTTTTTCCTATCCCTAGCAGGGTCCTGGTCTCATCGTTACTTTTGGATCATTACAGCATCTGTCCATGATCAAGCTCTTAACTTATAGTTAAGAATAGTGGCACTTTGGCCTGGCCCATTTCGATGCCAGAGTAGCTCACACCTTGCCCTGGCTCCATTCAGTCTCTCATCGAGACTCTGCTTTTGGAATGTTAGGAACTAAGGGCAACTGAGGCTTAAATCGAGAAAGCAGATGCCCAGGAGTGACTAATATTCAAAGCCAACTAAATCCTAAATTACAAAGGCATAATATTAAATGTCTTCCTGTATCTATACAAAAAGGACATTGCATTAAATTAAACTATTCATAAGACACAAGGAAAGGAGAAAGACAATATATAACTTACAATACAAGTTCAGTGTCCTAGAAGGATCTGACCTTACAAATTAACAGATTTTGATTAGGGGAAAAGCTGATTAACTGATTGGGGAAGAGAGCATAGAGAAGTGGTTACAGATAAACCAAAGAATGGGTGAGACTCTGGAGCACTGGGATGGGTGTGACCTGATAAACTTAAGCTCCTTGTGACAAGGGAGAAAAGACAAATCAATTGTAATCCTACAGTAGATATTATCTTACAAAAAAGTTACCCTTTCATCATTGTGATGGATTTCATCACTTGATTATTGAATGTTGAAATATTCTTTAATATCTTTCCAAAATACTAGCTAAACATAGTGTAATGATGCATTTAGTATATACAGTGTTAGATTAGTTTGCTGAAATTTTGTGTCTATGTTCAAGAGAATCGTTGATCTGTAATTTTCCTTTCTGGTATTGCATTTATATAAATTTAGTATTAGGGTAACAATCTTGTCATAGAGTTATCTAGGTGTTGTTTTCTATGTTCTTTATCTGTCTATAATTGTAGAGGATTCATCTCAATTCTTCCTAAAGTAGCACTGTAGCACTCTACTCCCATTATTTATTGATTTGCTCAAGCGGGCACCAGTAATGTCTGACAACAAATTGTGAGACTTGTCGTTACTGTTTTTGGCATGTTGAATAAGTCACGGGGAGCTTGCCAGGCTTTGCCTTCATAAAATAGTAGAATCTATCAGAACACTATCTGGATTGTAGTCTCCTTTTTAGTAGTCTCTTTGTTTCTGTTTTGGGCAGTTATTGTTGGGTCACATCTATTGGTACTTGTTGGCTAAATTGGAGATGCCCCAGCTGGAGTCAGTAGCACACAAGTCCTGTGCTATAGCCCATATACTAAGTCTTCATCCCTGCTGCTCTTTTATATTGGTTATGATTTATGAGTCAGTCAACAGAAATAAAAGTAATCCATATGTCACCCTTATGTGGTTTTTGTAGATTATATCTTTCAATGAATTAACATATATTATCAATGTTATGAAATCTTTGTTAATAGTATTATTCTTTCTCCTTCTTTAAAATTATTGTTATAGTGTCCATAACAACCAAGATTGGGATTGTAAATCTTTGTGTAGATCTTGTTATCTGATATTTTAAATATCTTTAGTAATTCACCAATGAAGCATACTGAAATTTCTCATTCTGTGAAAGTTTTTCAGTGGGTAGGGCGTTCGCCTTACACATGGCCAACATGGCCAACCCGAGTTCAATTCCTCCGCCCCTCTCGGAAAGCCTGGCAAGCTACCGAGAGTATTCGATATGCTAGACACAGTAACAACAAAGTCTCCAATGGAGACGTTACTGGGCCCGCTCAAGCAAATCAAAAAATAAATAAGTTCAATATATACAGAGATGGTAATAGTATCTTATTACATTTTGGCATTAAAAACTTTTTATTATTTGGATTTGGGACTACACCTGGTGATGCCCAGGGATTACTCCTAGCTCTGCACTCAGGGATTGCTCCTGGTGGTGCTCAGGGAAAATATGGGATGCTGGAGATCGAACCCAGGTTCACCTTGTTCAAGGCAAGCGCCTTATCAACTGTAATGTTGCATTGGCCACTCAACTTTGGCATTTTTAACATTTTAAAGAATGTGCCCATGTCATCATTCTATTTGATGTTTTGATATGGAGTTTTTATGTTGTTGCATATTTTGTTTTATCTTTAAGATTTCTATGAAGTGTTTTAAATTTTTGTACTGGTAGTTTGCTTACTTTTCTTTTTATCTTGACTAATTATTTACCAGTATTATATATAATTCCATAAGTCAGTGATTAGATTACTTTTCTATCTTATTTTGCTTCTTTCACTTAATTCATTAAGTTCTATTAGTCACGTCCTTCAACCAATGATCTGTTTTACTTGTTCTCTCTCTCTCTGTATGTGTGTATGTGTGTATGCATGTGAAAGTAGCAAGATACAAAATCACGGTCCTCCCGTTGTTCATCAATTTGCTCGAGCGGGCCCAGTAACATATCCACTGGAGACTCTGTTGTTATTGTGTTCGGCATATCGAATACGTCGTGGGTAGCTTGCCAGGCTCTGCCGTGCAGGCGAGATACTCTCGGTAGTTTGCTGGGCTCTCTGAGAGGGGCCAAGGAATCGAACTCAGGTCGGCCATATTGGCTGCATGCAAGGCAAACGCCTTACCACTGTGCTATCGCTCCAGCCCGAGATACAAAATATAATAGCTTTATGATGCCCTGGGATATAACACAGTAACCTGGCAGTGCCAGGGATAAAAGGAGCAAATGGACCTTCCTACTTCCCACTTTCAGATTTTGAGACTCAGTTACAGGACAGGAGACAGATTACAGAGGTAAGGCAGTTTCTTTCTTTGTCACCAACCCTCATTTGATCCGTAGCTCTGCATTTAGTCTCCTGGGCATCACCTTGGATCATTCCTCTGCACATAGTCAGAAGTAGCCCTTTAACGTGCTGAGTTTGGTCCCTAAACAAAGAAACGAAAAAATGCCCTTTATTAGGAGAACATGCATTCTCTTTTTAACTAATATAGGAATTATGACAGTTAAATTTTTGCCTGAGACAAAGACCCATCTCATTAACAGTAATTTCTGGGTTGAACCAGCCACTAATATTTAACCATCATTAGCTTGATCTGATGGATTAATGGACTGAATAGAATTGTTGGATCTGTTACAATATCAGTGTTCTTACTAATAATTAAATTCTTTGACATTTATGTTTTATTCATTAATGGATCTTTATCAGTTAATAATTTATTAGAAATAAATTTTAGTATACAAAGAGTGGGCTGGAGTGATAGCACAGTGATAGGGCATTTGCCTTGCACGTGGTTGATTTGGCCCGACCCAGGTTCGATTCCTTCGCCTCTCTTGGAGAGCCTGGAAAGCTACTGAGAGTATCTTGCCCACACGGCAAAGCCTGGAAAGCTCCCCATGAAGTATTTGATATGTCAAACACAGTAACAACAAGTCTCACAATGGAGACGTTACGGGCAAATCGCTCGAGCAAATCAATGAACAATGGGAGAACAGTGACAGTACTATATACAAAGAGTAATAAATAATTATGTCTTAATATTTCAAAAGTGCCAAAATAAATTACAGAAGAATAAAAACATAAAAATTTTTAATTTTAAATTAAAAATTTCAGGAAATCTTGCCATTAAAGAATTACATTTCTGTGCAAGATGTTCACCTAAAAAATCCTCATAATTTTTAACAAAAATTTGCCAATTTTCATCTGAGTTCTCATGTTAAACAGTTTTTAAAAGATTAATAGATAAATTAAGAATGAAAGATTTATTTGTGGCATTATATATACATGCAATTTTGAAATATTTAACCAAAATTTCACTATATTAGGCCTATACTAGTAAAAATATTAGAAAGACATTAAACATTATTTGAGATTTAAGAAAAATATAGAAGACCCAACTACATAAAGGTAATTATGAGACTGAAGGAGAATATACATAGGAAAAAGAGATGGGACTTTGTTGACAGAGGTATGAGGGCATTATATTTTGGAACCAAGTAGATAATTTGTGTGTGTGTGTCTTGGAATTTACATAATGGTTAGTAGATTAATGAGAAATTGGGAGATGCATCTTTATTCTGGTATTATCAATCCAGTACAAGATTTAGCTAAGAGAATAAATAAGAAAATAGTAATATATTTTAAGTCATTCATAAAAATATTAAGAAAGTTTGTAACAGTTTTCAGATATTACTCTGATAAAAAGTCATTTTAATATGCATCATTTTTCTTTAGCTCTATTCAATAGTTGAAACTATATTTTACAAAGGGAAATATTATAAAAACTAGATTTGTGATTTTTATTTTGTGGAGTGATTTTAAGAAAATCTATCATAGAACTGTTTTATAATAGGAAAATTGCTCTGAATTATAAATAAAGTACTCTATATTACAAAATACTTTAATGTTTTTTCTTTAATTTTAACAATTACAAATTTTAAATATTTTCTTATGTTATTTAGGTCTACAGGCTTTATTGCAAAATAGGATATGTTTTTCTAAGAAAATTATTTTTTAAGTAGAAAAATGTGTTACTGTTACACCACGAGACTCTGGATAGAATAATTATATTGATTTAAATGACATGTTGGGATTAAAAATATGCTGTTACCTAAAATGAACAATTTTCATTTTCTTTACTTGTCACGCCTATACTTCTTTTGTAAATTAAAGGGTGTCAGTTAGTAACTGCTGAATTTGCAGATATTAAAAAAATGTGTAAATTCGCAGTGAGACTTTTCAAGCTGAGTAAGCATGTCACATATTTCTTGTGTGATATAGAACAGGTTTTCTTCCATTAGCTGTTTATTACAGTGGCAAACATTTTCTTTCATGTTTATCATGTATTCCCATTTTTTGTGTCTTATCATACTTTTTGTGGGTAGAATAATATTTGTGATTAAAAGCAAAGGCCATCTTTTAGTCAGTGCCTAATACAGTGATTCAAATTGTTAGCTAGTGAGTTTTTAATATTTAATGAATCACCAAAATTACAGGATCTTTTTTGAGTCACATTTTTGGAATTTTATATCTCAGTCATTATGCTTTCATTCTTCATTATAAATGTGATGTTTCAGCTCTCTGTTTTGCTCAGTCCTCACAAAATATATGAAAGCAAAGGGAAATAAATTAGTTTTTCCATATGTTTTGCCTATGTCCTAACAACATGACATTTGATATTTCTCATTATAAGAATTAGTCTTTTTATCTTTCATTTTACAGCAAAGTATTAATCATATTATTTGCATAATGTGATTCACCTGTTATGTTAAGAATAGCTTATATTTGACCAGTATTTCACATCTTGAATTCTGATGATTATAAATTTAAAAGTTCATATAAGAATTATAAAAGGAGCTTTAAAACTGTAAGGATCAAGAAACATATTTAAGTAATTTACACATTGACAATGAAACTCTAGGAGGCACTGAGTCTAATAAACTTTCATTTTTGACAGTGGAAATGTGTGATGTTTATCACAGTTATCACTAATGTGCTAATTTATTTATTTTGGTTTGGGGGCCACACCCTGCTGTATTCAGCGATTTCTCCTGATTCTGTGCTCAACGTTCACTCCTGGTGGGGCTGCTTGGTGGAGCTGTATGTGGTGCTAGGTTCTCAAATTCAGTTAGATTTTGTGCACGGCAAGCACCCTCCTGCTCCACGATCCTTCCAGCTCCAGCTCCAAATATTGTTTTAAATTCACTTGGAAGAAGTACATATTGCTCCAAGAAGACTGCCCTCTGCTTTCTCTATATAAAGAGGAAATTGTGTAAATTTTATTTTGTAGCATGATGTTAAAACTACTCCTAGATTCAGTTTGACTTTTGGGAGCAACTAAGCGGGGTGCATTAGTCTCTTATGATTTATGGATATGTTTGTTATTTAACATGCAACTCATTCTAAAGCTGAAGCATATAAAAGTTGAGAAGGCACTTCAAACTATCAGCTTAAATCTTGCTATGAGAAAAAAAAAACTATTCTTATTTCCTGTATCTCTTAGTGGCTGGAGCGATAGCACAGCGGGTAGGGCGTTCGCCTTACAAGCGGCCAACATGGCCGACCCGAGTTCGATTCCTCCGCCCCTCTCGGAGAGCCTGGCAAGCTACCGAGAGTATTAAATATGCCAGACACAGTAACAACAAAGTCTCCAATGGAGACGTTACTGGGCCCGCTCGAGCAAATCAACGGGAGGGCCTTAGTGACCTCAGCCTAGTGCATTTTGCTACATCTCCCCCATTCAACAGTTTACTACAGTCTCTCTTTCCTGCTATAGAGTTGAGGTTCACCGCAACTCTCTTATATAAAAGGGGAGAAGAATATCATCTCCATATTATTCCAACATCTATAGATAATACTAGAATCATTGCTGAAGAAATGGTTTAAAAATAGATCTGATCTTAGAATTACCATAATGAAAATAAATTATGGAAGAAAGTGCAAGACTTAGTTCAGCTCAGTTTGACAAAGAAAGAAGACATAGAATCTAGCCAGAAATATCAAAACACTAGAGTTTGGACTACTATATATTTCATAGGAAGTCAGAGTGCAAAATTATGAAAACCTCTAATAACAATATGGGAAAGGAATGTTGGAATTGAAAATTTTTGACAATTCAGAAACTCATTTTGTCATGTTTAAAAAACTGTTTTTAAGGGTTTTGTGGTTTTTTTTGGTTTGTTTTTGGATTTTTGTTGTTGTTGTTGTTGTTGTTTATTTGCTTAGTTTTGAGACTGTATACTATAGACTATGCTCAGGGATTACCCCTGGCTCCACATAGAAATGACATATTTAGCCATATGCAAGGAAAGTACCTACTTGTGATACTATATGTATCCGTGTATCCACTCTACAAATAAAAAGAATACACACTTATACAAGAATATTATATTATTTAAGTATGGAGATTTAAAAATACCTGAACTAGGAGAAATCAGAATAGACATTATTCCATTCCTTTTTTTTTTAATTCTGTCTAGAACATGGAAAATGGAAGGGATCATGGCAAGTGTCTGCAATACTTCTAGATTCTGTTACTTGATCTGAGGGTAATTTACATCAGTGAATTACATCAGTAAAAATTCATGAAGCTGAGCACTATTCTGTTAATATAAGAATGATAAGGGAGAAAGTAGAGAGAACCCCCTTTCACTTTTGGAGTATGATTTCTAAGTAGTATGCAGTCTGGAAGTTTTTCCATTCCTCTGGGATATTAAGTGTCATAGCCATAAAGAGATTGAGAGAAGATTCTAAAATGAGGTCAGTTTTCTGGCAGTCAGATTTTCAGGTAAAACTATGGTCCTATTAGCAAAGGGCAGGGAGTAAATACAATTTATTTTTTATTTTTTTATTTTTTTGCTTTTTTGGTCACACCTGGAGATGCACAGGGGTTACTCCTGGCTCTGCACTCAGGAGTTACTCCTGGTGGTGCTCAGGGGACCATATGGGATGCTGGGAATCGAACCCGGGTTGGCCGCGTGCAAGGCAAACGCCCTACCCTCTGTGCTATTGCTCCAACCCCAGCAAATACAAATTGAGGGACAGCTAGAAATTTTTCCTGCCTGCGTCAGGCCTTCTTCCTTAAAATGCCATTAAGTTGATAATTCTGTGGTAGAAATGTTTCCCTAGTATTAAAAATGTATCATGAATTGAAATAAACAGCAGTTTAATCAAGAGAAAAAAAGTTGCTTGGATCTTTGTAGAAGTGCAGAATCATTAAAATACCACACACCATTTCAAATATATATCCTTTATTTTGTCTAAGTTATAGAAAGTGACTATTTTTCATGTTTTGCTTGCTTCTGTACAACCCATCTGCCAAATCATTTTGTGTAGATTGAGTAGATCAACACCATCTGCACAGAGAACTAATTACTTAATGGATTTAAATGAGATCTTAAAAGGGACCTTGGGGCCAGAAAGACAATGCAGCTGGCAGGACACTAGAGCACCCATAGCTGATTCAGATCCTATCCCCCCACATCCCATATGGAATACTGAGCACTGCCAGGGGTAATCCTTGAGTGTAGAGCAAGGAGTAAGCTCTGAGCACCTCTGGGTGAGGGTCCCCAAACCAAAATAAATAAGAAAAAAGAAAGTCTTGAGCGGCTCTCCTGCACGGCCATGGCTCCAGAAGCACAAGGACTTAATGCAGAGCCTGGCAGCTTGCAGCAGAAAAGTGAATGGACTATGTGTTAATCCATGCCACCATGCCTGCCCATGCCTGGAGGGAAAAGGGTGTTGCTCCCTTTCGCCTTTTTCCCTCTGGAAAGAAAGATGGCAGCCACTTCAGAGCTTTGTGGAAAGCCAAGTATGAGCCGGTCTTGATGGGGCGACTAAAACATCATGGGAAGGGGGGCCTTCCCCGCTCATCCTTCACGCCCTACCGAGGTCACAAGTTGCCCTCCACAAGCGGTTCTCCGACATGACCATGGCTCCAGAGCACAGAAGCCAATCTTATAATTATCTGACTCTCAGCAGAAATACTTTCAGGCTTAATAAGTAAAATACCAGAAATCCAAAATTGCGCGGCCATGATAGTGGCTGGGAGGCATCATTTGATTCTTGTGACCAACTGTAGAAAACAAATTCTTTCACAATGCCTTTTCAGCATGTCTGATTTGGGGGTGTAAACTCTAAATAATAATGGTGCATCTTTTGTCGAAACAATGAATCTAATCAAAGTAGATAGAGTGTTATCTAGAATTCATCTGCCTCACAGGCATTGGGAGGATGGGGGGGGGGTTATTGGGGTTCTTCGTGGTAAAAAATAAGTATTGGTAAAGGGAAATGTGTTTGGTATTTGCATGACCTAGACTTAAACCTGAAAGCTTTGTAACTTTTCCCACAGTGATTCAATAAAAAAAAAAAAAGTCTTAAGCAGGAAGAGCCCCTTAGCACAGAGCTGGAAGTAACCCCTATTCACAACTGGATGAGTTGTTACCCCTACCCCTCCAGTTAATAGAAAAGGAAAAACGGTGTGATGTGTTTGGGGGCAGGGTAAGTGTTATAAACACTTAGCATGTCTTGTGGACCCATATAGACCCATGTAGAGAGGTGTCCTCTGCCTGGGAACTGAGACATACTCACGTTAGCCTCCAGTTTCTACATTGAACAAAACACCCAGAAAAAAAAAGCAGAAGAGAAACATAGCAAATACCTGTAGGTGCTTGTGAGATTTCCCACTGAACAAAAAGCAAGCCATAAGCAGTTGGGAGGAGGGAAATGGACTTGGCTGAGGGTTGCAGGCACTCTGGCACTTGTTTCTGTTGCAGGCAGATAGATAACGGCCCTTTAACACACTTTAGAAAAATTATTTCTTTCATTTTTTTTTAATGAATCACTGTGAGGTACAGTTAGACTTACAAACTTTCATGCTTACGTTTCAGTCATACAATGATCAAGTACTCATCCCTCAACCAGTGCCCATTCTCCATCACCAATATCCCCAGTATCCCTTCCACCACCTCCTTATCACCCTCCACCCCTGGGCTTCTATGGTAGGAGTATTCCCTCTTACTTTCTCTCCCCCTTTGAGTGTTGTGGTTTGCAATACAAGCATTAAGTGGCCGCCATGTTTAGGAAATAACTAAAACCCAAGAGATTGCCTATCCCTAAAGTACCAAACAAACATGGAGAGCACAGCTCTTTGAGATGCAAATCCTGAAATCTTGGGAAAGAAGAAATTGAGGCACCACCCAGATGCTGAAATTTAAGCCCTCACCCAGAGAAGGATAGAACCATCAGAAAAGCAGAAGATACAGAAGAAACTAAGATATTATGAAAAGATCATCAGAAAGGGATGAAGACCATCAACAGTGCAAGGTTTTCTATCCCTTGACAATGCCCAGATAAATTTTTTTTAGTTTCAACTCATTAATCAGATGTGATCTTTTATTTTGATGGCACAGAAAATAGTTAATGATTTTATAAACAGTCCATAATTTATGACACAAAATTTCTATATACGACACAGTTTCTTCAATTTCTCGAATAGGATTAATGAGGGTGCTAAATTTTTATGCGTAAAACCTCCAGTTTGATGGCTGCCTCCTGGGGCAGGGAGGACTCTAATATCTGTATAATGTAGGTGTTCACAGTAGACAGTCTGGATCCAGGCCAGGCCTCTCTTTGAGTGTTCATGGCAGAGGCCCCACTTGACCTAGCCCTTGACAACAGTCCCAGTGGAACCCTAAATCGTAGAAACAGCCACATTCTTCACACTCTGGTAAATCAAAATTGCCTCAATAACTATAAAAAAATAAGAATAACTCAAAACTCAAAAAGTGTTTTTTACATGGTTAAACTTAATTTGTTTGTTTCCCATGTGTGTTCTTATGTTTGAGTATCACTCTTAGAAAATGTATTTAGGGAAAAGTTAAGACAAATTAATGTGAAATTCAGGGAATAAAATGTGGGCTAAATGACAGCAAACATTTACATGGACCTAAAGAAAAAAGGAAAAAGTAGATGCTGATGATTTTTACAAAAGGTACCATAATGAGTGTTTCCGTTAGGGTCTCTTTTAGCTGGCACCCTTTGGGCTTCTTGAATCTGAATGGCTGTATTGTGGAGCTCTGGGAATTTCTCGGCAATGATTTGTTTAACCATGTTTTTTTCATTGGGATTGTTTCCCTGAGCTTCTGGTAGTCCAATGATTCTAATGTTGTTTCTTTTAGAATCATCTGCTAGGACTCTGATTCTCTGTAGAGCTATTTTGAGGTCCTTTGCCATTGTTTGTTGTTGCATGTTGGCTTGGTGCAGCTGATCTTCCAGCTCACCGTTTCTTTCCTCAGCTGTGGTCATTCTATTTTTGAGGGCACAGAGTGAGTTTTTGATTTCATCTATGTAATCTCTGATCGGTGTCATTTCTGTGCGAAGCTTTCCAATTTCCTCTCTCATTTCTTTCTGTATTTTGTCGATTTGTGCGATTGATTGTTTCTTTCATGTCCTCTTTCAATTTAGCGGATATCTGTCTGACTGTTTCATTGAGTTGATTGAACATCTTCATGACTTCATATCTGAATTCCTTATCAGAGAGGTCCCTAAGGTGGCTAGCACCTACTGAGGCTTCAGGACTTGTTTCCTCGTCGTCTCCCTTTGGTGGGAATTTGCGTTGTTTCTTCATGTTGTGTAGGTGTAGGGGTCAGATTTCTTGATTTGAGTAAACTACCTGCAGCCACGTGAACAGTTGTCCCACTGAAAATTAGGCCACGCCCACTTTTCAAAAGCTACGCCCACTTCTAAAGTGGCCACACACCCACGGATACCTGATGTGTGTCCGGGGAGTAAAGACTGGGTGGGGAGAAGAGACCAGCTCGGCTTGGGCGGCGCAAAGGGAGAGGCAGACTCAGATCTACTTTGTCTCCTGCTGTCGGGGGGAAGCCTCGGGGCTTGCACAGTGGAATCCAAGTCCCAGGTTCGAGAAATGGCGCAAAAACTGACCTGGGGGTTGGGGAGAACAGACCAGCTCGGCTTGGGCATCTGAAAGGGAGAGGCAGAGAGGCTCAGATCTGCTTTGTCTCCCAGTGTCCAGCAATACCACTCCTGGGAATATATCCCAGAGAGGCAAAAAAGTATAGTCGAAGTGACATCTGCAATTGTCTGTTTATTGCAGCACTCTTTACAATAGCCAGAATTTGGAAAAAACCTGAGTGCCTGAGAACAGATGACTGGTTAAAGAAACTTTGGTACATTTACACAATGGAGTACCATGTAGCTGTTAGAAAAGACGAAGTCATGAAATTTACATACAAGTGGTACTACATGGAAAGTATCATGTTAAGCGAAATGACCCAGAAAGAAAGGGATAGACATAGAAAGATTGCATTCATCTGGGGAACATAAAGTAACAAAATAGGAGTCTAACACCCAAGAATGGCCAAGATTAGTACCAGGAATTTTACTCCATGGCTTGGAGGCCAACCACACATACTAGGGGAAAAGGGAGCTCAGATAAAGAAGGGAACACCAAACAAAGGTTTTGGGAGGATCCTCCCAGGATGGGAGAAGCATGCAGAAAATAGACTATAGACTAAACATGATTGTCACCCATTGCCTCTTTTGCAAACCACAAAACCCAATAACAGAGAGAGAACAAAATGGAATGCCCTGCCACAGAGGCAGGGTGGGATGGGGGGCATGGGGGGTGGGAGGGATACTGGGATCCGTGGTGGTGGGAAATGGGCACCAGTGGAGAGATGGGTATTTTATCATTGTATAATTGAAACCCAAGCACAAAAATGTGTAAGTCTGCAACTGTACCTCAAGATGTCTCACTATTAAAACTTTTTTTAATAAAAAAAAGGTACCATAATGATTCCCTTTGATTATGCTGATCAAGGCACCTAGGTATCTTCAGATTTTATTTTGAATTTCTTGATGAAATTCTTAGACTTTGATACTTTAAAAATATTATACTGTTACTGGGCCCGCTCGAGCAAATCGATGATCAATGGGAGGGCCTTTATCTTTATATGCATTTAACATAATTATTTTTGAAGACTGTTATTTTATGTTTATCCATTTTTTTTTTGTTTCCATGTACACAGAACAGCAGAGTCTATAAATGTAAGAGGTAGCAATCATGGTGACAAGGGAAAGTCCTGGAAGTAGCAGAGGCAATAAGGAACATTAGGCAGGAAATGGGTTAGCAAAGGGGAATCCAAATACATGATTGCTGAAGCAAACGGACTAAACAGAGTCAAAAGACAAATGCATCTGCATTTTCAGGTACCAGGTTCTGTGATTAAGAGATTCCCAAGAAGAGTTCTAGAAACAGATCAATACATATAGCATGAGTACAGCAGAACACAATATACGTGGAGGACAGATTTACTCCCCGAAGGCTCAAGATTCTGGCAGTTATTAAAACACAACTAAGTGAAAGTCTGAAAACAACTGCATTCTGGACATCAGGTCCCGAAGCATTGAGGTTTGTTGACAGTTTCGAGAACAAAATCTTATCAATGGCAATAAAAACAAAGACAGATAAGCCAGCTCTTAAAAAAAAAAAAGAAACAGCTTTTATAAAGAAATTAAAATAATTTAATAACACCCAAGAGAGATGATAAGATGGAATGTGCCTGCCACAGAGACATGGGGCGGAATGGGGTGGAGGTGGCAGGAGGGAAACTGGGAACAATGGTGGTGGAGAATGGGCACTGGTGGAAGGATAGGTACTAGAACATTCTGTGACTGAAATGTAATCATGAAAATTTGTAAGTCTGTAAAAAAAATTTAAAAAATCATTTAATACAAAAGAATAAGAGGAAAATACTATTGTCTCATTTTTATAATTGAAGAAACTAAAAGATTTCTTGGAATAGTGAACTGTGTCACCAAGTTACTAAGCAGGAAACGAAAACCCCAGGTCTATTCCGTGGATCACCATGTGACTTTCAATAGATCTATGATAATTGTTATAATTAACTACTACTATATCAAATTTTTACATATTTTCCTACTACTATAGCAAACATTTTCCATAGCACCTTCTCTAAACAAAAAATCTTCCATTTCTGAAGGTCAGAGTCAGAAATAGATTTCTCTGGGCTCCAAGAAGCAGTTTGCAGGCTGCACTCCTTCTGGAATATTCTGGTTAATGAACCACTCTCTCCTCAATGCTGAATGCCTTTCCTGTTTCTGGAGGATGCTTTATTTCTTGGCCAATGACCATGTTCCTCAGTGCCAGAAACTGTGGACTAAGTTGTCCTACTGCTTACACCTCCTTTAGTTCTCAGTTCTCATGGTTTATTTTCAAGTTATATTAGGACCCTGTAATTCCTCAGTGCTCGTGTGGGTAGCTCAGGGCAGCCTGCCCTCAATGTCAGCTGAACAAATTTATCTTTACCGCAAACCTGACTCAGCCCAGCTTTGCCATAGAATGCAAGGTTGCCACAAGTTCCAGGACTTAAAGAATGAGCCTCACTGGTGAATGGAGTAGGAGAATGTCACTCTGCCTATCACAGATCTCAAAGTTTTTGAGTTATTCTATTATTTTGAAGTGACACTGGTTTCTACTACTGTGTATTAAGGATACAATTTCTTGCCTCTTAAAGTTTTGTCTGTACATCACAGCCATCAGGAGGGTTCCATGATCCTATCACTATAGTACTTTGGTTTACATACTGCCCACGTCTCTCCCCTTTCTTGTTGCTTCTGCAGCCAGTGTTCTGTTATGAGTCCGGGGACTTGCTTTTATTTATAGCCTTTATTATTTGTGTGTGTGTGTGTGTGTGTGTGTGTGTGTGTGTGTGTGTGTGTGTGTGTAGGGCAATTTTTGACTTGCTCAAGATTTACTCCTGGCTTTGTGTTCAGGCTCTGTCCTCAGGACTTACTGCTGTTCTATGCTAAGGGGGAATTCCTGACAGTGCTCAGGAGAAAAACTGGTGCCAGGAATAGAGCTGGGGTCAGCCACATGCAAGGCAAGAAAAGGCAAACACCTCTCCTCCTGTACCGTCTCTGCCCCCATAGCCTTTATTCTTAACTCCGACACTTAACTTTTTACCAAGCAGGAGACTTTCTCATGGGTAGTTAATTGACCAGCAAAGACCAGCTTTCTTGCCATACAGACTTCTTCAAGTTTGTTTTCACTCCAGGGGACTTTCTCATGGGTAGTCAAGTAACCCACATAGGCTAGTCTTCTTGCCATACTGTCTTCCTTGGGTTTACTTACACTCCAGTTTAGGGCCAATCTTCAAAATTGTCTAATCCAGAAATAAGAATTAAAGATTGTTAAAAGAAGCTATTTTTGGACTGTGTCTATATCAAAAAGAAAAGTTATATGACTTAAGGAATTTAAGTCAAGTATCATTTGTGCAGTTTCAACCAATATTTTTCCGTGCTAGAGTTACGTTTTTCCATGCTGGATCCAAGCAGTTCTATATGGCTCAACCCAGTGGTTCAGAGCCCGCTCTTGTGGAACTCAGGACCTTCCAGGGTGAACTGTAGTGACACTTAACTATTGGGGAAACGGCAGTGTCAGGATGAGCTACTGAGGCTTGTGCTCTGTCTCTTTGAGCCACCTCCCTGACCTAGGTCGTAGCACTGTCTGTAGCACTGTCCTCCTGTTCATCGATTTGTTCGAGCGGGCACCAGTAATGTCTCCATTGTGAGACTTGTTGTTACTGTTTTTGGCATATCGAATATACCATAGGGAACTTGCAAGGCTCTGCCGTGCGGCGGGATACTCTTGGTAGCTTGCTGGGCTATCCAAGAGGGATGGAGGAATCGAACCCTGGTTGGTCATATGCAAGGCAAATGCCCTACCTGCTGTGCTATCGCTCCAGCCTAAGTTACTTGGGGTTTTGTTGCTGTTTGTATTGTTGCTAAGTGTGAAGAATTCATTGCTCTGTACAAAATTCCTATATCAGATGTGTTTTGCAAAGAACTTCTTCTACTCAGTGCCTTGTATTTACATCATCTTTCACAAAGCAAAGGTTTTTCTTTAAATGAAGGGTAATTGATCAGCATTTTATTTCAGGGTTTGTGTTTTTGGTTTGTCACATCTAAATACTCATTGCCAACCTTAAAATGATGTGTATGTTCTATTTTAAAGCATGTGTTTGTATCTTTTGCATTTTACATCTAGGTCTGTTATCTGTTTTCAGATTATTTTTTTTCTGAAGATTCATTTTCTTGAATATGGATATCCAGTTGTTCCTTTTCAGACATGTTGTAAAATGTTACTTTGTGAAATTGTCTTTGATTTGTTTTCAAATATCATTTGACTTTTGTGTGTGTGTTGGAGCAGGGGCTAGTTAGAGATTCTCCTTACGCACCTGTTTTTTAGGTGATTTATAAGCACTAGTCATATGTCATAGAAATTTAAACCCAATTCTCTAATCTGAATTATGTAATAATCTTTAAAGTATTAAGTAAGATAAAAATAAAATTATCATAGCTAATATGATGCCAAGTTAATATGATATTTAAAGCAACGTATTATCAGGTGCCATAAATTTATAGGCTAAAATCTTTGTTACTAAATATTATCCATATCCATATGCTGCTGAAATTACAGTTAAAAATTAAAAACTACTTAAATCACATTTATGGTTTTGATGTAAATTTACTGCACCAATACCACCGAAGTGCCAAGACTCTCTACCACTATCCCTACAGTACTTCTAATCCTTCTCTTCATCCCCTTCCTCCTCTCCTTAATACTTATTAATCTTAGAAGTAATCCAAGGTGATTGTCATGATTAAATTCTGTGTATTCTCCTTGTTTTGTTTCTCTATAAACACATATAATTGAAATGATCTGGCAGTGGCTTCCCTCTGACATTTTTTTATTCAACATGGCACCTCCCTGTTCCATGGCTTGTTTTGTAAATATCAACTTGATGATTTAGTAATGTAACTACCCTTACAGAAAATTCAAAACATAATTTGAATACTAAAATTAACTGGATACTTTTTCTGGTAGATCAACCACTCAGATAATTGGAATTAAACTCCCAGTAGAAGAAGGCAGTTTGCAAGCTTAGAAAATACAGTGCACAATCAATACATTTTAAATAATATGCCATTGATCATGGTATGTGGTGGTAACACACAAAATGTTGGCAGCTTATGTAAATGAATCTACTAGTGGAAATTTTATTTAGAATAATAATTAATATATCTTTAATATATTATAAATTAATCTCTATAATAAGAACATTTATAATTATTGGTGGAGTTTAAAAAATACTGCCAAAATAATATATTTTCACACACAGCATACAGTTAGTTAAAATTAGAGGGGAAAAATAAAAAGGAAATAACACTTTTGTTTACATACAATGATTACAGCTTAGAATTAATGCTGATGATTTCTTTTAGTCATGTGGGTAATAAGCAATTGTAATGGTATAGTTTAATAATAGAATTTTCGTATTACTTAAGATTTATATGTCTATCATAGTCTCATTGCTTTTAAGAATGAAAAACATTTAAAAATGATAAACAATAATGTTATTATAATCAAATGTATTTCAAATTCAAAAGCTCACAAAAGTAGATGAACCCTGGTTCAAGTGCAGTCATTAGACAGATATCCAGGATTTAAAAATTTGCTATAATATTAAAATTAATTTTATTTTAATCATAAGAAAGTGTACATACTTTTAAATATATTTATATTAATTTACTATTATATTTAGCCAAAGTTGCATTTTTATTCTGACTAGGTGGCTCCTATAGATTTAAGATTTCTGTAAAACATTGCTTTTAATGAACTTTGAATATATCTGCGTTTTATTTTGACCATTTGTTTGATAAAAGCAGAAAGAGTAAAATATTATGGATCAAATGTCATTAGATGTTAATCCTTGTTTTGTTATATGTAACAAGAGTGTCATTCATTAAAATTCAGGCAATAAGTTTCATAAATCTTAAAACAGTATTTAAAATTAAAAAGTGTTAACATACAAAAAATTTTATAGAGTCAAGTACAAAGTTTTTGGAAATAATAATAATTGGAATAAGAGGTTCAACAATTAACATAAAAACTTTTATTTCCTTTCTATATGAAAATAACAGGCTAACAGAGAGGGAAACCACATATCAACCTTATTTACAATTGTGTCAAAAAGAAATAAATTTCTTGAAGTAAGTCATCCAAGTATTAAAAATGTGTTTTATAAAAAGTAGCATGAACATAGTAACAAAAGAGAGAAAAATATCTTGTGCTCATAAATTAAAAGAACACTATTAAAATGATTATATTACCTCAAGCATATACACATTTAGCATAATTAGTCAAAAGTAAAAAGTCCAAAATATTTTTTTACAGAAATAGAACACTAAGTCTAAATATTTAGGGAAGAGGTATATATCATATTCGCATATATAAGAACCTGACTTTGATCATTTATTGCCAAAATAAGTACCATTAAAAATGATGTATATGTACAAATGTCACCAAGTAACCTCAGAACATACTGACATAAGTGAAACAGAATAAAATGGGGGTTTGAATGGTAAATTCAAGCTACACTAAGAAGAAATAGAACCTAAAATAACATTATGAAAAGCAGACCTCACTTATCAATGAAACAGAACTGAGAATCTAGATATTATACCATGCAAATGTGAGTTGTTAGACATTGCCAAAAACATAGAATGGAATAGAGAAATCTTTTAAATTAATTTTGTGAGAATATTGCACAACTTTATGCAAGGAAATGAAACTACAAAGTTATATAAGTAAGACCAGACACATTAATTCAATAAGGTTGAAAGCTTAGTAAAAACAATTCAATGGAGAAAATTAAATATCATATGATTTCACTCTATTGCAGAAGATTGAGAAATCAAAGAAATGGCTATTTTAAGTAAACAAAATAAGCATTTAGACTTGAAAGACCTATCAGTCATTACAAAAAAGTCAAGAGAAAGGAAAGTGGGGGCTATGGTGCCGCCAGCAGGTCAAGCTCTACCTGTGAGGTGAGTGCATCAGCAGCCTGATGGCAACGTCAGACTTTCAGATACCCCAAAATTGCTGCTGTGCCTTTGGCCAGACCCCAAAAACTTGGGGCAAAGTTTACCAAGAAAGTAAACGGCCAAAAGTTAGGTATGTGGGAGACACATCCACAAATGGGATCGGACCACCGTCTCCGTCATGCAAAATTCTACTTCACAAAGGGGGGAGAAAGGGCTGAAAAGTTTAAGAAGAGAACTCCCAAAATGACCAGCCAGCTACATAATTGGAGGCATGGCCTCTCTGGTTCCTGATCGAATTGCTTAATTGTCATGATCCCAGAGATTCAGAAACGAATCCCAGAACCCAAAGGCATTTGGCAGAAATGCGCCCTGTTCCTGCAGCAGGTAACTGGGGCTGGGCCACTCAAGATGGGAATAGGTTTCATGCCTTGGCCTGTTCCCCTTGGCAGCCCGGTGACTGCCATCCTCCAGAGGCCACTGGACAGTCAGGTTTGGGCCTCCAGTGACGAGACACACGGAGCCTCACCAGATGGAGTGGAACCAGCTCTTTGGATCTTCCCTTATTTGACACATTGAAGTTTCACACCTGTTTTGTAGGGGTTTCTGTGTTAAAAATTTATTGTTTTTGTTAGCATAATTTCATAATTTGGACCAAGTTTGCTCATCACTAAAGTGAAAAATGTTTGTATTATTTTCATTCTGTGTTTAAACTACTTTAAATATTTAAATACATATTTCAATTTTGGCTCTGTATTTAAATAGCTGGAGCGATAGCACAGGGGGCTGGAGCGATAGCACAGCGGGTAGGGCATCTGCCTTGCACGCAGCCAACATGGCCGACCCAAGTTCGATTCCTCTGCCCCTCTCGGAGAGCCCTGCAAGCTACCGAGAGTATTCGATATGCCAGACACAGTAACAACAAAGTCTCCAATGGAGACGTTACTGGGCCTGCTCGAGCATTTAAATAGCAAACCATAGTTCTTGGATGTAGCAAGGAATAAGTCAGTTTATGGAAAACATTGCATTTTTATGTTCATATGACAAGTATGAAAAGTACTGTATGTTTTCTGTAATTTAATATTGAAAGCTAAAATTGAGTCTATTGTATTTTAATACTGATTTATAGCTTTTACTATAAGTACAAAATTTTGAATATTTTTTATTTCAGACATTTAATGATGTTTGATAAATAGAATCATTTAAATTTAATCTGACCTGGTATATCCATATTTTATATAATTCTAGAGGCTAGGAATTTGAAAATAAAAATAACTTTTCCTTCATGTCTATCTATCTACAATAGTTTTCTATGTATATATGTTAATATCTATGCTTACTTATCCACCTTTTTATTTAACATCCTCAATATTCAGACAGGTAGCATGTGAAGAGCCGAGCCAGTGTATTGGTGAGTACTGGCAACAGACTCTTCAAGGGTTCCGATCTGACCTTATCTGGTGAAATGGCGTGTCAGATTTTGGAAGGGAGAATGATGGGAACGACATACTCATCCTGCAGAATTTGGTATGTGGGCAGGTGGATGTGGCTATCAAAGAGATCTGAGTAGAAGTCATGGATCATCTTCTCCATTGACCTTCTGGAAGATGTGATAGATCCATCAGGACGTTGGAGGACAGTCATCTTGGTCTTGTAGTTGGCGAAGGACAGGCGGGCATTGCGAATGCTTTTCCTGACTTCTGCCGCATCGGCCAGCACTGCTGCTCTTCTCTCTTTGAGGTCTTCCTTTATGACTTCTCTGAACTGCTTTGCAAGCTCGGACATTCTCTTGCAGTTACCTGAGGGTTGAAACAAACCATATTGGTGAGTGAGCGCAAAAGTTTCTGAAGACAGGTGTCTGTTTGTGGCTTTCCCACTCTCGGCATTCCTCTAGTCATCATAGAAGTGCTGAACCAGTTGGTCATATTCCTCGTCGATGTCATCAAGGAAGGCATTTTCCCAAGTTGCCGCAATAGTGCCAAAGGGTTCCCAGTTGGTGGTCATTTTGTGAGTTCTCTTCTTAAACTTTTCAGCCCTTTTCCCCCCCTTTGTGAAGTAGAATTTTGCATGACGGAGATGGTGGTCCGATCCCATTTGGAATTTTGGGACAACAGTTACATCGGTCAGGAAATACCGTCAATTCAATATGATGTGGTTAATTTCTTGTGGAACTGTCCACAGGAACATTCCCATGTCCAACATTTAGATTCGGCCTTCTGGATCTGAGAGTTACCATGGATGGCCTTGGTCTACATGATGAACTCAGACAGTCTCTCACCCTTTTCATTCCATTCTAGGCCATTGGTCCCAATGTGAATTTCTTCGGGCGACTTTCGCACCCTATCTTGGCATTAAAATAACAGATAATGGTTTTGTAGAAGGTGTGGTCTTCTTTATAAAACTTCTCCTGATCCGTGTAGAACTTCTCAATTTCTTCTTCTAGTTGGATGTTGGTGCATAGACAATGAAGATAAAAACTGCCGGCAGTGAGTCACATCTATTCAAGTGTAATTGTTCAATTTGGGTTGTTAAGCATTCGAATGAATCAATGCTCATGGCCAAGTTCACGTTAACAAAGACACTGACACCAATGATACCTCTGTTGTCACATGTTCTGAGGAACAGTTCTTCTCCAGTTTTGAAAATGGTGTGATGTTATTGATGCCTTCTCATCTTGTTCAGACCAAGATGTAGTACTTGATCTTCTGTGCTTGCACCATCAGGTCCTCGATAGATGCTTCCAATGCCAGCATACGTGAATTGAAAGTAGACAGTCATTTTAGTCCTTCTTCATTTTGACAGACTGGTTTGGCCCTGTCTGAATGCAAGTTTTCATCCCAATGGAAAACCAGCAGAACCATTCTGTTGTGAAAGAAATGAGATTTCCACGACATTAACAACTCTCGACCGATCTGCTTTTTTTCTGTCATCTACAAGTTGTTCACTCTAGTCATCCTGCATAGAATAGGCACAATACTAGATGAAAGACAATCATGTGAGCAAGCTGTGTTCTGAAAAGGATTCAGCACGATTGAACATATCCACTCAGTGTCAAAGCTTATTGAGGTTTTGCGAGAGTTCAAGATGCCACTCTGTCTAATGCTCATCAATTTAAAGGAGGCCCTTGAGTCTTTTGAGACTGAAGTTGTCATTGAAGCCCTAGCCAAAAAGGGCGTTCAAACCCAGTACATCAAGATCCTCAGCGAGCTGTATTACAGATTCACCACCAGGATCTCACCACTCTATAAGGAAGTGATCATCGATATCAAGAGAAGGGTTAGGAAGGATAATACCATTTCACCAAAACTCTTTGGTTCCACCCATGAGAGCATCATGTGATGACTGGAATGGGAAGAAATGGGAGTGAAGATAGATGGTCGGCAACTACACCACCTCTGCTTTGCTGATGATATCCTTCAAATAACAACAAATATTAGCCAAGCAGCACAAATGCTGGCCAACTTCAACCATGAGTGTGGAAAGGTCGGACTGCAGTTGAATCTCACCAAGACTATGTTCATGAAAAATGAAATAGTCCCTGATGTTCCATTAGCTTTCAATGGAATGAACATCTTTGGATGCAGCAGTTATGTGTATCTGGGTCAAAAACTCAATGAGGAACGACTTGGCACCAGAACTGCACAGGAGGAAAAGAGCAGCATGGAATGCCTTTACCAGCATCGAAGGAGTTGTTAATAGGATGAAGAACCTCCAGCTCCAGGCAAATGTTTTTGACTAATATATGCCTCAGAAACCTGAGCCCTATGAAAACAGGATGAGAATGCTATTTGGATCACCCAAAGAGGAATCAAAAGTCCTATGCTTAGAGTATCATGCTTCACTCAAGTGAAAGAAGGAGTCCCGAGTTCCAACCTTCACTGATGATCTGAAATCAGGGATGCTGTTTCATTTGCTAAGTCATTGATAATCAGATGGATTGGACATGTAATGTGGTGTAGAGACGACCACTGGACTAGAGATGTTAATGACTGGTTTCCACTGGACATCAAAAGATCACGTGGCCGCCCATCTACGTGATGGTCAGACTTCTTCTTCAAAACTCTGAACAAATGGTTTGAGCTCTTCATGTTCCTGGAGTAAGCAGAAGCCATAGGGCTACACTAGCACGTGACAGGGACAAATGGAGACGTTACGGGAGCTTGCTTGGGAAAATCAATGATCAATGGAATGAGAAGTGATACAAGTGATCCTCGATATTGCCCTAAGTTTCATCAACTTTTTAAATTTGTTTTTTAAAATTTTGGGAAGCAACAGTAGTTTTCAAGAAGTTCATTGTTTTGGGAGTCTGGAAGGGAGTTTGGTTCACACTTGAAGGTGCTCGGTGACTATACAGCTGTTGCTCCTAGTAGTGCTGGGGGCCAAAAAGTCTTGGAATGTGAACTTAAATTTAAAGCTTCACTCAACCTGTTCAACTCTCTCTCCATTCTTTAAAAGTGTAAATATTTTTAGAAATATTGTAACATCATACTCATATCAAAAGTGGCTATGTAACTTCACTGTTGCCCAGAATTTTATTTTTTATAAAGCTTTTTAAAAATTGAATGAGCTTCTTTGACTTTTCACTTAATCACTTAACTTCCCGTTAGTCGTCGATTTGCTCGAGTGGGTGCCAGTAACGTCAACATTTGTCCCTGTCGCAGGCTAGTGTAGCCCAATGGCATCTGTTCGCCCTGGGAACATGAAGAGCCTCAAAACGATCGTTCATGATCTTGACGAGGAAGTCTGACGATCTGGTAGGTGGGCGGCCACGCGGTCTTTTGACATCCCGTGGAATCCTGTCAGTAACAGCTCTAGTCTAGCGGTCGTCTTTAAATCTCATTACGTGACCCGCCCATCTGATTTTTGACACGTTGGCAAATGAGACAGCGTCCCTGATTCTTGATCGTCGACAGATGTCGGAACTCCGGATTTTTTCTCTCATTTTAGTGAAACGTGATATTCCAAGCATAGCTCTTTCTATTCTTCTTTGGGAGACCTGAATAGCGTTGTCATCCTGTTTGCATAGGGCCCAGGACTCTGAGGCATATGTTAATGCAGGAAGAACAGTGGAATCAAAGAGACGTGCCCGGAGCCTGAGGTTCTTCGTCCTCTTAGCTATATCTTCGACGTTCTTGAAGGTGTTCCAAGCCTCTCTCTTCCTACTGCGCAGCTCAGGTGCCAGGTCATATGTCATGTTGACTTCTCGACCTAGGTACACATAGCTGTTGCATTCGGAGATGGTCGTTTCATTGAGAGCGAATGGGGCATCAGGAACGAGGCTGTTTCTCATAAATATTGTCTTCGTAAGATTCAGCTGTAGTCCTACCTTTCCACACTCACGGTCAAAGTCGGCCAGCATTTGTGCCGCTTGGCTGATGTTTGGTGTTATTAAAACAATGTCATCAGCAAAGTGGAGGTGGTGTAATTGCCGACCATCTATCTTCACTCCCATTCCTTCCCATTCCAGTCATCGCATGATGTTCTCGAGGGTGGTACTGAAGAGTTTTGGTGAAATGGTATCACCCTGACGAATCCCTCTCTTGACATCAATGATCACTTCTTTGTAGAATGGTGAGATCCTGGTAGTGAATTGGCAATACAGCTCACGGAGGATCTTGATGTATTGGGCTTGAATGCCCTGATTGGTTAGGGCTTCAATGACTGCTTCTGTCTCAACAGAATCAAAGGCCTTCTTTAAATCAATGAATGTTAAACAGAATGGCATCTTGAACTCCCAAGAAACCTCAATGAGTTTTGTTATTGTGTGGATATGGTCGATGGTGCTGAATCCTTTGTGGAACCCAGCTTTCTCGCATGGTTGTCCTTTATCTAGTGTTCTGCCAATCCTATTTAGGATGACACGAGTGAACAACTTGTAGATGACAGACAATAGGCAGATAGGGCAATAGTTGCCAAAGTCATGGATGTCTCCCTTCTGAACAGTAATACGGTCCTGCTGGTTTTCCATTGGGACGGAACCTTGCATTCAGACAGGTAGCGAGTGAAGAGCCGAGCCAGTGTATTGATGAGTACTGATGACAGGTTCTTCAGATGTTCAGGTCTGACCTTGTCTGGGCCAGGTGCTGTTTGTTTCTTTACCAACGAAATGGTGTGTCGGATTTCGGAAGGGAGAACGTTGGGAACGACATATCCATCCTGTGGAATTTGGTATGTCGGCAAGTGGACATGGCTATCGAAGAGATTTGAGTAGAAGTCATGGATAATCTTCTCCATAGAGGTTCTGGAGGATGTGATGGATCCATCAGGATGTCGGAGGGTAGTCATCTTGGTCTTGTAGTTGGCGAAGGACAGGCGGGCGTTACGAATACTTTTCCCGGCTTCTGCCGCATCTACCAGTACTTCTGCTCTTCTCTCTTTGAGGTCTTCCTTGATTGCATCTCTGCACTGCTTTGCGAGCTCGGACTTTAGCTTGCAGTTGCCTAAGGCATGCACCAAACCACGCTGGCGAATTAGCTCAAGAGTTTTCGAAGACAGGTGTTTTTTTGTGGCTATCTCTCTCTTGGCATTCCTTGCACATTCATGGAGGTGCTGAACCAGTCTATCCTATTCCTTGTCAATGTTGTCAACAATGGCATCTTCCCATGTTGCCGCAATAGTGCCAAAGAGTTCCCAGTTGGTGGTCATTCTGGGAGTTCTCTTTTTGAACTTTGCAACCCTTTCTCCCTGCTCTGTGAAAGTAGAATTTTGCACGAAGGAGACGGTGGTCCGATCCCGTTCGAAATTTTGGGACAACAGCGACATTGGTCAGGCAGAACCATCGATTGAATATGATGTGGTCTATTTCGTTGTGGAATCGTCCACCGGGAGACTCCCATGTCCAACGTTTAGATTCTGCCTTCTGGAACTGTGAGTTACCATGGATGGTCTTGGTCGACATGATGAACTCAGACAGTCTCTCACCCTGTTCGTTCCATTCTAGGCCATGGGTTCTGATGTGAAGTTCTTCAGCTGATCTTCTCGGTCCTATCTTGGCATTAAAATCACCCACAATGATCTTGTAGAAGGTGTGGTCTTCTTTATAGAACTTCTCTAGCTCCATGTAGAACTTCTCGATTTCTCTTTCATCATAATGAGATGTTGGTGCATAGACAACGAAGATAGAAACTGCAGGGAGTGAGCCACATCTATTCAAATGTAAACGTCCTATTCGGGTTTTTAGGCATTGGAATGAATCAATGCTCTTGGCCAAGTTTGTGTTGACAAGGACACCGACGCCTCCAACACCTCTTTTATCGCATGTTCCGAGGAACAATTCTTCTCCAGTGTCGAAAACGGCATGGTGAGATTCGTGCCTTCTTGTCTCAGTCAGACCAATGATGCTGTACTTGATCATTCGCGCTTGTACCATCAGGTCCTTGGTGGATGTATCTGATGCTAGCATACGTGCATTGAAAGTACAAACAATCATTTTTTTCTTCTTCGTTGTGGCAGCCTAGTTCGGCCTTGAGATTTTGTCGGCCTCTCCTTTCTCATCCTTCTCTTTGACTTTTAATACTGCTAATGATGATTTCCCTTGCACATAATCGAATACAACATCCATCAACATTAAACTCATCTACCTTGCTCAAGGACCCCATGGCCCCTTTCTTTCTTTCTCCTTCTTCTGTTTGATCTACTTCCATATATCTGTTAACTACAAATTTACCTTAGTTCTATGTTTTAAGTTTTGTATTTTTCACATGGCAGTGTCTCCTGCCCCCGCACCTGGCTGTCCTCACCAGGCTCCCTTGGAGGGGGACGAGTTGAGTTTCCCTCCCCTCCCCCCCCCCCCCCCCCGAGCAGAGCCCCAGCAGCAGAAGACCTCCAGAACCAGCCACAGCCATGCTGAGACAACTCTCCACACATCCGGACAAGCCTCATGCCTGAACCCAGGCAGAGGAACCTAGGCATGCGGGTCCCAGGGCTGAGATCTCCAGGCCTGCTCGAATCAGGATTGGGCTTTCTCCACCCAGATCCCCCAACTTCCAGTAGGTAGGCGTCACACCCACCAGCTGCCACCAGCACCAGGTTGGTCCCATCAAAGGCCATGACCCAGAGACTATAAAACCCAGCTCCTGGAAGCACATGGCCATTTTTGTGGCCATGCATCATCTTACTATCTCATTCTTAAATTGGAGAACCCGGCAGACTACCAAAAGTCTCTTGCCCGCATGGCAGAGTCTGGCAAACTTCCCGTGTCGTACTCAATATGCCAAATACCAGTAACCATGATGGGTCTCATTCTCCTAACACTGAAAGAGCATTGAATATGGCTCTTTTAAAATCTCAGGGCTAGGAAGAAGAAGACGTTACTGGTGCCCACTTGAGGCAATCGACGAACAACAGGATGATCATGATCATGATTGTGATTTTTTACATACAACACATTCTACTCATCACCACATACTGTGATTAGAACACCAATTTCATTTTTACATTTCTTTCCTTGCCCATTTGCCTTGGTGATTCAGATGTCACCATTTCTCCTTCTAAAGTGCTGATATATCCATTTACATGTTATACATTTTTAAATTTCTAATCAAAATCTTAGACAGAATGATAAATGACATTTCTTAAATGTTAATTGGATATCCATTCCACTAAAAAATTACAGATAACTTATAAATAATATTCACCCTCAAGTTGTGCATATGGTTTTACTGATCTCAATTATTTCTTCATTGGATTGTAATTTCTCCCAAAAATTATATTAAAAATACTGCATGAGGACCAGAGTGATAGTACATTGGGTAGGGTGCTTTCCTTTCACACACTCAACCCAGGTTTGATCCCAGACATATTATATGGTCATCTGAGCACCATCAAAAATATTCCTTAAGTGTAGATCCAGGGGTAAGCCCAGACTACTGCTATGTGTGGCCTCAAACAAACAAACAAACAACAACAAAAATATATGAATGTGTATGTCTACTTGTCATTTCACTTTTTAGGCTTTTCCCTCAATTTTTTTTTCCTGAAAAGTCTTTATTCAAATAGGTGAGTTGTTCACTTTCTCACCTGAAACCTGAATGCTTCATTGGAGAAATTGGATGAACTTCAGATTCCAGTCTGTCCTTGAGCAATGAGACTCTCTGTTTCACCTAGCATTGTCCTTGAAATGCTTGCAGAGAAACCAAGAAAGATGTTAAGAAAGATTTTATTAAGGCTGTTATTAGAAATCTCTACCACAGGAATTAGCTGGAAAACAGAACTTTGAACTCATTCATATTTTGTCATCTTGCAGAGTAAAGACATTTCACCAATAAAAAAAAGCACAAAAGATAATTTAAATTCCAAAAGACAAAATCAGCTAAGGATGTGGCTCAAGTCCTTTGTATATGTGAGGCCCTGGGTGAGAAAGCTAGTGCCTCATCTCTTGATTGTGAGCATCAAGGGTATAGCTGCCTCCGGCCATAAGAACCAGGGGGTTAGAGAACTGGGTGGGCCCACAGCAATTAAAAAACTAAAAACCAAAATGCATATGTACATAACATAGATAGTCAGAATTAAATATAAAATATACTGTCACTCTCACTGTCTTCCTGTTGTTCATCAATTTGCTCGAGCGGGCAAATTGGAGACTTTGTTGTTACTGTGTTTGGCATATGAATACATCACGAGTAGCTTGCCAGGCTCTGCCGTGCGGGCGAGATACTCTCGGTAGCTTGCCGGGCTCTCTGAGAGGGGTGGAGGAATCGAACTCGGGTCGGCAATGTTGGCTGTATGCAAGGCAAATGCCCTAGCTCTGTGCTACAAACTAACAAACAACAGCAAGATATATGCGTCCATATGAAACCAATAAAATATGTGTATTCATATATATATCATATATATATATATATATATATATATATCTGTCACTGTCACCGTCCTCCCATTGTTCATTGATTTGCTCGAGCAGGCCCAGTAACGTCTCCATTTTGACACTTGTTACTATGTTTTGGCATATCATATACCTCACGGGTAGCTTGCCAGGTTTTGCCATGCAGGTGTGTATATATATATATATATATATGTATATATATATACATATATATTCACACATACATACGCACACATAGAGATATGGAAAAGATTCTAACACAACATGTGAAATATTCAAATGTTATTTCCTTTTTTCTTCCTGTGTCTAGCAGTATTCATAATTTCCATGAACCAAAAGCACATTGTAAGAACCACAAAAATATAAAACGATTATTTTTATACCCACACTGTGCACAGGTGACTTACTAATAATCTGCAGAATAAATATTTTAATTAGCTTGTGAACATTCTGTTGGATTAATGATAGTATAAGCAGTCAAATTTTGTTTCCTCCACACAGAGCAGTAGCCTTTAGAGAATATTTTTTCTTGGAAGATGTAGGATAACCCAAATAAATAAAAGAACTATTGCTACACATTAATGATTTGGCACATGTTAATGACTTGCAGGTTGATGACTGTTACTAACCTGACTGAAATCTGCTGTATCTAGCAACTGTTTGTAAATACTAATACACATAAACCAAAATAATTAGATTTCATATTCTGTAAACTATTTGCATTTTATGACAGAAATATACATTAAAATAAGTCATATGAAATTTCTAAGTTTAGGTTTTCTGTATGATGTTTTTTAAAAAACTGGATAAGAAACATATTTTTAATAAGCTTCCTATAATCTTAAATATAAGATGTCCAAGTTAGTAGTACTGATTTAATAACCTATAAAAATTGATCATAGATATGTTTGAATGAGCTTTTGAATTAACTGAAGAACAAGTACATACTTGGAATTTTAATGTTTGTAGTTTTTTAATATTTTCTGGTTTTGATCTTTAGCTTTTAAAAAATGATGTGAATTATCAGAAAGGATTTGAAACCAAGCTGAAACCAAGAAGAAAGACAAAAACAATGGAAGTACTTTTGCCTTTCTTCTTGGTTTTAGCTTTGCTATTTTCCTGTCCCATTTGTTTCTGAAATGCTGGACATCAGCTTTGATGACATTCTGCTTTTTTTTTCCATCCTCATGAGCACTTCACTATGGTTTGGAGTTATCATTTCTCTTGGACAAAATGTGGTAGATGCATTTCCATCTATTTAGTCTTAACAGGACAATCCCATGGCAGCCTAGTCCTACTGGAAAAGGATAAGGAAAAATTTCTGACCACGAAAATGTATTGAACTACTATAGAATAATGCCATCATGCTTGTTAGTAATGCCAGGAAAACATGCGTGAGAGACATCTGTGCCCAGTTTTGAAAAATAGCATTTTTGTTGTTGTTGGTTTGTGTTTTGTTTTGTTTTTTGTGTTTTGCTTTTTGGGTCACACCCAGCAATGCTCAGGAATTAATTCTGGCTCTGCACTCAGAAATTACTCCTGGCGGTACTTGGGGGACCATATAGAATGCCAGGAATCAAACCTGAGCTGGCCACACACAAGGCAAATGCCCTACCTGTTGCGCTATCACTCTAGCACCTGAAGAACAATTCTTTAGGGGGTTCAAGATAGTATAACGAAGTGGGGTCATGGTGTCTCCTACTTCTCCAGGAAGAGAGAATTAATCTCACTAAGTGGAAATAAAACTACAATTCTTCTAGGCACAATTCAGTCTATTCATTTTTATGCAGAAGCAACATGAAGGCCAAGGCCTCTTTTCTTCCCTGACAACTAAATTTTACAATATATTACAAATCTATAATATACAATAATTCTTCAACACTTTAGTGTATATAGGGATTGGAGTAATTTCTCCGATTCTTATGGTAGAAACCAGTATATATGGTATATGAATATTTATTCACAGCAAATAAAGAGTGAGGCAGTAGAGGTTAACTTTGAAAACAAGCGTGTAACAAATCAGACTTGAAGATTTGGGAGCCACAGTGAACTTTTCTCCTTTCTATTCTGAGCTATACTGAGACTTCAGCATGCTGCGGTCAGTATAAAATTTACCACCAAAGAAAATTTAGTGACAGATATTTCTGATGAAAACAAGTAGAATTACACACACACCACAAACTCTAGAGTATTAATTGGATTTTGGCGTTGTTTTTTAAGAATTCTGTTCACATGAAAGAGAATTAGATGTGCTAAAGAGAAAATGTTAGCATTTTCTTTGTCGAGATGAAAGGAAATTAAATTATGGTCATGGAAATGAACATAATTAGAAAGGGTATAAGAGAATAATAGTCCAATTTTTGCCAGTAGAAAAAACAAGGGGCTCTAGAATCAAAGACCTAAATATATTTCAAGTAATTTTTAAGCAAAATGCTTAAAATAATTAAGCATTAAAATAAATGCTTAAAAAAGGTAGCAGGCACTTAATGCATATTATGACAGATAATGTTTCTGGACTTAAATTACTAAATTTATGTATTTAAAATACATAACAGCATATAGAATTTTGAATTTTGTACTTTTATAGGGTCTGTTTTATTTTATGCTTTTAAGTAGGTCCTCCTTAGTGAAATAGTGTTTTATAGCTTTTTGGGTGCTGGAAAAAAAGAGAAATTTTTAAAATTAAAAAAAATTAATTATTATGACTATTTCCTCATAGTAATGTACCTGACCAGCTTATCCATGTGGAGTCAAAAATAGCATAGTCAGGAAATATTTAAAGTGTGTTTCTGCTCTCACATACATATTTTCAGTAGAAGTTACCATGTGGCCTGTTCAAGAGTTTGAATTCAAGTCCCACCCTAGATAGGTAATCCAGACTCCTAGTTGGGATAAGGAGGAGGTTTAGATGCAAACAACCCCAGCAGAGCCACCCATTGGGAATAAGGTTTTTATTTTTAATCTTTTTTTCTCTTTGGGTCACACCCGGCGATGCTCAGGGGTTACTCTTGGCGTTGGGGTTACTCATGCACTCAGGAATCACTCCTGGCGTTGCTTGGGGGACCATATGGGATGCTGGGAATCGAACCTGTATCAGCCATCTTGGCTGCGTGCAAGGCAAACAAACGCCCTACCCGCTGTGCTATCACTTCAGCCCCTATTTTTAAAATTTTATTGATATATTAATTTTTGGTTTTTCGCTCACACCCAGAGGTGTTATGGATTTATCCCTGGCACTGCACTCAGGGATCAGTCCTGGCAGGTTTAAGGACCATATGGGGTGCTAGAGATTGAACTCGGGTTGGCTGTGTGCTCTCTCCTCCCTCCTGGATCAAAGTTTAAATTCCAGTCACGTAACTTCCAAGTAATACGGAAAATGTTTGAATTTAGGTATGCAAAATAAAGCTGAGAGGAAAGGGAAGGTTAATAAAACTACCAAAACCAATGAGAGAGAGAGAGAGAGAGAGAGAGAGAGAGAGAGAGAGAGAACTATAGTAGCTAAATTTAATTATGACATCAGAAGGTAGTCATTAATGAAGAATGCAAAAAAAAGCAATAAATGATCAAATAATTTCAGAATTATTCCATCTAAAAATGTGTGGGAAAAATGAAGAAATGTGAAACCCTGAAGTGCTGGTTTTGCAGGTTGCCTTACACAGTTTTAGCTCTGGTGTTTCCTGAGTACAGGGGGTTGGTGGGTGAGCTAATTTGCTTCCTCTGACCCAAGTCTTCAGTCAGACTGCCGTTCTCTACATAAATTGAATGTCTCTGCATGTATTTTCTAATTACTGCTGTCATACCTGTATCTCTGTATTACTATCATCCCATTGTTCATCAAATTACTCAAGAGGGCACCAGTAACATCTCCATTAGTCCCAGCCTTGAGATTTTAGCAGCCTCTCCTTACTCATCTTTCCCAATGCTGCCATATTGGAGGCTCTTTCAGTGTCAAGGGAATGAGACCCATTATTGTGACTGTTTTTGCCATGTTGAATACACCATGGGTAGCTCGCCAGGCTCTGCTGAAGTGTGCCCTTCAATAGCTCAGCTTGTAGAGCTGGTAGAGTGGAGGACCATAGACTGCAATTCATACCTATAAAATTGAGAATTTAGTTTTAATTATCTGCCTTTATTATATGACTTCTGTTTTTATGATTCACATTAACACCTAAAATTTTAAATCTGATATAATAATAATATAATATAATATAATAATGAATATATAGTACTAAATTATGTGTTTGTCAAATATGCTTTATCCTGTTAAACAAGGAAAGGAGATATCTTTTAGTCATGCCTTAAGAGCTCAGTAGATTTAGAATTAACATGGCCGACCCGAGTTTGATTCCTCCGCCCCTCTCGGAGAGCCCGGCAAGCTACCGAGAGTATTCAATATGCCAGACACAGTAACAACAAAGTCTCCAATGGAGACGTTACTGGGCCCGCTCGAGCAAATCGACGATCAACGGGAGGGCCTTTACCTTATTGTAACAGGTATTTATATCAACATTTTTATTATTTCTCATGTAGGAAAAGGACATATAAAAATAGATACATGGTGAAATGGAGATACATAAATCTCTCATATTTGTGTATATATATATATAATTATAAATATCTATTCACTATTATTACTTTGTACAGGTGAGAGAAAATGCCCAGAATTAAAGAAAAAGATAGCTGGCATGAGTCCCAGGTTTATCTATATCTTTTAGGAATGTAGCTATATTTGTGGTATTTCCTTGAAATCTTATAATTAAAAATATAACATTCCCCAATAGATAATTCCACCAGTGATTGGATTTCTAAGATTCTAGGCCCCTTTTGTACATTTTATATCTTCTGTCATTTTCTACCCTTGAGCAGCAATAGGGGTTGCAAACTGATATAATTTCATTTCTTTCTATCATGCAAAAAAGGATTTCAAAAATGGGGTTATGGTGCTGAATCAGCTGACTTTAAATTAATCAATAGAGTAATCAGCCCTGGGAGGCCTGTCTAATCAGAGGAAACAATTTAAGGAGTCAGAGTGAATACTTACCTTCCAGGAGAGGTGCCACGATCATGAAGCCTCCCAGAGCGAGACTCACCCATTGCACTGTGGCTATGCCAACCCCAAAGACTTCCCCAAAAGTGGGGAACTCGACTGCAGAATATGTGAAAGTGGGGAACTGTGTCAGAGTGAGGAAAATGTCTCAGGTTTTATTTTGTGTTTGTTTTGTGGCCTCTATAATCACAAGGCAAGCACCCAATCCTGCCTGTACAATATACCCAGTCTTCTTGCCTCTTCAGACAAAACCAATATGTAGTAGATGAGGTCCCATAGCAGGGAATGGCAGGCAGTCCATAAGCACTTGAGTAAGCTGGTGAACAATCAAGAAGAAAGATGGGACCTTAGTTTTACAATAACAAGCAACTGTGTTCTGTCAGCAACTGATGAGATGGGAGGAAAACTATGAAGCTTAAATGCAATTTTGGCTCTCAGAATCTTAATCTAAGCAGCTAATCTAAGTTTAACTGCTTAACACCTCCAAGACTCTGAGAAGAAAACCTAGTTACCCTGTGCCAAATTTTGGCCTCAGGTAAATAAGAAATAATGAATGGGTGTTGCTGTTAGATGGTAAGTTTGTGGTCAGTTTGTCCTCATGTGTAGAAAACGTACAGAGTTGAGGTAATCAGGATCCTTAAAGTCACATTTTCACTTGAGCTATGCCCATCTTGCAGGTCCCTTGCTGCCTTTAAAAAGAAGTGGAACTTTTATGTGGATGATTTACACTCATGCATTTAGGTAAAGGGGCATTTGAATTGAGATTGAGAACCTAAATTAGGAGCTGGGGTGATTATACACCCCCCCTTAAAATACAAAGGCACTGTAGCACTGTCCTCCCATTGTTCACAGATTTGCTCAAGCAGGCACCAGTAACATCTCCATTGTGAGACTTGTTACAGTTTTTGGCATATTGAATACACCACGTAGAGCTTGTCAGGCTCTGCGGTGCAGGCAAGCCTCAGGCAACCCTAAGTGAACATCCTAGCTCACAAAGCAGTTCAGAGAAGTGATAAAGGAAGACCTCAAAGAGAGAAGAGCAGAAATGCTGGCAGATGTGACAGAAGCCAGGAAAAGCATTCACAATGCCTTCCTGTCCTTCGCAAACTACAAGAACAAGATGACTGCCCTCTGATGTCCTGATAGATCTATCACATTGTCCAGAAGGGCAATGGAGAAGATTATCCATGACTTCTACTAAGATCTCTTCAATAGCTACGTCTCACCTGCCCACATACCAAATTCCACAAGATGGATATGTCATTCCCAATGTTCTCCCTTCCAAATTCTGACACATCAATATTCTACCTGCCATTGAATTTAAGACATTAAAGATAGCACCTTTAATTAAAATCCTCAACTAGTGACAAAGGGATATTATAATATTTCTTTTATGGTAGTGATAATCTGCTTTATTTATTTGTGTGAATTATTAATTGAGAGTAACAACGTGATTCATATTTGTAAGTGCACGAGCTTTACAACACAACTATTCCAAATGAAATATCCCCATATTTTGGAAAGCTTATTTCTAAACAGATTAAAACTTTATCCTCTTATATGCAAACTTCACTACTTCAACCTGAGCAAATATAGATTTTTAGTTGAGTTTTAAGGTGCTACATTGAGAATGCAGATATGCATGACATTACTTCTGAGATTATGTCTAGTTTACAGTTACATGTTTATGTTTATTGATGAAATAGATCTATTCATATCACTTTAGATAATGTGACTCAGTGCCATACATTATTTTCAGTTAAAAATAAAAGCAAATGTTTATTTGACAAATTAATCAGATTTCTTCCCTATCAATTAATAACTGTGATGAGTTATAAATACACCTTTTTTTGGTAATCGTTAGGGTGTACACGTTGTTTGTGCAACAGTCAGTAGTCATCATGGTGTAAGCTTACTCTTGGCTCTGCACTCAGGGATCACTCCTGGTAGGACATGGGGGAATATACGGAATGCCAGTGGATTGAAACTGGGTTGTCTGTGTGCAAGGCAAGCACTCTGCTCTCTTTACTATATCTGCATCCCCAAAGTCAATACATTCTATGTAGATTTTGTAATCTGTTAGACATTTCTCTTCCGCGTGTTTATTTTGTGCATAAAATGTTACATAAGGAAAAAATAAAACATGGTGTCAAGATAATTATTGAAAAATAAGGAGTAACTTCATTCAAATTAAAACAATTTTATACCAAACCCCACTAAAATTTTTATAATAACATTTTAGTTTACAACGAAGAATATTATATGTACAAGTAGAAATATAATAGTAGAAACTTGTGGGAGTTGATTCTCTTTATTCATATATTTTATTAGTATATATTGTTTCAAGATACTATTGTTAACGTAACTTCACTCAAGTCAATATTTGAAATAAACATTAATTCTATAAGCAACTTATAGAATACAACTTCTTTGTATTTTTATGATAAAGATCAAGATAAAAATTCATGAAAGTTATTAGTTATTCATGATTTAGTTAAGCATACTAAATTAGCAAACATATAAGACAATTTTCAAGGTTATTTTTTCTTACTGCTACCCGCACCCTCTTATCTAAATGCATACAACTTTCAGCCTGAACAAGCATTTGTATTCACTCTTCAAATTATGTATGTACACTTGACTTAGCTCCACTATGAGAATGTAACATAAACAGGAAAATCTGTATAACAAACTGAAACCATAGAAATAAAATATTTTTAGTGTCCCATGATTTCTTTAATGGAGCATAATGAAATCAATAGCTGAAAGAGAATGTTAAAAATAGTAAGAATATTTTTTCTAATAAATTTTGCATTTGCCACACATAGGAAGTATATTTTAAGAAGGCTATGATTTTTAATTAGATACTTTCCTGAGACATAATGACATCAAAGTAAATAGCTCAAGCAGAGTTCTATTAAATGAAGCTTCTTCAGCTGAAATCAGAGCAATTCAGAGAGAAAAATCTTCCCCACACATGCCTGGCTATTTTAAGATGACTTCAAATATATGTGAGGTTATTTTGTAATAACTATAACTTCAAAAGTCACAAGATATAATCTAATCAGTGAGCAATGTTTCTAAAGGTCATAACGATATTGTTGGCTATATCATTCTTAAACTTTCTCTGACTGCTCATCTGTTCACACAAATCTGTTAAAGGTGCTTCTCCAGATCCATATGAGCAATACATCTGTTATACTTCATCAGGTTGAAATAGAACAGCAGTAAACAACATATACTTGCCCAACTTGGTTTCAAGCTCTGGAAAGCCTGGTGGTCAGTTGTTGAGATCTTTTATAAAAGACAGTCATTTTATTTGTTCACTGAAATGTTGTCTCTATGTAGGAACAAATGCTCCATCCATGAAAACAAAAATATAAAGAAGTGAAATGATTAAAAATTAATGTATTATTAAATTGTAAGACTGTTTTGACATAAAATAAAAGTAATGTGATAAAATTATTTTCACTTATTGAAATACCTTAGCTTTCAGGACTGGAGAGAAAGTACAGCAGGTAGGGCATTTGCCTTGCACACTGCCAACCGGAATTCTATCCCTGGCACTGCATATGGTACCCTGAGCCTGCCAGGAGTGCTCTCTAAGCACAGAGCCAGGAGTAAGTCCTGAGCTTCACTGGGTGTGCCCCCACCCTGCTTCCAAACAGAAAATAAAAATAGAAAATGATAAAGAAATTTACATGCAAGCAAATGTGTAAATACTTACTGTTTCGGATCTGGAGAAGATATTTCTGTCATGAGCCACTTGGATATTTGGGACATTATTCAGAAACTGTAAAGTAAAGGTAGTTGGACACAGGCAGACAGCAAGAAGCAGATGTGTCCATGCTGTGTGTTATTACAAGGTCAAACCAGAAGCTTCTGTGGGCCACGCACTTACAGACATTTAGGTAAAGAATAAAGTGACAATGCTTTGAAATATTCCTAGGGAGCTATCAGTTGAGTTGAGCAAATAGGACGCAGTTCACCTACACTTAAAATTTAAATTACATGTAGTAAGAAAAAAAGTACTATAATGTGTAACTTAAATAGAACAATTATACTTATGATAGAGCCTGAAGTCACTTCCATTTTGCAAGGAAAAAATGTTTATCCACCCACTTTTTGCTTCCACTTGACGCCTTCCCAAACATACCTTGTGTTGAAGAAGTAGTTTTCTTCTTCGGTAATCTAATACAGTGCTAAAGTATAATACAGTGATTTCTCACATAATTTTATTTTTAGCTAAAGAAACATAATAAATCTACTGTGTCTAATGTAAGAGTTAATATTGAACATTTCTTCTCTCAGTATAAAACTCAGTATGGAACATTCTGAAAGGTGTACGGTTTCCCCATCACTGATACAGGGAAACAGGAAGTTTAGGGGAGAATGAGTGTATCTGAGGATGGGAACTTTGAAATAGGAGTTACAAATGTTACATTAATGTACATATGCAATCACTATTTTAGTTTTGTTTGGGGCTACACCCACTAATTCTCACGGGTTATATTACATCTGCCTCTGCCCTCAGTAATCACTCTTGCCCATGCTCAGGAGATCATGTGAGATGCCGGAGATCAAGTTAGGATCAGTCTTAAGCAAATAAAATGTCTTATTTTACTATCTCTACTATCTTTCAACAAATGTTACCTGGGTCTTGAAGCGAAATAATTGGTTGCTCAATAGTTTACTAGTTGGAAATTGATCTTTGTGTAACTTTTCTTTCACTAGGTCTCTCTTTATTTATTTATTTTTAATAAAGAGCAGATGAGATAGCAGATGCACTTATCTTACACTGGGCTGACCTCAATGCACCTCCCTGCACCCGATGTGACCTCCCAAAACCTCCAGGAATGATCCCCAGGTGCAGACTAAACATTGAGCACTGCTAACTGTGGCCCCCAAACTAAAAACAAAACATTTTGAAAAATAAAAAAGACTAATGTAATCATGGGCCTGGGAGAAAGCATGATGGTAGCATGCTTTAGTTCCAAACCCATGCCTTATATCCTTGGTACTCCAAACAATGAACCAAAGTGACATCAGCACTCAGCCAGGAGTATTTTCAGAAAAATTTCAAGTATGGTCTCCAAATCCAGATGTTCATACTCTCAACTTATCCATAACTGTCCTTGTAACTCCAACATTTAAATGGATGTGCATATTTTCTAACAGTAGTTTTAATAAATAATATAGAACATCAGTGCATCTTATTGTATATGCAGAATAAATAAGTCTATTGAATTTCTAAATTGAAAAAGAATTCAAACTATATTGCCACAATTTTCAGTATGTGTTTTACATCTATCTACAGTGTTATTCAAAGCACATTTTCAGCCATTTGTTGTCAACCCGCACAGTGGGTAGGGCGTTTGCCTTGCACGAAGCTGACTGGAGTTAAATTCCTTCGTCCCTCTCGGAGAGTCTGGCAACCTACCGAGAATATCCCACCTTCACGGCAGAGCCTGGCAAGCTCCCCGTGGCATATTCGAAATGCCAAAAACAGTAACAACAAGTCTCACAATGGAGACATTACTGGTGCTTGCTCTAGCAAATCGATGAACAATGGGAGGACAGTGCTACAGTGCTACAGTCCAACATTGATAACAGTTTCGTACTTAGATGACTCCATGGAATGCTAGAATACTTTTTATATTTTTTAACTCTGAAATACTCTATAGCTTCCCTAATTATTATTAACAGGTACAGTGTAAAATATATTACTATGTAGTATTTAACATTACCAAGTTACATAAACATCATATATGCAAAGTATATATATATATGTTTTTATATGTATATATAAGCATTTCTTTGAAGAGTGAGTCTTTTAGGTAGAATTATAAGCAGAAGAGGTATTATATAATACTCACTTATATCACCTCCATACAATAACAAAATAAATGGATTGATATGAAACATAAAAATATGGTAAGATTCTTAGAATTATTTATTTAGAGGCAGTTAAACTTTAATAAGTACATGTGCATTGAAATAAATTGATGTGAGTTATACATATATAGAACTTTAAATACTGTACCATCTCTTCATGACAAGAGTATTGAGACTTTTGTAAACTCTGACTCTGCAATAAAAATAGCTGATACCCAAATAATAATTATTTTTAGAGGATTTAAGATACTTACAGAGAGAGCAATGAATTTATTCTTTGCTTATGGTAACATAAATATGGATAAAATCATATATACAAATTAATAAAACTAAACAAAACAATTTTGTGTTTTTCTTATGATTGATGTTGAATGTTCCTTAAAACTCTGAAATCCTGAGGCTATATAATTTTATTAATAATTTTAAATATTCAGATGGAAAATAACATTGCATTTTGGAAAATAATGAATATTTTGTTTTTCATTTGTCAGTATGAAAGAACTGATAGTCTTCAATTTGAAACAGAAATGAATTTTAATAGTACTAGAAATTCTGACAAGTAGGAAACATTTATTTATAAATTGACTAATAGCACTATAATAATAAATGATTTATTTGGAAGTTAAGATGCTAGTACATTAATTCTTCATTATCTGTATCAAAATCTATGGGAATATACATGGAATCTCATTAGTGGGATTATATGTGAAAGTACACAAGGAATGTGAAATGAACATTCTGAATTATAGTTTTAAAAAGACATCATGATATGGTGTGTGCTTTCATCTCTGTGATTGAACTTCAGGGCCTAATAAAGTGAGGCTCAAAAATGAAATAAATTTAGAATCCAATTCCTGAGATGAATTGAAGTGACTTCCTTTTAAAATATTTCAGTAATTTTACTTTGGAGTTTACTGGCTTGGTTCTGTCTTGTCTTTTATTAATGTCAGGAAACATTGAGAAGAGAGAAGGCAGAAATGATTCACAAAACAATTGATTGTGATAAAAATAGTACAATATCAATAAAGATAACAGATTACTCTTAAATGGATTTACATTTCCTTCTGAAGTTGTTGTGAATGAGAAATATTCATTCAAATATAAAGATTCCTTCTCTTAAAATGTAATATAAATCCCAATTCTCTCTTAACCTAATAAATATTACCTAAAGGCATTATGTCTCTTATTATTTTTAATTTTTAGTTCCTTGAAGTATATGCATTACCATTACCTCATATATGAGGATATCTGATTGCAGATGCTTTCTCCATTATAACTCTTAAGAAGTGTATAGCTCGGGGTGGAGCAACAGCACAGCAGGTAGGGCGTTTACCTTGCACACGGCCAACCTGGGTTCAATTCCCAGTATCCCATATGGTCCCCTGAACACTGCCAGGGGCAATTCCTGAGTGCAGAGCCTGGATTAATCCCTGTGTATTGCCAGGTGTGACCCCCCCCCCCAAAAAGTGTACAGCTCAAAAGCTCAAAGTACTGTTTTCTAGACAAGTTTACTGTGAAAAGGTCAGTTCTATCTTGTCCTTTGAGTCATGCCCAGTATTATGGCTACATTCAAGTCTGTTGCTCTTAATGATTAGCTTGTAAACATTTATCACATGAGGGACACAGATTTGCCCCTTTTTATGATCCTCTGAATGATATTTAACTTTCATGGGTACTAAGAAAAGACTACAAATTTGCTCATTCCCTTAGATAGATCTCTATCCCTTCCATGCATTGGATTATTAAAACAAGTAGCATCAAGTACTTATCAAATAAAGAAAGAGTGAAGTTCAAGGACTTTAATAACTTGCTAGGCTTGTCGAAAAGTGAATTTTTATATTGTTTGTTTTATATTGGTTTGGTTTTGAGGCCACACCTGACTGTGTTCGGGGATTACTCCTTTTTCAATGCTCAGGGGTCACTCCTAGCAGTGGTGGGGAATTGTATGTGGTTCTAGTGATAGACCTGTGCCATCTGTATGTGAGACAAACACCTCAACCCCCTATACTAACACTCTTGTCCAGGAACAACAAGGTTTAAAAAAATTATTTCTTTGATATGACCAATTCACAGAAATAATATATATTCACTTTTCCTCATCAATCCAATCCTATATATGTATGCATATATATCCTATATACATATAAATAATATATGCTTCCTATATATATGTACATGTATATAAGAATGCATTCAGAAGTCTAGCAATATATTTTCAGAATAATCCCTTTGTTCCTTTGTTATTAAGATATTTTTGAAATATTATGGTTTTATAACCAATGTCTATTTCACTAATTTAGAAAAATTTCATATGGTATGTATTTATTTAAATGTGTCATATGCTCAATGGAATTAACTGTATTAAATTGAAACTTTTCTAAATCTAAAGTATTATAGCCTTTCACTGTTCTCTATTAATTTAATATCTCTTTGATATCAATGCATAGGTTTTCTGATATTTATATATATGTTTACAATTATTGTGATAAATATATTAAAAGTGATAACATTATTGAAAGGCTATATAATATCCTCTTGGAAGGCAAGTCAAATACAAAGCATTAGGAAAACAAAATTTTAGGTAATTTTTCTTGTTTTATGGGTATTCAGAAGATACAGAAGAACATTTTTTTTTTCATTTTCAATGGGTAAGAAAAATAATTGACATGTAAATAGTATTTATGATATTTTATGGTTTTCTGAATCACTAACATATGAAATTAAAATTTAATTTGTATGCATATTAAGTAATATATGGAATTTAATTATTCTTATGTCTTCTAAATTCAGTGTGTGGAAATTTCAATGTCTCTTTTTACTCACATTACTTTTATATAAACAAATTAAATCATAGGAAATGAGCTTAAATACAGTTATAGTCTGTTTTCTGTGAAGTTATCTATGGTAATAACACTGACACCTTGACACCATTTATTCTAATATATGTACAGTTAAATTCAATGTTCATTGCTTGAAATCAAGAAGGTATTAAATATAACTTTGTTCTTACTCTCAAAAAGATGCCCAAAGGCAAAGTGTCATTTTCTGTCAAGTACAACTCAATTGTTAGTTCGCTCTCCATTTTGCACAAATGCCTCTTTTAAAATGATTCAATTCCACTACCACCTCATCTTACCTGGTCAGGAAGGAGTCATCAGAAGAGAAGATTGGCCTATTATCTCCCCACTCAGTCAGAAACTGAAGCAGTAACGGCCGTGATTCTTTCATATGCTTCCAGCTCATTGCTCCATAAAACATATGAACTATGCTATCTAGATTTAATTGCGCCCAGAGTAAAATAAAATGAAATGAGGTGGATACTTAAATAATATGTTGGTATTATGTTACCTCTCTATGTACATATATTAAATCCTTAAAAAAAACCCTAAATGGCTATAAGTCTCCACAATCTTAATAGGAATTTACATATTGAAAAATTGAATTCGTATTTTAACTAACATTTGTGTTGCTTCATATGTTTACTTAAGCAGCACTTATAAAATCTATCTCGTTAGACTGAGCTTCCTTCCAAACGGAGTCACCAGGTGTTATCTCTACGATCAATTGATTTTCTTTCGAACAGAAGCACAAAACCTTGAGGATAATTGAATGTTACTGCTCCCCCCCCCTTTTTTATGCTCAGCTTTGAGAATATGTTTTATGTATTCATGCATGGGACTAGGTGTCTGAAGCAGTTCAGAAACCAGCGAAGTAGAAAATATATTTCTGTGTGACAGTCTATTTCTTATGACATTTCTGGTCTTGCCAATAAAAGATTGGCCCGGAGGATGGGGAGGGGGATAGTGAATGTTTATTTCTGTCAGATTTCCAGACTCTTTCCAGCTAAACTTCTCAAAGATATATGGACCTATAATTAGTATACTAAGTATCTGGAGAACCATCTAATCTCTCACTTTCGAATTTTAATCATTAATTTCAGCTCTGTAATAATCTGGTAGGCAAATTTTGCCTGTAAATTCGGCTCACTTTATTCCAAAGCACAGTGTATGAACAGGAGATGTATGACTAGGAGATATGGCTGGGAAAGATGTGATTCACATATCTTAATATATGTAATATTCTGAGGATTTGTCATACAATTAAAGGTGCTTTAATGTATGATATTAATTTTGTATTAATATCAATATTATTTGATATTTTATTCTCTGGTAAAGAGAGAGGAATAAAGACAAATAAGTCTTTATATATTCAGAAAGCAATGAAGACAAAAAAAGTTAATGGCATAGAATGGTTTGATATAATAAAACTGGAAAAAATCAAATTTATTGTGGATTTTATTTATTTTGTCTTTGTTGTTGTAATTTTGGGCCACACCTGGTAGTACTCAGGGGCTTACTGTGTGCTCAGAACTCCTGTCAGTTTTCTGGGGAGCAAATGTGTTGCTGGGATTAAACTTGACGAGTTGCATTCAAGGCAAGCACTCTAATATTTCTCTATCCCTATTATATATAAAGTTTCTAAACAGATTTTTAGAAGGATGTCAGTTAAAAATCTGTATACGTGCATTTTTCAATTATTAATTTTCAATATTTTGGCTATTAATATGTAGTAAACTTATAATATTAAGGCATTTGAAATTAATCTTATGTATATGGATGATATTTTTTTTGAGAGGGCTGAGTTCTCATGGAACAACAGCATTGATCTTTATTTCAGACAGCCTCTTATACATCTCTATAAGGAACCTGGCAGGTAAGATCATCCATTGTAATTGCAAAAAACATATTCCCAAGATCATACACTTCTTTGATCATAACAAGCGTAGGAAGCATAATATAATGAAAACAATGTTACTTAGATCAGTAACAGGAAATAAGAACAAGGTAGAAATAATGGCAAAGTATACTGAAGAACACTCTGACCCTTCCTGTGTACTTTTCATGATTTACCAAGGTGTTATTTCCTGCATATGCCGCAAAATCACAGTGCATCCATTTCTCTTTAACTTCTCTTGCAAACTGAGGATGATGAAGTATTAACTTCTCTATAAGCTTGGGTTGGTGACATAATGACTACTCCACGTACGAGGGGTGGTGGGACAGAGAACTATGCCAAGTACACTTGGACCTCTGAGTGAGGCAGCTCCCAGGGCTATGTCCACTTAAGGACCCTGCATAAGCAGGCAGTTCTCCGCAGCTCCCCCTTTTTTATTTTATCAAGGCAGAGGCAGTTTACGTAGCTCATTATGATACCAAAGAGCCTTCATCTGCAAGATGTTCTTCATAAGTCTTTTAAACAAACAAGGCAACAATACGAATAAAAGGAAAAGTATAATACACAGTAAGAAATATATTAAGCTTGTAGAATGGCTTTCCTATCCCTAGCAAGGTCCTAGTCTCATCGTTACTTTTGGATCATGACAGCATTTGTCTATGATCAAGCTCTTAACTTATAGTTAAGAATTGTGTCACTTTGGCCTGGCCCATTTCGATGCCAGGGTAGTTCACAGCTTGCCCTGGGTCCTTTCAGTCCCTGATCGGGACCCTGCTTTTGGGGTGCTAGGAGCTAAGGGCAACTGAGGCTTAAGTCAAGAAAGCAGATGCCCGGGAGTGAATAATATTCAAAGCCAGTTGAATCCTAGGTTACAAAGGCATAATATTAACTGTCTTCCTGTATCTATACAAAAAGGGTGTTGCTTTAAAGTAAACTATTCAAAAAGATAAGGAGAGGAGAAAGACAGTATTATCTTACAATATAAGTTCAGTGTCCTAAAAGAATCTGACCTTACAAAGTAACAGAGTCTGATTAGGGGGAATAGTTGATTCACTGGTTGGGGAGGAGAGCATAGGGAAGAGTTTACAGATAAACACAGTGGAATGGAAGTGCCTCAGGAGCACTGTAGTATAACTGAGTTCCATGTGGCAAGGGAGAAAGGACAAAGCAATGTTATCCTACAGGAGAGAGACAGAGAGAGAGAGAGTAACATACTCAAGAGAGAATGAAGGCTTCTCCAAGGGTGAAGAGAGCCCCTACACACATTCCAGCATTAGACACGAAAGCATGAAAGTACACATCTCAAGCGGGGAGATGCGGGTGACACATGTGCTCAGCTGCCACATGTGCTCAGCCAAGTGGACACAAGCAGCACATAAGCTCGGGCAGCATATGTGCGCCTATATAGATCATTTTATATAATTTATAGGTAGGCACATTGGACTCATGTAAAAATTGAAATGGAACTATGTATCTTTAAACACATAATAAACTTTAAACACATGAAGTTTATGCGTTTATGAAAATCTGTGCAAAAAGAATTATACAATAAAATTTGTATATATTACTTTGGGCTGGAGTGATAGCACAGCGGGTAGGGCGTTCGCCTTACAAGCGGCCAACATGGCCGACCTGAGTTCAATTCCTCCGCCCCTCTCGGAGAGCCCAGCAAGCTACCGAGAGTATTCGATATGCCAGACACAGTAACAACAAAAATCTCCAATGGAGACGTTACTGGGCCCGCTCGAGCAAATCGACGATCATCGGGAGGGCCTTTACCTTACTTTGGAATGTTTAAAATATTTTTAAATTCTCATTGTTTAGCTCACGTAGAAATAAAAATAAATAAAAATTTCTAAGGAAATAGTTATTAAGAAATTGCATATTTATTTTCTCAAACACTTTAAAATATTTTAGTAAAAACTCATTTTTCAGATAGAATTGAGTTTATTCAAATTACTGTGGCCTTCTTTGATGTTATGTCAGTGATTATGTCCATAACACTTTGGACAGTATTATGTCCAAAGATTATGATATAATGCTCTCTACTGAGTACATGAATTTGAATGGTGATTTTAAGTGTCAAAATTACATGCAGTTTTAATTTTAATACAAATTATTCTTCCATATGAATAAAGAGCTATGTAATAATTGTTACTAAAGTGTTATCCATGTTAAATTCAGTACATGATGACAAAAATATATTGTCCATTTAATAATTTTGTAATTATAGCCTTTAAAATTGTACATGGATTATAATAAATATTATGTCTATGCATATAATAATGTTATTGTATAATGTTTATGGAATCCCACATTTTAAACCAAGAAGAAAAAATGACCTAGATTCAACCTTACTTTAATATTCAGGGAAAATCATATAAAATAAAAATAATGAAATTATATTCATAAAAGCAAGTGAAATGTATTGAGCAGTAAATCATTAATGATCAAAAATAGAGAAATTGTTTTAAGTACTTACTATCACTATCCTGCATTCAATAATTCATATCTGTATAGATTTGTTATGACTTTTGTCATAATTAAAATCATTCTAAAATTTATATATGCTAAAGGTGTGAAAAGTCTTTAGAGTATAAATTTTCTGTACAATTAATGAAAGGACTTAAGAGATCTAGTGGTTCATAAAAGATGAATTAAGGAGATGTGAAGTAAGAATCTCAATAGGATTGAAAGAAAAATTTTTAGATCTTGGTCGGTTAAACTACAGGTTAAAGATTGCACTTTCAGTGGTTTCTGCCAAACAGCAAAGTTCTTTATTTGTATTATTATGCAAAATTTAGTAGTATTGCATATTCTTAAGCATTTTCAGTAAAATTGTATATCATTAAAAATTATGAATATATTATCCAATTTGAGACTTTTTTTTTTTTGCTTTTTGTGGTCAAACCTGGCAATACTCAGGGGTCACTCCTGGCTCTGCACTCAGGAACAATTCCTGGTGGTGCTCAGGAAACCATATGGGATGCTGGGAATTGAACCCAGGTCGGCTGCGTGCAAGGCAAATGCTCTACCTGCTGTGCTATCACTCCAGCCCCAAATTTGAGTCTTTTAATGTGACTATGATAGTGAAAAATTATATTGAATTATATTGTTTATGTTCTAACACACAAGCTCAGAAAAATCAAAAATTAAATGAACCTAATACTTCTACTTTAGTAAAAAGCTTCATTGTTCATAAGAGAAAACTGAGTAAAATGGTGACTTTGCAATAAGGAGGCATTTTTAAAACAGAATACTATATTTTGTCTATTGGACTATAAATAGGCAAAAATTAAAATTTAATTCATTGATTTTAGATACAATTATAGAAACTCATATATTAAGTTAAATTTAATAAAGATAGTGTTTCCAATTACTGGTAATATTCAATAACTAGTGAAGGAAATTATATTGATAAGTATTTAATATTTACAGCACAAAAATTATAACATGAAAGCAAGACAGTATGTTTAATGATTCATCTGTACTTTTATACCATGCTACCTAAAGAACTTACCACCACTGGCATCAAATAAGCTCATTCAAATTAACTTAGAATATAAAACTTTTAGGTTGGAGGATAGTACGATTAATTCAAAACATCACTTTAATGTGGCATGTTGATTGGAGAAGTTCCATTGATGGGAGATTGTCAGGCCAGGGGATCTCTCTAAAGATGCTGAGCATAAAATGCTACAAAACTTTTTTATGAAACATCTTAGTACTGCAGAGATAGTTTTTCTAATTTCACTCTAAGTACAAGAAAATGGAATTTCATGGCAGAGTAAGGTTTCTACTTTAGCTGTTGCAGATCTAATGAGAAAATGAAAACTACTGACATCTAAAGGATGTGTTTGCCAAGCGAAGCCACACATGATTTGCTGAACTAATGAGTTGCTCACATTCATCTAGATTCTGAGAAAAAACTGGGTTGTCTTGCTATGCTAACTCAGGGCTTGCTCCTGAGCTATCCAGGGCAGGTAAAATGGATTAATATTAATTGAAATTGAAAAAAATGATATTTTCAGTAGATGATAGAACCTCCAGTTACAAGCACATCTCTTCGATTCCACTGTTCTTCCTGCATTAACATATGCCTCAGAGACCTGGGCCCTATGAAAACAGGATGAGGACGCTATTCGGGTATCTCAAAGAGGAATCGAAAGAGCTATGCTTGGAATATCACGATTCACTCAAATGAGAGATAGAATCCGGAGTTCTGATCTCCATCAACGCTTAAGAATCAGGGACGCTGTCTCATTTGCCAAGGCATCAAAAATCAGATGGGCTGGACACGTAATGAGCTTTACAGACAACCGCTGGACTAGAGCCATTACTGACTGGATTCCACGGGACGTCAAAAGATCGTGTGGATGCCCACCTACAAGATGGTCAGACTTCTTCGTCAAGACCCTGAATGATCGGTTTGAGGCTCTGCATGTTCCTAGAACGAACAGATGCCTTTGGACTATGCTAGCACACAGCAGGGATGGATGGAGACATTATTGGCACCCACTCGAGTAAATCAATGAATAACGGGGGATCAAGTGATCAAGTGATCAAGTGATAGTAACATGAATATACTGTCCCCTTTTCTGCAGCATTTATTGTTCTCATCCATATACTTTTTTTAGTATTTTAAAAGTTCTTACATAAATGAAGATAGTGTGCCACAATTTTATTTCTCAGTAGCACTCACAAGTCAAATTTGAAGTTAGTTAGGCTGTTTATTTTTCTGTAGCAGCAGAGGAGGGTCCTTCCTTGCTGTTTTCCCCTCCCTTTTGGTTTTATTCACTGCTAATTGTTAGGCATTTGATGAAAGATGTTTTAGAGTAAAATTCCTTCTTTGGACATAGTGTCTGAGTAAGTTATATGGAGTAGATCAAATTTCTATCAGAAGAAATATTAACCTATTTTTTGTCATGACCCAGTTAAAACTGAGTCCAAATAAATTAAGAGTACTGCAGTGACTGTTTTGAGCAGGGAATCTATCCTGAAATTGTAATTGGGCTTCTTTTTAGAGAGAAATATTATATATTTGTGGCTAGCCCAGAGATAGTCTGCATCACTGAACCAGTAAGTCATGGTCAAATATTGAAGCTATAATAGAAAGAAATTTTTCCTGATATTATTCATTTTTTATGCCTTATGCCTTTGTTACAAACACATATTTTTATTTTGTTCAATCATACTTTTTGTGTATTATTTTTAATCCTTTGAAAGTATCCTTTGACCACATTTTCCTCTCAAAATACATAATACAAAGTACAAAATTCATAATTTCCTCTCAAAATACTATAATTGTCTCTGTAGTGCTTTTGTCTCTATGTTGTCTTTTACTGTATCTTCTCCTTTTGATATCACTAAAATTTGGGTTTTCAGCCACCAATTCTACTTGAGTAGAATTGAGGAGAATTCTGGTTTAGATTAATGGTTATCTATCAGGTGAAAAATCCAGTGACCAATTTTTCAGTTATCAGCTTTCTTTGACTCTCAACTGCATATGACACAGTTGATTTCTCTTTTTTGATAACGTTTCTTCAACTGGGTTTAAGATCTGTTTACTGACCACACTTTTTTTTCTTACCACATGGATTATTCCTTCCCAACCCATCCCCAAAAAAATAAGAAAGAAAGAAAAATATATGTCAAAATATCAGTTAAATGGCATAAAAATAGGGCAAAGCAAAACTGAATAGACTAAACATAGGCAAAGAATTTGAACACATAATGACCAAGAATTATGTGACAATGTTCTCAAGTAAATTCTGGAGGAATTGTACAATACCATATCTGGACTTAAAAATGTAGCATGAATTTAAATTTTTGTTAAAGACTGTCTCTCTTATGCATTAATAGTCACAATATTAAAAAGAACATAACAAGCTTTTGGAATCAATAACTATGTTTATTGTTTTTCTTGTTTGTTAACAATGTGAGTATTTTTCTCTTTGTTTAATCTGTATATATAGCAACAAATATGAAAACTTATGCAGACACCAAAATAGAGGTACACACAAATTCAAACAATTATTCCATTTGTGAAGTTTTGAGTCTAGATAGAAAATAAGTATTCACATTCTTTCCTATTCTCCATTTTTTCTCTATAATTTACAAAGTATACTTGATTATGCTGATCTATCTGGTCCTTGCCTTGATTCAACTCTTTGTAATTAAAGTAATTATAAGGAAAATACATGCATAAATTAATTGATTCTTTATAAGAGTAGAAGGATAAACTGTTTCAAATTGTCCAAAGAGAGATAGGTTGAGTAGGTAAGTAGGGGAATTTAGGAAGAGACTCAAGAATTAAAGAAAGCATTCTGTGAAATGGCTATTTAAAAAACAACTTGCTTTTATTTTTGGGCCTAGTACACATGTAACTGCACGATGACAGGCAGTCAATCTTTCTCTCTGTTCTCAAGTGTGCTGCTTCTATTCTTTAAAAGACAAAATTATTGTCCCAATTTCCCAAGCCAAAACTGTCAACAGTGTGTGTGAGATGCAACTGTGAATTTTTTGTCCCTTTTCCCATGTACAGAACAAAGTTACTAATAAGGAGTATAAGCTAAGATTTTGATGTTACTTCTTTTGATGATAAATAAAAAAAGATCAGTTTTTGAAGATGTTCATTTCAATGAACTGAGCTAGAAGTGAGAAGCTGTGAAATCTGTGGGGAAATGACCTTTATAACTTCTCTGAAATAACTTCGAACACAAAGTTGCCTAAAACTCAAAAGTAGCACGAAGAACACACTTTTATTTAACTGCAAAATCGTATTCATGGAGCATTATGTATGGTTAGTATGTGACAGCAAAATACTTCATTCAGTTAAGTAATTTTATTTCAGGTATGCCAAGAGTAGAGACTGAAATGCAATAGATATCTCCTATTATCCCTTAATGTTGTCCTAGCATTAATTAATCTTGTTGAAATATAAAAAGGAGTAAAATATTGGGCCAGGGAAAAAGTTCCAGGGACTGGATTTTTTGTCTTGCTTGCAGAGGCCCTGAGTTTGATGCTTAGTATTGCTTGGTCCCTTGAACCCAATCAGGAAAGTTGTTTAGCCATGGTGGCCTCTGAACAACCCCCTGTTCATTGTGGCTGCCATCATTGGACCGTAGCAGCAGCAGCATCATACTGCCTTGCCCAAGCATCCAATGATGAAAAAATCAGAGTCTCAGATCCTGCAATTCAGTACCACTTTGCAGTGACTTGAGGAGTCATTCCAATACATTCCCCTCTTGGCTAACTAATAGCACTGTAGCACTGTCCTCCTGTTGTTCATTGATTTTGCTCAAGTGGGCCCAGTAACACCTCCATTGTGAGACTTGTTGTTACTGTGTTTGGCATGTCGAATATACCATGGGTAGCTTGCCAGGTTTTGCTGTGCAGGCAAGATACTCTTGGTAGCTTGCGGGGCTTTCCGAGAGGGGAGGAGGAATTTAAACAGGCTCGGCCAGGTAAGTCGTGTGCAAGGCAAACACACTACCACTGTGTTATTGCTCCAGCCTTTGGCTAGCTAATATTTCAGATATTTTGAAGGATGCATTTGCCTTCCAAGTTTGTACATGATCCAATTTTAATCTTGGTTATGTGTCTTAATTAAAAAAGTTAACCAAAGTCTTCAATGGAGACGTTACTGGGCCTGCTCGAGCAAATCGACAAACAACGGGAGGGCCTTTACCTTTACGTTCGAGCAACCAGATATAGTCTCTAGAATTGTTATCATTTATTAAATAAATGTGATAGATGTTTTTGCCTCTCTCCTTGGTTTTGCTGCTCAGAAGCGAACCCTGGCTGTGCTTTGGGTAACTTGTGGTATTAAACCAGGCATGAACCATTGATAAGGTGAGCAGCTGAACCCCGAACCCCGGAGCCCATGTAATGCAGCAGGCAGAGCTTTGCCTTGCACGTGGCCGCCCCGTGTTAGATTCCTCCGTTCCTCTGGGAGAGCCTGGCAAGCTACCGAGAGTATCACGCCCGCAATGCAGAGCCTGGCAAGCTCCTTGTAGTATTTGATATGCCAAAAACAATAACAGCAAGTTTCGTAATGGAGACATTACTGGTGCCTGCTCGAGCAAATCAATGAACAACGTGCTACAGTGCTATAATGAAAAGGTAAAAACGTTTATTTTAGAAATTGATTTAATATTTCACATAAACATGATTCTTAGTCAGGTAGACTTTAATAATGCATAAGTTTAAAGAGTGCGATGGTATGATTATTTGGTTTTATATTGAGGTATACAGCTAACAATGATATTCAAAAAGTTGTTTAGAATTCAGTTTCCCAAATTATTTGGCCTCAAATATACCTAAAGAAAGGTGTTGAAACATTTAAATGCTATATCTGAGAAAATAATAGAAAAACACAATATTGAACCTGTCTTCTTTTGACGGGGGTGGCATTTGAACAGCAGTGGGTGGTACACAGGATTTGCTTCTGGTTCTTTATCTGGTTCTGGTGCTTCACAGGGTACCTTATGCAGTGCCGAAGACAGAATAAAACTAGACTACATATAAACCAAGTGCCCTACCTCCTGTATTAGCTCTCTGGCACACGAAACATTGTTCATTTACCCCAAAGTTGACTACCCCATCTTGCTACATTGAATTTATATTAATCCATAAATAATGGTTACTAAGTTTTTAGAAGTCAACATCTTCTACTAGTTCCCATCTTTAAGGCTTTGAGTTTACTGTATCACTATCATTCTTGTCATCCCATTGATCATCGAGTTACTTGAGTGGGCGCCGTAACATCTCTATTTCTCCCAGCCCTGATATTTTAGCAGTCTCTTTTTAACTCGTCATTTCCCTACAACTGGAGTCTCTTTCAGGGTCAGGGGAATGAGACCTATTGTATGCCACGGGGAGCTTGCCAGGCTCTGCCCGCATGGGCGGGATACTATTTGTATCTTGCAGGGATCTCTGAGAGGCATATATTTATACACTTTTCTCTATGATTTATTGCCTAATGTCTGAACCCCATCAGGTATGGTATAATAATTATGGAAAATGGGTAGGAAATGTCTTGTAATGGGTCCAGAAAGTGGCCTGGAGCATGGTGGTGGTTGGGCAGAGGAGGTCAGCTGCTGGGGCTGTGTCCCATGACGTGGGGAGGACTCTTACCCACGCCACAGCCTGGTGCAGAGTCTCATCCAGACCATAGGTAATGCCATGAAGGCTTTGAGTTAGAAACTGAATTCTCAAGGCTTCACTCTGTCAGACATATGATTAATTGACCTCCTTTCTATGTACACTATGAAAGAGAAATATGAGAAACAGACTACAAGGATTCAGAATTTTTTTTTAATCCTAAAGTGAGTGAAGACTAGTATTAAAAATCACTGATTTAGTTTGTCTGCTATTTCACTTTTGATTCATAACACTTAAACGGATTTTGGCAAATTTTATATATCCAAAGGATCCATGAAAAAATAACATGTTTTGTAACTCATATTATACATGCATATGCATATAAAAGATTTATATTCCTGAAAAGTTCCATGTTAAACATCAGGATCAGTGTTCAATTGGAAGAAAGAAATTTATGCCCCCAAATAATTTTTATGATGAAATGTAACCAATAAATATGTGATACTTTATAATAAAGGGAATAATCATAGTGAATTAGTAGATTGTAATGTAATGTCTTTGTTTTTGCTAGAAAACTATCATTTTGGAGGAAGTTTTGGATGATTATTTTGCAGTGAAAATTTTTTCACTTTTCTTTTCTCTATTTCTTCCTTTTCCTTCCTTCCTTCCTCTCTTCCTTCCTTCCTTCCTTCTTTCCTTCCTTCCTCCCTCCCTCCCTCCCTCCCTCCCTTCCTTCCTTCCTTCCTTCCTTCCTTCCTTCCTTCCTCCCTCCCTCCCTCCCTCCCTCCCTCCCTCCTTCCTTCCTTCCTTCCTTCCTTCCTTCCTTCCTTCCTTCCTTCCTTTCTTCCTTTCTCCTTTCCTCCCTCCCTCCCTCCCTCCATCTGTCTTTCTTTCTCTGTTTCTTCTTTCTTTCTTCCTTCCTTTCTTTCTTTCTTTCTTTCTTTCTTTCTTTCTTTCTTTCTTTCTTTCTTATATCTGGAAACCAATAAAAAGCCGCTCAAATGCAAGGAAATTTTCTGCCTATCAGTTTCATTGAAGTCTTCTTTTTTTCTTCTGGAATCAAAATGATTGACTTATTTTTAATGCAGCATTCGAAAAATTGAGGTAACATTCATTTACAAACTATGATTGTCATCTTTGTTCTGTTTGGGAGTTCACATGTAGTGCTACTCAGGGCTTACTCTTGACTTTGTGCTCCAGATCACTCCTGCTGGGCTCTAGAGACCATAAAGTGTTGCCTGCAGAAGTGCCCTACCTACTGTACTATTGCCCCTGCACATACAAGCCTATTATTTTGTATATAGAATGTTGTATCTCTTTTAACTATATATCAGCAGTCCACAACCATCACCTGAGTACCAATGCCCTCCTGCAGCTCAATAGATGCAATAATAGCTTTGCTTTCCGCTGCCCCATCCATCTGTGGTAACCAAACTTTTAAGTTGAGTTCATAGGTTTAGTTTCATTTGGTTTGTTCTTTTTCTTTACTTCTCTACATTGTGCATGTGAAAAAGATCATTTGATCTTTGTCTTTCCCATTGATATATTACAGCACACCCTCAACTACTGCCATGCTGTAGTAATGAAAATGGCAAGACCGCATTTTCATTATGTTAACATAACATTCCATTATGCTTACAGATTTTCTTTATTCCTGGGAGGATCCAAGATACTTAGGTTATTTCTATATCTTAGCTATTATTCATTGCACTTCAATGAACATCAATGTTCCGGTATCTTTTTAAGTTATAGTTTCTGTATTCTTTGGATAGATATATAGGAAAACTGCTGGATCACACAGAAGATACTCTTCTATTCTCAGAGTTCTGTCTACAGGTTTTACACAGCCTCTACTGGTTCACATGCCCACCAACAGTGTTTAAGAGTTCATTTTTTGCACAGCCCCACCTGCACTTGTTTCTCCAGACCATTTGATATATCTCATTGACATTGTGACTTGCATTTTGTGGAGATCAGTGACATTGCATAGTTTTTCAGGGACCTGTTGGCCCTCTGGGTTATGTCTGTCTAGCACTTTGATCCATTTTATTGAGTATTTAATTTTTTGTTGATATTGAGCATTGTGAATTCTTCATGTATCTTCAATATCAGTCCTTTTTTGGTTGTAAAGTTTATAGATACTTACCTTCCACTCAATAATACATCCTTTTTGTTTTAGCAATAATTTCATTCACTGTGCAGAATTTTTTTCAGTTTTATATGTATGACTCCATCAGTTTGCTTTTGTTACTATTGCCATCGGTAGCAGATCCCTGAATCCATTATGGAAGTCAAACTTATGCAATATTTTACCTGTCTTTCATTTTTATAGGATTGGGTAAATAAATCTTTGATACATTTTTCTCTACCTTTACCCACAAATTGTGTAAGGTTGTGATACAGTTTCGTATTTCCATGTGGCTATTAAGTTTTTCCATATTTTGTTGAAGAAACTTTCTACATGGTATGTTCTTTGCTCTTTTACCTCAAAATTAACTGTCAATATATGCACATATATGTTCTTTAATTACAGACAGCTGATATTGAGGGTCTTAATTTTTTCTAATTTTTCACTGTCTTGATTAGTTTTTGTCTGTTTGTGGGTCAATCCCAGAGGAGATAAGGGTTTTTTCCAGGTTCTGCATTCAGGGATATACCAAACAGGACTCAGCGGACCGTGTTTTTGAACCTGAGATGGTCACATGCAAGGTCAGAACCTTACCTGCTGGACTACTGCTCCAGCCCCTGTGTTACTTTTAATATAGGTTACAGTTGGGAACATGATGCTTCCCATCTTCATTTTCTCTTCTTTTCCTCAGGATTGCTTTGATTATTCTGGGAGATGTATACATTTATAAAATTTAATGAATACATGTTCTTGGCATTTGAAGAATGTCACTAGGAGTTAAGAAGGGAGCATATTGAACATACATAATGTTTTAGGTAGTTTGATCAATTTAACAGTATTCATTCTTTCCATTCATTAACATGTAATCTTTTTTTAATGCTTTGAATGTTCTGTTGCTATTGTTGGTGAAGGGGGTGCACACTCACCTGTGCACAAAACTGACTTCTGACTTTTTGCTCACAGATCACTTCTGATGATGCTTGATATATTTTCATTTCATTTCATCATCCTGTTATTTGTCGATTGCCTCGAGCAGGCCCCAGTAATGTGTCTTTCATCCTAGCCCTGAAATTATATTCAAGGCCCTTTAGGAGAATGAGACCCATCATTGTTACTGGTATTTGGCATATTTGGTAGGCCACGGGGAGTTTGCCAGACTCTGCCCTGTGGGCAGGCTACATTCGACAGCCTGCAAGTTTGTCCAAAGTAGGAATGAGATGATAAGATGTCATAATAGATGTCCTGATAAGATGTCGTGTGGCCGCATTCGCGGCCGCGTGGTTCCAGGAGCTGGATTTTATAGTCTCTGAGTCTTGGCCGCTGATGGGATTACACGGCGCCAGGGGACCAGGTGGTGGGTGTGACCCCCACCTACTGGAATTTGGAGGATCTGGGTGGAGGATGCTCGACTCCAATATGAGTAGGATGGGAGATCTCGGCCCCGGAACCCGCGTGGATTTGTACCTCTGCCAGTACCTTCAGGTGTGCGGAGAGTGGTCTCAGCATGGTGGTGGCTGGTCCTGGAGGTCTTCGGCTGCCGGAGCCCTGGTCGGCTGGGAGGAAAGCTCAACCCGCTCCCCTCCAACGGGCCCCGGCGAGGAACAGCCAGGCGCGGGGGCAGACTGCACTGTTCTCGTCCAGGAGCTGGATTTTATAGTCTCTGAGTCTTGGCCGTTGATGGGATTACACGGTGCCAAGGGGCCAGGTGGTGGGTGTAATATATATATTATTCTACCAGGGATTGAAAATAGATTGACCATGCTCAAAATAAGTGCCTAGCTCCTGCATTGGCTTTGAAATTTTGATGTAAAGTCTTTTACTGCCTTTCTTAAGTTGATCCTTATGTACTTTATTCTTTTTGAATCAGTTGTAAATGGGATTTGCATTTTTCGGTTTCTTCTACTTTTTTGTTTGCATTTAGGAATAAAAAACATTTCTCTATTGATTGTATACAAGTTAATTTACTATGATATATTTTATAATATTCTATATTTATTTTTAAAATATTCTATATTCTTTATTTTAAAATATTCTATATTTCACATAGATTCTTAGTGGTATCTTAAGGGTGCTGTATATATATTTTCATGATTTCTGGAGAAAGTCATATTTTAATTATTTTTTAAGTGTGTATCCCTTTTTTATATTTCTTGCCTAATTGCTGAGGGTATGGTTTTCAATTTTCTGTTGAATAATTTTCTTGAGAGTAGAGATAATTGTCTTGCTCTGGATCACGATCACGATCACGACCATCCTGTTGTTTGTTGATTGCCTCGAGCAGGCCCCAGTAACGTCTCCTTCATCCTAGCCCTGAGATATTTTAAAAAGTGCCATATTCAGGGCTCTTTCAGGGTTAGGAGAATGAGACCCATCATTGTTACTGGTTTTTAGTATATTGGCTACGCCACGGGGAGTTTGCCAGACTCTGCTGTGTGAGCAGGTTACATTCGGTAGCCTGCCAGTTTGTCCAAAGTAAGAAAGAGAAAATAAGATGTCTGGAAGAGATAAAAAGAAAAAAACCCTTTAGTTTTGTGCAAACTGAATATCTAGAAATTGCACTTTTTTTCAGTCCAGAGTTGGGATGTATAATCTTCCAATGGCCTTTCTGCCACCCTGTGTAAATGATCAGCATTCCACACCGAATACTTTATAGCAGGATTCATAGAATGCTGCAAATTGCTTGACAACAGAATTAGTGAATGGTCACAACTCTGTAAAAACTTAAAAACTAAAAAATTACAATAAAACAAAATTCATCATTGAGTTAGAAAATTAAATATAACAATTACAATTCACTTTACATCAATTTTGAATTTTGGGGGGCTCACAACCAGCGATGCCCAGGAGTCTCTCCTGGCTCTGCACTCAGGAATTCTCCTGGCAGTGCTCAGGGGACCATATGGGATGCTGAGAATTGAATCCAGGTTGGGAGCCTGCAAGGCAAGTGCCCTACCCTCTAAGCTAACACTCCTGTCCCAATTTTGAATTTTGATTAAGACTGTAGTAAACTACCCTTAGAAGAAAAACAGTAATTTTTACTTCTACATGAGGATTTTTAATGCTCTTACTACTAGTGTTGCTGATCCCAGTGATGATATAAATCATAACAATTAGCTAATGCCTATTCGTGTTTCTAAACACTGCTATGATGTCAATTATCCTAGTTGAAATTTCCACATATTCTCCCATCTTAATATTTCCCACTTGAAAATGTAATACACATTTCTTGCTGTCCAGAATTTTACTCAGATATATTATCCTGGTGAGCAAAACCACATGGAAAGCAGAAGAAAGTGTCAATTAGAATTATTGTTTCTTTTGGAAACCAATTTAATGATTTATTATATCATAAAGCATTCTTTATTTTTGATGAGTTAATGATGCTTTAGAAGACTAGGTCCTTTTGTGAAAGTTTTAAAATCAAACCTTTTATAGAGAAAATGGTCAAAGTTATTTTTTTTCTTGTTTTCTAAATCACTATTGTCAAATAATGACAATATACATACTCAGGAAAAGTATGTATAAACAGATAAGAGTAAATAGCAAAATCTAAAAGTGATTATGAATGTATAAAATAATTTTAAAGGTTTCTTTACAACTCTTCATTAGGATGAATGAAGAGCTGGGAAGGAACATCATGGAATCAAAGTTAATTTATTTATATATTGCTCAAATTAAAAAAAAAATTGGCACACCCGCAGTTTAGGGCCTGCTCCTGGCACCTTGCTTGGCATCACCCCTGGCAATGCTTGGGGACCATGTGGTACAGGGATCAGTCAGCCTGTGTCTCACATATGCAAAGCATAGATTGACCCCATTAAGCTCTCTCTCCTCTCGCTCTTTGTTTTTGAATTCTTAACAATTTGAATTAATCTAAGCACAAATCTCAGCTTTAAAATTCATTGGAATTCTACATAGGCCAGATAACTTTCATGTTCAAGATAAGCTGAATGAAAAAACTAGTGTGTTTCCACACAGAAGGTTAATAGACAATTTTATTAAAACAATTTTATGAAACTTGTTATAATTGTCTCGGAGAGCCCGGCAAGCTACCGAGAGTATTCGGTATGCAAGACACAGTAACAACAAAGTCTCCAATGGAGACGTTACTGGGCCCGCTCGTTATAATTGTGGTTATGTTATTATTTCTTATATTGTATCTATTAATTGATTGATATTAATAGCACTTTATTTTCTCTTTAAATTAGATTCAAATTAATGTTAGCAAAGTCTAAAAAACAATGACTATGTTTCTTTTCCTTTTATTAATCTCAAAATAAGCTTTCCATTCATAACTTAGAAGTAATATCCACTTTTCTTGAGAACTCGCTTTATAAATGTAGTTGTTTATTATTATTATTATTATTATTACTATTTGGTGGCACACTTTGTAGTACCCAGGGGCTAGCCCTGGCATTGAAAGGAATCAAATTTGAGCCTCTTGCATGCAAATAGCATGGTATAAGCCTTTGAGCTATCACCATGTAACAACTTCAACAGGTGATATAATTACTTTTTTGCAGCTTATAAAATGAAGATTATGGTAACCAGAGTGATAGGACAGTGGGAAAAGTGTTTGCCTTGAAAAAGGTCAATTGGGTTCAATCCCAGCACCACATATGGTCCCCTTAGTGTGCCGGAAGTGGCATGTTTTTAAATTTATTAACTTCTATGCTTTGTGTCTCCATACACAGGGAGAGGTTATATAAAATAATATATTTTAGCTGACAGATATCAGTTCTCTTTTATACTCAGTTCAACTCAAAAGTTTTTGTTGCGCCCCAGCGCAACAAGAAAAATAACTAGGATTGGATATATTTGGATTGTGAGAAAGGTTAATACAGTTGATGTAAACTTGCATGGAGGAAGACAATACACCAGTAACTGAAAACGGCGGTTGTCTCCTGAATGGATTTTGACTCTATTTCCTCTGCTCCATACATGCAATCTTAGCCCTTCTTTGTTCCCTAGTTAGCTCTCCTAGCTCTGCTGCAATGTCCAATTCTGCATGGCAGAGCCTGGCAAGCTCCCCGTGACGTATTCGATATGCCAAACACAGTAACAACAAAGTCTCCAATGGAGATGTTACTGGGCCTGCTTGAGCAAATCGATGATCAATGAGAGGACCTTTACTTACTTAATGTTTCTTATATTCCTCCCTTTTTCCCCACCAATAATAGTCCACACATTTCTCACCCAATCATACATCTTTTATGGCAATATTTTAAGTTATTCTTTAAGTAGAATGATCATGTTATTCTCATGTAAAAGAATCTGAGGATGAAGGGGCACAATTGATTGCTACAACACACAACAATTGTCACTTCATATTGGCCCTGAGAGGATGCCCAGGAATCTTCAGAATGAACATGCGTATGATCTGCCTCCTCTGGAACTAGCCAATTTTGTACATTTCAATCTCTAGTTTGCTCTCTCCACTTCAGCTCTAATGTTTTCCCAGTTACTGATTTAGTACAATCATTTTTATTGTTTAGTACTAATGCTGTTATAATTCTTATAATGTAACAATTGATCATCCTAGCTAAACCCTCTTTAGTAATTGACTCTCATGTTTTAATTCTATTATATTATCATGTATGACTTCTGTTTTAAAACTAATTTACTTTTATGCTCTGTGTTTCAATAGACTTGGAGAGGTTATATAAAAGAATATATTTTACCTGAGAGTCATTGCTCTGTTACCAGTGTCTAGAACAATATCTGTTACATTCACTGCACATTAAAACTATCGAATACATGAATGATTCAGCTCACACAGCACTTCAGAAATCCATGCAGTGGTATAGTCCAGATGATCATATGGGAGTTGTAAAAAGGATTATTTAAGGTATAAAATTTTAAAATACACATAGAAAACATTTGAGCTGTAAAATGGGATTTTAGGATTGACTGTAGAAAGCACTGACTTTTAAAACAAGGGTATTGGGATTTTGAGGAATAATATTCTTGCTTATTACTTTGTAGTTTATTATGGAAAGTTTTCATTTGGTCTACTAAAATTAACATATATAAAACACCTATATCTTTGTCACAATAAGATTTGTCCAGATAAATTTTTAATATTTTCCTTAAAGAAAAACAATGGAAACATTAATTAAACAATAAGATAATGATCTAGGAAATGAGGTAGAAATAGCAGCTGCTGACCATTTAAGGGAGCACTGGAAGAGGGTAAATGAATATTCCATGAGTTTATATTGTTTTTGTCTTAAGCAGATTCTGAACTGAGCTATAAAGAATAACTAAAGATCAAATTGATTTGACAATTTCCAATGTTATATGAGTTTCCCTGTCCACCCAAGCAGAGCCCGGGCAGCTGAAGACCTCCTCCACCCAGATCCCCCACCTTCTAGTATTTAGGCTGTTACACCCACTAACTACCCTGGGCCCCGTGTAATCCCATCCACAGCCAAGACTCAGAGACTATAAAACCCTGCTCCCGGAAGAGAACAGCAGAGCTTCTTGCCCCAGCGCTTGGCTGTCATCACCAAGGCCCCTTGGAGGAGGGTGTGTTGATTTCCCTCCCCACCTGAGCAGAGCTCTGGCAGCTGAAGACCTCCAGTTCCAGCCACAGCCTTGCTTAAGACCACTCTCCACATGTTCGGGTGAGCCTCACGCATGAAGGAACTGGCAGAGGAACCCAGGTGTGCGGGACCCGGGGTGTAGATCTCTAAGCTTGCTCTGATTGGGACTGGGGACTCCTCCACCCAGATCCCCCACCTTCCAGTATGTAGGTGTTACAACCGTGGTGCTGTTTGATAACAGAATAAAGATAGCACTGTGGCACTGTCCTCCCGTTGTTCACCGATTTGCTTGAGTGGGCCCAGTAACGTCTCCATTGTGAGACTTGTTGTTACTGTGTTTGGCATATTGAATACTTCACGAGTAGCTTGCCAGGCTTTGCCATGCGGGCGAGATACTCTTGGTAGCTTGCAGGCTCTCCAACAGGGACAGAGGAATCAAACCCGGGTCAGCTGGCTCGGCTGCGTACAAGGCAAAAGCCCTACCCACTGGGCTATCACTCCAGTTAAACAGAATAGAGATTAAAAAAAAAGAAAGAATTTATAAAATCACTTTTCTTATACCTATCATTAGATCTCCTTCATTCTTTTTTTCTAGAGTACTTTTCTCACTCTTTGATAAAATACCCTCTACACTCTCAAGACTGTTTCAGTTAGTGAACATATTCCGAATACTTCCACTACATCTGGAACATCATATGACTGAAACCAAGTCACGAACAACTTTCTGACTGTGTGACTCACTAATTTAATTGTGATTCGATAATTAAATAAAAAATACTTGCACTAGTACCAGATTTTCAGCTTCTCCTTAGGAATTAGAAATAAAGAATTATAATCGTTTTTCTATTTCTCCAGGGTGTTTTCATCTGCTCAGTCAAAAATGGCCTCTCCACTTAACATTTTTAGTCAGTTAAAAGGGGAAAGGAAAGAAGACTATACACACATATACAAATATACATTTATATATTCCCTCTTGATAAAATTTTCATATATTATTGACAAGAACATAGCCACATATATTTAAAATTATTTTAGGACAAATTTGTCTTTACAAGAACATACAGAAGACAGTAGTGATATTATTACAAGTTTCAATAGATATTTGAAGATTTTCAGAAGATATTTAAGCAGCAGACATTCATTGCAAGTTGGTAATACCAGAAACCTAGACATTTAGAACACATTCTAGCATTGATTGTATTAGTAGTTGCAGCGAATTTTAGTCCCCATTTCAGAATTGACAGTGGTGTGAGTCATAGTTCTTATTAGCTTTTGACAATGGCTACAGTTCATTATATTGTCCAGGACTGCATGGTGGTCCAGGACTGCATTGTGGTCCAGGACTGCATGGTGGCTGCTTTCCTCAGGCCTTCTTTGCCAGAACTCTCTGTGAACTGAACAATATCCTTTTAATGAACTCATTATCTGCTGAAAGCTGGATTGACTCCTCATGACTAAGATTTATGTCATGATGATTATTCAGACAGATAAAAGAGATCCAATAATAAGAATTAAGGAATACAGTATTTTCTTTCTAGCAAAACTTAAGTACTAGTAATAGAACTCCATTTAAACTGATGTGAATTTATGATTTTCAAAACTATATGATTTATATACATATATAATATCAGGAACTTTGGTTTTGGAGTTATAGGCATTCTCAAACTCTTCTCTAGCAATTTGCAAGAGCATTCATGCAGTGAAGTTCCTATACATTACTTGATTTAGATTATCCCTGTTCCAGTTCCAATTTAATGCAGAAAAGTAATGTTATCCCAACATAAATGTTGGCTAGTGTCATTCAGATGCCACTCTCCTAAGTTTCAAACAGTCAAAGACAGTGTTCAGATTCTCACATCTCTCTGAGTGAATTAAAAATGCCATCTGTATGACAAAGGAAAAAAAGAGAACTAAGTAGCTTTAAAAATTTTGATTATATTTGCCTTTATGCTAAGTCTAATGTGAGTATTTTTTGCCAAAGGGCCCTTTGGTGACATCTTTTCAAGTAGTAAACTCAAGAATTTTCCCATTATATATTTCTATCAATATAGCGTCTTTAATTTACAAACATGTATACCAGAATAAAGTGAGTGGTGGAAATCAAGATAAAAATACTTCTCCTTAGGGACTGGAGCAACAGCACAGCAGGGAGGGCATTTCCTTTGCACGCGGGCAACCCAGGTTGATTCCCAGCATCCTATATGTCCCCCAGAACCACCAGGAGTAATTCCTGAGAGCAGAGCCTAGGAGTAACTCCTGTGCATTGCTGGGTGTCACCCAAAAAGCAAAAAATAAAAATAAAAAATACTTCTCCTTGGGGTTGGAGAGATAGTATGAGTTCCAGGATTCTTGCTTTGTACTGAACTGACCAGGGTTTATTCCCCGCCCGTATGGTTCCCCAAGCACCGCCAGGATTTATCCCTCAGTGCAGAGACAGGAGTAAGCCCTGAGAAGTGCCAGATGTGGCCACCAAAATTATAAATTAAATAAACATAAACACTTTTGACCAGACGTCAGTGATTTTAATACCAATCAGTGTAAGATAACTAAGAGTATATGTATTTCAAGAAGCAAGGTAAAGCCAGTTCTTTCATGAACATATTGCATTGCCTCTGATAAATTATTCATCATTTGGGATCATTAAGAAAGATAAGGTTCCCTGATGAGTTTGCATAAATATGAAAAGATAAGAAGTATATTTTCGGTGTGGGAGGCCTTGCAGACATTGCCCTGGAAGCCAAGGGCATCCAGGCTGCTCTGTTAAACTTGTGGGCAGTTCAGTGGTGCTGTTCAGGTCCTGTTATGCTGGGATTACCCAGGATACCCTAGTATGCTTTGGAATTTCCAGGGCTACATCCTATGGTGCTCAGGATACCATGTAGTGTCTGTCATGTTATTTGGATTAGCTGCAAGTAAAAGAAACACCTTTTCCCTTGAATTTTCTTTCTAACCCCACAAAACACCTCATTGGTGATAAAAGATGTGCTTTAAAACTGGAAATGGGTACAGGAGAGATAGTACAGGTGTTAGAGTGCTTGTCTTACACATGGCTGATCAGGGTTCAATCTTTAGCACCCCAAATGGCTACCCATCCAACAAAAATATCAGTATGAAAAATGTTTAGAAGTAAAGATACCCTTTATTCTTATACACTAGAAATGGATAACCATACATGACAGAATGCAATACTCAATAAAGGAGAAAATAAAAACCCTGTTAAATATAACCAATATGATAAAGGTGAAAATTGCAAAGCCAAAAAATATAGATCATAAAAAGTGAAATATTGATAAGAAGCTATTCTATTGGCATTTATGTGCCAATAACAAACTGGACAACTTAAATGGACACATTCTTATAAAACACTTCAAGACTGAATCAGAAGGTAGAAAGTTTGACTAGACCAATCATAGATAGAGCAATAAAAACAGTGATAAAAGTATCCCTGTGAAAAAAATTCCAGGACCAGTGAATCCTTTCAAATTTTAAGAGAGAATAAATGCACATCTAAAACTCTTCCATACTTTTCACATTGTATGAGGCTAATATCAGTGTAATTTACAACCCATAAAAGAAAACTCAAATAGATATTTATTGTCAAATGAAATCCAACCACACTTCAGGAGTTTTATTCATCATGACCAAGTGGAATTCACACCAGAGGCAAACATGTTTCAACACTAGCAAGTCATATGCCACATCAACACAAATAAACATTATTATATCATAATGAAAAATCCTTTGCCAAGACTCAAAATATATGTCATTAAAATGCTCAGGATAGGAGATGCATGTTGAGAGTAGACTAGGGCCACTCAGTACCTCTATTGAAAACCACAATACCCTAAAGGAAATAGCAAAAGGCAATGCGCTGACACAGAGGTGGGATGGGATGGGGGTGGATGGGATGGAGGATGGGAGGGTTACTGGGATCATTCATGGTGGAGAATGGGCACTGGAGGAGGGATGGGTACTCGATAATTGTATAATTGAAACCCAAGCATGAAAGTTTATAAGTCTATAACTGTACCTCATGGTGTTTCACTAATAAAAATTAAATTTAAAAAAATATGCACAGCAAGCTGAATGGAAAATAAAAAAATTCAAACTAAAAAATTAAATATTCAAAAACTGGAATAAAACTAATACACTGATCTAATAAAGATCATGTTTGACAAATACACAGCTAACACAATACTCAGGTGAAATGGAAGTTTTTCCCTCAAGTTTTGGAATTAGACATAGATATCCACTCTTGTAACTACTTTCAAACATACATTTACATTTTCTACCAAAGCAACAGAGAAGAAAAATGTTTTCAAGGAACGTAAATTTGAGATGATGTTAAACTACCACTATTATTTAATCATATGGTAGTATATATAGGAAATCCTAATGATTGACCTACAAAAGTACTAGAATTAAGGACTTAATTTTATGGTATATTTGCACTCTGATTTTCCTAGCAGTTTTTTCATATAAACAAAATGTGAAGTAAACATAAATGCCTACTAGCACCTTGAAAAGAAAGCTGTATGGTATATCCTCAATCAATACTAATTTGATTAGAAAAAGAGACGGAATACATCTTTGGGAGTGGAGATGATTATGTTACATGAAATAAGTGAAAGATAATTAGTCGATGTTTTCACCCATATGTGGAATATGAATTACAAAAGGGAACACACTGGTAAGGAACAAAAGAAAGATCTAAACTTAGTGAAAACTATAATGATTACAGAGCCAAAGGAAAGAATTTGTAGGAGCAGCAGGCAGAGAGATATCCCTTTGGGTGGAAGGATCATCTTAAAATTTTGATGGTGGAAATAATGAGACTTCCCTATGAAAAAGTACTATTCACTCAGTCATATTTTTTAAAAGAAGGGGAAAATGTGTGTAAAGGCAAAGAAAGGATTCACACATACTTTTAAATATTTTACTGCAGTAACAGCTTAAAAGACTATATATACTTTGGGGGTTCAATGTCACACCTTTTCAAATATCTGTTGCCCAACTACACTCACCTCTGAAGTATCAAATTACTCCTCCACAGTCCATAAACCCTCTCCTCTTATACTGATATCTGTTCTAAGGTCTTATTTCTAAACACTATATATTACTTTCAGTAAATTTATTCATATCAGTAAATGAGGAAAATTTATGAGGGTATCTTATGTCAAAGTGGCATAAAAGCTACAGTGATGAGCTGACAAAGAAGTACTAAGAAGACAATGCCTATAACCCTAACATTGTCAGAGACTCATTTAAGATAGAACTGAATCAGCTTGGTAGCAACCAAATAATTTATAGGGAAGATTGGGTTAGAGTATTTTCTGAGAATGAACAAAATAACAGAAAAACAAATAAAATCCTATGGAAAAAGAAGTGTTGAGTAAACAAAATGAGAATTATATGTACACTTGCTATACCTGAAGCAGGAATTAAACTGAAAAATATTTTAAACATGGCAGTGAAAACTATGAAGTCAATGTACGTGAACAATTTTGCATCTATTTCTCATTTTAATTGTTGATTTTACTTTGTCATTACAGCATTATAATTTGATGTGTGATAATTTAATATATTCGATAGCACAGCGGGTAGGGCGTTCGCCTTACACGCGGCCAACATGGCCGACCCGAGTTCGATTCCTCCGCCCCTCTCGGAGAGCCCGGCAAGCTACCGAGAGTATTCGATATGCCAGACACAGTAACAACAAAGTCTCCAATGGAGACGTTACTGGGCCCGCTCGAGCAAATCGACGATCAACGGGAGGGCCTTTACCTTTACCTTTTACCTTAGAAAAATATTTGAGAGAGTTGAAAATTGTCCTCCCGTTGTTCATCGATTTGCTTGAGCAGGCCCAGTAACGTCTCCATTGGAGACTTTTGTTGTTACTGTGTTTGGCATATGGAATACATCACCGGTAGCTTGCCAGGCTCTGCCGTACGGGTGAGATACTCTCATAGCTTGCTGGGCTCTCCAAGAGGGGCAGAGGAATCGAACTCGGGTCGGCCATGTTGGCTGCATGCAAGGCAAACGCCCTACCGCTGGGCTATTGCTCCAGCCCTTAGAAAAATATAATGTTTTTATTTTAAGACCAAAACTTCCTTGGTTGAACAGAATATTTAACTTGCACTACAGTTCCATTTTTTTGAGAGAGTTCTCCCAAATTGTACTCACGAAACTAGGGTCTACTGCCAGAGCTCACAGTTCATTGCAAGCTGTTGTGCTGTTTGAGCCTTGTGGTGCTGGCTGGACCACCCTGGTGGTGTGCAAATAACCAGAGGCAGTCCTGGAGGTTCTTGGTGCTTCGTCCTCTGTGTCTTATAGACCAAACATGATTGTCACTCAATGCCTCTTTTGCAAACCACAGCACCCAAAAAGAGAGAGAAAACAAAAGGGAATGCCCTGCCACAGAGGTGGGGTGGGATGGGGGGATGGGGGGTGGGAGGGATACTGGGATCATTGGTGGTGGAGAATGAGCACTGGTGGAGGGATGGGTACTCGCTCATTGTATAACTGAAACCCAAGCATAAAAATTTGTAAGTCAACAACTGTACCTCATGGTATTTCACTAATAAAAATTAAAAAAGAACTAAAATGGTTATGTAGTATTAGAGATAAAATCCTGTGGAACTTATAGGAAATTACACTAAATCTAAGAGCCAGTCACTATTGCATTCTATAGCCTCCCCTTCCAAGGAGATGGTGTATCTTCACATTTATTGAAATATTTTATATCACTTAATAAACTTTTGTAGAATTTTTTTAAAAAAAGGATGTATCAAGAGATTATTGGGAGACCATGTGATGCCTGGGATGATACAGGGGTTGGCAGCATTCAAGACTTGTGCCATAATGTACTATTTCTATGGCCCAATAAAATTATATTTCTCATGTTTTTCCATCCTCTTTGAGAAAGGCCCCCTGTAATAAAGCTGTAAGAATATTCCTGTGTTTTCTTCTACCATATTTTTATAGCTATTAATATAATTCCATGATTCATCTCAATTTACTTTTTTTTCTGTGAAGTTGAAAGCTAGGGTCACTTTTGCTTGCTTTTAACATTGTTTTCATATGAACATTAATTTATTTATTGCTTTTTAGGTCACACCAGCGATGCACAGGGGGGGTTATTCCTGGCTCATGCACTCAAGAGTCACTCCTGGCCATGCTTGGGGGACCATATGGGATGCTGGAAAACAAACCCCGGTCGCCTGCGCGCAAGGCAAACGCCCTACCCACTGTGCTATTCATTGCTTGATGATGTTTCTTTTCCAATGAAATTGCTTTAGAGTAAAAAACAAACAAACAGAGATGTGGCCAATTCAACATATAAATTATTTGAAGGGCATCATTCCTAACATTGCAAAAAGAAAAATGCTGAACCACACTGAAAGAAAAATCTTGATCTTCCGTCTGTTGGAGAATTGAGATTACGATAAAAACAATCACAGTCGAAACTGAAGACATACTTACCATTACAAAAATATAGCAGATTATCAGGATAACTTCTGTAGAATATCCACAGAAACACTTTGGTGAACTATAATTGATAAATTATTGGAGACAAGTGTGGAGTAAACTGTCTATTAAAATCCCAGAGGGTGGATACTCTCAGAGGAATACATTTTAAGTCCTGCCATTTTTTGTTTGTGAAGATAGTAGATAGATCCCCCTGGCTACCAGCAAGAGACAATCCAGAGCTTCTGAAATGAGACAGATATCTTTCCTCTTTCCATTGCCCTTCCTAACAGGAAACTGTTAGATGAACATAACTGATGAGAGTTCTTCCAAAGTCTATCTTATCTGTATACAGGGAATTCTCCATAAAAATATTCCAACACTTTTGATAAGAGGATATGGAATTCTATTTACTAAAAACATTGAAGCCTAACAATAGGTAGAAGTAATCTTTCTGACTCCATATAGTATCATCACATTGAAGGTCCTACTTCATACTATAGCAAGAAATTATAGCTGAAAGATATGTAAAACTTGAATCACATTTAAGGGACAAGACAATTTAGGAATAATAAAAGGCTACAGGAAAGACAGAAACAAGGACATGTATATATGTACAGGGGTTTCTTTATCCAGTCATCTTCAACATTTGGATTGTTTTCAGATTCTGGTCATTGGTAATAGTGCTACAATAAATATGAGTACAAAAGTCTTTTCTATGATTGATTGGTTTCGTTATACCATTGCATGAAAAGTCTCTCTTTGCTTCATTTTATGCTCTTAGCCCCTTTTCAAAGATTAGATGACTCTATACCTAGTGATCTGTCTCCGGTATTTCAATTCTATTCTGCTAATATGAGAGTCTGCTTTATTCCAACACCACACTCTTTTAATTACTATAGCTTTTTAAATAATTTAAAATTGAAGAGAGATAAATCCATCATCTTATTTTTTTCTCTAAGATTACTTCACCTATGAAGTATGTATTACTCCAAATGATGTCAACAATGTTGGGTCTGTGCCTTTTAAAAATATGTGCATTTTTATGGGTACTGTAGTGAGTCTGTACAATGCAGTTTCTTTTATTATGTTTGTGTTAGGCTTTTAAGTAAATATTGCAAAACATTGAAAAATACACAAATGACCAAAGACAGTAGAAGAACCTGACTTAGATAAGGCACAGATGTTTTATTTATTAAAATAAAAATAATAATAACTAGGAAGACTACTAAGTGATGTAATGGAAATAGAAGGCAGTAGTCAATCATAAGATAGTATAAACGTGTTTATGAAAACTCTAAGAATGTAGAAAATTCTAGAAATAAAAAACAACTTTATAATAGAAATAAATAATTTCCTGTTGGGATTAAAAGTAGACTATAAAAAGGAGGAAAATCAGAAATTAAATATCTATCAATGTAAACTGATAACTTAAATGTAAAATAAAATAAAAACTGAGACAAATAGTGTAACAATATTTAAAGTCTGTCAGACTTATTTTAAATCACAGACTTATTTCAGTAGTTCAGAACAATATGTTTTTACTGCTATTAAATGGTAATTGGCATTCTTCTCTGGGCTGGAGATAACCATGGATTTGAAATGTGTACTTGAATTGGCAATGTTGATTACTATCTCACTGTTAAAGTTGGTATAATGCCCGTTTCTCTGTTTTTAAGGGTTGAATTTTGCTTATACAGTTTTATGCTTGCTGTAGTTTTTTTTTGTTATATTTATTTATTGAATAACTGTGGGAAAAGTTACAAAGCTTGCAAGATTAAGTCTCGGTTATACAATGATCAAACACCTTTCCCTTCACCAGTACTTATTTTTCACCACCAAGAACCCCAATATACTCCCCTCCTCCACCTCCCAATACCTGTGTGGCAGATGATTTCTACTTAACTCTCTCTCTACTTTGATTACATTCATTCTTACGACAAAAGATGTACCATTATTGTTTAGAATTTTTCCCCAACAATCAGAACTGCTGAAAGGGCATTGTGAAATGATTTGTTTTCTATAGCTGGTTATGAGAACCATATGATTTTAGAATTCTGATATTTTACTAGTTAAGTCTGGAGGGATTTCTGCCAAGAGCCAGATAATTATGAGATTGGGTTCTGTGTGTCTGGTAGTATGGCCGTGCAGGAGAGCCGCTCGTGGGGGGCAACTCGTGGCCTCAGTAGGGCATGAGGGACGAGCCAGTACTGCCCCCTTCCCATGAGACTACAGTTGCCCTGTCACCGCCGGCTCATACCTGGTTTTCCAACAAGCTCTGAGGAGGCGGCCACCTTGCTGCTGGGGGAAAAAAGCACTGTAGCTTTTTTTAACTCAGAAACTTCATGCAAGTTTGAGACCTTCTATATTTCCAATTTGTGAGTAGTTAAAACTATGAGTCACAACCTAAATTTTATTTCAGAAAACTAAGTTATTAAGCTATAACTTGTAATAAAATATGTGCTTTGTTTTATTTTACTTTATATGTAAGCAGGCCTAAGTACATTTCCATCATCACACTATCAGGTTAGCCTGATTCCTAAAACTGATTTATGAGACCTGGACCCATTTTCATGAGGGGAGTTCTGATTCCTGTGAAGATAGTCTGTTCCTGCCCCCACTTTTTGTTTATTAGCACTGTGAGGGCAAGATGACCCCAGATTCTGCTTCTACCACAACTGTGCACTAAATTAACCTGCCATGTTTGTATCCTATATCACTTTGTCTTGTGTCAACTTGTCCACTCCCCTTCCCCACAACCAATTATAGGCCAATCCCCAGATCTTGCTTGTGTACAGATTTGATATGGCCTGAACCTTGGACCACTTGCTCAGTTTTTGGAGTTGATTCCATTGAGTTGTAATACATGCTAAATTATCTTGGTTTGTGTTTGTTTGTTTGTTTGTTTGCTTTTTATTCTTCTGAATGTGTATCTTCTGAACTTTCACTTGCTGGAAATTATGGGACAACACATTTGGTGATTGGCCAGAAGTTGTGAAAATTGTTTTTCTTCAATGTTATAATTATAACCAACATTCTTCATTATCTTTAATCATCTTCAAATCCCTTAACTATAAATCTTGAGATTTTCATATTTAAATCTGAATTGCATTTTATATCTATTGTTTGGAATATTTTTAATAAAATCTGCCTGCTTTGCTAAGAAAAAGCTAAGTCCTTTTTTTCTTTTTGGAAGGCCAACTTCTGACCTCTACTCACGTAATTCCATTGGATGGAGAAAACATTTTAACTAATAAAACAAAATATATGAAATGTTTCTCAGGACATTCAAACTAGAATTGTAGCCAGAAATAGCATCACATAGATCAACTATAGACTACAAAGGTCTACCAACAGATGTCAGTGTATTACTAATATCTCTCTAATCACTGAGCTGTGACAAATGAAGTTTTAAAGTTTTCACAAGTTTGGCTCAAGGGTGTGGTTCACGTGGTAGAGATCATACATGCCTTGCATGTGCAAAGCCCTGCCTAGGTTCAGTCACCAGCACTGCTGGAACACCTTCAGGATTCTCCTAACAGCTAAAATGAAGATAAAATATAGCTTAAAGTTTCTCTAGTAGAATCATGAAACTAAGCAGTTATTGATTAGGCATTAATTTACATCCATCAAAATCCTAAATATTGTAAATTGAGACCTAAAACACAAAATGTGAAGGAAGGAAGGATTCAGACGTTGCTACTAGGAATCACAGTCCTCCCGTTGTTCATTGATTTGCTCGAGCAGGCCCAGTAACATGTCCATCATGAGACTTGTTGTTACTGTGTTTGGCATATTGAATATATCATGGGTAGTTTGCCAGGCTCTGCCGTGTGGGCGAGATACTCTCGGTAGCTTGCCGGGCTCTCCGAGAGGGGCAGAGGAATCGAACTTGGGTCGGCCATGTTGGCTACGTGCAAGGCAAACACCCTACCTGCTGTGCTATCGTTCCAGCCAGCTACTAGGAATATAAATTGTTAAAGTATTTGGGAAGAGTGCTAAGAAAGTAACCAGTAATTTCCATTGTTTTATTTATTAACATAATAAAATAATTTTATTAGTTAAAATCAAAGTGACTATAGTTTCACTGTAGCACTGTAGAACTATCCTCCCTTTGTTCATCAATTTGCTTGAGCAGGCACCAGTAGCATCTCCATTGTGAGACTTATTGTTACTGTTTTTGGCATATCGAATGCATCACAGGTAGCTTGTCAGGCTTTGCCGTGCGGGCAGGATACTCTCAGTAGCATGCAGGGCTATCTTAGAGGGGCAGAGGAATCAAACTCAGGCCAGCCGCATGCAAGGCAAACATCCTACCCGCTACGCTATCACTCCAGCCATAATTATAGTTATTATTTTAAAATATAAATGTATGATTAGTTAAAATTATAAAATAATAATTGAGGCAGGTGGTTCAATTTATTAACTTGTCCAGTTATTCCCCAAGTTTTTTTTTTTTTGCTTTTTGGGTCAGTTACTCCTGGCTTTGCACTCAGGAATTACTCCTGGAGGTATTTGGGGGACCATATGGGATGCCAGGAATCGAACCTGAGTCAGCTGTGTGCAAGGCAAACACCCTACCTGCTGTGCTATCACTCTGGCCACCACCAAGTTATTTTTAATATGAGAAAATTTTTCTCTTAACATTAGGAAAACAGTAGTCTTTAGCAAATCTTGATTGAATTCATTTGGTTATGCTTTGGTTCACAACTTAATTATTTAGAAAGAGGAGCACTTAAGAGGGTTTTCATTTTACTTTTATTTTTTTTGGCTTTTGGGGTCACATCCAGCGATGCACAGGGGTTACTCCTGGTTCTACACTCAGGAATTACTCCTGGCAGTGCTCAGGGGACCATATGGATGATGGGGATTGAACTGGGGTCCGCTATGTGCAAGGCAAATGCCTTGATAGCTGCACTATCACGTTAGCCCCGAGGGCATTCATTTTGTTGGTATTCACTCAAGGATAATCAGCATCGATCTGATAGTCAAATTGAAAATAAAATTATCTTACTCTTTATTGTATACTGTGCTTATGTTACAGATTGGAAAGTTTATTGAAATGTGTAAAGTATTTCTCTAAAAGTTTAACAATAATTTAAAATACTTCCATTGTTTCCAATTGTGACAGTGGCTATAAATCATAACTAACATAAGGCCAAGTAAGAGATATAGTATGTTCGTGTACGCTACAGGAAATTCTAACACAAATTTTAGATCTGTGATGATTTTTAGTATATATGTGTTTTCAAGCATCTATTTTCTGATGCTTTTGGGATTCATCATACTTGCATTGAAAAAAAATCCTTTTATTCCTACAACTAAAAGTAACCATAGTCTACTATACTCTAAGATAAATAGACTATTTGAAAATAAGCAGCATGTGTAGGATGGTTGGAAATTTCTCTCTTTTGTTTTTCCTCTTCAAAATAAGGTCTCAAGTAAATGAGGCACATCTGTGCAAAAGTAAAAATTTGAAAATACAAAACATACATATCAGATAATAAGACAACCAGAATGTGTAAACCATGATTAGAACAGCTAGATAGAAACCAAGAATGGGATAAAAACACAAGTGCAATTCAACTATAAAATAATTTCTTACCCACAAAGATAATAACTGTAGGTATATTGAAGTGGAAATAAATATTCTTATTGCACAAGAGATAAAGGAATCTTGATTCAAATACTTCTAATCCTTGTTGTAGAGTGGGAAATTTAAACAAAAAGTAATTGTTACATAATGCTATAATACTGTGGGGGTTGATCAGTATTCATTTAAATTTTGTTAGTTTTAATATATAGTATATTAAGTAGATTTAAATTAAATGCATTGAAATAGTAAATATTCATGGAATTAAATCTATACAATTGTAAGATTATGAGTGGTGATTCTTTGATTTTTAACATACATTAATTTAAAAATGCACATAGTTTTGTTTTAAGTTAATATTATTTTTGATTCCACTTTTTGGGGGAGATAATATTTTCTTACTTTTTTTGTTTTTTCTTTTCTTCTTTTATTGAGGAAATATTTTAAAAGAAAAATAAAAACTGAGGGACTGGAGTGATAGCATAGCGGGTAGGGTATTTTCCCTCCATACTGCCAACCCGGGATCAATTCCCAGCATCCCATATGGTCTCCCAAGCACCGCCAGGAATAATTCATGAGTGTAGAGTCAGGAGTAACCGTTGTGCATTGCCAGGTGTAACACAAAAAGAAAAAGAAAAATAGCTGAGCTGTGACTCAATGAAATACTATTAAGTCGTTAAAAGATGAAACATTGATTTTTTTTCTGTATCATAGATAAACTTGAGGGCTTCATGAGAATGAAATAAAACAGAAGGAGAAAGGCAAACGCGGATAATTCTACATAAAGAAACAAGCTACTGAGAGTATCCCGCCCGCACAGCAAAGCCTGGCAAGCTACCCATGACATATTTTATATGCCAAACATAATAACAAGTGTCACAATGGAGACATTACTGGGCCCTTTTGAGCAAATCGATGAACAAAGGGAGGACAGTGATAGTGACAGTGAAAGAAACAAAGGCATATGAATCTCATAAAGAAAAAATATATGAGACAAAGCAAGAGACTGGCCAATGTCAAGTGAAAAGAAGCGCTTAGATTCTCACACAAAACTGGCTATCGAACAAGGGGAAAGGGGGTGGGCTTAAAGGATACAGTGGGCAGTGCTAGAAGAATATTGGCTCTTTTGTCAAGACATGGCATACTAGCAATATTCCCTAACAGTATTATAAATCAGTGATACATCAATAAAAAAATTAAAAAATGAATACAAAAATTAGAGCAACAAAACTCATGCTTAAAAAATTGAATTTAATAGTGCAATTATGTATAAATGTCAGCTATAAATGTATGTTAGTGCCACTAATGTTTGGTTTTATTCCTACCTACGAAAGTAATATTGAAAAAAGATTTTAGTATATATAGTAAAAAATGAAGCTGCATTTTAAACTAATAAAGTGTATAAAGTTTGCAACTGAAGGGGCTAAAAGATAGAAGAATGGGTAAGATGCTTGCTTGGCATGTGGTAGATCAAATTTGATCACTAGCACCAAATATGTTAATCCAAAAACTTCCTGGAGTGTTTCCTGTGCAAGACCAGGAGTAAATTGTCAGCACTGTTGTGTCTGACACCAAATCAAACAAAAGAAATAAGTTTACAGCTGATAATTTTTTTCTATTTTTTTTCCTTTTTGGGTCACAACCGGCGATGCACAGGGCTTGCTCCTGGCTCTACACTCAGGAATTACTCCTGGCGGTGCTCAGGGGAGCATATGGGATGCTGGGAATCTGAACTGGGTCAGCCACGTGCAAGGCAAATGCCATACCCACTGTGCTATCACTCCAGCCCCAACGGCTGGTATTGTAGACAGACAAAATGTAGCTAATAGTTCATATGGCAAATGGCATAATATAATACCACTTTGATACCTGGAGTTTAAAGTATTAAGGTTAGGAATGAAGTTTAAACAATAGTTTTTTAAAAAGTCTATGATCTAATTTGTGTTCATTCTTTTGGATTTTTTAGTTTTAAACAGTTTTCTCTTTCATGCTTCCTTTGAATAGCTTCTGTGTAGAATAATTTTATGGATATTAGCAAGCAAAATGAAATCCCTAGTGACCAAGAACAGATGAGTGGTTTAAGAAATTTTGGTACATCTACACAATGGAATACTATGCAGCCGTTAGAAAAGATAACGGTCACGGTCGTCCCGTTATTCATCGATTTGCTCGAGCAGGCCCAGTAACCTCTCCATCGTGAGACTTGTTGTTATTGTGTTTGGCATATTGAATATGTCACGAGTAGCTTGCTAGGCTTTGCCATGTGGGCGAGATACTCTCAGTAGCTTGCTAGGCTCTCCGAGAGGGGCAGAGGAATCAAACTCAGGCCTGCCATGTTGGCAGCTTGCAAGGCAAACTCCCTACCTGCTGTGCTATCGCTCCAGCCCTTAGAAAAGATGAAGTCATGAAATTTACATACAAGTAGTTGTACATGGAAAGTATCATGCTAAATGAAATGAGTGAGAATGAGAGGGACAGACATAGAAAAACTGCACTCATCTGGGGAATATAAAGTAACAGAATGAGAGTCGAACACTCAAGAATAGTTGAGATAAGGACCAGGAGGTCTGCTCCAGGGCTTGGAAGCTGGCAGCATATGCTGGGGAAAGGCAGTTCAGATAGAGAAGGGAACACCAAGTAAAGGATGTTTGGAGGACTCGCTCGGGATATGAGATGAATGCTGAAAGTAGACTATGGACTGAACATGATGACCATTCAATACCTCTATTGCAGTCCACAACACCCTAAAGGAAAGAGAGAGAAAAAGGGAATGCCCTGCCACAGAGGTGGGGCGGGGTGGGAGGATGGGTTGTGGGGGTGGGAAGGCTACTGGGATCATTGGTGGTGGAGAATGGGCACTTGTGGCAGGATGGTTACTTCATCATTGTATAACTGAAACCTAAGCACAAAATTTTGTAAGTCTACAACTGTACCTCATGATATTTCACTAACAAAAATAAATAAATATTCCCTAGTGGAAGATACTATTTCTCTAATTCTCAAACTTTAGCTTGCACAAGATACTAAAATGCATTGAAAGAGTTGACTCTTTAGTCCTTAAACATCACCCGGTCTAGGTTTGGACACTAGGTGTGAACCAGGTTATCCTGACAATGACGGGCTCAAGCCCCTCCGTACCTCTATGACCTCAAATAGAATTGTCCACTAGTAGAGGACAATTGAGATGTGACAGCATCTCCTGCACACTGTTTGGTTGAATCAGCTAAAAATAAATAGAAAAAATTAATAATGTTGACTAATTAGAACTAAGCTAATGAAGAAAATCACTTAATCACTTAATCACTTAACTTCCTGTTAGTCGTCGATTTGCTCGAGCAGGCGCCAGTAGCGTCTCCATTTGTCCCTGTCGCGTGCTAGTGTAGCCCAATGGCATCTGTTCGTTCTGGGAACATGAAGAGCCTCAAACTGATCATTCATGATCTTGAAGTAGTCTGACCATCTGGTAGGTGGGCGGCCACGCGGTCTTTTGACATCCCATGGAATCCAGTCCGTAACAGCTCTAGTCCAGCGGTCGTCTTTAAACCTCATTACATGACCAGCCCATCTGATTTTCGAAACCTTGGCAAATGAGACAGCATCCCTGATTCTTGATCGTCGATGGATTCCGGATTCTTTCTCTCATTTGAGTGAAACGTGATATTCCAAGCATAGCTCTTTCTATTCTTCTTTGGGAGACCTGAATAGCGTTCTCATCTTGTTTGCGTAGGGCCCAGGTCTCTGAGGCATATGTTAATGCAGGAAGAACAGTGGAATCAAAGAGATGTGCCCAGAGCCAGAGGATTTTCGTCTTCTTAGCTATTTCTTCGACGTTCTTGAAAGTGTTCCAAGCCGCTCTCTTCCTCCTGCGCAGCTCGGGTGCCAGGTCATTTGTCATGTTGACCTCTCGACCTAGGTACACATAGCTGTTGCATTTGGAGATGGTCGTTCCATTGAGAGCGAATGGGGCGTCAGGAACGAGGCTGTTTCTCATAAACATTGTCTTCATAAGATTCAGCTGTAGTCCTACCTTTCCACACTCACGGTCAAAGTTGGCCAGCATTTGTGCCGCTTGGCTGATGTTTGGTGTTATTAAAACAATGTCATCAGGAAAGCGGAGGTGGTGTAGTTGCCGACCATCTATCTTCACTCCCATTCCTTCCCATTCCAGTCATCGCATGATGTTCTCGAGGGTGGCACTGAAGAGTTTCGGTGAAATGGTATCACCCTGCCACACCCCTCTCTTGACATCAACGATCACTTCTTTGTAGAATGGTGAGATCCTGGTAGTGAATCCGCAATACAGCTCACGGAGGATCCCGATGTATTGGGCTGGAATGCCCTGATTGGCTAGCGCTTCAATGACTGCTTCTGTCTCAACAGAATCAAAGGCCTTCTTAAATCAATGAACATTAAACAGAGCGGCATCTTGAACTCCCAAGAAACCTCAATGAGCTTGGTTATCGTGTGGATATGGTCGATGGTGCTGAATCCTTTGTGGAACCCAGCTTGCTCGCATGGTTGTCCTTCATCTAGTGTTCTGCCAATCCTATTTAGGATGACTCGAGTGAACAACTTGTAGATGACAGACAATAGGCAGATCGGGCGATAGTTGCCAATGTCATGGATGTCTCCCTTCTTGAACAGCAGTATGGTCCTGCTGGTTTTCCATTGGGACGGAACCTTGCATTCAGACAGGTAGCGAGTGAAGAGCCGAGCCAGTGTATTGATGAGTACTGATGGCAGGTTCTTCAGGTGTTCAGGTCTGACCTTGTCTGGGCCGGGTGCTGTTTGTTTCTTTACGGACAAAATGGCGTGTCGGATTTCTGAAGGGAGAACATTGGGAACGACATATCCATCCTGTGCAATTTGTTATGTCGGCAAGTGGACATGGCTATCGAAGAGATTTGAGTAGAAGTCATGGATAATCTTCTCCATTGCCTTTCTGGAGGACGTGATGGATCCATCAGGACGTCGGAGGGCAGTCATCTTGGTCTTGTAGTTGGCGAAGGACAGGCGGGCATTAGGAATATTTTTCCCGGCTTCTGCCGCATCTACCAGTACTTCTGCTCTTCTCTCTTTGAGGTCTTCCTTGATCGCATCTCTGCACTGCTTTGCGAGCTCGGAAGTTAGCTTGCTGTTGCCTGAGGCATGCGCCAAACCACGCTGGCGAATTAGCTCAAGAGTTTTCGAAGATAGGCGATTTTTTGTGGCTATCTCTCTCTTGGCGTTCCTTGCACATTCATGGAGGTGCTGAACCAGTCGATCGTATTCCTCGTCAATGTTGTCAACAATGGCATCTTCCCATGTTGCCGCAATAGTACCAAAGAGTTCCCAGCTGGTGGTCATTCTGGGAGTTCTCTTTTTGAACTTTGCAACCCTTTCTCCCCGCTCTGTGAAGTAGAATTTTGCACTAAGGAGAGGGTGGTCCGATCCCGTTCGAAATTTTGGGACAACAGCGACATCAGTCAGGCAAAACCGTCGATTGAATATGATGTGGTCTATTTCGTTGTGGAATCGTCCACTGGGAGACTCCTATGTCCATCGTTTAGATTCTGCCTTCTGGAACTGTGAGTTACCATGAATGGTCTTGGTCGACATGATGAACTCAGACAGTTTCTCACCCTGTTCGTTCCATTCTAGGTCATGGGTCCCGATGTAAAGTTCTTCAGCTGATCTTCTCGGTCCTATCTTGGCATTAAAATCACCGACAGTGATCTTGTAGAAGGTGTGGTCTTCTTTATAGAACTTCTCTAGCTCCATGTAGAACTTCGCGATTTCTCTTTCATCATAATGAGATGTTGGTGCGTAGACAACGAAGATAGAAACTGCAGGCAGTGAGCCACATCTATTCAAATGTAAACGTCCGATTCGGGTTGTTAGGCATTCGAATGAATCAAAGCTCTTGGCCAAGTTTGTGTTGACAAGGACACCGACGCCTCCAACACCTCTTTTATCGCATGTTCTGAGGAACAATTCTTCTCCAGTGTCGAAAATGGCATGGTGAGATTCGTGCCTTCTTGTCTCGGTCAGACCAATGATGTCGTACTTGATCATTCGTGCTTGTACCATCAGGTCCTCGATGGATGCATCTGATGCTAGTGTACGTGCATTGAAAGTACAGACCATCATTTTTGTCTTCCTTCCTTGTGGCAGCCTAGGTCGGCCTTGAGATTTTGTCGGCCTCTCCTTTCTCATCCTTCTCAGTGCTGCCATGTCGGTGAAGCCTTCAGGGTCAGGTGAATGAGACCAGTTGTAGTTACTGGTTTTGGCATATCGAATACACAATGGATAGCTTGCCAGGCTCTTTCGTGCGGGCAGAATACTCTCGGTAGCTTGCCATTCTTTCCGAGAGGGATAGAGGCTTTTGGGGCGACCTCTAATGAAGAAAATAGTCAAATATAATTATCCAGTTATTACCATGACTTTCATTGATTTGTTTAGTTAAGTTTTGTAACCGTTCATTTTCTATTTTTGTCTAAAATATTACTCATATTTAGAACATACAATTATAAGCAATATTTCTATAGTATATTCCAAGAACCTAACAGATCTGTTAACTCTTTCTCTCTCTACTTTATTTTTGTTTTTTGATCCATATCTAGTGTTGCTGAAAGTTTAATCCTCACAAGATGTACCCAGTTTAGTCCCCTGAACCTACATATGGTCTATTGAACACCTCCAGGAGTCATCCCTGGGCATAGAACCAGGAGTGAGTCATGAGCATTAAGCTTCAATCACATTCTCCCTAAGTTTGGAGATAGCATGGGAGCAGTTCTGATGGCCACTGAAAAGGATTGCCTCCGTGGTCCCTTAAGTCACCCATATAAATGACTGGTTTCATACAGAGCTAGGGAAACTGCTATGTGAACATTGCACACCAGGCCCAGTGCTTTCTGATTATGCAGAGAACATACACAGAACATCTAGAGCTTTTCAGGTCTGAGATCATCTAGATATTCCAAAAGGAAATGTCTTTTCATTTGACTGTTCATGATTCTTCTTCATTATAGCATGTTAGACATAAATAGCATTATTCTGAGCGATTTGTGTCTTTATAATTAACTATCGAAACAAGTCATTGGTAACTCTGCATTTTTATTTTTCTGACAAGAATTGCCTGTGGTCTGGAGACCCCCAAAATATCAGTTGCTGAATACAGCATGGAGTCGTGTTAGACACTAACTTTAAAGTTTTAGGGTTGAGAGTGAATGTGCACTCATTCTGCCTGGTAAGCATAAGAATTACAGTTTGCAGTTATAAGCTTGCAATCTATCAAGGTTCAGCCGTCAAAAGCTAGTCATTTATTTCACATATGAATATCCAACTACTCACTATTTATTGAAAAGGCTCATTTTCGCATAACTATATAATTTGACCTTTACATTAATGTAGGTATTTGAGCTTGTGTGATCAGTTTCTGCATATTCAGAATAGTATCTTCCATTACCTATCTAGTCCTATACCAAAATCATTGTTAGTTGCTATGTTTTGTGCCTTACTTTGTATTTGGGAGTCTAAATAAATAAGTTCCATCTCTGTTCATAAAATGACTCTGCAAAATTGCCTAATTGCATTTTGATATACATTTTGTAGTGTTTTACCAGTAGTTACCAAAAAGTGGACCTGAAATTGTGGTTATATTGAACCTACAGTGGGAGGGCGTTTGCCTTACAAGCGGCCAACATAGCCGACCCGAGTTCGATTCCTCCTCCCCTCTCGGAGAGCCCGGCAAGCTACCGAGAGTATTCGATATGCCAAACACAGTAACAACAAATTCTCCAATGGAGATGTTACTGGGCCCGCTCGAGCAAATCAACGATCAACGGGAGGGCCTTTACCTTTTTTTACCTTATAAAAATTTTTGGAAAACTTGTGGTTTCATACTGCTGATATATCAATCAGTGAATATAGTATAATTATCAGATGCTATTTATTTGCACATTATTTCTGCTATTCCAACGTAGATATTTTCTGTATATTTAATTGTATCACTAAGAATATTTGATAAAATAAATCTTTAAAATTCCATTAGCTCATTGGTATCTTTAATAAATTCTACTGTGTTCTGTTTTGTTTGCTTCTTTTAGGGTTTTGGCCACACCTAACTTTGGTCAGGGATTATTCCTGGCTCTGCATTCAGGGATCATTTCTCGGGACCATAATGGGTGCTTATTTTATTTATTTTATTCATATGATTTTACTTTATTTAAATTTAGAATATCTCAACCTGGGTGGGTTGTGTGCAACAAATTCACCACTCCATCTGTTATCTCCCCTATCAAATTTTTATCTTCTTTAAAATTTATCTTCCTTCTCTTTTTCCAAAGATAAGGCTTACATAACATTTGAAAATAAATCATGAATAAACATTTTTTGATTAAACATTAAAATAAATTTTTTAACTGCTTCTTTAACTTTCTTAAGTATGATCAACATAGTCTTAACGTTTTATGTCTTTATGTTTATATAGTTTAAATGTTATATTTATTTGCACATACCAGTATATAGTACATTTATTCCTTTACACTTATTGTTATGATATTGGATATTACAAATTTTATATTATTACATTTTATATATTTATTGCTGATTTCATTTTATTTAAATTTAGAATCTCTCAAGTATTGCTGATAATTCTTGTGAAAATAAACTTAATCATCATGAGATATAGGCACTTTCTTTTCTAGAACACTTCCTTCAGAGTTAAATGGCTAAAGTTGAAGTTTTATTATATTGCATACGGTTTAAAATGTATTCCCAATGGCTTCTATTATTATTTTTTGTTATATAATGATTCTGTACTAATTAGAAAAAAATATATTTCCTATATTTCATATGATAGCACTTTGAAGATTTATATTTTACAATCATAAAGACATTTTCCTACATTTCAGAATCATTTCTTAATATTTTTAGCATTCACATAAAAATAATAAATAGTTTCTCAAAGAGTTCACTATACTTGGAATTTAGTATATTTGCGATACTCAATGGGATACTCAATTCCTAATCATTGTTTCTTTGATATATAGTTGCCTAGTACCTATCATTAGAAAAGATTCTCAAGTACAATGAGCCAGCCTGGTTGCCAATTAGATTGATACTGGTCTTGGCATAGAAATCCTCCACAGAGACCAAACACAGATACTTTGGATATTGTATGTAATTAAACATTAAGTAAGTTCTGTAATTTGTCAGTTACATAGATATTCCAGTCTCAGAAACTAAAATCAAGGAACTTTATTAGTCTCTTAGAAAATCCTTCATTAGTCTGAAACTTGTATTAAGATGATGAAAGAAGCATACCACTGAGACAGAAGTAACCGTGTTATTTCTGCAAATTTTAAAAGAGTAATTAATACCTCTATGGCAAAATTTTGGTTAAGTTTCAGATTTCTATGTGTGAGTTAAATGAGAAAAAAATTGTGTATGTGTTTCAGTTAGATTTTCAGTGCACTTATTACGTGAAACCTATTACCTGTAACCTTCCTAAGACTATACTAGTTATAAGTTATGATTTGCCAATTACTAGAAAGTTAATATTACTAAATATTTTCATTACAGTGACTGTGGATATGTAACACCGTACTTGTCTTTTTCCCCTCTCTATATTTATCTATTTATTTATTTATTTTTGCTTTTTGGGTCACACCTGGCAATGCACAGGGTTTACTCCTGGTTCATGCACTCAGGAATTACTCCTGGCAGTGCTGGGGGACCACATGCGATACTGGGAATTGAACCCAGGTGAGCAGCGTGCAAGGCAAATGACCTACACACAGTGCTATCACTCGAGACCCCCCATTTTTATCTCTATATTTAACAGTATGCAATTGCACTGTCAACTGAAATTAATTTTTTATATTTTACTCTTTTAATTTTGTTATAACGTTTTAGTCTAAAATGAATTATTTTTTTCCTGGAAGGTCTTTTTTATATTATGAGGATTATAGCTCATAGCTGAGGTATATGCACATATATAAACATACATACGTGTGTGCACCTAATATATATAATACAACTTATATATCTATACATAATAATATAACTTATATATCTATACATACATACACATATATGTGTGTGAATGTGCACATATATGTTTCCCCAGTATATATTTCAACATTTCATTTTTAAAGTTCTTAATTTTCTTGTTAAAATTTGACAAATGCAGTTCTATTTTTAGTGAATCCTGTCCTTCAGGAAACCAAAATGAGTTGGGGAAAAAAACAAGGAGCACCTGCCATTAATATTTATTAACATAACGAGTGTACTGTGTTGGCCCCTGTACAGAAGCTGAAGGAAGTTTTTAGGTGCTGGCAAAAGGAAGAGGGAACTCCTTGGAACAGGAGGGGATAATTTTGAAAGAAAGGAAATGTCAAGGCAGCTTGTTTTTGCAGGCAGGCCCAGAGAAGAGAGCCCCCCAAATGAAGGAGAGCTTTGGCAGCTTCCAACAGGTCTGCCTCTAGCCACTGGTCTCAAAACATTCTATATTCTGAGGTAGTCAGACTGTTGTGTAGACTTCGCTGCTTGAAGTACAGGACTAAAACTAAATCCTGTGCCTTATTTGAAACAAAAACAGTGACACAGAGGTTTAAGCTGATTTATACTTTTCCTTTAAAGAACAAGATGGATTGTGAAGGTAAGATTACCTATGTCAGAACTCCCTACGTGAAAAGAAGTTTGACTCATGGCACAATGTAAAATACTGTGAGTGGGAAAGATCCATAAATAATTACAGAAATTTCAAAATAAAATCAGAGTGAATGTGTTCAAGAGGAAGTTCACAAATCATTACTGAGGACTTGCAACTCCAAGAAAGAAATACTCATTAGAAGTTTTAACTCAATTAGCTGAGTAGTGGTTTTCATGGACAAACCAATAAATTTCAGTCCTCCATTCAAAACAATTAAAGTAGAATCTGTGTGCTACTGAATGCATGAATTTTTTATACATCTGCCTAATATTAAAGAAAAAAACACAGGCTATTCCATAGAGACCTCAGTATAGCAAAAACAGGATTATTGTTAAGGAACAATATGAGAAATACACCATTTAATAGAACATATAAAATGAGTGAAAGATACTGAACCTGAAAGTAGAATAGACTCGTTTCCTTTTCAGGATCTCAGTGTTAATTTTCTGCCCCCCTTCTCCCCATTTGGATGCAACACTTGAAACATTTGTGAGGATATTTAACTAAGTGGAATCTCATCAGGAAGCACTTCAAAGAAGTGATTTTTAATGTTCAAATACAAATGTACTTTGATGACCTTCCTTCCATCGAGTCTACTAATAAAATGCTTTCTTAATACTTCCTTACCCAAAAGCTTATGCTGGCTAATCATATGATCTCTTTGAATAACTTTTATCCTACAAACTGATTACAACCACATTTGAAAAGATATACAAATTCCTTAGACTAGTTTAACCTTGGCAAAATTATAAAGTAAATAATTGTCTTCAAATATACCCTTGTCCAAATGTCATTTTCTATTTTAATTTATTGATTTTCTTCTCTTTCTTATGCTGTTGCTATCCTCTGTGTGACCTTTGCAATAATGCTGTGTCTCTCTACAAGGGTTTGCTCTCTTGGAAAATGGCAAATGTGAAAGAATTTGAAACCTTTGCATAACTCATAAGCAAAATCCTACTTGACCTTGCATCAGTGGTATTACCTTGAGCCAATCACTATTTTTTTTATTAGTGAAACACCAGGAGGTACAGTTTTAGACTTACAAACTTTCGTGCTTGGGTTTCAGTTATAAAATGATCGAGTACAATCCCTCCACCAGTGTCCATTCTCTACCACTAACGATCCTAGTAGCTTTCCCACCCCCACATCCCATCCCCACCAACCTCACCCTGCCTCTGTGGCAGGACATTCCCTTTTACTCACTCTTTCTTTCAGGGTCTTATAATTTGCAATAGAGTTATTGAGTGGCCATTGTGTTTGGTCTCTATTCTACTTTCAGCATGCATCTCTCAACCCGAGCGAGTCCTCCAAACATCCTTTATTCCCTTTTCTATCTGAGCTGTCTTTTCCCCCAGCATGTGCTTCCAGCTTCCAAGCCCTGGAGCAGACCTCCTGGTATTTATCTCAACTATTCTTGGGTGTTTGACTCCCATTCTGTTACTTGATACTCCCCAGATGAGTGCAGTCTTTCTATGTCTGTCCTTCTCTTTCTGGCTCACTTCACTTAGCATGATACTTTCCATGTAGAACCACTTGTATGTAAATTTCATGACTTCATCTTTTCTAACAACTGCATAGTATTCCGTTGTGCAGATGTACCAAAATTTCTATAACCAGTCATCTGTTCTCGGGCACTCGTTTTTTTTTTTTTTTTTTAGATTTTGGCTATTGTGAACAGTGCAGCAATGAACATAGAAGTGCAGATGTCATTTAGACTGTACTTTTTTTCCTCTCTGGGATATATTCCCAGGAATGGTATTGCTGGGTCAAATGGGAGCTCAAGTTCTAATTTTTTGAGAATCATCCCTATTGTTTTTCAAAAAAACTGAACCAGTCGGTCGGCATTGACACCAGCAGTGAAGGAGAGTCCCTTTCTCACCAAATTCATTCCAAGCCTAGTTGCTTTTGTTCTTGTGGATGTGGGCAAGTCTCTGTGGTGTGAGATGTTATCTCATTGATTTTTGTTATTTTTGTTTTTTAATTTTTATTAGTGAAACACCATGAGGTACAGTTGTCGACTTACAAATTTTTGTGCTTGGGTTTCAGTTATACAATGATCTAGTACCCATCCCTCCACCAGTGCCCATTCTCCACCCCCAATGAATCCAGTAACCCTCCCACACCCCATCCTCCATCCCCCCTGCCTCTGTGATAGGGTATTCCCTTTTTTTTCTCTCTCTGTTCTTTTGGTGACTGGGGTTTGCAAAAGAGGCATTGAGTGGCAATCATGTTCGGTCTATAGTCTACTTTCAGCATGCTTCTCCCATCCTGGGAGGATCCTCCCAACACCCTTTGCTTGGTGCTCCCTTCTCTATCTGAGCTCCCTTTTCCCCTAGCATGTGCGGCTGACCTCCAGTCATAGAGTAAACCTCCTGGTACTTATCTCAACTATTCTTGGGAGTTAGTCTCCTATTTTGTTACTTTATATTCCCCAGCTGAATGCAATCTTTCAATGTCTGTCCCTCTCTGACTCATTTCGCTTAGCATGATACTTTTCATGTAGTACCACTTCTATGTAAATTTAATGACTTCATGACAGCTACATAGTACTCTATTGTGTAGATGTACCAAAGTTTCTTTCACCAGTCCTGTTCTCGGGCACTCAGGTTTTTTCAAGATTCTGGCTATTGTAAGCAGTGCCGCAATGAACAAACAAGTGCAAGATATTACTTCAAGTATAATTTTTTGACTCTCCGGGATATATTCCCAGGAGTGGTATTGCTGGGTCAAATGGCAGTGCAATTTCTAATTTTCTGAGAATCGTCCATAAGGAGTTTGCTTATGAATTATGCAATCGTTAATTTTCTGAGTAAAAAGTAAAAAATTTTCCAAAAGGGCTGAACCAGTAGGCATTCCCACCAGCAGTGAAGGAGGGTCCCTTTCTCGCCACATCTGCACCAGCACCAGTTGCTTTTCTTCTTTTAGATCTGTGCCAGTCTCTGTGGTGTGAGATGATATCTCATTGTTGTTTTGATCTGCATCTCCCTGATGATTAGTGATGTAGAGCATTTTCTCATGTGCCTTTTTGCCATTCATAATTCTTCTTTGAGAAAGTTTCTCTTCATTTTGTCACCCTATTTTTTGATGGGGTTGGATGTTTTCTTCCTGTGGAGTTCAACCACTGCTTAGTATATCCTTGATATCTACCCCTTGTCGGATGGGTATTGGGCGAATGTTCTTTCCCATTCTGTAGACTATCTTTGTATTTTGGTTACTGCTTCTTTTCAGGTGCAGAAGCTTCTGAGTTAAAATAGTCCCATTTGTCTATCTCTGTTTTCACTTGCTTGGCCAATGGCATGTCATCTTTGAATATACCCTTAGCTTCAATGCCGTGGAGGATTTTGCCAACCTTGTCTTCAATGTACCTTATGGATTCCGGTCTGATGTTGAGGTCTTTAATCCATTTTGATCTTACTTTTATACATGGTGTTAGGTAGAGATCTGAGCACATTTTTTTTTGCATGTAATTGTCCAGTTTTGCCAGAACAATTTGTTAAGGAGCTTTCCTTGCTCTACTTTACATTTCTTGCTCCCTTATCAAAGATTAGATAATCATATGTCATGGGGAGATGTCAGTATATTCAACCCTGTTTCATTGGTCTGGAGCTCTGCCTTTGTTCCAGCACATGCTGTTTTAATTATTACTGCTTTGTAGTAGAGTTTGAATTTGAGGTTGGGGAGGTTGATTTCTCCCATTTTCTTTTTCCCAAGAATTGTTTTAGCTATTTATGGGAGCTGCTGTTTATCTAGAAAATAGTGTACCTTTCCTTCGAGTTTGAATGAGAGTTTAGCCAGACAAAGTATTCTTGGTGAAGCGTTCATTTCAGGGAGCTTTTTCACTATATCCCACCATTTCCTTCGTGCTTGGAGGGTTTCCTCTGATAGGGCTGCTGTAAATCTAAGGGATGTTACTTTGTATATCATTTCCTTCTCTGACCTTGCTGCTTGCAGTATTGTGGCATCCATTATTCTAACTATGATAGTCTTGGAGTGTTTTTGTTAGGGTCTCTTTTAGCTGGCACCCTTCGGGCTCCTTGAATCTGGATGCCTGCATTTCCAGCTCTGGGAACTTTTAAGCAATGATTTGTTTAACCGTGGCTTTTTCATTGGGACTGTTTCCCTGACCTTCTGGTACTCCAATGATTCTAATGCTGTTCCTCTTGGAATCATCCCCTATTATTCTGGTTCACTCTCGAGCTATTTTGAGGTCTCTTGCCATTGTTTGCTGTTGCCTGTAGGCTTCCTGCAGCTCATCTACAGCTCACTTATTCTGTCTTCAGCTGTAACTATTCTACTGTTGAGGGCACAGACTTATTTTTTTATTTCATCTACCAAATCTTTTATTCATGACATTTCTGTGGTTAGCTTTCTAATTTCTGCTCTCATTTCTTCCTGTATTTTCTCTATTTTTTCTTCATGTCATCCTTTAATTTATTAGATATCTGTCTCACTGTTTCATTCAGTTCATTGAACATCTTCATTACTTCATATCTGAATTCTTTCTCAGAGAGCTCCTGTAAGTGAGTAACACCTAATGAGGCTTCTGGACTCTTCACCGTCCACTCCTCGTGGTGGGGATTTGCGTTGTTTCTTCATGTTGGTGTGGAGGTATGGAGGCTGAGATGTTACAGGAGGTTGCTGCGTATGAGTAATTTACCTGAGGCCACATGAGTGTCCACTGGCCCAAAATTAGACCACACTCACTTCTGCAGGGGCCACGACCCTTATGAGTATTGGTATTTCAGGTGGTAGAACCTGGAAGGAGAAGAAACCTGGGCACAGCATTCGGGATGGACAGGAAGAGGCTCAGGGATGTTGCTTGGCCCAAGGTCCTAGAGGATGCCTGGGCCGTGTAGGTGGGGAAAGCAAAGTACTGGGTTCGAGTAATGACTGACCTGGGAGGAGAAGAAAACCAGGCACAGTGTTCGGGATGCACAGGAAGAGGCTCCAAGCCAATCACTTTCTAAACTTCAATTTATGTACATCCAAATGTGGGAGGAAAAATCTATAAGGGAAAAATACATTTTCTTTATACAAAATATAATATGTGATACAGATGTCAAATTATACTGTGCCACAAGACCTAAATAATATAGTATAGTATAGACATGTTATAGTAATGTAAAAATTAAAAATTATAAATTTAAGCATGGTATGAATTAGTATATTGTTATATTTAAGGCCATGAAATATGTTCACTTTAGTCTAGTCACTAATATTTAGTTTAATTAACAATTTTTTGCTTTCTATTCTTATATTCTGTGAATAACTCACTTCATAAAACATATGAGCTAATCTGACTTTAAAATTCCATTTTTAAATTTAAGTTAAATTTGCCTTCAGCACACAAGAACCAATTAGAAAACAAAATTTAACTAGAAAATAAGCAAACCTATAGATCAATGGAAAAATGTGTATTATTTCATGGATTGCCAGCAGTCTCCCTGTGGAAATTTTTTAATATGGACAATTATCAATATATTTCTTTATCTGTTTCTAATGAAAAAAATATATCTTTTATATTACAGAGTCTCCTGCCCCTGTACTTGGCTGTTTTCGCTGGGATCCCTCGGAGGTGGGCAGGTTGAGTTTCTCTCCCTGCCCCGAGCAGAGTCCTAGCACCAGAAGACCTCCAGAACCCAGCCACAGCTAGATTTAAGGCTACTCTCCACAGGTTCGGACGAGCCACACACATGAAGGAACCAGCAAAGGAACCCAGGTGTATGGGACCTGGGGCTGAGATCTCCAAGCCTGCTTGGATCAGGACTGGGCCTCCTCCACCCAGATCCCCCATCTTCCAGTATCAAGGCAATCAAAACCACAAACTGCCCCCAGCGTTGTGCAATCCCATCAATGGCCAAGATCCAGAGACTATAAAACAAAGCTAGTGAAAGCATGTGGCTGCATTGCACTATGTCTTATAGTCTAGTTCTCCCTCTTGGAGAACCTGGCAAGCTACCAAGAGTATCCTGCAGAGCCTGGCAAGCTCACCGTGGAGTATTTGATATATCAAAAACAGTAACAATAATGGGTTTCATCCTCCTGACCCTGAAATAGGCTCCAATGAGGCACCATTGGGAAGGACGTGTAAAGAGGGGCTAAAATCTCAGGAGTAGGACGAATAGAGACTTTACTGGTGCCCTCTTGAACAAATAGATGAACAATGGCATGACAGTGATATAGTGATACAGTAGTTACAGATATTATGTAGTGCTCTCTAATAGGACAACTGACTATTTGTCAATTTTTTCATTCATAAAATGATAGTATTAAATCTTTTCTGACAGCATATGCTGTATTATATATTATATATACATTCATATTATACATATTTTTGGTACTGCTAATTGTTTCTACTGTACAATGCATAATCCTGGTTGTGGGCCTGATTTTCTTAATGAGATATCTCTAATTATTTCTAATATCTGATTGTCAGAAACATGGTTACAGTAGTGTTATGATTGATTTAGATATGGTCATAGTAGACACGGACTGGAGCAATAGCACAGGGAAGGGTGTTTGCCTTGCACGAGGCTGATCTGGTTAGATTCCTGTCTCTCTCAGAGAGCCCGGCAAGCTACCAAGAGTATCCCGCCTGCATGGCAGAGCCTGGCAAGCTCCCAGTGGAGTATTCAATATGCCAAAAACAGTAGCAACAAGTCTCACAATAGAGACGTTACTGGTGCCCACTTGAGCAAATCGATGACAATGGGAGGACAGTGCTACAGTGCTACATAGTGGACACAATGGAATTTTGGATATTCTTGCTTTATATTTATTTTTTGCCCTAAGATAGTCTCATTATCATTAGTATAATTTTATTGTAGGTTTTTTAAATTATACATATAATGTTCATATTTGTAGGAGTATTATTTGGTTTATAATTTCTAATCACAAGCTCCATAATATACCATTTTATGAACCATAAAAACGCCCAGAAAATAGGCATCTTTATTGTGTAAGGCCCAAAATTAAGAAGACAATAATAAACAGAGGTTGAAACTAACCCTCTCAAAAATAAGTAGTCCACAAAGTGCAACATGACAGGAAAGTATCAATTATGTTTCTTGGATCAGAGGAAAAATAAGTAACTGTGTGAGTTAAAGGAAAAAATTTACTAAGGGACATATAATAATTTATATAACTGAACATATCATAACCCAGACATCAGTCATGTCATGGCCCCATACTATCTCTCTGAACTCACTCTATTTTTAAAGTATTTTTGTGTACATAGTATATTTTATGATATACTTAGGAGTAAAAAAAATAGCTTAATGTGTATTATATCTCTAGGTTCTGAGTTATTTTTAGATAGAAAAATAAATTATAGTTTATTTTCTACATTTTAGAAGATGTTATGAGAAAATTGGCAAAGACTGCTTTTGGGGGATGTTATTTTCTTTTAGAGAGGAGTGTAAAGGCCCTAGGCAAGTACTTTAATTAATACCGATTTCATCTATCATTTGAGTTTCTCCAAACTCAATTATCCACTTGAATAGTTCCAAACTTCCAGAATAAACCTTTGAACAAGACTCTGGAATTATCAAATATGAGAAACAGATTCATGACTTACCCTTTTAACTTGGTTATTTATTTTGTTATCAAAATAAATATCACTATACATGATTTTTGCTAAAAGATACTGAATTTCTTTACAATTTTAACAATACTATATTTTACAGAATACACATGCTAATAATTAATAAATCATCCATAAAATTAAGGTTAATTGTGGCTAAGAAGAAGATGTAAACATCAGGGCCTCAGTTTTATTTCTATTACCTCTAGAGCAGGCAAACAATTGGCCTAAATACTTTAAAAATGTTTTTTCACTTAAAAATTGCTGAGTTAAATGAGTCTTTGTATGTACAGGGCAGCATAGCACATTCTGCTTAATAAATATCTGAAGATTTTGTGGTATATTTGTAGACCATAACTTATATATAATAGAAGGCATAATTTCTACTTTTAAGACTATTATTTTTTCTAAAACTGGTTCAACAAACATGTTGAAAAACATTTAATGTTTTGAAGATGCTCTGTTGTATATTTGTGTCATTATATCTCAATGCTTAATGCATGCTTTGTTTTATTTGTACTAAATTTTTGGAAGATAGGCTATCAGTATTTTGCAAAAGTTTAAATTTCAAATTCTGAATTAGAGACGGGAAATGATGATCTTCTAACTTCTATCAGTTTGGTTTACATTCTCTATGATTTTATGTGAAACATACCAAATTATTTTTACCAAAGAAAATATATATTCTAAAATAAAAACACAAAGCAAGAATGAACACTGTCACTCAAATGAGCAATTTCTTGTCAATAGGATATTTTGAAACAGGAAACAATTTTGGTTATTATCGGTAGAAACTTTACAGAATAAATTTCACTCTTAGTAATTTTAGAAAGGCTTCAAAAGACAAAAATAATATTTAATTGGATATAGCTTGTGTTTTACTGCTGTTTTTTTCCTTAAGTCTTCCTGTCCTCCTTCCATCCTTCTTTCCCTCCTTCTTCCATAAACTCTTACTGCACTGCCTGCACATGTGACTTATTTTCTTAGTGTAATAGGTTTAAATTCTGATGAGTAATTCAGCTCCTATAATTTCCTTTTATACCTCAACAAAGGTTATAAAACAGTGCACTGTAGCATTGTCCTCTTGTTCTGCACCAATTTGCTCAAGCGAGCACCAGCAATGTTTCCATTGTGAGACTTGTTACTGTTTTTGGCTTATCGAATATGCCACAGGGATATGAGGCATAGTGGTGAAAACAAAAGATTCATTAAATACTTAGATTTACACACAGTGGCCTTCTAAATATTAAACAATTGAAGACAATTTTATTTGATTAACAAAATATACCTCGCCAGTCAACTATTGAACAAATGACTAAGCAGTATTTCAGAAACCAACCAGCATAGTTGGCTGACGGTATACAAAACAAAAAGAAAAACAAAACAAAAACAAACAAAAAAGCAGCTGCCTGCATAAAACTATAATATCAAACATAAAATGATAAGATAAAATGTTTGTGATGTGTCAAATAATCCCATCTAATAACTAGCTTGGAATATAACATGTACAGTGTTTGTATCATATTATGAGAGGAATATTTTCTCCTTCTTCCCAGGCATTCTCTGTACTTTAAAAAATAGTTTATTATTTTTCTTCTAAAAGAATACTCCTTCAAATACTTAATATGGATATATTTGGTATGATACACTTAATCTGTAGTTTTAGAATTAATCAGCATAACACAGATTGCTGTAAAGCAGGCATCATATCATTTTGACTGAAAGTACAGAGAGGGATGGTTGCTAGACCTTAATTTAGGGGATTTTTTTTGTACAAATGTTGAGGAGACACCTAGACACATTTTCTGTTTTCTGCTGGACACCATCTACGTGAAATTAATTTAAGAGACTCAATGGGGACCCTGGGAGTGAAAACAGTTCAATTCAAATATTAGAGATGCCCTGAAATTTAACTATATGTCTGTAAATATTTGAGCCTCAGAATCAAACAATTCCTAATGAAATGCTGCTAATCTCAAAAAGTACTTTGTGTTCCACTGAGTGGAGAGAGTTCACTTATAGTTAAAGTCAGTCACATGTAATTTTAATGTTTTATTTTTTTTTGGATAAATCCACATACAGCAGTATAATAATGCATTGAATTGTTAGTGAAAGGATGTGTAGGAACAAGTAAGAGGTCTGGAAGACCAGCAGGTCAGCAGGTATTTCCTCAGTCCAGAGGATTTTTTGTAGCATCTGTTTTCATGGAGTTACAGGACATTTCTCCAAACCAAAATTACCAGTAGCTTTAACAAAAATCTGGACTAGACCTTAGGACTTTTAACTGAGGTTCTGTCATTTCTCATCTAGGTTTTATTTCGGCAATCTGATTTACAATACTGTTGGTGCTGGAACATTCATGCATGCAATGTCCCAGCACCACATCCACACCATCAATGCAGTTAACCACCATGTGAACTGAATGATATTAGTCAGGAGATGGAGAAATAAAGAATTATTTTCTCATATGTGGAATATAAAGCACCATAGTAAGGCCTGTGGCAACAGAACCTGTGAGTTGTCCTACCAAACTGTGTTTCCTAAAGGAGTGAGTGGGTGGCAGATGAGAGGGGACTGAAACATAGGGGGAGGTCTGCTGTCACTCTACTGTTGCTCATTTGGTCTTCAGGAATAGTCTAATTAGTTGAGATTAAGCAGTATTTTTATTTGCTGATTTAATCTTAGCAGTCAGAATATTAGAGGTGGTATATAACATGCTGAGAGAATATAGCATTTTGCTATAAAAGTCTGGAAGACATGAAAAAGTTTTATTTCAAAATATATGAATCTATCTCAATGTACAGAGAAGACTGTCACTGTTAATGCTGTTAGATCATTTTTCCTATAAAGGAGAGCATGACAGAGAATGATTATAAAGGATACCGCATACCTGCATTATGCTCTGGAGAAGAAAATATGAATCATCTGGTTCTCTATTGATTTCGCATTCATGATGATCCTCCAAATCCTCTTCTGGATTAGGTCTGAAGCTCCTGCTGCAGATTTCCATGTAAAAAAGTAGGGCAGTTCTACTATTTAACCTCTGCTTCAACATTTATTTTTCTTCTTTTTAAATGGAAATTATAAGATAATTATTTTCATATAAGACATTTTAAAAAGTTACTTCAAGCATATCTAATGGAGAGAAATAACCTTTTAAAATAAATCACACTTTTTATTCCTGAAGGGGATATTATTGCCATAAGTATTGAAAAAGGTATAATATTTAGAAAATTATATCCATATGGCTAGATGGTTGGTGACTTATGGCCCCTAATATCTCTCATTTTGCATGGCTAAGCAGCTAGCCAAATGTGCAATTTTAATTAGCTACCGACTCATCTCTGTAAGGGATTCTTTAAAATGATTCTGGTTCATGGTGAATACTCAGTTCATTAATTTGCTGGGACCATTTGGGTACCATTTAAAATGTATTTGTTCTCACTGACATAATTTTCCAAATCATACACTTGTGGTTTGTTATGAGAAATCATTAATTTTAGACACGTACAGGTAGTGGGGGAATGGGGTAGAAAAGAGAAGAAAAGTTGGAAAATAAGAAATACGTGAAAGATCTTAATACTCCTAACTTCCAAATAAAACATGAAGTCATGAAATTTATATACAAATGGAACAACATGGAAAGTATCATGCTAAGCGAAATGAGTCAGAAAGAGAGGGATAGACATAGAAAGATTGCATTCACCTGGGGAATATAAAGAAACAAAATATGAGATTAATAACCAAGAATAGCTGAGATCAACACTAGGAGGATTACTCCATAGCTTAGAGGCCAGCCAGGCATTCTAGGGGAAAGGGCAGCTCAGATAGAGAAGGGAGCACCAAATAAAGGGTGTTTGGAGGATCCTCCAGAGAGGGGAGATGCATGTTGAAAGTAGACTATGGATTGAACATGTTTGCCACTCAAAGCCTCTTTTGCAGACCACAACACCCAAAAGGAGAGAGAGAACACAGGGGATTGCCCTGCCACAGAGGTAGGGTGAGATGGGAGGGATGGGGGTGGGAGGGATATTATCCATGGTGGTGGAAAATGGGCACTGGTGGAGGGATGGGTATTTGATCATTGTATAATCAAAACCCAAGCACAAAAAATTGTAAATCTACAACTGTACCTCATGGTGTTTCACTAAAAATAATAAAAAAGATAAAAAAGAAGAGTTTGAAACAAAAGTTATAAAAATATAGATGAAATGAGAAAAACAATGGAAAGATAACACAATTATTTATCATTTTGAAATAGGAATACATCATTTGAGAACATGATACTTACAGTAAGGACAGATAAAACATTTTATAAACATTGAACAGAAATAATTAACTTAAAAATTATAAAGCTAAATAAAAAAGTATAAGGGTTTTAACAGAAGACCAGAAGAAACGATTAATAGATTCTAAATTGTAGAGAACAGTAAAAAAGCACCCAAGGCAAACAAATATGAAAAATAATGGTAAGTTATGGAAGTACAGTAAAAAACACCCAACCTAAGAGTAAATATATAAAAGAATGGTAAGTTATGAAAAAACTCTAAGAACTCTATGGGATTATTCATGATGGAACCAAATTAACATTAAAGAGGTTTTTGAGGAGAAGAAAGGAAAGAAAGAGTATATAAAACATCATTTGAAGAAAAAGAAGTCAATCATTCAGAAAGGGAAAGGAACTAAACATAAGAAACTCAAAGACTACTAAATGAAATAATCTAAATGGCAAGGTACATTACTACCAAAATGTTAAAAAATAAAGATAAAAACAGAATATGACAAAAAAAGAAAAAAAACATGCTTTAAACTGTAAACCCCAATTTTTGCTAATAAATCTCTAATATTTTAAAAATTCTTTTATCTTCCTCTTCCTTCTCTTCAGTTTGTGTGAGGAAACTTATTTACGAGGGTTCTGAAATTTTTTTTCATTTTTTTTTATTAAAGGTACCATGATTAACAGGGCTGGAGCGATAGCACAGTGGGTATGGTGTTTGCCTTCCACGCAGCTGACTGGCAAGGTACTGAGAGTATCTCCCCTCACAGCAAAGCCTGGCAAGCTACCCGTGGTGTATTTGTATGCCAAACAGAGAAACAACAAGCCTCACAATGGAAATGTTACCAGTCCCACTCAAGCAAATCAATGAACAATGGGAGGACAGTGCTACAGTGCTACCATGATTAACAAAGCCATTGGTGAGTTTCAGGCACTCTGTGTTCCATCACCAGTCCCAACTTTAGTCCCAACTTCCCTCCACCAGCGTATCCAGGTTTCTCCAGCCCCTCACCATGCCCCCTTGGCAACTCAGTTATCCACAGATTCTACTATGGAGAAAATGTGTGTCTTAAATATATACTATAAGACTTTGTTAGAAAAAAATGTTGATGGTTTAGTTTTATTATTTTTGTTGAAGACTACTAACATTTGTTATTTAATGATTAATAGGATTGTTTAAAATAGTATGGGCATGTATCATTATGATGTGTCATACTAAAAAAAAAGAAGTTAGGCTATTTTATATGTTTGGGTATATAACAATTGTCTTTAGAAACTATTTTTGTGCTATTTTATATGTGCACAATATATTAACTTATAAATGAATTTCTTAATGCATTTTGCTATATATTTTTAATTTTTTATGCTTCAATTTAGAAACATAAACCTGGTTTACCAGGCATTGGTGTCCTTATTCTGGTAATTTTTTTCTATTGAGAAATATACATAGGGTAACAGATTTTTTAATACATATTGTATACTTAAAAAACATCATAATTTCCACTATGTATCCATCCCATATGTTTCATATGTAAATTTATCATTGTTGTCTTATTTTGTTGTTGTCTTGTGCCTCTTGAATTGTTTTGGCAGGGAGTCAAGAGGTAGGGAGGTGGTGGAGGGACATTCTAGGCATACTCAGTCTGTTCTGTGCTAGGTCTTTAAGATGCCCTGCTGATAGAGAGAGAGAGAGAGATGACTGGGCAATTCTCAGAGGTCTCAGTGGCTGCATTCATTGATGTTTGGGAAACGGTCTCTGCAGTGCTGGGCTGATGCCCCAGTTAAGTGTGCATGTATACACATATGCTGTGCTACCTCTTGGGACTTTGTTTATTTATCTGCTGGTTTGCTTTTAAACGTTTTGAGTCACATGCAATGAAGCTCAGGGCTTACTACTGGTCTGTGCACAGGGATCAACCCTGGAGATGTTCAGATTACCATATAGGGTACTGGGAATTGAACAAGGGTTGGCTACATGCAAAAGCAAGTGCCACAACCCACTGTATTATCTCTGAGCCCCTATTCTTCATCTATTTTTAAAGTTGAATAAAATCTAACAATTGAGGATTTCTTTGTGTAAATTCTTTATTAGTATATCATTCTCTCTAATGTAGATTGATGTCTTGGTTAGGCATCATTCATGAATGTTCACATTTGATACAAAACTAGAGTATATTTACAATGCAATACATATGATCTAAATGAGTATTTGGGTAACTTTTCTTCAGAGATCAAAAGAAGTTACACATGAATTCAGTAAGATTGCATACTGTTTTTTACATACATTCGACAATAAAAGATCAAACATGATTGCCACTCAGTGCCTCTTTTGCAAACCACAACACCCAAAAGGAGAGAGAGAGAACAGAGGGGAATTCCCTGCCACAGAGGCAGGGTGGGATGGGGGAGATTGGGGGTGAGAGGGATACTGTGATCCGTGGTGGTGGGAAATGGGCACTGGTGGAGGGATGGGTATTTGATCATTGTATAATTGAAACTCAAGCACAAAATTTGTAAGTCTACAACTGTACCTCATGGTGTCTCACTAATAAAAATTAAAAAAAACAAAAATAAATAAATATCCATTATCATCATAAAAAAATCAAATAAGAAAAAAGAACTAGTAGGACTAGCAAGCACACAACTTAAAGTAGAAATCATAGACTTTTGTTTGTTCATTTGTTTCTTGGCCCCACCCAGCATGTTCATGACTGGCTCTGGTCAGGAATTAATCCTGGCAGGACTCGGTGTAACATCTGGGATTCCTGAAGTAGAACACAGGTTTGTCACATGCAAGGCAATGTTCTTATGCTCAAAATGGTTTTAATCAAGAGTATTGATGCTCTTTCATTTTTCTTTCATAAGGCAAAACTCCTACAGATAAATAAAATCATTTTGAACGTATGAAGAGAGATCACGGTCACGGTCCTCCCGATGTTGATCGATTTACTCGAGCGGGCCCAGTAACGTCTTCATTGTGACACTTGTTACTCTGTTTGGCATATCGAATACGCCATGGGTAGCTTCCCAGGATTTGCCGTGCGGGCGAGATACTCTCGGTAGCTTGCCGGGCTCTCCGACAGGGGCAGAGGAATCAGACTCGGGTTGGCCATATTGGCTGCACGCAAGGCAAACGCCCTACTGCTGTGCTATCGCTCTAGTCCATGAATAGAGTTAAAAACAAGAATAATGCACATAAGAATTAACAGTTTCAATTTTTGAAAGAAATGTGAGAGAGAACACAAAATACAGAAGTTTGGTGATTGAGTTTCAATTTCTACAAAATGCAGAGAGTAGGAATAAGAAACACATGGAAATATATGTTGACCATTTGCACTGTTTCTGTTCTATTTTTCTTTCTCTTAGCAATCAAATGGAAATTTTTTTCTAAAATACTAAAATGATTTTATTTTATTTTTTATCTGAAAATATTTATTTTTTTATCATTCTTTTTTTATTAGTGAAACACCATGAAGTACATTTATAGACTTATAAATTTTTGTGCTTGGGTTTCAGTTATACAATGATCAAGTACCCATCCCTCCACCAGTGCCCATCCTCCCCCACCACGGGTCCTAGCATCCCTCCCAACCCCCCCCCATCCCGTCCCACCCTGCCACTGTGGCAGGGCATTCCCCCTTGTTCTCTCTCTCTTCTTTTGGGTACTGTGTTTTGCCAGAAAGGCATTGAATGGCAATCATGTTTGGTCTATAGACTACTTTTAGCATGTCTTTCCCACCCTGGGAGGGTCTTCACAACACCCTTTATTTGGTGCTCTCTTCTCTATCTGAGCTTCCTTTTCACCTAGCACATGTGGCTGGCCTTCAAGTCATGGAGCAAAATTCCTGGTGCTAATCTGAGCCATTCCTGGGCGTTAGTCTCCCATTTTGTTGCTTTATGTTCCCCAGATGAATGCAATCTTTCTGTGTCTATCCCGCTCTTTCTGACTCATTTCGCTTAACATGATACTTTCCATGTAGTACCACTTGTATGTAAATTTCATAACTTCATCTTTTCTAACAGCTACATAGTACTCCATTGTGTAAATGTACCAAAGTTTCTTTAACCAGTCATCTGTTCTCGGGCACTCAGGTTTTTTCCAGATTCTGGCTATTGTAAAGAGTGCTGCAATGAACAAACAATTGCAGATGTCACTTCGACTATACCTTTTTGCCTCTCTGGGATATATTCCCAGGAGTGCTATAGCTGGGTCAAATGGGAGATCAAATTCTAATTTTTTGAGAATCGTCCATACTGTTTTCCAAAAGGGTTAGAAGGGGGCAGAAAAGTGAAATGGAGCAGGGAAAGCCTCTTTAATAAATTGTGCTGGCAAAACTGGACGGCTACATGCAAAAAACTGGGCTCAGATCTCTGTCTAACGCCATGCACAAAAGTAAGATCGAAATGGATTTATGACCTCAACATCAGACCGGAATCCATAGTGTTTATTAAAGACAAAGTTGACAAAACTCTCCACGATATTGAAGTTAGTGGTATCTTCAAAGATGTCACGCCACTGGCCAAGCAAGTGAAAACAGAGATAGACAAATGGGACTATCTTAAACTAAGAAGCTTCTGCACCTCAAAAGAAACAGTGACCAAAATACAAAGACAGCCTACAGAATGGGAAAGAATATTCACCAAATACACATCCGACAAGGGGTTGATATCAAGGATATACAAGGTACTGGTTAAACTACACAAGAAGAAATCACCCAACCCCATCAAAAAATGGGGCGAGGAGATGAACAGAAACTTTCGCAAAGAAGAAATCCGAACGGCAAAAAGGCACATGAGAAAATGCTCTGCATCACTAATCATCAGAGAGATGCAGATCAAAACCACAATGAGATATCATTTCACACCACAGAGACTGGCCCACATCCACAAGAACAAAAGCAACAGGTGCTGGCGCGGATGTGGCGAGAAAGGGATCCTCCTTCACTGCTGGTGGGAATGCAGGCTGGTCCAACCCTTTTAAAATGATTTTATTTTAATCTCATTTGACACATCAAATTCTCTACAGTGCAGCATTATGTTTGTGTCTCATCCTTTTAATGTATCTATAAGTTCAGGTATATTTTTAACATCTGTGGGATTTTGTTTTGTGTGTTTCTGCATGTATGGTGCAGAGTGAAGAGTGCCCATTGTTGAAATGTAATTTGTTTTTCTATGCAAATATACGTAAATTAATCTACCTAGATAAATATAGTTATTATTTTTTTTAAATATCAAGCAATGCAGGTTTGAAGAGGCTTTTATTTTTCCATATGGTATATTTGATCAGTGCATTAAATGTTCCACTAAGCTGATTCCAGGGCTAAGTTAAAGCCACTAAATCCAGAGCGTTAGCGAGTTGAAGATACTTTTAATAACATAAAAGTTGATAATCTTTGAGTAATACATCAGTGCACTTTGATATAAATCCTTTTTATTGTTCCCCTGAAGTTCCTGAGAAAATAACACATCATCATTTTTATTTTTCCATTTCTCTTTTCGCTCTTTCTAAATTTTTCCTTATCTTTTTCCTTTCCTTCTGCATATGCTCATTCTTCATTTCTTCTTTCTTTATTTATAAATATTTTAAACTAACCCCATATATTTAAGATCATCACATTATTTTAGATTCAGATTCTGATTCTTTGTCTACATCTTGTTCTTAGTATTTTTAATAATTTAGATTTCTACTACTGTTATAAACGTGCTGGAGGGTTAGCACAGCGGTAGGACATTTGCCTTGCACGCAGCCAGCCAGGGCAGCTGGGTTGGATTCCTCTGCCCTTCTCAGAGAGCCTAGCAAGCTACCAAGAGTATCTCACCCGCATGGCAAGCTACCCGTAACATATTCAATATGCGGAGACGTTACTGGACCCTTTCGAGCAAATCGATGAACAATGGGAGGACAGTGTTTGTTTGATTTGTTTGTTATAAATGTATGAGAATTAGTTAAAATTATAGTATTACAGACATAATATAAATTTTAGAAAGATAATATTATTATACACTTAATTATTAATGTATAAGATATTTATAAAGCTTACATATAATTTTATTTGATTTTTTTTTCTTTTTGGGTCATACCTGGTTATGCACAAAGGCTCAGCAGTCAGGAGTTATTCCTGGAGGTGCTCAGGGGACTATATGAGATACTGGGAATCAGCCACGTGGAAGGCAAACACCCTATCCGCTGGGCTATCTCTCCAGCCCCTCACATAATTTTGAAGTTGTATGAATATGATTTGGGGGTTAGGACATTCAGTTGCCTCTGGTGTGTTCAGGGACTATTCCTGGTTCTGTACTCAAGAATGACCCATGATGATGCTTGGGGGATCACAAATAGTGCCATGTATTTAAACCCCATCAGTCATATGTAAGGCAAGCACTTTATTACCTGTATTGTCTTTCTGGCCCAAATATGATTTTTTTAAAATATCAAGATGTACTTTTGGCCTCAAAATTCACCCTGCACTATTCTGTATCTGGGTAACTCACAAAAAATCTATATTTATAAACATATTTTGTTAAGAAAATCTATAAGCATATGTTTTATTAAAGAAACGTGTGAAAGACAAGTAACATTTAATAAAATCAACTCATAAAATACTCCTATTTTTGAAAATCAGACAATGAGCAAAGATTACACTCCAGGAAGCACATCTCTCATTGCCAGTGTGTTACCCATGATTTTCAAATAAGGGCAACCTGTGCTGACTTCTGTGAGCCTACCACAGTTAAGGCCTTGCTTATCAAAATATACACACATATATTAAATTAACAGTTTTCACTCATTGAAATAATGAGAGCTGAATATAATTACCTACGTACAGTAGAATTCAGCTCTTTTATTTTATTTTATTTCTTAAGGTTATCTTTAATTTTTCTTTAATCTTTCTGCTAGTTGATTTAGATTCCACACTGATCAGAGTGTATTTAATTTAACTCTTGTTTAGTTTGTTTAGTTTGTTGCATCTACCAATTCACCCTGATATGGGGTTAGCATTTCTCAACAGGGGCCTTATGGACGCCTGTGAACCTCCTCTCAAAAAAATCCCGAGGCTAACAGCATCATAAACGGGAGCCAGAGTATGAGACAAGTGGGGCAACTGGTAGGATAGGGTATCTGGAAACAAAGGAAGAAAGCATCGTTGGAAGGAGGCCATGGTTAGAAAAAGTTTGGAAAACTCTGGCACAGAACTATATTATTATAGTCATTGTTATAGTCATTGGGGAAAAAACTTTGTATAAAGCAATTGCATCTTTTGATTTAAATGTATATTAAAATGGTAAATTATTTGACTTAGTTATTCAAATAAGTTGTTCATGTCTATGATTTTCCATTAAGTAATCTAATTTTCAGTAAGATGATAGTGTTTGTTCACTATCATCAAATATTTTGTTTTTGAAGTATAAAATGCAATAGATGTTTTAACATTACTTATCCCCTTGATACATGTTTTACTTTTGCTATTATCCCCCCAAATTCTGTTCTTTCACTTATTTTATTTATAAAGGGCAGAGATACAACTTACAAACTTGCTTTCAGTACATTTACAAAATGCCGACTGAAAAGTAAAAGTTCCTAATCTCCCATTGTTTAAGTTTATTAGGCAATAAATTGGTCTCCTTTTCATTACCACTTTTACAGACCATTTTTAAATTATTATTTATTGAATCACCATGGGATAGAACATTACAGCATTGTTGATGATTGTATACGATGCTCCCACATCCCTCCACCAGTGCAATTTCCAAGCACTAGTGTCCCTCCCACCCCTTTAAGCCACCCCCCACCCCAGCTTCCCTCTTTTCCCTTTCTCTTTCTCTCTCTTAGTTTAGGCACTGTGGTTTGCGATACAGATGCTGAAAGGTTATTATGTATATCCCTTTACCTGTTTTCAACACGCAGTTCTTGTCCAGAGTGAGCATTTTCAACTAGTAGAGTCATAAATGGATCCTTCTCTATCTTAATTACCCTCTACCTCCCATACCATTGACCAACCATTAAGCAGACCTCCTGGCCCATTTTCCCTGGCCATAGATATTAATTTCATCCTGGTTTTGTTTGTTTGTTTTTTAATATTCCACAAATGGATGGAATCATTCTATATTTGTCCCTGTCCTTTAGACTCATTTCACACGGCATTATACTCCCCAAGTCTGACAAATATAGGTGAATAGGCAAATTTCTTGACCTCTTTTTTCCTAACAGCTGTGTGGTATTCCACTGTGTAGATGTACCGTTGTTTCTTTATCCATTTGTTTGTTCTTGGACTCTCAGGTTGTTTCCAGATTCTGACTATTGTGAATAGCACTGCAATTAACTTAGAAGTATACATGGTATTTCTGTTGTGTGTTTTTGGATCCCCAGGGTGTATTCCTAGAAGAGATATTGCTGGGTCAAATGGGAGCTCAATTTCTAGTTTTTTGAGAAATCTCCATATTTGCTTTCCAAAAAGGCTGGACCAGTTCACATTCCCAAATCCATGCCAGCACTGCTGTTTTTGTTCATTTGTATGTGTGCCAGTTTCTGTGGTGAGTTAATATCTCATTGTTGTTTTGATTTGCATCTCCCTGAAGATTAGTGAGTAGAGCATATTTTTATGTGACTTTTGACCATTTGAAATTCTCCTTTAAGGAAGTTACTGTTCATTCCTTCTCCCCTCTTTTGGGGTTGGGTGTTTTTTTTTTCTTCAAAAGTTCTACCAGTGTCTTGTATATCTGTGATATTAATCCCTTATCAGATGGGAATTGATTTAACAGTTTTTCCAGTTTCATGGGCTGTCTTTGTATCTTGCTCACTGTTTCTTTTGAGGTACAGAAGATTCTTAGTTTAATGTAGTCCTAATTGTTAATCTTTGCTTCCACTTGCTTGGTCAACACTGTTTCATCTTTAAAGATGTTTTGAGATTCAGTGTCATGTAGGGATTTTGCCTATTTGTTTCATGTACCTTATGGTGTCAGGTCTGATGTTGAGATCTTTAATCCATTTCGATCTGAGTTTTGGGTGTGGTGTTTGGTAGAGGTCAGAGTTCATTTTTTTTTTATGTGTAGCTGTGCATTTTTTCCAGAACCATTTGTTAAAGAGGCTTTCCTTGGTCCACTTCATATTTCTTGCTCCCCTATCAAAGATTCAGTGATTGTATATTTTAGGGTCAGTGCCAAAACATTCAACTTTTTTCCATTGGTTTGCAGGTCTGTCTTTATTCCAATACCATGCTCTTTTAATTGCTACCACCTTGTAGTAGAGTTTGAAGTTGGGAAGATGATGCCTCCCATCTTTTTTTTCCCAAGGGTTGCTTTAGTTGTTCCTGGGGGTTAATTGTTCTATATAAATTTCAGAAGTGTTTGATCAATTTCCTTGAAAAATGTTATGGATATTCTTATAGGAACTGCATTAAACCTGTAAAATGTTTTCAACCTGTAAAATGTTTTGGGGAGTATTGCCATTTTGACAATGTTAATTATCCCAATCCATGTCTTGCTACTTTTTGAAATCTACTTTGCTTAAAAAATTTTGTGGAAAGACCCACATAATATGTTTAAGCACCCTTCCCCCACCCCCTGTCTTCCTATCTATCTTAAAATTTCTTTGTGGGACTGGAGTGATAATTTAGCAGGTTTGTCTTGAGTTACATGTGGCTGACCTGGGTTTGATGCTCAAAATCCCATTTGTTGCCCAAAACCCATCCAGGAGTGATTTCTCAGTCCAGCATCTCAGTACTGCTGAGTGTGGCCCAACTCTCTCCACCACTTAAAAAAAATAAATAATTTATTGCACATTTTTTGTAATTCTTAAAAATAATATAAATGTAAAAAAAATTCTTAGTTCAGAGGTTAAATTAAAGAAAAAATATATATGTTCCTGTAGGATAACATTGATTTGTCCCTTTTGCCTTGCCACAGGGAGCTTAGGTTTACTGGGTTACTCCCAACACAGTGCTCCCATTCCTCTGTGTTTATTCCTTTCTGTAACTTCTTTCTTTGTGTTCTGTTAACTTATAAATATTGCTTACTCTTCTCCTTAGCTACTTTAAATAGTTAATTCAGAGCAATATCCTTTTTGTATAGTCAGAGGAAGACAGTTAATGCTATGCTTTTGTAACTTGGGAGTTAATTGACCCTGAATGATATTCACTCCTGGACATCTGTTCTCTTGACTTAGAACTCAGTCCCAAAGCACTCAGCACCCCAAAATCAGGGTCCTGACAAGAGTCCGGATGGACCCAGGGCAAGCAGTGAGCTACACTGACGTGGAAAAGGGCCAGGCCAAAGAGCCAAAATACTTAACTATAAATTAAGAGAATGGTCATAGACAAATTATAACTTTATACTTAATAGTTGTATAAGCATTGCTTCAGGTCCTGTATATTAAATTTGATTGTTATATTGATAATAATTGTTTTTAGTGTTTTATATCAGAATTTAATTATGTGAAATGATTTTAAAAGGAAACTCATGCTTAAAGAATTACTAATTGTTTTTTACTTGTAGGATATATATGTATAGAAGTTTTGGCATAATCTTATAGAGTTCCCATTTCATATAGACTTGACAGCATTCTATAAAAATTATAGATAGCTATAAAAGTAAGCTCACATATGCACATATATTTAAGTGAATAAAGGTATGTTATTAAACAATTACTGCTATAAATGTGCAATAATATTTTCTGAAATATGTCTTATTATTATAGAGAGAAAATCCATATCTTTAAAACACAATCGAATAAGAATCTAAGAATAGTGATATCAACTGAATTCCCCAATGATACAAGTATTTAATTTGGTTATATGAAATACTAGTAACAGCATCCATTTAAAGTCTTTGGAAACTATTGTGAGAGAACATACTTTATGGAGAAATATTTATTTAGGGGAACCAAATAATTATCTGAAAGAACAATCAGCAATGATGTCTTCCCATTCAAACTTTCAGATTTGTTGGATGGAAATATTGACTGGGTAGTCTAGACAAGAAGAATCTCAGTTCCAAGGTTAGTGCTAAATTTACATGGCAGGAGGAGTAGATCAGCAGCATTTTGAGTTTGTCCCAATTCTTGACTTTTAGGGTCCATATCCTCGACAGCAATGGCAAAGACTCTCTTAAACATTACAATCAGATATAGAAAATCTGTGTAACTTCATCACAATTATAATTATTCAAGTAGCAAGTAAAATTTATCTAAAAGTCAAAACCTATATTAGTCTCCGGTGTATTTAACCATTTAAAATAGAATTAAGGGCAGGAGGCAGACAGATAGTTTTATGTTTTCTCATAGCTTACCAGTACTTCATTGTGTCTATGCACCGTAATTTGATTTCTTAACTCACTAATCTGTTGGGCACCCAGGTTATTTCCAGACCTTGACTATTATGAAAATTTCTCTGATAAACATCATAGTACATATGTTCTTTTGGTTTGGTGTTTTCACTCTTTAGTAGATGTTCAGAGTGGAACTTCAGGGTCATCTGGGCATTCTATTCTCTCTCTCTCTCTCTCTCTCTCTCTCTCTCTCTCTCTCTCTCTCTCTCTCTCTCTCTCTCTTCCCCCCCATCTCTCTGCAAGTCCTCAAACCATTTTCCAAAGAGGTTGAACTAAGCAACAGTCCCCAAAACAAATGAGTGACTTCCCTTCATGCCACAATCCTCCAGGACTTACTATTTCTAGGTTTTTTGATATAGACTATGCTTACAGATAGCAGAGTATTCCTAATTGTTATTTTGATTTCCATTGTCCTCATAATTAGGGATGATGAGATTTTAAGATGCCTGTTTCTCATTTCTATATCATCTTGGAAGAATTGCCTATTCTTCCCCTCTCCTGATGTTCTGCCGGTGTTGTTTTTTTCTTTTGCTGTTGTTTGGCTTCAGAGTACTATCGATATTGGAGTATCCACATATGTGTCTATATACATACATATGTATTATATATGCATATACATATATGCATATTCATAGGTGAATCACTTATCAGTTGACTGTTTTTACCAACATGGTGCTTATTTCTTTGTAGTATAGAAATATTTGAGGATGAAGTGTGCTCCTATCCCCCACTCCTCGACCTTTTTGGGGTTATATCTGCTTTAGCTTTCTTTGACAGTGAGATCGTATCTTTGAAGATTCTTCAAAGGTGAAAATCTTGGTCAATTCTTCCTATGTTATTTTCAATGTACCTTATAAAAAAGTTTTGATATCACAGTCTTTATTCCATTATAATTAATTATTATATGGAAAAAAGATAATTATATGAAAAAAGAAAAGTTTTTTTCTTTTCATATAGCATGTAGCTATCTGGTTTTTTGTTTTAGACATTTTTTTCCCTTTATTTTATTTTATTTTTTACAGTTGTAGATTTACAATTTTTTGTGCTTTGGTTTCAATTATACAATGATCAGATACCCATCCCTCCACCAGTGCCCATTTTCCACCACCATGGATAATACCCCTCCCACCCCTATCCCCCCATCCCCCCTGTCTCTGTGGCAGGGCAATCCCCTGTGTTCTCTCTCTCCTTTTGGGTGTTGTGGTCTGCAAAAGAGGCATTGAGTGGCAAACATGTTCAGTCCATAGTCTACTTTCGACATGCATCTCCCCTCCTGGGAGGATCCTCCAAACACCCTTTATTTGGTGCTCCCTTCTCTATCTGAACTGCCCTTTCCTCTAGGATACCCGGCTGGCCTCTAAGTTATGGAGTAATCCTCCTGGTGCTGATCTCAGCTATTCTTGGGTATTAATCTCATACTTTGTTACTTTATATGCCCCAGATGAATGCAATCTTTCTATGTCTATCCCTCTCTTTCTGACTCATTTCGCTTAGCATGATACTTTCCATATTGTACCACTTGTATATAAATTTCATGACTTCATCTTTTCTAACAGCTACATAGTACTTCATTGTGTAGATATACCAAAGTTTCTTTAACCAGTCATCTGATCTTGGGCATTCAGGTTTCTTCCAGTTTCTTGCTATTGTAAAGAGTGCTGCAATGAACAAACAAGTGCAGATGTCACTTCGACTATACATTTTTGCCTCTCTGGGATATATTCCCAGGCGTGGTATTGCTGGGTCAAATGGGAGCTCAATTTCTAATTTTTTGAGAATCGTCCATACTGTTTTCCAGAAGGGCTGAACCAGTGGACATTCCCACCAACAGTGAAGGAGTGTCCCTTTTTCGCCACATCCACGCCAGCATCGGTTCCTTTTGTTCTTTTGAATGTGGGCCAGTCTCTGATGTGTGAGATGGTATCTCATTGTGGTTTTGATCTGCAACTACCTGATGATTAATGATGTAGAGCATTTTCTCATGTGCTTTTTTGCCATTCGGATTTCTTCTTTGAGAAAGTTTCTGTTCATTTCATTGCCCCATTTTTGGATGGGGTTGGATGTTTTCTTCTTGTGGAGTTTAACCAGTATTTTGTATATCCTGGATATCAACCCCTTGTCAGATGTGTATTCGGTGAATATCCTTTCCCATTCTGTAGACTGTCTTTGTATTTTGGTCACTGTTTCTTTGGAGGTGCAGAAGCTTCTTAGTTTAAGATAGTCCCATTTATCTATCTCTGTTTTCACTTGCTTGGCCAGTGGCGTGGCATCTTTGAAGATACCATTAGCTTCAATGTCATGGGGGGTTTCGCCAACTTTATCTTCAATGTACCTTATGGTTTATGGTCTGATGTTGAGGTCTTTAATCCATTTTGATCTTACTTTTGTACATGGTGTTAGGCAGAGTTCTGAGCCTATTTTTTTGCATGTAGCCGTCCAGTGATGCAAACACAATTTATTAAAGAGGCTTTCCTTACTCCACTTCACATTACTTGCACCTTTATCAAAGATTAGATGAGCATATGATTGAGGGGAGATGTCAGTGTATTCAACCCTGTTCCATTGGTCTGCAGTTCTGCCTTTGTTCCAGTACCATGCTGTTTTAATTATTACTGCTTTGTAGTACAGTTTGAAGTTAGGGAGGTTGATTCCTCCCATTTTCTTTCTCCCAAGAATTGCTTTAGCTATTCGTGGGGGCTTATTGTTCCATATAAATTTCAGGAGTGTTTGCTCCACTTCTTTGAAGAATGTCATGGGTATCCTTATAGGGATTGCATTGAATTTATACAATGCTTTCGGTAGTATTGCCATTTTGACAATGTTAAATCTCCCGACCCATGAGCAGGGGATATCTTTCCATTTCCTCATGTCCTCTTTTATTTCCTGAAGTAGCGTTTTGTAGTTTTCTTTGTACAGGTCCTTTACTTCCTTAGTTAAGCTGATTCCTAGGTACTTGATTTTCTGGGGCACAATTGTGAACGGGACTGTTTTTTTCATGTTGCTTTCTTCTCTCTCACTGTTTGCATATAGGAAAGCCATGGACTTTTGGGTATTGATTTTATAGCCTGCAACTTTACTATATGAGTCCATTGTTTCTAGGAGTTTTTTGGTGGAAGTTATTGGGTTCTCTAAGTAGAGTATCATATCATCTGCGAATAGTGAGAGCTTGATTTCTTCCTTTCCTACCTGAATGCCCTTAATATCTTTTTCCTGCCTAATCGCTATTGCAAGTACTTCCAGTACTATATTGAACAGCAGTGGAGAGAGGGGGCATCCCTGTCTCATCCCTGATCTTAGAGGGAAGGCTCTCAGTTTTTCCCCATTGAGGATGATGCTTGCTGTAGGCTTGTGGTAGATGGCTTTAATTATGTTGAGGAAGGTCCCCTCTATACCCATTTTGGCTAGGGTTTTCATCATAAAGGGGTGCTGGATCTTATCCAATGCTTTCTCTGCATCTATTGATATGATCATATGCTTTTTATCTTTTCTTTTGTTGATATGGTGGATTATGTTGATTGATTTCCGAATGTTAAACCATCCTTGCTTCCCTGGGATGAATCCTACTTGGTCATGGTGTATGATCTTTTTGATGAGTAGTTGGATTCTATTTGCTAGTAGTTTGTTGAGGATCTTTGCATCTGTGTTCATCAGGGATATCGGCCTGTAATTATCTTTCTTTGTGGTATCTCTGTCTGCTTTTGGTATCAGTGTGATATTTGCTTCGTAGAAACTGTTCAGAAGTGTTTTTGATATTTCAATTTCGTGGAAAACCTTAAAGAGCATTGGGAGTAAGTCCTCCTTAAAGATTTGGAAGAATTCACTAGTGAATCCATCCGGGCCAGGACTTTTGTGCTTGGGGAGACTTTTTATTACCATTTCAATTTCCTTGATGGTGATAGGTCTGTTCAGGTATTCCAGGTCTTCTTGGTTCAGCCTTGGGAGTCTGTAGGAGTCTAGGAATTTATCCATTTCCTCGAGGTTTTGATGTCCCGTGGCATAAAGCTTCTCAAAGTACTCCCTGAGGATCCTCTGAATTTCTGTGGTTTCTGTTGTAATGACCCCCTTTTCATTTCTGATTCGGTTTATTAGGCTTTTCTCTCTCCCTTTCTTTGTGAGTTTTGCTAGAGGCTTATCGATCTTGTTAATTTTCTCAAAGAACCAGCTTTTTTTTTTTTTAATTGAATCAATGTGGGAAAGGTTACAAAGCTTTCAGGTTTATGTCTCAGTCATGCAAATATCAAACACATTTCCCTTTACCAATACTTATTTTTTACCATGTAAAACCCCAATAAAACCCCACCCTCCACCCCTCCCCGTCCCTGTGAGGCAGATGAATTCTAGTTAACACTCTATCTGCTTTGATTAGATTCATTGTTTCAATAAAAGATTCACCACTATTATTTAGAGTTTACCCCACCCCCCAACTCAGACATGCTGAAAAAGCATTGTGAAGTGATTTACTTTCTACAGCTGGGTTCAAGAATTAAATGTTGGTTTTGGATTTCTGCTCTTTTACCTATTGACCCTGGAAGTATTTCTACTGAAAGTCAGATAGTTAAGAAATTGGTTCTGTGTTCTGGAGTCCTGGCCGTGCTGGAGAGCCGCTCGCGGGGGGCAACCGGTGGCCTCGGTAGGGCGTGAAGGGCAGAGCGAAACGCCCCCCTTCCCATGAGGTTTTAGTCGCCCCCACACTCCCGGCTCATACCTGCTGTCCACAAGGCTCCCATGTGGCCGCCATCTTTCTTTCCAGAGAGGAGAGGGCGAATGGGGCAACACCCTTTCCCCTCCGGCAGACTTGATGGCCTGGATCAATGCATAGTCCGTTCACTTTTCTGCTCCAAGCTGCTGGGTTCTGCATTAAGTCCTTGTGCTTCTGGGGCCGTGGCCGTGCTGGAGAGCCGCTCGCGGGGGGCAACTGGTGACCTCGGTAGGGCGTGAAGGACGGACCAGAACGCCCCCCTTCCCATGAGGTTTTAGTCGCCCCCACACCCCCAGCTCATACCTGCTGTCCACAAGGCTCCCATGTGGCCGCCATCTTTCTTTCCAGAGGGAGGAGGGCGGAAGGGAGCAACACCCTTTCCCCTCTGGGCAGAAATGATTGCCTGGATTAACGCATAGTCCTTTCACTTTTCTGCTCCAAGCTGCTGGGTTCTGCATTAGGTCATTGTGCTTCTGGGGCTGTGGCTGTGCTGGAGAGCCGCTCTTGGCGGCAACTGGTGGCCTCGGTAGGGCGTGAAGGGCGGACCGAAACGCGCCCCTTCCCATGAGGTTTTAGTCGCCCCCACACTCCCGGCTCATACCTGCTGTCCACAAGGCTCCCATGTGGCCGCCATCTTTCTTTCCAGAGAGGAGAGGGTGAATGGGGCAACACCCTTTCCCCTCCGGCAGACTTGATGGCCTGGATCAATGCATAGTCCGTTCACTTTTCTGCTCCAAGCTGCTGGGTTCTGCATTAAGCCCTTGTGCTTCTGGGGCTGTGGCCGTGCTGGAGAGCCGCTCGTGGGGGGCAACTGGTGACCTTGGTAGGGCGTGAAGGACGGACCGGAACGCCCCCCTTCCCATGAGGTTTTAGTCGCCCCCGCACTCCCGGCTCATACCTGCTGTCCACAAGGCTCCCATGTGGCCGCCATCTTTCTTTCCAGAGAGGAGAGGGCGAATGGGGCAACACCCTTTCCCCTCCGGCAGACTTGATGGCCTGGATCAATGCATAGTCCGTTCACTTTTCTGCTCCAAGCTGCTGGGTTCTGCATTAAGTCCTTGTGCTTCTGGGGCCATGGCTGTGCTGGAGAGCCGCTCGTGGGGGGCAACTGGTGACCTCGGTAGGGCGTGAAGGACGGACCAGAACGCCCCTCTTCCCATGAGGTTTTAGTCGCCCCCACACCCCCGGCTCATACCTGCTGTCCACAAGGCTCCCATGTGGCCGCCATCTTTCTTTCCAGAGAGGAGAGGGCGAATGGGGCAACACCCTTTCCCCTCCGGCAAACTTGATGGCCTGGATCAATGCATAGTCCGTTCACTTTTCTGCTCCAAGCTGCTGGGTTCTGCATTAAGTCCTTGTGCTTCTGGGGCCGTGGCTGTGCTGGAGAGCCGCTCGTGGGGGGCAACTGGTGACCTCGGTAGGGCGTGAAGGACGGACCAGAACGCCCCCTTCCCATGAGGTTTTAATCGCCCCCACACCCCCGGCTCATACCTGCTGTCCACAAGGCCCCCATGTGGCCGCCATCTTTCTTTCCAGAGGGAGGAGGGCGGAAGGGAGCAACACCCTTTCCCCTCTGGGCAGAAATGATTGCCTGGATTAACGCATAGTCCTTTCACTTTTCTGCTCCAAGCTGCTGGGTTCTGCATTAAGCCCTTGTGCTTCTGGGGCTGTGGCCGTGCTGGAGAGCCGCTCGTGGGGGGCAACTGGTGACCTTGGTAGGGCGTGAAGGATGGACCGGAACGCCCCCCTTCCCATGAGGTTTTAGTCGCCCCCACACCCCCGGCTCATACCTGCTGTCCACATGGCTCCCATGCAGCCGCCATCCTTCTTTCCAGAGAAGAGAGGGCGAATGGGGCAACACCCTTTCCCCTCCGGCAGACTTGATGGCCTGGATTAACGCATAGTCCTTTCACTTTTCTGCTCCAAGCTGCCGGGTAAAGAACCAGCTTTTGGTTTCATTGATCTTTCGGATTGTTTTTTGGGTTTCCTTCTCGTTAATATCTTCTCTGAGTTTTATTATTTCCTTTCTCCTGTTCGGGTTGTGCTCCTTTTTTTGGTCCTTCTCCAAGCTCTTAAGCTGTGTGGTTAGGTTACTTATGTGTGCTCGCTCCTCCTTCCTGAGGAATGCTTGTAGAGCTATAAACTTTCCTCTTAACGCATCCTTTGCTGTGTCCCATAAGTATTGGTAACTCGTGTTCTCATTTTCATTCGTTTCTAGGAATCTTTTGATTTCCTCTTTGATTTCCTGCCTTATCCACTCGTTGTTCAATAGAGCACTGTTTAATTTCCAGGTGTTTGATTTAGTTTTCTGTTTTTGTGTGTGATTTACTTCTAATTTCAGCGCATTATGGTCTGAGAAGATTGTTGATACAATCTCTACCTTCTTAATTTTATGGAGGCATGTTTTGTGGCTCAGCATGTGGTCTATCTTGGAGAATGTTCCATGTACGCTTGAGAAGAATGTGTATTCACCTTTTTGTGGATGAAGTGTCCTGTATATATCTACTAAGTCCCTTTCTTCCATTGTTTCCCTCAAATGAACTATGTCCTTGCTAAGTTTGAGTCTGGTTGATCTATCAAGAGGTGACAAAGCAGTGTTGAATTCTCCCACTAGTATTGTGTTGCTATTGATGTCTTTTTCCAAATCTATGAGTAGTTGTTTTAAGTACTTTGCTGGTCTCTCATTAGGTGCATATACATTTATTATTGTAAGTTCTTCCTGTTGTACAGATTCTTTGATCAATAAGAAATGGCCTTCACTGTCTCTTATGACCTTCCTCACTCTGAAATCGATGTGGTCTGATATAAGGATGGCTACCCCAGCTTTTTTATGGGAGCTGTTTGCCTGTAGGATTGTTTTCCAGCCTTTGACTCTGAGTCTGTGTTTGCTTTGACTATTGAGATGTGTTTCTTGCAGGCAGCAGAATGTTGGGTTCAATTTTCTAACCCATCCTGCCACTCTATGTCTTTTAATTGGTGCGTTTAGCCCATTGACATTGAGAGAGATTATTGTTATGGGATTTTGTCCCATTGTTCTGTTAAAGTTTGGTGTATTTGAGGGGCCTTTCTTGCCTTAACGTAGCCCATTTAGTTGTTCTTGTAACCATGGTTTTGAGTCTATGAAGTTCCTGAGCTGTTGTTTGTCTGTGAAACTGTGTGTTGTTCCTTCTATTATGAATGAGAGTCTTGCTGGGAAAAGTATTTTTGGGGAGGCATTTATTTCATTGAGGTTTTTTACTATGTCCCACCACTGTTTTCGGGCCATGAGGGTTTCATCAGAAAAATCAGCTGTGAATTTTAAGGATGCTCCTTTGTAAGAGAATTCTTTCTTCGATCTTGCTGCTTTCAGAATTTTGTCTCTGTCTAAAGTTTTGGTCATTTTGATCAGAATGTGTCTTGGGGTATTTTTATTCGGATTTCTTCTAGCTGGTACCCTTCGGGCCTCCTGAATGTGGTCACAAGTTTTCTTCAGCTCTGGAAATGTTGTAGCAATGATTTCTTTGACAGTTTCTTCTTCATCGAGGTTTTCTTCCTGTACCTCTGGGACTCCAATAATTCTTATGTTACCCCTCTTGGCTTCATCACGATCTTCTCTTGCCACCTGTTCCCGAATTGTGTGTCTCTTTTCCATTTTCTGCTCTTTTCTGGAGAGTCTCTGAACTTCATCTTCGAGCTCACTGATTCTGTTCTCAGCCGCTGTTACTCTGCTGCTGAGGCCTTCACTGAGTTTTTCAATTCGCCTACGAGATTTTTCAGGTCTCTCATTTCCGATTGCATTTTCCTCATTTCTGCCTTCAAATCCTCTTGTCTTCTATTGGCATTGCTTTCCATTGTTTCTTTTAATTCCCTAAGCATCCTAAGTAGCTCCCTTCTGAATTCCTTGTCAGAGAGGTTGTCTAACACTACAGTACTGTTGGTGTCATCTGGGCTAGACTCTTCAATATGAAAGTTTGGTGGGCTTTTGCGTTGCTTTACCATTGTGAGAGGTGTGGTTTAGTCCTTCACGTTCACTGTTACTATTCTGCTTGATATGCAGTGTGAGTTAAGATAGGCTTATGAGCTATTGGCTACTGTGTTTCTAGTGGCTGAGCTAAAATAGAGAAGTTTCCATCTAAGAAGGTAGCTTATGGTTCCTATGGCATACGTAGTGGGAAAATATTTCGCAGCCGCTAACGTGGCCGCGGCTTCTGAAAGAGTCCCTGGCACTGGCGAGGAGTTGGGAACGTCTCCTGTTTGGAATTGGAGCCGTTCAGCTTTGTTGCCCCGAGCTGGGCCTCTGTGCCCGTCCCACGCAGACCAGGGGTTGAAAACTGGCTTTCTCGGGGCTGGTTCTAGCTGCGCATGCCCAGAGAGGGACCCAGGCCCTTGGGGGCGGGCTGTACCTGTTGGAATTGGAGCCGTTCAGCTTTGTTGCCCAGAGCTGGGCCACTGTGCAGTAGCTATCTGTTTTTTCCACTTTTCCTTCTTCTGCTTTTTATATGTCAAAATTTTGGTAATTAAATTTTGTCTTTTCTTGATTTCAAATGAATGTCTGTGCCTATGAATCTGACAGTTAAATAGCTCTTGCTATTTCCCACAAGTTCAGGGAGCTCATGTCTTCTTTATCATTTATATCCATTTTAAAAAACCTCTTGACTTCCTCTTTTACCCAGTGGTTATTCAATAGCAGGTTGTTCAGATTCCAAGCATCTTATTTTTTCCCTAGGCTTTTGTTTGTGGTTTGTTTTCAACTTCACAATATTTTGATCTTAGTGGGTACTTGATATAAACAACCTGACAAATGTGATCATTTATTTTAAAAAGTGCATAAACAAGAACATTACAAAAGATACATTAAATGGCCAATATGCTTATGAAAATTATTCTACCTTTTTCATAGACAGACAAAAAAGGTGATGCTCTTGCATCACTTATCAGTTGGCTAGCTCTTTCTGATATTAATATTGAGAAGTATGCAAGTCTATGGAAACAGTGCAGGGTGTTGTGAAAAGCAGATACAAGTTTTAATATAAAATATATAACAATATGAAAACTAATAAATTTTGGTGAATTACAGGAGAGCTCTAGAGTGATGAAAAATGATGAACCATGGTTATATGTCATTGGGCAGAATTATTGATTCAAAAAGTCAGAATAATCCAAGCTTTAGCAACAAAAGACATGTATCAGCAGAGCAGAAGATGAAGAGATATCGACAGATCAGCATAAGTCTTCTTGTGAACTTGCAAGGGATTCTTTCTTTGTCACTTTTGCCTCTATTGAATATAAGTCATAAAACTATTATTATATTCTCAGAAAAATAGGTCTTAAAGAGACATTTGATGCTAAAATTTGAGAGCAGGTTTATATCTACTATATTTAACCTTAGAGGAAACCATGATACAAAATGTTTTGTCAAGTGTAATATAATTTTTTTGTTAATCTTGAAAAGGAACCAGGAAAAATAATGATAGACTTCCATGTCACAGTGAAAGCATGTGAACTTTGGATATTTTTGCCAAGGAGGATTAAAAGCTGTTTTGACCCTTTTGCATCAATATATTTTCTCTCAGAGCTTTATAGTCCTAGCCATTTCTAAGATAATCAAACTACTAAAGTTGCACTGTAGCACTGTTGTCCCATTGTTCAGCGATTTGCTGGAATGAGACCAGTAAGGTCTCCATTGTGAGACTTGTTGTTACTGTTTTTGGCATACTGAATATGCCACGAGCAGCTTGCCAGGCTCTGCTGTGTGGGTGGGATACTCACGGTAGCTTGCCGGGCTTTCTGAGAGGGATGGAGGAATCAAACCCGTGTTGGCCGTGTGTAAGGGAAACACCCTACCATCTGTGCTATTGCTTCACTCCAAAGTAATAATATTTGTGGTATTATTATAAATATACGATCTGAAGAGAAACCAGAGGGCTGGAGTGATAGCACAGAGGGTAGGGTGTTTGCCTTACAAGCGGCCAACATGGCGGACCCGAGTTCAATTCCCCCGCCCCTCTCGGAGAGCCCGGCAAGCTACCGAGAGTATCTCGCCCGCACGGCAGAGCCTGGCAAGCTCCTCGTGACGTATTCGATATGCCAGACACAGTAACAACAAAGTCTCCAATGGAGACGTTACTGGGCCCGCTCGAGCAAATCGATGATCAATGGGAGGGACTTATATTTATTATTTTTTATTATAAATAAAATTTATATGATCTACTGCTGTGCTATCACTCCAGCCCTAAATGATATAATATAATGACTTCCATTTGTCAATTTTTAAGAAAATAAAGTCTCACAAAGATCCTTTCGAATAAACAAAAGTAGATTCTTTTTACCCATAGAAACTAGTTGTGTATAGTTACGATAAATAAAATCTGCATGAATGGTTTAATAAGGGTATTTTACAAAGACTGGCCTGGAATGTATGTTGAGGCTTATTGACAATAAAAAGTCTAAGTTAGATATGTTCTTGGGGACTGTCAGTAATAAGCGTGACTTAAAGATATGTTATGTGAGAAGAGATGGAGTGAGCTGAAGTCACTACAGATTCTAATGTGAATTTATTTATTTATTTATTTATTCATTTTTTATTAGTGAAACATTATGGAGGTACAGTTGTAGACTTACAAACTTTCGTGCTTGGGTTTCAGTTATGCAATGATCGAGTATCCATCCCTCCACTACTGCCCATTCTTCGCCACCAATGATACCAGTAGCCCTCCCACCGCCCACCTCATCCCCCCAGCCCCACTCTGCGTCTGTGCAGGAAATTTCCTTTTGCTTTCTCTTCCCTTTAGGGTGTTTTGGTTTGCAATAGAGGTATTGAGTGGCTATCATGTTCAGTTTATAGTCTATTTTCCGCATGCATCTCCCATCCCGAGTGAGTCCTCCAAACATCCTTTACTTGGTGTTCCCTTCTCTATCTGAGCTGCCTTATCCCCTAGCATATGCTGCTGGCTTCCAAGACCTGAAGCAGACCTCCTGGTACTTATCTCAACTATTCTTGGTTGTTCGACTCTCATTCTGTTACTTTATATTCCCCAGATGAGTGCAGTCTTTCTATGTCTGTCCCTCTCTTTCTGACTCATTTCACCTAGCATGATACTTTCCATGTAGAACCATTTTATGTAAATTTTATGACTTCATCTTTTCTAACAGCTGCATAGTATTCCATTGTGCAGATGTACCAAAGTTTCTTTAACCAGTTATTTGTTCTCGGACACTTGGGTTTTTTCCAAATTTTGGCTATTGTGGACAGTGCAGCAATGAACATAGAAGTGCAGATGTCATTTTGACTACTTTTTTTGCCTCTCCAGGATATTTCCCAGGAGTGGTATTGCTGGGTCAAATGAGAGCTCAATTTCTAATTTTTTGAGAACTGTCCATACTGCTGTCCAAAAGTCTAATGTGAATTTAAATCTTGCTCATAGTTTACATTCTTGGAAATGCATTTTCAATGTCATCCTCCTCACGTTTAACTACCATCTGGTGGGAACTACACTTCACACTGATTCATGTCTTTCCCTTTGTGTTTCTTTTTCATGAAGACCTCATCTTCCAGCAATTTAAAGAAAATTCAAGGAAGTTCATTGTTTTGTTTAGAATTTTAATCTTTCTTATGCATCTTTTATTCAGCTTGATTATTTGATAAATTTGTTTTATTGTTCGAGGGAATTATCCTACAGAATTACCATTGACCGGCCCTATCACCCTTACACTTTCAGGAAATGAAATTGAATATGTATAGTAAGATATTTAATCAGTTGGTAGAAAAAACGAAAGTTTGAAAAAGGACATGAGCATATTTCAGAACTTCCGAGTTTGGGGGCTGGAGTGATAGCATAGCAGGTAGGGTGTTTGCCTTGCGCGTGGCTGACCGTGGTTCAATTCCCAGCATCCCATATGGTGTTCCGAGCACTGCCAGATGTAATTTCTGAGTGAAAAGTCATCTGCACTGCACTCCCTGTGCATCACCGGGCGTGACCCAAAAAGTTAAAAAAAAAAACAACCTTTAGGGTTCTTAAGTCAGTCTGAAATATTAACTTATGAATAAACAAAATTAAAAGGAATTTAATAGGAATTTTATAGGAATTTTGTATAGGAATTTTAGTAAAGTGACACTAGAGTGCCAGTAGGAATACTAGCAAAGATTTACCTTTATAGTGTAAATTGCAAAGTGTAGGTATAGCTGGCAGGAGAGATTAAGTCATATAGGATGGAAGCATGCAAAAGCTTCGGGAAGGACAGATTTAACAATATTGAGAATAACGGTTACAATTATGGGGAGCAAACATAATTATAAGCATGATCTTATGTAAACTAATAAAAATTGTTTTGGACATCTATTTGGAGGTTTCTACCAAATGACCTTGCTTAAACTATATCTTTGAGAAAATTTTATAAATGATTTTTCAAATAACATATATGTGAATATTCTCTGAATCATTATTAATAAAAAATTGGAAACAACAAAAATACCTCTATAATATAATAGATACAATACCTCATAATGGCACACATCAAAACATTAATAAATTAATAAGTCACATTTATATGAACCGGTAAGGATATCTCAGGAATTTAATATTACCTAATGAAGCCATAAAAGAGCTTAGATAGATTCATATGTATTTCTGTTTTAAAAAATATGATTAAGCTACCTATGAGGTTGAAATCAAGACGGTTCTTTAATCAGAAAAATTGATTGTGAAAGAAAGATGGCGGCCGCACGGGAGCCTTGTGGAAAGCGGGTTTGAGCCGGGCTCGGGGAAGCGGCGGGGACCTCATGGGAAGGGGGGCTTTGTGGGCCGTCCCCCACGCCCCACCGAGGTCGCCAGCTGCCCCCCACGAGCGGCTCTCCGGCACGGCCACGGCCCCGGAGGCACAAGGACTTAGCACAGAGAACCAGCCGCTTGGAGCAGAAAAGCAAATGGACTTGTGTTGATCCGCGCCACCAAGCCTGCCCGGAGGGGGAAGGGCGTTGACCAGCCCGCCCGCTCCTCTCTGGAAAGAAAGATGGCGGCCGCACGGGAGCCTTGTGGAAAGCGGGTTTGAGCCGGGCTCGGGGAAGCGGCGGGGACCTCATGGGAAGGGGGGCTTTGTGGGCCGTCCCCCACGCCCCACCGAGGTCGCCAGCTGCCCCCCACGAGCGGCTCTCCGGCACGGCCACGACTCCAGGGCACAGAAATCAATCTCTTAACTAGCTAACTTTTAATAGAAATTCTTCCAGGGTCAATAAGTAAAATAGCAGAAATTCAAAACCGCGTGGCCGCTATTGCGGCCGCGCGACATCATTTTATTCTTAAACCAAGTTGTAGAAAGCAAATCATTTCACAACGCTGTTTCAGCATGTCTGATTGGGGGGGGGGGGTGGGTCGTAAACTCTAAACAATAATTGTGCATCTTCTATCGAAATAATCTATCTAGTCAAAGTAGATAGAGTATTAACTAGAACTCATCTGCCTCATAAGAATTGGGAGGGGTGGGAGGTGGGGGTCTATTGGGGTTCGGGGTTAAAAATGAGTATTGGTAAAGGGAAATGTGTTCGGTATCTACATGACTGAGACCTAAACCCGAAAGCTCTGTAACTTTTCCCACAGTGATTCAATAAATAAATAAATTATAAAAAAAAAAAATAAAAAAAAAATAAAATAAAAAAATAAAAAAAAAAAAAAGAAAGAAAAATTGATTGTGATGGGACATTGTTATTTCTGGGTTACTAATATTTTATAGTGTGTTTTGTGCTTTAGTTACTTAGGTTTTAAATTTAATGATTATGTGCCATTTTATGAATTATGAAAAATTTATGTATAAACAATGCATATAATTCACAATAAAGATGTCCATTTCCCTGCAAGAAAACAAAACAACTATAAAAAACAAAAAAATCTGAAAATGGCAGAGTAATTACCAGGTCTCCAAGGGTGGGAATTTGCAGGGACAGTGGCACTCCATCTTGGCAGGCAGGAGCACTTTATCATTTGTATTATTTAAAAGTGACTATTCATCATGAAAGTCAAAGTGAGCCTAAATTTAAAAATGGAATGACTGTTAACTTTCTAGAGTCCACTCTGGATTTGCCTTTATAATAGTCCACAGGGTTAAATAAAGCCCCATATTAAATAAAGAACAAAAAAGGGGAGAAATATTGCAATTTAAAAATACTCAAAGGACAGGATAACATCTGAATTAAAAATAAATAAATGATATGTGGTGAATTGCTGATGAGCAGTTCATCAAAACTGGTAATGGTCATGAAAATGAACAATCTTTAGCTTTAAGCTAAGAGATTGCAACATTATATTAGTTTAATGAGTACAAGTTTATGGAAAACTACTTCTGGCCAAGCTGTCATCTAGTTGCTTTCATGTGAAATGCGAAAACCTCTGTACATAGATTTTATTCCAGTGGGTAGAACCAAACAATCAGGTCAGCAATACTAACATTTGAAGATTTTCACACATTGATCTCAAAAATTGATAAATCAATGATTCATATAAAAATGAGGAAAATCTGAATTATGCAATTTATGTATTTAGATTATATGTTTGTATTCATATAAAACCAGAAATAAATTATTTTGCAGAAAAAAATGAAATACCCAGAACAGAATCCTTATGTATCAATCACAACTGAGGTAGGAAAGGCAATAGAGCTATTTGGGCACTTGTCTCACATGTAGTCAACCTGGGTCCAATTTTTGGTACCTCATATGGTCTCCTGAGCCTTGGCAAAAGTGACTCCTGAATAAGCCCTGAACACTGCTTGGTGTGGCCCCAAAACATTAAAAAAATCTCAATATCTAGTACCAAGTATCTCATAGATTTAACTACTTGGTTTTCCACCTTCATCCCTAGGAGAATGGCTTCCAACTCTCATACCTTTGGAACACTCATGCAACTTGATTGCAGGAGCTTCAGGGCACTTCTCTGCTTGCTCTGCCTTTGTCTTCAATCAGCTCTGCTCCTACCAGCAGTCAGAGAAACCTGTGTGTGTGTGTGTGTGTGTGTGTGTGTGTGTGTGTGTGTGTGTTAGTCTTCTTGCACTTCTAGTAATTCAGACATCGCGTAGACAGGTAACCCATAGGTAAGCTTACTGATACATTTTCTAGTTTCTGCAGCTCTCTTAGACTACCAGATTTAGTCTCACTCTGTTGCCTTGCCTCTCATTCCATTTAAAAAGTCTCCTCACCTTCTGGAAGTGTATTGACTTTTCTGATCCTCAGCTCTGTGATTTGTTTTGAAATATAGTAGAGTTCAGAGAACTGGAGAAATATTAGAGCAGATAAAGCATTTGTCGTGCATACTGCCAACCTGGTCACTCCAGCCCTCCAGGAGAGATCCCTGAGAGCAGAACTAGGAGTAATCCCTGAGCACTGGCAGATGTTGCCCACCCCCTTCAGCCCCCACAAAATATGATACATTAACTTAAAAATCAGGTACTCATTTTGTGTGACTCATTTGACCTATTCTCATATTTTAAAGAGTAACGGTGTTTTGTTTTAATGAATATTTCTAAACCCTTAACAGGTGGAATTCCTTTTTCTAATTTTAAACTAACTACAAGGTATATGATTTCATAATTATGTAGCAATATATGTATATTCTGAGCAGACCATTGTCAATAATTGCTTACACTCACAGTACCTCCATGTCTGAATTCCACTTAGAGTTCTTTCCACCATTCTAGAAACTCATCTATTAGGTTCTTCACACAGAGGTTCCACTGGGTGTCTCTGTCTATGCATAATCTGGATTCTCCAAACTACCTTGCATCATTCTGCCCAAAACAGTCTTTTTAGATTGATAAATAATAGTATCTGTTAGGTTAGTATAAAGTAAAAACTTGAAATTGCTTAGTTTTATTTTAACATTTGTTCTTCTTTTTTAATATACCCACTGGAAAGTGATTACAATGGATACAATAATAAATATATTTTGACTTTACAGTCAGATTCTTTCATTTTATATGAAATGTTTTTATTCATTTTTTCCTTGATCATTTTAAGGACTTTTTTCTAAAATTTAACTACTCTTGTTCTTGAAATAATAAAGAGTAACTGTTAACAAGTTTGCTGTATGAGTAACAAATATAAGTATGTGTAAAGTCTTATCACGCCGAAGGTTGTGTGTTCACAAGTATGAAAATGGGAAATTTTTGATTTTTAGAGCTTTACAAAAACAATTTGATTAGGGCTGGAAAGATTGTACAGGACTTAAAGTGTTTGCTTTGAATTTTGTCAACTCTGCTTTGATCCCTTGCACCATATTTGCACCCTGAGATCCACCAAGAGTGATCTCTGAGGAACAGATGTGAACTCCCAAGCAAAACAATCAAAAATAACGATATCTCTGTTTAATACCTACAATATGATGGGTGTCAAACATTGTAAAAAGTTAAATTTGAAACCATTCTAAGTTAAAAATTACAATTAATTTTTGTTGTGAAAATTTTACTTATATTTTAGTTATTTTAAATTACCTTAAATACTTGAATTATTATTCATGTGATGTGAAATAACAAGTCTGACTCACATCCCGCTTCATATGACTGATAAATACTTATAGTAAAATGTTAGAGCACAGTAAATCTGTCTTCAATTAATAATTTAAAGGAGAGTTAAGTGCTTGTAGGCAAAATCTTTAAGAATGTAAGGGCACTTCAATGTAGAAATGGATGAAAAAGACTATTGTACTTCCAAGACTTTTCTAGGACATTGTTCTTCACAGAAGCAAATGACTTTTACGGTTCTTTATCTAGAAACACAGTCCAGATAAACTATTGTATACTTGGTAGATCCCATAATTTTGAGAACCATAGCACTGTAGCACTGTCCTCCCATTGTTTATCAATTTGCTCCAGTGGGCCCATTAACGTCTCCATTGTGAGACTTGTTGTTACTGTGTTTAGCATATGGAATATGTGACAGGTAGCTTTCCAGGCTTTGCTGTGCAGGCAAGATACTCTTGGTAGCTTGCCAGGGTCTCTGAGAGGGGTGGAGGTATCCAACTCAGGTTGGCTGCATGCAAGGCAAACACCCTACCCACTGTGCTATCACTCCAAACCCTTAAGAACCATATGGACATTAAATTTAGATGTGGAATATATAAAAAAAAATTCTGGATTTATAAAACCCAATCGAGAATCTATTTTTACCCATTTTGTTACCACCACCATATCTTTGAGCATCTCTGTATATTTAACCAAAGGCAACTGACTTTTCACAAGAGATCATAAAATTGTTTCGACAATAGCTTTTAATCTTTTGTACAAGTCAAAATAACAGACTGCCTAGGCCAGTTAGGCAATCTAGCAAATCTACAAAAGTTTTGTGGGAAGGATGGAATGGGGGAATGGGGAGTAGGAGGGATACTGGGATTAGTGGTGGTGGAGAATGGGCACTGGTGGAGGGATGGGTACTCGATCATTGTATAACTGAAACCCAAGCACAAAAATTTGTAAGTCTAAAACTGTATCTCATTGTGTTTCCTAATAAAAATTTTAAAAAATAATCAAAACAAAGCGAAAAAATAATCCAAGGATAGCTCAAGTTGTAATCTCAGACTCAGAGTGTCTTAATTTGAGTATCGGATTATATTCAAGATGTCAATTTGGGGACCAGGGAGATAGTACAGGGGTAAGGAAACAAAATTTTTATGCATGGCCTTAGCCCCAGTTTGGTCTCAGATACCACACAGTTCCCTGAGCTTCTCTGAGTGTAGAATTGGAAGGTTGAAGAACTGCAGGATCAAGCAGAACCATTTTCTTGGTCCTTGACATTCATCCTTCACCTTCAACCACTTGGTTGTTTGAAAATCCTGGAAATATCCTGTGGCATCCTAAGCACTGTTTGGAGGCTTCTTCCCAAAGACAGCACTTTAAGATAGTTTTCTTAGGGCTCATTGAGGGATCTTCTTCCGAAGTTGTGTTTGTTGCCAGAATTGAGTTCTTGGTCATTCAACTAAGGCCCCTGTTTCTTATTGGCTGATCAACAGACTTAATCTCATGGGAGATGACACAGTGGCATAAATACTAGTGAGAAGGAATCGTGTGGAAACCATTTTAGCCTATTGCAGTAATGTTATTGCAGCCTATCATAACCAAGAAGCACTGTAGCACTGTAGCACTGTCCTCCATTGTTCATCGATTTACTCGAGCAGGCACCAGTAACGTCTGCATTGTGAGACTTGTTACTGTGTTTGGCATATAGAATAAGTCACGGGGAGCTTGCCAGGCTCTGCCATGCAGGTTGTATACTCTCAGTAGCTTACCGGGCTCTCCGAGAGTGACAGAGGAATTGAACCCAGGTCAGCCGCATGCAAGGCAAATGCCGTACCAGCTGTGCTATTACTCCAGCTGATCATAACTGAGAAGAAAGAAATTTAAAAAATAAGTTGATTGCTTATAATTTTAAGTACATTTAATAAAATGCCAATATTAAACCAAATCCCTCAAAAGAGAAAAAAAACAACAACTCAAAAACAAATGCATAAAAGATTCACAAAATATAAAATAATCCAGTGAGGTTATATACAAAATGATGCTATGGGACCCTTACTGAAACGAGCACTAGAAATATTGCAAATATTCAAGTGAACGATTTTTTTTTTTGGTGGACCACACCTGACTGTGTTCAGGGCTTTCTCTTGGCTCTGCATTCAAAAATCACTCCTGGCAGTCTCTGTGGACCATTTGGGGTCCAAGGGATTGAACCCCTGCAAGCCAAGTACCTACTTACTGGAGTAACACTTGAGTCTCTCAAATGAAAATTTTCAATATCAGTATGTAACACATTGTGTCCAAGAAGATGGAGTAAAATTTTAAATTTTTTGAGAATTTAACTGTGCATTTGGCATTGAAATGTGGCAGAATATGTGACAATTGATTTGAGAATGCACACATTAATTTATGTTGCAATAGGGAGGTGATGAAAGAGTGAAGTAATAAAGCACATAAAATATATTTTAATATATAAGGAATAGAATGTCTTTAACAACATGAAATAAAAGTTATTCTTAGGGAAGAAGCCAAAGAAAATAATAGTTTAAGGTGGGTAACTAATACTGCTCATTTAATTCATTATACCTATTGTGATTAACAGATTTGACAGGATTTATCTCAGTATTCAATTACAATAATTCTCTTTATTCGCTTCAATATTTAGATGAAAAGATGTTCCTTAAGATAATAAATACAGGGGTCTGAATGATAGCACAGCAGGGAGGGCATTTGACTTTTACACTAACCAACCTGGGTTTGATCCCTGGTATCCCATATGGTCCCCCAAGCACCATTAGAAATGAGTCCTGAGTACAGAGCTAGGAGTGACCCCGGAGCATTGCTGAGTATGACCCAAAAACTAAAAAAAAAGATAATAAATAGATTTATATAAATACATTGGGACATTATTTCATATTTCAACACATATATAGGCAAATGCATAAGTGAATGAATAAATGTATGATAAGAGAAATTTCTCCCGTTGATCGTCGATTTGCTCGAGCGGGCCCAGTAATGTCTCCATTGGAGACTTTGTTGTTACTGTGTCTGGCATATCGAATACTCTCGGTAGCTTGCCGGGCTCTCCGAGAGGGGCGGAGGAATCGAACTCGGGTCGGCCATGTTGGCCGCTTGTAAGGCGAACGCCCTACATAGCACAGCGGGTAGGGCGTTCGCCTTACGAGCGGCCAACATGGCCGACCCGAGTTCGATTCCTCCGCCCCTCTCGGAGAGCCTGGCAAGCTACTGAGAGTATTCGATATGCCAAACACAGTAACAACAAAGTCTCCAATGGAGACGTTACTGGGCCCGCTCGAGCAAAGAGAAATTTCTAAATTAGTGAAAAATCGTATATCATCTTCAACTTTATTAATTTTGTATTCCAATATGAATTCAAGATTTATATATTATAAGGATCAGTGAATTTTTGCAAATTTAAATGTAATAAATGAATATATATTATTTGTTCTTTGTTTCTCTCCTGTCTGTAGTAACTACTCATATTTAGAGAACAGTTATATTATTTAAAACATAACAAAAATTGTAACTGAAATAAATGAAGATGCTGTACCTCTTTTCATTAGTTGCTTGAGTTCCCAAGCACTGTTTCCAAGATACAAATTGAGATAAATCTTTTATTTGTTTTGGAGACAAACCTGGAGGTGCTCAGTGCATAATCTTTGCTCTGTGCTCAGGGATCATAACTGGTGATACTGTGAGGACAATATAAGTTGCCAGGGATGAAACTTGGGTTGGATGTATGCAAGGCAAACACTCTTAAAGCAATCTTAATGCACTTGGGAACAGAAATATGCCTTTTATAATTTATTTTGCAATTCAAGATTTTTTTCTTTCATATGCACATGGCTTTTATGCATAGTTTTAAACCTCAATGCATTCCACTGAAGTTACCCTAATTTTATACTCTGTTCATTTTTGAAGGTTAAAACCAGTGGTGAATGCAAAGTTCCTATCACAGGTAGTTTTTAGCCTGTGAAATGGTGAGAATTTTCTGTATATTTCCTATTTTTTCTTACAATTTCAGCCTGTAAGTTATTCACAGTAATTTTTATATCATCCAGAAAGGGCAAACTTCATCTAACATTTGCTATCTTCTGATTTCTGACAGGCTTTGTTTATCTGCAGAAACAACGGTTTTACATATTCAAAGATGCATGCACAGGCTGTCTTACTGTGCCTCCTGAAATGCCAACCTCATCAAGGATGGGTTGACACTCCCATTTCTCCATCAGGATTTCTCTTTGCTCCTTTTGGTTCTGCGCTTGTCCTTGCTTTTGCAAATGTTGTGTGTGTCTTTGTTTTCTACTATAGAAAATTCGGTTACTACAATATCATTTTTAATGTTTGCAGTCGATTATTGAAACACATCTTTTTTAAATTTTTTTATTCTTTTTTTATTAGTGAAACACCATGAAGTACATTTATAGACTTATAAATTTTTGTGCTTGGGTTTCAGTTATACAATGATCAAGTACCCATCCCTCCACCAGTGCCCATCCTCCCCCACTACGGGTCCTAGCATCCCTCCCAACCCCCATCCCCCACCCCCCACGTCCCACCCTGCCGCTGTGGCAGGGCATTCCCCCTTGTTCTCTCTCTCTTCTTTTGGATACTGTATTTTGCAAGAGAGGCATTGAGTGGCAATCATGTTTGGTCTATAGACTACTTTTAGCATGTCTCTTCCACCCTGGAAGGGTCTTCACAACACCCTTTATTTAGTGTTTTCTTCTCTATCTGAGCTTCCTTTTCACCTAGCACATGGGGCTGGCCTTCAAGTCATGGAGCAAAATTCCTGGTACTAATCTGAGCCATTCCTGGGTGTTAGTCTCCCGTTTTGTTGCTTTATGTTCCCCAGATGAATGCAATCTTTCTGTGTCTATCCCGCTCTTTCTGACACATTTCGCTTAACATGATACTTTCCATGTAGTACCACTTGTATGTAAATTTCATAACTTCATCTTTTCTAACAGCTACATAGTACTCCATTGTGTAAATGTACCAAAGTTTCTTTAACCAGTCATCTGTTCTCGGGCACTCAGGTTTTTTCCAGATTCTGGCTATTGTAAAGAGTGCTGCAATGAACAAACAAGTGCAGATGTCACTTAGACTATACCTTTTTGCCTCTCTGGGATATATTCCCAGGAGTGCTATAGCTGGGTCAAATGGGAGATCAAATTCTAATTTTTTGAGAATCGTCCATACTGTTTTCCAAAAGGGTTGGACCAGCCTGCATTCCCACCAGCAGTGAAGGAGGGTCCCTTTCTCGCCACATCCGCGCCAGCACCTGTTGCTTTTGTTCTTGTGGATGTGGGCCAGTCTCTGTGGTGTGAAATGATATCTCATTGTTGTTTTGATCTGCATCTCTCTGATGATTAGTGATGTAGAGCATTTTCTCATGTGACTTTTTGCCATTCGGATTTCTTCTTTGCGAAAGTTTCTGTTCATCTCCTCGCCCCATTTTTTGATGGGGTTGGGTGATTTCTTCTTGTGTAGTTTAACCAGTACCTTGTATATCCTTGATATCAACCCCTTGTCGGATGTGTATTTGGTGAATATTCTTGCCCATTCTGTAGGCTGTCTTTGTATTTTGGTCACTGTTTCTTTTGAGGTGCAGAAGCTTCTTAGTTTAAGATAGTCCCATTTGTCTATCTCTGTTTTCACTTGCTTGGCCAGTGGCGTGACATCTTTGAAGATACCACTAACTTCAATATCGTGGAGAGTTTTGCCAACTTTGTCTTCAATAAACATTATGGATTCTGGTCTGATGTTGAGGTCATAAATCCATTTCGATCTTAGCTCAAGACCTTAGAAAAGGAGCAACAGAAAGAGCCTAAATCAGGCAGAATGAAAGAGATCATAAAACTTAGAGCAGAAATCACGACATGGAAAACAAAGAAACAATCAGAAAGATCAATAACACCAAGAGCTGGTTCTTTGAGAAAATAAATAAGATAGATAAACCACTAGCAACGCTCACAAAGAAACAGAGAGAGAGAGCCTTAATAAATCGAATCAGAAATAAGAATGGGGATATCACAACAGAAACTAAAGAAACTCAAGAGATCATCAGAGACTACTTTGAAAGTCTGTATGCCACGAAACAGGAGAACCTAGAAGAAATGGATAAATTCCTGGATTCCTATCATCTCCCAAAGCTGAAGCAAGAAGATATAGAGTACCTGAATAGACCTATTCACATCAAGGAAATTGAAACTGTAATCAAAATTCTTCCCAAAAACAAAAGCCCAGGTCCAGATGGATTTACTAGCAAATTTTTCCAAACATATAAAGAGGACCTATTGCCAGTTCTTCTCAAGCTTTTCCAGGAAATTGAAAAAACGGAAACTCTCCCAAACAGTTTCTATGAAGCCCATATGTCTCTAATACCAAAAGGAAACAAAGACACCACAAGAAAAGAAAACTACAGGCTGATATCCCTGATGAACATGGATGCGAAGATTCTCAACAAAATACTAGCCAATAGAATTCAACTACTCATCAAAAAGATCATACATCATGACCAAGTAGGATTCATCCCAGGGATGCAAGGATGGTTCAACATTCGGAAATCAAAAAACATAATCCATCATATCAACAAAAGAAAAGATAAAAATCATATGATCATATCAATGATGCAGAGAAAGCATTTGACAAGATCCAGCACCCATTCATGATGAAAACCCTTCCAAAATGGGGACAGAGGGGACTTTCCTCAATATAGTTAAAGCCATCTACCACAAACCTACAGCAAACATCATCCTCAATGGGGAAAAACTGAGAGCCTTCCCCCTAAGGTCAGGAACGAGACAAGGATGCCCACTCTCTCCACTGCTGTTCAATATAGTACTGGAAGTACTTGCAATAGCAATTAGGCAAGAAAAAGATATTAAGGGCATCCAGATAGGGAAAGAAGACATTAAGCTCTCACTATTCGCAGATGACATGATACTATACTTAGAGAACCCTAAAACCTCTACCAAGAAACTCCTAGAAACAATAGGCTTGTATAGTAAAGTGGCAGGCTATAAAATCAATACCCAAAAATCCATGGCTTTCCTATATTCAAATAGTGAAAGAGAAGAAAGTGACATGAAGAAAACAATTCCATTCACAATTGTGCCCCAGAAAATCAAGTACCTAGCAATCGCCTTAACTAAGGAAGTAAAGTATCTGTACAAAGAAAACTACAAAACGCTACTTCGGGAAATAAAAGAGGACACGAGGAAATGGAAAAATATCCCCTGTTCATGGATGGGGAGAATCAACATTGTCAAAATGGCAATACTTCCCAAGGCACTGTACAAAATCAATGCAATCCCTATAAGTATACCCACGACATTCTTCAAAGAAATGGAGCAAAGACTCCTGAAATTTATATGAAACAATAAGCCCCCACGAATAGCTAAAGCAATTCTTGGGAAAAAGAAAATGGGAGGAATCAACCTACCTAACTTCAAGCTCTACTACAAAGCAGTAACAATCAAAACAGCATGGTATTGGAACAAAGGCAGAGTTGCAGACCAATGGAACAGAGTTGAATATACTGACATCTCCTCCCAAACATATAATCATCTAATCTTCGATAAGGGAGCAAGAAAAGTGAAATGGAGCAGGGAAACTCTCTTTAATAAATTGTGCTGGCAAAACTGGACGGCTACATGCAAAAAAGTGGGCTCAGATCTTTGCCTAACGAAACACATCTTCTGATGCAAAAAAACAGACTATATTTCAGAAGAACTGTGCTTGCTTTAATCTTATTTTAAATTTCTTTCTTAATTAAGTGATTTAAATTTCTTGAATGAGTATATTTAGATAGGACTTTTTAATCCTTTTTCTAAATGCTGGACAACTTAGGATAGACCCTGAATTTGATTATTTTGAAGAGGTAAGGCAGGAAAAGAAATTACAATGGCCAAACAATCAGTTTTTTTTTAATTGCCAGTCAATAAAAACAACCCTTTAAAAGTGTTCATATTTAAAAGAACAAAACAAATCCTCCACGTCTGAAATTCCACATATGATCATTGAACAAGCACGGCAGAGCAGCTATCCATGGCATATCTGATATGTGAAAAACATTAACAATAATAGTAACAATAACAAAAACAATAACAATAACAATAAGTAACACCCACCAATTCAGGGCCCAAACAGACCCAAAAGTAAGGAGAGGTTGCTAAAAATCTCAGGACTGGGATGAATGGAGATGTTACTGGTGTGTGTTCAAGCAAATTGATGAACAATGGATGACAGTGATCCAGTGATACAGTGATCATTGAATAAAAATCTGATATTCATCCAACATACAAGAATTTCATTGACCATGTGCATACACATTGAAATCTATGGGACTTTGAAAATAACTTCTTTGTGTATGAGTTACATTTTAGGGTATCAAATCATAATCCACAAAGAGATAATCCTTATGGGAAATAGTTGATAGGTTTAGTAGTTCTAATATTTTATCAACTTTTGATTTTATATACAAATTAAGTTGTTGTTGTTTTTTTGTGTGTGTAATCCCCACATGAAAAAAAAAGAGAAACACTCTTTGCATTTTGAAAACAGCTTTTTAAAAAGCACAGTTTTTGTTCTGTCTACATGGGTGTTAGAAAGCATATATTGGGAAATGTGTTTTTAAAAATATTTTGAATAGAGACAGTACAGTTTTTACGTCACATGTCATGTATGTGGCAGACTGCAGTTCTCTCCCCTTCACTACATGTTTCCTAAGCATTGGCAAGTGCTTGCCTGGAAACTCCTGGGTACTACAGCTTGGTGTGGCGGGAACGCTCCTAAGCACCTCTGGACTGAGTTGAGTAATACCCACCAGTTCAGAACCCAAACAGACCCCACATGTAGGACTCTGCTCTGATTTGCCATGCTGAATATCTTCTGAACAAGGTCCCCGGGTCCTTGCAAGACCACTTGCAAGACCTCTTTTCTCCAAAAAATAGAATGCATGCTTGCAAGCTACATCTATACTGTATATCCATTATTTGTATGATTCAAACAATTTTTATTGACTGATTCCTAATGAAATATATATACACATATATACATATATATGTATATATGTATCACTTGATCACTTGACATCTTGTTACTCATTGATTTGTTCCAGTGGGCACCAGCAATGTCTCCATTAGTCCCTGTCATGTGCTAGTGTAGCCCATTGGCATCTGCTCATTCTAGGAAAGAGCCTCAAATTGATTGTTCAGGGTCTTGATGAACAAGTCTCACCATCTCATAGGTGGGTGGCCACACTATCTTTTATTTTTCCCTTTATTTTATTTTATTTTTTTTACAGTTGTAGATTTACAATTTTTTGTGCTTTGGTTTCAATTATACAATGATCAGATACCCATCCCTCCACCAGTGCCCATTTTCCATCACCATGGATAATATCCCTCCCACCCCCATCCCCCATCCCCACTGTTTCTGTGGCAGGACAATCCCCTGTGTTCTCTCTCTCCTTTTGGGTGTTGTGGTCTGCAAAAGAGGCATTGAGTGGCAAACATGTTCAGTCCATAGTCTACTTTCGACATGCATCTCCCCTCCTGGGAGGATCCTCCAAACATCCTTTGTTTGGTGCTCCCTTCTCTATCTGAACTGCCTTTTCCTCTAAGATACCCGGCTGGCCTCTAAGTTATGGAGTAATCCTCCTGGTGCTGATCTCAGCTATTCTTGGGTATTAATCTCATACTTTGTTACTTTATATCCCTCAGATGAATGCAATCTTTCTGTGTCTATCCCTCTCTTTCTGACTCATTTCGCTTAGCATGATACTTTCCATATTGTACCACTTGTATGTAAATTTCATGACTTCATCTTTTCTAACAGCTACATAGTACTCCATTGTGTAGATGTATCAAAGTTTCTTTAACCAGTCATCTGTTCTCGGGCACTCAGGTTTTTTCCAGATTCTGGCTATTGTAAAGAGTGCTGCAATGAACAAACAAGTGCAGATGTCACTTCGACTATACATTTTTGCCTCTCTGGGATATATTCCCAGGAGTGGTATTGACAGGCCACACTATCTTTTGACGTCCCGTAAAATCCAGTCAGTAATGGCTCTAGTCCGGCGGTTGTCTCTAAATGTCATTACATGTCCAGGCCATCTGATTTTCAATGCCTTGGCAAATGAGACATCATCCCTGATTCTTGATTGTCAATGGAGGTCAGAACTCCTGATTCTTTCTCTTGTTTGATTAATGCATGATACTCCAAGCATAGCTCTTTCAATACCTATTTGGGAGACCCAAATAGCATTCTCATCCTGTTTTCGTGGGGCCCAGGTCTCTGAGGCATATGTTAATGCAGGAAGAACAGTGGAATCATGGCATATTCGATATCCCAAAGCCAGTAAATATAATCAGTTTCATTCTCCTGACCCTGAAAGAGCCACCAATACTGCAGTGTTAAGGAGGATGAGGATGAAGGATGAGGAAGGAAAGGCTAATAAAATTTCAAGGCTGAATAAGGCTGCCAAAAGGAAGAAGGACAAAATAACTGTCTGTAGTTTTAATGCACGTATGCCAGCATTGGATGCATCTATTGAGGACCTGAAGGTACAAGCGTGAAAGATCAAGTATGACATCATTGGTGTGACCGAGACCAGAAGACATCAACCACATCATGTCGTTTTCCACACTGAAGAGGAAATTTTTCTTGGAACACATGACAAAAGAGGCATAGTAGTGTGGGTGTCCTGGTCACATGAACTTGGCCATAAGCATTGATTCATTCAAATGCCTAACAACTCAAATTAGACAATTACACTTGAATAGATGTGGCTCACTGCTGGCAGTATGGATCTTTGTTGTCTATGCACAAACATCCAATTATGATGAAGAAGAATTTGAGAAGTTCTACATGGAGCTGGAGAAGTTCTATAAAGAAGACAACACCTTCTACAAGATCATTGTCAGTGATTTTAATGCCAAGATAGGACCAAGAATATCAGACGAAGAACTCCACATCGGGATCCATGGCTTAGAATGGAACAAACAAGGTGAGAGAGACTGTCTGAGTTCATCATGTTGACCAAGACCACCCATGGTAACTCACAATTTCAGAAGGCTTATTCTAAATGTTGAACACGAGAGTCTCCTGGTGGACAGTTCCACAACAAAATTGACCACATCATATTTGATCGACGGTTTTGCCTGACCAATGTCACTGTTGTCCCAAAATTCTAAACAGGATCAGACCACAGTCTCCTTCATGCAAAATTCTACTTCACAGAGCAGGGAGAAAGTGCTGCAAAATTGAAGAAGAAAACTCCCAGAACACCAACTGGGAGTTTTTTGGCACTTTTGCAGCAACATGGGAAGATGCCATTATTGACAACATTGACAAGGAATATAATCTACTGGTTCAGCACCTCATGACTGTGTGAGGAACATTGAGAGAGAAATAGCCACAAAGATGTGCCTGTGTTCAAAAACTCTCAAGCTCATTTGCCAACGTGGCATGGAACAAACCTTAGGCAACTTCAAGCAAATGTCTGAGCTTATAAAGCAGTGCAGAGAAGCGATCAAGGAAGAACTCAAAGAGAGAAGAACAACAGTGCTGGCAGATGTGACAGAAGCCAGGAAAAGCATTCACAATACCTGGCTGCCCTTCACTAACTACAAGCCCAAGATGACTGCCCTCTGACAACCTGATGAATCTATCATATCTTCCAGAAGGGCAATGGAGAAGATTATCCATGACTTCTACTTGGATCTCTTCAATAGCCACGTCCACTTGCCCACATACCAAATTCCACAGGATGGATAAGTCATTCCCAACGTTCTCCCTTCTAAAATATGGCATGCCCTTTGGTTGTTAAAGAAGTGAACAGCACCCGGCCCAGACAAGGTCAGACGCAAACACCTGAAGAACCTGCTGTCAGTACTCATCAATGCACTGGCCTGTCTCTTCACAAGCTACCTGTCTGAATGCAAGTTTCCGTCCCAATGTAAAACCGGCAGGACTGTACTATTGTACAAAAAGGGAGACATCCATGACATTGGCAACTATCACCCAATCTGTCTGTTTGACATTGTCTACAAACTGTTCACTTGAGTCATTGTGAATAGGATTAGCAGAAAACTAGATGAAGGACAACCATTTGAGCATGCCAGGTTCCAAAAAGGATTCAGTATCATCGACCATATCCACACAGTAACTAAACTCATTGAGGTTTCTCAGGAGTTCAAGATATCGCTCTGTCTAATGTTCATTGATTTAAAGAAGGCCTTTGATTCTGTTGAGACGGAAGCGGTCATAGAAGCCCTAGACAATCAGGGTGTTCAAAGTCAATACATCAGGATGCTCTGTAACCTGTATTATGGATTCCCTACCAGGATCTCACCATTCTACAAAGAAGTGATCATCCATGTAAAGAGAGGGGTTCGGCAGGGTGATACTATTTCACCGAAACTCTTCAGTGCCACCCTTGAGAACGTCATGCAAAGATTGGAATGCGAAGGAATGGGAGTGAAGATCGATGGTCAGCAACTATACCAACTATGCTTTGCTGATGACATCATTCTAATAACACCAAAGATTAGCCAAGTGGCACAAATGCTGGCCTATTTCAACTGTGAGTGTGGAAAGGTCAGACTACAGCTGAATGCCACAAAGATAATGTTTATGAGAAACAGTCTCATTCCATTCGCACTCAACGGAATGAACATCTCTGAATGCAACAGTCATGTGTACCTAGATCAAGAATCCAACATGATGAATGACCTGGCATCTGAGTTGCGCAGGAGGAAGAGAGTGGCTTGGAACACCTCCAAGAGCATTGAAGAAATAGCTAAGAGGATGAAGAACCTCTGGCTCTGGGCACATCTCTTTGATATATATATATATATATATATATATATATATATATATATATATTAAAGTAAAGTAAAAGTAAAGGCCCTCCCGTTGATCATCAATTTGCTCGAGCGGGCCCAGTAATGTCTCCATTGGAGACTTTGTTGTTACTGTGTCTGGCATATCGATTACTCTCGGTAGTTTGCTGGGCTCTCCGAGAGGAGCAGAGGAATCGAACTTGGGTCGGCCATGTTGGCTGTGTGCAAGGCAAACGCCCTACCCACTGTGCTATCGCTCCAGCCCATATATATAATAAATACTCTATGGTCTTTTCTTCAAGTATGTTCCTTGGAAAACTGACTTTGACCTGAATGAGTCACAGGAAGCAGTAATTACTGTCTCATTTTTTTCTGGAAAACACTGGGTTTTAAAAAACTGTAACAGGGCTTATCTAACATATGAATCTTCAATACAATAAAGACATGCAAAGCATTTTCCAAGTGATTTGATTGTATGACCTTATTCCTAAAGAGATTATTTTGAAAGTAGAATAGTCGTCTAGGAGACACTGATGCCATGACTCAAAAATTCTATTTCTATGCTATCTAAAGACAGGCAATGAAGATTCTTATCACAAGTGACTATTGAGTACAGAAACGTGGGTTGCTAGACTGGGGAACTGAATTTTTATACCTTCATTTTATCAAAACTTTGTCATTTGAAGCTAATCTATACTTCAGTCATCAATAGAGGTCCAAGTTCTTAAAACACATTCCTGATACACTAGCCTTTCATAGTAATTTGAGAGTAATCCTGTCAGTTGGCAAGTACCTCTAGGGCATGTCAGGCAAAAATGTGATGCTTGTAAATATTCCCATGAAACTTGACTTAGAGAATAGCACTAGAGTGTACTGAAAGTACAAGGTGAAATGTCTCAAAATTGAAAAGATGTGTCAGCAATAGAAGTTAGATAAGGCCAAAGGCAACTACAACTTCTGAGTGGTATTATTTATTCCTGCTCACTTCTAAGCACTCTGTCCCCACTTAATCATTCATTGTAGCAGTACAAAAAAATAAAGGAGAAGAATTAACTATTTCATTCTTGTTCACAAAATATGTACCTGTGTTTAGGCTGCAGAGAAATATTCAAAGGCCAATCTACAATGAGGCAACAACATAAAAGTAAGACAATGCTACTAACTCACCAGTTACAAGGACATATACAAAGCTAATTTTTAATTTTTTGAAATACATATTTTAATATTAATCTATTGTTTCTTTGATGTTTTCCTTCCCTCCCTTGTACTTAGAGATTATATATGCTATTGTTTTTAAATGTATTACTAGTTTTCTTTTTGGACTCTGAAATGATAATATTGATATTATATTCTTCTATATTCTATGAAGCATAAAGTAGCTTTACAGAGTGTAAATTTTTTATAAAAGAACTGTCATTAAAAAAACTGTCATTCATCTGCAATTGTTTGTTCATTGCAGCTCTCTTTACAATAGCCAGAATCTGGAAAAAACCTGAGTGCCCGAGAACAGATGACTGGTTAAAGAAACTTTGGTACATTTACACAATGGAGTACTATGTAGCTGTTAGAAAAGATAAAATCATGAAATTTACATACAAGTGGTACTACATGGAAAGTATCATGTTAAGCGAAATGAGTCAGAAAGAGCGGGATAGACACAGAAAGATTGCATTCATCTGGGGAACATAAAGCAACAAAACGGGTGACTAACACCCAGGAATGGCTGAGATTAGTACCAGGAATTTTGCTCCATGACTTGAAGGCCAGCCCCATGTGCTAGGTGAAAAGGAAGCTCAGATAGAGAAGAAAACACTAAATAAAGGGTGTTGTGAAGACCCTTCCAGGGTGGGAGAGACTTGCTAAAAGTAGTCTATAGACCAAACATGATTGCCACTCAATGCCTCTCTTGTAAAATACAGTATCCAAAAGAAGAGAGAGAGAACAAGGGGGGAATGCCCTGCCACAGCGGCAGGGTGGGATGGGGGGGATGTGGGGTGGGAGGGATGCTGGGACCCGTGGTGGGGGAGGATGGGCACTGGTGGAGGGATGGGTACTTGATCATTGTATAACTGAAAACCAAGCACAAAAATTTATAAGTCTATATAAAACAAATTAATTAATTAATTAAAAAAACTGTCATTAAGTATAATATCTACTTTTTATATAATTAATGTTGCAATAAATTTTGTATATTTTATTTAATTTGTTCTGTACCAAATGACCCAATAACAAGAGAAGTTTTCTAAAGTTTTTTATTAACATAAGTGGTAACCATATCTTTTTCATTTTGAGATTTTCAACTTTTAAAATATTCCAGTTAATTTTTTAGTATAAAGGTCAAAGATTAAAATGCTTTGTACTCCATATTCATGGATACTGTATAATTTTTAGGTAATATTTAGAATTAGGAAGCTAATATTTAATTGTTAATACTATAAGCATATTACCCCCAATTTATTTAAAATATAAATATGTATAATATGTGTATTTATGTATCAATTAAAATTATGAATCTCCATCTTTAAGTGTATTTAACTTTAAATTAATAATTTAATAAATTAATAATTTCTCAGTAAAATTAACCCTACTTTTTATGAGCTATGAAGTTGCATTTTTAAGCAAATCATTTACTTTAAACATGTATAATAATGCCATACTGTATATGTATATGCCATACAGTATTCGTACTGTATATGGCATTAATATACACATTTAAAATAAAATGTGTTGGGGCTGGAGAGGTAGCACAGCGGGTAGGGCATTTGCCTTCACGTGGCCGACCTGAGTTTGATTCCCAGCATCCCATATGGTCCCCTGAGCAGGGCCAGAAGTAATTCCCGAGTGCAGAGCCAGGAGTAACCCCTGTGCATAGCCTACTGTGACCCCAAAAGCAAAATAAATAAAAAATAAAATAAAATATGTTATTTTAAATATTTTTTAAAGTTAACACATACAGTTACACGGCGCCAGGGGGCCAGTTGGTGGGTATGACCCCTGCCTACTGGACTATGGAGGATCTGGGTGGAGGATGCTCAGCCCCAATCCGAGCAGCCTTGGAGATCTCAGCCCAGGACCTGCATGCCTTTGTTCCTCTGCCGGTACCTTCATGCGTGTGGAGAGTGGTCTCAACATGGTGGTGGTTGGTTCTGGAGGTCTTTGGCTGCCGGAGCCACTCCCCTCCAAGGGGCCCCGGCGAGGACAGCCAGGCGCAGGGGCAGGAGACTTTCCTGGGGCTGAGATCTCCAAGTCTGCTCGATCGGAGCTGAGCATCCTCCACACAGATCCTCTATATTCCAGTAGGTAGGGGTCACACCCGCCAACTGGTCCCCTGGTGCCGTGTAATCCCATCAAAGGCCAAGACACAGAGACTATAAAACCCAGGTCCCAGAAAAGAACAGCGCAGAGTCTCCTGCCCCCGCACCTGACGGTCCTCGCAGGGACCCCTTGCAGGGGAGTGGATTGAGTTTTACTCCCCACCCCAACCAGGGTTCTGGCAACCAAAGACCTCCAGAACCAGCCACAACCATGCTGAGACCACTCTCCACGCCCAGGAAGGTATCAGCAGAGGAACAAAGGCATGAAGGTCCCGGGGCTGAGATCTCCAAGTCGGCTCGGATCAGGGCTGAGCATCCTCTACTCAGATCCTCCATATTCCAGTAGGCAGGGGTCACACCCACCAACAGGCCCCCAGCACCCTGTAATCCCATCAACGGCCAAGACTCAGAGACTATAAAACCCAGCTCCCAGAAGTGCATGGCCGCATTTGCTGCCGCGTGACATCTTATTATCTCATTCTTACTTTGGACAAATTGGCAGGCTACCAAATGTAACCTGCCCACACGGCAGAGTCTGGCAAACTCCCCATGGCGTACCCAATATGCCAAATACTAGTAACTGTGATGGGTCTCATTCTCCTAACCCTGAAAGAGCCTTGAATATTTCACTTTTTAAAAAATTCTCAGGGCTAGGATGAAGGAGACGTTACTGGGGCCTGCTCGAGGCAATCAACGAACAACAGGATGGTCATGATCGTGATTGTGAACACATACAGTTAACCCAGATGCTTTTGTCCATAGTTGTGAAATTTAATCATATTTTAGAACTTATGTAGATTTGCCCTTAATATTAAATGGTTAGAAAGCATTTTAACAGTTAAAATATTAATACTTTATTATAACTCTTATAAATATGTTTACTATGAATCATTTTCCAAATCTATTGACTGATTTGTGTATTATTTTAGTATTAAGTATTCATTTATCTGATGTCTATTACTGTATATCTTAAAAATATCACAGTTACTTTACTACTTTCTTTAGATACTTATTCTTGAATCCCTGACCAGTACAATTGTAAAAGTATTACTTTTATCTCACATAATATATAATATTCTCTCTAATATTACCTAACTGTAGACATTTCTACTAAGTATTCTTGATATATAGCCTTTTTCTTTATCCTCAATATATTTAATTATATATTTCAGTGTAAGAGAAAATATATCTATATATAGTGTTTAGTTAGTTTTATTCAAAGTTAAACAATTTTAATTATGCATATAAAACATTCATTTCACTCTCAGTTCTCATTTCAGCTGTTATTGTTTGATTTTATTTTATTTTTTTTGTTTCATGAGATGAAGCTTACTCCCGAAAAGATATTCTTTGAGATCTTGAAGAAAAACATAACACTGAGTCTATTTCTGTCCACCACTATTTTTCTAAAGTTTTTAAAATCAAAGTTAATATAGTTCTTGATCATCTTAAACTTTAAAGTTCTATAAATGTTGCTGCTGAGAACACTAGTGCTTAGCAGCAACACTGTCATTTTTATTTTATTTTTATTTTATTTTTCTATGTGAATTTCAGTTTTCAACTCTGTGCCAACAGTATTTTTATTCCTGATTTATTTGGTTGGTTTTGGTTTGGGACCACATCCAGTAGTGCTCAGGGTTTATTCCTGGCTCTGGGCTCAGAGACCACAGGAGGTCTTAGGGGACCATATAAGGTACCAAGGTTTGAACCTAGATCAGACAAGTGTACGGCAGTGCCTTGCCTGTTTCCTTGGCCCCTCTTCCTGATTTTAAAGAAAGTTTAAAGTCCTTGCACACAAGTATTATCACAAATGAAGTAAATTGTCCATGGTGATAACTCATTATGGTACTGATTGCATTTCCCTGAAAATAAATGGTGATGACATATTGTCACACGCCTCTTGGCTACTTGTATATTGTATATCTTTGAAGAAGTGTCTATTAAGACCCTTTAGCCATTTTTATTCAGTCATGTTGTTTGTTATGGTTTGTTTTAAAACTTGAATCCTACACACACCACAAAAATGGTGTGCTATTCTTTTGTGAGGACCATGCTAATTCTCTGCATACGGATTTTTGTTTTTTATTTTCTTTCTTGGTTTTCCATAGCGCTATTTAATTTCTTGTGATCATGTAAAGATAGGAGTTCCATAGATCTTATTTTATATCCTACTTATTTCTAGCCATACAATTTTACCTTAATTTTTAAAATGCCTTCTTTGTACTAGAAAAAATGTTTATTCAAAGCTTTAATTCGATTATTAGATTATATTTTCACTGCTTTTGAAAATGGCCTTTAAACCACATTATCCCTTAAACTTTATTTACTTTATGTCACACTTTTTACTTCTTATAATAATTTCATATTAATTTAGTGAAATCTTTATGCTTCCATTCTTATAGAGAATGAATTTTTCTTTCAGAAGTGTCATAGATTTACTTTTGTCCAATTTTGGAAATGACTGTGCTTGGCTTGATTGTCTGATAACTGTTTCTCTATCCCTCAGTTTTTACAGATTTTTTTTGTAAAATCTCTTCTGGTACTAGGGTTATTTTTATTTCAAACTTTACTCAATCCTTTCATTAAATTCATTCTTTTTAACCTAGTATTCCTACCTACTCAAGTAAATGCATGTCCATTTACTTAGTTCTTCTTTAGAGCAAGCCACGGTCCTTCTGAGAGCATGTATTTGCTCAATCTAATTTTCCTCTCAAAGAATTTGACTATTATGGTACTGTGCAGGATAACATTGATTTCTTCTTTCTCCCTTGCCCCGAGGAGCTTAGGTTTATCAGTTAACACCTATCAAAGTGCTCCTGAGTCACTCCCATTCTTCTGTTTATCTGTAACCACTTCTCTATGTTCTCTTCCCCAACCAGTTAATTAGCTTATTCCCCTAACCAGTTTCTGTTAATTTGTAAGGTCAGATCTTCCTAGAACACTGAACTTGTAAGTTAATATTGCCTTTCTCCTCTCCTTATGTCTTTTGAATAGTCTTACTTTAAAGCAATATCCTTTCGTATAGATACAAGAAGACAATATTATGCTTTTGTAACTTGGGATTTAATTGGATTTATATATTATTCGTTCCTGGGCATCTTCTTTCTCAACATAATACTCACTTGCACTCACTTCCTAGTGCCCCCCAAAGCGGCGTTCCAATGAGGGACTGGATGGAACCAGGGCAAGTGGTAAGCTATATGCTACCCTGGCATCGTGATGGGCCTGGCCAAAGCATCACGATTCTTAACTATAAGTTAAGAGCCTAATCTTGAATGAATGCTGTCATGAACCAAAAGTAATGATGAGACTAGGGACCCTACTAGGGATAGGAAAGACTAATATGGCCTGAGCACTGTAGTCTGAGATCGGGATGACTCCAGGAGAGCAAATCTATAAACTTAGTGCATCTCTTACTGTGTCCATACAAAATGATTAATATTATGAATGCTTATATGTTTGTTGGACAAGGAGAGGAGAACACACCCATGGATTCAGACCTTGGGTGGGTCATCCTGCTGAAAGAGAATCTGTCCTAGAAGCAGCATCCATTGAGGGAAAGAACTTTACCTCTATTGATGGTGATCACACCTATGGATAAGCCCAGCCTCTCATGGTTTGGGGATTTAAGGAGACTGTAAGAGGGGGCTAGTGGATCAACATCCAGAGTCAGAGCCAGAAGGAGAAAGAGATTCCAGTTGGGGGGCCAGGAGAGAAGGAGAGAGAGAAAGAGTGAACGGGGATGAGAATGGAATAAACAGCATCTGATCAATCAACTGGCTTCGCCCTCGTCTCCTCCACTATCTGCCCCATGTCCCGGGTCGCCTCGGCTGAGGGAGTGGCCCAGGTCCCCCGGAATCTTTGGCTGCCAGGGGAAGAACTGTTGGAGTAACTGCCTGGCTGCCCTCAAAGAGTTTATACAGTACTCTTTGCTCCTATAAGTTCATATTGAACTTTTGCTACAAATTTGCTCAATTTACTTTAATCTATTATTTCCCTCTATGATTTGTTGCCTACTGTCTGAAATTACAGAGGGAAATATATATATATATATATATATATATATATATATATATATCAGAGAGCCTAACAAGCTACCGAGAGTACGAGAGTATCCTACCCTTAGGGCAGAGCCTGCCAAGCTCCCCGTGGCTTATACAATATGCCAAAAATAGTAACAATAATGAGTCTCACTCCCCTGAAAGAGCCTTCAGTAGGGCAGCGTTGGAAAAGACAAGTAAGAAGAGGCTGCCAAAATCTCAGGGCTGCGACTAATGGAGACATTACTGGCACCCACTTGAGGAAATTGATGAACAACGGGATGACAGTGATACAGTGAATTTATCTGAATTAACTTAATTAATTTAATCAAGTTTGACCTAGGAGAATTTCTTCAACTTTCCTTGATGGTCTCAGATATGTTTATTCAGGGTTTCTGTACCATTTGCAAAAGGTTTATTTCTGACAATATTTGGCTTCTTCAGTGAGTATACTCACCTTTCCCTGTATTCCACTAATCTGGAGAAACAGTACATTTTTTAACCCTTATCACAAGTGCAGACACTTGTTTTTTAGTTTATGGCATGTGTGGCATACAGGAAAAGTGAAGGGTCCCCATATCAGTGTCATTGGTCTTGTTTCATTAACATTCTATAAAGTTGTGTTCTATTTCCAATGAAGTACTGACTTTGGAATAATGAACTTTTGTTAGAAGTAAAATGTTTGCTTTCTAGGAGCTCAACCTCTGAATATGGCCTCTACTCACTCTAACAAAAATTAAAAAACTTAAAAGAAACTTTAAAATGTTCGATTTCATTGGCATTAGGAACCTGCAATGTACTGTTTTATAAAGGATATGAAGGATTGTATTCTTGCTGTCTCTGGTACCTGGACAACCCACCCGCCCCACATACATTTCACTTGATCACTTGACTTCCCGTTAATCGTCGATCTGCTGGAGCGGGCGCCAGTAACATCTCCATTTGTCCCTGTCACGTGCAAGTGTAGCCCAATGGCATCTGTTCACTCTAGGAACATGAAGAGCCTCAAACCGATTGTTCATGATCTTGATGAAGAAGTCTGACCATCTGGTAGGTGTGCGGCCAAGCAGTCTTTTGACATCCCGTGGAATCCAGTCAGTAACAGCTCTAGTCCAGCGGTCATCTTTAAATCTCACTACGTGATCAGTCCATCTGATTTTTGACGCCTTGGCAAACGATACAGAGTCCCTGATTCTTGATCGTCGACAGATGTCGGAACTCTGAATTCTTTCTCTCATTTAAGTGAAACGTGATATTCCAAGCATAGATCTTTCAATTCCTCTTTGGGAGACCCGAATAGCGTTCTCATCCTGTTCTCATCCCCCACATACACACATAAAATAAATCCGATGTATTCAAGCACAATAATGCAAATAACATACTACATTATCTGGCATAGCAAAACGGATTATAGGAGAAATCAAAGATTGCAAGATTTGGAGATTGCCCTTGTAGGTCGATGTCTTTCATAAGGTGACAGCGCTTTGACCCAGTGAGAGTCACTGCAGTGAGGTGCTGAAGAAACACAGCACAGCGAAGACGACAGGGCAGGGAAGGTGCTTGCCTGAAGCATACATAAGGATCCAGCCGCACTGACCTTTAGACACAATCCAGTGAAATTGATTTAGAATCCTTTGCCCCCAGAGCTAGGTTTTTAAGACACTAAATCTTGTAATGTAGACCAAGTCTATGGTTAGAGCAGCCTTAGGAAATCAATAAACTATCATTGTTGCTCTAAATTTCAATTCACTATTATTATTTTATATTCTGTTGTTTCCTCTATCTCATTCCCCCTACCATCACAAACTTTTCATTTCAAAAACTAATTTCATCGTCAACTTTATACATGCCGAATAATACATAATGAAAGTCCTAGCTGTCTTAGGTCTTAGGCTTTGTAATGCTTTAAATTTAGAGTTTAAAAATTTATTATTGTTCTTTGACATTCCTTAGCTGTCAATACATATGGCACAGGTTAGTATAAATTAAGCATATTTTAAAATTTTACTAATTTCTGGGCTGGAGCACAGTGGGTAGGGCATTTGCCTTGCACACAGCTGACCCGGGTTCAATTCCTCGGTCCCTTTCGGAGAGTCTACCAAGATACCAAAAGTATCTCGCCCACATGGCAGAGCCTGGTAAGCTCCCTGTGATGTATTGCATATGCCAAACACAGTAACAACAAGCCTCACAACGGAGATGATACTGGTGCCCACTCAAGCAAATCAATGAACAAAGGGAAAACAGTGCTACATTACTACAGTTGCTCTAAATTCAAGAAAATTCTATTAAACTAATAGTAGGATTAATAAAGCTGATATACCAAGTTTTTGAAATAAGTATAATTCTACTAATTTTTCAAATATTTTCTTCATAGTATTTTGTCTCTTCTGGCTCTCATCTGTATTTTGGTACTCTTATATCTTATTGTATATCCTAAGATGTTAATTATTATGCATCTTAATATTTTCTTGCTGCCTTCTGCTTCTGCTGTGATAAAGTATCTCTAAGCCGGATAACATTCTTGTCAAGAATAAATGAGGTAGGAAGTAGGCAACAGAGAAGTTATCAAATTAACCAAATTAACTTAACACAAAATGGGACAGCAATTGGAGCCTTACTTGCTTGCAGAACCAAGATCCCAACAGAGAATAAAACTCCTCAAGAAGGGGAATATTGAAAGATCCTAAAGTAAGAAGAGATTTGTAAGAAGCAGAATTTCTTAGTGAATATCCTGGACACAGTATCGGAACTATATAAGTTGAAGAGAAACCCCTGACAGCCATTGCTCGCCTACACTGGAGTCTACAGACCTCACCCAGTAGATAAGGTCTATGGCTACTTCTTCCAGGGCAAGCTAATGAAGTGTGGTGGCAAAGGCGAGTTCCTAAAAGGATTGTTTCTCACACATCTCCGTCCCTGGCAAAGGCGAGTTCCTAAAAGGATTGTTTCTCACACATCTCCGTCCCTCATGGCCTTTGCATTCACAAATCACAAAATCATCCTGTTATTCGTCGATTGCCTCGAGCAGGCCCCAGTAACGTCTCTTTCATCCAAGCCCTGAGATTATATTCAAGGCTCTTTAAGAGAATGAGACCCATCATTGTTACTGGTATTTGGCATATTGGGTACGCCACGGGGAGTTTGCCAGACTCTGCCGTGTGGGCAGGCTACATTTGATAGCCTGCCAGTTTGTACAAAGTAGGAATGAGATAATAAGATGTCATAATAAGATGTCGTGCGGCAGCGAATGCAGCCACGCGGTTCCGGGAGCTGGTTTTTATAGTCTCTGAGTCTTGGCTGTTGATGGGATTACACGGCGCCAGGGGGCCAGTTGGTGGGTGTGACCCCCGCCTACTGGAATTTGGAGGATCTAGGTGTAGGATGCTCGGCCCCAATCCAAGTAGGCTTGGAGATCTCGGCCCCGGAACCCGCGTGGCTTTGTCCCTTTGCCAGTACCTTCATATGTGCGGAGAGTGGTCTAAGCATGGTGGTAGCTGGTCCTGGAGGTCTTCAGGCAGCTGAAGACCTCCAGGGCCTTTGCATTAGGATATCTAAATCCACCTTGGGCAGATACATGTTTTCCAGTTAGGTTGAGGCTAGTTTTTGTCTTTTTCAAAAAAAAAATAAATGAGTTCTTGTCTCTATGATTTATACAGATATTCTTAGCAGTTTCAAGCATAGTTTCCCAATATCAATTCCACTACTTGTGCAAACCTCTGTCAACAGTGTTACCAGTCCACCTACTTGACATGTCATACTAAAATTTGATTCTTGTCCATTGGATAACCAGCTTACAGTACTGTTAGCTTTGTAATGTACATGTGTACATATGTAACTAACTCATCTTTATACTACCAATATGCCTGAGGTCCCTGTACCTTATCCCTGTTTACTCCCATCTCTCGTATACCCCCTGCCACCCCCTCTTAGTTTCTTCCCTTCCCTGTTCTTGTTTCTTTGAGTCAAGAGTAATCAAGAGTAATTCCCTTGTTCTTGTTCAATTTACTACATAGAGTCCAGATTATCTGCTACATGTTCTTCTTCTGAATCAGTTCACTTAACATGATCACATTCAAGTTGCAACAAAGTGTATGATTTTATCATTCTTTAAAGCTGCATAGCATTCCATTGTGAATATATACCAAGCTTTGATTATCCACCCATCCATGGTTGGGTTTCCCTCTGCTCTCATTGCCCTTACTGATGCTATGAGTAGTGGTTGAAAACTGCCAAAGCTATTCAAAAGAATTGTAGAACCTCCTGTTTTACAGCTAAGGGAAAATAAGAGAGTAGTTGACTTTTTGTTTTCTTTTATGCATGCATTTATTTTATTTGCATCGAGCATCTGGTGTGTTGAAATATTAGATTTTATTTTAGCAGCACAGTCTCCGAAACATTTTTAACATGTGGTGATGCATTTTAATTCTTATGTGCCAGTTTACAACTATGTCAGCATCTGCTGTGTAAACAGTATAATCAGCATCAGGTAAATGTGTGGCTGTTTATTGTTCTCTGGAGAAAAATGGAGGATGGTATGCTGTTGTCTAAAAGACTCTGTGACATTTTTAATTTTGAAAAATAGATCGCTAATCCCATGTGGGAGAATACCAAAATTAAAATGTACTCGCTACCAAAATTTTAAAAAGGTATGCCAAGAAAAAATAAGATGAACACACAATCAAGATTTCCACATATAAAACAATATAAAAAGTGTTTTATATTTACAATGCTAATTTTTCTGCTGGTTTGGTTGCTTTTAATTGTTATTTTATTTCATGAGAAAACAGGACCTGAAAGAATTTTCTGAGGTCCTCACATTCATATTTCTGATTTAGGAAAGCTTTGCAACAACCCAAACAAACCAATTACACAGAGCTCAGTTTTTATGTCACCATGGGGAGTATGAGCCATGGAAATTCCTACTTAGAAACTTCAAAAGATCAACTGGATTCATGATAGAACCCTGGAAAGCAAGTACCAGTCCTGCTTTTGATTTTGCCCACAGCTCCTAGGTGACTGAGTCTGTTCTGACATAGTGTTATTCTTTTAGTTATTTGGAAATATTTAATTCAGATAATGTGTTTTTAAAACAATGGCACTTTTTTCCTTGGCATTTTTGACTCTTGAAAGAACGAGAGATAAAAGGAACATTAGTAAATGTGAGAAGCTGAGTATTAGTATAATTAATTAATACTGTATCAGATTGACCTCTAGTCTCTGAAGTGTGTAGAGTGTGTAGATACAAGAGTTTTGGTACAAATAAGGCACAGGAATCCCAGTATGTTAGACAGGACCTTTCTCTCTCAAACACAGCCTTGACTCTTGTCTTGGTTTCTCACTCATGCCCCACATCTATGTATCATTCTTTTAATAATAGTAGGAAGGAAACATCCAAATTTAGACCTCAGTGTGATTGAATGGTATGTAGCTTCAAAACAAATGTAAAAAGCTTTAATGAGATGAAATATTTGGGTTATTTTCCCTTGAAAATTTGTGGCATGGATTGCTGGCCCTGCCCCTGTCCTCCGACAATAAGAAACTTTATAGAAGTTGCAATTTCCAAATTCAGCCACTCTGGGATTCAGATAACTCCATGATTTGATATTTAAGATATATGAAGTAGAAAGAGAAAAGAGAATTGGGGACATTCACTTGCTGCTTGTAATAACCTTTTCCTGACCTTGTCAGCTAGTGCCTGGGGCTGCTTTGGAGATAAAATAGCCCATAATTTACCTTCATCCCAGAGAATTTTTGTTCTTCATGCCTTGTCCTGCAATCACCTGCCATTTTATAGCCTTCCTTTAGAGTGTTAATAACATTTTTTTTTTCTGATTTAGCTTCAGGGTGTTTGTGTAGTCATTTTTGAAAAAAATAATTCTCTAAGTATTTTGACAATATGGTTGAGCTTGAGAATGTAAAGTAATTTATAGATTTCATATAATTTGTTTTTTGCTGATTTATCAATTTTAGTGTAGATAGTTTGACTCTTACAAAATGCGATGTAAGCAAAAGCTCAAATAAGTGGTTAGTGACACAAAGTTCAAAGGAAAGTAGGAGACAATTTTTCACAGAGATCTGTGCTAATAGAAATAGTCACTAAACCAGGTCATAGAAATTGACCCTTCTCTTGAATATTTCTTCTAGTATTTCCCTTAGAGATTTCAATAGAAAATAGATTCTTTTAATAGAGGAAATTAACACATAAATAGATTTGTTTTTTTGTTTGTTTGTTTGTTTTCTTTTGGCTGTTGCTGTTTTGGTAATATTTGTTTTCTTCTTGGAATGTCGGCCATGTTGGCTGCATGCAGGGCTGGAGTGATAGCACAGCGGTAGGGCGTTTGCCTTGCATGCAGCCAACAGGGCCGACCCGAGTTCGATTCCTCCGCCCCTCTCGCAGAGCCCGGCAAGCTACCGAGAGTATCTCGCCCGCAAGGCAGGGACTGGCAAGCTCCCCGTGATGTATTCGATATGCCAAACACAGTAACAACAAAGTCTCCAATGGAGACGTTACTGGGCCCGCTCGAGCAAATCGGTGATCAACGGGAGGGCCTTTACTTTACTTTACTTACTTGGAATGTCAAAGAACAATGATTTCACTGATATAAAATTTTATTTCCATCAACCAAACCTACATTATGGGATATGCCAGAGTGGAGTTGATGTATAGGGTGGGGTGGAACAGCTTTTTGACTGATATAAGAAACTTGAACATGATTATAATTGCCCAACTATAATAACTAGTTATTAAAATAAATTAAGTTAAAAATAAATAAAAACCACAAAGACAGTGGGAATCCAATATGTAATATGTGTTTATGAAACAAATATTTATGATAAGATATTAATATTTATTAATATATTACCTAATTCATATTTATGAAATATGGATATCTTATTTAACCCTTAGTATGAGTATATGTATATGTGTGTATAAACATTAATGTGTGAACATGCATATTTAGGTACAAACAGTTCGGCTGCCTTTGTGAATTTAATTGTATGTCAGTTACAAAACTTAATTAAAATAATTTCTATTCTTATTTAGATTTTAAAGTCAGGGAAGAACCATGTGCACAAATAGTTATATAATAATTGAAAAATAAATATTAGAAACATTGAATTTGTTATTCTTTTATTTTTTAAAAATTTTTATTAGTGAAACACCATGAGGTACAATTGTAGATTTACAAATTTTTGTAGTTGGGTTTCAATTATACAATGATCAAATACCCATCCCTCCACCAGTGCCCATTTTTCACCACCACGGGTCCCAGTATCCCTCCTACCCCCCAACCCCCCATCCCACCCTGCCTCTGTGGCAGGGCATTCTCTTTTGTTCTCTCTCTCCTTTTGGGTGTTATGTTTTGCAAAAGAGGCATTGAGTGGCAATCATGTTTGGTCTATAGTCTACTTTGTTAGTCTTAAATAACTGAGCTGAGCATGCTTTATCAGATGACAGGAGTCTGAATCTACAGATGCATGTACTCTCTGGGAAAAAGACGATTCTGTTTCAGATTGAATGGTGTGTTGGGCAGAATTCGTATGATGAGTTCAACAAAAACATTACCTCAGATATCACAATATTTGGAGTGGAGGTTTTAAACAACAATTAAGATTAAATGAGATGCCTGGGTGTACCTTAATGTGGTTTATTTATTTTATAAACTGAGTTTAGGACAGAGATGCTCAACAAGGAGGACTGTTTGTCAGGAAAATGTCCAGGTAAAGAAATCCCCATGGTAGGGGGGTGGAGGGGTGGTATCTGACCTAGTTCTACATCCTGATTGTAAGCATTTCCTGTCAATATTTTAAGAAAAAAAATATTTCTAGTGTTTAAGCCACTCAGACTATAGTAGTTTGATGTAACTCTAACAAATTACTATATCTGAAATACCAGGTCAGGCAAATGGAAAAATAACTGGTATTTCCACATACAAATTAAGAACATTTTAATCTGTTGTATTTAATGGCAAGTACAGTACATTTGAATAATTGTTTCAGTAAATATATTAAAATACAAACATAAGCCAACATTCAAAATTTGATAGTATCTCTTTTATTGCTTATTCTACTCAGAGATTAATCAAAATAATTTAATTACAAAGATTATAGGGTTTCTCTTTTCTTTTTAAGAAAAAACATTTCCACCCCATATCTACTAGAGCTTAAGTAGATGACCAAATGTTTCTCTTTTTTTCTCCTTAGAACCGGAATTTAGTATTCCTTAATAGTTCAGTGATTGTCTTTCTTGAATCCTTCCTCTTTGTGTTTCCTTTTCTTCCAAATCAATATTCCCTCATATCCGTATGGCTCACCTACTCATTATCTCACTGATTGCCATTATCTAACTTTTCACCCAACACCAGTCTCTAAAAAGCAGTTTAGCACTTATATGTCCCTTCAAACTAAAGTTTAAGTCCATCCATAAAATTTGTAACAAGTCTAAATATGCTTGTGTGTGTTTGTGTGTGTATAAACATACATATACACAGAAATACACATATATGTAACTACTTTGAACATACACATATACTATGTATGTGCATGTATGTATGAGATTATATTCTTTAAATCTATATATACATTTTAAGATAGAAGTTTATATTTAATATCACATTTACAATAGAGATCTATTCAATGCCATTTTCTAAGCTGTTAAACTGTCAATAAAGGGACCTATTGCATGCATTTCTTTATTTATTCTTTGGGCATCTCAAAAACAAGAACTATTTGATGATTGACTAAATATTTTTAAAATGTATGTTTATTCATTAAACCAGAATATTCATATATATGAAATATATAATTTAAATTACATATAAATATATGTGTATATACACATACGTGTAAAATACATATAGAATTGTATGTAGAAATATATATATATATATATATATAAAATTTCCTATGTTCCTCTGGCAGGGAAAAATGTGAAGACAAAACATTTCTCCAAAGAATTTTGCTTTCAGTCTTAGGCACTCCAGTGACTGGGAATTTGTTGATTTAATTTAAAATTGGTTGCTCTTAGATCCCATGCAATTCTCTCAAGATTCCTGCCTGGAAAATGCTGGCTTTTTTTTTTTTGGTAGTCTTTTATCTATTCAATGAACAAATGTATTCTCTCCAAATAATTGGGTGAAAAAAAAACAAAATCCTATACTCCTATACTCATAAAAATAATGTAAACTAGTTAGACTATTTTCTAATTACACATGAAAGGGCAAATGAAAGAAAGGCTTGTTTTTTTATTATTGTTCTCATATCAATATAATCTGATACTTGCAACATTTTGTATAATATGCTCTTAACACAGTGGGCAATCTGATTTATAAGCTATGGAGACTGCTGCTCAAAACATGTATGTTAATGCATTTTTCTGCATCAAATCTCTCAGTAACTCCCACTGGTCATTTTACTTTTCACATTTGTAACATTCCTTGTAGGAACCTTTCTAGCCTCTGTTTACTTAAATTTTATCTTTGCTCCATTCTAGTTTGACCTTGAGCTTTTAAAAAAGCAGCTCCCTGGAAAAGGGGATCTTCACTGGCCTGCCTGTCCCTTTGGTCCGGCCGCCCAAGCTGAGCCGCTCCCTTGTACCCCACCCCCCAGGTTAGTCTTGGCTCTGCCCCTCTGACCTGGGACTGGGACCCCACCGCCCAAGTGTCTGCAGGCGTCCCCCCTGACGCTGGGAGGAACTGAGCCTGCCTGCCTGTCCCTTTGGGCCGGCCGCCCAAACTGAGCCGCACCCTTGTCCCGCACCCAGTCTTTACTTCCTGGACAGAAACAAGGTATCTGTGGGGGTGTGGCCACCTCAGAGGTGGGCGTGGCTTCAAAAGTGGGCGTGGTATAATTTTCAACAAAATACTAGCAAATAGAATTCAACTACTCATCAAAAAGATCATATACCACGACCAAGTAGGATTCATCCCGGGGATGCAAGGCTGGTTTAACACTAGGAAATCAATCAACATAATTCACCATATCAACAAAAGAAGAGATAAAAATCATATGACCATATCAATAGATGCAGAAAAAGCATTTGACAAAATCCAGCACCCATTTATGATGAAAACCCTAGCCAAAATGGGAATAGAGGGGACATTTCTCAATATAGTTAAAGCCATCTACCACAAGCCTACAGCAAGCATCGTGCTCAATGGCGAAAAACTGAGAGCCTTCCCTCTAAGAACAGGGACGAGACAAGGATGTCCACTCTTTCCACTGCTGTTCAATATAGTACTGGAAGTACTTGCAATAGTGATTAGGCAAGAAAAAGATATTAGGGGCATCCAGGTAGGAAAGGAAGAAATTAAGCTCTCACTATTCGCAGATGATATGATACTATACTTAGAGAACCCTAAAACCTCCACTAGAAACAATAGGCTTGTATAGTAAAGTGGCAGGCTATAAAATCAATGCCCAAAAGTCCATGGCTTTCCTATATGCAAATAGTGAAAGAGAAGAAAAAGACATGAAGAAAACAATCCCATTCACAATTGTGCCCCAGAAAATCAAGTACCTAGGAATCACCTTATCTAAGGAAGTAAAGGACCTGTACAAAGAAAACTACAAAACTCTACTTCAAGAAATAAAAGAGGATACGAGGAAATGGAAAAATATCCCCTGTTCATGGATCGGGAGAATTAACATTGTCAAAATGGCAATACTTCCCAAAGCACTGTATAAATTCAACGCAATTACTATTAGGATACCCATGACATTCTTCAAAGAATTGGAGCAAAGACTCCTGAAATTTATATGGAAAAATAAGCCCCCACGAATAGCTAAAGCAATTCTGGGGAAAAAGAAAATGGGAGGAATCAACCTCCCTAACTTCAAACTCTACTACAAGGCAGTAATAATTAAAACAGCATGGTACTGGAACAAAGTCAGAGCTGTAGACCAATGGAATAGGGTTGAATATATTGACGTCCCCGCCCCCCCCCCCCCCCCCAGCATACGAACATCTAATCTTTGATAAGGGGGCAAGAAAAGTGAAGTGGAGCAGGGAAAGCCTCTTTAACAAATTATGCTGGCAAAACTGGAGAGCTACATGCAAAAAAATGGGCTCAGATCTCTGCCTAACTCCACGTACAAAAGTAAGATCTAAGTGGATTAAAGATCTCAACATCAGACCGGAATCTATAAGATACATTGAGGAAAATGTTGGCAAAACCCTTCATGACATAGAAGCTAATAGTGTCTTCAAAGATGTCACACCTCTGGCCAAGCAAGTGAAAACTTAATCACTTAATCACTTAATCACTTAACTTCCCATTAGTCATCGATTTGCTCGAGCAGGCACCAGTAACGTCTCCATTTGTCCCTGTCGCATGCTAGTGTAGCCCAATGGCATCTGTTCGCTCCGGGAACAAGAAGGGCCTCAAACCGATCGTTCATGATCTTGACGAAGAAGTCTGACCATCTGGTAGGTGGGCGGCCACGCGGTCTTTGGACATCCCGTGGAATCCAATCAGTAACAGCTCTAGTCCAACGGTCGTCTTTAAATCTCATTACGTGACCAGCCCATCTGATTTTCGACACCTTGGCAAATGAGACAGCGTCCCTGATCCTTGATCATCGACGGATGTCAGAACTCCGGATTCTTTCTCTCATTTGAGTGAAACATGATATTCCAAGCATAGCTCTTTCTATTCTTTTTTGGGAGACCTGAATAGCGTTCTCATCTTGTTTGCGTAGGGCCCAGGTCTCTGAGGCATATGTTAATGCAGGAAGAACAGTGGAATCAAAGAGATGTGCCCGGAGCCAGAGGTTCTTCGTCCTCTTAGCTATTTCTTTGACGTTCTTGAAGGCTTTCCAAGCCGCTCTCTTCCTCCTGTGCAGCTCGGGTGCCAGGTCATTTGTCATGTTGACCTCTCGACCTAGGTACACATAGCTGTTGCATTCGGAGATGGTTGTTCCATTGAGAGCGAATGGGGCGTCAGGAACAAGGCTGTTTCTCATAAACATTGTCTTCGTAAGATTCAGCTGTAGTACTACCTTTCCACACTTACGGTCAAAGTCGGCTAGCATTTGTGCCGCTTGGCTGATGTTTGGTGTTATTAAAACAATGTCATCAGCAAAGCGGAGGTGGTGTAGTTGCCGACCATCTATCTTTACTCCCATTCCTTCCCATTCCAGTCGTTGCATGATGTTCTCGAGGGTGGTACTGAAGAGTTTTGGTGAAATGGTATCACCCTGCCGAACCCCTCTCTTGACATCAACGATTCCTTCTTTGTAGAATGGTGAGATCCTAGTAGTGAATCCGCAATACAACTCACGGAGGATCCTGATGTATTGGGCTTGAATGCCCTGATTGGCTTGGGCTTCAATGACCGCTTCCGTCTGAACAGAATCAAAGGCCTTCTTTAAATCAATGAACGTTAAACTGAGCGGCATCTTGAACTCCCGAGAAATCTCAATGAGCTTGGTTATCGTGTGGATATGGTCGATGGTGCTGAATCCTTTGCGGAACCCTGCTTGCTCGCATGGTTGTCCTTCATCTAGTGTTCTGCCAATCCTATTTAGGATGACTCGAGTGAACAACTTGTAGATGACAAACAATAGGCAGATTGGGCGATAGTTGCCACTGTCATGGATGTCTCCCTTCTTGAACAGTAGTACAGTCCTGCTGGTTTTCCATTGGGACAGAACCTTGCATTCAGACAGGTAGCGAGTGAAGAGCTGAGCCAGTGTATTGATGAGTACTGACAGCAGGTTCTTCAGGTGTTCAGGTCTGACTTTGTCTGGGCCGGGTGCTGTTTGTTTCTTTACCGACGAAATGGCTTGTCGGATTTCAGAAGGGAGAACGTTGGGAACTACATATCCATCCTGTGGAATTTGGTATGTCGGCAAGTGGACATGGCTATCGAAGAGATTTGAGTAGAAGTCATGGATAATATTCTCCATTGCCGTTCTGGAAGGTGTGAAAACAGAGATAGACAAATGGGACTATCTTAAACTAAGAAGCTTCTGCACCTCAAAAGAAACAGTGACCAAAATACAAAGACAGTCTACAGAATGGGAAAGGATATTCACCAACTTCATATCTGATAAGGGGTTAATTTCAAGGATATACAAAATACTGGTTCAACTCCATAAAAAGAAAACATTCAACCCAATTAAAAAATGGGGAGATGAAATGAATAGAAACTTTGACAAAGAAGAAATCTGAATGGCTAAAAGACACATGAGAAAATGTTCCACAGCATTAATCATCAGGGAGATGCAGATCAAAACCACAATGAGATATCACCTCACACCACAGAGACTGGCCCATATCCACAAGAACAAAAGCAACCGGTGCTGGTGCGGATGTGGTGAGAAAGGGACACTCCTTCACTGTTGGTGGGAATGCCGACTGGTTCAGACCTTTTGGAAAACAGTATGGATGATTCTCAAAAAACTAGAAATTGAGCTCCCATTTGAACCAGCAATACACTCCTGTGAATATATCCCAGAGAGGCAAAAAAGTATAGCCGAAGTGACATCTGCAATTGTCTGTTTATTGCAGCACTCTTTACAATAGCCAGAATCTGGAAAAAACCTGAGTGCCCAAGAACAGACGACTGGTTAAAGAAACTTTGGTACATTTACACAATGGAGTACTATGTAGCTGTTAGAAAAGACGAAGTCATGAAATTTACATACAAGTGGTACTACATGGAAAGTATCATGTTAAGCGAAATGACTCAGAAAGAAAGGGATAGACATAGAAATATTGCATTCATCTGGGGAACATAAAGTAACAAAATAGGAAACTAACACCCTAGTATGGCAGAGATTAGTACCAGGAATTTTACTCAATGACCCGGAGGACAACCACACATGTTAGGGGAAAAGGGAGCTCAGAAAGGGAAGGGAACACCAAATAAAGGGTGTTGGGAGGATCCGCCCACGATGGGAGAGCATGCTGAAAGTAGACTATCGACCAAACATGATTGCCACTCAATGCCTCTATTGCAAACCACAGCACTCAAAAGGAGAGAGAGGGAAATGCCCTGCCACAGAGGCAGGGTGGGATGGGGACTGGGGGGTGGAAGTGATACTGGGATCCGTGGTAGTGGGAAATGCGCACTGGTGGATGGATGGGTGTTTGATCATTGTATAATTGAAACCCAAGCACAAAAATGTGTAAGTCTGCAACTGTACCTCATTATGTCTCACTTTTAAAAAATAATAACTTAATTAATAAAAAAATAAAAATAAAAAAAAGCAGCTCCCGACCTCCAGTTAAGAATTTTCAAAATGGGAAATATAGCACCAAAATAATTAATTGACACCTCAATTGATGAAGCCTTTCAGAAAACCAGAAACTCTAAAGAAACAAATAAAAGGAATATATCTCTGTGCCTGGAAGCTGGGTGCTGTTTTTCAGCTTGAGTTTCAGCAGAATAATTATATACCGGCACATCATCGCCCTGGGTCATACCTTGCATGGCGTTTTTCAATGAGAGTTAAAATGTTTCAAAGACACTTAATACTTTTAAAATAGAGATGAAAAATGCATGCAATTGTTCTCCAGATGCTTGTGCACAGGAGTGTAAAATTTGGGGTAATCAAATCAGGAAACATAGCCTTAAAGCAATTTCCTCAGACTTATGGTCACTACGCAAGCAATACATTCCAGAATTCAACAGTATGCTGGTTGATGGCTGGAATCTTCTGCACAGCCAACAGAATGATCAGAATGATAGTTAGTATGATCAGTGACCTGCCTTCATCTCAGCATCCAGAGATGGGTCTGTGCTACCCAAACTAAGGTCTGTCCTACCATTGAAACAGAAATAGAATTAGATGCTTAAATTGCAGCACTGCATTACATTTTTTTACACAGACTATGCGAACTTTCTACAATTGTATCTCTAAATACTGTATTTTTGACTTCGTAAATTGAATTCTGTAAGTGCATGGAAATATAAATGAAAATTCTGGGGAAGGATGTGTGAATACCTGATTTTGCAGGAGCTAGTAATGTTTGTTGGTATTAGAATGAGAATCAGGATGAGACCAATGATTGACATTCATAGAAAATCACATATTTACATCAGAGAGATCTTGGACACTAGATACAACACATTCTAAGAGTAAAATCTCCCCGAAAGACTTAAATTTGTTGCCAAATTGTTACACTCTAAAAAATTCTAAATGTGCCAAGATTTTTTAAGGAGTATTTTTTTTAGCACTGCAGTGCAAGAAAGTGATGTAGCTATTTTAGCACAGGTCTGAGGACACTGTTCAGATCTTAACCATGAGTGAAACAATCTAACTAGAACATTTTTTTTAAAAAGTGTTCACATAACATCTTCAAAGTGTATATTTCTAATTGGGTTTATATAGTTTCAACAAAATATAAAACCTTCCTAACCTGAACATGTGGATATTTTCCTAACTATGTATCAGAAATTACAAATGTAAGAGTGACCGTGCAGTGACACTTCAACAAGACAGAAAAACAATCTTATGTCTCACTGACCTGCATTAGGCAGATCAATGGCCTTCTTATCACCAGTTCACAGACCAGAGCCAGTAAACATGTGTAGAGAGATTGAAAACACTGTTCTCTTGGTTATAACAGTTGGTCAGTGGATCAGGCCCAGTTCTGGAGGCATAAAAGCAGTTGAACATCCAGATAGACTGCAGGCTTCTGACCACTGCTTCTTTTTATACTCATGGAAAACTACTGATTCTACTCAATTATGTGTCCTCTACCTACTCCTCTAGGTTCTTACTATTAAACAGATTGCTGCAGCCCACTTTCAAAATCTGATTTCTGGGAATCCAGTTTGCCTGCTTGGCTCAGAGTTCCACCATATTTTTCTCAGCTCTGGACAGACTCTGGCTATGTGGAACAAGGACAGACCATACTGGGTTCTTAAAGAGCAAGGGCTAAGCATGATGCATGTGTTATTGGCTACAGGATCTACTTGTGATATATTTATCTGTCAGCGAGTATTTATTGCTCACTGAATATTTTCTACACAAGAAATAATAATAATAAGCCATGAATTGACAATTGGAAGAGTATCAGTAGCACCAGGGATGAAAGTTTTGGACAAAAACTTAAATCAAGAGAGTTTATCTTAGAAACTATACTGCAGGTAATTTTTTCACATACCTTCTCATTAGCAGAGAGGATACTATTTTAAAATTATAAATGTGAACAAATTAAGTATTTGTTTATTAAGTCTCAAGGGAAAATAATGATTTTTAAGTATCATTTCTATTTTCCAAGATAACTTCAGATGAGTTATTATCACAATTACTTATTATTGTTCAAATTTAAAAAAGCTTGATTAAATTTAATCAGAAAATTATAACACATATGTCAACTTTATGAAAATTACCTACTAAATTGAAGTTAAAATCACCTCCAACAAAGTAGCCTCTTATTTGAATTAAATACCACTGAAATTTTGAATGTTGTTTATGTTTTTTTTTTGTAGGAGTACCGCCATTTATTCAGCCACTGATTAGCTGATTGAATTGGGCATAAACTCGACCTTACTTTTTTTTCACAGTTTTATTTATTTTTCATCTTATATTTATTTATTGAATCACTGTGGGAAAAGTTACTAATCTTACAGGTTTAAGTCTCAGTCATACAATGATCAAACACCTTTCCCTTCACCAGTACTCACATTTGACCACCAAGAACCCCAATATACCCCTTTCCACCCCACCCAATGCGTGTGAGGCAGATGATTTCTACTTATCTCTTCTCTACATTGATTACATTCATCATTTAGACAAAAGACATACCATTATTGTTTAGACTCCCCCCCCCAACAATAAGAATTGCTGAAAAGGCATTGTGAAATACTTTGTTTTCTATAGCTGGTTATGAGAATCATATAATGTTGTGCTACCGCTATTGTGGCCATGCAATTTTGAATTTCTTCAAAGAAACAGATAATTTAGAGATTGGTTTCTGTGCGTCTGGTGTTATGGTTGTGCTGGAGAGCCGCTCGTGGGGGGTAACTCAGGATCTCAGTAGGGTGTGAAGGACAAGCCGGTACCGCCCCCCTTCCCATGAGACTGCAGTTGCCCCATCACCACCGGCTCATACTTGGCTTTCCTATAAGTTCTGAAGCAGTGGCTACCTTGCTACCAGGTTGGGGGGGCGGGGGAGAAAAGGCGGAAGAAGCAACACCATTTCCCTCCTGAGGAGTCATGGCACCATAGTTTAACACACGGTCAATTCACTTTTCTGCCACAAGTTGCTGAGCTCTGGATTAAGTCCTTTTGCCTCTGGAGCCATGGCTGTGCCGGAGAGCTCCTCGTGGCAAGCAACTCATGACCTTGGTAGGGTGTGAAGGATGAGCCAGTACCGCCCCTCTTCCCATGAGACTGCAGTTGCCCCGTCACTGCTGGCTTTCCAATAAGCTCTGAGGAGGTGACCACCTTGTTGTCAGGGGGTGGGGAAGGCGGAAAGGAGAAACACCCTTTCCTTCCTAGGGAGGCATTGTGCTGTAGTTTAACGCATGGTCCATTCACTTTTCTGCCGCAAGTTGCCAGGCTCTGGATTAAGTCCTTTTGCCTCTGGAGCCATGGCCGTGCCAGAGAGACGCTCGTGGTGGGTAACTCAGGATCTCGGTAGGGCGTGAAGGACAAGCCGGTAATGGTCCCCTTCCCATGAGACTACTGTTGCCCCATCACCACCGGCTCATGCCTGGCTTTCCAATAAGCTCTGAGGTGGGGTGGCCACCTTGCTGCCGGGGGGAGAAAGGACGAAGGGAACAACATCCTTTCCCTACCTGGGAGGCATGGTGCTGTAGTTTAACTCTTGGTCCACTCACTTTTCTGCTGTAAGCTTTCGGGCTCTGGATTAAGTCCTTTTGCCTCTGGAGCCATGGCCGTGTATGAGGTCCAGATACATTTCTGGCAAAAGCTTCTGGGTTTCGAGATTTGTTTCTGAGTTTCTGGGATCATGGCTATCAATCAACTTGATCAGGAGCCAGAGAGGCCATTTCTAGGCAGCGACTCGGGGTCTCACTGGGATGGGGAGGAAAGGGCCAGTTCCACCCCATCTGGTGAGGCCCCATGTGTCTCGTCACTGCACTCCCAAACCTGACTGTCCAGTGGCCTCTGGAGGATGGCGGTCACGGGGCTGCCAAGGGGAACAAGCCAAGGCAGGAAACCTATTCCCACCTGGAGTGGCCCAGCCCCAGTTACCTGTTGCAGGAACAATACACATTTCTGCCAAAAGCCTTTGGGTTCCGAGACTCGTTTCTGAGTCTTTGGGATCATGGCCATTTTAAGCCGTTCGATCAGGAACCAGAGAGGCCATGCCTCCACTTATATAGCTGAGCTGGAGGTGGTTTGTGGGTGTCTCCCATGTACCTAACTTTTGGCCATTTACTTTCTTGCTAAATTTTTCCCCAAGTTTTTGGGGTCTGCCTAAGGCACAGCAACAATTTTGGGGTATCTGAAGGCCTGACGGTGCCATCAGGCATTGTTTATGTTTTGGTTCTGAGTTTTATATTTAGTCTTTGTTTTCACAAGCGTGGCAAGTGCTTTTTGTTGGTTTGTTGTTTGTTTTCCTTTTTGGGCCACACCCAGCAATGCTGATGGGGCAGTCCTAGGTTTGCAATCAGAAATTACTCTTTGTGGTGCTCAGGGGGATCATATACATGCTGGGAATCAAAGCCAGGTCTGCCTAATGCAAGCCAAGTGCCCAACCCTCTGTGCTATTGCTACAGCCCACAAGTGCTCTTTATTTCCTCTTAAAATGTAATTACTCTTTTGATATTACTTTAAAATAAAACCACAGTAACCCCAACTGTTCTTCTCCCTAGGGTTTTATAGTTAATTAAAAGCAATTGCAGCGTACTTACAGATATTATCTGAGATGTGTTATGTGCTATCATTTTAATAAGAAGCACCTTAGTAGACTTCAGTATGAAGATTTTGTTACAGGTAGAACATAAAAATAAGTAGGAACGTTGTTTAAAATTTAATCAACATTCACAAAATGGTTATGTTGCCTTAAAGTATAACATTTTATATAAACATCTGCACTTGATCACTTGACTTCCTGTTACTCACCAATTTGCTCAAGCGGACGCCAGTAACGTCTCCATTTGTTCCTGTTACATGCTAGTGTAGCCCAATGGTGACTATTCGTTCTAGGAACCTGAAGAGCCTCAAATCGTTCAGGGTCTTGACGAAGAAGTCTGACCATCTTGTAGGTGGGTGGCCATATGGTCTTTTAACTTCCCATGGAATCCAGTTGCACGGCAGAGACTGGCAAGCTGTCCGTGGCATATTTGATATGCCTAAACCAGTAAACTCAATGGGTCTCATTCATCTGATCCTGAAGGAGTCAGCGATATGGCAGTGTTCAGAAGGATGTGGAAGGAGAGGCTGACAAATAAACATATGCATTTGCTAAAAATTAGACATTTGCATCTGGCTAGCCTAACATTTTTCAACAGATTGATATTCTTAGGTCTTCACTGAAAATGTTAACTGCCTCTTGAACATATCCTTAGGAAATAAAGATATTAATTTAATTCATGGGAAAAAACAACATCCATTTTAATATTGTAATCATGCCTACAATTAAGAATATCAATTTTAACATCTTTCAGATATTAAATTTTTATTGTCCATCAAAGTTTATAAAGATACTTAATACATCACCAGTGAATATTGAAGGATCTACGTTATTAGATTTACATATAAAATTGTTAGCAATATGAATCTTAAAATAGTAACTCATGTTATAGCTTAAGGTGAGATGAATGGTCAAAGTGTTAAGATATGGAAGTAAGGAATTTTTGTGAGAAAATTATGGCTGAAAATGAGATATATTGTCATGCTAACCTCCAAACTAACATTTTATAAAAAGGTATACATAGTTTTTAGATTATAGAGTCTATATTGAAGCATAGATTTTCAATTGATTTATTTCCAACATATATGAGATTCAAGTAATCATTTACAACAATGTGGTTTGCTGTAGCACTGTAGCACTGTCCTCCCATTGTTCATCAATTTGCTCAAGCAACCACCTGTAATGTCTCACAACAAATTGTGAGACTTGTTGTTGCTGTTTTTGGCATATTGAATATGTCACAGGTAGTTTGCCAGGCTTTGCCATTCAGGCTAGATACTCTCGGTAGCTTGCTGGGCTCTCCGAGAGGGGCAGAGGAATGGATCCCAGATTGGCCATATCAGCCGCATGGAAGGCAAATGCCTTAGCTGCTACACTATCACTCCAGCTCATGGTTTACTAAAAATAATTAATGGATGGCTGGAGAAATTACATATGGTGTATGGTGCTTGCCTTGCATTAAGCTGGTTGGTTTGATCCTCAGCAACATATGTGGTCCCCTGTTCACTACAAGGGGTCACTTCTGAACACAGAGCTAGGAATAGCCACTGAGCATCACATGTGTCTAAACCTCCCACCTTCCACCCCAGTCTTTTGAAGAAAAAAAATTGTGACAATATCTTTGCTTTTGCACTTGTGTTGATTATCTGTGATCTTCTATTTAAAAAATCATACCCCCCAAAAGATTGTTTATTAGTGAGGTTGGTTTAATTGCTTCAGTTTGCAGTATTTTACCTTTAGAGCTTGGCATTAGTAACATTTAGGACCATGGGCATGGAGGCAGAGAGAGAGCAGGGAATAATGCTCTGAAAAAATGGCAGAATTTTAAAGAAAATGATCCATGACATTAATTTTTTATATGGCATGAATTTAATCAGTCATAGAGATCAAAGCTTTTTTTTATAATTGAACTTATTTTATCCTCTTTCATAAATTTACAAGGGCATGTAAGCAATTCCTGATAATGTTGCATTGAAAGATTTGCAAGAAGGGAATCCTGCACAAAAAATGAAACTTTCAGGAACTCTGCACAAAAAATGAAAGTATTATATATAATAGAGGGTCATGGAGTTCATGATCAATTGTGGCAGTTTCTATAGTGATTTCAGAGAAAGAAAATGCTCTGCTATTCAGCTTAACCTCTATTATACATAAAGAGACACACCTATAATAAAGCAAATCATTTTCATGCATCTTAGGCTGACTTAGCTCTTTGATTTTATTTAGGTTTCATCTTCTTTTTATAAAGAATTCACAGTAAAAAAATCACAGAGTGATGCCAAACTATTATTCTTTAACTCTTTATTACTAAGTGTATCCAACCTTTAATAGTGCCATATCTTGTACAATGAATGCAATATATGGCATTTCTTTCCCTACACTAAATCCTAGAGTAGAGCAGATATTTAAGAAATAACCACAGAAAAGGAAAATAAGTGTCTAGTTAATAAAGACACTTATTTCTTTCATGGCCGCATTTCTCATTGTATATTTGAAAGTAAAGATAAAATGCAGAATCATAATTACTGGCACATAGTATTACAATTTCTATGTTGCACTTGACAGGTAAAGAAGTATTTTTTGATATTTATTGTTGTTTTGGAATTTTCCAAAATTTTACCTAACTCTCAAAATTATAAAACATTGTCTTTGTGAGATTCAGTTGCAATCTGACCTTTCCATACTCATGGTCGAAGTTGGTCAGCATTTGTGCTGCTTGGCTGATGTTTGGTGTTATTAGAATGATGTCATCAGCAAAGCAGAGGTGGTGTAGTTGCCGACCATCTATCTTCATTTCCATTCCTTCCCATTCCAGTAGTAGCATGATGTTCTCGAAGGTGGCACTGAAAAGTTTCGATAAAATAGTATCACCCTGCCGAACACCTCTTTTGACATGGATGATCATTTCCTTGTAGAATGGTGAGATCCTGGTAGTGAATCCATAATACAGCTCACAGAGGATCCTAATCCATTGAGTTTGAATGCCCTGACTGGCTAGGTCTTTGCTGACCGCTTCCGTCTCAACAGAATCAAAGGCCTTCTTTAAATCAATGAACATTAGACAGAGTGCCATCTTGAACTCCCAAGAAACCTCAATGAGCTTGGTCATCGTGTGGATATAGTTGATGGTGCTGAATCCTTTTCGGAACCCGGCTTGCTTGCATGGTTGTCCTTGATCTAGTGTTCTGCCAATCCTATTCAGGAGGACTCTAGTGAACAGCTTGTAGATAACAGATAATAGGCAGATTGGGCAATAGTTGCCAATGTCGTGGATATCTCCCTTCTTGTATAGTAGTACAGTCCTGCTGGATTTCCATAAATATTTAATGTATTTAAATATATTAAAATTCAAATTGAGCACATTAAATTTCATTGATAGAATTCATAAAACTTATCTATCTAGTTTTCAATGATATGTGTGTGCTTATATAATTTTGAGCATTTGAGACAATGCTGGACCCGCAATTTGAGTATTTTCCTAATCAAGGCCTTGTTTAGTTCTGGAGTGATATTATAGCAAGTAATATATTTATCTTGCATGCTACCAACCTGGGTTCAGTGCCCGGCATAACATGTTTCCCAAAAACCCCACCAGGAGTGATCCTTGAATGAAGAGTCAGGAATAATCCCTGTGTACCTCTCCCAAACCAAAAATTAAATAAAATTTAAAAAATTTAGAACAGAGGACTTTAATACTGCAAGAAATTTTTTGTCACAAGTATATCATTTTTTTAATATTTGAGATCGTAAAAAGAAGAATAGGTCACTAATGATTGACCTCTAAATTATTTATTGTTTTATTCTGAGGTCACTTTGAAAATATGTTTTAAATATATTTATAAGCAAATTTCATGACTTCGTCTTTCCTAACAGCTGCATAGTATACTGTTGTGTATATTTACCAAAGTTTCTTAAAGTAGTCATCTGTTCTAGGGCACTTGGGTTGTTTCCCATAATTTTGAGAACCATAGCACTGTCTCACTATCCTCCTGTTGTTCATTGATTTGCTCGAGCGGGCTCAGTAACATCTTCATTGTGAGACTTGTCATCACTGTGTTTGGCATATCCAGTACATCATGGGTAGCTTGCCAGGCTTTGCCATGAGGTCGAGATACTCTCGGTAGCTTGCAGGCCTTTCAGAGAGGGGCGGGGGAATCGAACCTGGGCCGACCAGTTCGGCCGTGTGCAAGGCAAACACCCTACCTGCTGTGCTATCACTCAGCCCAACCGAAAAATGAAGATAGTAAAAGTTACAAACTTATATCTCTGTAGTCATTTTACTGTATTTAGCTATCAGATGCAATTTGTATGTTTTTTTTTGTTTGTGATATTTTTATAGTAAAAATTTTGTTTCTATATAATGTTTTATACTGCACATACCTTCTGATGGAATTAGGACATTATGAATATGATCTGTATGTATATATACCATTGGGCATTGTCAATAAGCAGGTACTTACTTTTTATATTTACATTTGATAATAAAATGTTAATAATGCAGAATTAAATATGAAATACTGTGATACTTTATACTTTGAATAGCATACATGTCACTAAATTTCTTTTTTTGTTAAAAACATTTTACTTTCTGATTCAGCAAAGAAGTCATTCACCTGGGATTAATGGGAAAACCTTATACAAATTTTTTCTTGCTTAATTATGAGAAGCGCGAAAGATCAACTATGACATCATTGGTCTTACTGAAACGAGAAGATGTTAATTACATCACACCGTTTTCAACACTGGAGAAGAACTGTTCCTTGGAACATGTGACAAAAGAGGCGTCGGTGGTGTCAGTATCCTTGTCAACACGAACTTAGCCATGAGCATTGATTAGTTCGAATGCCTAACAACCCGAATCAGATGATTACACTTGAATAGATGTGGCTCATTGCTGGCAGTTTCTATCTTTGTTGCCTATGCACCAACATCCAATTATGGTGAAAGAGAAATTGAGAAGTTCTACATGGAGCTGGAGAAATTCAGTAAAGAAGACCACACCTTCTAGAAGATCATTGTCAGTGATTTTGATGCCAAGATAGGACCAAAGTCAGCCGATGAACTCTACATTGGGACCCATGGCCTAGAATGCAATGAACAGGATGACAGACTGTCTGAGTTCATCATGTCAACCAAGATCATCCATGGTTACTCACAATTCCAAAAGGTTGAATCTAAATGTTGGACATGGGAGTCTCCCAGTGGACGGTTCCACAATGAAATAGACCACATCATATTCAATTGGCAGTTTTGCCTAACCGATGTTGCTGTTGTCCCAAAATTCCAAACAGGATTGGACGACCATCTCCTTCGTGAAAAATTTTACCTCACAGAATGGGGAGAAAAGAATGCAAAGCTTAAGAAGAGAACTCCCAGAACGACCACCAACTGGGAGCTCTTTCGCTCTGTTGTGGCAACATGGGAAGATGCCGTCATTGACAACATTGATGAGGAATATGATTGAATGATTCAGCACCTCCATGATTGTGAGGAATTCCAAGAGAGAGATAAGCACAAAAAAAAACAGCCTTTCATCGAACACTCTTGAACTTATTCGCCAGCATGGCTTGGCACATGCCTCAGGCAACCGCAAGAGAACATCCGAGCTGACAAAACAGTGCAGAGAAGCAATCAAGGATGACCTCAAAGACAGGAGAGCAGAGGTGCTAGTAGATTCGGCACAAGCCAGGAAAAGCATTCGTAATGCCTGCCTGTCCTTCACCAACTCTATCACATCTTCCAGAAGGGTAATGGAGATTATTCATGAGTTCTACTGAGATGTCTTTAATAGCCAGGTCCACTTGCCCACATACCAAATTCCGCAGGATGGATATCTCATTCCCACTGTTCTCCCTTCTGAAATTCAACACGCCATCTTGTCGGTAAAGAAACAAAGAGCACCTGGCCCAGACAAGGTCAGACTTGAACACCTGAAGAACTTACAATCAGTACTCATCAATACACTGGCTCGGCTCTTCACACGCTACCTGTCTGAATGCAAGGTTCCATCCCAATGGAAAACCAGCAAACTGTACTACTATACAAGAAGGAAGACATCCATGACATTGGCAACTATCGCTCAATCTGCCTATTGTCTGTCATCTACAAACTGTTCACTCAAGTCATCCTGAATAGGATTGGCAGAACACTAGATGAAGGACAACCATGTGAACAAGCCAGGTTCCGAAAAGGATTCAGCACCATCGACCATATTCACACGATAACTAAGCTCATTGAGGTTTCTCAGGATTCAAGATGGTGCCCTGTCTAACGTTCATTGATTTAAAGAAGGCCTTTGATTCTGTTGCAATGGAAGCGGTCATCGAAGACCTAGCCAGTCAGGGCATTCAAACTCAATATATCAGGATCCTCCATGAGCTCTATTACAGATTCACTACCAGGATGTCACCATTCTACAAAGAAGTAATCATCTATGTCAAGAGAGGGGTTCGGCAGGGTGATGCCATTTTACCAAAACTCTTCAGTACCACCCTCGAGAACATCATGCGATTAGTGGAATGGGAAGGAATGGGAGTGAAGATAGATGGTCGGCAACTACACCACCTCTGCTTTGCTGATAGCATTGTTCTAATAACACCAAACATCAGCCAAATGGCACAAATGCTAACCGACTTCGAATGTGAGTGTGGAAAGGTCAGATTACAACTGAATCTCACAAATGTACATGAGAAACAGTCTTGTTGCTGATGGTCCATTCACTCTCAACGGAACCACCATATCTGAATGCAACATTTATATATACCTAGGTCGAGAAATCAACATGGTGAATTACCTGGCACCTGAGTTACACAGGAGGAAGAGAGCGGCTTGGAATGCCTTCAAGAGCGTTGAAGAAATAACTAAGAGGACAAAGAACCTCCAGCTCCGAGCACATCTCTTCAATTTCACTGTTCTTCCTGCATTAACATATGCCTCAGAGATCTGGGCCTTACAAAAACAGGATGAGAATGCTATTCGGGTCTCTCAAAGAGGAATCGAAAGAGCTATGCTTGGAGTATCACGCTTCACTCAAATGAGAGATAAAATCCGGAGTTCCCATCTTTGTCAATGCTCAAGAATCAGGGACACTGTCTCATTTGCCAAGGCATCGAAAATCAGATGGGCTAGACATGTAATGAGGTTTATAGATGACCGCTGGACTAGACCATTACTGACTGGATTCCATGGGACATCAATAGATCGCGTGGACGCCCACCTACAACACTTCTTCGTCAAGACCCTGAATGATCAGTTTGAGGTTCTGCATATTCCTAGAACGAACAGATGCCATTGGGCTACGCCAGCACACAACAAGGATGAATGGAGACTTTACTGGCACCCACTCGAGTAAATCGATGAGTAATGGGGTATCAAGGGATCAAGTGAATTATGTGAACAAAAATAATTAACAAAATTTTCTGATTTAATTAACTTAAAGCATTTGCAATCATACCAGTGCTATAAGTATTTTTGCATACATAAGGAAAATTACACCAAATATAATTCAGAAATTGAAAAAGATTATTTAAACATTGGCAGTATGCTCTCCAAAGAGGGATTAACAATTCTTATTGTCCCATGCCTTCAGTAATATTCAATATTTTTCAAGTCTTTTATTTTATCACAATTCTATAACTGAAAAAATAAACTTAATATGAGTTTTTCTCTTTCACACAATACCTTTAATGGAGACAATCTCTATATGAGGTGGAAAATACATAAAATTATCAATGTCAAACCACACACTTTTAGGATTTCATTTCATTTCATTTCATCATCCTGTTATTCGTCGATTGCCTCGAGCAGGCCCCAGTAACGTCTCTTTCATCCTAGCCCTAGCCCTGAGATTATATTCAAGGCTCTTTAGGAGATTGAGACCCATCATTGTTACTGGTATTTGGCATATTTGGTACGCCACGGGGAGTTTGCCAGACTCTGCCCTGTGGGCAGGCTACATTCGATAGCCTGCAAGTTTGTCCAAAATAGGAATGAGATAATAAGATGTCATAAAAAGATGTCCTGATAAGACATCGCGCGGCCGCGAATGTGGCCGCGTGGTTCCGGGAGCTGGATTTTATAGTCTCTGAGTCTTGGCCGTTGATGGGATTACACGGCACCAGGGGGCCAGGTGGTGGGTGTGACCCCCGCCTACTGGAATTTGGAGGATCTGGGTGGAAGATGCTCGACTCCAATCCGAGTAGGCTTGGAGATCTCGGCCCCGGAACTCGCATGGCTTTGTCCCTCTGCCAGTACCTTCATGTGTGCGGAGAGTGGTCTCAGCATGGTGGTGGCTGGTCCTGGTCACTTTTCGGATAAAGTTTATTAAATACAGCACTTCAAAATCAGACAGCTATGTAAAAGAACTTACTATAAATAGTGGAAAAACTTTTCTATTAACTTTCAGTGTTCACTGCTGAATGAAGTGCATTTTTAAATTTAATCTATATTTGCACACTTAATTCACCTTCTAGGAATAATAATGGCAACTGTTATACTACTTAAACAAAACTGAAGATAATTTTAATTTATTACAATTGAGCCAAGTGTTAGTGTGCTCATGCATTGCTATGTAATTGGTTATTCATTATGCATTTTTTAATTCAGCAGAATGGGAAAATGCACTCCTTGGTGAATGAATTTTGCTTAGAGACACCAGCTTCATATTGCAGAAAATTAAATCCTGCCAACACAGCACACTGTTTATTCAGTTGTCAGGTTAAATGATGCACAATGACAGAAAGGTATTCTGAATTTGAAGTCACCAAAGTTCTTGCAGATTAAAAATGTTTTAAATTATTATTTACCTAATTATAATTTTAAGAACATTTACAAAGGTATTTTTTAATCTTATATGACTAAAACTGTGGTATAAGTATTATTTTAAAAAATAAAACAAAATAAAGTTTAGGTACACCATTTATAATAGTATTAATGTTTATGGTTTTGATATTAACAGAATTACTGTAATAAATTTCAAGACGATAAAACACCCTATCCCTACTTGCTCTCCTGTTTCTCCAGCCATGCTTACTTTTAATGATAGCATTTTACTAATTTCTTTAATACTTGATTCAGTTTTACTTAAAGGACTCCCATGTGTTATCTTATATGCACAAATGAACCCCTGTACTATGCCTCCCTCACACACTAAGTAATACATAGTCAGTGTATGCCTTTTGCAAGCATGAAGGTTTGATCCCTGCCACCTCATATTGTCCCCTGAGCAATGAATGACCTGATTGATGAGCACAAAGGGGTATGCTGTGCCCTGAGTACTGCCAGATGTGGTCTAAAACTAAAACAAAAAAACAAGAACAGCAGAACAAACAGGAGGACAAGGAAGATACTTCTGTGCTTGCTTTGCATATAGCTCATCCCAGTTCTAGCCCCAGCATTCTGTGTGGTCCCTGATGCACTGTCAGGAATAATTCCTGAGTGTAGAGCCAGAGTAACCCTTGGGCATTGTCAGGCATAACTCAAAACCAGAAAAAGAAAAGATTCAAAAGATTCAAAAATGAAACACTAATATATTAGACCAGTGAATCTTGGCTTGCATATATTTATATGGATTTTGAATTTTTGACTTCTTAACTTTGCTAAAATATAAAAAATAATCTTGTGTCATTTGAAATGATTGCATAAGTTAATGGCTATCCTCAATTAAGTGATAGAGTAGCGGGTAGGGTGTTTGCCTTGCTCGCCGCCGGGTTCGATTCCTCCTCCCCTCTCTCAGAGAGCCTGGCAAGCTACCGGGAGTATTTCACCCACACTGCAAAACCTGGCAAGCTACCCTTGACGTATTCGATATGCCAAAAACAGTAACAAGAAGTCTTACAATGGAAACATTACTGGTGCCCGCTAGAGAAAAATCGATGAACAATGGGAGGACAATGCTACAGTGCTACTATTTTTCACATAGTACTTCTAAATTATTCATTATTTAATTGCTGAATACTTTTATTTTTCATGATTTTATATTATGTATTTTTTGTTTATTTCAGGCAAGTGTAGTTTATACCATGCATTGGTGGTATACTCCGTACTAGATTTAAAATAAAACTTGAATACATCAATTTTTAAAAAAATATTATCAATAATTTAATTTAATAAGTTATTTAGTTATATCACCATATATTTTAGAGCATCCCATAATTTTTGGAATGCTAAGGAGTCAAGGACATTTTTATCTTCTTTAATTTTAACTGATTTGGGTATTTAATTTTTTTTCAGAAACTATGCGTCTCTATTGGGAAATTTAAATTTGAGATTTTATGTTTTAATATGATAGATGAGAGTAATAAAATAAATGTTGAGACTTTTAATATAATTTTATACCTTAAAATGGTTCGTTGTATGAGTGAATTTGAATTCTTTCTTAGGTTTTAGAACTTTCTTTGTTTGTTTGTTTTGTTTTATGACCACACCTGGAGTTTCCATTGCTTACACAGGTTTCATTCTTTGTGATGCTCAGGGACTACATATGGGCCAGGGATTGACATAGGGTCAGGACAGAAGTGGTTACATGAAAAGCAACTGCCTTATCTCTTATACTATCTGCCTGATCCCATAGTCCTTTCTTACTTGAGTTTTGAATCAATAAATCAAAATAACTGATTAGATAGGGGCCAGATTATTAATATGAATATTAATAAAACTGAAATAACAGTGATTAGTGTTAGTACTGAACAAGGCAAATAAGGCAACACATAGAGAAAAATAAAAACACAAGAGATAATGCCTTTCTAGGTTCAATCAGTGTACTTTCTGTTCTCACCAATCAAATAAATCGTGTGTGTTTCTAAAACTTCTAAACTTATAAACAAAAAGGCAGTAGGAGAGAGAAAGTGAGGGGAAATGAGGTACAGGGGAGGGAGATATGCAGACAGAGAATGATCTTAGCAATATTGAATTGTGTTTAAATAGAACACTTGAACTGGTGGGCTGGAGCGATAGCACAGCGGTAGGACGTTTGCCTTGCGCTCAGCCAGCCTGGCCGAGCCGGGTTCAATTCCTCCGCCCCTCTTGGAGAGCCTGGCAAGCTACCGAGAGTATTCAATATGCCAAACACAGTAACAAGAAGTCTCACAATGGAGACATTACTGGGCCCACTTGACCAAATTGATGAACAACGGGAGGACAGTGTTTGTTTTTGACAGTTTTGTTTCTAAAAGGACTTAGTTAAAAGAGAGTGATGCTTTCTTCTCACTCACTCAGATGATATATTTATTCACTTTTCTATTCAAAGAAGGAATTCAAGAACATACACAGAGAGAGAAAGCGAGAGCGAGACAGAGAATGGAGAGAGGGAGAGAGAGAGAGAGAGAGAGAGAGAGAGCGCATTGCCTATGTTTTGTCCTGAATGCCATTCATTTAATGAATAGCAACAGGAACATATTCAGACAGTAGGATAAATTCCTCTGCTCACTGCTCACTTAGTATTTGTTTTCTATGTATAAGGACAACAAATGTTCCAGTAGATAAGATGATAATAGCTTTTTAGATGGTCATTAGTTTACTGGAAAAGCATGACAGCAGGATAGATAGGAGTGCAAAGTGAGTGCGTGCCAATTTTCAGTGGGGTTTTTATATCATATATATAAACATATATATGTGATAGCACAGTGGTAGGGCGTTTGCCTTGCGCGCAGCCAGCCTGGCTGAGCCGAGTTTGATTCCTCCGCCCCTCTTGGAGAGCCTGGCAAGCTACTGAGAGTATTCAATATGCCAAATACAGTAACAAGAAATCTCACAATGGAGACGTTACTGAGCCCGCTCGAGCAAATCGATGAACAATGGGAGGACAGTGACAGTGATGTGTGTGTGTATCATTGAAATGTTTTAGTGGTGAGATTCAGGGAATGACCTTCTGGGCAGACAGAGTCAGTGTAATGTCTCTAAAAGGAAGCATGTTTTGTGTTTTCTAGGAAAATAAAGGCTATTCCTTAGAAAGATGGATACCTTAATTTTGATAGAGTGAAATCTGGAATCTGTTATTGTGCTAAGATTCTGTAAACCATTTAAGATTATATTTATGTAAATAACTTGTTTATATTTCCAAATCTTTGTGAGTGACTTATATAGTTTATATTTTGGCTAAAAAGTTATAGCATTATTTTTGGATAGTTTGTTGTAATAACTTATCCTTTGTTTAAATTTCATTATTCTATTCTTGGTGTTCACAACCTATTGTTTTCTACTGAATTTTCATATGACACTCTCACCCCAATTATTGCAAAAATTTTTGATTACTATCAAACAAACCAAAAGCAAAGCTATAATATTCTTCATTTGGGATATGAAAAGGATAAGGAAAAAATGCCCAAGAACTGTCTAAACAAAATTAAAATAAAATTTGAATTTAGATTGCAGAACTGAGTTTACTAGATGAAAGAGAGTGAATGTGGATGCATCCTATTGATCATGGTGGAGGAATATTAGAACCACAATGAAGGCTGCAGTGCACTGATGTATATTTTCAAGAGGTGCAAAAGTTTGCCCCGTAAGGACTAGCGAGATAGTATGGTGCGTTGGGTGTTTGCCCTATGCACGGCCAAACTGGGTTCAGTCAGAGGCACCCAATATGGTCCATGGAGCACAGCCAGGAGGGACCTCAGAGCAATTGGCTATTATGGTATGTCTACATATCAGTCTTTTATAATAGAGTTTCCTTTATGTTTTGTATTCTAAGCAAGATTAAATATTCACCATTTCTTGGACAGATTCTTTTTTGTTATCAAATCACCGTGAATCCTTCAGTGATTTTTTTCATTGAATTCTTGGTTTACATATATCATTAACCTCACATACATTTCCATCTCTGTTTCATAAGGATTCATTGAGGTCCCAGTCTAATTTGTAATTCACATGATGTTTTTATTCTGTTTTCACTGATTTTGTGTTCCTCCTTACCTCTGCCCTATTCATTGTTTATTTTTCGTTAGCATCTGCTATCTATGAACTTAGTAAAGGCTTGTGCAAAGTTTTTGCATCCTGTTCTCATTTTCTGTATATGAAATGAACTGCAGATGTTTGTTTTTTATTCTCGAGAATATAACAAAAGATAATTTATACTTTAACACATAAGAGTTTTAGAGGTGTGTCAAGGTAGAATCTGATGATTAAGTTATTAAGTAGATGAAAATGTCTATTCATTTTACTTTGCTTTTCTGCCTTCATGAAAACTTGTGCATGGAGGTTAACACATTTAAGCAGAATTTAGATCTATAATCTAGGGGGTTATTTGAGTTCAGTGTATGATGAAAGTAAGTGCACTTTTATTTACTTTTTAGGTTTTATTGGCTTGATGGCTTTATTACTATTTGCTTAGTAATTTTGTATTACTGTGATGCCAATAAGCAATTAAATAAACAGAAATGAACATCCTAGTCACAGACATTCTTATAAGTAAAATAAAACAAAAATATAAAAGGTTTATATGTATTTATCCCATTAAACTGTTTCAATATTTTAGTTATGTATTAAGTGCTTTCAATCTTTTTAAGTACTTTTCCAAACTTTAAACCACAGAACAGTTGGAAATCACTGCTCAGAAAAGTTTCTAGTCTTACAAAAACATACTTGCTTCTAAAATGACACTGACACATTTTCATTGTAAGACAATGAATTAGACAGGTAAAGTGGTTTAAAAATTCTAAGTATAAATTAAGAAAATTTTAAGTACTGCACCTATAATTTTTTTCAATAGCTATTTATGTATTATTATCATCACTTATTTTAATTTCAGCAATTCAATGAGTAAAGTACTACTTTGAAAAATTATTATAAATGAACATAACTATTAAAAATCAGTCATTATATTTTAATAAGCACAAGAATGGAAGTGGTTTTGTTTATAATTTTCTAGATCACAGTTATATTGACATGTATTTCATTATTTATATTTAAGTAACAGTGTACTGTTAATGTATGGATTGCTCACTTAACACATAAGGACATATATCACAGTTATAAATTTGAAATCTTTGTGTTTATTCCAGAAGTCTTTATTGACATGTTGAATCCTGTAATTCCTTTATGTAGCACTGTAGCACTGTTCTCCCATTGTTCATAGATTTGCTCGAGTGAGCACCATAACGTCCCCACTGTGAGACTTATTGTTACTGTTTTTGGCATATCAAATACGTCATGGGAAACTTACCAGTCTCTGCTGTGTGGGTGGGATACTTTTGGTAGCTTGCTGGGCTCTCTGAGACGGATGGAGGAATCAAACCCGGGTCAGCCATGTGCAAGGCAAACGCTCTACCCACTGTGCTGTCGCTTCAACCCAATTCCTTTATAGGAAAATAAAATATTTCATTATAGGATATATATTAAATAATACACAATGTATAGGTTATATAGTACATATAAAATTATATGTCTATTTATATGTATTGTTCCTATATATTGTGAGGTATGAGTTCTGCCACTGTGAGGTTGACTCTGGACATATAATAATTTTCCTTACTTTAGCTTACAACCACGGCAAAGCCTGGCAAGCTACCCGTGATGTATTCAATATGCCAAGCACAGAAACAAGTCTCAAAATAGAGACGTTACTGGGCCTACTCGAGCAAATCAATGAACAACGGGAGGACAGTGCTACAGTGCTAAAGCTTACAACAGCATTATAAAAATCTTACCCAGTATTCCCTTTAATTTTCTGTGACATGGGTAGGTTAATGGATGGAGGATCACACAGAGATGTGAGTGTTGGAATCTTTTCCTAAAAAATGCTTTTTCTAAAAGTTCCATTTCAACCAATGTACTATATTGTCCTCAAAAGACCTTGACAACTATTTGATATGGGAATATAAAAACAAGCATCCTTTCTGAAAACGGGCATTCTATTCTAATGTTTCTTGTGGATTATTTTTAGTTTCACAACTCCATATGTGCTTAGCACACACCTTATTAGAGATGGCATCTCTTTTTGTTTTGGTTTGTGATTTTGGGGTCACACCTGACTATGCTCAGGGCTTACTCTTGGTTCTGTTTTCAGGAATCACTTTTGGTAGCACTGAGGGAACTAACTTCAATGCTAGTGATGGAATCCAGGTTGACTGCATGAAAGGCAAGTGCTTTACTCACTATTCTACCTCTCTGGTCTTGGCCCCGAGGGATGGCATTTGATTCCACTTATTCCTCTTGTCAATTCTCTTATTTAATCCATCCTGCCATAGGATCAGTAAGTGGAACTAGGGCAGGGTTTTGGAGTCAAATTGCTCATTAATGTGCTGGTAGTGCGTATCTCATTATCACTGATGAAAATAGATCATCTAGTATAAGGAAGCATTATGAATGTAAAGTCTGTGTCTGTGTGTGTGTGTATGAAGTGAAGTAGTTTTTACAAAATTTAACTTAGAGAAATGTAATGGGAGAGAAAAAGAGAGGTAAGTGTTCAAGAGAGAACAGGCTTCTCTAGAGTGGAAGGCTAGAATGACTTTTGAGGGTAGGATAATCCCTGAGCTCTGCCAAGGGTAGCCTACAAACAAAAGGCAATTTAATCTAGGTGTGGTAACAGGGATAGCCTTGGTCTCTGTGCGGTTCTTTCCTATAGCTTCTCTTCTTCTGAGGGGGTTTCTCTAGATTATGCTTCAGTATTCCCATCTTGAGCTGCCTCAGTTTCTCAACCTCCAACCAACCAGGAGTTGCGTCTCCAGGGGATGTAGTCCTCTTGCCACTGGGCTACTAGATGACGGGCTTATTCTTAGCTTTATTCCTCCTGAAAACTCATTACCAGGGTCTCCTATCTATGTGCCTACAATGCCCTCCCTAGAAATTTCACCCCTAGCATCATTAAGGTGTGCATAGTTGAAGCTAAAGGTTGTCTTCTGTAACTTCTTCCTACAGACAAAGGGCACGAGCCTCCTTATGTGAGGAGTGAAATACCTGCTAACATGGTTTGCTGGCTATAGGGTTGTCAATATTAAAGAGAAATTAGAAAGATTATGTGATAATTTTTCTGTTTTAATAGTAGGCTCTCGAGGTGAAAAGCTTTCTTTGGCCCAAAGAGGGCAGAGCATTTAAGGAAACAGAGAGATAACGGTGGTAACATAAACTGTCGTTCCTGTCTTTTGCATTCTGATGAGGAAATTGTTAATTTTTGCTCTTACTGGGTACCTATTGAAAATTAAGGGACGATAGTAACTTGGAGCTTTCAATCTGGGTTTTCTTGACGAGAAGTGTCAAATCCTCATTGCAGTCACAGCAATAAATCCGGTCCTGGTCAGAGTATGATTGCTGGATGATGTAGATTGAGCTGATTTGATCCTGGAGAGATGAATTTAGCTAGAAGTTTCAATAATTTTCACAGCAGTGGGACTGCTAATGATAACTTGATGAAGTCTCTTCATTTAGGCAGCAGTTGATCCTAAAGTAACAAGTCTTTCAGGTTTTTGTAAGACCCAACTATCCGACTGAAATTTTGTTGGGGTTAATTCTCTGTTTCGGTGAGATAAAAATAGTATATCTGTATCTTCAATTGTCTGCTTTACTTTCCTTTTCTTCAGCTTTCCTAAATTAAGAACATACTTAGTTCATTTTCAACTCTAGACCTTGTGACTAACCATTTTAGAATTGAAATTCCAGAAGAAAGCAATGCATTGTTAGATAAAAGTATGTCAGACATTTGAAAAATCTCAGGTGAATAACTAAGAATAGTGGTATTTTGTGATTATCTCTATATTTGAAAAATGATGACAAAATAATAGAAACCAATCAGAAACTAACAGGTTAATGTGAAAGCAAGAGGAATCCTTAACAGCATTTAAGAGAATCTCCTGTGGTAACTGCAGAGAAGAGAAATCTGAGTTCTGGCTCCCAAATAAGTTCTAGAGCCACAGTGATAGTACAGCAGGTAGGGCGTTTGCCTTGAACTCCCCCCCACACACACACCAGGTTTGATTCTTGGCATGCTATAAGGTCCCCTGAGCACTGCCTGGAGTATTTCCTAGTGCAGAGTCAGAAGTAACACCTGAGCATCACCAGGTGTGACTCCAAAAGCCAATAAGCAACATTAAAGTAATAAATAAAATATGAATAGCAGATTCCTAAGAGACATAAATTCAGTAGAGTAGAATATTCTATGATTATATGGGGCTTTGGTTTGAAAGTGTAAAGTGTGTAGGAATGGGGACTTCTGAATTTATGGACCTGAAAGTCTTGAATTCTTTCTTGTAGCACTCTGGCACTACCAAATGTATCATAAATTTCCATTAATAGTAATTTAAAGAGTTTCCTTATGTAGAAAATGAGTCTTTATCCAGCACCTCCTCCTTCCTTTCCTCTAGAGTTAAATCAACAACAAAATCTCACTGTGAATTTTCTGAGCCTGATAAGGAAATAAAAGGCCTAATCCTCAAAATGCCTGCACCATCTAGAACAATAGAGATTGAATTGATTTCAATTCAGTTAATTTCACTGGGTAGGACAAAATTTTTGATAAGGTTTTATTTACTGGCTGGAGTGATAGCCATGTGGGTGGGGCATTTGCCTTGCATGCAGTCAACCTGGCAGACCTGGGTTCAATTCCTCTGCCTCTCTTGGAAAGCCTGTCAAGTTACCAAGAGGATCTCACCCGCATGGCAAAGCCTGGCAAGCTACCCGTGCTGTATTTGATATGTCAAACACAGTAACAAGAAGTCTCGCAATGGAGACATTACTGGGCCCACTTGAGCAAATTGACGAACAGCGGGAGGACAGTGCTACAGTGCCACAGTGCTATGGACATGCTCATATGATTTGAGATATTGCATTTTAATAAGTATGTAAAATAAAATTTGTGAAAAATGCATGCATACATTAAGTATTGTATACATACTGGGATGCTATGACAGATGATGAGGTAATAAATTAAAATACTTAGGAAAATGAGCATGCTAAAATGGATTTATTATGCAAGGCCAGAAAATCAATTCGATTTATTGTGTTCTACAGGACACACAAAAAAAGAAGTTTATTTTTTGTTTTTTAATATGCAACTCTTCAAAAACTTACATTTTTTCCTAACACAAGAAGCATACCAGTAATCCTGAGGAAGGCATTCCTAAGTAATGTCCTTGTGTGAATATCATAGAGGATAATTAAACAAAACTAGAGAGTTAGACAACTAGATGTGCAGCCTTCAGACTAAATATGTGGTTTTCAAAATGTTTACATCTCAGATCCTGCATCTGATTGTGCAGTGATTTGTTTTTCTTTTGGCTCTTTGGGTTTTTGAGTCATACCCGACAATGCTCAGCGTTTACTCTTGGCTCAGCACTCAGGAATCACTCCTGGCAGTGCTCGCGGGGCTATACGGGATGCCAGGGATCAAACCTGTGTTGACCATGTGCAAGGCAAAAGCCCTGCCTGTTGTACTATCTCTCTGGTCCCAGTGGTTACATAGCTTCAATGGCTATAGAAGTTAATAACCATCGTTTTTGTCAAGTATAATTCAATATTTTTAAGACAAAAGACCAAAACTGGCCATTGATTTGTGGTTGGAATCACTGTATAGATAGCCTTTTGTGATCATGGGTTATAAATGTTATTGACCCTTGAATAAAATGTTACTAAAGCACACATGACTATACTAAGAATTAGTTTAAATGCCACAGAATAAAATGAAATTAGCCTTGTTATATGTGACTGTGGACTTTCAATTACTAAAGTAGAGTTTTAAAAATGGAAGTCACTTAGATATTGGTAGAATTTAAATCAATTAGACAGAATGAGATTCCAAAGTGCTTATACTCATTAATTTGAAGTATTATTGAGAATCATGATTCATGCAAGTTGGTTGATATTAACATCATATTGTTAAACAAATCTTAGAAGTTAATTCTTGGAGTAAAATGCAATAATTTTTGAAGTTATTTTGTTGACATCATTTGTATTTTTCAAACATGTATGTGATTTTTGTGCCTGTGTGTGCACGTGTGTGTGTGTGTGTATGTGTAGATTTTCAGTTGCTTGCATACAGACTTCAGAGAAGACATTTAGCTTTTTTCTTCCTAATGTGAGAAATTGGACATAAAATAAAGCAGAACCAATGGTTTCACATGATTTTACATTTATGAAAACTTTCTAAATAGATTAATTTACATTAAAGATAAATATAAAACTTATGCTGTCATTAAAATTAATTAACATACTTCTGGGTAGTCATTTATCTTTTAGATGTTTTATTTTTGTGTCATGCAGACAGGACTGTGACCAGGGGTGAGTGTGTTTATATTATACTTTATGAGTTCAAAATATGGCTCATCTCCTGAAAAGATGATTATAATAAAATCAGACAAGTTATATCTGTTCTGGGTTTATTTTCTATAAGCTTGAGTACCCTGGTACCTCCTTTATAGATTTTGTAATGATTGAATGAATAAAATGTTTAAACTGAATAGCACAGGGGATATCACAAATTAATAATTTAATATAGGTTAATGCCAAATATAGGTTACAGAGGAAATTCTTTTGTTACTTTGATAAGGATATTTTCTGTTTAGACTAATGCCATTAATGCCAACAAACTCTGATACCAGACAATTATAGAAAGTAATTATATTTTTTCTGACAAATCTTATTTATTCGAGTTAATTATAGCTTAACAGTCTATACCAAACCTCTTATCTCTAATTTAAAACATCTAATTAAAAAGGACAAAAATTAAACCTTGAAAAAAAGAAAGCTTCAGAATTCACAATAGCTGCCTGAACTTGAACTTTGGCCATGTATAGCAGCATTCTTCAACCACTACTCTGCAGACCAATTTCAGTCCACAGAAGTAGAAAGGTTGAAAACTCCTTGTTTGCTCCTTTGGTTATAAGATGCTGGGATGTGGATCATTGTACAGGAGAGGTTCTTTTCTGCAGGTATGAAGAAGTTGAGGAAGGACTGGAGAAATAATATGGTGCTCGGTCTGCAAGCAGCCAACCTGGGCTTTATTCTTCCAGATGCCATTATATATAGAAGTGATCCCTGAATAAGCCCTGAGCACAGAGGTAGAAATAAGCTCCAAGAATAGCCAGATGTAGCCTAAAACTCAACCCAACTCCAGACAAACAATGGTGAACACATTATATGCATTAAATAAGAATGAATAGAAAATTATATAAAATAAAAATTGAACGTCATATTACCTTTGATAACTAGATTGGATTCTACACATCAGCATGATACCCATCAGATATATAAAATCAATATCTATTTTTATTATCTAGTATTAAAACATGAAGTTGTTTAGAAGACTTTATTTAACTGTATTTATCTTAATTTGAGAGGACTAAATCCTTAAATCTGATAAGGGGAAAATATTTAAATTATGATGGCCACATAGCAATAGTATTATTAACGTTATGTGGATCAGTAATTCTGTAGAATACTGGAGAGTGTAGTTAATCTGTACTTGAAATCTACCATCATAAAGTAGAAATTTTAATCTCAGAATTGTGTAGGTGGGTCAGAAAGTACAGCTTAGTTCTATTACGTGAGAGATACAGAATTAGACACCAGCATTGCATAGCCCAGAGCATCATCAGACATAATCCCAGTGGTCCCAAGGCAGTATGGGGAGAGTCCCTATGAAAATAATAAAATAAATGACTAAAATCAATATTTTATTCTGAAGGAAAGAAACTTTATTATAACTATGTATAAGCCATGCAGTACAAACATAATTATGACTATTTCAGTAATTGCAAACACAGCATCGAGCACAAGTCACGGCATGACACGGTAAGTGTCTATGGAAAGATTGAGCAGTATCAAATTTGAACTCAAGCATAGATTTAAAAGACAACATATAAAATCCAGGGAGGATGCAGTAATTGAAACAAAATAAATTTTCAGCTTATAAATATGAATAGTGAAATAAAGTTATGCATATGCCTTATTGTGTTTTTCAGTTCATTATGCTGCGTGCATACAATGAGATGTTTTTTTCCCCTTTGATAATACATCTTAAGTTATTTCCTTTAACTTAAATTAATTTGCTCGCTTTAAACCAGGAAAGCTCTTTGAAAGATCTTGTTTTCAAAATGCTTCCTTATTTTAGTTATATTTACTTCTGTTGATATAATGTAAAATGCATTAACAATAATTTTATTGACTGTACTATGAGATTGCAGTACATAAGTACACCATATTGTCTCCCTTATACACTCCCTCCCCGCAGAACTCAAAGCTCAAAAGAACACATAAAAAATCTAGGATAAAAATGTTTCTGATAGATAAATAGCTATACGAATTTCAATTGCTTAAATCCTTTCAGTTTCAGTTTCAAATCACACCTTAATTTCTGGATACAAACCATGTTTCTGGTCCCCATAATTGAATTAGTATTTCTGTTTCCTTCATAATAGTGCCTCATTTTAGTGAGTGGTTCGTAGCTTATACCACTTCATGAAAAAAGCAGAAAATATAAATTTATGTTTGTGTCAAATAAAGATGGCATAAGTTATTATTTATGATATATTTTTCCTTCTAGAATTATTTGAATATTTCCAGTATCCAGTAAAATTTCCACACTGGTTGGTTTGTGTTATATGATTCAGCTGATATTCAAAATGTTTTTCCTCAGGATATACTTGGAAAAATCCTGTAAGGGAAAGCAACATGTCAAGTATATAAATTGTTGATAAGCATTAATAGAGCATAAGATTAATTTTAATAACACACCAAAAACCAAATATTTTAGGAAATACTTGCTCTAAATGAAGATCATTTTTTAAAATTTTCATGAGTTCAAAAGATCCGTTAAAATCACTGTGTTTAAGATCAGTTAAACCACTGTGTTCCTTTATTCCTTTCCTTCCTTTAACCCCATTCATTTCTTCCTACAGGTTTTCCATTATCTTCCTTAGATTTTTGTCACACACATTTCTTCACTCTTCATATTCTAGCTTACAGACATCGTGTAGACTATCATGGTATAATTTTGATCATGGACGCCTAAATGAAAGTTAATATAAAAGTATGGGTAAATATATCAGAGGCCTTCCCCTAACGCTGCTCAGCCCCCTCTCCTCCCCAGCCAAGTCAGTCTGCCTGCCAGCATTCGAATCTGGGACTTGGCTTTGGCCCTGAAAAGGCTCAGGCTCCTCTCAGACCCTGGAACAAAAGAAGACCTGAGCCCCTTCCTCCTGGCCCACCCCCATGGGTCCCCTCCCCAACCCAGCCTTCAACCCTCACACACACCTGGTACCCGTGTGGGCGTGGCCTCTTTAGAAGGGGCGTGACTTCAGTAGAAGTGGTGTGGCCTAATTTTAGGCAGGCCAACGCTCACGCTGCCGCAGGTACTTTACTATACCAAGACATCTAGTCTGACATCACAGTTCCTGTACCTACACACCAACATGAAGAAACAACACAAATCCCCACTACATGGAGAGGATGATGTAAAAATTCCAGAAGCCTCAGAGGTGCTATTCACCTAAAGGACCTCTCTGACAAAGAATTCAGATATGAAGTCGTGAGGATGTTTAATGAACTCAATGAAACAGTCAGACAGATATCCAGTAAATTGAAAGAGGACATGAAAGAAACAATGGATCGCACAATCGAGAAAATACAGGAAGAAATGAGAGCAGAAATTGGAAAGCTACACACAGAAATGTCACGAATCAAAGATTTCATAGATGAAATAAAAATCTCAATCTCTGCCCTCAAAAGTAGAATGACCACAGCTGAAGAAACAATCAGTGAGCTGGAAGATTAACTGCGTCAAGCCAACAGGCAACAACAAACATTTGGAAAGAGACATCAAAATAACATAAGAGCGAATCAGAGTCCTAGGAGATGATTCCAAGAGGAACAACATTAGAATCATAGGAGTCCCAGAAGCTCAGGGAAACAATCCCAATGAAAAAGTCATGGTCCAACAAATCAATGCTGAAAAATTCCCACAATTTGAAAATGCAGTCATTCAGATTCAAGGAGCCCAAAGGGTTACAGCTAAAAGAGACCCTAACAAAAATACTCCAAGACATACCATAGTTAGAATGATGGATGCCGCCAATAGAGACACAATACTGCAAGCATCAAGGGCAAAGAAAGAAATCACATACAATGGAGCACCCCTTAGATTCACAGCAGACCTATCAGAGAAAACCCTCTAAGCTGCCTGAAAGCAATGGTGGGATATAGTGAAAAAACTCACTGAAATGAATGCTTAACCAAGAATACTCTATCCTGCTAAACTCTTGCTCAACCTCGAAGGAACGGTACACTATTTTCTAGATAAACAGCAGCTCAGGAACTTCATAGACTCAAAACCAAACCTAAAACAAGGGCTGAAGGGGCTACTATAAGATAAGACACACCCTACAAGCAAAACAGACCTTTACAGAAAGATGACACAAAACCCCATAACAATAATATTTCTCAATGTCAATGGTATAAATTCACAAATTAAGAAACACAGAGTAGCAAAATGGATTCAGAGACAGAACCCAACATTCTGCTGCCTACAAGAAACTCATCTCAACACTCAGAGCAAACACAGACTCAAAGTCAAAAGATGGAAAACAATCCTGCAAGCAAAGAGCTCCCTCAAAAAAGCTGGGGTGGCCATACTAGTATCCGAAAACAACAATTTCAGGTTGAAAAAGATTAGAAGGGACAGTGAAGGCCATCTTCTATTTATGAAAGGATATGTACAACAGGAAGTAATCACAATCTTAAATGTATATGTACCTAATGAGGGAACAGCTCAATATTTAAAACAACTACTAACAAATTTTAAGGAGGACATTGCTAACAACACAATAGTAGCCAGAGACTTCAACATCGCCTTATCACCTCTGGATAGATCAACAAGAACGAAACTCAACAAGGAAACATTGGCTTTGAAAGAAGAAATAGAAGAGAAAGGGCTTATAGACCTATACAGAGCTTTATACCCCAAAAAGAAAGAACACACATTCTTTTCCAGTGCACATGGAACATTTTCCAAAATAGACCATGTGCTAGGCCACAAAATATTCCTCAACAGAATCAGGAAGATAGAAATAGGATCAGCCATCTTTTCAGACCATGATGCACTGAGGATAGAAGTGAATCACACACAGACAAGGAGAACCAAATCAAAAACCTGGAAATTAAACAACTCAATGCTGTACAACGAGTGGGTCAGGAACAAATCAAAAGATACCTCGAAAAAATGAGAATGAAGACATGAGCTACCAGAACCTATGGGATGCGGCAAAAGCTGTATTAAGGGGAAAATTTATAGCTCTGCAAGCATATCTTAGGTCTGTAGAAACGATGCACATAAACAACTTGACCTCACAGCTCAAGACCTTAGAAAAGGATCAAAAGAAAGAGCCCAAATCATGCAGAAGGAAATAGATCATAAAACTTAGAGCAGAAATCAATGACATGGAAACCAAAGAAACAATCTGAAATATCAATGAAAGCTAGAGCTGGTTCCATGAGAAAATAAACAAGATAGATAAACCGCTTTCAATACTCACAAAGAAAGAGAGAGAGAGAACCCTAATAAACCGAATCAGAAATGAGAAGGGGATTTTCACAACAGAAAACAAAGAAATTCAAAAGATCATCAGAGACAACTTTGAAAGTCTGTATGCAATGAAACAAGAGAACCTAGAAGAAATGGATAAATTCCTGGATTCCTTTCATCTCCCAAAGCTGAATCAAGAACATCTATAGTACTTGCATAGACCTATTCACATAAAGAAAATTGAAACTGTAATCAAAAGTCTTCCCAAAAACAAAAGCCCAGGTCCAGATGGATTCACTTGTGAATTTTTCCAAACATTTAAAGAGGAACTACTGCCAGTCCTTCTCAAGCTTTTCCAGGAAATTGAAAAAATGGAAACTCTCCCATACAGTTTCTATGAAGCCCATATCTCTCTAACATCAAAAGGTGACAAAGACACCACAAGGAAACAAAACTACAGACCTATATCCCTGATGAACACAGATGCAAAGATTATCAACAAAATACTAGCAAATAGAATTCAACTACTCATCAAAAAGATCATAGACCACGACCAAGTATGATTCATCCCGGGGAAGCAAGGCTGGTTTAACACTAGGAAATCAATCAACATAATTCACCATATCAACAAAAGAAGAGATAAAAATCACATGATCATATCAATAGATGCAGAGAAAGCATTTGACAAGATCCAGCACCCATTTATGATGAAAGCCCTAGCCAAAATGGGGATAGAGGGGACTTTTCTCAATATAGTTAAAGCCATCTACCACAAGTCTACAGCAAGCATCGTCCTCAATGGCGAAAAACTGAGAGCCTTTGCCCTAAGATCAGGGATGAGACAAGGATGTCCAATCTCTCCACTCTTGTTCAAAATAGTACTGGAAGTACTTGCAGTAGTGATTAGGCAAGAAAAAGATATTAAAGGCATCCAGGTAGGAAAGGAAGAAATCAAGCTCTCACTATTGGTAGATGATATGATACTATACTTAGAGAAACCTAAAACCTCTACCAAGAAACTCCTAGAAACAATAGTCTTGTATAATAAAGTGGCAGGCTATAAAATCAATACCCAAAAGTCCATGGTTTTCCTATACCCAAATAGTGAAAGAGAAGAAAGTGTCATTAATAAATCTATCCCGTTCACAATTTTGCTCCAGAAAATCAAGTACATAGGAATCAGCTTAACTAAGGAAGTAAAGGACCTGTACAAAGAAAACTACAAAATGCCACTTCAGGAAATAAAGGAGGACACCAGAAAATGGAAAAATATCCCCCGTTTATGGATCGGGAGAATTAACATTGTCAAAATGGCAATACATCACAAAGCACTGTACAAATTCAATGCTATCCCTATAAGAATACCCATGACATTCATCAAAGAAATGAGGCAAACACTCCTGAAATTTATATGGCACAATAAGCCCCCACGAATAGCTAAAGCAATTCTGGGGAAAAAGAAAATGGGAGAAATCACTTAATCACTTAACTTAACTTCCCGTTAGTCATCGATTTGCTCGAGCGGGCGCCAGTAACGTCTCCATTTGTCCCTGTCGCGTGCTAGTGTAGCCCAATGGCATCTCTTCGCTCCGGGAACATGGAGGGCCTCAAACCGATCATTCATGATCTTGACAAAGAAGTCTGACCATCTCGTAGGTGGGCGGCCACGCGGTCTCTTGACATCCCGTGGAATCCAATCAGTAACAGCTCTAGTCCAACGGTCGTCTTTACATCTCATTACGTGACCAGCCCATCTGATTTTCAACACCTTGGCATATGAGACAGCGTCCCTGATCCTTGATCGTCGACGGATGTCAGAACTCCGGATTCGTTCTCTCATTTGAGTGAAACATGTTATTCCAAGCATAGCTCTTTCTATTCTTCTTTGGAAGACCTGAATGGCGTTCTCATCTTGTTTGCGTAGGGCCCAGGTCTCTGAGGCATATGTTAATGCAGGAAGAACAGTGGAATCAAAGAGATGTGCCCGGAGCCGGAGGTTCTTCGTCCTCTTAGCTATTTCTTCGACGTTCTTGAAGGCGTTCCAAGCCGCTCTCTTCCTCCTGCGCAGCTCGGGTGCCAGGTCATTTCTCATGTTGACCTCTCGACCTAGGTACACATAGCTGTTGCATTCGGAGATGGTCGTTCCATTGAGAGCGAATGGGGCGTCAGGAACAAGGCTGTTTCTCATAAACATTGTCTTCGTAAGATTCAGCTGTAGTCCTACCTTTCCACACTCACGGTCAAAGTCGGCCAGCATTTGTGCCGCTTGGCTGATGTTTGGTGTTATTAAAACAATGTCATCAGCAAAGCGGAGGTGGTGTAGTTGCCGACCATCTATCTTCACTCCCATTCCTTCCCATTCCAGTCGTCGCATGATGTTCTCGAGGGTGGCACTGAAGAGTTTCGGTGAAATGGTATCAACCTGCCGCACCCCTCTCTTGACATCAACGATCACTTCTTTGTAGAATGGTGAGATCCTGGTAGTGAATCCGCAATACAGCTCACGGAGGATCCTGATGTATTGGGCTTGAATGCCCTGATTGGCTAGGGCTTCAATGACAGCTTCCGTCTCAACAGAATCAAAGGCCTTCTTTAAATCAATGAACGTTAAGCAGAGCGGCATCTTGAACTCCCGAGAAACCTCAATGAGCTTGGTTACCGTGTGGATATGGTCGATGGTGCTGAATCCTTTGCGGAACCCTGCTTGCTCACATGGTTGTCCTTCATCTAGTGTTCTGCCAATCCTATTCAGAATGACTCGAGTGAACAGCTTGTAGATGACAGACAATAGGCAGATCGGGCGATAGTTGCCAATGTCATGGATGTCTCCCTTCTTGAACAGTAGTACGGTCCTGCTGGTTTTCCATTGGGACGGAACCTTGCATTCAGACAGGTAGCGAGTGAAGAGCCGAGCCAGTGTATTGATGAGTACTGACGGCAGGTTCTTCAGGTGTTCAGGTCTGACCTTGTCTGGGCCGGGTGCTGTTTGCTTCTTTACCAACGAAATGGCGTGTCGGATTTCGGAAGGGAGAACGTTAGGAACGACATACCCATCCTGTGGAATTTGGTATGTCGGCAAGTGGACATGGCTATCGAAGAGATTTGAGTAGAAGTCATGGATAATCTTCTCCATTGCCGTTCTGGAGGATGTGATGGATCCATCAGGACATCGTAGGGCAGTCATCTTGGTCTTATAGTTGGCGAAGGACAGGCGGGCGTTACGAATACTTTTCCCGGCTTCTGCTGCATCTATCAGTACTTCTGCTCTTCTCTCTTTGAGGTCTTCCTTGATCGCATCTCTGCACTGCTTTGCAAGCTCGGACGTTAGCTTGCGGTTGCCTGAGGCATGCGCCAAACCACGCTGGCGAATTAGCTCAAGAGTTTTTGAAGATAGGCGACTTTTTGTGGCTATCTCTCTCTTGGCATTCCTCGCACATTCATGGAGGTGCTGAACCAGTCGATCGTATTCCTCCTCAATGTTGTCAACAACGGCATCTTCCCATGTTGCCGCAATAGTACCAAAGACACTACTTCCACTACCCAGCCGTCGCCACACTCCAGGACGCTTTCCGGACCCGCGCGGCAGCTCCGGCCGAGACCCACGCACAACTGAAGACCCACAGAACAAGGTAAGTGGAACTCTCTGAGACCTTGGACTCCAGGCTCGGCGGACCCAGGGACAGAGCTTCTCTGCTTGCTCCCACCACCACAGGTGACAAAGGGATTCTAATCAGGAGCCCCACCCTACCCTGCCCTGTCTGTTTCCATCAACCACCCAGGGATCGAATTGTGCACAGGAGACCCACCCTACCCAGATAAATACCCCACTGGCAGATTTCCACTCTCGACACTACTTCCACTACCCAGCCGTCGCCACACTCCAGGACGCTTTCCAGACACATCATAAGACACTAAATACCCATCTTCTGGAATTGTCGTACCATATTTGATAGGGTTCAAATATGGTAACACCTACAAGGGTGATTAGAGACCACCCCAAAAGCCTCTATACCTCTCGGAAAGACTGGCAAGCTACCGAGAGTATTCCGCCCGCACGGAAGAGCCTGGCAAGCTATCCGCTGTGTATTCGATATGCCAAAACCAGTAACTACAACTGGTCTCTCTTTGGGAGAAATCAACCACCCTAATTTCAAACTCTACTACAAAACAGTAATAATTAAAACAGCATGGTACTGAAACAAAGGCAGAGTTACAGACCAATGGAACAGGGTAGAATATTCTGACATCTCCACCAATCATATAATCAGGTAATCTTTGATAAGGGGACAAGAAATGTGAATTGGAGTAGGAAAGCCTCTTTAACAAATTGTGCTGGCAAAAGTGGACAGCTACATGCAAAAATGGGGGCTCAGATTTGTCTCTAACACCAAGTACAAAATTAATATCAAAATGGATTAAAAACCTCAACATTAGAGCAGAATCCATAAGGTACATTGAAGACAAAGTTGGCAAAACCCTCCCTGACATTGAAGCTAATGGTATCAATGTCACGCCACTGGCCAAGCAAGTGAAAACAGAGATAGACAAATGGTACTATCTTAAACTAAGAAGCTTCTGCACCTCAAAAGAAACAGTGACCAAAACACAAAGATATTCTACAGAATGGGAAATGATATTCTCCGAATACAGATCCGACAATGGGTTGATATCAAGGATATATAAAATACTGGTTGAACTCCACAAGAAGAAAACAACCAACCCCATCAAAAAATGGGGCAAAGAAATGAACATAAACTTTCTCAAAGAAGAAATGCGAATGGATAAAAGGCACATGAGATAATGCTCTACATCATTAATCATCAGGGAGATGCAGATGAAAACAAAAATGATATATCATTTCACACCACAGAAATGGCCCACATCCAAAAAAAATAAAAAGCAACCGGTGCTGGTGCGGATGTGGAAAGAAAGGGACCCTCCTTCACTGCTGGTGGGAATGACGACTGGTTCAGCCCTTTTGGAAAACAGTATGGACAATCTCAAAAAATTAAAAATTGAGCTCCCATTTAACCCAGCAATACCGCTCCTGGGAATATATCCCAGAGAGGCAAAAAATTATAGTCGAAGTGACATCTGCACTTGTTTGTTCATTGCAGCACTCTTTACAATAGCCAGAATCTGGAAAAACCTGAGTGCCTGAGAACAGATAACTGGTTAAAGAAACTTTGGTACATCTACACAATGGAGTACTATGCAGCTGTTAGAAAAGATGAAGTCATGAAATTCATATACAAGTGGTAATACATGGAAAGTATCATGCTAATCAAAATGAGTCAGAAAGAAAGAGACAGACATAGAAAGATTGTATTCATCTGGGGAACATAACGTAACAAAATAGGAGACTAACACCCAAGAATAGCTGAGATAAGTACCACGAGGATTACTCCATGGCTTTGAGGACAGCCACACATGCTAGGGGAAAAGGAAGCTCAGATAGAGAAGGGAGCACCAAATAAAGGGTGTTGGGATGTTTCTCTCAGGATGGGAAATATGTGATGAACGTAGACTATAGACCAAACATGATTGCCACTCAATGTCTCTTTTGCAAACCACAGCACTCAAAAGGAGAGAGATAACAATTGGGAATACCCTGCCACAGAGATAGGGTGGGATCGGGGGATGGAGGGTGGGATTAATACTGGAACTGTTGATGGTGGAGAATGGGCACTGGTGGAGGGATGGGTATTCGATCATTCTATAACTGAAACCCAAGCACAAAAATTTGTAAGTCTACAACTGTACCTCATGGTGTTTCACTAATAAAATTTTAAGAAAAAAAGTATATCAGAAAAAATTGCTGCACAAACAACATCAATTACACTTGAAATGGTTACTTTAGCCTTAAGTAAGTCTGTTTTTATTTGTTGATGGGCAATTCTCAGCAGGGTAAGAGCTTGCTCCTGGATCTGTGCTTAGGGCTAACTTCTGGCAAGGCTCTGGATACCAGAAATGGTGCCAGAGATGGTGGAGGTTTCTGCTGTGTGCAACACAAGAATTCTATCCTCTATATATCTCTTATCTCTAACATTAGATCTGTATATCTTCAGAAGAAATTATTGGTAAAATTTTGTATTCCATTCTAAACAAAATTTCCATTTTTGTGGTCTGTTGTTACTCCACTATGTCCACTACCTCCACTACACAGCCACGGCGACGCTCCAGGCCGCTTTCTGGACAAACCATAAGACACTTAATACACATCTTCTAAGATTACCGCACATATTTGATGGGGTTCAAATATGGTTAAACCATGGGAACACCTCCAAAGGTGATTAGAGGCCACTCTAAAATCCTCTATCGCTCTCAGAGCCTAGCAAGCTACCAAGAGTATGCGGCCCACACTACAGAGTCTGGCAAGCTATCCATGCTGTACTCGATATGCCAAAACCAGTAAATACAATGGGTCTCATTCCCCTGACCCTGAAAGAGCCACCATTATGGCAGCATTAAGAAGAATGAGGAAGGAGATGCTGATGAAATCTCAAGGCCAAACTAGGCTTCCAAAACAAACAAGGACAAAAATGACAGTCTGTACTTTCAATGCACGTGTGCTGGAATTCGGATGCATCCATCCAAGACCTGATAGTGAAAGCATGAAAGATCAAATATGACATCATTGGTCTGATCGAGATGAGTGGGCATCAAACACATCACGCCATTTTCGACACTGGAGAAGAACTGTTTCTCGGAACTTGGGACAAAAGCAGCATCGGTGGTGTTGGTGTCCTTGTCAACACGAATTTGGTCATGAGCATTGATTCATTCGAATTACTAACAACCTGAATCAAATAATTACACTTGAATAGATGTGTCTCACTGCCAGCAGTTTCAATCTTTGTTGTCTATGCACCAACATACAATTATGATGAAGAAGAAATAGGGAAGCTCTACATGAAGCTGTAGAAGTTCTATAAAGAAAAGCACACCTTTTACGAGATCATTGTTGGTGATTTTAATGCTAAGAAAGAACCAAGAAGATCAGCCAAAGAACTCCACATCAAGACCCATGACCTAGAATGGAACAAACAGGGTAAGAGACTGCCTGAGACTGCCTGAGATCATCATGTCGACCAAGGACAGCTATAGTAACTCACAATTCCAGAAGGCCGAATTTAAACATTGGGCTCGGGAATCTCCCGGTAGATGATTCCACAACAAAATTGAATCACACATCATATATGATCGATGGTTTTGCCTGACCAATGTCTCTCTTGTGCCAAAATTCTAAATGGGATCGGACCACCATCTCCTTCATGCAAGATTCTACTTCAAAGAGCGGGGAGAAAGGGCTGCAAAGCTTAAGAAGAGAACTCCCAGTACGACCACCAACTGGGAGCTCTTTAGCACTATTGTGGCAACATGGGAAGATGCCGTCGTAAACAATGTTGATGAAGAATATGATCAACTGGATCAGGACCTCCATAATTGTGCGAGGAACATTGAGAGAAAGAGAGATAGCCACAAAAAGACAACTGTCTTTGAAAACTTTTGGCTCATTAGCCAAAGTGGCTTGGCACAAGCCTCAGGCAACCGCAAGGGAATGTCTGAGCTCGCAAAGTAGTGCAGAGATTCAATCAAGGAAGACCCAAAGAGAGAAGAGCAGCAGTGCTGGCAGATGTGGCAGAAACTGGGAAAAGCATTCACAATGCCCGGCTGTCCTTTGCCAACTACAAGACCAAGATGACTGCCCTCCAATGTCCTGATGGATCTATCACATCTTCCAGAAGAGCAATGGAGAAGATTATCCATGACTTCTACTCCGATCTCTTCCATAGTCACATCCACCTGTCCACATACCAAATTCTGCAGGATGATATGTCATTCCCAACATTCTCCCTTCCGAAATCTGACACGTGATTTCTTTTTTGTTTGTTTGTTTTGTTTTGCTTTGCTTTTTTGGGTCACACCCAGCAATGCACAGGAATTACTCCTGGTTCATACACTCAGGAATCACTCCTAGTGGTGCTCTGGGGACCATATGGGATGCTGGGAATCGAAACTGGGTGGGCCGTGTGCAAGGCAAATACCCTACTTGCTGTACTATTGCTCCAGCCCCTGACATGCCATTTTTTCAGTAAAGAAGAGAATAGCACCCAGCCCAATCAGGGTCAGACCGAATACCTGAGGAACCTGCCATCAGTACTCATCAATACATTGGCTCGACTCTTTACATGCTACCTGTTTGAATGCAAGCTTCTATCCCAATGGAAAACCAGCAGGACTGTACTACTGTACAAGAAGGGTGACATCATAACGTTGGCAACTATCACCAATCTTCCTATTGTCTGTCATCTACAAGCTGTTCACTTGTCCTGATAGGATTGGCAGAACACTAGATGAAGGACAACCATGAGAACAAGCCAGGTTCCGAAAAGGATTCAGCACAATCGACCATATCCACACAGTAACCAAGCTCAATGAGGTTTCTCAGGAGTTCAAGTTGCCACTCTGTCTAATGTTCATTGATTTAAAGAAGGCCTTTGATTCTCTTTGAGAATGAAGTGGTCATCAAAGCCCTAGACAAACAGAGCATTCAAACTCAATACATCAGGATACTCTGAGCTGTATTAAGGATTCACTACCAGAATCTCATCATTCTACTAGGAAGTGATCATCTATGTCATGAGAGGGGTTCGGCAAGGTGATACCATTTCACTGAAACTCTTCAGTGCCACCCTCAAGAACATCATGCGATGACTGGAATGGGAAGGAATGGGAGTGAAGATAGGTGGTCGGAAACTACACCACCTCCGCTTTGCTGATGACATCATTCTAATAACACCAAACATTAGTCAAGTGGCACAAATGCTAGCCGACTTCAACCATGAGTGTGGAAATGTCAGACTTCAGCTGAATCTCATGAAGACAATGTTTATGAGAAACAGTCTCTTTCCTGATATTCCATTTGCTCTTAATGAAACAAACATCTTAATGCAACAGTTATGTGTACCTAGGTCTAGAAGTCAACATGAAAATGACCTGGCACCTGAGTTGTGCAGGAGGAATATAGTGGCTTGGAACACCTTCAAGAGTGTTGAAGAAATAGCTAAGAGGATGAAGAACCTCTGGCTCCAGGCACATCTCTTCGATTCCACTGTTGTTCTTGCATCTGCCTCAGAGCTCTGGGCCCTATGAAAACAGGATGAGAATGCTATTCGGATCTCCCAAAGAGGAATTGAAAGACCTATGCTTGGTTTATCACGCTTCAGTCAAGTGAGAGAAAGAAACCGGAGTTCTGACTTCCAACGAAGATCAAGAATGAGGGACGCTGTCTCGTTTGCCAAGGCGTCAAGTATCAGATGTGCTGGACACATAATGAGATTTGGACACGACTGCTGTACTAGAGCCATTACTGACTGGATTCTACGGGATGTCAAAAGATTGTGTAGCCACCCACCCACAGATGGTCAGACTTCTTTGTCAAGACCCTGAACATTTAGTTTGACACTCTTTGTGTTCTTTGATTGAACACAGGCCATTGGGCTACATTACCACGTGACAGGGACGTATGGAGACGTTACTGGCGCCCGCTCAATAAAATCAATGAGTAACAGGATTTCAAGTGATCGAGTAATCTAGTTGTAACTCCAGTTGTCAAAGTATTTAGATTAAAATAAATTCAGAACCTCATATTTCCTTCATAAAATTTCAAATATGGAAAAGCTGGAAAACATTTCAGTATATTCAACTACTCTATAGAACTAGAATGTACAGGTCAGATATACCTATATGCTGAAATGGTGGGATAAACCTTAAGGTTTTGACAGAATGGGAAGAAAGCTAGAGTCTAAACCAGACCTGAAACTAAAGTTTGCCTTTGCTCTTGATAGCTGCACTTTCAAGGTGAGCAATTTGACTTCTCTATCTTTTAGTTTTTACGTGCAAACAAACAAGTTTTCATTTCCTAAGTCACCTCAATGGATGTCTTAAGAAATGAAAAATTGAACTGTGCTTTTCATGTATTTGTGATTTATATTTGGAGCATTTTTCTTTGATACATAGTGTAGAAAATAAACTTAGATAATTTAAATTCATTAAGTTCTCATAACTTAGTGAGGAAAGTAAACTTGTAAACTAATAAATTGTTATCTTACAAGATAAGTAAAAAAGTGAAATAACAAATCATTAACATTTAAATTGACACTAGATTCAGATGAGGGATATCTGCAAATGGAAACATTAAGCTGCTATGTATTTCTTTTAAATTTCAGTCTCAATTTTTTGGTGCTCATACTATACTGAGATTATAAAGAGAAAACATCTTTAGCAGTCATCTTTTTATTGGGGGAGGGGGTTCACACCCAGCAATGCAAAAGAGTTACTCCTGGCTTTGCACTCAGGAATTACTCCTGGCAGTGCTCAGGGGACCATATAGGATGCTGGGAATAGAACCCGGGTTGGCAGCATGCAAGACAAACACCCTATCTGCTGTGCTATCTCTCTAGCCCCCACAGCAGTCAGCTTTATATATTATATATTGGTCAATAACTCTTAAACGATTTAATTTGCAACTTTCAAAGGAATATGTCCTTCAAGAAAAATGTTTAGTTTATCATCTCAATTACCTAACATCATTTGGATTATATAGTCCGCAGTATAGATATGATATCTCTTTGGACGTTTCTCATAAAAATGTCACATTAACTGATATTTATGGAATGTGTCATATATCTTTTGAATAGTAAAATGTGTTTGTTACTATGTTTAATAGTGATATACTACATTTGTGAAATTATGAATGGAATTTCAAAAAGTAAAATTAATCCTAGCAATGTTTCTTCCAATAAAAAATAAATAAAGGCCCTCCCGTTGATCATCGATTTGCTCGAGCAGGCCCAGTAACGTCTCCATTGGAGACTTTGTTGTTACTGTGTCTGGCATATCAAATACGTCACAGGGAGCTTGCCAGGCTCTGCCGTGTGGGAGAGATACTCTCGGTAGCTTGCCGAGCTCTCCGAGAGGGGTGGAGGAATCAAACTCGGGTCAGCCATGTTGGCTGCGTGCAAAGCAAACGCCCTACCTCTGTGCTATCACTCCAGCCCTACCACCCTGAACGCGCCCGATCTCGTTTCTTCCAAAAGAAATAAAATTGTTTTTGTAAATAATTTATAGACAGTTAAACATTCAAATATTCCTATTACTAGCTCATTTTAGATGAAATTAGAGTTCTGTGATAATTATTCCTGTATTATTTTTTGTTGTAAAATATTCATTTGTGGATCCAAAATGACATAAGGTACAGTACTAAACAGCTGTAGTCAAAAATGTAACCCTACCACAAGTTTTTCAGATAACATTCTTTAAGATAGGTAGATTAACTAGAGAAAGATATTTTAATACATGCAATACACATCGTGTGACAAAAACTAAAACAAGAAGCAACTCAAAGTAGTAATTTAGTATTCAGGTTTATCTGACATATTCAACAGATAATAATAACTCTTATAAAAATAGTAATACAAAAACATTTTAGGAGTTCAAGAACAGTGAACTTTGAAAAGGAAAACTTAAGGTATGGAACTAATGAGCATACATTTGTTTGCAGAGACCTTGGTTCCATCTATAGGATGATAAAAGTCTGTGTCCATTGGAGAGAGACTTTGTTCTTACTTCTAAGCTAACGAAAGGTATCTTTATTATTATTTTTTTTAGTTTTTCTGCTTCAGAATTTTTTTTCAACTCAAAATAAATTTTATGGTAGAGTGCATATTTTGGAGTCATGCTCTGGTTTCCTAGAATATTAGAGTTATAGAGATAGGTAGATAAGTTTTTTAAAAGTAACATGGTATATGTATAGGTCAGAATTCTTACTCTGAGTATGTACTAGAGATACATAGTATATGGGTCAATATGATTCACAAAGGAAGGAACACAGCACAGTTTAGTGTATTTTGTGTTTGACAATTATTGGAATGCAGGTCAGCTGTTTAAACTAGAGTGGTGATTATTTGAAAATGTGTGAGATACATACCAAAATACAGATTCTAGTTAAAAGCAATTATATATATGTATATATATGTATATAGTCACATTCAAAAATGTAATTATGGTTATTTATGTACAAATATTTAAAAAGGAAATAGTGCCAGAGTAACCCTACCATTTTGGAAATTTTAAACTGCATTCATGATAATAATACCATATATTTGAAAAGTAAACTTGAAAGTATATGAATTTTTTTGTCTGAGGAGAATGGAATTGGTATGCAGTTCAAAGAAAAAATGCCAAATAATAAATAAAAGGTAACATAGGCTAAAGATACAAATGTGGGTTGACATTTCACTGAACCAGCTGAAAGTGAATAGTTTATCATTTGTAAAACTAGGACCAATTGAGCTTTATTTATGTTACTTTAAGATACTAGTTTATAAGGTTATTTGGTTTGTTACATCAGGTAATAACTATAAAATTTCTAAACTTGTGCTAAGTAAACTATATTGTTGAGGTTCATATATTTTGATGCTTAAAATCCTAAAATTATCTACACTTTTTAATAGTATGTAGTTTTAATCAATTATAGCAAATAAATGTGTTTTCTTTTTAACTAAATATATCTCTCTCTGTATTAAATACTAATACCAATCATTAAAATAGAAAAACAGTCAACATTTCTCCCTTTTCATTGATATAAAAATACTAATTCCAATACAATGGATTACAGGCACATTTCCTCAAATAGTATATGCATAGGAACAGGTAATTTCTTGTTTCTTGCTCCTTGAAAATGCTTTTATTCTCATGTAAGATAATGATAAATGTGGATTTCTGAGGCACCTTGAAATATGTTTTGGAGTGAGTCATGAGGCTTTCAAAAAAATTGTTTAAGTTTATCTGGATCAAGAAGCAGTGGGTCTTGGTGTTTTAAGTAAAATTTAAAAAAAAAAGTTGCCCAAGAGGTTAATAAGAAAAATAAGAATAATTCTTGGTCTAAGAAAATTATTTGAACTAACAGCATTTTACTCAGTCTGTTAATTTTATGGCTCATTAGCCAGCACCTATGTTTTTGGGGGACTGCTGATAGAAATTTAAATTGATGGCTATTGAATATCTCTGATATTAATTAGTGTTAGATCTAATTTTTCTTCATCTGGAGAAATAAAAAGAATAATATAGTATCCTACTTCATGTAAATATATGCAAATAATTTACTGCATTCCCGTACTCAGTGTAAAGCCTGTTCCTTCATCAGTACCTGTCTAAATTTCCAAACTTTATGAGTTTTAAAAGTTAGGTAGCAGACTTTAGAATCAATAATAATTTTTAATTATCCTATTAGAATTGTATTGAATTTATATATAAAGTTATGAAGACCTGAACATCTTACTGTAACTCTTGTTGTTCATATAAATGGATATCTCCATTTATTCAGTTAGTTATAATCCATTCATCAGGAATGTATAGTTTTCCTTATAGATGCCACACATATTTTATCATATTTATACCTATGACTATTATATGGCTATAATAATATAAATATGATGCATTTAATTTCAATTGCATGTGTTATTTTCTAGATACAAGTGATTAACAAAGTGAATTTCATGTATATTTTCCTTCTTCGTATTTAGCTTTTTTCATTGTTTCCTTATATTCCAAACATAAGTATAATTAATACAGAAATTATTTTCTCTATTTGGCTAATATATTCACTGCAAATGACTTCTATCCATGTTGTATGAATAAAAGGATTTCATAGAGTTATCACATATAGCTGGGTATTATTTTATTGTGTCAGTTGACCACATTTTCTATGTCTACAGCATCTGCTAATGCTTTGATGCACCATTAATTTGTTTCCAATTCTTTGCTACAGTGAGTGAGAGAACAATTTATATATGTCTTGAATTAGTGACTTTTGTAGTAGACTTTTCTGAATGATAACTAGAATTGGTGAGTTAGGTCATGTACTAATATTATTTTATTTATTTATTAATTAATTTATTCATGTTTAGCCTTTGGGGTTACACCCAGTGATTCTCGGGAATTACTCCGGGCTCTGTACTCAAGAATTACTCCTGCTCATGCTCAGGAGACCGTATGGAATGCTGGAGATCAAACCCAGGTCACCTGTATGCAAGGCATGTACTATCATTCTGGCCTCACTAATAAAGCACCAGATAAAATTCTTGATGCTATACTAGGGTATATGTATATATTTTAATGCATTCTCAGCAGTATTAGTGGTTTATTGTCTTGTGACTACAGAAAACTTGTTAGTCCATTTTCAGTTAGTATATGTGCATTATACAAAATATTGATCTAGTTTAATTTTTGCACGGTACTATCTACATTCCTAACAGTTATGGAAGAGACCTTCATCACTCTAAGATTCTTTGTGCTTTAAATTTTCATATATACAGGTGTTTGACCCCCAGTTATGCCACATTGGTGTTATTATGATACTATATTGTTTTATTACTACTTCTTTTTAGTTTGAAGTACTGTCAATGTCACTGTCACTATCCTCCCGTTGTTCATCGATTTGCTCGTGTGAGCCCAGGAACATTGTGAGACCTGTTACTGTGTTTGGTATATTGAATACATCACAGGTAGCTTGCCAGGCTTTGCTGGATGGGCGAGGTACTCTCGGTAGCTTGCCAGGCCCTCCGAGAGGGGCAGAAGAATCGAACTCAGATTGGCCATGCAGCCCTGGGCAAGGCAAACACCCTACCCACTGTGCTATCGCTCTAGCCCCAGTTTGAGGTACAGGAGAATTATATACGTATGATGTTCATTTCTAAGGGCTTCTTTTGACTAAAAAGGTTGTTTGTACTTCCAGATGATTTTATATTTTTATTCCATTTCTAATAAAAATGTATTTGGAATTTGGGGTTTGAATTAAACCTATATATTGCTTTAAGAAGTATTAACTCTGTAGCAATACTAATTCTTCCAATCTGTGATCATGAAATATTACCTCACATTTTCTTTCTTAAAATTTGCTAGTGTTCATGTAGCTCTCAGCATATGGGTTTGGCATTGCTGTAATAAATGTATTTATAGGTATTTTGCTTTTTTGGCTTAGTTTTCTTCTTTAATTTTCTTTCTAAAAGTTTCTGTTTTAAAGTGAATTTAAATGAGCCCAACTAGCCACCACCCATCCCACAGGTCTATACCTGCTTCTGCACACACACCCCCATCCAGACCTGCGCCCCTGAACATCAGCTGTGGGGACCCCAGCCTGTGGCAACTGTCTTCACTTCTGACAAGAGCACCAGCCCAACTAACTGCTGCCACTCCCAATAGGTCTATGGACTAGCATCTGGACTGGCTGGGAGTGTGGCCTCCACTATTGGGGCATAGTCTTCTCAAAAGTGGGCGGGGGCTTCTGTGAGGCCCCAGTTATTTTTCCCACTCTAAGGATTCTCAACTCACATCCCAACCTTCATCACCTAATTCTGTGGAAAACGTCCTAGCCACCTCAAACACAATACGCCAATAATCCACTGGCCTACTCCATTCCAACAAAAGAACAGTGTACCCAAGAAGCTGTAAAAGCCCATTATAAAAGAGCACCTCCTCAATCGCTTAACTAGATCCCTGTCATAAACCACAAAATAATGCCTGAGAGGTAGGAAATATTCTAGAAAGGAAGAAGGGTGACCACCATTGACTAACCTTATTCAGAATTCTTTACCACAATAAGAGGGAACAGTGCTAGTGAATTTCGAGGTTTTTACCTCTAGACAACCAAAACAGCATGAAGAAACAGCACAAATCTCCACTACAAGGAGAGGATGAAGAAAAGAGTCCTGAATCCTCAATAGAGGTTAACCACAAATACGATCTTTCCAATAAAAAATTCTGAGATGAAATGCTGAGGATGTTCAAGGAACTCAAAGAATCAATGGAGCAGACATCCAGAAAATTAAAGGAAGAAATGAAAGAAATAGTGGAATGGATATCTGAGAAAATACAGGAAAAAATGAGAGCAGAAATAAAAAAGCTACAAAAAGAAGTGTCACAAATAAAGGATTTGGTAGATGAAATTTAAAACTCAGTGAGTGTTCTTCGCAGTAGAATGACTGCTGCTGAAGACAGAATTAGTCAGCTTGAAGATGAGCAGCATAAATCATACAGGCAGCAACAAACAATGGGAAAAGAAAACAAAACAAACCTCAAAATAGCTCTAAGGCGAATCAGAGACCTAGGGGATGATGCCAAGAGGAACAACATTAGAATCATCAAAGTACCAGAAGGACAGAGAGGCAACTCCAATGAAAAAGCCACAGTTAGAGAAATCATTGCTGAAAAGTTCCCAGGCTTAGAGAATGCGGACATCCAGATCCAAGGATCCAGAAGGGTGCCAGCTAAAAGAGACCCTAATAAAAACACTCCAAGGCAAATCATAGTCAGAAGATGGATGCCGTGGATAGAGGCAATATACTACAAGAAGCAAAGTCAAAGAAGAAAATCACATACAAAGGCGCACCCTTTAGATTTTCAGCGGACCTATCAAAGTAAACCCTCCAAACCTGAAGACAGTGGTGGGATATAGTGAAAAAACTCTATGAAATGAAGGCCTCAACAAGAATACTTTATCAAGCTAATCTCTCACTCAAACTCAATGGAACAATACACCATTTTATAGATAAACAACAGCTCTGGCACTTCACAAACTCAAAACCAAATCTAAAAGAAGGATTAAAAGGGCTCCTGTAATTCAAGAAGGAAAACACCAATAAGCACAACAAACCATTACAGAAAGATGGCACAAAACCCCATGACAATAATCTCTCTCAATGTCAATGGTCTACATGCACCAATCAGGAGACACAGGGTGGTGAAATGGATCCAGAAACTGAAATGGACATTCTGCTGCCTACAAGAAACTCATAAACAGTCAGAGCAAACACAGACTCAAAGTTAAAGGATGGAAAACAATCCTACAAGCAAACTACTCCCTCAAAAAGCTGAAATGACCATACTAGTATTTAACAACATAGATTTCAGGTTGAAAAAGATTAGAAGGGACAGTGAAGGCCATTTTTTATTTATCAAGGGATATGTACGACAGGAAGATATCACACTCTTAAATTAATATACGCCTAACAAGGGACCATCTAAATACTTAAAACAACCGCTAAAAGATTTTAAGGAGGACACGGCTAACAATACAATAGTTGTCGGAGACATCAACTTCGACTTATCACCTCTGGATAGATCAACAAGAACAAAACTCAGCAAGTAAACACTACTTTGAAGGAAGAAATAGAAGAGAGAGGGCTAAGAGACCTATACAGGGATTTACACCCCCAAAAAGAAAGAAGACATATTCTTTTCCAGTGCTTACGGAACATTTTCTAAATTAGACCACGTGGTGATCACAAAACATACCTCAATAGAGTTCAGAAGATAGAAATGGTATCACATAAAATTTATAGAATGTAAAAATGAAAGTTTATTTTTTTTACTGGAGAACATATTCAGCTGTATTCAGGGCTTTCTTCTGCACTCAGAATCACTCCTGAATAGGCTCAGGAGACCATATAGTTTACAAAGTACTACACCTTTAACAAGGATGTGCAAGACTCACACCTCACCTGCTATACCACCTTTCCAGTTCTCTAAATTAAAATGTGTTATAAAATTATCTTCAGCTCTAAATTTTCTTAGTTCTCTATTGCCATTCCCTTTATTTCAATTCTACCACTTTGTTGTATTTTAAAACATCCTCCAGATTGCTTTGTTTTCAGTGACTTCTATTTTAATCCATTGCAAGAATTGTAGCTTGAATTATTTATCCAAGAAATTTTGTCATATTTCTCATACTTAGAGCTTTTCTTCTGTACAAATAACTTACTGTCTATTGCAAAATAAGTGTTTATTTATGAGTTTTCAAATATCAGTATTTGATCAAATGGCATTTTAAAATAATGATTACACATAAAGTACATGACACTTTAAAAATTAGAGAGCACACAAGTGCTAGATCAATTGGTAACATATATATCAACTTGCTTTTGAGGAATGAATGAAGACATTGCTAATTGAGAGTTAACACGGGAATTCCAAATGTTAAAATCCTGATGTTATAGGAAAGGTCATCACTATTCAGAGAGGAGCTCAGAACACTGAAGTACCATGTCTGATGTAAATGTCATTTCATTTAGACTACTACTGTAAAACCTTAACTTTTATTCAGACCTCATATGGAGCTCAAATAAGTAGGCCTATTGCTAGGCACTGCTTGGTTGTACAAGTTTTTTCATCAGTTACATAGATACACATAACTGGAAAGAAAAACCCTTATCGGATAATACAAAATGTTTCTTTATTTATGAGTATAATCTCTTGTCTTGGGAGTGCTTAAGGAAAACAAGATCAGTAATAAAACACAAGGACAGAGAGGGGCAAGCAAATGATGCAGTAAAAAGGGAAATACATTAAAGAATTCTCAGGCTGTGAATGATGTGATATAGAGATAAGTGTAAAGGAAGAGTGAAATTCTATTTATACTTTTTTATTTATGCTCATGATGGGACTAGATAGTATTTATTCATTGCATATAAATCACGATCACCACCATCCTGTTGTTCATGGATTGCCTCGAGCAGCCCCCAGCAACGTCTCCTTCGTCCTAGCCCTGAGATTTTTTTTAAAGTGCCATATCCAAGCCTCTTTCAGGTTTAGGAGAATGAGACCCTTTATTGTTACTGGTGTTTGGCATATTGGGTACGCCACGGGGAGTTTACCAGACTCTGCCATGTCAGCAGGTTACATTCAGTAGCCTGCCAGTTTGTCCAAAGTAAGAATAAGATGTCGCTCACTTCCGGGAGCTGGGTTTTATAGTCTCTAGGTCTTGGCCGTTGATGGGATTACACGGCACCAGGGGGCCAGTTGGTGGGTGTGATCCCTGCCTACTGGAATATGGAGGATCTGGGTGGAGGATGCTCAGCCCTGATCCGAGCAGACTGGAGATCTCAGCCCCGGGACCTGTATGCCTTTGTTCCTTTGCTGGTACCTTCCTGCGTGTGGAGAGTGGTCTCAGCATGGTTGTGGCTGGTTCTGGAGGTTTTCGGCTGCCGGAGCCCTGGTCGGGGTGGGGAGGGAAACTCAACCCGCTCCCCTCCAAGGGGCCCCGGCGAGGACAGCCAGGTGCAAGGGCAGGAGACATATAAATAAATAACGAAAATGTGTTATTTCATTTTTCTAGTTTTTTTGCTATATGTAATATATTTTTTATTTTTGTTAGATATTTTTTGTGTAGGTATTTTCTTATTTTTCAAAAGTTTTCTTTTCTAAAGACTGTTTTACTTAAGTATCTAAAAGAATACTCAGATTAATTTTTTATTTTTAATATATATAATATACATGCTCTAATCCTTATGATTGTCTTATTAACAATCAGTATTTTCCCTTTTATATTAGGCTTCAATTTTAAATGACTCTAATTGGTTTCATACACTAAAATTGTCTAAGTAGAAGTGAAGGAATAAGTGTTATGAAAATTGATTAAACATCCAGAAATTATCTCATCACTGTAGGTTTACTATTAACAACTAGAGTTCAAAGGTCAAAAAGAGTTATTTAAAATAATATAAAGTGTGTCTCTGTTTGAAATAGACAAAAGCATCCATATTTACCATAAAACTGCATGTAGCACTGTCCAACCATTGTTCATCGATTTGCTCGAGCAGGCCCAGTAACGTCTCCATTGTGAGACTTGTTACTGTGTTTGGCATATCGGACATGTCAGGGCTAGGTTGCCAGGCTTTGTCGTGCTGGCAAGATACACTCGGTAGCTTGCTGGGTTCTCAGAGACGGGCGGAGGAATCAAACCCAGGTGGCCACATGCAAGGCAATGCCCTACCCGTTGTGCTCTCGCTCCAGCCCATATTTACTATAAATCTATTTATTATATATTTAAATAAATTTGCCATAAATAAAGTCCAAAACACAGACAATTAGTATACATACTCCTATTAGAAAGATATTGAAGTTAACACCAAAAAATGCATTTCTAATTGAATGTTTAAAATTGAAGTAGCTTGACTGATAATTTTTTTTGTTTTTCGATGTATACTGCTATAATTCTACTTCTATATCTATCAACATCTTCAAAAAAGTCTAATTTTCAATTATCACTATACAACTAACCTCTTCTATACAGTTTTCCAACTCCTTACTGATTTCTCTTGTAGTGACTATCATTTTGTGCTCATACTGAGTTTTATATTTTTTTATTTGTTTTCTTGTTTGCTTAAAATCAATGTTGTTCATATGTTGCCTGTTCGTAACTTTTAGGAAGTTATCATATATATTTTTTCTGCACACACATACATACATACACACACACACACACACACACACACACTTAAGCTGAACTTTGGTTTGTTGTCTAGCTACGCATTTGAGTTGTATTTCTATGAGTATCTTATAGCAACTGAAATTGGATATAAAATATATATCCTTTGCTATAATAGGATCTCTATTTCTGTCACTGTTTAACAGCAAAGTTCTGATACATTTTTATAAAACTATCCAATTTTTTAACAGAGAGTAAATATCTATGATCAATCACTTTGCATGTGCAAATTTATATATCTATATTATATATCTTTTTGCTCATTTTTGAAAAAAGTGAGTTTAGCATAAGAAAATTATAGAGGTTTTATTACATCTGGTATGATTTCCATATACTTTTCACTATGCCAATTTTAGTTTTAAATGTTCTAAAAATACTCACAAAGTCAAATTTTTCATTCTTTATTCTTATCAGAAAAGGGTTGCAATATATATAACGAAATGCTTTTTTACAAGTATTGTTTTAGAATTGAAATTCAAATGAAACAAATCAAATATTTTGGTCTGCTCACATTGGTCTGCTAACACTGCAAAAGATACCTATTCCCCAAGCTATAATATTCTGAAATATATGACTGAAGCAATCAAAACTTTGTCAAAATATTGACTGTTTGGGTAAAGACATTGCACACTACCTGGTTTATGACACACATTCTTAAATTTTTAATGAAATTCTGTGTGAACATATATTTTTTTTATCCCCCCCACCCCCATCCCCCCATCACCCCCTGCCTCTGTGGCAGGGCAAACCCCTGTGTTCTCTCTCTCCTTTTGGGTGTTGTGGTCTGCAAAAGAGTCATAGAGTGGCAAACATGTTCAGTCCATAGTCCACTTTCGACATGCATCTCCCCTCCTGGAAGGATACTCCAAACACCCTTTATTTGGTGTTCCCTTCTTTATCTGAGCTGCCTTATCCTCTAGAATGCCCGACTGGCCACTAAGCTATGGAGTATCCTCCTGGTGCTGATCTCAGCTATACTTGGGTATTAATCTCATATTTTGTTACTTTATATCCCTCAGATGAATGCAATCTTTCTATGTCTATCCCTCTCTTTCTGACTCATTTCACTTAGCATACTTTCCATGTTGTACTATTTGTATGTAAATTTCATGACTTCATCTTTTCTAACAGCTACATAGTACTCCATTGTGTAGATGTACCAAAGTTTCTTTAACCAGTCATCTGTTCTTGGGCATTCAGGTTTCTTCCAGTTTCTGGCTATTGTAAAGAGTGCTGCAATGAACAAAAAAGTGCAGATGTCACTTCGACTATACATTTTTTTCCCCTATATTTTATTTTATTTTATTTTATTTTACAGTTGTAGATTTACAATTTTTTGTGCTTTGGTTTCAATTATACAATGAACAGATACCCATCCCTCCACCAGTGCCCATTTTCCACCACCATGGATAATATCCCTCCCACCCCCATCCCCCCATGCCCCCTGTCTCTGTGGCAGGGCAATCCCCTGTGTTCTCTCTCTCCTTTTGGGTGTTGTGGTCTGCAAAAGAGGCATTGAGTGGCAAACATGTTCAGTCCATAGTCTACTTTTGACATGCATCTCCCCTCCTGGGAGGATCCTCCAAACATCCTTTATTTGGTGCTCCCTTCTCTATCTGAACTGCCCTTTCCTCTAGGATACCGGCTGGCCTCTAAGTTATGGAGTAATCGTCCTGGTGCTGATCTCAGCTATTCTTGGGTATTAATCTCATACTTCGTTACTTTATATCCCCCAGATGAATGCAATCTTTCTAGGTCTATCCCTCTCTTTCTGACTCATTTCGCTTAGCATGATACTTTCCATATTGTATCACTTGTATGTAAATTTCATGACTTCATCTTTTCTAACAGCTACATAGTACTCCATTGTGTAGATGTACCAAAGTTTCTTTAACCAGTCATCTGTTCTTGGGCATTCAGGTTTCTTCCAGTTTCTGGCTATTGTAAAGAATGCTGCAATGAACAAACAAGTGCAGATGTCACTTCGACTATACATTTTTCCCTCTCTGGGATATATTCCCAGGTGTGGTATTGCTGGGTCAAATGGGAGCTCAATTTCTAATTTTTTGAGAATGTCCATACTGTTTTCGAGAAGGGCTGAACCAGTGGACATTCCCACCAACAGTGAAGGAGTGTCTCTTTCTCGCCACATCCATGCCAGCATCGGTTGCTTTTGTTCTTTTGAATGTGGGCCAGTCTCTGAGGTGTGAGATGGTATCTCATTGTGGTTTTGATCTGCATCTCCCTGATGATTAATGATGTAGAGCATTTTCTCATGTGCTTTTTTCCCATTCGGATTTCTTCTTTGAGAAAGTTTCTGTTCATTTCATTGCCCCATTTTTTGATGGAGTTGCATGTTTTCTTCTTGTGGAGTTTAACCAGTATTTTGTATATCCTGGATATCAACCCCTTGTCAGATGTGTACTCGGCGAATATCTGTTCCCATTCTGTAGACTGTCTTTGTATTTTGGTCACTGTTTCTTTGGAGGTGCAGAAGCTTTTTAGTTTAAGATAGTCCCATTTATCTATCTCTGTTTTCACTTGCTCAGTCAGTGGCGTGGCATCTTTGAAGATACCATTAGCTTCAATGTCATGGAGGGTTTTATCAACTTTGTCTTCAATGTACCTTATGGTTTCTGGTCTGATGTTGAGGTCTTTAATCCATTTTGATCTTACTTTTGTACATGGTATTAGGCAGAGTTCTGAGCCCATTTTTTTGCATGTAGCCATCCAGTATTACCAGCACAATTTGTTAAAGAGGCTTTCCCTGCTCCATTTCACTTTTCTTGCCTTCTTATCAAAGATTAGATGCTCATATGCTTGGGGGGAGATGTCAGTATATTGAATTCTGTTCCATTGGTCTACAGCTGTGCCTTTGTTCCAGTACCATGCTGTTTTAATTATTACTGCTTTTTAGTACAGATTGAAGTTCGGGAGGTTGATTCCTCCCATTTTCTTTTTCCCAAGAATTGCTTTAGCTATTCGTGGGGGCTTATTGTTCCATATAAATTTCAGGAGTGTTTGCTCCATTTCTTTGTAGAATGTCATGGGTATCCTTATAGGGATTGCATTGAATTTATACAATGATTTCGGTAGTATTGCCATTTTGACAATGTTAGTCTCCCGACCCATGAGCAGGGGATATCTTTCCATTTCCTCATGTCCTCTTTTATTTCCTGAAGTAGCGTTTTGTAGTTTTCTTTGTACAGGTCCTTCACTTCCTTAGTTAAGCTGATTCCTAAGTACTTGATTTTCTGGGGCACAATTGTGAACGGGATTGCTTTTTTCATGTTGCTTTCTTCTCTCTCACTGTTTGCATATAGGAAAGCCATGGACTTTTGGGTATTGATTTTATAGCCTGCAACTTTACTATACGAGTCTATTGTTTCTAGGAGTTTTTTGGTGGAGGTTATTGGGTTCTCTAAGTATAGTATCATATCATCTGCGAATAGTGAGAGCTTGATTTCTTCCTTTCCTACCTGAATGCCCTTAATATCTTTTTCTTGCCTAATCGCTATTGCAAGTACTTCCAGTACTATATAGAACATCAGTGGAGATAGTGGGCATCCTTGTCTCGTCCCTGATCTTAGAGGGAAGGCTCTCAGTTTTTACTCATTGAGGATGATGCTTGCTGTAGGCTTGTGGTAGATGGCTTTAATTATGTTGAGGAAAGCCCCCTCTATACCCATTTTGGATAGGGTTTTCATCATAAAGGGGTGCTGAATCTTGTCAAATGCTTTCTCTGCATCTATTGATATAATCATATGCTTTTTATCTTTTCTTTTGTTGATACTACGGATTATGCTGATTGATTTCCGAATGTTGAACCATCCTTGCATCTCTGGGATAACTCCTACTTGGTCATGGTGTCTGATCTTTTTGATGAGTAATTGGATTCTATTTGCTAGTAGTTTGTTGAGGATCTTTGCGTCTGTGTTCATCAGGGATATTGGTCTGTAATTCTCTTTCTTTGTGGTATCTCTGTCTGCTTTTGGTATCAGTGTGATATTTGCTTCGTAGAAACTGTTCGGAAGTGTTTTTGATATTTCAATTTCGTGGAAAAGATTAAAGAGGATTGGGAGTAAGTCCTCTTTAAAGATTTGGAAGAATACACTAGTGAATCCATCCGGGCCAGGACTTTTGTGCTTGGGGAGACTTTTTATTACCCTTTCAATTTCCTTGATGGTGATAGGTCTGTACAGGTATTCCAGGTCTTCTTGGTTCAGCCTTGGGAGTCTGTAGGAGTCTAGGAATTTATCCATTTCCTCGAGGTTTTGATGTTCCGTGGCATAAAGTTTCTCAAAGTATTCCCTGAGGATCCTTTGAATTTCTGTAGTTTCTGTTGTAATGACCCCCTTTTCATTTCTGATTCGGTTTACTAGGGTTTTCTCTCTCCCTTTCTTTGTGAGTTTTGCTAGAGGCTTATCAATCTTGTTAATTTTCTCGAAGAACCAGCTATTGGTTTCATTGATCTTTCGGATTGTTTTTTGGGTTTCTATCTCGTTAATCTCTGCTCTGAGTTTTATTATTTCCTTTCTCCTGTTCAGGTTGTGCTCCTTTTTTTTTCCTTCTCCAAGCTCTTAAGTTGTGAGGTTAGGTTACTTATGTGTGTTCACTCCTCCTTCCTGAGGAATGCTTGTAGAGCTATAAACTTTCCTCTTAACACAGCTTTTGCTGTGTCCCATAAGTTTTGGTAACTCGTGTTCTCATTTTCATTCGTTTCTAGGAATCTTTTGATTTCCTCTTTGATTTCCTGTCTAAGCCACTCGTTGTTCAATAGAGCACTGTTCCAGGTGTTTGATTTAGTTTTCTGTTTTTGTGTGTGATTTACTTCTAATTTCAGTGCATTATAGTCTGAGAAGATTGTTGATACAATCTCTATTTTCTTAATTTTATGAAGGCATGTTTTGTGGCTCAGCATGTGGTCTATCTTGGCGAATGTTCCATGTTCGCTTGAGAAGAATGTGTATTCAGCTTTTTGTGGATGAAGTGTCCTGTATATACCTACTAAGTCCCTTTCTTCCATTGTTTCCCTCAGATGAAGTATGTCCTTGCGAAGCTTGAGTCTGGTTGATCTATCAAGAGGTGACAAAGCAGTGTTGAAGTCTCCCACTAGTATTGTGTTGCTATTGATATCTTTTTCCAAATCTATGAGTAGTTGTTTTAAGTACTTTGCTGGTCTCTCATTAGGTGCATATACATTTATTATTGTAAGTTCTTCCTGTTGTACAGATCCTTTGATCAATCAGAAATGGCCTTCACTGTCTCTTATGACCTTCCTCACTCTGAAATCGATGTGGTCTGATATTAGGATGGCTATCCCAGCTTTTTTATGGGAGCTGTTTGCCTGTAGGATTCTTTTCCAGCCTTTGACTCTGAGTCTGTGTTTGCTTTGACTATTGACAAGTGTTTCTTGCAGGCAGCAGAATGTTGGGTTCAATTTTCGAATCCATCCTGCCACTCTATGTCTTTTAATTGGTGTGTTTAGCCCATTGACATTGAGAGAGATTGTTGCTATGGGATTTTGTCCCATCGTTCTGTTGAAATTTGGTGTATTTGAGGGGCCTTTCTTGCCTTAAAGTAGCCCATTTAGTTGTTCTTGTAACCATGGTTTTGAGTCTATGAAGTTCCTGAGCTGTTGTTTGTCTGTGAAACTGTATGTTGTTCCTTCTATTATGAATGAGAGTCTCGCTGGGTAAAGTATTTTTGGGGAGGCATTTATTTCATTGAGTTTTTTCATTATGTCCCACCACTGTTTTCGGGCCAGGAGGGTTTCATCAGAAAAATCACTGTGAATTTTAAGGATGCTCCTTTGTAAGAGATTTCTTTCTTCGATCTTGCTGCTTTCAGAATTTTATCTCTGTCTAAGCTTTTGGTCATTTTGATCAGAATGTGTCTTGGGGTATTTTTATTCGGATTTCTTCTAGCTGGTACCCTTCCGGCCTCCTGAATATGGTCACAAGTTTTCTTCAGCTCTGGAAACGTTGTAGCAATGATGTCTTTGACAGTTTCTTCTTCATCAAGGTTTTCTTCCTGTAGCTCTGGGACTCCAATAATTCTTATGTTACCCCTCTTGGCTTCATCACGATCTTCTCTTGCCATCTGTTCCCGAATTGTGAGTCTCTTTTCCATTTTCTGCTCTTTTCTGGAGAGTCTCTGAACTTCATCTTCGAGCTCACTGATTCTGTTCTCAGCAGCTGTTACTCTGCTGCTGAGGCCTTCACTGAGTTTTTCAATTCGCCTACGAGATTTTTCAGGTCTGACATTTCCGATTGCATTTTCCTCATTTTTGCCTTCAAATCCTCTTGTCTTCTATTGGCATTGCTTTCCATTGTTTCTTTTAGTTCCCTAAGCATCCTAAGTAGCTGCCTTATGAATTTCTTGTCAGAGAGGTTGTCTAACACTACAGTACTGTTGGTGTCATCTGGGCTAGACTCTTCAATAAGAAAGTTTGTTGGGCTTTTGCGTTGCTTCACCATTGTGAGAAGTGTGGTTTAGTCCTTCACGTTCACTGTTACTATTCTGCTTGATATGCAGTGTGAGTTAAGATAGGCTTATGAGTTATTGGCTACTGTGTTTCTAGTGACTGAGCTAAACTAGAGAAATTTCCATCTAAGAAGGTAGCTTATGGTTCCTATGGCATATGCAGTGGGAAAATATTTCGCAGTCGCTAATGCGGCCGCGGCTCTGGAAAGAGTCCCTGGCACTGAGCGAGGAGTTGGGAACGTCTACAGTTGGAATGAGGAGTCATTCAGCTTGGTTGCCCAGAACTGGGCCTCCGTGCCCATCCTGCGCAGATCAGGGGAGAAAACCAGCTTTCTAGGAGATGGAGCTAGCTGTGCATGCCCAGAGAGGGTCCCAGCCCATGGGGGCGGGTTGTACCTGGTTGGAATAGGAGCCGTTCAGCTTGGTTGCCCAGAGCTGGGCGTCAGTGCCTGTGCCACGCAGATCAGGGGAGAAAACCGGCTTTCTAGGAGATGGAGCTAGCTGTACATGCGCAGAGAGGGTCCCAGGCCCTTGGGGGTGGGCTGTACCTGGTTGGAATAGGAGCCGTTCAGCTTGGTTACCCAGAGCTGGGCCTCCATGCCCGTCCCGCGCAGATCAGGGGAGAAAACCAGCTTTCTAGGAGATCGAGCTAGCTGTGCATGCGCAGAGAGGGTCCCAGGCCCTTGGGGGCGGGCTGTACCTGGTTGGAATCATGAACATATATTTGATATATAAATTCTAACTAAACTTTCATGTTCAACACGTGGACATGTTAATGAAAGGTGTGGAACCTTTAAGCTTCTTTCTCCAAATTGAACTTTTTTCCCTTTTCTATTATAAGAATCTGGCAAAGAGCTCAATAAATTATTTAAAGTAATAATTAGTTTTGGAAAATTATGTCTTTCATTGGAGTTTAGAATTTACAGAAAGGCAAGAATGAGGTGGGAAAAAAAGTATCTGGGACTTATGGAAGTTTCTGTGCATATAATTTCAATGGAACATGAGTCAAGAAGTGCAGTGAGGGCTTGGGAGAGAGTGTGCATGGTTGGAGCCTTTCATGCGGAAGACCTAGTTGGGTCAGTACCCACATTGTCACTTTAGTACCACCAGGATAGATCTCCACACACAGAACTGTTCATGAGCCCTGAGCACTACATGGAGTGACTCCAAAATGAAAAAAAAAAAAAAAAACTTAAAGAAGGAAATATGCTCTCTGGAAAGAAAGATGGCGGCCGCACGGGAGCCTTGTGGACAGCAGGTTTGAGCCGGGGGTGGTGGGAGCGGCAGGGACCTCATGGGAAGGGGGGCGTAATGGGCCGTCCTTCACGCCCGACTGAGGTCGCCAGCTGCCCCCCATGAGTGGCTCTCTGGCACGGCCGCGGCCCCGGAGGCACAAGGACTTAGCACAGAGAGCCACCCACTTGGAGCAGAAAAGCAAATGAACTATGTGTTAAACTGTGCCAGTAAGCCTGCCCGGAGGGGAAAGGTTGTTGTCCCGCTCGCCAGCTCCTCTCTGGAAAAAAGATGGCGGCCGCACGGGAGCCTTGTGGACAGCAGGTTTGAGCCGGGGGTGGTGGGAGCGGCAGGGACCTCATGGGAAGGGGGGCGTAATGGGCCGTCCTTCACGCCCGACCGAGGTCACCAGCTGCCCCCCACGAGCGGCTCTCCGGCATGGCCACGACTCCAGGGCACAGAAATCAATCTCTTAACTATCTAACTTTTAATAGAAATTCTTCCAGGGTCAATAAGCAAAATAGCAGAAATCCAAAACCGCATAGCGGCCGCGCGACATCATTTTATTCTTAAACCAAATTGTAGAAAGCAAATCATTTCACAACGCTGTTTCAGCATGTCTGATTGGGGGGGGGAGGTCGTAACTCTAAACAATAATTGTGCATCTTCTATCGAATCATTGTATCTAGTCAAAGTAGATAGAGTATTAACTAGAACTCATCTGCCTCACAGGAATTGGGAGGGGTGGGAGGTGGGGTTCTATTGGGGTTCGCGGTTAAAAATAAGTATTGGTAAAGGGAAATGTGTTTGATATTTACATGACTGAGACCTAAACCCGAAAGCTCTGTAACTTTTCCCACAGTGATTCAATAAAGAAATAAATTATAAAAAATAAAAATAAAAAATAAAAAAAGAAGGAAATATATTCAGTGATGATATTGTAGTTGCCAAATGAAAAGAAAGGTCTCTGACTTCTAGAAGCCTCTGTTTCTCAACCGTTCAAGTATAGACAAAAAGATAAAATAGAAACTAGGGTCTGAGATATAGTACAGAGGGTTAGTTACTTTGTATCAATTTGACTGGGGTCCTTCCATTCCTTTCCCTTACACTCCATATGATCCCCTGAGCTTTCCAAGAGTGATCCCTGAGGTCAAAGTCAGAGGTCAGCCCTGAGAATAGTCCCCAGTTCCCCCTCAAAAAAGTAGAAAGTGAAAGAATATATATAACATATCCATAATTTTTGAACACATTCTGAATTGTAAATTTTATAGGACGTTTGCCTTGCACGCAGCCAACATGGCCGACCCGAGTTCGATTCCTCCGCCCCTCTCGGAGAGCCGGGCAAGCTACTGAGAGTATCTTGCCTGCAAGGCAGAGCCTGGCAAGCTACCCGTGATGTATTCAATATGCCAAACACAGTAACAACAAAGTTTCCAATGGAGACGTTACTGGGCCCGCTCGAGCAAATCGATGAACAACGGGAGGGCCTTTACGTTTACCTTAATTATTTTTGAGGAGTCATTACCAAACCTTTGTGTGTATCTCACATTAATGTTGTGATTAATCCATTTATCATGGTACTTTTCTTTAGTAACTTTTTTAATACTTAAATTTAATTTATTCGTTCATTTATTCATTAGAAGTTCAGGTAAAATATATATATTCCATTATTGATTTTTTCGCTAGTTGAATAATATTGTTGACATTTATTATCTAATTTGATGACAGAACCCATACATAAATTTAAGCTTTGTAAGCCACAAATAGTCCTGCAGAATAGAAACAATATAATTTACTTAAATTTCAAAAAAATTAATAAGCTATTTTGCTGTCATTAATCTGAGAAAGGGAAGAGAATCAGGCATATCAGGATCCTAGTTTTAATTAGCACGAGTATTAAATTCATGTTCATTTTACTATTACTTTATTCCTTTCACACTATTTCTCTTTTCCTTTTACATTTCTAGCCTGAGAAGAAGATGTAGTTTTATAACTAGTAAAGGGACTACATAAAATGAAGAAAATGTCTATTATTAATGGAGACAAATAGATTTAATAAACATAAAACGGGATTAATGGAGTATCAGAAATTATTATACATATGAACCACTTTATGAAGCTATAGATTTTATATTTGTATAAAAGTATAAAACTCACAGTTCCAAAAGGTTGAATTTAAACGTTAGACATGGGAGTCTCCTGGTGGACGGTTCCACAATGAAATAGATGACAACATATTCAATTGGGGGTTTTGACTAACAGATGTTGCTTTGTCCCAAAATTCCAAACAGGATCAGATGACCATCTCCTTCATTCAAAATTCTACCTCACAGAACTGGGAGAAAAGAATGCAAAGTTTAAAAAGAGAACTCCCAGAACGACCACCAAATGGGAGCTTTTTGGCTCTGTTGCGGCAACATAGGAAGATGCCGTCATTGACAACAATGATGAGGAATAAGATTGAATGATTCAGTGCCTCCATGATTGTGAGAGGAATGCCAAGAGAGAGATAACCACAAAAAACTGCCTTTCTTTGAAGACTCTTGAACTTATTCGCCAATGTGGCTTGGCACATGCTGTAGGCAACCGCAAGCGAACGTCCGAGCTGGCAAAACAATGCAGAGAAGCAATCAAGGATGACCAAAAAGACAGAAGAGCAGCAGTGCTGGTAGATTCGGCACAAGCCGGGAAAAGCATTCGTAATGCCCGCCTGTCCTTCACCAACTACAAGACCAAGATGACTGCCCTCCGACATCCTGCTGGATTTATCACATCTTCCAGAAGGGCAATGGAGAAGATTATTCATGACTTCTACTCAGATCTATTTAATAGCCACTTCTACTTGCCCACATACCAAATTCCGCAGGCTGGATATGTCATTCCCAGTGTTGTCCCTTCCGAAATTCAACACGCCATCTCGTCGGTAAAGAAACAAAGAGCACCTGGCCCAGACAAGGTCAGGCCTGGACACCTGAAGAACTTACCATCAGTACTCATCAATACACTGGCTCGGCTCTTTACACACTACCTGTCTGAATGCAAGGTTCCATCCGAATGGAAAACCAGCAAGACTGTACTACTATACAGGAAGGGAGACATCCATGACATTGGCAACTATAGCCCAATCTGCCTATTGTCTCTCATCTACAACTGTGCACTCGAGTCATCTGAAAAGGATTGGCAGAACACTAGATGAAGGACAACCATGTGAACAAGCCGGGTTCCGGTACCATTGACCATATCCACACGATTACTAAGCTCATTGAGGTTTCTCAGGATTCAAGATGCCACAATGTCTAACTTTCATTGATTTAAAGAAGGCCATTGATTCTGTTGAGATGGAAGCAGTCATAGGAGCCCTAGCCAAATAAGGCGTATGAACTCAATACATCAGGATCCTCCATGAGCTCTATTACAGATCACTACCAGGATCTCACCATTCTACAAAGAAGTAATCGTCCATGTCAAGAGAGGAGTTCAGCAGGGTGATACCATTTCACCAAAACTCTTCAGTGCCACCCTTGAGAACATCATGCGATGACTGGAAAGGGAAGGAATGGGAGTGAAGATAGATGGTCGGCAATTACACCACCTCTGCTTTGCTGCTGACATCGTTCTAATAACACCAAACATCAGCCAAGCAGCACAAATGCTGACTGACTTAGACCATGAGTGTGGAAAGGTCAGATTACAACTGAATCTCACAAAGACAACGTTCATGAGAAACAGTCTTGTTCCTGATGCTCCATTCACTCTCAAGGGAACCACCATCTCCGAATGCAACATTTATATATACCTAGGTCGAGAAATCAACATGATGAAATACCTGGCACCTGAGTTACGCAGGAGGAAGAGAGCGGCTTGGAATGCCTTCAAGAGCGTTGAAGAAATAACTAAGAGGACAAAGAACCTCCAGCTCCGAGCACATCTCTTCGATTCCACTGTTCTTCCTGCATTATCATATGCCTCAGAGACCAGGGCCCTACAAAAACAGGATGAGAACGCTATTTGGGTCTCTCAAAGAGGAATCAAATGAGCTATGCTTGGAGTATTACGCTTCACTCAAATGAGAGATAGAATCCGGAGTTCCGATCTTTGTCAATGCTCAAGAATCAGGGACGCTGTCTCATTTGCCAAGGCATCAAAAATCAGATGGGCTGGACACGTAATGAGGTTTACAGATGACCGCTGGACTAGAGCCATTACTGACTGGATTTCACGGGATGTCAAAAGATCGCCCTGATGCCCACCTACAAGATGGTCAGACTTCTTCATCAAGACCCTGAATAATCAGTTTGAGGTTCTGCATGTTCCTAGAATGAGCAGATGCCATTGGGCTACGCTAGCACACAACAGGGATGAATGGAGACGTTACTGGCACCGACTCGAGTAAATCGATGAATAACAACGTATCAAGTGATCAAGTGATCAAGTATAAAAGTAAACTATTATATAGTAATTTTTAAATAAACACATTCTTACTATTATAAAATTGTGGGGCTGGAGAGATAATAGAGTGGGTAAGACACTTGCTTCGTCCTTGCTTGACCCAGGTTAGATCCCCAGAACTCCATATTTCACCTCTTCCCACAGACGGCAAGGAATGATCCCAGATGCAGCTCCAGGGTAAATCTGAGCAGAACTGAGTCTGAACCTCAATATAATACAAAATATATGAAATTTTAAAGTATCACAATGAAACATTTAATTTTTCCTGTCTTTCAGTATCAGTTAATTAAAATTTAACAGCATTTTGGAATAACTATACCACACAGATAATAAATTTTTTTGCTGTTGTTTTTAGACCATACCCAGCAATGGTTGTTACTCCAATTCCTATACTAGGGACTTACTTCCAGTGCTCTTTGGGAGGCCTGAGTTGCCAGGAATAAACTGAGGTACGCTAAATTTAAGGCAGTCACCTTCACCCCTTTAATATCTTTATAGCTTTGTATAACAACCTTTAAGATCAGCAGAAATAGATAATTTTGTTAAATTTTTTTGTTTCCTGTTAAATATAAAATTAAATATATATTTATTTAGCACTGTACCTTAAATATTGGGCTTCTTTTCCCCAAATGAAGTAAATTGGATGAAATCCCCGTGTGGAGCCTTTTCCAAGACGGATAGGCACCAGAAGTGTGAGAATTGCTTTTTGTCTTCCTCCACTGCCCAAAAGTCAGAGAACATGGATTTCTGGGAGATTGCAGTGGGTACCTCTGTCTGTATCTGCCCAATTACAGCTACTGAGACCACCAGGAAGTCCCTGAGGCAGAGGCTGAAAGCATGCCTCTCGCCCTCAAGGAAAGTCCTAAGGCAGTGGCTGAGAGCACCAAACTTGCAAGCCTATAGTCATGAGTTCAAATCCCCAGAAAGCACATGTGTTCAGTAAAATCCTGGGGACTCTACTGTCTATGATTCTGGGCATCACAGATGATTTCTGGTCATACCAGGTATATGAGAATACCACAAATGGGCGGGGGCTAACCCTCTGAGAGCATCATGACTAAAATGCTGCTGACCTCCTTAGCTTGGAAGTAAGCTCCTGACTAAGCACATATGTGAATCTGGCAGCACCTCGTAGTGAGTTTCACCACCATAGCTTGTGTCCTGCAATGGCATGGGGAAGTTTCAGAGAAACTGCACACATCACAGAGCTGCAGTGAGCCTCATGTATGAGCGGGCCGGAGAGACAGCTCAGTGGACAGAGCTTGTGTTTTGCATGAAGAAGGACTATGTTCAAGTCCTGGTAACTGAGCACAGTCAGAAGAATAAAGGGTTGGGAGTGGGCCCTGAACACCACCGGGTATGAGTCCCAAACAAACAACAATCCCCAAAATGTGAGGGTGTGTGAGATTTCTGTTCATATATTCAGCAAAAATAACATTAACAATGACAAAGAAGAGAAGGGGAGTGAGGAGGGAGTTAATAAATTGATTAATGGTTAAGCCAGAGAAACGTTTTTTAAATTTCTTGCCTCAACTTTTTCTTTTTCAGAATAGGGTGGGACGTCACACCCAGCAATGCTCAGGGGTAACTCCTGGCTCTGCATTTATTCCTGGCGGTTCCCAGAGGGCTATATGGGATGCCAGGGATCAGATCAAACTCAGGCCAGCCACATGCAAGGCAAACACCCTCCCTGCTGTGCTATCATCTGGCTCGGGACTTATTTTTTTGATCCCTTACTTCATTTTGTATCTGGAACGATAGCACAGCGGGTAGGGCATTTGCCTTGCACACGGCCAACCTGGGTTTCATTCCTCCCCCTCGCCCCAAAGAAACCAGCAAGCTACCGAGAGTATCTCGCTCACACGGAAGAGCCTGTAAAGCTCTCAATATGCCAAAAAAAGTAACAACAAGTCTCACAATGGAGACATTACTGGTGACTGCTTAGCAAATCGATGAACAATGGGAGGACAGTGATACAGTGATATAGTGATACCTTACATGCAACTAATTATTGCGTCTTCCTTCCAAATAGTTTAGAGCATATTCATAATGATTTTTCATTTCATTTTTCCTATATACCTTGATGTGGTCCAGATCACATCAAAATGTGTGTGTGTGTGTATATATATACATACACATATATATATCATATATACATGCATATAAATATATATGAAACAACTGCAAACTCAGATAATGTTAAAATAATTACATTCAGATTCACTCTCATGAACCCTTAAATGACCATAGAGCTACAATCTCTCTAATTTATATTTATATGTTCACTGATTTTCTGTGCAATGTTACCAGGTGAATATTATACATCACAAAGCATGGAAGCTATGCCTTAAATATCTGTCTCATTCAGAATAATTCTAAAAGGTTTTCTGGATTTTTACGCCATGCTTGTAGTATGTCCATAGTGCTGGGAGACTAATTTTGGAAATGTTATAAAATAAATGAGAGCCAATATGGTGTCCTCAATCTTTCACCAGAGAAGATTAGATTAAATATAGAATATTTTTTATTACTTTAATGTTATATGCTGAATTGACTAATGGCATCGAAAGTATATTTCATTAATTTCAATGTAGTCAAATTTGTCTAAACCTGTTATATAAACTAGCATTTTGTTATTTGGTGTTTATTCATCAAAATTTATTTTTAGATTATATAGCTGTGTGACAAACTCTTTTTAGAGCAAGAAAGTGATAACTATAAAATCTGCAATCAAAGTTACTTGATGCAAGAGGCAGAGACATAAAATATGAAGAGGCGATTAGAAAACTTCAAAGTAATGCTGCTCTCCTGGTACTCACTTGGGTGAGGAGGTCATGACTGAATTATTCTGCCTAATAGCATTTGCATGTGACTCTGATTATATAATTACATTTGAGAACTATGACTGGGAAAGTCCTTAGAACAAGATAATTGCCTATGCTTATTAAATGTTAAATAATAGGAAAATTACCATGTGTCTTGGACAAAAATTCTTTTGACTCTTTGTTTAAAGAAGTCCCATCCTAACAATTTGGTACAAAATATTCCCTGATGATTATATGACCAGTGAATTTGGATATGGTATGGTAATCGGTGTGACTGATACTGCTGTTAAGAACCCAAGAGTTGGCCTTCAGAACAGAAGTCTAGCTTTTCTCAATTAGTGATGAAAATGTCACCAAACTTATTGTGTTCTTTGGTTCAAACCCCAATCTAAGGAGTTTGAAAGAGATTGCCATATCGAAGAATAGCATCACATCAGTGACATGAATACCTGAAACAAAACAGAAATAAATATATCTAGCTGGAAAGATGTTTTGAATAAATGTGGTAGCTAAGTGAAGATTCAAATTTTACAAGTCTGCTGAGTTTGAAGACATACTTTTTCATGTAGCATTTTGGCTAATAAAATTTAATTCATTTGACTAATTTTTTTTTCTTAGGCAGAGCCAGATGTAGAGAGACTAACTCTAAATATGATCTTTAAAATATCACAGGTAATTATAGCTAGTAAGATGCTGAACCCTTTTATAGTTTTATCTAATACTATGATTTTTAATATCCATGTGGTAAATAATGAAAAACTACTCATAATGGTGTTCTAGTATCTGGACCTCAAATAGTGCAAGTAGAAATTCCTAGTTTTATTTATTTTACCTATCAGCACATTGAAACAGGTGGAATTAGTATTTATAACACTATCAATATGTAGTACAAATATGTCACCCAAAATAAAGCTTATAATCATCAATTAATTTTTTGGAGTGGGGATAGGAGGAATATCATTCCAATGACAAAGCATATGCCTGGGTTTTTAACTGGGACCACATGTCCTGATGAATATTAATAGATTTAAACCGTGACCCAAATGTGAGCACCTGTCACCACCACCATCACTATCAGAATGACAGCAACAATAATAAATTTTAAAACTATAGTTTATTTAATAAATAGATGATGAATATATGACAGGTATGTGAATTCTGAAATGATTACTAATACTTCTTTTAAAGTATTCTCATTACTATGGCCTTGACATATTATTTAAATAGACAAAAGAGAAATGAAGGAAAAGTTGATGACAGTGAACTAAACTCATGGCCAGTTTATATTATGCATTCAAATCTTGCTTAGTCCCCTTTTCACTTAACTGAGTTTACTGAATTAGCCCTGATTGAGTATAACCACCATCTGAAGACTTCCCGTGTTGTATACAAAAGTGTACAAGTTCTTTGAAAATCCTTACTTACGTTAATTTCTTGCAGAAAACAATCCTGGTCTTTTTCAGAATAGTATTTTCAGACTGCACATTCTTGAGTCGCCATATTGCTTATTTGTTTTGCAGACATTCTCATACTTTTCACAGTTTCTGGTGTCTGTGCGTTTTCTCCACTAACCTGTGAGCTCTCTGATACAGGTCATCATTCCATTCAGTGATCAGTCCTGGAGCAAAGGAAAATGGACACTAATATTTCCTATCATGCTTAACACTGTGTGTCCTCTCTAAATATTTTCTCATTCTCCTTCCGTAGCTACGAGATAGCATTTTGTATCTCCTATCTTACAAATGAGACAAGTCAAGTTTGGAAGAGTTAACTCCTTTTAAAAAGATCACACAGCTAGTAATTACGAAGCGCTAAAATTTCCAAGACCTGTCTCCTTCTAAAGTTCATGCTCTTTTCACCACCTCTGCCTGAGTGAAAGATGAGATGAAAGCTGCATTTAAAGAAGGAAGCCCTGTGTCAGAGCATAGGAATCGGGGTCTCTAGAGGGAGATGTCATTTGCTCACAAGAATTAAAGGCAATCTAAGGACAGAGGGAGTTGTTAGGAACAGAGTGGGAGGGAAGGAAGATCATGTCAGCTGCAGTTTACAAATGGCTATCCTAAAGGCGTAAGTGGGACTAACAATGAGAAGGTTGCACCAGATGATAATATTACTTCAGGAGTGCCTGACCACTGATTTACAAATTTACTTTTACTTTCACAGATTCCAACTTAAAATGCACACTCTGCCTCTAGCAAGGTGGAGAGAGAATATCACAAATCGTCTCATTGAATTTTCAGTATACATGGATTAAAAGATAAAACTTCTTCATCTTTTTCCACCATACCTTAATTTTTTAGATATTAAAGATATTATTATATGTCATCATTATTAGTGATGGTCACATTGACGAAGCCATGGAACATGCAAAGAATTGAACAAAAAGTGTAATGGGTATGTCTGTGGAGAACAGATTCTGGTTAGTTGAACATTTAAATCAGCATTAACAGGGAAAGCAGGTAATATAGGTGTAACCTGTTAAAAGTTGAAGTTATGAATAGAGGGAAAATAAGGGTAGAAGAAAACCCCTTCTATTTGGTGTCTTTAAGCTGTGATAATAATTTTGATTACTTGGTTTTAGACTCCAAAAGTTTTAGAATTTGAAAATTCAGATTCTCCCATTATAAATGTCAAGATTGCAGATCTTGGTATTTGTTGGTTTCTAAAATTGGTATATATCAATTTCCTATCTCAATCTGTCTCTGTTTCCTCTTCTCTCTTTTTCTCTTTCCTATCTCTCTCCCTGAGTGTGTATCTGCAGGTATACACATGCACAAAACACTCAAACACAAATGCACATGCACCTCCTGTGGGTTGTTTCTCTCACAAATATGCATTGGCAAAAATACTAAAGCAATGAAAAAAATAAGTTCAAAACAAAATATTATTATCACTGGCATTTCAGGGCAAGAAGGACTAACTGAAGGAAGCTATCATCCCCAAAACAGAAGGACAAACAAATGGAAAAGAAGGCCTTCATTGACCTGAAAACAACCTGAATTGGGAAGAATGTCCAACAGTACATGCAAGGGAACAACCTTATAATAAAAAAAGTCTGGGAGGTGCCCAGTGTAGCTAGTGTGACGTATCTAGTCACTGTTGCCTCACATAATATACTGCAAGGTTAACCAAAATAATATCTATTGAATTCAAAAGATTATATGCTTAAGCAACACATCATAGCACTCTAAATAGTGAATGACAAAATGTCAATATGAGACAAAGATAAGGATCCAGTAAGTTGCTGTAGAATATGTATATCTATCTTAATAAATACATGTGAATATATTTGGAATACATATATTGGAGATTTTATCAGACATTTTTGTGATCACTTAGGATTTTACTAACATGATTATAGATTTATATGAGCTTTAATTTTCTGTTTTTTTATTTTAATATTTAAAGATTTAAATATACTGAAACCATAAGAATTCTATTTGTCAATATACTAATGTATTCTAATTTTTATAAATATCCACAGTAATGGGCTGGAGTGATAGCACAGCAGGTAGGGCATTTGCCTTGCACGCAGCCAACATGGCCGACCCGAGTTCCATTCCTCCGCCCCTCTCAGAGAGCCCGGCAAGCTACCGAGAGTATCTCGCCCGCAGGGCAAAGCCTGGCAAGCTCCCTGTGACGTATTCAATATGCCAAAATACAGTAAAAACAAGTCTCATGATGAAGATATTACTGGGACCACTCGAGCAAATCGATGAACAACAGGAGGACTGTGACCGTGATCCATAGTAATAAGAGCTTTTAATCCATTATTATATCTAATACATTCAACTTGCAAATTTTATATAGAATTAATCTTAATAATATTGTATTATATTCTGAGTAATAATGTTTATATCTTAAACTATTTGATGATTTTATTTCTTTTTTTAAAATTTTATTTCTTTTGCCATACTATTTGCCTCAAAGATGTTATAAATATTTAAATTTTTTTTCTGCTGTGCAAAATCATTTCAATGCTTTTTAAATATTTGCTCTCAGATGACCACTATGACTTCAAATATTAAGTATTCATTTTATTGTCATGTAGACCAAACTTCTTTTAGCCATTTTTCCTTAAAGTTTCATTGTTTAAATCTTGAAATATGCTAGCTATTAGAACATAAATACAGTTTTAAACTTTTCCGTACAATTTCCCTCTTCTACCTGACTAAAAACCCTTATACTTTTCCTTCTTGGAAGTGCTAATTTTTTCATAATACATAACCAATTATTTTAAATTTACTTTATTTGTTTCCATATAACTGAGATCTATGTCTTTTTCTATCTAAATTATTTTCTTAAGTATACTACCCTCTTTTGTGGCAAGTGGCAAGGAAATCTGCACTTAAAATGCAATTAATCAAGCAGTAATATTTAGCAATTGACATTGCTTTATTTAGCTTTCTAATCAAACCAAATTTTAATTTAAAATAACATATTGCCATCAATTAGATATCAAAAAATTAGCAGGCTAAATATAATGTAGTTTGCTTGTTAAACAAAGTCTCTGATTCATAATGAATTGTCTAATAAAATGATAGAGATAAATCAGCAATGTGTCTACTAACTATGGACCCTGATGTGAAATATAATTATTATTGAATATATATTTAATAATTAAATATCTAGAAATGGAAAGCATAAAATAACTTGATAGAGATAAAAAACATTTAGTTTGGCATTATGCCAAACAGTGTAATATTTATGTTTTATGTGCTGAAATCCAAACCAATAAATTATTTAATTAAAGTACAAATTCATTTATCAAAATGTCCACTAGAGCTGCAGTAACAAAATATTACAGATGGGTAGATTACAAAGAGCAGAAATAAACTCTTTGCATTTTGGAGGCTGGAAGTATGTCATCAAAATACCTGCATGGTCTGTTGGATTGAGAATTCTAACACCCTCACTTTATTTCAAAGATTTAGGGAACCCTGTGAGGTCACTTTTCTAAGTATACTGATCTCATTCATGGGTCATTATACCCTCAAAAGTTAAATTCATTCAAATACCATAAATTTTAACACCATTACTTTGGCACAAAAATTTCTACTTATGCAATTTGAAGATATAATATTTTAACCTGAGCCAAATATATATGCCAGATAATAGAAAATATATTGAAAAGTTCTAAAGGACTTTCTAGAACAGAAATAAGATGCAATGGCTGCACCTTATTTATATAAATATGGTAAATGCTAGGTAATTTATCGTTCTTTTGGAGTTAGTTTACAGTGTTTAAGCATATGTGAAAGATGTGAAGTTCAACACTAATTTTTTATTACTTTGAATATTTTTCATAAATATTTAGTTACATACTGTTTGTTATGCTTCAATACTTTATTTTTAAAACTAGTATTGCATAAAAAACAATTTTAATATGTAAGTAAATCTGCTTTTCAGCCTGTGGTATTGCTTTTATATAAGCTTAAGACAGTAACCGTCTGTGTGTGTGTGTGTGTGCGCACGCGTGTGTGTGTATGTGCATGTTTCTGGGTATTTACATGTTACTGGGAATGTTATTCCTAAAATCACACAAGCTAAGCATGTGGTCTATCACTGAACTATATCCTTAGCCTGACAAGACAATAATACAAAATTGTTTTATTGTCAAACTCAATTCTGACAAAGAAGTATCTATTTCCTTTTTACCAGAGCTTATTTCTGACTCTGTGCTCAAGAATCAGTCCTGGCAGGGTTTGGGGAAACATATGCAGTGCTGGAATCAAACCAGAATCAACTATGTGCAAGGCAAGTGCCTTACTCCATGTACCATCTCTCTGATCCCAGTATTATTTTTTAAAATGTTTATAAATATATAATTGAGAACAAACATGGTGCCTTAAAAATAATTGGGACTGGAGCAATAGTATAGCAGAAGTGAGCTTGCCTTGTATGTGATCTAACCAGGTTCAGTTCCCACATTCCTTTTTGGTCCTGTGAGCTTCACCATCAGTGCAGAATCAAGAGTAAGCCCTCCACCAGTGCCCATTCTCTACCACGACTAATCCACCTAAGCACAAAAATTTGTAAGTCTACAACTGTACCTCATGGTGTTTCACTAATAAAAATTTTAAAAATGCATTTATTTATAATTTGAAAAAAAGAGTAAGCCCTGAGCACCTCCTGGCGTGACCCCAAAGCAAACAAATTATAAGAGCATCCAGCATGTGGCTAAGTGGTAGGCTGCATGCCTTATGTGTGTGGTGCCTGGATTTTATGCCCAGCATTCTGACTCATGAACACTGCTGAGTATAAATCTTACAGCAACAATCAGCAAGTTGATCCCTATGAACAATAAAATAAAGATTATAATTCTTTTCTTAGGTGGCTGTAATTGATAAGACCAGTAAAATAATCATAACATGTAAATGAGAATGCACTACCTCCACTACCTAGACTTTTGATTAGAGAAAAAATTGTGAGTTAAAAATTCATGGAAAAGACTTAGAGAAATTGCTTTGTAGAGAAAAGGAGATGTGAGATATAATCATATATATCTGGGAATAGTTGTCATTTGTTTGTTTCGTTGAAGAAGAATTAGAGAAACTATTCAGTCAGCCACCAGGCTTATCTCTGTTGATTAAACAGGAGGAGAAGCAGGCAGATAAAAGGAAAGATTGGATGGACTTGATAAGTATTGAGACTACAAAAGAGTGAGAAATTTCAGATATGTGTAAGAAGTTTATGTCAATGACAGTAACAGATGATATTTAGGCAAATATTTAATTTACGGCTACAAGGAGTCACCTTAAGCTGTTCAGCTTAAAAACAGTGCTCACACATTATTTCACAAGCTATAGTGGCAGTGAGCTATGGAAGCAAAACAGGGGGTTGTTTTTTCTCAAGCTTCATCGCTCTTGTCTCTTGGCATTATTGTATGAACAAAATCTAAGAGTGAGAGGTGGAACACTTCTTTTTTCTACTATATTTTGTAAAGTGGTTTTGCTTATTAACAATATGACACCTCCTTTCTGAAAGATTTTCCTGCCTGTTGTTATCAAAGTGTATTTGCAGGCAAAAGGGACATAAATACATTTAAACAGACAAGTTTTAGGTAAAAATTCTCAGGAAAGAAAGAACTAAGCATTAATGAAGTCATAAGATTTTTTCTAATCAATCCTGAGGGACATTTTCTTTGAGATTTGAGGTCAGTAAGCATACTTAGAATTTAGAAAATTAATATTTAAATACTGGAATTTTGACTTGGTTCTTTCTTACAAAGTGACAATTCTCCATACTACTAATTAATTTCAAAATAAAAAATTAAACCCTATGTCTTATGTTACTAATCAACATATTCAAATCTCTTGGCTAATTTCACAAATTATTTTTTTTATTTTCATCCCTTTACTACATGCTAGGTGGTAATTCTGATGAATTTTTTGGGGACTTCACATAAACCTTTGGTGTTTTGGTTCAGATTTTTAACTTATTCCTAAGTTTCAGCTGCCTATTTTGTGAATCCAACAAATTGCTGGGTTCTGAAGAATATTTTAGTAAAAAATAACAAAAGCCAATTAGACACATTAAATTCTTTAAATGTCCTACACGGAGGCTAGTCATTTTTAAGAAATAAAGTTTTTACTGTACACTAATTAAATAGCTACCTAACTTCAGGAGGAATTCCTAAAATAATGGTATTTCAGCTGTGCATCAGAATTATATTCTTACTTCCCATCTTGTTAAGTAAGGCTGGACTAAGACTAGGTGTTTACATTATGGCATATAATCTCATAAATCCATATTCAAATAGTTATTGGAGAACAACTTCTGGAATAAGTATTTTAAGTTCACATTTATTGAATGCCATGTGCACTTAAGATTGAGATACATTACTTAGCTTTTGAAAAATTAAATATAGAAATCAAGGAAAAGTGATATTGTTAATAATTATTTAAATCCTGTAGACTGGTATTTGTGTTGGAATTTTGTTTCATGTTTCATTTGATAAACTATGAAATACAAATGCTACCAACTTTCTTTGGTGTTGTTTTATAGACATTACTAGGAATACTTGATATATTTGGTATATGGATGCAGTGGATATAAAATACACACATATATCTTAAAATTAAGTTTTTAGACTGCTGGTTAAAACTACAAACCGTTTTGTGTAAACACACACAAAAAAAATGACGGGCAAAGGGACGGCAGCAGCCTATCTCTCCCGCCGCCTGGCCTATCTCTCCCGCCGCCTGCATAGGTAGTCTCAGGCCGTTTCCCCACTCCAGGGAGGTCGATGGCAATGGTCAGGCGAAGGAAGGAAAAGAGGCCAAGCTGGTTGGTCTTAGTAGCAATTTATTACATGGAAGAGATGTATGTCATGGAGGCCTCAGGAGTCCTCAAGCACCTGCCCCCCTTTGTTCTCTCAGCTTCTGTCCTCAGCCCCATCTTCCCAGTGTCCTAGAAGGATCTGACCTTACAAATTGGTTGAGGAAGAGAGCACCAAGAAGTAGTTACAGACAAACAAATTAATGGGAGTGACTCGGGAGCACTGCGATGGGTGCAACCTGATAAATCTATGCTCCTTATACTCCAACACATTTCACTAAACCCTTCCCAAATTTCAATTCTTTGCCCACATATATTTTAATAATGCATAATATAGTACACATTACACTTGCTTTTTAAAAACTTAAAAATTATTTCACTTTAGTTAGTGATTAATTTCTACTACTGCAGTTTATTGTTTAATTTATAATTGTTATCATTTGATAAACTCAGTTGTCTTTCCATGTTTACACTGTTCACATGCACAAGCACACACACAGACACACACACACACACACACACACACACACACCTGTGTGCACGTGCATGCATGCATATGTATTCTCACTTTGAGGACAGATCTTGTTGTTGTACTTATGTGGTTGTCCAAAACATTATTCAATTTTCATGTAGCCATAAAACTTACATAAATTTTCATTTATTTTTAATTTTTTTCAGAGAGTGAATTTAGTTACCAATAATCCTTGATACAGTTCAAAATGACCTCCAAAACCAATGGTTTAAAAATCAGCAATCTCTTTTACTACACATGAGTTTGTGTTTCAGAAATTCTGATGGAGCTTGTGTAGGTGTTTATGCCTCAGGAAATCTCAAGTAACTGTAGCTAACGTCACTTGAAATGCCATATTTGGAGACTAGCTAGGAATTTCTCATATCTCTGGTGTCTCTGTGAGGGCAGATTTAATGTTATAATAGGGAGGATTTAAAACAACTGGATTTCTTACTTGGTAGTCAGGGCTTGTAGTGTCTTCAGGTAAAGAAACAAGAAAATGTTTCACACTTTGTCATCAAGTCTTAAAAATCATAGCATCTAATTACACCGTTAATGGGATGAGGCTGAAGCGATAGCACAGCTGGTAGGGCATTTGCCTTGCATGTGAACGACCCAGGTTCGATTCCCAGCATCCCATATGGTCCCCTGAGCACCACCAGGAGTAATTTCTGAGTGCATGAGTCAGGAGTAACTCTGTGCATCTCCAGGTGTGACCCAAAAAGCAAAATAAAAAAATAATAATAAATAAAATGGAGATATGGCTTTGCTAAGATTCAGAGATATCCTGGTCACCCAGCTTTTGATAGGAAGAATGTCAAATTCAATCTAAATAAGGATAGGTGAGATGGAAAATATTCTTAACCTATAGTTAAGAATATTTTAGAAATTTCAAATATGACTTTAGAAATTTCAAATATGATACACTTATTTGTTGTAATGATATTTATTGCAACCCACCATAAACATAAATGCACACACGCGCGCGCACACACACACACACACTCATATGTGCACATGCATGCATGCATATATATTCTTATTTTGAGGACAGAGCTCGTTGCTGTTCTTATACAGTTGTCCAGTGTTACTCAATTTTCATCTAAACATACACCTTACCTAAACTTCTCTTAGATTTTTTTTCATTTTTTTTCAGAGAGTGCATTTAGTCCAATAAAGTTTGATGCTATTCAAATATACCATGAACTTCTTATAGTCTAGACATTATTTTTGTGGAAAAAAGAACAATATAGACTTTTTTGTAGATATAAGATTACATCTATAATTTATTTTGGTTGTATCTCACTGTTTTGTGTAGCTTGCAATAATGTTGACTTGTAGTGATGTGATTTTTTTTTCTTAATATCCTTATTGTCCATGTACTCTCTGATGGTAAAAATGTTTAATTTCTAACATTTCATCTTATGTTTTAGAAGTCTGGCAGTGAATATTCATTCTGAATTATTTGTTTTGTTTTTGTTTGGAGGTTAGACACAGCAGTGCTCTTGACTTGCTCAAGACTCTGAACCCAAAGATCACTCCTGGTGGAGTTCAAGGGACCATATGCAGAACCAGGGATCAAACCTGAGTTGGCTGCATGCAAGGAAAGTGCCCTACTCACCATATGATCACTCCAGCCCCAAATTTAAAAATTTACTCTCTATGTATATTTGTTAGTTATTTGTGACACTTTGAAAATACAGCTGATCTTTGGCCCCAATAAGAGAGAGATTTGAATTCTTCAAATTTGCAAAAATATTCACATATAATATGATTATATGTTTTAACTGCTTATTAAAATTCTCAGGTATATTCTTTAAGTGGTACTAGATTATGTATAAAAACTTTTGCTTCTTTATTTCCTCCAATAATTGTCTCTGAATATAAATAAATGCATCTATTTTTATACAATATAAGTGCACATAGAGGCATATATAGCAAGAGTTGAATAAATAACTTGTGTGGGTGTTGGGGTTGGGGTACTGGTAACTTCCTGAAGTTTTGAGGACCAAAATCACTTTCTAATTTGATCTAAGAGACCATTAGGAACTACATATAATTCTTGACTGCTTAAACCAAAATTGCACATTCTAATTATCTGTGGATTTCTCTTTTAATAGTGGTATCTAGGACCTATCCTAAGAGATTCTGATTTAATTGTTTTGTGTGCGCGCGACCTCATTATTTTGTAAGAATTTTCACATAATTTTATAGAGTAATAATTGAAAAACTACTGTCTAATTCATTTGTCCCAAATCTTTTTCCTTGTTTGATGATGTATGAAAATTATTTTATCAATGGGAAGCATTTCATTTGATGGCAAACTTTAAAGTCTAAAATATAAATCACTGTTTGATGTAACTAAATGAGTTTCATTTCAGGAGTGATTAATAAATCAATGAACTAAGGAGTTCTATATGACAGAATACATAACATTCATTAAATTTAAATAGTCTATTGAGGAGATAGTTCAAAGGGCTGTTGTGGATGCCTAGCACATGGGTTTCCCTAGATTTGATCCTCAGCACCACATTGTCTTCCCACATACTAGTGGCTGTGGCCCTAGTCAGACTAATAAATAAATGAAAAAAATATTCTTCCAATAGGCATCAGAACCTTGAAAGCAACCAAAAAGAGAAAATATATAACATTCAGGTCTGTGGAAATATGCATATACATATATGTAAAATCTCCATCTTCTATAAGAAGACAACATTGATATTTTTCATCAAATGAGTAATTTACTGTATGAGTATCCATATTTCTACTGCACAATATGAAATAAATGAGAAGTGCTAAATATAAACTTTATTGGTTTATATTTAAATGGATAAATCTTACTAATGATGCTAATTAAATTATTTAAAAATATAAAAATAATGGAGTATGCAAATACAAAATAAAAAATACTGAACAGGTGAAGATCTAGGGAAAAAGGATTTAAATACTACTGGGGTGAATATGCAAATATTTTCTCAAAATTTTTATAGAGTAACAGACTGGAAAGATAGTACAGGGAATTAGGAACTTGCCTTGCATGCCTCTGGTCTGATCCCCAGCATCACAAATGATCCCTATAGAGCTGGTGGGAGATATCCCTGAGCACAAAGCCAGAAATAAACCAAGTGTTGTCCCCAAAGGACAATAAATAAGAATAAATTAGCAATCTTGTCTTCTGATAAGCATTGAAATTGAATGTTGTATATTTGCTCAGCTTCGTTTCTTTAGAAATTCCAGTACATGGCTCTTTTAGAGAAAATCAGAAGATTTTGCATTTGCTGAATATTCAGTGATGCAGCCATTGATTGTAAGCCACCAATAAAAACAAAAGGCCCCACATCCTTTGAGGGTCAGAGAGATGGCACAGGGCTAGAGTCCACCACTGTGAGTTCAAGGCTGTGAATTCCATTGTTTTAGCCATATGCTCTGCTCCCTCCGTCAGCACTGAGCACCAAGAATAGGCATTTCTGGTGGCCCTTAATCACTAGATGGCCAATATTTAAAAATTACATTTGATATTACTATAGCTACAGCTTCTACTCTTCTTTTTAAAGAATGAAGAAAATTTCTCTGTATTATATAAGAAAAATTTGCCCTCAGAAGCTATCCTGTTGATCTTAGCATACTGCCTGTTAATGCATTGTTTCTTTAAATGCATGAAACAAATTATGAAATGCATAATGTGTTATCAATTAGGGCAGTTATTAAAAATTCTTATAATAATACTGACAGCCTAAATGTGAGGTGTTTTTTGTAGATATGTTTAATTTAACATTAATTATCATTCATTAATTTAAATTATTTGTAACTGTGCAATGTCTATCAGTCTATTAGTAAAACTTCAGATACTATGAACATATGTATTATGTATGTATATGTGTATATATGTATATATATTTTTAGCTACAGAAAACATGATGGTAAATCATATTTTTATTTAGATATTTTGGGTATCTCAAGCATTGCTTAAAAGACCTAAGGCTTTCAATTAATAAAGTAATATTACGTACTACTAAACACAAATACTATTTTTCACTTAAACAGATTTCTTAATAAAGATACTAGCTGGTTGTAGGAATTGATTAAATTTCATAAATATGAATGAATTTTATTTATATATATACATAAACATCTCAAATCTACACTAACAGTAATATTCTAAGGATTTCTTCACTTATCACTTAATCACTTAACTTCCCGTTAGTCATTGATTTGCTCGAGCGGGCGCCAGTAACATCTCCATTTGTCCCTGTCGTGTGCTAGTGTAGCCCAATGGCATCTGTTCATTCTGGGAACATGAAGAGCCTCAAACTGATAGTTCATGATCTTGACGAAGAAGTCTGACCATCTGGTAGGTGGGCGGCCACGCGGTCTTTTGACATTCCGTGGAATCCAGTCGGTAACAGCTCTAGTCCAGCGGTCGTCTTTAAATCTCATTATGTGACCAGCCCATCTGATTTTCGACACCTTGGCAAACGAGACAGCGTCCCTGATTCTTGATCGTCGACGGATGTCAGAACTCTGGATTCTTTCTCTCATTTGAGTGAAACGTGATATTCCAAGCATAGCTCTTCCTATTCTTCTTTGGGAGACCTGAATAGCGTTCTCATCCTGTTTGCGTAGGGCCCAGGTCTCTGAGGCATATGTTAATGCAGGAAGAGCAGTGGAATCAAAGAGATGTGCCCGGAGCTGGAGGTTCTTCATCCTCTTAGCTATTTCTTCGATGTTCTTGAAGGCGTTCCAAGCCGCTCTCTTCCTCCTGCGCAGCTCAGGTGCCAGGTCGTTTGTCATGTTGACCTCTCGACCTAGGTACACATAGCTGTTGCATTTCTTAATCTGTCTTAATTGCCAACACATGATGCTTTTCTTCTTTTGCGTGTTTTTATTTCATAATTATATTAAATTACTTAAATAGTTGATAGTACTTATATTATGGAAATGTATGTATGAAATCACACCCCCACCGTACCATGAGTCTGCCAGTGATTCAGTCACTACACATTTACTGTGTGTTTCCCCAGTACCTTTCTTCCTCTCTAAGGATGCAATCTTCAAGTAACTATAGAAAGTAAAGAAGGACTATACTGCTCTCCCATTTTCACCCTTTTAGTAGTGCTCCAATTGTAAACATAATAGAGTCATGACTAAGGAGTGTGCTTATTCATCAGAAACCAAATGACAAGATATGAAAAGGGGCCTTCCTTAAATAGGAAATGATTTAAGGGTACATGGTGTGGAAGGGGCAAACTTCAGAGAGATAGATCCAAAGGGGAATGATACTGTGAGTGCATCAATAACAACTAAAGCTACAAAATTGAAGTATGTTCTAAACCACAGAGAGTGAGGCCCAACTCTGTCACTGTCTGTCAAAGGATTCTCACTCAATGGAAAGAGCGTCACGGGTCAGGAATTCTCAGAGATCTGGGGTCTCATTGAGGAAACTCCAGATAAAGAACCCACAATTGGGGTTCCAGAGTCTGCAGGTTTAAAAACTCTGGTGTTGAAAGACTTAGGTAGATAAGGGTTAATAGTAAAGTAGGTAATGTAACACAATGGGAAATGGTATCTCCAGATTTCCTTCTTTTCCTTTCTCCTTTTCTCTAGGAAGGAGGCCTGTAGGTAGCTGTGGATTTCAAAAGGGAAAGAGAATTAGGAATGTAAATATGTAAAAACCCTTAGAACTAGAGGGAGTAAATGGAAGCCCTAGAGAGATTGTACTGTCTTGCTGTGTGCTGAATCCCTTTTTGGAAGGAAACCTTTTCCTCTGTGTCCCAAAAAGTAAAGCCTTTGTGATTGCATAAAGCCTGACCTAAAGCTTAGTGCAATGCTGTTTTTACCGGTGGCGGATATCCTTCCAGAAAATTTCTAAAACTAGGAGAGGGATTAGGTAGGGACCAGTGGTACTATACATATTCTAAACTTACTGTAGAGGACATATATTAAATCCACTGGCTAATTTAAACATTATTTGATAGTGACATTCAGCTATTGGATTGCCATATGCTGTGAAGTATCTATATGTCATTAAAATATAGCTGAAACTTGTCTGTGATGCTGAAAAGATAGAACAGAATGTCATATTGGCACAAATATAATGAAGATTTCCTAATTATAAGTGCTTAAGGAGACATGCATGCTTGCATAATTTTAGACTTGAAAATGATCTAATATATCAAAGCCTGCTTACTGGTTTTAAAAAGTAGAATTTTTGAAGTTCACGTAAACTCACACAATTAAATATAGCATATCTGGAGCTAAAATCTAGAGCTCTTAATACGTAATCCCATGAAGTTTTATCTGCATTATGTTATCCTAAAATGAAGTAATATGCATGTTATAAATAGAATGAAACATTATTTTACATGATTACTATTATATAAAGAGTATGAAATATTACTTAGTAACACAGGTGAGTATGGAATACATATCTTGGATCATACCATTTCATTTTTATCAAAGAAAAAGATAGTTAAAAGGCATAAAATGTTAAGTTATACTTAGGAAAATTTGTCATAATTAATTAAGCTGGAAATCTGTGCCAGACTGTTTTCACTTGGGGTGCCCCAGGGGGGAATGGGGGCAGGTGAGAACCCTCCTGGCCCAAAGGGACCCAGCCTGGCAGCTGACCTCTACTACGCAAATGCTACCATGCTCCAGGCTGCTTTCCACATGCTTGGGCCAAGCCTCACATACGACACATCATAAGACACTCCCTACCCATTCTCCATTATTACCACACCATATTTAATGGGGTTCAGAGAGTAGACAACAAATCATAGAGAGAAAAAAAATATATATATACATATATATATATATATATATATATATATATGCACTGGAGTGACAGCACAGTGGTAGGGCATTTGCCTTGCAGTGGCCAACATGGCCGACCCGAGTTCGATTCCTCGGCCCCTCTTGGAGAGTCCAGCAAGCTACTGAGAGTATCTCGCCCTCAGGGCAAAGCCTGGCAAGCTACCCGTGCAGTATTCAATATGCCAAAACACAATAACAACGAGTCTCATGTTGGAGACATTACTGGGCCCGCTCAAGAAAATCAATGAACAATGGGAGGACCATGACCATGTTCCCCAGATGAATATATATATATGTATATGTATATGTATATGTATATGTATATTCAGGTTTTCAGGTCTGACCTTGTCTGGACCAGGTGCTGTATGCTTCTTTACCAACAAAATGGCGTGTCAGATTTCAGAAGGTAGAACATTGGGAATTACATATCCATACTGCAGAATTTGGTATGCTGGCAGTTGGACGTGGCTACAGAAGAGATAGGAGTAGAAGTCATGGATAATCTTCTCCATTGCCCTTCTGGAAGATGTGATAGACCCATCAGGATGTCACAGGGCAGTCATCTTGGTCTTGTAGTTGGCGAAGTACAGGCAGGCATTGGGAATACTTTTCCCGACTTCTGATGAATCAGCCAGCACTGCTGCTCTTCTCTCTTTGAGGTCTTCCTTTATCGCTTCTATGCACTGCTTTGCGAGATGAGACGTTAGTTTGTTGTTGCCTGAGGCTTGCACCAAGTCATGTGGCAAATGAGCTAAAGAGTTTCTGAAGACAGGCATCTTTTTCTGGCTTTCTCTCTCAGTTTCCTCGCACAATCATGAGGTGCTGAACCAGTTGATCATATTCCTCGTCAATGTCATCAATGACAGCATCTTCCCATGTTGTTGCAACAGTGCCAAAGAGCTTCCAATTGGGAGTTCTTTATTTAAACTTTGCAAGCTTTTCTCTCCACTCCACGAAGTAGAATTTTGTACGAAGGAGACAGTGGTCTGATCCCGTTTGGAATTTTGGGACAACAGCGATTTCGGTCAGGCAAAACTGTATATGATATTGTATATGATGTGGTCAATTTTGTTGTGTAACTGTCCATCAGGAGACTCCCATGTGCAACATTTAGATTCGGCCTTCTGGAATTGTGAGTTATCATGAATGGTTTTGGTTGACATCATGAACTCAGACAGTCTCTCACCCTGTTCGTTCCATTCTAGGCCATTGGTCCCAATGTGGAGTTCTTTGGGTGATCTTCTCAGTCCTAGCTTGGCATTAAAGTCACAGACAATGATCTTGTAGAAGGTGTGCTCTTCTTTGTAGAACTTCTCCAGCTCCATGTAGAATTTCTCAATTTCTTCTTCATCGTAGTTGGTTATTGGTGTGTAGACAACAACAATAGAAACTGCTGGCAGTGAGCCACATTTATTAAAGCATAAACGTCCGATTTGGGATGTTAGGCATTCAAATGAATCAATGCTCGTGGCCAAGTTCGTGTTGACAAGGACACCAACTCCACCAACACCTCTTTTGTCATATATTCCGAGGAAAATTCTTCTCCAGTATGTGGTTGATGCCGTCTCATCTTGGTCAGACCAATGATGTAGTACTTGATCTTCTGCACTTGCACCATCAGGTCCTCGATGAATTCAGTTGCACATTATGAATTATTTGGGTATTTTCTAATGCATATACTATAAGAAAAAGTTTTTCTTGCAAAATATTAAAATATCATTGTTTTAGGAAATAATTAATATATTGTCTTTTAATCTTGGAGATCTCAGAGATTTCCAAGCCTGCTCAAATCGGGACTGGTGCTCCTCCACCCAGATCCCCCATTTTCTAGTAGCTAGGAAGTCACACCCACAAACTACCATGCAATCCAATCAATGGTCAAGATTCAGAGACTATAGAACAAAGCTCCCAGAAGTGCTTGGCAACATTTGCCCTTGCAACCTCTTATAGTCTAGTTTTCCCTCTCAGAGAATCTGCGAAGCTACGGAGAGTATCCTGCCGACATGGAAGAGCCTAGAATGCTACCCATGATATATTCAATATGCCAAAAATTGTAACGATAACGATAACAGAAAGAGGTATCAGGCAGATGGAATCTTGAAATTTCCAGTGCCTAAACACAACTTTATGACATCTTATTATCTCATTCCTACTTTGGACAAACTGGCAGGCTACCGAATGTAGCCTGCCCACACGGCAGAGTCTGGCAAACTCCCCGTGGCGTACCCAATATGCCAAATACGAGTAACAATGATAGGTCTCATTCTCCTAAAGAGCCTTGAATATTGTCTCAGGGCTAGGATGAAAGAGACGTTACTGGGGCCTGCTCAAGGCAATCAACGTATAACAGGATGATTTGTGATTTGTGAACAGGTCTCATTCCCCTGATCCTGAAAGAGCCTTCAATAAGGCAGTAAGGAAAGGCTACTAAAATCTCAGGGCTGGGACGAATGGAAACTTTACTGGAACTCACTCAAGTAAATTGATGAACAATGGGATGACAATGACAGTGATAAAAAAATTAATTAACCCATTATTTAAGAATTAATCACTCTTTTATCTGGTGTGTGTCTTAGTTGATACTGACTTACCAAGGAATTGTGACTCTACTAGTCTCCTAGGATTACTAGAACAAAATAGCAAAGCCTGAGTAACTTAAATAGCAGAAATGTATTCCTGCCTTGCAGAATTTTCTGACTTCACAGTCAGGCATTTCTGGTTTCTGGTGAATGCTTTCATCCTAGGCCGACCATTGAGCCTGGGAAGGTTTGTTCTTCCATGGCCATTATATTGCCAAACCATCCATAAAATGAAGTTCAAACAAAATCAGAAAACTCCTATTTTTCTCCTTTATGTTAACCTTACCAGATTATGTGTCATCTATTCAGATATTAATAAAGAGTTTAAGTGAGCAGGCCATAGAAAGAGCTCAGTGACCTGCACATATGCTCTCCATGCTATTCATGTGGAGACTTAGGTGGGAACTCCATGACTTCAGAACCCTCTGATACCACTTGGGGCGATTCCTGAACTCAGAGCCAGGAGTAGCTTGTGGCACTGTCCATACTGGCCCCCAGATCAACAAAATGAACAAATGTGACTAAGTCCCTGAGACCTAACTAATCTGTGTCCAGTGTCCCCTGTCCCATAGCATGTTCAAATCATCTCATCTCCCATCTGGGCTGGTTGGGTGAGTGTCTAGGGAATGGTTCCTGGATCCATAATTATTTATTGGAAGTCCTCCCCCTCCCTCTAAAAAAAAAGTAAAGATAAAAATATTTGCAGTAGGATTAGGAAGCTATAAGTATCACATTTGCAAATCAGATAACATATGAGACCACCATGCATATCCCTATAGGTTAATGATAAATGGCACCCAATTCTAGTCAGTAAATTTACAGCCATTATCCAAACTAATATGTTTTATACATGAGATTCAACTTAAGAAACTATATTTGTAGCGAATTTGTAAAAGTATATACAGAGACAGTAAAGAACTTACAAAAGATTTTTGACATTAAACCTTTTTAACTAGGCTTCCTCACCTCAAATTATATATGTATAGTATATATGACATTATATATTATACTATTAATATATATCATAGATTCTGTACCTATGTGTGAAGATAAAAGAAAATTGCCTCACTTCTACATGTCTTAACTTTTGTAGATGGCTTGCTTGAGGAATTGTAAGTAGAATGAAAGAAATTTTTGAGTTAATTTGAAAATGCAGTTATACATGTGGATTTTAATTAGATAAATAGGAAAAAATAAAATGTTAAGATAGCAGAGATGTTTGTTTTATGCAGCCTTCCTTTCTATTCTTTATATATATATATATATATATATATATATATATATATATATCTTTAAGCCATGTCTAGCAGTGCATAAACTTTACTCCAGGATCTGTGCTCCAGGAGCTCTTTTGGCAATGATCAGGGTCCTTCTGTGGTGCCAGGGATTGGCCTACTGCAACGAAAACACCTAAACCCAAATACCATTTCTACAGTCCTGTAATTCCTATTATTATGACAGCTGCACTGCCCTGTAGCACTGCCCTCCCGTTGTTCATCCATTTGCTTAAGCCCTCCCAGTAACGTCTCCATTGTGAGACTTCTTATTACTGTGTTTGGCATATGGAATATGTCATGGGTAGCCATTATGACAACATTAAATTTAAAAAAAAAACTCTCTTTTTGTTCTATTCAAGAATTTAAGTTGCTTTTCTTTATCATCCAGAAAACTGAAAAGAAAGATAAATACAAAGCATTACAGGTAATTTCTGTAATTTGTTTTACAGTAGAAACCACAGCTATAGTCAACAATGACAGTAAAATTTAAGGGCAAATTATCATGCTTTGAAGTAAACAAAATACTTGGGAGACCAAATTTTGAGTATCTCCCATTCATGAATTTTACCGCCATCCAGTAACTGTTCTATGTCTAAGATTAAAGATCCGGAAAATAGCATATTATTCCCACTATAAACAGATTGTAGGAATATAAACTGTACTTTTCTGTATTCAAAATGTTGCATATTAAAATTATTGTAACCAGGTTGGCCAGAGTATTAAAATAGTGGGTAGGTTGCTTGCCTTGCAGGTGGCCGACCCAGTTTTGACCCCAAATGTCACATATGATTCGATAAGTTCACTATGAGTGAACCCTCAACTCTGCCATATGTGGGCCCAAAATTAAACAAATTATAACCAGAATGTTGATTGTGCTAAATGATATTTTAACAATATGAGTTCTTGCTTCTATTTTTATTTTAGTGATGACTTTGTAATTGGGATAGGTAATTCTTGGCCTTGAATTTTGCTTTAATTAAAATAATTAAAAAGCAATTTTGATGAACACTTGCAAAGTTTTCACAGTGAATTTTCCTCCTCTCCTGCTCTGTATTTTCTGTTTATCAATTCTTGATTGCATACTTGCATTTTATTTTTATTTGCATTAATAAATTAGTCAGAACTGAGTTGCGTGACATGACTTTACAATGTCATTATTCTTATTATTGATGCATTAGTTTTTTATTCTTTTACTCTAAGAAAGAAGCAAAATTTCTAAACCATTGCAATAATTTTAGAACATTTCTATGTAGTTCCAGAATTAACAAACATAGGTTTCTATTTGGAAAAGTTAATGTCATGTAGATTTAGATTTCCAAATGAAGCACAGTATCTGTATCATGTTGCTTCATATATGCTTTTTTAAATTGATTTAAAATAAGAAAATATAATTAAATTAATGTAATGGTTATAATTCTTCAGAATTAATGAGAATTTTTTGCTAAGATGTGCATAATATTTTGCTCGCTAAAAGCAAAATTAAATTTTGCTAAGTAAATTAATTATGAGAGCCTTGGTATTTAACTATATATTTAATATTTATTGATAAATTTCTATATCCGAATTTCTTATCTGCTCTATAGTGACATAGTTTCAAGTAATTCGCAGAAAGTGGAATAGGTGATCGTCTTGGTAAAATAATTTTGGTAAAGTATTTTTATTTTGGTAAAATATATAGTCATCTTGGTAAAATATTTTTACTGAAGGACTAACATAGAAAAAAAATTTAAATTTGAAAAAAAACAAAAGATAATAAGTATATATCTTGACCTAAAACTTTCCCATTGAGAAAGATAAAAATGATGAGGTTACAATTGTCCAAAGACTTGAAACTGGAACTATAACTTCAAACTGATTCTCTGTAATTTTCTCTGATCTACTTAGAAACACACTTCTTGCTGGAATCACTTAAAAATAAATGCTGTTATTTTCTCATTAGGTCCTGCATGATTCTCCAATAGGGGGAAAAAAATCATTCACTTGAGCCTTAATCAATAATGAAGGATCCAGGAAGGAATCTTGGAAAATCTCTGAACTATAGTGCAGATCCCTGCAAGTATAAACTTATTTTAAAGTTATAGGTAGGGGAAAAAATAATGAGAAAGAAACCAACCCTCCAGTGTTGAACTTGACATGTTCCCAGTACTCAAAATTTAACTTACTTAACACAAAAGGAAATCAATCAGTAAGCAGATGATGTTTGAGCTAATAGTGTTTTAAAAGGAGAATGTTTTCTTCTGTTAGATTGTTAACACACGTGTTGAAAATTTTATTGGCAGAGCAGTATGAGCCCTGAACCAGTGTGAGGACTAGAAAGTCACTCACAGTCCCCAACCTCTTTGCTAGGTTCTTGTTTTTCCACATCACAGGAAAGAATTTCCAGAGAGCACAGTGCAGAGAAAGTCTATTGAGAAGGAATGGGCATGTTAATGAGTGTGGGTGCTCCAGAAAAAAAGAGAGGTGAGAGATGAGAGTTCCCCAAAATAGGAAAATCACAGCCTAAAGGAAGGCACAGACAACTCCAGAGTGGTATGTTATGATGTAAAGGAAAAGTTATGTAGCCAATGAGTGGGATATCTGTGACTCCGGGAAAAGTTCTCTGAGCAGTTGGGGAAGCTGAAGTGATGGCTTGTTTATTTTCCAGATCTGACTGGGGTGGACTGAGGGTTGCTGCTCAGCAATAGTCAAAGTGAAGACTGTAGTGGTGCACAAAGAAAACCTTGTGGATTTCTTGGTTCTCTCTTTCTGATAAGGGCATTTTCCTGGCATTGTTATCTGGTCTTCACCCTGAACTGCCTTCTGGTCTTCCTGTACCAGAGTGTGGCTTTCTCTCTACCAAAATTTCTGATTGATTAGGGCTTTTATTTCTCCCAGCTATTATTGACAATGGATTTTCCATCCAACATACTGTTTCAACTACAGTTATATTCAGTAGCAAACCTCCTTTTTGTGTACGTTAAAGTGTGTGTGTTTGTGTGTGTGTGCAAGGGGGGGGGGAGAGAGAGAGAGAGAGAGAGAGAGAGAGAGAACACGAGAGAGAGAGAGAGAACACAAGAGAGAGAGAGAGTAAAAGAGAATGCATTCATGCACACATGGTGGGGTTGGGGTATAGGGGTGGACTTACAGATCATTTCCAAGATTATTTTCTCATCACTTAAATGTTAATATGATACAAGATTTGGTGTGAGGAAAAAAAATAGGCTTAGTCAGGTACTAGCAACCTAAGTAGTTGACATGTTTGTTGTCCCCTAAACCATTTTGCTCTGAGGCTGGGGTTTTTACTTTATCTTTGGGTGGGGTCATTCAGGTATGGGGAGAGTGGGTAGTGAGCAAGAATCCAGTCATGCCCTCTGTTTGATGATGACAGTCTACTTCCTGTTAGAGCACTGAAATGTACCTAAAAATGGACCTGTCTTCCTGTGAGAGTCTTCAGATTTCTCTCCTGAGGTACCAGTGATTTTTTCAATCCCATGGATACCTGCCTGACTCCTCACTTAACATTAAACACACAATATATGAAAATAGTATTTAGGTTGAATAAGTCGTGGAAAGACTAAAGGGAAAGAGAAGTTATTAAACACTTACATATGCTCTAATTCTTGTTGACCTATGTGTATGTTAACTTCCACATGTAAAAGTCAACTTCTTGGGAGGGACTTTCCACTCTTTAAAGATGATTCTACTTAGAAGTGTAAAGTGATTATTCATCTTGAAGTACATTTAAAACATAATGTATCTTGAGGTGAATTTAACACCAGAGAAATGTTATCTTTCAGAATATTGCAAATACTGAGAGACATGTCTCCCTTCATCAACAATTCTGCACCCAAAACACTAGAAACTCTGTTTTACTCAGAGTTTAATAGCTATTTCAGTGGTCATGGCATTTTGTTCTCTGAATACAAAGCAATTTCCATAGTTTTATTTTATTTCTCATCAACATAAATGAAATACCCACCTACTGGCAAGTGGATATCAGTAACATTCAGAGATGAGACATTTTGTGTATAAAAAGGACATAAGCAATTCCTTCAGAATAATTCTACAAATAATGATACAATGATTGCTTTTATGAGAAAAGCAAAATTTTTTTAAGCATTAATAGCTTTCAAGTGTCATATTTACCTGCTGTAAAACCGTCAAGAAATCTTCTACATTGAGAATGTTTATTTTTAATGTGTTGCTTTATTTTGACAATCACCTGCCAAATGAATCAGATAAAACAATAAGAAAAACTTTTCACTCAGATATCTTTTTTGGTAAAAATTAGTTCAGAAAGCCCAAAGTCATATTTTGCTTGTTTGTTGCGGGGGATCACTCTTGAGGGCTCAGGAGAGCTTAATGCGTACAAGGAAAACACCTCACTGGCTACATATTCTTTGGACCTAGAAATGCCTAAATTCTTAATATATGTTTCTTTATAACCAAAATTAACCTTAAATATACTCAATCTTTAAGTTATATAATAAAATTTTTCTCTGAGGTTTAATTTTTAAGTTTGAGATAACTTGGTTTCTTATATTAGGTCTCATTACACTTATCCAAAATTATTTAAAAATTCATCTATTCAAATTTAAATCAGTAATTGAACTTTGTTATGCTATAGGACAAAAACTAGCATTTTGTTCATTTTTATCAATATAAAATGATTTTCTCTCATGTTAATATTGCTTCAGGCATACAGTTTTACTATACCACACATATCATTGATATACCTATATCCCTCTACCATTTCCTTAGATATTTTTTGAAATTTGTATATTGGTGTTTATGTTTTTAAGACTGTAGCACTGTAGCATTGTCCTCCCGTTGTTCCTTGATTTGCTCAAGCGAGCACCGGTAATGTATCCATTGTGAGATTTGTTGTTGCTGTATTTGGCCTACTGAATATGCCATAGGGAGCTTGCCAGTCTCTGCTGTGCAGGAGGAAATGAGACCAACAAATTTTCCTCGGCAGTTTTCTTTTCCAAGATAAGGCAGTTTAGCAATGGCATTGTCTAGCCAACTCCCCAAAGCAACTCTAAAGTCATATTTGAGATCCCTGTATCACTGTCTTGCATATGAAGTATATTTATTAAATACACTTTGGCGGGGGGAGTTGTTTTTCTACACTCCTCTTTCTTTGGAGAGACCCATAATCTCCAGTAAATCTGCGTCATTCTTTAGTGAAATTCTCTTTTGACCAACTTGGAGGTTAATCCTGGTTTCTACAAAGCCTGAGAAACAATGCCAGTGAATAACTATCCAAACATCCAGATAAAAAGGATCAAAAGGGGGACAGCTTGACCACAGTCATGGTAAGGCTGGAGGACCTCAGTGTGCAATGTGCGGGAGTTAGTACAAACCACACATCCTTATCTTTCCTGAACCCACACCCCAGAGTGTATAGTAATACCAGAAGAGTTGACTTAGTGATTCTGGAGATTTATGTGCATTAAAAGGAAATCACTGTATCACCGGATTACTAACATCCTATCATTCATTTTTTTTGCTTGAGTAGGTGCCAGTAACGTCTCCATTCATCATAGCCCTGAAATTTTAGCAGGCTCTCTTTACTCGTCCTCCCTATTGGTGCCTTATTGGAGGCTCTTTCGGGATCAGGGGAATGAGATCCATTATTTTAGTTTTGAGCATATGGAATATGCCATGGGGGCCAGGCTCTGCTGTGCAGGCAGGAAACCCTTAGTAGCTTGCCAGGTTCCCTGAGAGGGAGAACTAGACCATAAAAGGTTTCATGAGGGCGAATGTGGCCACAAACTTCTGGGAGTTTTGTGTTATAGTCTCTGAATCTTGACCATTGATGGGATTGCATGGTGCCAGGGGCAGTTTGTGGGTATGACTGCCTAGCAACTGGAAAATGGGGGATCTGGGTGGAGAAGGCTCAGTCCCAATCCAAGCAGGCTTGGAAATCTCTGAGATCTCCAACATTAAAAGAAAATACTTAAATTATTACCTAAAACAATGGTATTTGAATATTTTGCAAGAACAAAATAGTATATAATACATACTATTATAGTATATACATTAGAAAATACCCAAATAGTTCATAATGTGCAACTGTATAAAAATTTACATTAAATTCAGGAAATGTATTGAAATGAATAGTTTATGATATCTTTTAAAAAGCAAGTATGTTATAAATAATAACACTTGTAAGCACTAGCTACTTACATCTTGCTACTCCTTGCTTACGTCATCAGCCACAAATTGACTCAAGAACATTTTTGTATTTCCTATGATAGTGGTGAGTCAACATTTAAAAGGCTTGATAATAAAACTTTCAAATAGTAAGACAAAGATGTCCAATTAAAGAAAATAATTCTATTTTTATTCTGCTTTATTCAGTGATGGATTGGAAGAGACCGGGAATTGAAGTCATACGTTAATTGCTGTCAAGCTAGTACTGGCACCGGGGAATGGCTAATAATTCCTAGAGTGCAGACTATTATTTTTAAGTTTCTAAGTTTATAAAATTGACTTCCTTGAGAGTATGGCCTCTGATGAATGATGTGTTCTATATTTTGGCCCTTTAGAACATCTCCCATAATCTGTTCTCACTTTTAAAATGTTAAGTTTGCTTCTCATAGAAAGGAGAAATACAAATAAGAGCCTTTTCTTTTAGGTTATTGTGAAAATTCCTGTAGAAATGGTAACAGACAAAAATCAATACCTGTCAAAAAAAATCAATGTGGCCTCATATTGAAAACAAGTTTGAGTCATGTAATTCCAAATGATGCTGAAAATATTTAAGTACGTAGATGCCGTGTGCTTTTAGTAGTGAATATCTACAGAAAAATCTAGCAATATCTCTCATTGGAAATATTTATTACCCATGCTCTGGGTTTTATGTCCTTATTTACCTTGGAGAAATTCTCACACTAGGTATAAGTGAATCCCATGGCAACGTTTAGCCCAGTCTTTTTTGTAAGCTTAAAAACTGAACATGACCTACATCTCCAGAGAGATTAATCAAATATAGATATATATGTTAGCAATACAATCAACAACATGATCCTGAGAATATAAAAACTTTATGAATAATACATACCATGTAAAACATTTAAATGCCATTTTAAAATATGAACATGACTGCTAGGTTAAAAGGTAACCTATGATGTAGAAAGCAATTATGATGCAAAGCATTAACTCATAACAACTTTAGGGAAACATAATGATAAACATAATATTTAATATAATTAAAAACTCCCTCCCTTTCTTTTCTTTTTTGTTTCTTTAGGGTTTTTGTTTGGTTTTGGTTTTGAGCCACACCCTGCAATGCTAAGGGGTAACTTCTGGTTCTGCACTCAAAAATTACTCCTGGCTATGTTCAGGGGACAATATGGGGTGTTGGGCATTGAACCCATGCCTGACACCCTCTTTTGCATGTCAGGTCAACTACATGCAAGGGAAGCATCCTATCCACTGTAAAATCTCTCCAGCTTCTCTTTCTTTCTTTACTAACTCTCTGTTTTCCACTCATGGAGATAATATATTTGCTCCATATGATTTAAATAAGTACAAATTATAAAAACTCAATGCCAACTCAAATATCATATAATTATATAATTTTTGACTAATTGCATTACTTCAGTGAAATTGAATTTCTTCATCGTGTTTCCTTCATACACAGTGAATTTGAAAAAGAAAAGATGAATACAGAACTACTACTACAATTTCAACCTAAGAGAAGATGTTTCTCCTTGATATAACTATTTTTATTCCCTATCATCATACAAGAGCTGGAGTGATAGCACAGTGGGTAGGGCATTTGCCTTGCATGAGATCAACCTGGTTATATTACTCCGCCCCTCTCAGCTAGCTACCGAGAGTATCCCACCCACATGGCAAAGCCTGGCAAGCTACCCGTGATGTTTTCGATATGACAAAAACAGTAACAGCAAGTCTCACAATGGAGACATTACTGGTGCCCACTCAAACAAATCGATGAACAATGGAAAGACAGTGCTACAGTGATTTCGTCATGCAAACTCTATTTATTGTTTATTACTGTAACATTTCATTTAAATGTATTAATTTAAAAATCGACAGTGTGAATGCTTTCACATACAGTGTTATTTATCGTAAAGGTTGGATATATAATTTCTCCCAATTCAATTTGTTTCAGTTAATATTCTAGAATCTTTGGGGGGTTCTTTTGGGAACAACTGGATGTGCTTAAGGAATTTGCCCAGTTCGGTGCACAGGAGTGGTTCTTGGTGGTACTGGTGAAGCAAGCAGTGCTAGGAGGCCAAAGATCAAACCTGGGCTTGGCTTGCAAACTCTGCATTCTAGTTCACTGAGCTTTGTCTGTACTCCTCAAATTCAGCTAAATTTCATTCACCTTTTATTTCTAATATTTTTCAAGCAGAAAATTGTGTATGTTTCTATGAAACATAAAGAAATTTGCTTCACAGTGGTTTCCTAGTTGAGTAACTATTGACTGAAAATAAAAGAGCAGATCATTGTAATCGCCTATCCAAATTCTATACATTTTTAAAGATATATTGACAGTTATTATCTCAAATGTACTTCATTTACATACTCAGACATTCTGACATGTACTCTTTTATTCGTGTAATTTTGTTAAATGATATAGAGATACAAAACTAAGAGTCAGTCCTGCTCTCAAAATGTTTATGATGTATTTTGGTCATTTATTAACATACTTGGGTAATATCGACAACAAATAACCTCTCAGGTTAAAATATGCCAGGGCAAGAAGGTTATTTTGTGCATAAATTTGTGATTATGATGCTAAACCTTGCAGTCTTATGAGAATGATGTAAGTTAATGTTATCAATTTATCCTTTTCTTTTTTTTTCATTAAAAAAAAGCAAGGTAGCTTTATTGAACGAGATTTTCTTAGAATGATGTGAGAGGAGAGAAAAATGGAAATAATGTGTTCAAAAGAGAACACAGACTTTTGCAGAGTGGAAATAAGCAAACCCCAATTTATCCTAAATATAAGATTCTTGTGAGATTGATGTCTCATTTGTTCCTGCTATTTCTATCTTTAATGTATACAATGATATGTTATTGAATGGATTTTTTTGTTTATGTGCTAAAAATACTTTTATCAATTGCTGATTTATTGTGTTTATTATTAATAGAAGTACATGTGTTTTTTAAAGGGAATTGGACTCTCCCCTTCCGTCGCCCAAGTTGAGCTTGTCTCCACTCTTCACCCAGGTCAGTTTTTCCGCCGCTTCTCAAACCCGGGACTTGGATTTCACCCTGAAAACCCTCAGGCATCGCCCAGATGGGAGACAAAGAAGCTCTGAGCCTCTGTGCCTCTCGGCTTTCTGATGCCCAAGCTGAGCTGGTCTCTTCTCCCCACCCAGTCTTTACTCCCCGACATACACCAGGTACCCGTGGGGGTGTGGCCACTTTCAAGTGGACGTGGCTTTTTAGAAGTGGGCATGACCTAATTTGCAGGGGACACCACTTAGGCGGCCGCAAGTAGTTTACTCATACCAAGAAATCTAAGCCCTACACCTACGCACCAACATGAAGAAACAACGCAGATCCCTGCCACAGGGAGAGGATGAGGAAACAAGTTCAGAAGCCACAGTAGGTGCTAGCCACCTAAGGGACCTCTCTGACAAAGAATTCAGATATGAAGTCATGAAGATGTTCAATCAACTCAATGAAACAGTTACACAGATATCCAGTAAATTGAAAGAGGACATGAAAGAAACAATCGATCGCACAATCGACAAAATACAGGAAGAAATGAGAGCGGAAATTGGAAAGGTTCCACAGAAATGGCAGGGATCAAAGATTCTATAGATAAAATGTAAAACTCAGTCTGTGCCCTCAAAAATAGAATGACCAGAGCTGAGGAAAGAATCAGTGAGCTGGAAGATCAGCTGCACCAAGCCAACATGCAACAACAAACAGTGGCAAAGGACCTCAAAATAGCTCTACAGAGAATCAGAGTCCTAGGAGATGATTCCAAAAGAAACAACATTAGAATCATTGGTCTACCAGAAGCTCAGAGAAACAATCCCAATGAAAAAGCCATGGTTATACAAATCATTGCCGAAAAATTCCCAGAGCTCCACCATGCAGCCATTCAGTTTCAAGAAGCCCAAAGGGCGCCAGCTAATAGAGACCCGAACAAAAACACTCCAAGACATATCATAGTTAGAATGATCGATGCTGCCAATAGAGACACAATACTGCAAACACCAAGGACAAAGAAGGAAACCACATACAAAGGAGCACCCCTCAGATAGATTCACAGCTGACCTATCAGAGGAAAACCTCCAAACCCGAAGGCAGTGGCGAGATATAGTGAAAAAACTCACTGAAATGAATGCTTCACCAACAATACACTATCAGCTAAACTCTCACTCCAAATCAAAGGAACGGTGCACTATTTTCTAGATAAACAGCAGCTCAGGAACTTCATCGACTCAAAACCAAACCTAAAACAAGGGCTAAAGGGGCTACTGTAAGACAAGACAAACCCTACAACCACAACACACCCTTACAGAAAGATGACACAAAACACCAGAACCATAGTCTCTCTCAATTTCAATGGTCTAAATTCACCATTTAAGTGGCAAAATCAATACAGAGACAGAACCCGACATTCTGCTGCCTACAAGAAACTCATCTCAACAGTCAGAGCAAACATAGACTCAAAGTCAAAGGATGGAAAACAATCCTGCAAGCAAACAGCTCCTTCAAAAAAGCTGGAGTGGCCATAATAGTATCCAACAACATTATTAATTTCACCTTGAAAAAGATTAGAAGGGACAGTGAAGGTTATTTTCTCTTCATCAAGGGATACCTACAACAGGAAGAAATCACACTCTTAAATGTATACGCACCTAATGAGGGAACAAATAAATATTTAAAACAACTGCTAATCAGATTTTAAAGAGGACATTGTTAGCAACACAATAGTACTTGGAGACTTCAACATCGACTTATCACCTCTGGATAGATAAACAAGAACAAAACTCAGCAAGGAATCATTGACTTTGAAAGAAGAAATAGAAGAGAAAGGGCTTATAGACCTGTACAGAGCTTTACACCCCAAAAAGAAAGAATACACATTCTTCTCCAGTGCACAAGGAACATTTTTGAAAATAGACCATGTGCTAGGACACAAAATATACCTCAACAGAATCAGGAAGATAGAAATAGTATCAACCATCCTTTTAGACCATGATGCACTGAGGATAGAAGTGAATCGCACACAGACACGGAGAACCAAATCAAACACCTGGAAATTAAACAACTCAATGCTGAACAACGAGTGGGTCAGGAACGAAGTCAAGGACAAAATGAAAAGATACCTGGAAACAAATGAGAATGAAGACACGAGCTAGCAAAACCTATGGGATGCAGTGAAAGCTGTATTAAGGGGAAAATTTAGAGCTCTGCAAGCATATCTTAGGTCCGTAGAAACGGTGCACATAAACAACTTGACCTCACAGCTCAAGACTTTAGAAAAGGATCAACAAAAAGAGCCTAAATCAGGCAGAAGGAAAGAGATCATAAAACTTAGAGCAGAAATCAATGACATGGAAACCAAAAAAAAAAAAATTAGAAAGATCAATGAAACCAAGAGCTGGTTCTTCGAGAAAAAAAAAAAAGAAAGATAAACCACTAGCAAAACTCACAAAGAAACAGAGAGAGAGAACCCTAATAAACCGAATCAGAAATGAGAAGGGGATATCACAACAGAAACTAAAGAAATCAAAAAAATCATCAGAGACTACTTTGAAAGTCTGTATGCCACGAAATAAGAGAACCTAGAAGAAATGGATAAATTCCTGGACTCCTATAATCTCCCAAAGCTGAATCAAGAAGATCTAGAATCTCTGAATAGACCTATTAACATCAAGGAAATCGAAATTGTTATCAAAAGTCTTCCCAAAAACAAAAGCCCAGGTACAGATGGATTCACTAGTGAATTTTTCCAAACTTTTAAAGAGGACCTACTGCCAGTCCTTCTCAAACTTTTCCAGGAAATTGAAAAAACGGAAACTCTCCCAAACAGTTTCTATGAAGCCCATATCTCTCGAATAACAAAAGGAAACAAAGACACCACTAGAAAAGAAAACTACAGGCCGATATCCCTGATGAACACGGATGCAAAGATTCTCAACAAAATACTAGCAAATAGAATTCAACTACTCATCAAAAAGATCAAACACCATGACCAAGTAGGATTCATCCCGGGGATGCAAGGCTGGTTTAACACTCGGAAATCAATCAACATAATCCATCATATCAACAAAAGAAAAGATAAAAATCATATGATCATATCAATAGATGCAGAGAAAGCATTTGACAAGATCCAGCACCCCTTTATGATGAAAAGCCTTGCCAAAATGGGGATAGAGGGGACTTTCCTCAATATAGTTAAAGCCATCTACCACAAGCCTACAGCAAGCATCATCCTCAATGGGGAAAAACTGAGAGCCTTCCCTTTAAGATCAGGGATGAGACAAGGAGGTCCACTCTCTCCAATACTGTTCAATATAGTACAGGAAATACATGCAATAGCGATTAGGCAAGAAAAAGATATTAGGGGCATCCAGGTAGGAAAGGAAGAAATCAAGCTCTCATTATTCGCAGACGATATGATACTATACTTAGAGAACCCTAAACCCTCTACCAAGAAATTTCTAGAAACAATAAGCTTGTATAGTAAGGTTTCAGGCTATAAAATCAATACTCACAAGTCCATGGCTTTACTATATGGAAATAGTGAAAGAGAAGAAAGTGACATGAAAAGACAATCCTGTTTACAATTGTGCCCCAGAAAATCACGTGCCTAGGAATCAACTTAACTAAGGAAGTGAAGGACCTGTACAAAGAAAACTAAAAAACGCTACTTCAGGAAATAAAAGAGGATATGAGGAAATGGAAAAATATCCCCTGTTCATGGATCGGGAGAATTAACATTGTCAAAATGGCAATACTTCCCAAAGCACTGTATAAATTCAATGTGATCCCTATTAGGATACCCATGACATTCTTCAAAGAAATGGAGCAAACACTCTGGAAATTTGTATGGAACAATAAGCCCTCATGAATAGCTAAAGCAATTCTTGGGAAAAAGAAAATCGGAGGAATCAACCTCCCTAACTTCAAACTCTACTACAAAGCAGTAATAATTAAAACAGCATGGTACTGGAACAAAGGCAGAACTGTAGACCAATGTAAGAGGGTTGAATATACTGACATACCTCCAGCTTACAAGCATCTAATCTTCGATAAGGTGGTAATAAAAATGAAGTGGAGCAGGAAAAGCCTCTTTAACAAATTGTGCTGACAAAACTGGATGGCTACATGCAAAAAAAGTGGGCTCAGATCTCTGCCTAACTCCATGTACAAAACTAAGATCAAAGTGGATTAAATACCTCAACATCAGACCGGAATCCATAAGATACATTGAGGAAAAAGTTGGCATAACCCTCCATGACATAGAAGCTAACGGTGTCTTCAAAGATGTCACACCACTGGCCAAGCAAGTGAAAACAGATAGACAAATGGAACTATCTTAAACTGAGAAGCTTCTGCACCTCAAAAGAAACAGTGACCAAAATACAAAGACAGAAAAAGAATGGGAAAGGATATTCAGCAAATACACATCCAATAAGGGGTTGATATCAAGGATATACAAAGTACTGGTTGAACTCCAGAGAAAGAAATCATCCAACCCCATCAAAAAATGGGGAGATGAAATGAATAGAAACTTTCACAAAGAAGAAATCCGAATGGCTAAAAGACACATGAGAAAATGCTCCACATCATTAATCATCAGGGAGATGCAGATCTAAACCACAATAAGATATCATTTCACATCACAGAGACTGACCCATATCCACAAGAACGAAAGCAACCGGTGCTGGCGTGGATGTGGCGAGAAAGGGACACTCCTTCACTGTTGGTGGGAATGCCGACTGGTTCAGCCCTTTTGGAAAACAGTATGGAAGATTCTCAAAAAATTAGAAATTGAGCTCCCATTTGATCCAGCAATACCACTCCTGTGAATATATCCCAGAGAGGCAAAAAAGTATAGTCGAAGTGACATCTGCAATTGTTTGTTCATTTCAGCACTCTTTACAATAGCCAGAATCTGGAAAAAACCTGAGTGCCCAAGAAGAGATGACTTGTTAAAGAAACTTTGGTTCAGTTACACAATGGAATACTATGTAGCTGTTAGAAAAGACTAAGTGATGAAATTTACATACAAGTGGTACTACATGGAAAATATCATGTTAAGCGAAATGACTCAGAAAGAGAGGGATAGACATAGAAAGATTGCATTCATCTGGGGAACATAATGTAATAAAATAGGAGACTAACTCCCAAGAATGGCCGAGATTAGTACCAGGAATTTTACTCCATGGCTTGGAAACCAACCACACATGCTAGGGGAAAAGGGAGTTCAGACAGAGAATGGAACACCAAATGAAGTGTTGGGAGTTTCCTCCCAGGATGGGAGAAGCATGCTGAAATTAGACTATAGACCAAACATGATTGTCACCCATTGCCTCTTTTGCAAACCACAACACCCAATAAGAGAGAGAGAACAAAAAGGGAATGCCCTGCCATAAAGGCAGAGTGGGATGGGGGGGCTGGGGGCTGGGAGGGATACTGGGATCTGTGGTGATAGGAAATGGACACTGGTGGAGGAATGGGTATTTGATCATTGTATAATTGAAACCCAAGCACAAAATTTTTTTTTTAATTTATTTATTTATTTATTGAATCACCACGGGAAAGGCTACAAAGCTTTCAGGTCCAGGTCTCAGTCATGCAAATATCAAGCACATTTCCCCTTACCAAAACTCATTTTTTACCATGAAGAACCCCAATAAAACCCCACCCCCCACCCCTCCCAGTCCCTGTGGGGCAGATGAATTCTAGTTAACACTCTATCTGCTTTGATTAGATTCATTGTTTCAATAAAAGATTCACCACTATTACACTATTATTTAGAGTTTACCCCCCCCCCCCCGAATCAGACATGCTGAAAAAGCACTCTGAAGTGATTTGCTTTCTAAAGCTGGGTTCAAGAATTATTTGTTGGTTTTGGATTTCTGCTATTTTACTTATTGACCCTGGAAGTATTTCTACTGAAAGTCAGATAGTCAAGAAATTGGTCTCTGTGCTCTGGAGTCGTGGCCGTGCTGGAGAGCCGCTCGTGGGGGGCAACTGCTGGCCTCGGTAGGGCGCGAAGGGCGGACCAAAACGCCCCCCTTCCCATGAGGTTTTAGTCGTCCCCAGTCCCCCGGCTCATACCTGCTGTCCACAAGGCTCCCATGCGGCCGCCATCTTTCTTTCCAGAGAGGAGAAGGCGACTGGGCCAACACCCTTTCCCCTCCGGACAGACCTGGGTTAATGCATAGTCCATTCACTTTTCTGCTCCAAGCTGCCGGGTTCTGCATTAAGTCCTTGTGCTTCTGGGGCTGTGGCCGTGCTGGAGAGCCGCTAGTGGGGGGCAACTGGTGACCTCGGTAGGGCGTGAAGAACGGACCGGAACGCCCCCCTTCCCATGAGGTTTTAGTCGCCCCCACACCCCCGGCTCATAACTGCTGTCCACAAGGCTCCCATGCGGCCGCCATCTTTCTTTCCAGAGAGGAGAAGGCAACTGGGGCAACACCCTTTCCCCTCCGGACAGACCTGATGGCCTGGATTAACGCATAGTCCGTTCACTTTTCTGCTCCAAGCTGCCGGGTTCTGCATTAAGTCCTTGTGCTTCTGGGGTCGTAGCCGTGCTGGAGAGCCGCTCGCGGGGGGCAACTGGTAACCTCGGTAGGGCGTGAAGGACGGACCGGAACGCCCCCCTTCCCATGAGGTTTTAGTCGCCCCCACACCCCCGGCTCATACCTGCTGTCCACAAGGCTCCCATGTGGCTGCCATCCTTCTTTCCAGAGAAGAGAGGGCGAATGGGGCAACACCTTTCTACTCCGGCAGACTTGATGGCCTGGATTAACGCATGGTCCCTTCACTTTTCTGCTCCAAGCTTCCGGGTTCTGCATTAAGTCCTTGTGCTTCTGGGGCCGTGGCCGTGCTGGAGAGCCACTAGTGGGGGGCAACTGGTGACCTCGGTAGGGCGTGAAGGACAGACCGGAACGCCCCCTTCCCATGAGGTTTTAGTCGCCCCCACACCCCCGGCTCATAACTGCTGTCCACAAGGCTCCCATGCGGCCGCCATCTTTCTTTCCAGAGAGGAGAAGGCGACTGGGGCAACACCCTTTCCCCTCCGGACAGACTTGATGGCCTGGATTAACGCATAGTCCGTTCACTTTTCTGCTCCAAGCTGCCGGGTTCTGCATTAAGTCCTTGTGCTTCTGGGGCCGTGGCCGTGCTGGAGAGCCACTAGTGGGGGGCAACTGGTGACCTCGGTAGGGCGTGAAGGACGGACCGGAACGCCCCCCTTCCCATGAGGTTTTTGTCGCCCATACACCCCCGGCTCATACCTGCTGTCCTCAAGGCTCCCATGTGGCCGCCATCTTTCTTTCCAGAGAGAGGAGGGTGGAAGGGACCAACACCCTTTCCCCTCCGGGCAGACATGATGGCCTGGATTAACGCATAGTCCTTTTACTTTTCTGCTCCAAGCTGCTGGGTTCTACATTAAGTCCTTGTGCTTCTGGGGCTGTGGCCGTGCTGGAGAGCTGCTCGTGGGGGGCAACTGGTGACCTCGGTAGGGCGTGAAGGACGGACCGGAACGCCCCCCTTCCCATGAGGTTTTAGTCGCCCCACTCCCCCGGCTCATACCTGCTGTCCACAAGGCTCCCATGCGGCTGCCATCTTTCTTTCCAGAGAGGAGAAGGCGACTGGGGCAACACCCTTTCCCCTCCGGACAGACCTGGGTTAACGCATAGTCCGCTCACTTTTCTGCTCCAAGCTGCCGGGTTCTGCATTAAGTCCTTGTGCTTCTGGGGCCATGGCCGTGCTGGAGAGCCACTAGTGGGGGGCAACTGGTGACCTTGGTAGGGCGTGAAGGACGGACCGGAACTCCCCCCTTCCCATGAGGTTTTTGTCGCCCCCACACCCCTGACTCATACCTGCTGTCTACAAGGCTCCCATGTGGCCGCCATCTTTCTTTCCAGAGGGAGGAGGGCGGAAGGGACCAACACCCATTCCCCTCCGGGCAGAAATGATGGCCTGGATTAACGCATAGTCTTTTCACTTTTCTGCTCCAAGCTGTCGGGTTCTGCATTAAGTCCTTGTGCTTCTGGGGCCGTGGCCGTGCTGGAGAGCCACTAGTGGGGGGCAACTGGTGACCTCGGTAGGGCGTGAAGGACAGACCGGAACGCCCCCTTCCCATGAGGTTTTAGTCGCCCCCACACCCCCGGCTCATAACTGCTGTCCACAAGGCTCCCATGCGGCCGCCATCTTTCTTTCCAGAGAGGAGAAGGCGACTGGGGCAACACCCTTTCCCCTCCGGACAGACTTGATGGCCTGGATTAACGCATAGTCCGTTCACTTTTCTGCTCCAAGCTGCCGGGTTCTGCATTAAGTCCTTGTGCTTCTGGGGCCGTGGCCGTGCTGGAGAGCCACTAGTGGGGGGCAACTGGTGACCTCGGTAGGGCGTGAAGGACGGACCGGAACGCCCCCCTTCCCATGAGGTTTTTGTCGCCCATACACCCCCGGCTCATACCTGCTGTCCTCAAGGCTCCCATGTGGCCGCCATCTTTCTTTCCAGAGAGAGGAGGGTGGAAGGGACCAACACCCTTTCCCCTCCGGGCAGACATGATGGCCTGGATTAACGCATAGTCCTTTTACTTTTCTGCTCCAAGCTGCTGGGTTCTACATTAAGTCCTTGTGCTTCTGGGGCTGTGGCCGTGCTGGAGAGCTGCTCGTGGGGGGCAACTGGTGACCTCGGTAGGGCGTGAAGGACGGACCGGAACGCCCCCCTTCCCATGAGGTTTTAGTCGCCCCACTCCCCCGGCTCATACCTGCTGTCCACAAGGCTCCCATGCGGCTGCCATCTTTCTTTCCAGAGAGGAGAAGGCGACTGGGGCAACACCCTTTCCCCTCCGGACAGACCTGGGTTAACGCATAGTCCGCTCACTTTTCTGCTCCAAGCTGCCGGGTTCTGCATTAAGTCCTTGTGCTTCTGGGGCCATGGCCGTGCTGGAGAGCCACTAGTGGGGGGCAACTGGTGACCTTGGTAGGGCGTGAAGGACGGACCGGAACTCCCCCCTTCCCATGAGGTTTTTGTCGCCCCCACACCCCTGACTCATACCTGCTGTCTACAAGGCTCCCATGTGGCCGCCATCTTTCTTTCCAGAGGGAGGAGGGCGGAAGGGACCAACACCCATTCCCCTCCGGGCAGAAATGATGGCCTGGATTAACGCATAGTCTTTTCACTTTTCTGCTCCAAGCTGTCGGGTTCTGCATTAAGTCCTTGTACTTCTGGGGCCGTGGCCGTGCTGGAGAGCCGCTCGCAGGGGGCAACTGGTGACCTCGGTAGGGCGTGAAGGACGGACCGGAACTCCCCCCTTCCCATGAGGTTTTAGTCGCCCCCACACCCCCGACTCATACCTGCTGTACACAAGGCTCCCATGCGGCCGCCATCTTTCTTTCCAGAGAGGAGAAGGCGACTGGGGCAACACCCTTTCCCCTCCGGACAGACTTGATGGCCTGGATTAACGCATAGTCCGTTCACTTTTCTGCTCCAAGCTGCCGGGTTCTGCATTAAGTCCTTGTGCTTCTGGGGCCATGGCCGTGCTGGAGAGCCACTAGTGGGGGGCAACTGGTGACCTTGGTAGGGCGTGAAGGACGGACCAGAACTCCCCCCTTCCCATGAGGTTTTTGTCGCCCCCACACCCCTGACTCATACCTGCTCTCTACAAGGCTCCCATGTGGCCGCCATCTTTCTTTCCAGAGGGAGGAGGGCGGAAGGGACCAACACCCATTCCCCTCCGGGCAGAAATGATGGCCTGGATTAACGCATAGTCTTTTCACTTTTCTGCTCCAAGCTGTCGGGTTCTGCATTAAGTCCTTGTACTTCTGGGGCCGTGGCCGTGCTGGAGAGCCGCTCGCAGGGGGCAACTGGTGACCTCGGTAGGGCGTGAAGGACGGACCGGAACTCCCCCCTTCCCATGAGGTTTTAGTCGCCCCCACACCCCCGACTCATACCTGCTGTACACAGGCTCCCATGCGGCCGCCATCTTTCTTTCCAGAGAGGAGAAGGCGACTGGGGCAACACCCTTTCCCCTCCGGACAGACCTGATGGCCTGGATTAATGCATAGTCCGTTCACTTTTCTGCTCCAAGCTGCCGGGTTCTGCATTAAGTCCTTGTTCTTCTGGGGCCATGGCTCTGCTGGAGAGCCGCTAGTGGGGGGCAACTGGTGACCTCGGTAGGGCGTGAAGGACGGACTGGAACGCCCCCCTTTCCATGAGGTTTTAGTTGCCCCCACACCCCTGGCTCATACCTGCTGTCCACAAGGCTCCCATGTGGCCGCCATCTTTCTTTCCAGAGGGAGGAGGGTGGGAGGGACCAACACCCTTTCCCCTCCGGGTAGACATGATGGCCTGGATTAACGCATAGTCCTTTCACTTTTCTGCTCCAAGCTGCTGGGTTCTGCATTAAGTCCTTGACAAGCACAAAAATTTTTATATCTGCAACTTTACCTCATGATGTCTCACTAATAAAAATTTTTTAAAAAATTTAGAAAAAAATAAAGTGCATTAGAAATTTTTCTAATATTTATTCTTTTACATAAGCCACATTTTCCCCTATTGTCTCAACGTTTTTATTTTGATTTGTGCTATATTTTTACTACAAACAAAATTGTCCTGTTTTTAAAAACATAATTCTGAAACTTCTCTGTTTTATTTTGTTTTTATTTTTGTGGTTTGGTCACTCCCAGCAACACTCAGTACATACTCTTAGCTCTGTGATCAGGTATTTCTCCTAGTGGTACTTAACAACAACATGGAACCAGAAAATAAACCCAAGGTCTTATATATGATGGCAGTCAATCTACAGCTAATCTGCATTGCCAGGTTGATGAATATTTTGCTTCAAGAGCAATTTTTCCTAATAGCATTATCAAAACTACCCAGTGAAATATATACCACTATTATATTTTTCTTCCTTAGTTATGAAAGTATCGAGGCAACATGAATTAATGTAACTTTTCTCACTTAGAGTAGGTAAAATATATATTTGAACTAATACAATTTGACGGAATTTGTGTTCCAATATTTTTTCCACATACAAGTCTATGGTATGAATCTTTATGAAGTCTCTAGAGATGTATATATATATATATATATATATATATATATATATATTTAGTTCATTTTAAAATTTTATGTTTTTTAAATTCTTGTACAATTCTTCTGGCATTGTGTTTTCAGAAAGATTTCTAAAAAATGAATCCAGAATCCCATAACCTTATTCTTATAATTAGTGGTAGAAATGATGAAATATCCTCATCGAGATTGCATTACACTACTATGACATTAAGATAAAGATATTATCCAGTTGAACTAAATCTAACCTAGGAGCGTCCTTAACAACAGTTTTCTCTGGCTTGAAGCAGGAGTCAAAAAAGTCAAGGTGACCATATACATTTAAGAGTGTGATTTCTTCCTTTTGCAAACCACAACACCAAAAATGAGAGAGAGAACAGAGGGGAATGCCCTGCCACAGAGGCAGGGTGAGATGGGGGGATGGGAGGTGGGAGAGATACTGGGATCCATGGTGGTGGGAAATGGGCACTTGTGGAAGGATGGGTATTTGATCATTGTATAATTGAAACCCAAGCACAAAATTTGTAAGTCTGCAACTGTACCTCATGGTGTCTCACTAAAAAAAAAAAAAAAAAAATTTTTTTTTTAAATTAAATAAAAAAAAAGACAAGGTGACTGGAAGTTTGAGAAGGAGTCACACATGTGTTGATTTGGTGATGCAAGTGATCAGATAAGAAAGAAGTAAGGCTTTCTAGGTGATGGGAATAGTGTAGTAGTTACTAAGGATGGGGATTAAGGAGCAAGCAGTGACAAAGTTATAGTGCAGATAGAGCACTTGTTCTAAAAGTGACTAATGCAGGTTCTATTTTCTGGCACTCCCTGTTGTCTCCTGAGCACCTTCTGGAGTGATCCCCAAGCATAGAGCAAGGAGTAAGCCCTGAGAACCACCAGGTGTGGTCCAAAATAAAATTAAAGCAAACAAAAAAGCAGAAAGCTTAAATAACACAGAACACACCTGAGAATTGCAGCCCCTCCTAGGCCTAATGATAAACACAGAAACTTGAGAAACGTGCCATCACGTGCAAGACTTTGAATATCAAAGGAGGGTTTTTTTTTTTACATACCATATCTGTGGTAATTTGTCAACATTAGAGGTAGAACTCTGTTATACATGAACTTTACCTTGGTTGATATTTCCAGAATATCAGAGATGTAGATGAGGCAGTTGCCTTCCATATTAGTAGTAATAATTGTTTTTCTTGTTGTTGACCTCTTTTAGTATACACTTTTTTTTTGCTTTTTAGGTCACACCTGTGATGCACAGGAGTTATTCCTGGCTCTGCACTCAGGAATTACTCCTGGCAGTGCTCAGGGGACTATATGGGATGCTGGGAATCAAACCCAGGTTGGCCGTGTGCAAGTAAAACACCCTACCTGCTGTGCTATCGCTCCAGCTCCTAATATACACTCTTGCATTTCATCTTTGGACAATCACTATACCTTTTAAACACCTGCATTATCCCTTCTTATTGTTTTATTTATTGATTTTTAACTTAAGAATACTTAAATGAAAGGCTTTATTATATTTTCCTGACAAAAGTCACAGTTTATTTATCCTTCATCATTATATCAAGTATTGATAGCTGAAGGATGTACTTTATGAATAGAATTATGATTACCAAGAATTTCATCATAATGGCAGCCACTTTGGAGCTTTATGGAAAGCCAGGTATGAGCCGGTCGTGATGGGGCGACTGAAACCTCATGGGAAGGGGAGGCGTTCCTGGCTCATCCTTCATGCCCTACTGAGATCACGAGTTGTTGGCCCCCACGAGTGGCTCTCCGGCACGGACATGGCTCCAGAACACAGAAACCAATCTCATAGTTATCTGACTCTCAGCAGAATTACTTCCAGGCTTAATAAGTAAAATACCAGAAATCCAAAACTGCGGCCGTGCGACATCATTTGATTCTTGTGACAAGCTGTAGAACACAAATTATTTCAAATGCCTTTTCAGCATATCTGATTTGGGGGTGTAAACTCTAAATAATAAGGGTGCATCTTTTGTCGAAACAATGAATCTAATCAAAGTAGATAGAGTGTTAACTAGTCACAGGCATTCGGAGGGTTCGGAGGGAGGGTTTATTGGGGTTCTTCGTGGTGAAAAATAAGTATTGGTAAAGGGAAATGTGTTTGATATTTGCATGACCGAGACTTAAACCTGAAAGCTTTGTAACTTTTCCCACAGTGATTCAATAAATAAATTAAAAAAAGAAAAAAAAAGAATTTAATCATAAATACTTAAACATTAAAAAATGCATTTTGGGGTCTATTCTAACATTCATATTGTATCTCTTCTTTTAGTTATTAAAATAAAATATAGTGAGTTTTCCTAAAAATTAAACATTTTAGTCTTTAGTAAGGCAACAATTATTATAAGATGCTATTTTTTTCTGTTTCTGGTTTGGCTTTCTTATATTATATTAGAGTATATGTGTTTATTTGGATAAATGAAAAGGATCTATTTTCTTTTGAAAGCAGTAGACCTCATATAGACATAAAAGTTATGCTTTATTTGTAGAAAGAATTATAAAATGATTTCTGTTTTTTGCTAAACCCTAAATTAGAAAATTTTTGCCTCTTTTAATGATCTGTTTTTAATCTTTTTTTAAAGTATATTGAAATAAAATAGTTATTTGTAGGATAACAGTTGGTTTGCCCTTCCTCCCTGGCCGCTGGGAGCTTATGTTTGTTGATTGCCCCTCAACCTGTCAATTACCTTTGTCTCCTGATCATATTCTGACTTGTACATATTGTCTTTCTCTTCTCCTTAATGTCCTCTGCAGGGTTATTATTTCAGAGCAATTGCTTTTGTATGGATACAGGAAGACAGTTAAAAAGACAAGCCTGAGGCTTGGGAGTTGATTGACTCCAGATAATATACCTCCTGGGCATCTGCTCTTTAGACTTAAGCCTTAGTTGCCCTTACTTCCTAGATCCTCAAAAGCAGGGTCCCATTGAAGGACTGGATGGACCAAGGGCAAGCAGTGAGCTATGAGTTACCCTGGCATCGAAATGGGCCTGGCAAAAGTGCCCTAATGCTTAACTATCACTTAAGAGCTTGGTCATGGACAAATTCTGTCATGATCCAAATTAGTAATTATATGTGGACCCTGCTGGGATTAGGAATGACTGATCCAGCCTGAGTACTGTAGTATGAGTCTGTGGTAAGATGTCCCCAGCAGAGTCACCCTATAATCCTAAAAGTGTCTATTACTGTGTCCATACAGAATGGTAAATATTAGAAAAATTAAAGATGCTAATTAAGTTGCATGTCTAAGGAGAGGAGAAACACACCTAAAGGTTGTTTTGCCCTCATGGGCTGTAGGTGGTTGGGAAGTCTGAAAAAACATTTTTGATCATGCTTCTCTTGGGGAGGCATGTTTGGGGAGGTGTGGTAAGAGGACAAAAAGAGAGGCTGTGGGGAGAAAGGGGGATTATAGGGAGAAATGGATTGATTGATGGTTTGAAGGAGAGATGGTTACTGAGACAGCAGAGAGAGAGAGATAGAGGACACAGAGCAGGAAGAAAGAATTGCATGGTTAGACAGAGATACAGAGAGAGAAATAGATAGATAGAGAGTTAGAGAGAGCTGGAAGAGACAAGACATTGAATAAATGGCAACTAATCAGCAACCAGCTTGGCCCTCATTCTTTTTTTGTCCGTCCAAGGCAAAAGCCTTGAGGGGGGGAGGGGAGGGGAAGTGGCTGGAGAGCACCGAATGTGGGCAGCAAGAGAGAGCCTCTGGAGAGCCTTCGAAAATTCTTTCACATGTCAACCCTGCACGCACGTGTGTGAGGCTTAAACAGCCGTTCGGTGTGAGGGATTTCTCAGCTCCTGGCAAGCGCAGAATTTGTCTTTACAGTTATTGAAATGTAACTTAGAATTATTTTTGAGATTTAAATGCCTAATTCAGTTTCTCTCAAATTATCTGAGAGAATTTATTTATAATTAACTATTATTAGTATACATTTATAATCAATATTCATAGTCAATTATGTATGCATTTAGCACTTTTTTGGCTTATATTCTAGTCATATTTTGTTTAAAACATCTACAGTATTTTCTTTTGTAGCATCTACAGAATTTTCATTTTAATTTGATTACTATTTTCTTAACTTTTTTATCCACTTTGTATGAATTTTATTCATATTCTAGGTCTTTTAGTTCAAAATTAATTACTCATTTTAGACTGATATGTGAACAATTATAGATGTAATTATAGATGTATAGATGTATGCATGCATTCTTTAACTTAAATATACACATATATCTTCACATATATATCTGTAAATTCTAGTTTGTATGTGTTCATTTGCATGTGAATCTGTGTTAAAATTTGAATGATCCTTTTAGTGTGATTTTGATTCCATCATTTGGATTCTATTAAGACCCATTTATGTAACTCTTCAGATGACACTCTGCCTAGAAATGTACTATCTAAGTATATGTCACAGAAGGAAATACAGTGTTTGGTCACCTAGCAGAGTAAAGAAATAAAAACACACAAACACAAGTAACCCACAACAGTTGCATGGATTCATTTGCAGCCCTCCCATGCTCTCAGATATCCTTGGAACTCTTCAGAAGCTACTTTTCACTGACAAATATCTTTCTGTGAGATCTGAAAGCTTCATTGATTACTCATGGGAAGGAGAGAATTAAGCAGATGGGAGTGCTACTTACTAAACTCTTTCAAATTCATAGCAAGTTCTCAGGTTATTTAGTTTTAAAGTTTATATAACTCAATCAATTTTATTTTACTTGAATAATGACTTTTGGAGTTACTTTAAGCCTGGAAACATAGAGCTATAACTTCTCACATGCCTTTCTTTCTTTTTTCTCTTCTATTCAAGTTGTTACTCTTCCTGTCCATCTATCCAGACTGAAATGGGGAGGAACCTTCTGCTGTGTCATTTATATGCTCAGTAATAGATTAACGTTGTATGACGTACAGTAACAAACAGCCATTACCTCCAGGGATGACACCTTTTATTATATTACATGGAGACAACTCTAAAGCCAGTAGCTTCAAAGATTTTAATATATATTAGTTTAAAATTTCAATTTTGTGCTTTGATATTAAAAATGATGTTTATCTGAAAAATAATGTGTGTTTGTTTTTCAGCCACCCATCTGTTATGTACTTTTCTTGGCTTTAGGAAGAATCTTATTTGAATTGTAAAAGTCAAGTACTTTCAATGAAATACAAATGGATTCATTTATGGATGCGATATTGATTGCACTCCTTGGCTATTAAAAAGAAGAAATCAGATGGCAGTGCTTCCTTTTGAGTTTATGGGGCACTTGCTTTCTGAGTTTAACAGTTCATTTGTTGAAGAGATCCTATATTTCCTAGGGGCACTGCTTCATTTCTCCAACAAGCCTCCACACACCAGTAGTTTGTTGTGGCAGATCCTCCATCATCTCTCCTCCACCTTAGGTTTTCAAATGAGCAAAGAAGTCAACCACCCCCAAAAGTAAGCATTACAGAAATCGTTATAGCACACTTATAAATAGTAAGGCCCCATATCCTATTATTTTCTTCCAGACTCTTACTTCAAATGTACCACCTCATAGCACAAATATTTAAAATATATTGTTCTGATATTTGGATTTTCCAATATCCTGGTTTTCAGCCATGTGTTTTTGAAAGATGGCTAACATTCTTATCTCTATTCTACATACAGAGTGCAGCTAGATTACACTCTAATTGTTTTATTCCCTTAATAACACCTTCTCCCATGTCTATCACACCATTTTTTATTTTATGTTGTTAAGTTGCTTTTACTGAAGGAAGAGAAGTCTTATGAGAATAATTACTGTGTGGTTGAGTTTCACACCCATATACTTGTGCATAACTTACCCCATTCTTTGTTTTTCTTTTTACATTGATTCAGTCTCATTCCTTATAGTAAAGCTCAATGTCCTACTCACTGAGAGCCCTTGAATTTTTTTTAATTATGTTTTTATTCTTTGGTTATTCTCTTGATTTCTGGGCTCAAAAGAAGTTTTAAAATGTCAGTGTTATTCAGTACTGAAATGAGATTTTTCATGATAATTGTGTGTCTAGGCAGAAGTCATTGATCACAAAGGTGTTTTCTCCCAAAATGTCTAACCAGGAGGGGCTAAGCACACTGGTGGAAATCATATCCCATTTGGGGAAGAGTACTTTATGGACCCTTGGTGTAGCATAAGTTTCTTAACACAAACTAAGATTTTTACCTGAATGACACACCTGCATCAGTCTCCACTTACTGATTTGTAAAATAAGTTTAATTGGGAATTGTGTTTTTATTTCTGACCAACATTTTCTAATTGATCTCTGGTTTCCTTTTCTGGAATCATTAATCTACTTCATCTCCAAACATACAGTGCCTAATTTAGAAATAAGACTGTTACAAAAGTTTAGTTTAAAATTTATTTTTTAGGGAACACCAGAAATGTGTATTCAAATTTACTGCAGTCTAGTAAAAACTTGCCATGTCAAGTATGCTCATTAAAAAACAAGTTATTAACTACCTCCTTAAAATGTAAGATTATGTAGAAAATATATAATAGACATCGAAGTATAAGAAAGCACTGTAAAATACATTTGCACTGATTGATAAAGTATTGTTTATTTAATTCAAAACTGATAAATGTATGCCTGATGCTTTTTTAAACCACCTGCAGAATTTTCTTTTCTTTTCTATGTAGGAGTATTGCTGTTTATTCAGCCATTGATTAGACTGACTGAATTGGGCATGAACACCAACTTCCCTTAATTGAATCACCGTAAGAGCAGCTATAAGCTTTCAGGTTTAAGTCTCAGTCATACAATGAAACATCCATCCCTTTCAAGTGCTCATTTTCCACCACCAAAAACCCCAGTATACAGTCCATCCCACACCCTCACCCTACCTGTGTGGCAGATTATTTCCATATTACTCTCTCTCTACTTTGATTACATTCAATATTTTGACACCAGATCCACCATTATTATTTGTGATTTTACCCCAACACTCAGTTCTGCCTAAAAGGCAACCGTAAACTATTTTTTCTATTGCTGGTTATGAATAACATATGGTGTCGCATGGCCACAATAGTCGCCGCACAATTTTGAAATTTTGAAATTTTAACAATTAAATCTGGATGCGTTTATGCCAAAAGTTGCTGGGTTCTGTGATTTGTTTCTGAGTTTCTGGGTTCATGGCCATTAGGCAGCTTGATCCGGAGTCAGAGAGGCCATCAGAGAGGCTGTGACTCGGGGTCTCATTGGGGTGGGGAGGAAAGGGCCGGCTTGACCCTTGTCCCATGAAGCACCACGTGTCTCGTCACTATGAGCCCAAACCTGACTGTTCAATGGCCTCTGGAGAATGGTAGCCACCAAGCTACCAAGGGGGAGCAGGTGGAGGGACAGCACCTTTTCCCTGCTGGGGTGACCCAGCAACAGTAACCCACTGAGGTGTCTGGACGCATTTCTGCCAAAAGCCACTGGGTTCCGAGATTTGTTTCTGAGTCTCTGGGATCATGGCTGTTAAGCATCTTGATCAGGAGCCAGAGAGGCTGTTCTTGGACAGCGACTTGGGTGTCTCGTTGGGGCAGGGAGGATATTGCCAGCTCCACCACCATCCCATGAGGCCCCACATGTCTTGTCACTGTGGGCTCAAACCAGACTGTCCAATGGTCACTGGAGAATGGTGGCCACCAAGTTGCCAAGGGGGAGCAGGCGGAGGGACAGCACTCTTTCCCCCCTATAGTGGTCTGGCACCAGTAACTCCTTGTGGGGAGCAGACGCATCTCTGCCAAAAGCTGCTGGATTCTGAGATTTGTCTCTGAGTCTCTGGGATCATTGCCATTAAGAAGTTAGATCAGGAACCAGAGAGACCTTGCCTCCAATTATATAGCTGAGCAGGAGGTGGTTTGTGGGTGTATCTCCCACCTAAATTTGGTTGTTTACTTTCTTGGTAAACTTTGCCCCAAGATTTTGGGGTCTGGCCAAAGGCACAGCAGCAATTTTGGGGTATCTGGAAGTCTGAAGGTGCCATCAGGATGCTGATGCACTCATCTCACAAGTACAGATTGGCCTGCTAGCAGCACCATACCCTTGTATGCCTGATGCTTTTTTGCAGATATGTGCCAATGTTTTTCAGATTTCATGATTATGTTGACAACCTTATTCCATGGATATTTGCTACTTAAGAAAAAGTCATAGAATGTTATTGATTAGAGCCAGATAATTTACAAAGGACAAAGTTCAAAAACTATGAAATAATGTTATTTCAATTAAATATTAATAAAGAGATAATCTTTGAACTAAACATTTGGTACAAGCAGATAAAAAGTTGCTTTAAACCTTTACAAATTTGCATGCACAAAAAATAAAATAAAAATACTTAGCTTGTATTTGAAAATCAAAAGAAAGTTCTATTGATGGTTTTGTAAAATTCCTAAAACCTCTTAGTTATGGATTAATGGTAATAAAAATTTTATATATGTTTTATATATGTGTATGGAAATGTGTATATGTATGAATAAACTCATTTGTATATAAATGCCACTTGCCACTTGTCATCCCGTTGGTCACTGATTTGCTCGAGTGGACGCCAGTAACATCTCCATTTGTCCCTCTCACATGATAGTGTAGCCTCATGGAGTGTTAGGGGCTCTTTTAAGGTCAGGGTAATGATAGCCATTATTGTTACTGTTTTTGGCATATTGAATATGCCACTGGTAGCTTGCCAGGCTCTAATGTGTGGGCAGGATACTCTTGGTAGCTTGCCGGGCTCTCCGGGAGGGGCAGGAATACTGCCATGTATTTAAATACATGTAGAAAATAGTAGAAACATATGTATGTAGATATTAAGTTATTAGAAGGGATTTTATAAACATGATGACATTTTACATATATATTTTTCTTGCTAGTAAGGAATAAAGGACTGTACAGATATGCCAGAACTAGTATTTTTATAGTTTTGTAGCTTTACCCTGGTCCTGGCTCACAAATTTACCTCAGGTTTTAATAATCCGTAATTCTGTTATTATTTATGGGTATGAACCTGAACTTCCAGAGGAAACAATAAAAGAAGTCACAGTAGAAATAACTTTTTTATCAATGGAAATTACATTTTAAACTTTTATATTGTTCCCCTACATATCAATTTGGTGGTAATAACTTGTTTTCCTTTTTTTCAGTAAAGGAATTGTATTTGTGGGCAAAGTGTGCTTCTTCTTATTATTGATTAATATAATTACTATGATTAATAATAACTAATATATCTTAGCCAAACTCAATGGTGTTCAGGGCTTACTCCTTTCTCTGCGGTCATTAGTCACTACTGGTGGAGCTCAGGGAACCATATAACCAGGAAATGAACCAAGGTCATGAGTATGTGAGACAAACACCTTAAACTCGGTATAATCTCTCCAGCCCCATTAGGAAGAATTACTTTGTAACAAAGATATTCAAGGTAGTATACATAACATTATTATTATTTGATTTTAAATAATTTACAGGGATTTATGTTTTTGCAAAATAGAATACATGACAAATGAAACTGAAGTAAAATTACATTATCTATTGTTACCAGTTTATAGGAAGTTCTTCCTTTATTTTATCTAATGTTTCTTCTTACTTGATTAATTATTAGAAGACTAGTTTCAGAAAAGACATTTGCACTCCTAAATTCATTGCAGTACTGCTTACAAAAGCCAAAATATGGAAAGAATCCATGTGCCCAAGAATAGATGACTGGATGTAGAACCAATGGTATATGTATGTAAGGCCTTACCCGCTGTGCTATCGCTCCAGTTACAATATTTTCAAGCACTGTTGATAATGTTTTCTCATGCACATGGTTCCATGATCTCTTCAGTCCCCAATGTACCCACCTCCCTCCCCCAGGGGACTGCGTGTTCTTTCAACATCTCAACACCAACTCAAATGTGAATCAGTCCATCCCTTTGTGGTTGCCTTGCTGTGTATCTTTAAGATCCATGTAAGAGAGAGAGAGAGATCATTCTGTATTGCTCCCTTAATTTCTCACTGACTTCACTCAGTATTATATCTTCTAACTCCATCCATGTTGCTGGAACTTGCATAAATTTATTCTATTTTAGGGCTGCATTGTATCACGTTGTGTGTATATACCACTACTACTTTATCCATTCATCCATCTTTTGACATTTTAGAGACTGTCCATAATTTGCCTTTTGTACAAAGTATGGCAATACAAGTGTGCTTATAGCCTTTTGAATTTTTTTGTGTATTTTTGGATAAATGCCAAGAAGTCATGTCACTGGTCACATGATAACTCTATTTGTAATTTAGGAGAGATGATATTGAATTTAATCATGATTGACCCATATTATATTCCTAATAGACCATATTTTTTTAGTAAAAATTTAAGTAGACTTTTTTTGTTAAAATATCTGCACTTTTGCAATTAATTTAAAAAGTCATCTTGTAGAGCAATAATATCCTCTTTTATTTATTAAATAATTAAAAACAAACTTGTAACATTGATAATTAAGTTATGTGCATATCTGTTTTGCTGTTCTCCATTCTGCCACCCATTTCTTATTTTTGCCAACCCATTTTTTATGGAAAATGGATCTTTTGAAAATACTGGAAATAATTGTTGGTAATACTCCCAACAAATTCCTAATAAGCTAACGTTAACCACCATTCATCTTACCATACAGACATTATCCCACTAGAAAACTTTTATATTGGCACATTTCAAACAAAAGGTAACATAAATTTTGCCTATAAATTGATTTTCCTTTCAAATATTGCTCATTTGTCTTTCAATCTTACTTCATCCCTATAGTTCTCTATTCAGAATAATATGCTCAATCATTTAGTATGCAAAATTTGTTTCTTCATGCATACAGATACCTTGGGAATAACTATATATAAATGGACAACTGCAAGAACATTCTTTATACTCAATTTAGCTTGGTAATGTTAACATAATAATTAGAACCCAGATTTCCTGTTATGTTTAATCTTCTTTTTTTTCGGTCTGTCTAGCACAAATTTCTTTAAAATAACTGTTCTTTTTCTATGTTATTTTATTTCACAGTCCAATATAGAAATATTTTTGTGCTTGTCTATGTAATTGAGTCCTGACATGTTTAAATGGTGAGTGATTATTAGATGTCTACATAATTTTGTGCATATTAATTTAAAATGCCTTCTTGGGTACAATCCTTGATGTCAGAATTTCTCTGAAGTAATTTTCAGATCTAAACCTCATATTCTCTGCACATATGACAAGGTATGAACTAAAAAAATGTGAGCTAATTGCCTTGTATGCTAAAAAGTGGCAGTATATAGTATAAAGCAGATAAATTCTTTGGCAAATGTTTCTGACTTCTAAAGGGGATAATTGTTGAGGAGATTTGAAAAAAATATATATTGGAAAGTCATGAGTTAGAAAAGATTTTGAACCGGCACAGCCATGGCTCCAGAGGCACAAGGACTTAAACCAGAGCTCGGCAGCTTGTGGCAGAAAAGTGAATGGACTATGGTACCATGCCTCCCCGGGAGGGAAAGGGAGTTTCTCCCTTCCGCCTTTCCCCCCCCGGCAGCAAGGTGGCTGCCACCCCAGAGCTTATTGGAAAGCCAGATATGAACCAGCGGTGAGGAGGCAACTCAGCCTCATGGGAAGGGGGGCAGTACTGGCTCGTCCTTCACGCCCTACCAAGGTCACAAGTTGCCCCCACGAGTGGATCTCAGGCACGGCCATGGCTCCAGATGCACAGAAATCAATTTCATAATTATCTGGCTCTTGGCAGAAATCCCTTCAGACTTAATTAGTAAAATATCAGAAGTCCAAAATTGTGTGGCCGCAATAGTGTCCATGTGACGTCATATGGTTCTCATAACCAGTTATAGAAAACAAATTATTTCACAATGCGGTTTCAGCAGTTCTGATTGTTGGTTGGAAATTCTAAACAATAATGGTGCATCTTTTGTCAAAATAATGAATTTAATCAAAGTAGAGAGAGTTAAGTAGAAATCATCTGCCTCACAGGCATTGGGAAGGGTGGGAGATGGGTATATTGGGGTTCTTGGTGGTTAAAAATAAGTACTGGTGAAGGGAAAGGTGTTTGATCATTGTATGACCGAGACTTAAACCTGAAACCTTTGTAACTTTTCCCACAGTGATTCAATAAATAAATATAACAAAAAATAAAATAAAGTTTGAAAAAAAAGAAAAGATTATGAAAAGCTAACCAAAAGACCCTAACTCTGAAGTATGTCCAGAATCTGAAAAAAATAACTTGGAGGTCATCATAGTGAAATTAAACAAAAAGGACAGTAGGAGGAATAATATTCAGATATGATTGCTGGTGGTCAGCTAATGTAAGGGCTAACCCAGTAATTTTTGACATATACATAGAGTCATGGAATAGGATCATGTTACATAATTGAGAAAGAATGTGTCTATTCACAGTAGTAAGAACAAAGCTGTCTATTAACTTTGAAAGTGTCCATGCTGGCAATTCAATTTAGAAACTCTGATATGTGGATCATGGTAAACACAGCAGAGAGACTGCAAATGCACTACCTGATCTGTATGAAACTATAACCAATATGAAATTTCCCACCAATGTGAAATTAAAGTTCTGTTGTATGAATGAGGGAAAAAAGGAATCTGGTAAGAGACCCAGTATTTTTGTTCCAATGGGATTACCAGCTAAGAAAGGAAATAATGAGATTAAAGTGGACAAAGAAAACCAGATGATAATGAAACATACTATAATCACTCACTGATGTCTTCAATTGTACAAATGAGTTTGGAGTTTAGGAAGTGGAAGAGTGAAGATACATTTTGTATGAATACACGTGTATGTAAGTATAAAACATCTTTGGATATTTTTGCATATGTATTTATTTAAAGCTTAGAGATAACCAGAATAGGAAGTATAGATAAAGAAGAGATAAGTAATAATTCGGTTGGGATGCACTAGTATCAAATGTGACTCAGTATTACCATCTGTGGACAAGAGGAAGAAGTAGCTGAAGCAAGGGAGTTAGAACAGATAGTGGGGCCTTTGTTTTTATCAAGCCAATGCAGCTTTGATCCCTGGCACCAGATAATGTTCCCCAAATGCCCCAAAGAGTGATCCCTGAATACAAAGTGAGGAGTAATCCTTAGCTCAGTCAAGTGGCCTAAAAGGCATAAAGAGGAAGAAAATTCAAAGAATTAGCAATGGAAGGAAGATATAAACTTGCTTTAATCACTAAGAAGCACAGATTTTCCTGTATATAAGTTACAATTTGCTTTCACCTTGGTAACCTAAACAGGTAATATTGACATTTTATGCTTCTATATAGTGACGGTGCATGGGACATATATAAATTCCTAAATCACAAACACGTTAAGAAATTCTAATTCTTCTAAAGCATATACATTTAAAGGTACAACTTGAATGATTTTTAGCCTGCCCCAAAAAATAGTCTTACGACTTAGTTTGAGAGTGTCTTGGAGTGGGGAGAGAGGTGAGAGAAAGAAGAAATTGTTTTTGTCATGTAAATTTTGCCTAATAGTCTTGAACATGGTTTTCAGTCTCATAAACTACTTGATTATATCACAAAAACTCTGTAGGACTAAAAAGTACTGAGGGTAAAATGACAAGCAAAATTAATAAGGGACCTCAAAGAATATACTAATGAAAGAGGTAGATGTAACACAAATAAAGATACAAAATTATTCCTAGAGATGTAATTATGTTTAGATAATTGTAAATATTGAAATATAACATAACAATTGGACAAACTTCTGCTAACATCAAAATAATACTACAACTGAAAATATTGTCTATAGAAGAGTAAACTTGAAGATCAGGGATAATTAACCTTCAGATTATGCATAGACTTCAAATGTTTCAAGTCTCTGAAATTGCATGCAAAATCCTGTGAGTGTGTGAATAAGCAATTCCCCCTAGCGATTATGCTGATAGCTCTCATCTATTGCCAAACAGGCCTTTGACCTCAAAAGTTTATGAACAATACTCAAGATGAATGCTAAAAGGCTGTTTCAAACATCCTGCAGTACTGAAATAGCCAGATGTTTAGAAGCATGACATATATATGGATAGATAACTAAATTTGGGCTTCATATGGATGTTTTGATGGCAAGAAATTTTTGTAAGAAATGCAAATTAGCTCATTAGTTTGGAGATAAAGCAATTAATGCTGGAATATAACCAAAAATTAATATTCAAAGAATGAACTAAGGATTAAAATCATCCTTACTTGAAACTTCAGAGATTTTACTTACGATTTCCTCAGGAATATAAGCCAAGAAATAAAAACTTCAGTGGGATTTTCTAAATACCCAATATCTTCAAGTTTTATGTTCAATATTAAAATAAGTACATACAAGAAAACTATCTATATTATTTTAGTTTTAGCTATGGAAATTTGTGTAAAATGTATAAATTTTTTTGGAACATGATGCCAAAATGTACTTTAGGTTTCCTTTGATTCTGTTTCCTAGCTCTGTTTCCATTTACTAATGGGGGAAAAGGATTTCTTCATTTATCTACTATCTGAAGATACTTATTGGTTCTTAGTCATATTCATTCCATATGGCTAGAAAAAAAATAAAAGTGAAGAGAACATGTTAAAGCTGTGGGTTTCCTGCTGATCACAGATTCTAGAGATCTCTCTTATTATTTTAGAATATTATGACAAAATATTTTGAGAAAGGAGAACATCCTAAGTAGTATGAGAGTCTTCTTTATTGAAATAACTGTAGTAGAGGGTTAGCACAAAAATTTGTTCAAAAGAACTAAAAAGATAGATATTAGCTCTATTATTTACTTATAACTTCAAAAATACATTAATCAATAATATATATATATTTATAGAATATTCACATATTCACAAATATGGCATAAGCATTTCTGTTCAATATGCTCAAATCTTGTTGAGAAACTTTGAAAATTATTTTTTGAAAATTTTCAGGATGTAGATTAAAATTAGAACTATAGTGTCAACATATCTTAAATTTGAAAACATTTTCACTTAAAATGTTATAATAGGAAATCCCTAAAATAGTTCTTCTGATTTTAGATGCCTAAAAATAATCTGATTTTCAGTTAAATACTAAATACAGTGTATTTAACATATATCAGCTAATGATCCTACAAACAGACCCCACTGCAGACAGTTCAATCTTGTCTACTTAAATAAAGCTTGGTATAATGTATTTTCAAGACTTTTTACCTTTTCCTCTAATAGATGAACATGCCACAGGGATAAAATTTTTGTAATGAAATATTTATAAAGAACACTGTTTCACTACTAAGCAGGTGATTGTATGTAAAGAAACTGAAGAAAACCAACATCCTTACTGAGTGGGTGACTGAAGTGTTAGACCTGACATGTGTGAGAACTCAGGTCCAGTCAGTGCCTGTCAGACCTTCCTAACCCAATATTGCCTACATACCTTGGTAGTCTGCAAGCATCACTGGGTGAATACATTATAAACAAGAATATATGAGGGGATCTATTGCCTAAAATAATATAGCTGTCTCATTGCAAGTACTTATGAAAGTTCAATTCAATAGCATGTATTAAGTGATGATACTGGTTGGAATAAGCAATACATAAAGGATAACTATGCAGCAAGACAATCACGATGACCCTAAATAGCAAACTATTAGCACACAATGTTAGTCAAAGTGAGCACACACACAATGATGAAACAGTTACTGAGGGTTTGAGCTACATGCAGCACTTGCTACCATACAATCTTGCAAAACAATGAAAAAAAACTGGTGAAGACTGAACGACTATCTAGAACTTGTGTTCCTGACTCATCCTACACAGTTGCAATGTCAAACAACAGAAATCTGACTCCCTAACACAAAGTGTTCGGGCTCAACTGATGACTGAATGGTAGACTAATAAACTTTGCTAACCCAGACTAAAATATATAAATGAACATGTAATAAAAAATATGCATAGGAAATCACAGGCCACACACTGCAACTGTGTGAGATCACAGGTGACAGAGTTCATCGAAATTCTCCAGACGTGTATATAACCATATAACCAAAACAGGAACAGCATGGTCTGGTTAGAAGCTGTATCTAGAATTGACATTTAATATGTCAAGTTTTAATAAATAAAACAGGAGGCATGCCAAAATAGTACAAGTGCTACTCAGACATTGAAATTATATCCAGTAGAGTTCCAGTGACAGAAAAATAGCATTCAACAGATATTGTTTCTGAAAATCTTCATGCTGAATTTAGATGCCTTTCAGGAACTGCAAGTATGTTTTTTGAACTATTGCAAACTGAGATTACAAAGCTAAAATAAGACTATGACAGTAATGACTTACACTTAGAAAATACATATATATTTAAATTTTTATTAGTGAAACACCATGAGGTACAGTTGTATACTTACAAATATTTGTGCTTGAATTTCAGTTATACAATGATAGAGTACCCATCCCTCCACTAGTGCCCATTCTCCACCACCACTAATCCCAGTATCCCTCCCAACCCCGATCCCCTCCACCCCACCCTGCCTCTGTGGCAGGGCACTCCCTCTTGTTCTCTCTCTCCTTTTGGGTGCTGTGGTTTGCAATAGAGGCATTGAGTGGCAATCATGTTTAGTCTATAGTCTACTATCAGCATGAATCTCCCATCCTGGGCGGATCTTCCCAACACCCTTTATTTGGTGCTCCCTTCTCTATCTGAGCTGCCTTTGCCCCTAGAGTGTGCGGCTGGCCTCCAAGCCATGGAGTAAACCTCCTTGTAGAAAATATTTTAAGATAATATAAATTATATTTTATAAAAATAAAATTATAAATTATATTTATAAAAATAATTGTGAACTGAAGTTGATTATAAATTATATTTATAAAAATAATTGTGAATTGAAGTTGAAAATCAACGAGTAGAATAACGAGTATATTTGAACTCAAAGGGAAAAGTTATCTGCAACCTTGAAGAAATATTAATATTTACCAAAGTATGGGAAAGAAAGGAAAGCAATAGATTTTGAGCAAAGAACTTCAGAGATATTTTGGACACAATGTGTGTAATGGTAATGTTGGATGTAAAGGTTATACAGAAGGCGGGGAAATGCTATTAAGACCAATTTTTTTTCAAGTTAGATAAAAGTAATGATCCGCACATAAAAGAAATTCAACACTCTCTAAGCACAATAAAATACAAATAAATTATAATAAATTCATTAGAATTAAACGCCTGTAAAACAAAGGCACAATCTTGAAAGAAACAACAAATAAATAATTCATCACAAACAAGGGGTGTTTGTTTATGAGGTGCAAAAAGCGACTCAAGTGGCATGTGAAAACACTCTGAGAAGAGAACCATTCAATATGTTGACTGTGTCTTTAATACCTGAGAATATATATATTTGTCAAAACATATAGAATAATGCCTTTAGGATCTCAATATATCATGCATATAAGTATCACTTCAATGAGGAAAAAATGGAAAAATGGTAAGAAAAAACATATCTTGTATATACTCCTTGTTAGTTGACTTTATATGTGCCATATGGCATAATCCACTGGACAGTAACTTTGTTGAATTAGGGAAAACAAATCTATGAATGAAAACTTGTACGATGCAGCATATAAGTGTAGTTTCCATAATAGTACATTTGACAGAACAAATAAAAATCTGAGTGATATTTAAATAGTGATTAAGGGTGAATCGTCTGAGTTTTGCACTTTTGCTGCCTGTTCTTTTTTTTTTAATCTCCTTAGAAATCAGGCAACAATGGAATTTATCTCCAACTTCTGTTTCCTTGTTAGTTATTGTGGTCAAATAGACAGTATTAATCCCATTTAATGCTTTGAGACTGTTCATACTTTTTTCTCACTTGGAATCATATCCATGATTTTCTTATGGCATATCTTTGAATTTTTCTTTTGCAATGTCTGTCAGGCATTCTATGTATTGAATTTCCTATGTGAAAATTACCACATAATTGTTTGATATAAAAGTAGATAAAACTTTTTGATCCCAAATTTTAATATTAGTGTATTTTGATTTTTAATAAATACTATCGAAGACGAGTCTGACCTTGTCTGGGCCAGGTGCTGTTCGCTTTTTTACCAATGAAATAATGTGTCAGATTTCATAAGGGAGAACGCTGGGGACTACATATCCATTCTACAGAAGTTTATATGTGGGCAGGTGGACATGGCTATCGAAGAGATCCGAGTAGAAGTTATGGATAATCTTCTCTATTGCCCTTCTGGAAGATGTGATAGATCAACCAGGACAGAGGGCGGTCATCTTGGTCTTGTAGTTGGCAAAAGACAGGAGGGCATTTCGAATGCTTTTCCCAGCTTCTGCCATATCTGCCACCACTGCTGTTCTTCTCTCTTTAAGGTCTTTCTTTATGGCTTCTCTGCATTGCTTTTCAAACTTGACATTCGCTTGCAGTTGCCTGAGGCTCGCACCCAGCCACATTGGCAAATGAGCTTGAGAGTTTTTGAAGACAGACATCTTTTTGTGGTCAGACACAAACTCCTGACGAATCTCCCATCAGTACTCATCAATACACTGGCTCAGCTCTTCACATGCTACCTGTCTAAATGCAAGGTTCCGTCCCAGTGGAAAACCAGCAGAACTGTTCTACCTTACAAGAAGGGAGACATCCACAACATTGGCAACTATCACTCACTCTGCCTGTTGTTTGTCATTTACAAGATGTTCACTCGAGTCATCCTGAATAGGACTGGCAGAACACTAGATGAAGGACAACCACGTGAGCAGCCAGGTTCTGAAAAGGATTCAGCATGATCGACGATATCCACATGGTAACCAAGCTCCTTGAGGTAACTCAGAAGTTCAAGATGCCACTCTGTCTAACGTTCTTTGATTTAAAGAAGGCCTTGTATTCTGTTAAGAATTAACCAGTCATCGAAACCCTAGCCAAACAGGGCATTCTAACTTAATACATCAGGATCCTCTGTGAGCTGTATTACATATTCACTACTAGGATGTGACCATTCTACATTCTACAAGGAAGTGATCATCGACGTCGAGAGAGGGGTTCGGCAGGGTGATACCATTTCACCAAAACTCTTCATTGCCACCCTTGAGAACATCATGCAGCGACTGTAATGGGAAGAAAAGGGGGTGAAGATGGATGGTCAGAACTACATCACCTCTGCTTTGCTTATGACATTGTTTTAATAATACCAAACATAAGCCAAGTGGCACAAATGCTAGCCGACTTTGACCATGAGTGTGGTGAGGTCAGATTGCAACTGAATCTCACGAAGACAATGTTTATGAGAAATGGACTCGTTCCTGACATTCGATTTGCTCTCAATGGAATGAACATTTCCAAATGCAACAGTTATGTGTACCTAGTTCAAGAAGTCAACATGACCTGGCATCTGAGTCACACAGGAGGAAGAGAGTGGCTTGAAATGCCTTCAAGAGCATGGAAGAAATAGCTAAGAGGACGAAGAACCTCTGGCTCCAGGCACATATCTTCAATTCCACTGTTCTTCCTGCATTAACACTCGCCTCTCAGACCTGTGCCTTAAGAAAACAAGATGAGGATGCTATTCGGGTCTCCAAAGAGGAATTGAAAGAGCTATGCTTGGAGTATCATGCTTCACTCAAGTGAGAAAAGGAATCCGGAGTCCCGACCTCCATCAACAATCAAGAATCAGGAATGCTTCCTCTTTTACCAAGGCATCGAAAATCACATAGACTGGATACATAATGGAGTTGACCAGTGGACTAGAGCCATTACTGACTGGATTCCATGGGATTTCAAAAGAATGTGTGGCCACCCACATACAAGATGGTCATACATCTTCGTCAAGACCCTGAATGATCAGTTTGAGGCTCTTCGTGTTCCTGTAGTGAGTAGACACCATTGATCTACACTACAACACAACAGGGACGAAGGGAGACATTACTGGCACCCACTCGAGCAAATCGATGAGTAACAGGATGTGAAGTGATTAAGTGATCAAGTGACAATCAAAGACAGACATCTTTTTGTGGCTTTCTCTCTCAGCATTCCTCGCACAATCATTCAGATGCGGAACCAGTCCATCTTATCCCTAGTCAATGACAACAGCATCTTCCCAAGTTGTCGCAATATTGCCAAAGAGCTTCCCATTCCTAGTCGTTCTGGGAGTTCTTTTTTTAAGCTTTGTTGCCTTTTCTCCACACTCTGTGAAGTAGAATTTTGCACTAAGGAGACAGTGGTCTGATCCCATTTGGAATTTTGGGACAAAGTGACATGGGTCAGGCAAAACCATTGATTGAATATGGTGTGGTAAGTTTTGTTGTTTAACAGTCCACCGGGAGATTCCCATGTCCAGTGCTTAGTTTCTGCTTTCTTGAACTGTGAGTCTCCTTGGATGGTTTGGTCAACATGATGAACTCAGTTTCTCACCCTGTTCTTTCCATTCTAGACCATGGGTCCCAGTGTGGAATTCTTTGGGCCATTTTTTCAGTCCTATCTTGGCATTAAAATCACCAACATGATCTTGTAGAAGGTGTGGTCTTCTTTATAGAACTTCTCCAGCTCCATGTAGAATTTCACAATTTCTTCTTCATCATAGTTGGATGTTGGTGCATAGACAACAAAGATAGAAACTGCCAGCAGTGAGCCACATCTATTCAAGCATAATCATCTGATTCAGGATGTTAAGCATTCGAATGACTCAATACTTATGGCTGAGTTCATATTAACGAGGACACCAACACCACCAATACCTCTTCTGTCGCATGTTCTGAGGAGCAGTTCTTCTCTAGTGTCAAAAGTGGCATGATGTGATTGCTGTCTTCTCTTCTCAGTCAGACCAATGATGTCGTACTTGATCTTCTGCGCTTGCACCATCAGGTGCTCGATGAATGCTTCTGATGACAGTATATGTGCATTGAAAGTACTGACAGTCATTTTAGTCCTTCTTTGTTTTGGCAGTCTATTTCGGTCCTGAGATTTTATAAGCCTCTTCTTGCTCATCCTTCTTAACTCTGCCGAATTGGGGGCTTTTTCAGAGTCAGGGGAATGAGGCCCATAGTTCTTACGGTTTAACCAGCATGCCACCTTCAAGAATGCCATGCAATGACTTAATGGGAAGTAATGGGAGTAAAGATACACCAACTTCACTCGGCAACTAAACAGCCCCCACTTCGCTGATGACATCCTTCTAGGAACACCAAACATTAGCCAAGCGGCACTAATGTTGGCCGACTTTGTGAGTGTGGAAATATCAGACTGCAGCTGAATCCCATGAAGACAATGTTTATGAAAAACAAACTAGTTCCTGATATTCCATTTGCTCTCAGTGGAATGAACATCTCCGAATGCAGCAGTTATGTGTACCTAGGTCGAGAACTCAACATGATTAATCACCTGGCACTTGAGCTGTGTAGGAGAAAGAGAGCAGCATGGAATGTCTTCCAGAGCTTGCAAGAAATAGCTAAGAGGACGAAGAACCTACAGCTCTGGGCACATCTCTTCAAATCCACCATTCTTCCTACACTGACATACACCTCAGAGACCTGGGCTCCATGAAAACAGAATGAGAACGCTATTCAGGTAACCCAAAGAGGAATAGAAAGTGCTATGCTTGGAGTATCATGCTTCACTCAAGTGAGAGAAGGAATTCAGAGTTCTGACCTCTGTCAAAGATCGAGAATCAGGGGCATTGTCTCGTTTGCCAAGGCATCAAAAATCAGATGGGCTGGACACGTAATGCAATTTGAAGATGACCGCTGGACTAGAGTTGTTATGAACTGGATTCCACTGGACATCAAAAGAATACATGGCTGCCCAACTACGGGATGGTCAGACTTCTTCGTCAAGACCCTGAAAAAAAAGTTTGAGGCTCTTTGTGTTCCTACAGTGAGCTGATGCCATTGTGCAACACTACCATGTGATAGGAATAAATGGAGAGTTTGCTCATGCCTGCTTGAGAAAATCGATGAGCAATGGAATATCAAGTGATCAAGTGATCAATAAATACTATCAAAACATTAACAAAATACAAAATATTCCTATTTTATACCAAAGCATGTGCATTACAATGTCATCTCAATATGCACACCATTTTTTTCCATCTGGAGGCCATTATTGATAGTCCAAATTGATAGTTTACTGAAAATTCTCCAACTTGCAATTTCTTTTTTTCTCTTTCTTTTCTTGTTTTTTTTTTTTATTTGGTGTGGGTAGGTGATAAAGAACACATCCAGTAGTGCTTAGGACTTTCTCCTCTCTCTGAAGGTGATCCCTCATTGCTAGGGATCAATCCTGGCATTGCTCTGGGGGCCATTTGAGCTGCAGAGTATCAAAGCCAAGTAGGGCTTGTGCAAAACAAGCCCCTAATGTTTTATAGTATTATTCTAACCTCAGTTTGCAGTTTACTGAAAAGCTTTTCTAAGGTAACACCATCGATAATGTCTGGCTTGATAGCCTAAAAAATATATGAAGATATACTTTATTCTAGGGAGAAGTACAAGATAAGAACCAGTGATGGCCCAACAGTAGAGCACTTGCCTCAAATAAATTTCTGGAACCACAAGTCAAGGAAATTCCAAAGGGGGGCAGGAAGGGAAAATGATGGACTTGTAAAGAGAGTATAATGATGGCTCCATGTTAAGGGGGAAAAGGCTGCTTACAAGAAAATATTAAGTTAATTATAAATTCCCAGTGCTTTTTATATTTCTTTTGCTTTCTTTAGTCATATAATATTTAAACTCTACTTAGCAGTTATAGATTATCTTAAGATAAAATAACGTAATTAATAAAACTATAGAAAAAAATACTACATTGAAAAAAGCCCTATATGTTAAGGACAACTTTTAGTGTGATTAATAATTTCCTTCTTCCATTACAGTTAGTTTGTACATAGTGAACTGCAGCTTTAATTAAATCATTCTTTTCCAACATGTTTTAGTTAGAACATTTGTTAATGAATCTGTCAGTGGGTGTAGCAAAGGAAACATGTAATAGAAAAATAAATGAGAAAAATGTAAAAGGTTAAAACCCATTTTATCTAAATTTCATGACTTATTACTTTGGAGTATTCATTTTTCTTAACATTAGATTCTAATGAACATTTTATCCTTAAAGGAACAAATGTTAAGTATTCATATTATTTTTATTACAGTTAAATACCATTACTTATAAAACTTTGTAGAAGTATATGTAATGGTTTTTATATAGGTGTAGCATATGTAACACTACAAATGAAAATATACAACATAAAAATTTAGGGCTGGAGGAATAATACAGTGGGTAGGATGCTTACGATGCATGTGGCTGATGAAGATTTGATCCCTGGAATCCCAAATGGTCCCCTATGTAACATCAGAAGTAATTCCTGAGTGCAGATACAAAAGTAATCGCTGAGCACTGCCAGATGTAGCCCCAATAGCTAAAATTAGAATATATAATATATTTATATATAATACATAATATATAATATACAATACATAAAAGCACTACTTCAAAAGTTGGAGATTATTGTATTTGTTTATATATATATATATTTGTACATAAAAGAAGGCCCACAGGACCATGCCACTGGATTGCACATCAGGCTTTGGGGTGGGTGAGAGCCCTCCCAATCCCCAAGGGACCCAGCTGACCTTCACTATTTAACCACCGCCATGCTCCAGCCTGCTTTCCAGACCACACGGCCACGTTGCGGCCACGTGACACATTATAAGACACTTCCTACCCATTTATGCCTCTCAAGGAGCCCAGCAAGCTCCCTGTGGTGTATTCGATATGCCAAATACAGTAATGAAAATAGGTCTTATTCCCAAACCCTGAAAGAGCCGCCAATCATTTGGAAAAGACAGTAAAAAGAGGCTGCTGGGAGAAATAGAGACATTACTGGCACTCAATCAAGTAATTCGATGATCAACGGGATGACAGTGATACAGTGATACAGTTATTTGTATATATACAAATATTTTATGTATATGTATATATGTATTATATATATATATATATATATATATATATATATATATAGTGGGCTGGATTGATGGCACAGCAGGTAGGGTGTTTGCCTTGCACATGGCTGACCCAGGTTCTATTTCTCTGCCTCACTCCGAGAACCCAACAAGCTACCAAGAGTATCTCTCCCGCACAACAAAGACTGGCAAACTTCCCGTGGCATATTCGGTATGCCAAAAAAAGTAACAACAAGTCTCACAATTTGTTGTGAGATGTTGTTGGTGCCCGATGAAGCAAAGTGATGAACATTGGGAGGACAGTGCTACAGTACGACAGTATATATATATATATATATATATATATATATATATACACATATATATGTGTGTATGTTTATATATATATATATATATATATATATATATATACATCCTTATATATTACTATTGAAGGTTGTCTCCCCAAACTCTTCAGAACAACCGTCCTGAAGATACTCACTTTGGCAGGAGAATTTCTTCTGGCTGAGGTGAAATGGGGCCTGGAAGACTCACAGAAAAATTTTGCTACTCCAGCTTTTTACTGTCCTAATTTAATAGTTAAATCTCAGTTTTAAATATTGATCTGTACAAATGAAAGCATGACTTGAATTATTAAACCGCAAGCCATAAACATCAAGATAAATAAATAGGAAAATATCTTGCATAATATAAACTTAAGTTTACACAATGAGGAAACAAATGTATCCTCCTCATATATGATTCATATACTCATGTATACCCTGATTTATATATGTTTCAAAGGATTGGGAGAAAATAAAATAAAACTAAAAGTTTGCCTATTTTGACATTTATTTCCTAAATCCACTCAAATAGCGTTTCATTGACATGCCATTGCACGGAAAGGTTGTGGAACTACATCTGAATGTGCTCAGGCCCTACTCCTGACACTGTGCTCAGGCAGGTAGCACTCCTGCAGGGCTCTGGGATCTACCATGTGGTTCCAGATATGGAACTCAGGCAGAGAGCCTATGTGTAAGGCAAATGTCTTATATATGTATTTTCCTTCTGACCCTGAGTTAACATTTTTAATTTTCTTTTGAATATGATTTATTTTTAGTAATGTATAGTACCTAGAGTGGAATGTTCTGAATTTATATAATAAATATAAATATGTTGAAAATGACTCCACTGCCAACTTTCACACTAGAAGTTTACCTGAATGTTTTACTGAAACTGCAAGACTGAATTTCCATCTTAGTGACCCTTCCCACTCAGAGCCCTGAATATATTTTGAGAATATAAAAAATAGAAACCTCCCTTCACAAATTTAAAAACACTTATATTTCTTTAGTCAAATGACAAGCTTTGAGTCCTTTTAAAAATCATCTGCTGAGGTAGAAATTTATAAGAAGAAGCATCCAACCCCATCAAAAAATGGAAATAAAAAAATCAACAGAAACTTCTCAAGAAAACTTTGTGCATTCTGTGTTGTGTGTATGTGTGTGTGTCTGAAAGAGAGAGAGAGAGAGAGAGAGAGAGAGAGAGAGAGACAGAGAGAGACAGAGAGAGACAGAGAGAGAGTTAGATAGAGAGGCGAGAGAAGAAAAGTGTTTGATATATAATAGTCTAGTGCTGGGGGGTCAGAAGGGCTGGCTGGAGAAATAGAACATTGATTGCAGAGAATGTACACTGGTGGAGGAACTGGTGTTGAAACATTGTATGACTGAAATCCTATCATGAACAACTTCGCAAATGTGTATCTTATAGGGATTCATTGGATTAAATAAAAGAAAAATGGCTAAATACCCCCTTTTTTACTACCCCTTCAGTAAAAAAGTAAACTAAAAATTTTCTGCTGAAACAAATCTTGACAAACTGGTTAAAAATTCAATGAATGGGTAGGGATATGGTGTCAGAGTACCTCCACCAATGTCTCAAGGAACCCTGCCCCCTCCCCACCTTGGTACACTTAGTTCTGTAGGTTGACTCGGAATTTGTTATTATTGGATGCTTGACATTCCATCACTGCATTTCCTTATATTGCATATATAATACAGAGCATTCTCTATCCCCAAGCTATCCCATAGTTATAGTTTTGGTACTACTCAATCACTTATACTTGTCATTCTTTCAATATAAGGCAGTGTTCTCATCAAGAATCTTGGCCACCTAGGTTCTAACATATGCAGTTATTATTTACCAAATGGTTTAATTTATTGTAATTTTTTTCTATTTTGATAAGGTATATTGAATATAAATCTTAATCAATTTGACAAAGAATTTTATAGGATTTAAATGTGATATTGCAGGACATATAGGTGAGTATCTAGGAAATAGGCTTCTAAATTATTACACTTATTAGTTAGGGGGGCAGGGCAACAATACAATGGGTAGGGTTCCTTGTATAGAGTCACACTCCAGCACCTCATAGTCTCCTGAACCACACTAGGAGTACCCCTGAACACAGAGTCAGGGATGCCAGGAGTAAGCCCTGAGAACCCCAGGTCTACCCCACCCCAAAAAAACATAAAACAAAAATGAATGATTCTAGGCTTTGTGCCTAGCTATCAACTTTTTAAATTTTGCCTTTTATATTTATTATTCTTGGACACTTTTTGAAATGTTTATTCATATATTTTGCAACATATACATGTTTGATGCTGTTATAAATGTCACTTGTACTTTTTATAAATATTTTAATTTGTAGCAATGAAATGTAGGGTTTTTGTTTTATTTTTTAATATGTAGCACATGTAGCCACCAGGTTACTGTTTATTTTTTTTAGAGAAAAAAATCTCTATAGTTTCCTTTGCAGTTTACAATGGACTCAACAGAAAACAGAAAAATGTATTGCTTCCATTCTGATCCTTTTTTAAATCTTATTTATTTTCTAGACTACTTTGTAAGCTACATATTTGAGTACAATGATTAATAGAAATTGTGATAGTGACCTTTCTTGTTTTCAAATTCAATATTTCACAATTCTGTAGAGATTGGCAGAAAATCATAAGCAATTACATTTTATTCTGTTCTAAATGAGCATTGAGCTTTTCCAAACACTTATTATATTGATAAGATCATGTGTCTTTAAAACTCATTTTCTGAGTATGGTAAATTGTATCTTGAGGTTATAAAATCAGAAATAAATATACTCTTTTAGCTGACTTATCATCTTGTTATGAGGTATCTTTGTTACAAAATAGTGTTTGAATCCATTTTAGGATGTTCAAAGTACTTAAATATAAGTTTTGAGAAAGAAAGCACATAATTACCATGTAGTTATGTGCTTATTTTTTTAGTGTATCTTTTTGTTCATTTTGGTGCATTCTCCATTTTGTAGATCTTAGGCGTCACTACATCTTCACCTGATATTTGCATTCTCTTATGTTATCCTCTGGAAACGACCTTATTATCTATTAGACATCCTTCCTTCTCTCTGTCTCTCTTTTTCTCTTCCTTTCTCTCTCACACACATACAGATATAGACACACTCTGACTCTTATCTCTCTTGTTCTCCCTCTTCATAGTTCATCAATTGATCAAATAACTCCCCAAAGAAAACAGAAAAAGACAGTAGTTTAGTGTGTGCAAATAAAAAGTAAAATGATGCTAGTATTAGAGAGCCTGAATCCTGTAATTATTTTTGTAGCTGCTTATACATTATATTGAATTATAATGTTTAGACATACCATCACATGACATGATACACATATAACATCAGATGATAGTAATTTTTTATTTTTTATTTTATAAGTTAGTTCAAAATATTTGATTACATTTAATATTCAAACACCAATCCCACCACCATTACATTATCCCACACCAAATTTGGGATGTTTCCATCCCAAGAACCAATCCTTGTCCCAAAACACTATAGCACTGTAGCACTGTCCTCCCATTGGTCATCAATTTGCTCGAGCAGGCACCAGTAATGTCTCCACTGTGAGACTTGTTGTTACTGTCTTTGGAATATTGAATATGCCACGGGAGATTTCCAGGCTCTGCCATGAGGGGCAGATACTCTTGGTAGCTTGCTAGGCTCTCTAATAGGGACAGAGGAATCAAACCCAAGTCAGTCAAGTGCAAGGCAAATGCCCTACCTGCTGTGCCATTGCTCTAGTCTCAAAACACAACTGAAACAATATATTTCATTGTTTGGTATGAAGAACTGCTGAACATGCTTACAAAAAAGTGTTCATATAAGAAATAGTGTTAAGATGGTTCTATTTTCGCAGTAGCCATTATTTACATATATATGTTTCCCTCTATGATTTGTTGCCTATTATCTGAACCCCATCAAATATGGTGTGATAATGGGTAGGGAGTATCTTATGATGTGTTGATGTGTCGGTCCAGGAATATGTTCACTCCTATGTGAGGCTCAGCCTGAGCATGTGGGGAGGGGCCTTGAGCATGGTGGCAGTTGGGTTGTGGAGGTCATCTGTCAGTGCTGGTTCCCTTGGGGTGGGGAGGGTTTTCACATGCCCCCCTCTGGGGCATCCTGAGTAGAACAGCCTGAAGCAGAGTCCACTGGCATGGCTATGGGGACCTCATGTTATACTCTCTTTCTGGAGAAGCAGCCGTGTGATCTAGACAGTGGCCAATGGTGAGATTATCTGGCGCAGGCAGGAGGTCGCTTATGGGCTTGAACCCCGAGTCACCATAGTCTGGGTTAAACAGGGAGAGGGTTTCTGCTCCCAGGTCCTTTTGAGCCCAGAGTCCAAGGTCACAAAGTTCTGCATTACCTGGATTCCATGGGACTTTACTCATACATGAGGTTCAGTCTAAGCATGTGAAGAGCAGCCTTGAGCACGGTTGTGGAGCTCAGCTGCTGGGGCTGGATTCCGTAGGGTGAGGAGGGCTCTCACCCAACCTGCTCTGGGGCTCCCCGAATGGAACAGTCTGGTGAAGTCTGGTGGCATGGCCATGGGGACCTCATGTTATCTCTGATAGTAAGCTTTTTTTTTTTTTTTTTGCTTTTTAGGTCACACCCGGCAATGCACAGGGGTTACTCCTGGCTCTGCACTCAGGAATTACTCCTGACGGTGCTCAGGGGACCATATGGGATGCTGGGGATCGAACCCTGGTTGGCCGCGTGCAAGGCAAACGCCCTACCTGCTGTGCTATCGTTCCAACCCCCGATAGTAATCTTTTATCTTGAAAATATCTATTGTTTTACTCAACTTTCTGAAACATATTGTGATATGAAGATTTTCTCTAAATAAAGCTAAACAGAAGACTGGAGTGACAGTACAGCAGGTAAGGCATTTGCCTTGCATACGACCAACTAGGTTTGATTCCAGGTACCTCATATAAGCACTCCCAGGAGTAATTCCTGAGTGCAGAACAGAAGTAATCCATGAGCATCGCTGGACAGGTGTGACCCAAAAAGAAAAAAAAAAAACAAAAACCTAAGCACTAAAAATACTTGATTTTGTGAAAAATGTATATTGCAATTTTAAAAATTATAATTATTTGTTAAATATCCAAAAGTGTAGGTTCAAGTTTGATATCCAAAGGATCTGAAAATGAATGAATCAAATAAGACTGAGGAACTTAAAAATCACATTATGTGCATCTGAGTAAGTACATGGGGCAAGATTGTGGATATAGAATTAATACCAATGTTCTTCAAAGGGAGGCTACTGATGCATTTTCTAGTAATAGTATATTACCATGGAAAAGATGATTATAGCAGTTTGTAGAAAATTTCAGAAAACAAAGTAAATTCTGAGGTAAATACTATAGATTTAATTCTGAAACACAAAGACTAAAGTGGAGATTAGAAGTGAGACATTTTGAATTGATAGGAGTTATAAATAAAGTCACAGAGGTCAAGCAGGTCAGTACCTTCTGTAACCAGAGTCCAATTTTCCTAGTAATTAGATGATTGGGTTTCTGCAAGTGCAATGGCTCCTTAATGAACTCCATCATTTTTATATCCCAATCCACTTACTAATCACAGAAGCAATTTATTGACTTTTGAAATTATATACCAGAAAAGAAAATGAATTCTCAGTCTTCAGTCATGTGGAAAAAATATTTCATTACAAAAAAATCCCAATAAAATAGGAAAAGTGCTTCTCACTATATAAATATTACTTGATAAATAACAAAGTAGTGATGTAGAGCATTTAAAAGCAGTATTAGTAGGGTAATAGGTAAGGTGGAACTGGAAAATGCACCCTGACTTGCGGGCTCAAAAATTTAGTATCATATAAATTAGATAATAACCAGCTCTTGGTTAACTATATGAATAATTTAGGAAACATAATAAACTGGGATTTGTAAACCAGTGATTTGAATTTGTTTATTAGCAAATGAACACACCTAACTGCTCTGACTCATAGGTAGAGAGGCCTAAGGAGAGTTCCTGTTTCATCAAATAAGCAATTGTAATGGTAGGGCTTTGTGGTTAACAAAGTCATATTTTCCACAGATCAGTAATATTTAATCCAGTCACAGAAATCTTCACAGCATAGCAATACAGTCCAGAAATGTATGCTGTCTTTAAATACACCTTTATCTCTAATCTCAAAATTTATATGAAGAAATAATGCCCAGAGAAACAAGGTGAATCATGTCTTATAAAGGCTAAAAGAACCTAATTCAAATTAAAAACATTTTAAGGATTATGGATACATTTTATTATTTTTTTGTGGGAGTACTGCTATTTATTCAGCCACTGATTAGCTGATTGAATTGGGCATAAGCTCCACCTTAATTTTTTATTTTTTTTTTATTTTTATATTTATTTATTGAATCACTGTGGGAAAAGTTACTAAGCTTTCAGGTTTAAGTTTCAGTCATACAACGATCAAACACCTTTCCCTTCACAAGTACTCATTTTTCACCACCAAGAACACCAGTATAACTCCCCTTCCACCCTTCCAAATGCCTGTGAGGCAGATGATTTCTACTTAACTCTTCTCTACATTGATTACATTCACTATTTCGACAAAAGATGCACCATTATTGTTTAGAATTTCCCCCCAAACTATCATAATTGCTGAAAAGGCATTGTGAAATATTTTCTTTTCTATAGCTGGTTATGAGAATCAAATAATGTCACGTGGTCACGATTTTGGATTTCTGAAGAGCCAGATAATTACGAGATTGGTTTCTGTGTGTCTGGTGTTATGTCCGTGCCAGAGAGCTGCTCGTGGGGGGTAACTCGTGACCTCAGTAGGGCGTGAAGGACGTGCCAGTACCGCCCTCCTTCCCATGAGACTGCAGTTGCCCCGTCACCACCGGCTCATACCTGGCTTTCCTATAAGCTCTGAGGCGGCGGCCACCTTGCTGTCAGGGTGGGTAAAGGCAGAAGGGAGCAACATCCTTTCCCTTTCTATAGCTGGTTATGAGAATCATATAATCTTGCGTGGCCTCAATAGCGGCCTTGTGATTTTGGATTTCTGCAAAGAGCCAGGTAATTATGAGATTGTTTTCTGTGCATCTGGTGTTATGGCCTTGCCGGAGAGCCGCTCTGGTGGGGCAACTCGTGACCTAGGTAGGGCTCGAAGGACAAGCCGTTACCACCCCCTTTCCCACGAGACTGCAGTTGCCCCATCACCGCCGGCTTATACCTGGCTTTCCTATAAGCTCTGAGGCGGCAGCCACCTTGCTGCCAGGGTGGGAAAAGGCGGAAAGGAGCAACACCCTTTCCCTCCTGGGGAGGCATGGCGCCGTAGTTTAATGCATGGTCGATTCACTTTTCTGTCACAAGCTTCCAGGTTCTGGATTAAGTCCTTTTGCCTCTGGAGCCATGGCCCTGCCAGAGAGCTGCTTGGGGCGGGGGAGGGGGACTCATGACCTCAGTAGGGCGTGAAGGACAAGAGGGTACAACCCCCCTTCCCATGAGACTGCAGTTGCCCCGTCACTGCCGGCTCATATCTGGCTTTCCAATAAGCTCTGAGTCGGTGGCCACCTTGTATGCAGTCCAGATGCATTTCTGCCAAAAGCCTCTGGGTTTCAAGATTTGTTTCTGAGTCTCCGGTATCATGGCTATTAATCAGCTTGATCCGGAACCAGAGAGGCCGTTTGTAGACGGCGACTCGGGGTCTCGTTGCGATGGGGAGAAAGAGTCGGCTCCACCCCCATGTGGTGAGGCCCCGTGTGTCTAGTCACTGCAGGCCCAAACCTGACCATTCAGTGGCCTCTGGAGGATGGCGGTCACTAAGCTGACAGGGGGAACAGGCCAAGGCAGGAAACCTATTCCCACCTGGAGTGGTCCAGCACCAGTAACCTACTGCAGGAACAGGATGCATTTCTGCTAAAGCCTTTGGGTTCCGAGATTCATTTCTGAGACTCTGGGATCATGGTCATTAAGCAGTTAGATCAGAAACTAGAGAGGCCATGCCTCCACTTATATAGCTGAGCCAGAGGTGGTTTGTGGGTGTGTCTCCACCATACCTAACTTTTGGCCGTTTACTTTCTTGGTAAATTTTGTCCCAAGTTTTTGTGGTCTGGCCAAAGGCACAGCAGCAATTTTGGGGTATATGAAAGTCTGACATTGCCATCAGGCTGCTGATGCACTCACCTCACAGGTACAACTTGACCTGCTGGCGGCACCATACCTCTATTTAATTTTCTTCTTACCTTACTGTTAAACGATAATTCTTTTCTGCTTCACTTTCCATTATTTTTTTTTCAGTACATTTTTCTAAAGTTATGTAATGTTCTAACTGCTTCTGGTTTTCAATGTTTTTATCTTTAAAAAAATCCAAAAAAAAAGTAGAGAAAAAAATTCACATCTCTGTTTCTATACGTATATCCCTAGAGATTCCCTGACACATTTCATCATTCATTCCCTAAGCAAAAGGTGACATTGATGTACATTTGTATTGTTACTTTATTTTTTCTCCCATGGAACTATGAAAAGAACAATACAAATATCATTCCAAACCTTATTCGATTATGAGAATCAAAAGAAATAATTCTTGAAAGTGCTTTGAAAACTATAGGGAAAAAATATGAAAATTTAAGGCATTGTTGTTGATGTTAGGTGAAAGACAATTTTCAATCTCTGTTATTTTTCCCTTCATCCTTAAAAGTTACTGCTTCAGATTGTATTCTTACCAACTCTAATTTTTATTCAGCATTGAATAGATATTTTGGATTAAGAATAAGATTCAGAAAAACAGCCACAGTCAATAAATTCCTTTACTTTCAGTTATAGATATAATGCATACAGACGTTTTGCATATTGCAGAAGAAAACATGAATAGAAACTTAAATAATGTATTTCACTCTATTTGATTTAGCTGTCTCCATAGAACCATAAAATGTGTCAGAGTTGCCTGCATATTTGCTATAATACACTCTTTTTAAATTTTTTTAATTTTTATTATTTTTATTAGTGAAACACCATGAGGTACAGTTGTAGACTTACAATTTTTTTGTGCTTGGGTTTCAACTATACGATGATTGAGTATCCATCCCTCCACCAGTGCCAATTCTCCACCTCCAGTGCTCCCAGTATCCCTCCCACCCTCCCCATTCCCCCTTTCCAACCCACCCCTGTGCCAGGGCATTCCCTTTCAAAAGAGGCATTGAGTGGCAATCATGTTCGGTCTATAGTCTACTTTCAGCCTGCATTTCTCATCCTGGGAGGATCCTTCCAACACCTTTTATTTGGTGTTCCCTTCTCTATCTGAGCTGCCTTTTCCCCTAGCATGTGTGGCTGGCCTCCAAGCCATGGAGTGAACCTTCTGGTACTTATCTTGGCTATTCTTGGGTGTTCATATCCTATTTTGGTATTTTATATTCTCCAGATGAATGCAATCTTTTTATGTCTGTCCCTCACTTTCTGGCTCATTTCGCTTAGCATGACATTTACCATGTAGTACCTCTTGCATGTAAATTTCATGACTTTGTCTTTTCTAACAGCTGCATAGTACTCCATTGTGTAGATGTACCAAAGTTTCTTTAACCAGTCATCTGTTCCCGGACACTCGGTTTTTTTCCAGATTTTGGCTATTGTGAATAGTGCAACAATGAACATAGAAGGGCAAATGTCATTTCTACTGTACATTTTTGCCTCTTTGGGATATAATCCCAGGAGTAGTATAGCTGGGTCAAATGGGAGCTCAATTTCTAATTTTTTGAGAATCGTCCATACTGTTTTCCAAAAGGGCTGAACCAGTCGGCATTCTAACTAGAATCTTGAGGTTCCTTACAGATTTATTGAACCAAAATCTTAAGTCATATGGCAGAATTACGTTTCCTAAGGTTCACAGGTAATTTCAATTGGACTAAACTTGAAAACATTTTGGAAATACGGGCTGGAGCGATAGCACAGCGGGTAGGGCATCTGCCTTGCATGCAGCCAACATGGCTGACCCGAGTTCAATTCCTCCGCCCCTCTCGGAGAGCCTGGCAAGCTACCGAGAGTATTCGATATGCCAGACACAGTAACAACAAAGTCTCCAATGGAGACGTTACTGGGCCCGCTCGAGTATTAGATATTATGAGATTCATAGCGTTTGCTAAAACCCAGATTATAAATATACTATGACTATAGTCTAATTAAAACACAATTTTATTAAAAATATATTACTTTATTGCTTATTTTATTTTTAAGATTAAGAAGTTTAATTTTTTTTTGCTTTTTGGGTCACACCTGGCGATGCACAGGGGTTACTCCTGGCTCTGCACTCAGGAATCACCCCTGGCGGTGCTCAGGGAATGATATGGGATGCTGGGAATTGAACCCGGGTCGGCTGCATGCAAGGCAAAACGCCCTACCCGCTGTGCTATTACTCCAGCCCCAGAATTTAAAATATTTTTATGGATAAAAGATTTCAACAAAATAAACTAAAATTGTTATAATAATTTCCTATGTAAGTTGGTTTACCAACTTATAATTGAAGGTGGTGTCTTAAGATCTGACTAAAACAGGTTATACAGAATCAGTAGGTAGTAAAACCATAGGGTAGTAAGTTAGACCTGAATTAGCCTGCATATTCCTTTCCCCTTCTCTACGCACTACAAAGTCCCAGGATAAAGAATTTAGAGCTGAGGTGCTATTGAAATCTCAACTATTTTTCTGTAGGTGGAAGGCATTTGTATTTAAGACATTAGTTGGTGTTTGACCAGCAAATCAGAACACTTCAAGTTGTTGGGAATAAATCAAGTAAGTGGATCTCTCAGTCTTACAACTTTTAGGAAGGGACCACCTCCACATCTCCTGAATGTCATGGCCACATACTACTCATGGTTATACTTCCCATCACTGGGTAAAAACAGGAAGGGGAGGAAAAGAGCAATTTCTGGTCTAGTTCTTCAGAGCTCCAATCTACAAAGATTCACCATCATCAGAGGAGGAGTTCAGCAAGCCAGTGGGGGAAAGTTCAGAGTTCAGTGAGTAAAAATAAAAGGTTCAGCCAGCAGCAACCAGCTCAGTAAATAATCAGGCAGTGACTTTAATGCTGTAATGATGTGGATATTTTCATAAGCGTTTTAAAAAGCACAACACAGAGTATTAACCACTATACGATCATGGCTGGAATGATAGCATAGTGGTATGGCATTTGCCTTCCACATGGCCAACTTGGCTGATCCGGGTTCGATTTCTCCACCCCTCTTGGAGAACCCGGCAAGCTTCCGAGAGTATCTCACCCGCACAGAAAAGCCTGGAAGCTACCTGTGATGTATTCGATATGCCAAAAACAGTAACCACAAGTCTCACAATGGAAACGTTACTGGGCCGCTCAAGCAAATCGATGAACAGCAGGAGGACAGTGCTACAGTGCTTTAAGAAGCAATGGTGCAGATATTTAGCAAAGTACAAGAAGGTATGAGAATGAAAATGAGAACACTACAAATAGAAATGAATAGGATGATATGTTATAAAAATAAACTTAATAGATGCAATAGAGTAAAACAGCTGAGAAAAAGTTCCAGGAACTCCAAGATGAGATGGAGTAAACTGCTAGAAGTTGAAAACAGTACACAGTGGAAACAAGTCTGAGAAGAAATGAACGCCCATGGGAAAACTATGGATTGAGCTCAAGAGGAACAAGAATCATCAGAGTCCCTGCAGAAGAGAAAGGTAGATGTGATGAAGTAATGATAATTGAAGAAATTTTAGATAAGTATTTTCCAGAGTTAAGGAAAAGAAGCAGGAGGCCCAAAGGATGCTAGTGAAAATAGAAATGAATAGGAGGATTCCAAGACACACTGTGCTTAAAATGAAAAAAATCCAAAGATAGTGAAACAGAATATCAAATGCATCTAGACCAAAAACAGACTTACGAAAGAATGCCCATAAGATTTAGAGTAGATCTATCAAATAAGACTCTATTAGGAGAGAATAAAGGAACATAGCACAAAAATTCAATGAAGAGAGCACATCTCCAAGAATACTCTATTCAATTATATTATCATTCAGATCTTGAGGAATTATACAGAAGTTTTGGGATGGACAATGCTTACAGAATTCATTTTTAACAGCAGTCTTGCAGGAAGCATTACACTAGCTTTATTAAAGGCAAAACAACTTCCTCAGTACTTTGGCACTGAGTTTGGCATCACTCATGATATTGAGGGTTTCCCATTTCTAGTCTAGTAAAAAGAGGTTTGTTCACCACCACAGCACCCAAAAAGAGAGAGATCACAAAAGGGAATGCCCTGCTACAGAGGCAGGGTGGAAAGGGGTGGGGGGATGGGGGGTGAGAGAGATACTGGGATCCGTTTTGGTGGAAAATGGGCACTGGTGGAGGGATGGGGAGTTGATATTTGTATAATTGAAACTCAAGCACAAAAATTTATAAGTCTACAACTGTATCTCATGGTGTTTCACTAATAAAAATTTGAAAAAAAAAGAGGTTTGTTCACTCCTTTACCGCTAAGGGATTATATGCAGTCACAATAGTGGCCTAATATTTCATTTATATTGAATAATATATATATGATCAGGTAAGTTTTACACCCATTAAAATTTTATTATAATACTTTACTTATTAATGCAGGCACTAAGAAGTGTCTACAATAAAATATTTTTGACATAAAGTCAACATTCCCTTTTTCAGGAAAAAATACTTTTTTACCTTCTTTTGTTTGATTTTTGGGCCATACCCAGATGTTCTTAAGACTTACTCCAGCTTTGATCTCCTGGTGGTACTCAGAGAGCCATATGGGGTGTCAGGGATAGAACCCAGGACAGCTGCATATAAGGCAGTACTCTCCAGCTGTACTCTCCCTCATCCCAATGTTTCTTACTCTACAGCCATACTGAGATGGTCCCTTAGATTTTCCTTAACTCCCTGCACTCGTAATATGCTATATTTTGTAAGATTCATCTACTTCATTCAGAGCTAATTTTTTTTTCTCTTTGAGTCACACCCATCAATGCACAGTGTTTACTCCTGGCTCGGCTCATGCACTCAGGAATCACTCCTGGTGGTGTTCAGATGCACTTAGGAATCACTCCGGTTGGACCATATGGGATGCTGGGAATCAAAGCTAGGTTTGTCATGTGCAAGGCAAATGCCCTACCTGCTGTGCTATCTTTCCAGCTCCGCAAATATTTTTTTAATCACAGAACCACTCAAAATTGTTTTTGAATTTTCACACCTGTAAAAAGTTAGTTTACAAAAAATACTTTAATTTTTATCATCGTTTTATAATTTTGTTAAATTCTAGAGGTAACTCTATTTACTTACATATGTAGTTATTAGAGAGAGAGAGAGAGAGAGAGAGAGATTCCAAGTATGAAATAAAAGTGAAACATAGTAAGGTGTTACCAGATGGTCACTTATCAGAACTTAAGGTTTTGGTGCTCTTTCTTTCTTTCTCTTTCTTTCTTTCTTTCTTTCTTTCTTTCTTTCTTTCTTTCTTTCTTCTTTCTTTCTGTCTTTCTCTCTCTTCTTTTTCATTTTATTTATTTATTTATTTATTTATTTGTGTGTGTGTGTGTGTGTGTGTGTGTGTGTTTCACTACAAAACTAAGCTTATTTGAGGCTGGAGAGAGCACAACAGTTAAGATGTTTGCCTTGCACATCTTGAGTCAATCCCCAGAATCTTATAAGGTACCTCCATGTATTCCCAGAGGTAATTTCTTAGAACAGAGCCAATAGTTACCCTTGGGCATTGCTGGGTGCGGCAATAAAAATAACTGAGTTAGAATCCTGGAACACTGGTGGAGTGAAGGAAAGCAATCTCTCTGGTGATAAGTGTGGTATTGGAATGCTATCTGCATGAAGAGTATGATAAACAGTATTATAAATTCCAGAACCTCAATAAAAATGGTAAAAAAAAGTTAAATAAAAATGTCTTCTGTTAAGGAAGATAAAATTTATGGGCTAACTCTATTATAAGCAAATTGTTCAGCCACCCTTTTAGTGCAATGGGTTGGCCCAGAGGAATTTCCTTTGACTAAGACATTAAAAATTAATTAGTAAGAGGAACACTAGTTCCCTGCAAAAGCTCTGCAGGGGCTATTCTTTCTATAGCAGAGAAGATGGTAGAAACACTGCAATCAAATTATTCCCTGATCACAGTGGAGAGAATTAGATTTTTGAGTTGTGAAGGAAGCTTAATTGTCAGAGATATATTAGACAGGTCTAGCTTCTTTTTATCCTTTCAATGTGATGGCAACAGTATCTGTACCGTAACCCTCAATTTTTCACGTTTTAAATGTGTGCCATCATTCTATCATGAGATCAAGTGAAAGGTATATGCCTTTTAAATAGCTAAACTGAATTATGTTTTCCTGATGTCCCTTCTCCGTAAGCTATGAGATGTTTCTGTGAGAGTTAGAAAGCAGAAAGAGAACATTGCTGTTATTCTCTCAAGAAGAGCGTTATGCCCAGAACATTTAACTTACACACAATTACTGATCTGCCAGCACTTTTTGATTTGGGCATCAGCCTGTCTGTAACTTCTCCAGAACCAGACATGCATGAAGTTCTATGAGAAAGGGCACTAGTTTATGCCACCCTGCAGACAGGAGTTGGGAACTGTAGCTGTTTGTTCATTTGGGCATAAAGAAGTGGCTAGAGAAAAGGCATATGAATGTAATGATCTGGCAATATCTTATAGGAAATGTAACAAGGATGTATGATGAAGATGTTTGAATATATAATCTGGAAGAGGCAGAGAATATTTTTTATTCCATGTAAATGCTAAAAGAGAGTAAGCATTCTGGCAATAAATAGAATTTCTCCAGTTACTATCTTTTTGTCTAATGAACACACTTATAGTATAATTACTATGCAAGGGTTGGATGCATATCATGTAATGATTAAGTAAAATGACTTCTAATCAACAAGGCTTACCCATATAATGGCCACATCTATTTGGTCAGTGTGCCAATATGAAAAAACAATATTGAGTTCCCATAACCTAAGACTCTCTCGTAAAGTCAGCCAAAGTTGAAGGTGGGCATGTAATAAAGGTCTATTCTAAAATATTTTCCTCCTTAATCATAGTAAATGTATTCATAATGAAAGTATCTAAGAGAGATTGTCTTTAGGAGTTCATTCATAAGGTGATGTTTCCACGAAAAAAAAAATGTTGGTGCCCGTTATCTGAAATATTCAAGCAAACTCAGGACAAATATTAATGGGTATTTTCAAGGTATTTACAGTAGGTTTAAATAATTTTAGTCTATTAAGAGAAAGAGATTCTTCGTTCCATTTGAGCTATACACAAAATAGGGGACTGTGAATTGCAGTGTCTTTAATCGGTCACTACTTCCACTACCCAGCCGTCGCCACACTCCAGGACGCTTTCCGGACCCGCACGGCAGCTCCGGCTCGAGACCCACGCACAACTGAAGACCCACAGAACAAGATAAGCGGAACTCTCTGAGACCTTGGACTCCAGGCTCGGCGGACCCAGGGACAGAGCTTCTCTGCTTGCTCCCACCACTACAGGTGACAAAGGGATTCTAATCAGGAGCCCCACCCTACCCTGCCCTGTCTGCTTCCATCAACCACCCAGGGATCGAATTGTGCACAGGAGACCCACCCTACCCAGATAAATACCCCACTGGCAGACTTCCACTCTTGACACTACTTCCACTACCCAGCCGTCGCCACACTCCAGGACGCTTTCCGGACCCGCGCAGCCGCAAGCGTCCGCGCGACACATCATAAGACACTAAATACCCATCTTCTGGAATTGTCGTACCATATTTGATAGGGTTCAAATATGGTAACACCTACAAGGGTGATTAGAGGCCACCCCAAAAGCCTCTATACCTCTCGGAAAGACTGGCAAGCTACCGAGAGTATTCCGCCCGCACGGAAGAGCCTGGCAAGCTATCCGCTGTGTATTCGATATGCCAAAACCAGTAACTACAACTGGTCTCATTCACCTGACCCTGAAGGCTTCACCGACATGGCAGCACTGAGAAGGATGAGAAAGGAGAGGCCGACAAAATCTCAAGGCCGACCTAGGCTGCCACAACGAAGGAAGACAAAAATGATCGTCTGTACTTTCAATGCACGTACGCTAGCATCAGATGCATCCATCGAGGACCTGATGGTACAAGAGCGAATGATCAATTACGACATCATTGGTCTGACCGAGACAAGAAGGCACGAATCTCACCATGCCGTTTTCGACACTGGAGAAGAATTGTTCCTCGGAACATGCGATAAAAGAGGTGTTGGAGGCATCGGTGTCCTTGTCAACACAAACTTGGCCAAGAGCATTGATTTATTCGAATGCCTAACAACCCGAATCGGACGCTTACATTTGAATAGACGTGGCACACTGCCTGCAGTTTCTATCTTCGTTGTCTACGCACCAACATCTCATTATGATGAAAGAGAAATCGAGAAGTTCTACATGGAGCTAGAGAAGTTCTATAAAGAAGACCACACCTTCTACAAGATCATTGTGGGTGATTTTAATGCCAAGATAGGACCGAGAAGATCAGCTGAAGAACTTCACATCGGGACCCATGGCCTAGAATGGAATGAACAGGGTGAGAGACTGTCTGAGTTCATCATGTCGACCAAGACCATTCATGGTAACTCACAGTTCCAGAAGGCAGAATCTAAACGATGGACATGGGAGTCTCCCAGTGGACGATTCCACAACGAAATAGACCACATCATATTCAATCGACGGTTTTGCCTGACTGATGTCGCTGTTGTCCCAAAATTTCGAACGGGATCGGACCACTGTCTCCTTCGTGCAAAATTCTACTTCACAGAGCGGGGAGAAAGGGCTGCAAAGTTCAAAAAGAGAACTCCCAGAATGACCACCAACTGGGAACTCTTTGGTACTATTGCGGCAACATGGGAAGATGCCATTGTTGACAACATTGACGAGGAATACGATCGACTGGTTCAGCACCTCCATGAATGTGCGAGGAACGCCAAGAGAGAGATAGCCACAAAAAGTCGCCTATCTTCGAAAACTCTTGAGCTAATTCGCCAGCGTGGTTTGGCGCATGCCTCAGGCAACCACAAGCTAACGTCCGAGCTTGCAAAGCAGTGCAGAGATGCGATCAAGGAAGACCTCAAAGAGAGAAGAGCAGAAGTACTGGTAGATGCGGCAGAAGCCGGGAAAAGTATTCGTAAGGCCCGCCTGTCCTTCGCCAACTATAAGACCAAGATGACTGCCCTCCGACGTCCTGATGGATCCATCACATCCTCCAGAACGGCAATGGAGAAGATTATCCATGACTTCTACTCAAATCTCTTCGATAGCCATGTCCACTTGCCAACATACCAAATTCCACAGGATGGGTATGTCGTTCCTAACGTTCTCCCTTCCGAAATCCGACACGCCATTTCGTTGGTAAAGAAGCAAACAGCACCCGGCCCAGACAAGGTTAGACCTGAACACCTGAAGAACCTGCCGTCAGTACTCATCAATACACTGGCTCGGCTCTTCACACGCTACCTGTCTGAAAGCAAGGTTCCCTCCCAGTGGAAAACCAGCAGGACTGTTCTACTGTTCAAGAAGGGAGACATCCATGACATTGGCAACTATCGCCCGATCTGCCTATTGTCTGTCATCTACAAGCTGTTCACTCGAGTCATCCTGAATAGGATTGGCAGAACACTAGATGAAGGACAACCATGCGAGCAAGCAGGGTTCCGCAAAGGATTCAGCACCATCGACCATATCCACACCGTAACCAAGCTCATTGAGGTTTCTCGGGAGTTCAAGATGCCGCTCTGTTTAACGTTCATTGATTTAAAGAAGGCCTTTGATTCTGTTGAGACGGAAGCGGTCATTGAAGCCCTAGCCAATCAGGGCATTCAAGCCCAATACATCAGGATCCTCCGTGAGCTGTATTGTGGATTCACTACCAGGATCTCACCATTCTACAAAGAAGTGATCGTTGATGTCAAGAGAGGGGTGCGGCAGGGTGATACCATTTCACCAAAACTCTTCAGTGCCACCCTCGAGAACATCATGCGACGACTGGAATGGGAAGGAATGGGAGTGAAGTTAGATGGTCGGCAACTACACCACCTCCGCTTTGCTGATGACATTGTTTTAATAACACCAAACATCAGCCAAGCGGCACAAATGCTGGCCGACTTTGACCGTGAGTGTGGAAAGGTAGGACTACAGCTGAATCTTACGAAGACAATGTTTATGAGAAACAGCCTTGTTCCTGACGCCCCATTCGCTCTCAATGGAACGACCATCTCCGAATGCAACAGCTATGTGTACCTAGGTCGAGAGGTCAATATGACAAATGACCTGGCACCCGAGCTGTGCAGGAGGAAGAGAGCGGCTTGGAACGCCTTCAAGAACGTCGAAGAAATAGCTAAGAGGACGAAGAACCTCCGGCTCCGGGCACATCTCTTTGATTCCACTGTTCTTCCTGCATTAACATATGCCTCAGAGACCTGGGCCCTATGCAAACAAGATGAGAACGCCATTCAGGTCTCCCAAAGAAGAATAGAAAGAGCTATGCTTGGAATATCACGTTTCACTCAAATGAGAGAACGAATCCGGAGTTCTGACATCCGTTGACGATCAAGGATCAGGGACGCTGTCTCATATGCTAAGGTGTCGAAAATCAGATGGGCTGGTCACGTAATGATATTTAAAGACGAGCGTTGGACTAGAGCTGTTACTGATAAAAAAAAAATGGATTCCACGGGATGTCAAGAGACCGCGTGGCCACCCACCTACCAGATGGTCAGACTTCTTTGTCATCATGAACGATCGGTTTGAGGCCCTCCATGTTCCCGGAGCGAAGAGATGCCATTGGGCTACACTAGCACGCGACAGGGAAAAATGGAGACGTTACTGGTGCCAGCTCGAGCAAATAGACGACTAACGGGAAGTTAAGTGATTAAGTGATTAAGTGATTAATCGGTCATTACTGATATTTTTCATGTTCCAGACTCCTCCCCATTCTGAGGGATAGATATCAGTATCTCATCATTGTTTCTATTTGAAGTTTATTTATGGTGATGTGGAACATATTTTCATATGGTCTGTCATCTCTATGTCTTCTTTGTGAGGAAAGTATTAGGGAATTTTGCCGTATTTTTAATAAGGTCATTTATTTTCTCATTGATGAATATTGTTATTCACATATTTTTGAGCATTTATCACTCATGTCCTTTGGAAATATTTTGATCCTTTTGCAATTATAATTCTATTGGTCTTTTCTTTAACATGGCTTCTTTTCTTTTTTGGTGAAATCCAGCCTCTTATTTCTTGCTACTGTTTGGTGTTGTGTCTAGAAAGGCCGTCTCATTCCCAATGCCAGCTAGATTTTCTGCAAAATTTCAATGAGCTTTAAAGTATCGTTTTCCATCTATGTCTGGAATCCTTTATGATTTCTTATAAACTGTTTGTATTGCTCCTTTTCCTCCCAGGTGCATAGAAAATCTGACATCTGATGGTCCTGTTATCTCTGTATTTTCATCCCGTCTCTTCAAGCTCTCTTTTCAATTTTATTTTGTTTACCTTTTGTTGCAATAACATTTGCTTACAAGAAAGTATTTGTCTTAGGAGTAATTTAACTAAGTGTAAATAATTTTAAATAATATTAAATAATCCTCTCTAAATATGCTGATTGGCCACATCCCACCTAGAACTAAAAGGCCCGCATGCCTCTGCTATGTCCATCTGGCTCTTCTGCATATTCTTCTGCTTGTCTTGACCTGAGTTGGTGATCTGAGTTCTGCAGTCAGTATCCAAGGGTTTCTTTGGGTTCTCTTTATTTGTTTTCACATATTTTATATATGAGTAAAATAATTTGACATTTGCCATTTCTATTCAGATTTACTTTCCTAAGCACCCTCACCTCTTCACATTTGTGAAAATAGCAAGTTTCCATCTATTTATCTACAGTTGAGTAGTATTTTCACCCTCCTTCCACAGTGTCTGTGTGTGTGTGAGAGAGAAAGAGAGAGAGAGAGAGAGAGAGAGAGAGAGAGAGAGAGAGAGAGAGAGAGAAAGGGAGGGAGGGAGGAAACAATCATTTTATTTGTCCATTATACACCATTTGGTACTTGGCTTGTCCCATACCCTATATATTACAGAGCCCCCATGAACACTACAGTGCATGTATCTTTTGGGAAGAGAACCTCTCTAGTGTGTTGTGGTTCTCAGGGCTTCTCCCAGTGATACTAAGTTTGATTGAATGAAGCAGATGGTTTAGTGTTCAGGACTGTTGATACTGTGTTGCTCAGGACCAGCAGTGACAAGGCCACCCCTGACATTCCTGTCTGATCTCCTCAAGTTGTACAGTGCCTTGCCCTCCATGAAAGGCATCTACTCCTGCAGGGTCTATCTTTCTAGGCCCAAACCTATCACAAATCACAATCACAAGTCATCCTGTTAATCGTCGATTGCCTCGAGCAGGCCCCAGTAACGTCTCCTTCATCCTAGCCCTGAGATTATATTCAAGGCTCTTTAGGAGAATGAGACCCATCATTGTTACTGGTATTTGGCATATTGGGTACGCCATGGGGAGTTTGGCAGACTCTGCCCTGTGGGCAGGCTACATTTGGTAGCCTGCCAGTTTGTCCAAAGTACGAATGAGGTAATAGGATGTAATAAGGTTCCAGGATCTGGTTTTTATAGTCTCTGAGTCTTGGCCGCTGATGGGATTACACGGAGCCAGGGGGCCAGTTGGTGGGTGTGACCCTGCCTACTGGAATTTGGAGAATCTGGGTGGAGGATGCTCGGCCCAAATCCGAGTAGGTTTGGAGATCTCGGCCCCGGAACCCACGTGACTTTGTCCCTCTGCCAGTACCTTCATGTGTGCGGAGAGTGGTCTCAGCATGGTGGTGGCTGGTCCTGGAGGTCTTTGGCTGCCGGAGCCCTGGTCGGTGCGGGGAGGAAAGCTCAACCCGCTCCCCTCCAAAGGGTCGCGGCGAGGACAGTCAGGCGCGGGGGCAGAAGACTGCACTCTTCTCTTCCGGGATCTACATATTTTTAAAATTTGTTTTAATATTCTGTGAATGACACCAGTTATGGGATTGCAGATCATTATAAATTTATTTTTAATATTTTGAGAAACATAAAGTGGGATTTTTCATCTAATTTTTATTCCCACCAGAAGTGTACAGTGGTTTCTTTCCTTTTCTTCTCACCTTTATAAACACTCATTTCTAGTCTATTTTAATATAAGCCATTCTCACAAGTGTCAGGTAATATTTCATTTTTTATTTATATTCTCTCTGCTAATATGTGATAATGAGAATTTTTATGTGCCTGCTGGGCATTTGTATTTCTCTTTGCAAAATTACCTGCTCAGCTCCTTTCTAATGTTTTGATGGCATTTTGTGATTGTTGTTGTGGAATTTTAAGAGTTTATATATGCATATATATGTATATACACTTAATTCCTTGTTAGATATATAAAGTGCAAATATTTTCTTCATAGGTCATTTAGGGTGTATTTTTTTATAATTGTTTCTGGAATCAGAGAGATAGTATATCTAGGGCACTTGCCTTCCATGCTGCTAACTTGAATTCAATTTCTGGCAACCCATATGGTCCATTGAGTCCCACCTGGAATGATTGCTGAGTACAGAACCAGGAGTCAGTCCTGAACAGTTCTCCCACCCAAGAAACAAAAAGTAATAGTTCCTGTTGCTAAGGGAGTATTTTTAGCTTAATGTAGTAATGTTTATTTTTGCTTTTCTTTAACTTACCATTGGATTAAAGTCCCCAAAGTGATCATTAAAGTAAATATAGTGGTGTGCCTTGCATATGTTTTCTTCTATGTATTTTGTGCTTTAAAATCTTATATCCAGTTCTTTAATCCTCTTTAAATTGAATTTTTTGTGTGGAGTGTAGAATAGTGATCTCATTTCAATCTTTTGAAATGTGACTAAATTATCCACTAATAACATTTGTTAAAAAAAAAAGAGTTTCATTTGTTCACTTTATGCTCTTAGCTTCTATATCGTAAAGTAATTGTTCATAATATGTGGATTTACTTTTGATATGTAAGTTATATTTCACTGATTTCTTTATTTTTATATTATTCTTTATTGATTATTATAGCTTTATGGTATAGACTGAGGTCAGGAGGTGTGATACCTACATTTTTTTATTTCTCACCTTATTCGGGATTCTGGCACTATTTATTGAACAAGCAATATTCGCTCTATTTTTTAGCTTTTGCTCCTTTACAAAAGATCAATTAATTGTGTTTGTCATGGACTATTATCTTCCATTGATCTATTTTTCTAATCTAATATCAATAAAGCACTGTTGATTACTCTGACTTTATGGTAAGTCTCAAAGTCAGAAAGCAACAGAACTTGAACTTCATTCTTCTCCTTCAGTATTGTTTTGGGAATTCTAAGTTTTCTTCAATATTGTTTTTACAATTTCATAGAGTAAAAGATAAGTGGTTGACTTTATCTGGATAATACATCAAATATAATAGAGTATACAGAAATTCTTCCAAACGGCATGTAACTTGATTATGAAGAGAGAAATCATTAGGATTTCAAAAAAAATAGTCACTCGAGTGTACATTTTATATTTAAATTCCATTTTTAAAGTAAGTTTCTCCCTGCTGAAATTATAATGCAGTGTAGAGAGGAGAACTGTGTTTTCCCAAAAGCTCAAAGGTTTCAAATACCACTCACAAGATAAAGGAAACTTTGATTTACTTAAGATATTCCAAATATGTGTTGTATATTTGCTGTGAAAAAGAGATTAAGAAGTGGAAACGTAGAACTAGTAGGGCCAATATCAAAAGGGAGTACATAAAGCTGACATTTTATAATTGTGTTAATTCACATTGCCTTTTTACTAGAACTGAAGGGTACTCACGGTCACGGTCCTCCAGTTGTTCATCCATTTGCTCGAGCGGGCCCGGTAACGTCTCCATCATGAGACTTGTTACTGTGTTTGGCATATTGAGTACGTCACGGGTAGCTTGCGAGGCTCTGCTGTGCAGGTGAGATACTCTCGGTAGCTTGCTGGGCTCTCCGAGAGGAGTGGAGGACTCGTACTCGAGTTGGCCATGTTGGCTGCATGCAAGGCAAATGCCCAACCACTGTGCTATCGCTCCAGCCCACTGAAGGATACTGGGCTTTTTAATTTTTTTTTCTTTTTGAAAGCACTCTCATGGATTGAAGTTAAGGGATGTTTTCTCTCTCTCTTCCTCTTTCTCTCTTTCTCTCTCAGTGTGTGTGTGTTTTCCTACACTGACAACACTTAGTCAATTATCCCCTTTGTTTAAAAGTCTATGACTTTTCAGAAAATGTACGGCCAAAAAATAATGTTATAAAGTAGAGTTATATTGAAGATATAATATATATTATATAGATAAAATTTCTCATAATTATGAATTGGATCTAAAATTTTAGATGAAATCCCATTCACAAAATATGAAAATACTGTTTTTGCATTACTGTTCTCTTTAACTCCAAAAATCAGTTGGAAAGTATTCTATAATTTAGCATGGAAATCTGTATTTTCACATTTTTCTCCAGATGTTTGCTTGACTTATCATCAACTCAATTTAGTTTCATGGTAATTTGATCAGTTTTTCTATCCAGAATTTATCATCTGAGTTTTTGTCCAGCATATTGGCAAAATGATATAACCACATAATCCTAAAAAATATGAACTCAAAATAATTCTGGATTTTTCTACAAATATTTGCTTATATTGTTTGTATTTAGGGACACACACATGCACTCACATATTTATATGTCTTTTCAGAACATCTGGCTTTGTAGAAGGCTGCTCTTGGCTCTGTGCTCAAGTGTTACCCCTGCAAGTACTTGGGGAACCATATGCAGTCCCTAGAATTTGTTCCGGGTATGCCACATGCAAGGCACAAGGTGAATGCACTACCTGCTGTACTATCTCATCAACCCCTTTAGGGGCATAATTTCAAATTGTGTCTTCCCTACCTGGGCTGGAGCGATAGCACAGCAGGTAAGGCATTTGCCTTGCACGCAGCCAACATGGCTGACCTGAGATTCATTCCTCTACCCCTCTCGGAGAGCCCAGCAAGCTACCGAGAGTATCTCGCCCTCACAGCAAAGCCTGGCAAGCTACCCATTATGTATTCGATATGTCAAACACAGTAAAAACAAAGTCTCACAATGGAGATGTTACTGGGCCCATTTGAGAAAATCGATGAACAACAGGAGGACAATGACAGTGACAGTCTTCCCTACCTATGGCCAATGGCCCACACGTGGAGATATATGGGGACCACAATGACCCAACCAAGATGCTCAGAGGCCATTCAATATCATGAATTGAACTCAGGACCTGGACATGCTAGTCATGTGCTTTACTATTTGAGCTACACACACATTCCACCAAAAGGAGTGGCACAGTGGGGAGGGCATTTCCCTTGCATGCACTCGACCCGGGTTAGATTGATCTGTCCCTCTGGGAAAACCCGGTAAGCTACTGAGAGTATCCCGCCCACATGGCAAGCTCCCAGTGGCATATTCAATATGCCAAAAACAGTAACAACACGTCTCACAATGGAGACGTTAATGGTGCCCGCTCCTGGAAAGTGATGAACAATGGGAGTACAGTGCTACAGTTCTACATTGCTAACTATTAATTCAACTTACATGTAAGGCAAGGAATTCTACAATTCCTTCATACCAGGCCCGTGAATAGATTTGTCTTTAGAAATAATTGTCACTTGGGGATATTTGGAGAGATTTCTAAGAAATGAAGGAAGGGTCTGACAAGGGGGAATAGAAAATCAGTTGAATCGGGTTATGGGGGAAATAAGATGATCATGATTAGAAGAGGAAAAATGGTGTAAAGCAACTAGAAGACAAGAAAGATGATTTACTATGGAAAGGAACCTGGTTTCCCATTGCTAAAATTTATGAAGTAGCTTTTGACCATTTTAGTGAAGTTATTTTTTATTCAGAACCTCATTTGGAGCACTTTTCATGTTCATAAGTAAGCAAAAATACTGTCTATTGAGCTTCTTCAAACATTCCGTTTTTTGTATGCTGTCTATCAAATAAACCATTTTTATGTCAGATATACTTCCGACTGATCACTGAAAATCCCAATCATACTCAATAGAGTCATGTCACTTAGATAGAAATGTATCATAGTTGAATATAATGAGAATTCTTATAAGAGTACTTATATTAGTACAAAAGCAAGATATTTCCTGGAAAAAAGGGGAGATATAGACTATGACCTTTTGAGAAATGGCAGTAATTCACAGAAATGCAATGCTTATACATGTCATGTCTGGAGCCCTCAAACTGATTTCTGACTGGCAGAAAGCATTCCCAGCAAAATGTATTCAAACAAAGAGAATGCGTTCTCTGTTTGAAAGCCAAATGCAACAAAGAAATAATAAATAAAGATGAAAAACTTTCACTTAGCAAACAGTACTAGTAATTCACAGAAAATATTTCCAAATGAAATCTAGCCTTGTTAAAGTATGAACTCTCTACTTTTGTTCAGTGGTTTCAGAAAGATTGGTTTGTTGAACCTGTGCCTGTTTCCTATATAGTGATTCTTCATCTTATGAGAATATTTTTATTTTTTTAAATTTTTTTTATTAGTGAAACACCATGAGATACAGTTATAACTTACAAGTTTTTGTGCTTGGGTTTCAGTTATACAATAATCGAGTACCCATCCCACCACGAGTGCCCATTCTCCACCCCTACCAATCCCAGTATCCCTCCCACCTCCCATCCCCCATCCCACACTGCCTCTGTGGCAGGGCACTCCTTTTTGTTCTCTCCTTTTGGGTGCTGTGGTTTTCAGAAGAGGCATTGGGTGGCAATCATGTTCGGTCTAGAGTCTACTTTCAGCATGCATCTCCTGTCCTGGGCGGATCTTCTCAGCACCATTTATTTGGTGCTCCCTTCTCCATCTGAGCTGCCTTTACCCCTAGAGTTTGCAGCTGGCCTTGAAGCCATGGAGTGAACCTCCTGGTATTTATCACAGCTGTTCTTGGGTGTTAGTCTCTTATTTTGTTACTTTAAGTTACCCAAATGTATGCAATCTTTCTATGTCGATCCCTCTCTTTCTGGCTCATTTCGCTTAGCATGATATTTTCCATGTAGTACCACTTGTATGTAAATTTCATGACTTCATTTTTTCTAACAGCTACATAGTACTCCATTGTGTAGATGTACCAAAGTTTCTTTAACCAGTCATCTGTTCTTGGACACTCAGGTTTTTTTCTAGTTTTTTTCCAGATTCTAGCTATTGTAAACCCTGGTGCAATGAACAAACAACTGTAGATGTCTCTTCGACTATACTTTTTGCCTCTCTGGGATATATTCCCAGGAGTGGTATTGCTGGGTCAAATGGGAGCTCAATTATGGATTTTTTGAGAATTGTTCATACTGTCTTCATAAAGGGCTGAACCAGACAGCATTCCAACCAGCAGTGAAGGAAGGTTTCTTTCTTGCCACATCCAAGAGAACCCCAGTTGCTTTTGTTCTTTTGGATGTGGGCCAGTCTCTGTGGTGTGAGACGATATCTCATTGTTGTTTTGATCTACATCTCCCTGATGATTAATGATGTAGAGCATTTTCTCATGTCACTTTAGCCATTTAAATTTCTTCTATGAGAAATCTTCTGTTAATTTTTTGCCCCATTTTTTGATGGGGTCGGATGTTTTCTTCTTGTGGAGTTCAAACAGTACTTTGTATAACCTTGATATCAACCCCTTTTCGGATGTGTAGTGGGAGAATATCCTATCCCATTTGGTAGACTGTCTTTGTATTTTGGTCACTGTTTGTTTGGAGGTACAGAATCTTCTTAGTTTAAGATAGTTCCATTTGTCTATCTGTGTTTTCACTTGCTTGGCCAGCGCCTTGTCATCTTTGAAGATACTGTTAGCTTCAATGTCATGGAGAGTTTTACCAACCTTGTCTTCAACGTATCTTATGGATTCTGGTGTGATATTGAGGTCTTTAATCCATTTTCATCTTACTTTTGTACATGGTGTTAGGCAGAGATCTGAGCCCATTTTTTAAATGTAGCTGTCCAATTTTGCTAGCACAATTTGTTAAAGAGGCTTTCCTTGCTCCACTTCACATTTCTTCCTTCCTTATCAAAGATCAGATGATCATATGTTTGGGGGGAGTTTTCAGTATATTTAACCCTGTTCCACTGGTCTGCAGCTCTTCCTTTATTCCAGTATCATGCTGTTTTAACTATTACAGCTTCGTAGTAGAGTATGAAGTCCGGGTGGTTTAATTCTCCCATTTACTTTTTCCCAAGAATTGCTTTAACTACTCGTGGGGGCTTATTGTTCCATATGAATTTCAGGAGTGATTGTTCCATTTCTTTGAAAGTTGTTATGCATACTGTTATAGGAATCACATTTAATTTGTATAATGCTTTGGGAAGTATTGCCATTTTGACAATGTAAATTTTCCCGATCCATGAGCAGGGGATATCTTTCTATTTTCTCTTGTCCTCTTTTATTTCCTGAAGTAGCTTTTTGTAGTTTTCTTTGTACAGGTCCTTTACTTCCTTGGTTAAGTTGATCCCTAGGTACTTGATTTTCTGGGGCACAATTGTGAATGGGATTTTATTTTTTCATGTCACTTTCTTCTCTCTCACTTTTGAGTATATGAAAGCCATGGACTTTTGGGTATTGATTTTATAGCCTGCAACTTTAACTATACAAGTCCATTGTTTCTAGGAGTTTCTTGGTAGAGGTTTTAGGGTTCTCAAAGTATAATATCATATCATTTGCGAATAGTGAGAGCTTGATTTCTTCCTTTCCTACCTGAATGCACTTAATATCTTTTTCTTGCCTAACCGCTATTGCAAGTATTTCCAGCACTATAGTTGGTCCAAAGGATCTGAGTTATTGTTAAACTGATACTATTTTAAATGAGCACCGCAGCACTGTCCTTCTATTGTTCATCAATTTGCTCGAGCGAGCCCAGTAACTTTGAGACTTGTTACTGTGTTTGGCATATCAAATATGTCACAGGTAGCTTTCCAGGGTTTGCCGTGTGGGTGAGATACTCTCTGTAGCTTGCAGGGCTCTCTGAGAGGGGCAGCGGAATAAAATTCAGGTCAGCCTCGGGTAAGGCAAACACCCTACCCTCTGTGCTATCGCTCCAACAATAGTGGTTAGGCAAGAAAAAGATATTAAGGGCATTCAGATAGGAAAGGAAAAAATCAAGCTCTCACTATTCGCAGATGATTGATACTATACTTAGAGAACACTAAAATCTCTATCAAGAAACTCCTAGAAACAATAGACTTGTATAGTAAAGTTAAAATGTTTTAAAAATACTTCCAATGGTACAATGTAGAGATACAATTGATTTTTTCATATTGATCTTTAATCCAGAAATTTCACTGAATTACACTATTGGATTTAGAAATGTTTTTATATTTTTTACTTATTTATACATATTTATCATCCACAAATAAAGATATCTCCCTCTCCCAATTTTGATAGACCCAATATCTAATTATTGGCTAATAAAATTTAAGTACAAGGGCTTAGCATCTGTTATAACTTTGTAGTTAAAACTTTGAGAATTTCATAATTGAGCATTAGATCATTTAAAATATTTTGTGAGGAAAATTTTATATATAGTTTTTTATTTTGGTCAACTAACTTTATATCTTTTTTTCACATTTTTATTAAAGCACTGTGATTTACAAAGTTATTCATCATTGGTTTTAGACAAACAATATTGGAACACCAATTCCAACACCAGTATCAATTTCTTTCCTCCAATGTTGTTAGATCCCCACCGCCATTCTGTCTACCTCACTCCCACTGTAGCCTGCCACTTTGACTGGAAGTGTTATAAGTTTGGTTCTTAAATTGTTTTGTCTCTTAATTTCAATGCTTTGACTCTGTGGTTTAGATACTTAACTCTATTATTCTTTAACACCACTTTTATACATGGTTCCCTTGTCCTGGCCCCTGTTGCTTCTTACCTGATTTTCCTCCCCCTCCCCTCCACTCTTCCTTTACTTTTCCTCCCTTAATCTGGAACCAAGGTTGATCAGGGCATCCCTCCTTTAAAAAATTACATTTCTTCATTCAGTTTTTCTAAATACTACCTGAGTACTTTCATCTGATGTTTACCCCATTTTTTTAGGTTTACTTCATTTAGCATGATGTATTCTGAGTCATAATTTTAAACATATTTTCCTATTTTATTAAAAGAGTGAAATTTGTGATATTTAGACTATTTCTGGGTGAATATTTAGATATTTCAATGAAAATGAGGAAATTATGCATAAACTACAATTCAGATATTCCCCTCCTAATAAGAGACCAGAAGGCAGTCATCTTGGTCTTGTAGTTGGCAAAGGACAAGCGGGCATTTTGAATGCTTTTACCAGTTTCTGCCGCATCTGCCAGCACTGCTGCTCTTCTCTCTTTGAAGTCTTTCTTTATCGGTCAGGCAAAACCATTGATTGAATACCAGTGATCAATTTCGTTGTGGTACCATCCACTGGGAGACTCCCATGTCCAACATTTAGATTCAGCCTTCTGGAAATGTGAGTTACCATGGATGGTCTTGGTGGACATGATGAACTCAGACAGTCTGTCACCCTGTTCCTTCCATTCTAGGCATGGGTCCCGATGTGGAGTTCTTCGGCTGATCTACTCGGTCCTATCCTGGCATTAAAATCACCAACAATGATCTTGTAGAAGGTATGGTCTACTTTATAGAACTCCTCCAGCTCTATGTAGAACTTCTCAATTTCTCCTTCATCATAATTGGATGTTGGTGCATAGAAACAAAGATAGAAACTGCCAGCAGTGAGCCACATCTATTCAAGTGTAATAATAAGATTTGGTTTTTTAGGCATTCGAATGAATCAATGTTTATGTCCAAGTTCGTGTTAACAAGGACACTGATACCACCGACACTTCTTTTGTCACATGTTCCTAGCAACAGTTCTTTTTCAGTATCAAAAACGGCGTGATGTGATTGATGCCTTTTCATCTCAGTCAGACCAATGATGTCATACTTGATCTTTCACGCTTGCACCATCAGATCCTAGATGGATGCATCCGATGTCATTGTACATGCATTGAAAGTACAGACAGTCATTTTTGTCCTTCTTTGTTTTGGCAGCCTAGTTGACCCTGAGATTTTATTAGCCTCTCCTTCCTCATCCTTCTTAATGCTGCCATATTGGTGGATTTTTCAGGTTCAGGGGAATGAGACACATTGTATTTACTGGTTTTGGCATATCAAATAAGCCACGGCTAGCTTGCCAGGCTCTGCTGTGCAGGCGGAATATCTTGGTATCTTTGCCAGGTTCTCTGAGAGGGATAGAGACTTTTAGGTTGACCTCTAATCATTCTCGCAGGTGTTCCCATGGTTCAAACCATATTTGAACCCATAAAATATGGTGTAGTAATCTTGTATTAAGTGTTTTATGATGTGTCCAGAAAGCATTCTGGTGCTTGTTAGTGGAGGTAGTGGATGTCTGCTGGACTTCTGGAAACAGCAGTGGATCTCCACTCCCGGCTCTGCTGAGTCTGGAGTCCAAGGTCAGTGTTCCACTTTCCCGGCTCTGTAAGTCTTCACCCATGAGTGAGTCTCAGCATGAGGGTCCAGAAAGCGTCTTGGAGCGTGGCAGCTGTTGACAACTATCGTCTGATCTGCCTTTGTCTGTCATCTAAAAGCTGTTCACTCGAGTCATCCTGAATAGGATTGGCAGAACACTAGATGAAGGACAACCGTGCAAACAAGCCTGTTTCCAAAAGGATTCAGTGCAATTGACCATATCCACATGATAAGCGCTCTCATTGAGGTTTCTCGGGAGTTCAAGATGCTGCTCTGTATAATGTTCATTGATTTAAAGAAGGCCTTTGATTCTGTTGAAACGGAAGCAGTCATTGAAGCCCTAGCCAAACAGGGCATTCAAAGTCAATACATCAGGATCCTCCATGAGCTGTAATATGAATTCACTACCAGATCTCACCCTTATACAGGGAGGTGATCATCGATGTCAAGAGAGGGGTTCAGCAGGGTGATATCATTTCAAGGAAACTATTCAGTGCCACCATGGAGAACATCATGCAACGACTGGAATGGGAAGGAATGGGAGTGAAGATAGACTGTTGGCAACTATACCACCTCCACTTTGCTGATGACATCGTTCTTATAACATCAAACATCAGCCAAGCGGCACAAGTGCTGGTCGACTTCAATCATGAGTTTGGATAAGGTCAGACTACAGCTGAATCTCATGAAGACAATGTTTATAAGAAACAGTCTTATTCCTGACGTTCCATTCCCTCTCAATGGAACAACCATCTCCAAATGAAACATTTATGTATACCTAGGTCGAGAAATCACATGATGAATGACCTGGCACCTGAGTTGCACAGGAGAAAGAGAGCGGCTTGGAACGCCTTCAAGAGCTCCAAATAAATAGCTAAGAGGATTAAGAACCTCTGGCTCTGGGTACATCTCTTCGATTCCACTCTTCTTCCTGCATTAACATGCCTCAGAGACCTGGGTCCTACAGAATCAGGATGAGAACACTATTCTGGGCTCCCAAAGAGGAATCACAAGAGCTATGCTTGGAGTATCATGCTTCACTCCAGTGAGAAAAAGAATCCAGAGTTCTGACCTCCATTGATGGTCAAGAATCAGGGACGCTGTCTCCTTTGCCAAGGTGTCAAAAATCAGATGGGCTGGACACGTAATGAGATTTGGAGATGACTGCTAAACTAGAGCCATTACAGACTGGATTCTGTGGGATGTCTAAAGATCATGTGGCCTCCCACCTATGAGATGGTTAGACTTCTTTGTCAAGAACCAGAATGATTGATTTGAGGCTGTTCATGTTCCTAGAATGAGCAGACACCATTTAGCTAACACTAGCACATGACAGGGATGGATGGAGATGTTACTGGAGCACACTTGAGCAAATCGATGAGTAATGGTTGTCAAGTGATCAAGTGACGTGATCAATGAGAGACCACTAATGTTTAAATTTTACATTAGGGGTTAGAGCTATAGAACACAGCTATAGGGCACTACCTTGCATTTGGGGACCAGACTGAGTTGATCCTCAGATACTATTTTGTCCTTCTAGAACCACCAGCTGTAACTCTTAATGCAGAGCCAGGAGTAATTTCTCAGCATTTCTGGGTGTGGCCCCCAAACCAGTATGTTAATAAATAAGTATATCATCTTTACATTAAATATGAATTACTAGTAAGTCATAGGGCGCACTTAATATACATTTTAATATTGCTAATTTTATTAAAGTGATTATGTTATTTATTTTATTTTTTACAGAATTTATAATCCTATATTAAAGCCTTTTCAATAATATTGGTTTTTCTGTAATACTGAAATGCTTAATTCCCATCTAGCCAAACTATTGTGCTATGTTTGTTATATCAGCAACAGAGAGAACTCAACTTTATTATTGTAAACTATTTTTGGTGTGGCTGATGTCAAGAGTTGAAATTGATTTTTTCAGCCTTTAATTCTGTAATTAATGCATATTTTATGTTAAAACAGCATCCAAAGATATTTGTGTCTATTGAATCTGATATGAAATATTTTCCTTAAAATAAAGGACTTATTGATTATAATTTCAATGCATGCAGTTCTGTATTCTATTTGACTGCAAACTAAATTTTTATTTAGAAAAGGAATAATAAAAAATTCCTTAAAGGTGTATTCTGAATAATTTTATGTGATTTCTTCTCTCAGCAATATATTAAAATAAATGCAGCATAATCTTCACATTTTTGTGTTTAATCTAAAACTGTAATGAAATTGGAGACTGATCAATTCTACAAGTTGGAAGAAAAAGAATGTCGTGATGTTTTGACAATTTGACTAAGATAAAGAAGACTCAACAAGTCCCTTTTGTAAGAAATAATAATCAGATATTCAAATCCTCATGAGAAGAAAATGATATACCTCCCCGCCCCCATTATGTTCTTTTGAAATTGGGGGTGGTAGGGGTATATAGCGTTTTCCCATTCTTCTCTCTAGAAAATATTTTTCATCTTTGGACCAGGAATCAACACCCTATGTAGGGCTTTTTTGTTCGTAAAATATGTAAAAGCATTGAAAACCAGTGGAGAATAGGAAAGAAAGGAGAATAAGATAAACCCTTGCAATGATTCTCCACCAAAGTCCAGCATCATCTTGGCTACCATTATTTCTTAAGGATCCATCTTGAATTTGCTTAGTGGGTGTTTACATAGAACTTATCGTCAGAAGATCCCCTTTAAAGTGTAAATTTTACATTTACCTAATGTACTGTATTTATACATTTGTACATTCCTCTTTTATACTTTAAAATAAATAATAGAAAAACAGAAAGTACTGTGAGACTGAGTAATTTGTCATTCAGTTTATCATATTCACAACCTTCATCATACCCAATGGCTCCAATAGTCTATTCTAGCATATTAATATTTCTAGTTAAAAGGTTTCTCAAATTCTACATGTTTAAAATTTAAATCTTCACTTTCCTAAAATAATAATTCCCTCAACTTTTCTTATCCTGCTTAAGAGTGCCTTCAGTCAGTCAGTACCCAAGCTAAAATTTGAGAATCACAAGCGACTTCTCCTTTTGCTTCCTTCCTTGTATTAAGAAATACATAGCATGAAAGGCAGGAAAAACAGACAATAAGCAGAATGCTGATACTTCTCATCAGCAAAACACTAATGCTTGACTGATGAAGTACAGAAACATTTGGAATATTCTTGATGAAAGAGTTCAATAGATTGAAGCAAAGCACTTGGGAAGATAGACAGAATAAAACTATACCATTTGGTACATATACATTTTACTAACGTAATTCTGAACAATAAGTGTATAAGTATTATTACCAAATCAAAGCCATCATAAGTCCTCTTACCTTACCTATAAAATATATCTTGAATTATTTTTTTCTCCATTATTAGGAACTCCACTCTAGTCATTCCATATTGACTCTTTCAATCCCAACCTCTTCATCATCTCTTCTCTACATATCCATGGGTCTCCAATAAAAAGAGTAAGAATAATTTATTAAGTATACAAGTCAGATGATGCCATTTTTTTTCTGATTGAAGCATCACCATGATTTTTGTCTGAAATCAGAACAAAATATACATTTTTATTTTTGGCTAAAAATCCCTGCATGATTTCAGCAGAACATCTTCCCTCTTGTTCACTGTTTGTTGAGCACACAAATTTAATTTCTTTCTAGATCTAGCCAGGATCATCCCAACAGCTTAGCTTTTACACTGCCATGCCCTTTAATGAATTGGTTATTCCTCTACTTTCAAGTCCTACCTAAAATGACACTGCCCTAGGGAATCTTCTTCTGAGTAAACTGTGAGCAATTTTCTATGACATTAAGTTGTTTATTCCACCCATGACATTTATAAAGAATTTAAATGATCCTTTTCATTTTGTATATCAAGGTTTATTGTTTGTTTCTTAAATCCATGTATACAAGTGTAAGATAAATAGTATTTTTTTACATTCTACTTTTAGTATAATCACAATAGAATTTCAAGAAATTCTGGTTGAATTATAAAGTATGATCAGTTGTTAACAGTACGACAAAAAAAATCTCCAAATACATATAAATTACATATTTAAAAAATTGTAAGATTGTTATTTCCATTATATTCATTTTAGAAATCTTAGCAAGTTCTTCTTGAAATAAAGTTGAACTTGTGCAAAATAATTAAATAGTTATTAGTAGGGACAGTGAGATAAAAGTAGGATCCCTGAAATCTATACACTACATTGATTTTTAAATGGTGCCTAAACTGCATGCAATTCTCTCTCACAGGCTAATTATTCAGACCAAGTTATTGTTCATTGGATCAAAGTCTATTCATCTGTTCCAAGTGCATTGACTTTAGAAATGATTTTGAACATAGTTACTGAGAGCTATGAGAAAAAAGAAAGCATGATTTCTATCATAATGATGAGAGCAGTCATAGTTACACTTATCACCCACCCCATGCCAGATTTAAAAGGAAAAGAAAAAGACTGCACCGCATTAAAAATACATATATCCCCATCATTCTGTAGCAACCTAGTGAAACCTTTGAAAATCAATTTTGGTTCTTTTTTTTTCCTGCACAAAAGAAATTGACAAATTTCACACCTGATTTTTGGTATTGCTCTTGAATAATTCACAGTGGCAGCATGTGGTAGAGCTACCATCCATTTAGGACTTACTCTAGGCTCCTAGCTTTTCTCATTTTAATTGTAATTATTTAATGACACCGATTTGGATATTGCAAATCAGTGTTACAAATAAGACCTTGAGGTCCGGACAAGTTAGGCAGCTCATTCAAGTTTATATAGCTGAGTAATAGTGAAGGAGCTCATTACCAGGTGGTCCCGGTCAATAAAATCTGAGTCTCAACCATAAGAAATGTCTCATATTGTTTCACCTACAGGCATGGGAAACAGCCCTTTAGAACTTATGTACAAACTTCTATTTTTTTAATTAAACATCACTATTACACTATTTTTCTAAGGGAAGATTATTGTTAAATTTCAGAGGCATTTATTTTAGAACAAAAGAATTTTAAAGCAGAAAATAGCACTTCAAGATAATCTCATTTTAATTTTCTAATGGAAGCATCCATTGGTAGAATTACCTGGAAAACAATGTGATTAAAATATTAAATATGCTAACCATTAGAGTATATTTTCTTCTATAAATATAAACTTTAAAAAAATTGGGAACAAAATAAATGTAGTTGTACTTATTTACAATACATGAGAGAACTGCAAAAGCCTAAGTATAATCAACTAATCAGTGAAAAATTGTTAAATAAATGCTATCATTTCAAATTGCAGTGTCAATTGTGTTTTTAAAGAATACCTATTTCTGAGACAAAATTCACATAATATTTGATTAAATAAGTAGTAAACACACACTAGAATTCCAATTTTAGTATATGACTGGGGCTATATATTGAAATGGCAAAAAATAAACAATGTCTACCTATAGAATTAATTTATCCAATCCAAGGAAGAATTTAAAATATTGGGTAATTTTGTGTCTGTTGCTTTCTTTTCTAAATAGGTAACCTCTGCACAAAATCACAGACTGTTAGTTTTCGTAAAAAACAAGGGCAAGTAAGCCTTAATATTGCCTTAAATATGCTTCGATAGAGTAGGGAAGACTTTGAATAAATTCTCAGACAAATAGAAGATCTAAACTACAAATCATTAAGAAGATTTCTCCTATAGCTGAGAAGGAAGATCGGACATTGGTATTATTTAAGCAGCAAGAGCCTCTTTAGGATGATAAAATATGTCCCTGTTGTTAAATCAAGGACAAGCATGTCCATCAAAGCATTTTAGCCTCCTCGCAGCAAAGGCTTATCCAAAGAAAAAGGAAAAGAATGCATTTTTTTAATTTGCTTTTTGGGTCACACCTGGCAATGCACAGGGGTTACTCCTGGCTCTGCATTTAGTAACTACTCCTGGCGGTGCTCAGGGAACCATATGGGATGCTGAGAATTGAACCCAGGTCGGCCGCGTACAAGGCAAATGCCCTACCCACTGTGCTATAGCTCCAGCCCCAAAGATATGTATCTTTATCTCATTCTGTATTCCCCAAACACAGACAAAATGAACAAAATGAACCAGCAAAGGAAGCATGATCTCAATTCTTCCATAATACCAAGGCATTTTGGGGCCTTTACTTGTGTCTATGTTTGTGTGTCTTTATTTGTGTTTAGCATGATGTTTCAGCACAGCAATTTCTTTTCCTCCCCCATCACCTTCTCTGTGATTTGTTGTTATTGTTGCAATGATCAGAGGGTCACATCCTTTAGTTGTGCTTACACACACTTGGTTGGAGTATTACCCAGTCACTTTATTGTGATAATGGTAATCACAAAAGGCATACCTCTGGGATAACACTTGTTGCAGGTGGTGCTGGAAATCTTGCACAAGCCTGCAAAGCAGGTGCACTGAGCCATAAACTTGGACCACGTTTTTACCTTGTTTCAATGCAGTTATCAAAAGAATGAAGTTATTTCTAAGAAGCTATAAGGAAGAAATTGGTGAGATCCCAGAAATTGGTTATTTCAAAACCTCTTTATGAAGCCATTCCTATGATATAAAAATGCTGCCTTGGCTGTCTGATTGTCTAGTTTTTATTTTCTCCCTTTATACATGCTTATGTTTTCTGCTGTGATACATTTGTTGTCATAAGACAAAATCATTGTCACTGTCACTGTCCTCCCATTGTTCATTGATTTTGCTCGAGTGGGCCCAGTAACGTCTCCATTGGCGACTTTGTTGTTACTGTGTTTGGCATATCGAATACATCACGGGTAGCTTGCCAGGCTCTGCCGTGCAGGCGAGATACTATCAGTAGCTTGCCAGGCTCTCCGAGAGGGGCGGAGGAATCGAACTCGGGTCAGCCATGTTGGCTGCGTGCAAGGCAAACGCCCTACTGCTGTGCTATCGCTCCAGCCCCAAAATCATTATTGTAGAAAATATTGTTCAGGAGATATAGACATAGTGCAGTAAGTAAGGCTCTTTCCTTGCACATAGCCAAAATAGGGATGATCCCAGGTACACTCTCTGTTCCCAGAACCTATCCAGGAGTGAACCCTGAGTATTGAACCAAAATTAAGCCTGGAGCATCATAAGGCAGGTGTGACTAGTGGGAGAAAGGAGTGACATTTAATTTAAAAGATTATTCAGACATATATGAGAAAAGAATCTACTAAATATTAACTTTCTATATTCCATTAAAATGTTAATATTTTCTAGAACACTATGCTCATATTAATATGAGACCATTTAACATTTAAATCACCCTCATTTTTATACCCTTTATTACATATATCCTACTACCATAAATTCTGCTCCTAGAGACAGAAAATAAAGATTCTTTTTAGAGCTTACCAACAGATATTTGACCTTTATTTAATGAAATTTTATTTATTGTTTGGATTTTTCATATGTTATTTTCTCATTGATCTGATTGTGTGATGACCTTTGAGATTGTGTTGATTGTAAATCCTAGTTATCATCTTTTATCATTCTTTTCTTCAAGAGAAGCACAAACATAGTAAGGTAATAGCAGATAGGAAGATGTGTGAGTTTTTTTATTTTTTATTTTTTCAGTGCAGAGAGAAATAAAGATGGAGAGCTAAAGTCTGTAGGTTATTGTCCAAGTGAGGCATAATTCAGTTAAAGATTTTTAGATTCTCCATGTGATAATTGTAGAAGTTGAAACAAACAAGTTATAACTTCTACCATACACACAAAGAATACAAATTGAAGGGTTGATAATTTTTTATCTTTATTTCATATAAAGTTATCTCACTGAGACAGAGGAGATGGTTTTTAAGATGACTTTCAATTTTGATATTCAATAATTTTAAAAAAATTGGAGAAATAGTTTTTTTTTCTTTTTGAAAAGTCTTTAATTATACCATATGGTCCCTCAAGCCCCATCACTGTGATCTCTGACTTGAGAAATCCCTGATTTCTGCCAGGTGTGGTCCAAACACCTCCCCAAATCCCAAAAAGAGAATATTTCATATTTTTACCAGAGAAAATTTTATGTAATACAACAGATAATGCATATCCACGGGATGTCAAAAGAACACCTGGCCCTTCACCTACGAGATGGTCGGACATTTTCGTCAAGACCCTGAATGAAGGGTTTGATGCTCTTCATGTTCCTGGAGTGAGCAGATGCCATTGGGCTATACTAGCACGTGACAGGGACAAATTGAGACGTTACTGGCACCCACTTGAGCAAATTGATGAGCAAAGGGTTGAGTAATACAAGTAATATTAACCTTTATTATTTATTTATTTATGTATTTATTTTTACTCAGCAATGCTCTGGGATTACTACTGGCTCTGCAATCAGGATTACTCCTGGTGGTGTGTGAAGGACCATAATAGATGCTGGGGATTGAACCCGGGTTGGCCATCTCAAGACAAATTCTCTACCTGTTGTACTATTGCTCTAGCACCTAAACTTTATTCTTATACCACATCATTTACTTTATACTAAATACATCTACTTATAAATACATTCATCATTGCTTCATTTTATAAGTTTCTATAAATATCAAAATGAATACATTCTTCTGTAATTCTCTTTACCACATTTCATATTTACTATTCTGTAGCACTATAGCACTGTCCTCCCATTGTACATTGATTGCACGAGCAGGCCCAGTAATTTCTTCATTGTGAGACTTGTTGTTACTGTGTTTGGCATATTGAATACATCACTGAGAGCTTGCTAGGCCTTCCCGTGCAGAAGAGATACTCTTGGTAGCTTGCCAGGCTTTCCTAATGGGGCAGAGGAATTGAACTCGAGTTGGCCGGTCTGGCCGTGTGGAAGGCAAATGCTCTACTGCTGTGCTATCACTCCAACCCTCCTATTAATAATGTAATAACAATTCTTCACAGGTAGCATTTTGTTGCATAACCATGTCAAAACATAATTTTCCTTTTGCATCTTAATAACAGTCTCTCCTGGAGACTCTCAGTAGCCCTTAGTAGCCTCAGTAGTCTCTTCCAATGAGTGACATTTTGGACCTGTGGTGGGGGGAGGAAGTATGTGGAGGGGATGTGAGGAGGAGTTCAGGGAGTCACATTAAATCCCTATGTGAAATCCTTGAAGAAACTGTAACCATGACTTAGGCAGCTGTTTCTATCTAAGAGCATGGGAGAGTCTATAGGCTGAGCAGAAAGAAGCTCTTGGCCTAGTCTCAATCCATTGTCTTCTACTCAACCAGAGAAATTAGTTTGTTTCACCTTTCAATGACTAGAGCAAAGATTTGGGTTATTATCCAGGTTTAAGTTTGCCAGTGCAAGTTTCTCCTCTAAGAAACTCATCTCTGTACTCTTAAAGATGAAGCACTGTCCATCGTTGTACTGTAAATCCTTCTTCACACCGCAGGTCCGTCTACACAGTATAAATATCCTGTGTTTGCCCTAATTTTCTTTAGAATTGACTGTCATGAATTCTCCATTTACAAGGTATTAAGTTCCTTTGGTAACGTTCATAATCATGTTTGATTATTTGTTCGACCTATTAAGAACACATAGGGGTGGAGAATTTCCCCCTGCTCCCTTACAATAGACAGATATTTAATAATTATTGACTTTTATAGATAATGTTCTGAAAATGCAAATTTGTATGTGGTATACATTTCAAACAGTCAGAACCAGTCACAACCATGCTGAGACCACTTTCCACATGCATGAAGGTACCAGCAGAGGAACAAAGGCATGCAAGTCCCGGGACTGAGATCTCCAAACCTGCTCGGATTGGGGATGAGCATCCTCCACCCAGATCCTCCATCTTCCAGTAGGCAGGGGTCACACCCACCAACTTCCCCCCAGCGCCGTATAATGCCATCAATGGCCAAGACGCAGAGACTATAAAACCCAGCTCCTGGAAGTGTGCGACATCTTATTATCTCATTCTTACTTTGGACAACCTGGCAGGCTACTGAATGTAACCTGCCCATACTGCAGAGTCTGGCAAACTCCCCGTGGTGTACCCAATATGCCAAATACCAGTAACAATGATGGGTCTCATTCTCCTAACCCTGAAAGAGCCTTGAATATGACACTTTTTAAAATCTCAGGGCTAGGGTGAAGTCAATTCTAAAGAAAATTACTGGTGCCTCCTCGAGGCAATCGACGAACAACAGGATGATCGTGATCATGATTGTGATACATTTCAAACAGCATTCATATTATTAGACATAATATGAACACTTGGCAATTTGCTCCCTAAAATTGTTATGTTGACACTTTCACCAATGGTGCATGTTGATTTCCAAACTCAAGATCTGTCTGTATTTGATAGACATTTTCTGCATTAGTGAATTAAAAAATCTATCTCACTATAGTTTAAAGTTATATTTTCTTAGCTATATGATGTGACTCAGTTGTATTGAAACCTTTTTCTCCAGTGACTTTGTCACTTCTATTTTTATTAGGGTAAAGTTTAGGTGCACTTAAAAAAGTGCACTTAAAATTTTTAGGTGTAGAGTTTAGGGAGTAGAATACCACTCTGTCAGCCTCTGTGATGCAAGGGCATACGTACCTGCTCTAGACTCCTGCTGTCAGGTGACTCAAGTAATCTAAAAGAGAATGGGGAATAAATTATCTTCTTCTCTATCTACAATATTAATAAATTTTGTCATAAGTTCCTAATGTATAGATACAATAATTATCATTTCTGCATCTGATGGACTAGATTTTGCAGTTCTTCATGATGGTAGCATAACATCCCACATCTTACTAGTTCCACACAGACATATGAAGTTATGTATGAGGGATATTTTATTTACTGAAGAAAGGTTTAGAAAATTATAATTCTCCCACCTAGACCAATTTTAACTTCCCATGGGGATGATTCTGGCAAGAAATACTAACATTATTTCCTAAAATTAAGAGTTTCCAATATTCTTTCACACACAGACTTATGCACATGGTAAAATTTGGTTTTCATTTCACTTGAAATATTACTTGCATTAGTTGCATTAGTTAATTGTTTGGGATTGGATATATATATATATATATATATATATATAGAGAGAGAGAGAGAGAGAGAGAGATGTCTATCTATATAGACATATATATGTCTATCTATTATTATTGCTTAATTCTTGATTCCAATTTTATTTGAATTTCATTTTTATCTCTCATTATGTCTCTTACACTGTGATGTGAATCATATTTTCATCCATTTTTTAAATATGTGTTTTAGAAAACCTTTTCATTCTCAAGGTCATAAAGATAAGTGTTATCTGATCTAAGAAAATTTAAAGACACTTTTTAAAAATTTAGGTGCTTATTCACAAAAACTTGTTATACTAAAAGAGCTTTTAAAATTTGGCTTAAATGAAAATTTATTTTATTTTAAATATGGATACAATGCTGAACTATGGGGCTGGGGCAATAGTACAGCAGGTAGGGCATTTGCCTTGCACATGGCCGACCTGGGCTCGATCCCTAGCATCCCATCTGGTCTCCCGAGCACCACCAGGAGTAATTACTGAGTGCAGAGCCAGGAGTAATCCTTGTGCATCACTAAGTGTGACACAAAAAGCAAAAAAAAAAAAGCTGAACCATTTAATTACCTGTCCATGCCCTCTTACGTGCAATAAAATATCTATAGTATATCAAGTTTCCTTAAAATCCCCTATTAATTTTTGAAATCCACATCTTTTTTTAAAATAATTTTTATTAGTGAAACACCATGAGGTTCAGTTGTAGACTTACAAGTTTGTGTGCTTGGGTTTCTATTATACAATGATCAAATACCCATCCCTCCACCAGTACCCGTATTCCATCACCATGGATCCCAGTATCCCTCCCACCTCTATTCCCCCCATCCCACCCTGCCTCTGTGGCAGGGCATTCCCTTTTGTTCTCTCTCTCCTTTTGGGTGTTGTGGTCTGCAAAAGCGGCATTGAGTGGCAATCATGTTCGGTCCATAGTCTACTTTCAACATGCATCGCCGATACTGGGAAGATCCTCCAAACATCCTTTATTTGGTGCTCCCTTCTCTATCTGAGCTTCCCTTTCCCCGAGAATGCCCGGCTGACCTCTAAGCCATGGAGTAATTCTCCTGGAACTGTTCTCGCCTATTCTTGGGTATTAATCTCCTATTTTGTTACTTTATGTTCCCCAGATGAATGCAATATTTTTATGCCTATCCCTCTCTTTCTGACTCATTCTGCTTAGCACGATACTTTCCATGTAGTACCACTTGTATGTAAATTTCATAACTTCATCTTTTCTGGAGCGATAGCACAGTGGTAGGACATTTGCCTTGCACGCAGCCAACATGGCCGACCCGAGTTCGATTCCTCTGCCCCTCTCGGAGAGCCTGGCAAGCTACCGAGAGTATCTCGCCCGCACAGCAGAGCCTGGCAAGCTACCTGTGATGTATTCGATATGCCAAACACAGTAACAACAAAGTCTCCAGTGGAGACGTTACTGGGACCACTCGAGCAAATCGATGAACAATGGGAAGACAGTGTCAGTGACAGTGACATCTTTTCTAACAGCTACATATTACTCCATTGTGTAGATGTACCAAAGTTTCTTTTACCAGTCATCTGTTCTTGGGCACTCAGGTTTTTTTTTTTCATATTCTAGCTATTGTAAAGAGTGCTGAAATGAACAAACAAGTGCAGATGTCACTTCGACTATAAATTTTTGCCTCTCTGGGATATATTCCCAGGAGTGGTATAGCTGGGTCAAATGGGAGCTCAATTTCTAATTTTTTAAGAATCACCCATACTGTTTTCCAAAAGGGCTAAACCAGTTGGCATTCCCACCAACAGTGAAGGAGTGTCCCTTTCTCACCGCATCCGCGCTAGCATTGGTTGCTTTTGTTCTTTTGGGTGTTGAACTCCACAGCTTTTTGTCTGAAGAAAATTTATCATTTTCTAGTACTGGACTGTCTATGTTGTATTGTTGATAATTGTTATTTAATAGAACTATAGATTTGCTGTTATTTCAAAAATGTTCTGGATGTGTTGCTTTTATATTTTTTTTCAGAAAGCTGAACCTTATTTTCTCAAGTTCTATGAAAAATATTGTTAGGCATTTTTTCATAATTGCAGATAAGTTTTAGATGGATTTGGGAACAATGAACACTTTTATGTGACATACTACCTATAGACATAATATAGTTTATCATTTTTAGAATCCTCTTCTGTGCTTTTAATACAATATTATCTATTTTACTCCATAAAGCTAGTGTGTATATATGCCACAACAAATTACAGGGGTTTTATGGTTTTAAACAGAGTATTCAATAGCATTGCTTTTTGCAACTGTCTTTTCAGTTTTTATATAACAGCAGCTCCACTGAACTTAGACATTTACCAATTTTTTTGGTTTTTATTTAGATATTCATGCTGCAAATAAAGGTTAAAGTGTTCCTTTCAAGTTTTAATTCTATGCTGTGATATTTCTTGGTGTGCTGCATTGGCTAGACCTCCAGCACAGTGCAGGGAGAAACTGTCATTCATTTTTTATTTCTTGTGCATCTCTTCTACATATCATTATTATTCTCAACAAATGACCAGGATCTTGGTAGTCTAAAACAATGAATATGTATTAGTTCTAGTTTCTGTGGATCATGAGTTAATTAATATGTTTTAGCTCAGGCTCTCTGATCAAAGCTCAAATGGGTAAATAATCAGAATGAGCATTCTTGTCTGGAGATTCCAGTCTGCAGGGTTTTTTTTTTTTTTGAGGGGGGATTGGGGTTCTCAACCTGTATTTCTGGCTCTGTGTTCAGAAGTAATGTCTGATGGTACTCAGAGGACCATACGTAGACCTAGGAATTTGAATCACGGTGAGTCCTCTGCAAACCAAGTGCCTTACCTCCTATACTATCTCTCCAGTACAAGGTTGGCAATTTAAAGAGCTTCTCCATGGCAGGTGGCAGCAGGATTGAACAACTGGAAGTTAGAGAAATGTTTCCCTCATTTTCTTTCCCTTTTTTGGGTGGTCCACAGTTACAGAGGTGACTCTCAGGTCCTTTGTATATACTTCTTTAATTGTAATCACTTCCCACAAGAAAGGTCATGCGTGTTTTAAACGTTCTCCTGAAGTGTTTAGGCTCATCTGGAAACTCTTTTTTTCTTAACTAAAAAGAAGCATATTGAGAACCTGAATTATGTGACAGCTTTTTTAGAGCCATAAGAATATAAGATCTGCCAGCATTAGTAGTGATAACAGAAAGCAATTTTCACAAAGTGAGAACTAACCAAATATTTGGGTAAAGGAAATTAAACTATCTCAAGGGCAAAAAGAAAAACAAGAGTTTCTTTGAGTGATGAGTTTCTAAAGGAGTCAGATGCATGAGTATTATGATTAAAAAATGGTCATGTTAGTTACATCTATATAAAACCCTATTTAACAATTGTCTTTAACTACAAACATTTGTTTATGTGGGTTATATGTAATCATAAATATATATGAACATTTATTTTGTGTATATATGTATGCATGTACATATAAACAAAAATATTTAGGACCTGGAGATAATTAAGGAATATACCTTGTGTGTAGTCAACACCAGTTTGAACCCCAGCACTATATCTACTTACCTATCATCTATCTATCTATCTATCTATCTCTTTATATATACTGATATATATTGATATGTCTATATGTATCATAGATATAAATATATAAAGATAAAGATAGAAATAGAGAGAGAGAGATATTTGGTAATTTAAGGTTGCCATAAACTGAAGTATAGTTAGAGTGACTTCTCTTGCAAGGAAGTACCAGAAAACAACTTGGATAGTGAGAGCTTCGGTGAGTTTGCAGGTAGAAAATTTGCAGTAGATAATCTAATTTTAAAGTGCCATTAACACTTATTTCTCTGTGAAGAGTCATGAAAAGTTTTTGATAGTACGGTGAGTGGAAACTTTGGATGAGATTTGACTTTGTTTACTTGAGAATTAGGAATATAACAGGGGTTATTATACTGTTTGTGAAGAATTCATTGATTTTTCTCATCACTTACAGAGTACATGTGTAGATATTAGGTATAATATAATTTCTATATTTTATAAAAATTATATCCTGAATTTTCCTTAAAAAAGATAAATGTGTTTCTTTATTGTCTCAAGCAGTAATTTTCTACACCATAATTAAAAGTAATTTATTTATTTTTTTTGGTTTTTGGTTTTGGGGGACTTAACTGGCTCTTAACACCAGGATCACTCCTGACAGGGTTCAGGGGACTAAATGAAGTATCATGGATTGTAGTTAGGCGGGATATGTATAAAGAAAGTGCCCTACCCACTGAAATTAACTCTCCAGCATTTTATTTTTTAAAAGTTAGCATAATAATGATATATTTTATAAAAAAAGACACAGTCTGGAGCAATAGTACAGAGGGAAGGGCATTTGCCTTGCACACAGCTAACCCGGGTTTGATTCCTCCGCCCCTCTCAGGAGCCCCATCAGCTACCAAGAGTATCTTGCCCGCAAGGCAAAGCCTAGCAAGCTCCCCTTGGCATATTCTATATGCCAAAAACAGTAACAACAAGTCTCACAATTTGTTGTGAGACGTTACTGGTGCCTGATCGAGCTAATCAATGAACAACGGGAAGACAGTGCTATAGTGCAGTCAAAAGTAACTAAAAATATAACCACAAGTGATTTTTTAAAGCATCAGCAGAATTTATACAAAATAGTGAAGTTTGTGGAGGTTCTTAGAGGTTGACGAAATCTTATTTCTGCTCTTAAAATATCTTCTAAATATTTTTATCTTTAATTAAGACAAAATTAATAGAAAATACAATATAGTAAGTAAAGATAGTAATTAATAATAGTTTTAAAAGCAATTAGGGGGTATGGTGCCACCAGCAGGTCAATCTGTACCTGTGAGACAAATGCATCAGCAACCTGATGGCGCCTTCAGACTTCCAGATACTGCAAAATTGCTGCTGTGCCTTTGGCCAGACCCCAAAAGCTTGGGGCAAAGTTTACCAAGAAAGTAAATGGCCAAAAGTTAGGTATGTGGAAAACACACCCACAAACCACCTCCGGTTCAGCTATATAATCGGGGGCAAGGCCTCTCTGGTTCCTGATTGAACTGCTTAATGGCCATGATCCCAGAGACTCAGAAACAAATCTTGAAACCCAGCAACTTTTGACAGAAATGCGTCCTGTCCCTGCAGTAGTTTACCGGTGCTGGGCCAACCCAGGTGGGAATAGGTTTTGTGCCTTGGCCTATTCCCCCTGGAGGCCCAGTGGCCTCCATCCTCAAAAGGCCACTGGACAGTCAGTTTTGGGCCCCCAGTGACGAGACACGCTGGACCTCATGGGATGGTGGTGGAGCTGGTCCTGTCCTCCCCATCCCAACGAGACCCCAAGTCATCACCCACAAACGGCCAATCTGGCTCCTGATCAAGCTGTATAATGGCCATAATCCCAGAGACCCAGAAACAAATCTTAAACCCAGTGGCTTTTGGCAGAAATGCATCCGGACCCCACAGTATGTTACTGTCGCCAGGCCACCCCAGGGGGGGAAGGGTGTTGTCCCTTCGCCTGCTCCCCCTTGGTGGCTCGGTGGCTGTCATCCTCCAGAAGCCATTGGACAGTCAGGTTTGAGCCTGCAGTGATGAGACATATTGGGCCTTACAGGATGGGGGTGGAGCCGGGCCTGCCCCCCACCCCAATGAGACCCCAAGTCATCAACCACAAACAGTCTCTCTGGCTCCTGATCAAGCTCCATAACGGCCATGATCCCAGAGACTCAGAAACAAATCTCAAAACCCAGTGGCTTTTGGCAGAAATTTGTCTGGACCCCGCAGTAGGTTACTGCTGCCGGGCCACCCAAGGGGAGGAAGGGTGTTGTCCCTCTGCCTGCTCCCCCTTGGCGGCGTGGTGGCCATCATCCTCCAGAGGCCATTGGATAGTCAGGTCTGGGCCTGCAGTGATGAAACTTGTTGGGCCTCACAGGATGGGGGTGGAGCCGGTCCTGGTCTCCCCATCCCAACGAGACCCCAAGTCATCGCCCATCCCCTCTCTGGCTCCTGATCAAGCTGCTCAACGGCCATGATTCCAGAGAATCAGGAGCAAATCTCGAAACCCAGGGGCTTTGGGCAGAAATTCCTCCAGATTTAAGTGTTAAAATTTAGGAATTTCAAAATCACATGGCCCTACTGCAGCCATGCGACATCATATATTATTCATAACCAGCAATAGAACACAAATTGTCTACTGTTGCCTTTTCAGCAGATCTGAGTGTTGGGGTAAAGTCTCAAATAATAATGATGGGTTTGTTGTCAAAATATTGAACGTGATCAAAGTAGAGAATAATGTGGAAATCATCTGCCCTACAGGTAGGGGGAGGGTGTGGGATGGGGATATACTGAGGTTGTTGGGGGTGGAGAACGGGCATTTGTGAAGGTACGGGTGTTTCATTGTATGACCGAGATTTAGACCCGAAAGCTTTGTAACTGCTCTCACAGTGATTCAATAAATAAAATTATAAAAAATGAAATAAAGTAAGGTGGAGTTCATGCACAATTCAGTCATCTAATCAGTGACTGAATAAATAGCAGTTGTTCGTCGATTGCCTCAAGCAGGTCCCAGTAATGTCTCCTTCATCCTAGCCCTGAGATTTTTTAAAAAGTGCAATATTAAAAGCTCTTCCAGGGTTAGGAGAATGAGACCCATCATTGTTACTGGTATTTGGCATATTGGGTACACCACGGGGAGTTTGCCAGACTCTGCCGTGTGGGCAGGTTACATTCGGTAGCCTACCAGTTTGTCCAAAGTAGGAATGAGATAATAAGGTGTCGCTTGCTTCTGGGAGCTGGGTTTTATAGTCTCTGGGTCTTGGCTGTTGATGGGATTACACAGTGCCAGGGGTCCAATTGGTGGGTGTGACCCCTGCCTACTGGAATTTGGAGGATCTGGGTGGAGGATGCTCAGCCCCAATCAAGCAGGCTTGGAGATCTAAGCCCCGGGACCCGCATACCTTTGTTCCTCTGCCGGTACCTTCTTCATGAGTGTGGAGAGTGGTCTCAGCATGGTGGTGGCGGGTTCTGGAGGTCTTCGGCTGCCGGCGCCCTGGTCGGGGTGGGGAGGGAAACTCAACCGGCTCCACTCCAAGGGGCCCAGGCGAGGACAGCCAGGCACGGGGACAGGAGACTCCTACATAAAAAAAAAAGCAATTAAAACTGAGATAGTTAAAACCATGTGTTTTTGGATATGGAAAAATATAACTTTAAGTAATGCAACAAATATAATTTTTTAACTTAAATTAGCATATAAATTCAGTAGAAACAATTAAAATATACTACACTTCGTAGTAAGAATAAACACTTTTTTTTTAACTTATTAACCTATTCTGAATAGTAAACATTCTGCTATTCTGCTTGTTAACACAGTATTTTTTATAACATCTGTACTCTTCTTTAGTTTTGAAGTGGAGAATATTTATAGAACATAGTTCAAAGACATCTTGACATTGCATCTCCTGAATTATAGTTTCTCAAACTCCAAATAAACCTATCTCTCATAAATGTTTCAGCTTCATTTTGTAAATACAAACTTTTGATTGAAAGTAATTTAATTTCTATGTCATTTTTTCTCACCTAAAATTAGTTTGTAATACTTGTTTCACAAGATTGTTTTGAATACAAATGTATCAAAGATTACTTTCATTAATGCCCTGCTCACAATAAATGTTTCTTAAATGTCAGCTATTGAACAAAAATTAAAAGGGCAAAGGACATGAATTGACTTGTTTTTCTTTAAGTATAGAGTCAGGCTCTATTGTGTTTTTCCTAGATAATTTTTATGTTAGCCCCAGTGTTTTGCTTTGTTTGTTTGGGAGCCACACTCAAGTATGCTCAGGGCATACATATTCCTGCTTCTGCATTCAGGGATCATTCCTGGACAAGCTCAGGCAAAAATATGGGGTGAACTGAGGTCAGTCAGCCACTTTCAAGGCAAGCACTCTCCTATCTCTCTAACCTACCATTTGTCTATTATTCATCTATCTATCTCTCTATATGTGTGTTTAAATACATATATGTATAAGTACATACATATGTGTATATACGTGTATATACCCATCTATCTATCTATCTATCTATCTATATATATATATATAAATATGTATAAACAGTGCATACCACACCCAGCTGTATTCAAGGATTATTGCTCTGTGCTCGGGGATACTCGCTGTGTGGTTCAGGGGGCAGGGCTCAAACTTGAATCGGCCACATGCCTTACCTTTTGTACTATTGAATGGCCATGCAACAATATTTTTAATAGTAGTACTCAGTTATATAATATTTCAGGTTTCAGCCAGAGATATAATTTAACCATAACAAACTGTTCCACAGCACACTCAAGTTGGAAGTTCTAAAACATAAAATCAACTAAAAAGAACCAAGATTTTGCATGCATTATTTTTTCATCTAAAATAATAAGACTTAGCTTAACTGAGTAGTTAAGAGTAAATAGTAATATGAAAATTACAAGATATAATATGTTAGAAAGTTTTGCATCTATAAACTATAGCTATTATTTCTGCTTTCCCAGAATTCATTGCTTCTTTTTTTGGTAAAAGCACACTGTTTCATGCAAATACACTGTTGAAAAAAGCAGCCTATTTTCAGAAAGTAAGATTAGAGACACTTAGAAATCACAGTTTATTCTGTAAATTCCTAGGTAAGTTGTTCATGGAAATTATTTCTAACTTTGGATACTTTATTTTTGTGAGTACTTCTTAAATCAAGTTTATTATTTGGATCTTTTCAGTGGGACATTTTTGTCACTTATTTCTAAAGGAGTCACAATATTTATAACATAATGTGTCCAGTTAAGATGAAATAATAAAAGTTAATATGGGGAAATTATTAATTGAGAGAATAAAGTTGTACTGTGTTTAATGAGAATGTTACAGGGAATATTGTCCTAAGAAAATGGTGGAATATTTGTCCACCCATACTAATTTCAGTTTGAATTAGTTGGAGTTCTAAAAGTTCTTGTTGGAAATAAAACAGTAAATTATGGGTAGTGGATCTAGAAAGAAAAGTTCCCAGTCCTAAGCAGTCTGTGATTTCATGAATAATATGGGGAAAGTAATGTTTATCAAATGAAACTGAGAGAGCCAACTAAACAGCGTCTATCTCTGGAATCTATATAACCTTTAGGAATATTTTCAGAGGGCTTGGTGTTTGCTCTTTCCACTAAGTCCAAAACTAGACCAGAGTGAATATCATACATACAGTGCATGTGAGCATTTGCAGGATTGGGAGGAAGGACAATAACTCAGAGAAAGTGAGATGTTTGGAGATATACACAGGTGACAAGTGAGATGCTGTCACCAATGCTTGTAACTTCTACCTGTGAGTCCACATTTGAACAACAGCCCATTTGACTTTGTGGCTGTGATAGGATTCTAATGTGTTTGCATTAGTGGAAAACCAAACTGAAGAACACTTTCGCACTTCCAGTGATGTCACAGAACTAATAAATAAGCTTAGGTTGAAACTGGTTTCATGGATATAGAGAATAAATATTTAGCAGACAGAACTTTTGTTTTTTAAATTTGTTTTTTTTCCCATCGCATGAACTGGAATCTTTGTGCACTGAGATACATGAATTATCTGGATCTGAATTTAAAAAGAAAATATATATATATATATATATATATATATGTGTGTGTGTGTGTGTGTAAGCAAAAAGAAAGTGTAAGACACACCAAAGAAATAAATTGGGATCTGAAAATCCTAATCTCATAGACCTGTCTAATTTATTCTATTGTAAATTTTCTGGGTGAGACAGTTCTCTGGCAGCGGTGTTGCTGAGAGGCAGTGGAGCTCAGCAGAGATTGCATGTCACCAATGCAGTGGTTATCTTACATTAGAACTTCAGCAGAGTGAAAGCAGAGAACAAGTTGGAAGTCATGAAATTGAAATGCAGAGAGTAGAAGGGCATGAAGATTTATTTCTAAGATACAGCATTCCCCATGTCGATTTCCCAAGAAAACAAAAGAACAAATTATGGGTGAATAAAATTTCACTTCAGCTATTACAGCATGGGAGTTGTCTGAAGCAACTGAAGCTAAAGCATTGACATATTTTAGAGATTGTTTCCTCAGGGACGTGACCTCCAGAATAACTCCATCACAGGAATGGCCTTAGCCAGGGAGCAGACAATGCTCAAGGTTCCGTGTTTTGAAGACTTGTATATCACAAACACTGTTTCACTAAGGGAAACCATTTGTCTGTGTACCAAAGGTAAGCTTCAGTCCCCAGCTAGTCAGACACCCTGTGTTTCTGCACTACTGTGCCCTGCTGCTTGCCTTTGCGTTTCATTTGTACACACTTAGGAGACAATTGGGAGTTCCAGGCACACCTGAATAGAAAAATTGAAGCATGGTGAAGAGGCTTTGGACTCAGGCATTATGCAGTGCCCAGCCTTGCCTGAAGCAGGTGGAGGCAGATATGTAAATCTTTTTTATCAGCTCAGATTTAAGGCTGGCCACTATATCCTTGTATGATATGACACTAGAAAGAAATAGACAACACTAGGTTCTGAAATACTTCCATTTGAATTATTTCCAATTCTCTTCCCTTACCAGCAAATCATGCCTAGTTGTTTAGATTTCTTTCAGAATCATATTTATAAGGGACTACCCCTAGTGACAGTCAGCACCCTGGTATGCCTGACAGCAGGGGGGCCATCTCTGCATTGCTAGAAAAAAGGGGAGACACACGATGTACAGAAGGGGCTGGGGTTGAAGTTGGGCTCTCACAGAGGAATGTGGTTGACCCAGCTGAGCCACATCCGCAGGCCCTGTTTGACCATGTTTAATCTTCCTTCCAGACAGTGTCTAGGGAGAACTTAAACTGAGAAATTCTGAGCGATACTTTAGGTAGTAGAGGTTACTACAATAAGAATTTGATTCCTTGTATTCTGTTCACTCTAAAAATATGTGATCTCTGGTGCTGGTGCTGGAGTCAGAGAAGAGGAGAACAACACAAAGAGTGGGTGCAGCTACTCCCCTCCTGCTTGGACTACCAGTGCCTTACCCTAGAGGCGCTGTCCTCACGGAGGCTGTTCCTGCTTGGATTGAAATACTTGTGAATCAACCAGCTGGTCACATGAATCTGGGCTTTGGAATTGAGAAATCCAAAAAGTGAGACAAACACGGGGGGGAGGGGAGGGGATTGGGTGGGTGGACATTCTTTCAGCATCACGCACTTTTGCAAATTAGTTCCATCACCGTGTACAACCTAGAGCTGCCCTATGGCTCTCTAGGCCCTTTAGGATGAGAAGCAACTGCAGTTGAAGCTGCAGCAGCTCTCACAGCCCCCAGGGTCCTCCCGGTCCTGATGCAGGAGCAATGCTCACCACTCTGGCTCCCTCATTTGTTCCCCACAAACTTCTGTTAACTGAGTTCCCTTCCATGTTGTTAAGTTTAAGTCCATATAAATGTCCAATCTGAGGTCAATCCCCAGTACCTGGTATGGTCCATCAAGCCTCCACTCCGACCCCCCACGAGTGATCCCAGAGTGCAAAGACAGGAAAAAGCCTTTGGCACTGCCAGGTGGGCACCAAAGCAAAAAAGTCACAACAAAACAAAAACCACACTATATTTTATTGTATGTGTTTCTTTTACCGTGTACATTCACTGCCATATCCAAATTTCAGAGTGCCAGAAAATTAGACGACTCATCATTTCATTGTTTGGGGCCACACTTGGTGGTGCGTAGGGCTTATTCCTGACTCTGAGCTCGCGGTTTGCTCCTGCCAGTGCTCAGGACAGTAAATGTGGTGCTGGTGATCAAACTGGAGTTAGCTGCCTTCACATATTGGGATGGTGTCTCTCGTAAGTGATTTTTGAGTCAGACATTGTCACCTATGATTACATGTAAGTTGAGTTCATGTTTTAATTAATGGAGCTGTACATAGACACATCATAAGACATTCCTACCCATTTTCAATAATTACCGCACCATATTTGATGGTGTTCAGACAGTAGGCAACAAATCCTAGGGAGAAATATGCCACTCTGAGAGCCTGCCAAGCTACCGAGAGTTTCCCATCTGCACGGCAGAGCCTGGCACGCTACCTGTGGTTTATTCGATATGCCCAAACAGTAACCTTAACAGCTCTCATTTTCCTGACCTTGAAAGAGCCTCCAAAACAGTAGTGTTGGGAAGGATGAGTAAGGAGAGGCTGCTAAAATCTCAGGGCTGGGCGGAATGGAGATGTTACTGGTGCCTGCTTCAGTAAATTGATGAACAATGGGATGACAGTGATACAGTGATACAGTGATACATCACGCACACACACACACGTAGACACACACACACGGAGACACGCGCACACACACACATAGGGAGACACACACACACAGAGAGACACACACACACACAATGTCCTCCCGTTGTTCATCGATTTCCTCGAGCGGGCCCAGTAACGTCTTCATCATGAGACTTGTTATTACTGTGTTTGGCGTATTGAGTACATCACGGGTAGCTTGCCAGGCTTTGCCTTGCGAGCGAGATAGTATCTGTAGCTTGCCGTGCTTCTTGAGAGGGGTGGAGGAATCGAACCCAGCTCGGCTGGGCTGGCTGTGTACATAGCAAACGCCCTACCGCTGTGCTATCGCCCTTGCCCACAGTGATACACAGGAAATTTATTTATATAATTTTTTTTCTCTTATAGTATATTAAACTCCTTCAAAATGAGATGGACACTTTAAAATTTTTTGTATGTGGTTTATTACATCCCAAAAACTGGGCAGGTATTCTAAAAACTTGGAGAATTAAACAAATATTGTCTATTTTATAAGTCAATGTTATACAGTTCCTAAAAAAATCATGAATCAGAAGACTAATCAGTTGTAGTTATTAAGACCTGTAAAATTATGTGGTTTCTTTTTTCTTAACTTCACAAGTATTTGAATTTAGTTCTATTCATTTTATATCATTCTGTGAAGTTCAAACAATATAAAAATCTTAAGCTTGTTTCAACCAAAAAATTTGTGGTAGAAAACATTTGCAGAGTTATTTATTTTGTAATTATTAGTACTTTATGGTACAACTACATCATTGATGAAAATATCTCCCCTCAATTTTTTGTAAGAAATTTAATTTTAATAAAGATGAGTATTTAAAAAATAAAACTATTATATTTGTCCTTGATCCAATTCTTTTAGCTAAAAGTTGTGAAGAATTTAGTTGCTCTGACTTTCAATGTATGAGTGAAAAAGTAACAGTAATATTTTTTGGTTGAGTAAACTTTAGCTTTCAGACTAATGTAAAGTTTGACAAGATATCTGTAATAATTTAGCTACATTTTCTCTACAACTTTTCTACTGTGATATTTTCAATTCCCTGCCTTTATAAATATATGAAATTTTGACCTTTATAGTGGATTTATTTTTTATTTTATATAATAAATTCCAAGTTATAGGATTATATGGGCATCATAGATATGTGTATGTCTCTCTCTATATATGCCATCTGCTATCAAATTTTCAGCTATGGAAAGCACATTGGTCATTAACATATTATAATTAAATATTATTTCAACATATATTTCAATCAAAAAGTGCTGACCCTGTGCTTTTGTATTAGTTGTGATGAGAAATGAAACTGTCAGTCCCTATATGTGGCTCTTATCATTAAAATTATTGTACCCAAATGAGCTAATTAATAAAGATGCATATTATTTCATATCTTTGATAGCTTTATCTCAGAGCTGGTTACAGTGAGCTGTCTATGTGAAAATCATTCATTTATAATCAAAGGTGTATATCATAAAAATCTGTATAAAGGGTATTCATTCTACAGCTCTTGGTTAAAATCACTCATTTTGTTTTTTTAGTTGTTTAGTTCATAGCCCTGCAATTCTCATTTGGAGGTAGTATTGCACAGAAGCTGTCGAGCATGATTCTGTTTTTTCAAGTACCCCTATAGACTCCAGTCTTCAGAATTAATTTTTATAAGTCCCCTAATGTATCCTAATTTAAATTTAAATCAGAGCAATATAAGATTTCATAAAGCATTTGTAAAATCTTCCTGATTTGCCACCCTCTCAAAGAATGTGCTGTATTTTGAGAGGATTCTTCAAATTATTCAATGCATATATTATATATATTTAATGTGTCTTGTTGAAAGTCAGATCAACTGCAATATATATATATATATATATCTGATTTGAAATGAAAAGTGGCCCTAACTGTACTTCTAAAATTTGAAGAAAATTGGCCCTAAATTCTCCATACCCCAGAGAATAGCTGTCCATTAATTGCTATTATATATTTTCTACCAGACCCAAAATGAATCTTGTAATTATCACATGTACTGTAGTTTAATTAAAATATTTCTAAAATACAGTCTTAAAATAGTTTTAAATGCATCTAGAAATTTGCATATAAAGTGGCAAGAAATCTGCTCTATTTTTAGCAATGTTTTATAGCACAGCGGTAGGGCATTTGCCTTGAACGCAGTCAACATGGCTGACCCGAGTTCAATTCCTCCACCCCTCTCGGAGAGCCCGGCAAGCTACCGAGAGTATCTTGCCCGCACGGCAGAGCCTGGCAAGCTCCCCGTGACATATTCGATATGCCAGACACAGTAACAACAAAGTCTCCAATGGAGACGTTACTGGGCCCGCTCAAGCAAATTGATGAACAAAGGGAGGGCCTTTACTTTTACTTTTATTGTCTAAATTGGAAGTTTAAGCAAAGTGAAAAAGGAGAGAATTCTCCAGTTAAAGAAAAGATGAGGTGGGACGGGCACAGAGGCCCAGCTCTGGGCAACAAAGCTGAACGGCTCCAATTCCAACAGGTACAGCCCGCCCCCAAGGGCCTGGGTTCCTCTCTGGGCACGCGCAGCTAGAAACAGCCCCGAGACAGCCGGTTTTCAACCCCTGAGCCGCGTGGGACGGGCACAGAGGCCCAGCTCTGGGCAACAAAGCTGAACGGCTCCAATTCCAACAGGTACAGCCCGCCCCCAAGGGCCTGGGTTCCTCTCTGGGCACGCGCAGCTAGAAACAGCCCCGAGACAGCCGGTTTTCAACCCCTGAGCCGCGTGGGACGGGCACAGAGGCCCAGCTCTGGGCAACAAAGCTGAACGGCTCCAATTCCAACAGGTACAGCCCGCCCCCAAGGGCCTGGGTTCCTCTCTGGGCACGCGCAGCTAGAAACAGCCCCGAGACAGCCGGTTTTCAACCCCTGAGCCGCGTGGGACGGGCACAGAGGCCCAGCTCTGGGCAACAAAGCTGAACGGCTCCAATTCCAACAGGTACAGCCCGCCCCCAAGGGCCTGGGTTCCTCTCTGGGCACGCGCAGCTAGAAACAGCCCCGAGACAGCCGGTTTTCAACCCCTGAGCCGCGTGGGACGGGCACAGAGGCCCAGCTCTGGGCAACAAAGCTGAACGGCTCCAATTCCAACAGGTACAGCCCGCCCCCAAGGGCCTGGGTTCCTCTCTGGGCACGCGCAGCTAGAAACAGCCCCGAGACAGCCGGTTTTCAACCCCTGAGCCGCGTGGGACGGGCACAGAGGCCCAGCTCTGGGCAACAAAGCTGAACGGCTCCAATTCCAACAGGTACAGCCCGCCCCCAAGGGCCTGGGTTCCTCTCTGGGCACGCGCAGCTAGAAACAGCCCCGAGACAGCCGGTTTTCAACCCCTGAGCCGCGTGGGACGGGCACAGAGGCCCAGCTCTGGGCAACAAAGCTGAACGGCTCCAATTCCAACAGGTACAGCCCGCCCCCAAGGGCCTGGGTTCCTCTCTGGGCACGCGCAGCTAGAAACAGCCCCGAGACAGCCGGTTTTCAACCCCTGAGCCGCGTGGGACGGGCACAGAGGCCCAGCTCTGGGCAACAAAGCTGAACGGCTCCAATTCCAACAGGTACAGCCCGCCCCCAAGGGCCTGGGTTCCTCTCTGGGCACGCGCAGCTAGAAACAGCCCCGAGACAGCCGGTTTTCAACCCCTGAGCCGCGTGGGACGGGCACAGAGGCCCAGCTCTGGGCAACAAAGCTGAACGGCTCCAATTCCAACAGGTACAGCCCGCCCCCAAGGGCCTGGGTTCCTCTCTGGGCACGCGCAGCTAGAAACAGCCCCGAGACAGCCGGTTTTCAACCCCTGAGCCGCGTGGGACGGGCACAGAGGCCCAGCTCTGGGCAACAAAGCTGAACGGCTCCAATTCCAACAGGTACAGCCCGCCCCCAAGGGCCTGGGTTCCTCTCTGGGCACGCGCAGCTAGAAACAGCCCCGAGACAGCCGGTTTTCAACCCCTGAGCCGCGTGGGACGGGCACAGAGGCCCAGCTCTGGGCAACAAAGCTGAACGGCTCCAATTCCAACAGGTACAGCCCGCCCCCAAGGGCCTGGGTTCCTCTCTGGGCACGCGCAGCTAGAAACAGCCCCGAGACAGCCGGTTTTCAACCCCTGAGCCGCGTGGGACGGGCACAGAGGCCCAGCTCTGGGCAACAAAGCTGAACGGCTCCAATTCCAACAGGTACAGCCCGCCCCCAAGGGCCTGGGTTCCTCTCTGGGCACGCGCAGCTAGAAACAGCCCCGAGACAGCCGGTTTTCAACCCCTGAGCCGCGTGGGACGGGCACAGAGGCCCAGCTCTGGGCAACAAAGCTGAACGGCTCCAATTCCAAACAGGAGACATTCCCAACTCCTCGCCCAGTGCCAGGGACTCTTTCCGGAGCCGCGGCCGCTAACGCGGCCGCGAAATATTTTCCCACTACATATGCCATAGGAACCATAAGCTAACTTCTTAGATGGAAACTTCTCTATTTTAGCTCAGCCACTAGAAATACAGTTGCCAATAACTCATAAGCCTATCTTAACTCACACTGCATATCAAGCAGAATAGTAACACTGAACGTGAAGGACTAAACCACACCTCTCACAATGGTAAAGCAACGCAAAAGCCCACCAAACATTCATATTGAAGAGTCTAGTCCAGATGACACCAACAGTACTGTAGTGTTAGACAACCTCTCTGACAAGGAATTCAGAAGGGAGCTACTTAGGATGCTTAGGGAATTAAAAGAAACAATGGAAAGCAATGCCAATAGAAGACAAGAGGATCTGAAGGCAGAAATGAGGAAAATGCAATCAGAAATGTCAGACCTGAAAAATCTCGTAGGCGAATTGAAAAGCTCAGTGGAAGGCCTCAGCAGCAGAGTAACAGCGGCTGAGAACAGAATCAGTGAGCTCGAAGATGAAGTTCAGAGACTCTCCCGAAAAGAGCAGAAAATGGAAAAGAGACTCACAATTCGGGAACAGATGGCAAGAGAAGATCGTGATGAAGCCAAGAGGGGTAACATAAGAATTATTGGAGTCCCAGAGGGACAGGAAGAAAACCTCGATGAAGAAGAAACTGTCAAAGACATCATTGCTACAACATTTCCAGAGCTGAAGAAAACTTGTGACCACATTCAGGAGGCCCGAAGGGTACCAGCTAGAAGAAATCCGAATAAAAATACCCCAAGACACATTCTGATCAAAATGACCAAAACCTTAGACAGAGACAAAATTCTGAAAGCAGCAAGATCGAAGAAAGAAATCTCTTACAAAGGAGCATCCTTAAAATTCACAGCTGATTTTTCTGATGAAACCCTCATGGCCCGAAAACAGTGGTGGGACATTGTAAAAAAACTCAATGAAATAAATGCCTCCCCCAAAATACTTTTCCCAGCAAGACTCTCATTCATAATAGAAGGAACAACACACAGTTTCACAGACAAACAACAGCTCAGGAACTTCATAGACTCAAAACCATGGTTACAAGAACAACTAAATGGGCTACTTTAAGGCAAGAAAGGCCCCTCAAATACACCCAATTTTAACATAACAATGGGACAAAATCCCATAACAATAATCTCTCTCAATGTCAATGGGCAAAACGCACCAATTAAAAGACATAGAGTGGCAGGATGGATTAGAAAATTGAACCCAACATTCTGCTGCCTGCAAGACATGAGGAAATGGAAAGATATCCCCTGCTCATGGGTCGGGAGACTTAACATTGTCAAAATGGCAATACTACCGAAAGCATTGTATAAATTCAATGCAATCCCTATAAGGATACCCATGACATTCTTCAAAGAAATGGAGCAAACACTCTTGAAATTTATATGGAACAATAAGCCCCCACGAATAGCTAAAGCAATTCTTGGGAAAAAGAAAATGGGAGGAATCAACCTCCCGAACTTCAAACTGTACTACAAAGCAGTAATAATTAAAACAGCATGGTACTGGAACAAAGGCAGAACTGCAGACCAATGGAACAGGGTTGAATACACTGACATCTCTCCTCAATCATATGCTCATCTAATCTTTGATAAAGGTGCAAGTAATGTGAAGTGGAGTAAGGAAAGCCTCTTTAATAAATTGTGTTGGCATCACTGGACGGCTACATGCAAAAAAATAGGCTCAGAACTCTGCCTAACACCATGTACAAAAGTAAGATCAAAATGGATTAAAGACCTCAACATCAGACCAGAAACCATAAGGTACATTGAAGATAAAGTTGGCAAAACCCTCCATGACATTGAAGCTAATGGTATCTTCAAAGATGGCATGCCACTGGCCGAGCAAGTGAAAACAGAGATAGATAAATGGGACTATCTTAAACTAAGAAGCTTCTGCACCTCCAAAGAAACAGTGACCAAAATACAAAGACAGTCTACAGAATGGGAAAGGATATTCACCGAATACACATCTGACAAGGGGTTGATATCCAGGATATACAAAATACTGGTTAAACTCCACAAGAAGAAAACATCCAACCCCATCCAAAAATGGGGCAATGAAATGAACAGAAACTTTCTCAAAGAAGAAATCCGAATGGCAAAAAAGCACATGAGAAAATGCTCTACATCATTAATCATCAGGGAGATGCAGATCAAAACCACAATGAGATACCATCTCACACCTCAGAGACTGGCCCACATCAAAAAGAACAAAAGCAACCGATGCTGGCGTGGATGTGGCGAGAAAGGGACACTCCTTCACTGTTGGTGGGAATGTCCACTGGTTCAGCCCTTCTGGAAAACAGTATGGACGATTCTCAAAAAATTAGAAATTGAGCTCCCATTTGACCCAGCAATACCACTCCTGGGAATATATCCCAGAGAGACAAAAATGTATAGTCGAAGTGACATCTGCACTTGTTTGTTCATTGCAGCCCTCTTTACAATAGCCAGAAACTGGAAGAAACCTGAATGCCCAAGAACAGATGACTGGTTAAAGAAACTTTGGTACATCTACACAATGGAGTACTATGTAGCTCTTAGAAAAGATGAAGTCATGAAATTTACATACAAGTGGTACAATATGGAAAGTATCATGCTAAGCGAAATGAGTCAGAAAGAGAGGGATAGACATAGAAAGATTGCATTCATCTGGGGGATATAAAGTAACAAAGTATGAGATTAATACCCAAGAATAGCTGAGATCAGCACCAGGAGGATTACTCCATAACTTAGAGGCCAGCCGGGTATCCTAGAGGAAAGGGCTATTCAGATAGAGAAGGGAGCACCAAATAAAGGATGTTTGGAGGATCCTCCCAGGAGGGGAGATGCATGTCGAAAGTAGACTATGGACTGAACATGTTTGCCACTCAATGCCTCTTTTGCAGACCACAACACCCAAAAGGAGAGAGAGAACACAGGGGATTGCCCTGCCACAGAGACGGGGGGATGGGGGGATGGGGGTGGGAGGGATATTATCCATGGTGGTGGAAAATGGGCACTGGTGGAGGGATGGGTATCTGATCATTGTATAATTGAAACCAAAGCACAAAAAATTGTAAATCTACAACTTTAAAAAAAATAAAATAAAGGGAAAAAAAAAAAAAAAAAAAAAAAAAAAGAAAAGATGAATACACAAAGTTTCATTCTGTTTAAAGTCAGGATAATGTTCTATATAAGTGAATATATAATGTTGGATATTAACCCTAAGTGTTTTAGGCTTCAGCACTGAATTTCCCCCTTTTTCTTCCTCCCCTGCTCCCACCTGAGAAAATTACAGTGCCCTTGTAAGCACCCAAGGTCCCCAAGTTTGTCTTTAACCTTTCCTTTTTCTTTGACCTCTCATTATCACAATTCTTCAACTCAGTCTTGGCTACTTATAAGACAAACATTTTGGTAACTCCTGACTTTATATGTGAAGTGAATTACTTGCTTTTCTATTTACCCTATAGCCTTTTCATATTTTACTATAGAGCAATGTTCTTTGCTTAAACAAAGAAAGATCATTAATGTTACTCATAACATTTGAGAGCAAGTTGATTCTAAAATGTATGTACTCCTAGGCATCCATCATTACTACTTGACTCAGGCATCAGTTGCCATAGTTCCTAACACTTCACAAAGAGACTTACAAAATAGAGAATATTTGTTTAATTCTCCAAGTTGTTAGAATACCTGCCCAGTTTTTAGGATGTAATAAACCACATACAAAAAAATTTAAAGTGTCCATCTCATTTTGAAGGAGTTTAATATACTATAAGAGAAAAAAAATTATATAAATAAATAGCCTGTGTATCACTGTGGGCTACGGCCATAGGACAGCGGTAGGGCGTTTGCTATGTACACAGCCAGCCCAGCCGAGCTGGGTTCGATTCCTCCACCCCTCTCAAGGAGCACGGCAAGTTACAGATACTATCTCGCTTGCAAGGCAAAGCCTGGCAAGCTACCCGTGATGTACTCAATACGCCAAACACAGTAATAACAAGTCTCATGATGAAGACATTACTGGACCCGCTCGAGGAAATCGATGAACAACGGGAGGACATTGTGTGTGTGTGTGTCTCCGTGTGTGTCTGTGTGTCTCCGTGTGTGTGTGTGTCTCCATATGTGTGTGTGTGCGTGATGTATCACTGTATCACTGTATCACTGCCATCCCATTGTTCATCAATTTACTGAAGCAGGCACCAGTAACATCTCCATTCCGCCCAGCCCTGAGATTTTAGCAGCCTCTCCTTACTCATCCTTCCCAACACTACTGTTTTGGAGGCTCTTTCAAGGTCAGGAAAATGAGAGCTGTTAAGGTTACTGTTTGGGCATATCGAATAAACCACAGGTAGCGTGCCAGGCTCTGCCGTGCAGATGGGAAACTCTCGGTAGCTTGGCAGGCTCTCAGAGTGGCATATTTCTCCCTAGGATTTGTTGCCTACTGTCTGAACACCATCAAATATGGTGCGGTAATTATTGAAAATGGGTAGGAATGTCTTATGATGTGTCTATGTACAGCTCCATTAATTAAAACATGAACTCAACTTACATGTAATCATAGGTGACAATGTCTGACTCAAAAATCACTTACGAGAGACACCATCCCAATATGTGAAGGCAGCTAACTCCAGTTTGATCACCAGCACCACATTTACTGTCCTGAGCACTGGCAGGAGCAAACCGCGAGCTCAGAGTCAGGAATAAGCCCTACGCACCACCAAATGTGGCCCCAAACAATGAAATGATGAGTCGTCTAATTTTCTGGCACTCTGAAATTTGGATATGGCAGTGAATGTACACGGTAAAAGAAACACATACAATAAAATATAGTGTGGTTTTTGTTTTGTTGTGACTTTTTTGCTTTGGTGCCCACCTGGCAGTGCCAAAGGCTTTTTCCTGTCTTTGCACTCTGGGATCACTCGTGGGGGGTCGGAGTGGAGGCTTGATGGACCATACCAGGTACTGGGGATTGACCTCAGATTGGACATTTATATGGACTTAAACTTAACAACATGGAAGGGAACTCAGTTAACAGAAGTTTGTGGGGAACAAATGAGGGAGCCAGAGTGGTGAGCATTGCTCCTGCATCAGGACCGGGAGGACCCTGGGGGCTGTGAGAGCTGCTGCAGCTTCAACTGCAGTTGCTTCTCATCCTAAAGGGCCTAGAGAGCCATAGGGCAGCTCTAGGTTGTACACGGTGATGGAACTAATTTGCAAAAGTGCGTGATGCTGAAAGAATGTCCACCCACCCAATCCCCTCCCCTCCCCCCCGTGTTTGTCTCACTTTTTGGATTTCTCAATTCCAAAGCCCAGATTCATGTGACCAGCTGGTTGATTCACAAGTATTTCAATCCAAGCAGGAACAGCCTCCGTGAGGACAGCGCCTCTAGGGTAAGGCACTGGTAGTCCAAGCAGGAGGGGAGTAGCTGCACCCACTCTTTGTGTTGTTCTCCTCTTCTCTGACTCCAGCACCAGCACCAGAGATCACATATTTTTAGAGTGAACAGAATACAAGGAATCAAATTCTTATTGTAGTAACCTCTACTACCTAAAGTATCGCTCAGAATTTCTCAGTTTAAGTTCTCCCTAGACACTGTCTGGAAGGAAGATTAAACATGGTCAAACAGGGCCTGCGGATGTGGCTCAGCTGGGTCAACCACATTCCTCTGTGAGAGCCCAACTTCAACCCCAGCCCCTTCTGTACATCGTGTGTCTCCCCTTTTTTCTAGCAATGCAGAGATGGCCCCCCTGCTGTCAGGCATACCAGGGTGCTGACTGTCACTAGGGGTAGTCCCTTATAAATATGATTCTGAAAGAAATCTAAACAACTAGGCATGATTTGCTGGTAAGGGAAGAGAATTGGAAATAATTCAAATGGAAGTATTTCAGAACCTAGTGTTGTCTATTTCTTTCTAGTGTCATATCATACAAGGATATAGTGGCCAGCCTTAAATCTGAGCTGATAAAAAAGATTTACATATCTGCCTCCACCTGCTTCAGGCAAGGCTGGGCACTGCATAATGCCTGAGTCCAAAGCCTCTTCACCATGCTTCAATTTTTCTATTCAGGTGTGCCTGGAACTCCCAATTGTCTCCTAAGTGTGTACAAATGAAACGCAAAGGCAAGCAGCAGGGCACAGTAGTGCAGAAACACAGGGTGTCTGACTAGCTGGGGACTGAAGCTTACCTTTGGTACACAGACAAATGGTTTCCCTTAGTGAAACAGTGTTTGTGATATACAAGTCTTCAAAACACGGAACCTTGAGCATTGTCTGCTCCCTGGCTAAGGCCATTCCTGTGATGGAGTTATTCTGGAGGTCACGTCCCTGAGGAAACAATCTCTAAAATATGTCAATGCTTTAGCTTCAGTTGCTTCAGACAACTCCCATGCTGTAATAGCTGAAGTGAAATTTTATACGCCCACAATTTACAGTCCTATACCTCAACCCCTTTGGATGTTCTACAAGTATGCTATCAGCTCTGCATTAAAGGGGCCAATATGACTACCATGTGTGCCACCCCTGCCTCTTTGACTCTCAGCTGTAGAGGCCTGGGGAGAACAGGAAGGTGGCTCTAAGCCATCGAACCCATGAGTCACACACACTTTTTGAACTCACAATATACCATTTTTTTGTCCATTTATCTTTCAATGGGCATATGAGATGTTTAGTATCTTGGTTAATTATGTTAATTAATTTGCTGCAGTTAAAATAGGAATGCTGATGTCTCTTTGGCATCTTGGTAACTCTGTCATTTGAGAAATATTGATGAACCTTTAGAATTTGATTCTTGGTAAAATAAGCAACACAGAGAAAATTCCACTTATGTGAAATACTTGAAATAATGAAACTCATATTGGCAGATGACAGAACAGTGGTTACCTGAGGTCAAATCTGTTTCCCATCTTCCTCTCCCTAAGAGCATTCTAAAAACCTGTGTCCCTAAATTGTTTTAGCTATTGCATAGGTGCAGATTCAAATTATTATTTAGTTTATGCATGCCCTATATACATGACATTTTAAAATAAAAATTGTTATAATAACACCATGATTTACAAAGTTATTTACAATCTAGTTGTTTTGGACACTCAAGTTTCATTTCCAATCCATCATTACTGTTACCTTCCCTCTACCAATGTTCCCAGTCTCCCTATCACCCCCACGACTGCCCCCTTAGTAGGCACAGCCCAGAATAAATTTACCTTGTCCATAGTGTTGCATGTAATTTTTTATATTTCCATTAAATATTATAGCACATTTTATCTATCCCTTTATCTAATGGAAGAGTGAGTTATTTCTACCAAAAAATGTAAATAAAACTTATGTCAACCCTTTTAAAAAAATCACTGTATCACTGTATCACTGTCATCCCGTTGATTTTTGAATTACTCGAGCAGGCGCCAGTAACATCTCTATTTCTCCCAGCCCTAAGCTGTTAGCAGCCTCTTCTTATTCATCTTTTCCCAATGATTGGAGGCTGTTTCAGGATTGGGGGAGTGAGACCTGTTTTTGTTACTGTATTTGACACATTGAATATGCCACGGGGAGCTCACCAGGCTCTGCTTGTGCAGGTGGAATAACCTATGTAGCTTGCCAGGCTCTCTGAGAGGCATATATTTATATATTTCTCTCTATGATTTGTTGCCTACTATTTTAAAGAATATCAGTATGAATTTCTGCTATCATTTTTGGTGGGTATATATACCTATCTGTGGCAACTGTAATGACAATTTTGTAGAGTTTTAAAATAAGTCAAAAAACTATTTTCCACAGTATTATTACATTTTTAGAATTACCACAGCAATTTACATGTCTTCTAATTTCTCCAAATCCTCATTAAAACTAGTTATTGTCTATCTTTCGATTATCCTGTATAGTCGAGTGAAGTATAACTCCTTACTTTTTGTATTTACCTGATGGCTAATAATGTCAAAATTGTGTAAAATATCTCAACCTACTCTGACAGTTTTTTTTTGAAAATCTGGATTGTTTATCCTTTTAGTTTATATTCTTATATGAATATAGAACTCATATATATATATATACATACATATATAGAATACATTCTGAGTATCAGATTTTTGATGTATATATTTACGTTATGTTCCATGCTGGATGTTGTTGATTCACTGTTTAAATTAAATTATGTACTTAATGAAGTTAATTCTGTTCTGTGTTGCCTGCTAGTGATTTCATGGTCTAGAAATCATTGCCACACCCACAGTCAGGGAAATTCTGTCTAGTGCTTTTTTTTTCTGAAAGATATTTTGCATATGTCTCTTATATTTAGTTCACAAACTCATTCTGAGTTCCTTTATGTACTTCAGTATTTCTCAATCAAGGGCCACTGTTCTCAGGAGGTCAATAGGGAGTCTCCTAGAGAGACTCTACCAATAGGGATGATGTTTGCATAGGTCCAGAAAGTGATGCTTCTTGGTCCCTGTGGTGCATGGAATTACTTATGCTACCCCAGCTACCTCTGGGTCTTCCAGAACTATGCCCAGAGGTACTTGGGGGACCATCTTGTGCCAGGCATTAAACCTAAATACCCCATATTCAATCATGCATCTTAACCCCTGCATTATCTCTCCAACCCATAAAACAATTTTCTGCCTCTATATTTAATTGCCATTGAGATTTTTTATACAATATACATACATGCTACTTAGAGTGACAGAATCTTTTTTATTTATTTATTTATTTATTTATTTATTGAATCGCTGTGGGAAAGGTTACAAAGCTTTCAGGTTTAGGTCTCAGTCATGCAAATAAAAAAAACACATTTCCTTTTACCAATACTCATTTTTTACCATGAAGAACCCCAATAAAACCCCACCCCAGTCCCTGTGAGGCAGATGAATTCTAGTTAACACTCTATCTGCTTTGATTTTTACCATGAAGAACCACAATAAAACCCCACCCCCCACCCCTCCCCGTCCCTGTGAGGCAGATGAATTCTAGTTAACACTCTATCTGCTTTGATTAGATTCATTGTTTCAATAAAAGATTCACCACTATTATTTAGAGTTTACCCCCCCCCCCAAATCAGACATGCTGAAAAAGCATTGTGAAGTGATTTGCTTTCTACAGCTGGGTTCAAGAATTAAATGTTGGTTTTGGATTTCTGCTATTTTACCTATTGACCCTGGAAGTATTTCTACTGAAAGTCAGATAGTTAAGAAATTGGTTTCTGTGTTCTGGAGTCATGGCTGTGCTGGAGAGTCGCTCGTGGGGGCAACTGGTGGCCTCGGTAGGGCGTGAAGGGCGGACCGAAATGCCCCCCTTCCCATGAGGTTTTAGTCGCCCCCACACTCCCGGCTCATACCTGCTGTCCACAAGGCTCCCATGCAGCCGCCATCTTTCTTTCCAGAGAGGAGAGGGCGAATGGGGCAACACCCTTTCCCCTCCGGGCAGACATGATGGCCTGGATTAACGCATAGTCCGTTCACTTTTCTGCTTCAAGCTGCTGGGTTCTGCATTAAGTTCCTGTGTTTCTGGGGCTGTGGCCGTGCTCCAAACTTAACTCTGATTTTCAGGGAGAAACGTTGGGTGGTTTACTTCCCATTGATCACTTTGTATATAGAGAGATGTCATGCGGTAAGTGGCTGCGCGGTTTTGAGGAAAAGTCCTAGTTCCCGCATACTCGAGCTGTGCTTGTAGAGGCTTCTGGTAACCGGGGCTCCATCTGGGGGAGGCGGGATGCGGTACCTACCCCATCTGGGACTTCCCGATGATCTTGGCTCTTTTTGGAACCTGTTTTTTTTTTTCCTCCAGGAGCTGTGGATCCCGCCCTCCATGTGGCCCTTCTCTTCGGCTGTATGGAGTGACAGAATCTTTTGCAAGAAGTTACACTGCAAAACAATGTGTCCAACTCTGCTTTTCTTGTGCATGTTTGCCAGACTGCCTGGTTAATGACTTGAAAAAAAATGTTACACTGCCCCATTTGATGCTGGGTGAAATGAAGCAACATTGTCATACTTCACTGCATTTGGGTCCTGAAACATGTCAAATTCTTTTCAGATAAACTGCAAACCACTGAGTGATCTATTTTGTTGTTCTTTTCCTGGCAAATCTTATTTTGGCACAATTTACTGCTATTTCTAGTCCTTCTCAGAGAAAAGACAGTATTTTCACATCAAAATAATCCCCTGAGCAGATTTGAAACTGCTATTTTCCACTATTAATTTTGCTTTAATTGTTTTTCTTTTAAAAGCAAGGATACTGACAGTTGCATCTATTGAGGATAGCGGTCTATGCTAGATATTTGATTTTTGGCATGTTATATTAAAAAAAATCTCCCTTAAAATAAATGTTAGGAAATTGATTTTCACAGTTGTTATTATTAACAGACTAAACATAATGTGAACATTTTTGAATGTTTGCTAGTATATTAAATCTATGCTTCTTTCATTATAATCTATGGCTATGTGACAATGAGAATAGACAGTACATGGCAATAGACAAACATGAAAAGAAACTATTCACATGACAGTTGGGCTGAGTTAACTATTTCAGAGATATATGGTAAAGTCCTTCTTTTCTATTTTCTTTTGTCATACAAATATAAAGCCCAGGTCTTTGGGAACCATAGGGCTATAAAAAAAAGGGGGTGAAAAACCTAATAAATGGTTTCCTCATAAGTCTAATAAATCAGTTCTGGGTTCTTATTCATTGCCCACCAGTCAACTATGTATGGATAAAATACATTCAATTCTAAGAGTAAACAGTGGTTGGGAATCTCAATGAAAAACAAATAAACAAAAACAATCTCATTAAGGACTAAAAATACCTCAACAAAGACTGGCTTTCAACATTTTGTTTTGTTTATTGAATAAAAATACCTCAGTTGATTAAATTCCCTGATCCTAAATGCTATGATCCTAAATGCTCCTCATTATATTTCTAGCTTTTGCTAGAAATTGGTGTTCAAACTCTCTTAGAATACAACTAACCAAAATTTGTTTCCAGATTAAGATAATTTAATAAATCATTATCTCAATTCCAGTGATTAAATATATTTCTATTCAATATTAACATAATCCAACTTTTGGACAATTAAAATTTTCATGAGTTTTAAACACTAGTGCCGAACTGAAAAATTAGAAAATAGTTAAATGAAATCACGGTGGAGTTAAATAGTTAAATGTTTTTATCTTGCTGATATTCAATTTCACATTTTCTTACATTTCTTATTGGATATTTTAATAGTTAATATTTTTCTGATTGCACTCCAACTATCAGATTATAAGATTCAAAATTGTGTTTTAAGTAAAAATTTGGGATAAGGGGGAGTTAGGGACCTACTCCTAACTTAGTGCTCAAGAATAACTCCTGCTGGTGATTCATGGGTCACGTGGGGTGCCAGGATCAAACCTGGGTCAGCTTCCTGCTAGGCTCATACACTATACCTGCTCTAATGTCACTCTGGTCCTTTGAATGCATTTCAACATTGACTTTTGAGTTGTTAAGCTGTTGAATTGCTGTGTATTTTGTTATTTAAGGTCCACCTGTGGCTGTGTGCTTGGGAGTCACTCCCCAATGTCTTCAAGAGACTATCTAGTACAGGGGGGTTGTAGAATAACGTTGGTTTGTCTTTTCTGCCTTGCCACAGGAAGATTAGGTTTACTTGGTTACTCCCATCACAGTGCTTCCATTTCTCTGTGTTTATTTGTAAACTCTTTCTTTGTGCTCTACCTTCCCCAACCTGTCAATCACTTTTATCTCCTAATCAGAATTGTAAATATTGGGTTCTCTTCCCCTTAGGTCCTTAGCATAGTTAATTCAGAATAATGTCCTTTTTGTATGAATACAAGAAGACAGTTAGTACTATGCGTTTGTAACTTGGGAGTTAATTGACTCTGAATGATATTCACTCCTGGGCATCTGCTCTCTCGATTTAAGCCTCAGTTGCCCTTACTTCCTAGCAGTCCAAAAGCAGAGTCCTGATGAGGGACTGGATGGACCAAGGCCAGACTGTGAGCTACCCTGGCATCAAAATAGGCCAAGCAAAAGGGCCATAATACTTAACTATAAGTTAAGAGCATGGTCAGAGACAAATTCTGTCATTATACAAAAAGTAACATCCAGATTAGGAACCTGCTCGGGTTAGGAAAGATTAATCTGGTCTGAACACTGTAGTCTGAGATCTATAGTGAGATGTTCCCAGGATAGCCACTCTACAAGCTTAATGTATCTCTTACTGTATCCATACAAAATAACTAATATTAAGAAGTAGAATTAAGATGTTAATTAAGTTATTGGACTAAGGAGAGAAGAAATGCCCCTAAGTGATATTTTGCCCTTGAGTGGAAGAAGGGCTTTTATATGTTGATTGTGCTGCCAGATGGAGTATGGTGGCTACCCCCAACGTGGGAAGATGGAGAGAGACTAGAAAACCAAGGCTGAGAGACTGAGAGTGGAGAGATTAGCAAGAGGGACAGGAGGAGATGGGAACAGGGGACTTAGTGAGATTGGAATAGATGCACGGAGAGAATGGAATAAATGGCAACTGATTACCAAAGAGCCTGGACCTCGTTTCCTCCTTCATCCGCCCATGGCATCGGCCATCGCTGGTGGGGAAGTGACCCAAGACCACTGAACACAGGTGACGAGAGAGAGCAATGGGGTTTACAAGCCACCAGGTGATTACTCAGGGTTCGAAACCATGTCTCCTGCAGCAAAGCATACACTCAACCTGCTGAGTTATGTCTTTCCTGTCCTGTGTGATTAGGTACTTTATCGAAGTATTGACTTTTAAAAGTCTCTATACAAATAAAACACATAGGTATGAAGGAATGAGCCAAAATATGTTGAAAGTATAAGAAAATGAAGTATTCAACACAGCAGAGCAGTAACAACAAAAACTAAAATGATAATAATAATAACAATAAAATACCTAGACCTTGAAGTAGAGCTACAGATTTCACATCTAGCCCTAACTTTCTGAATTTTCAAATCTAAATTATATGACTTCTTCAAGATTCAATTTTTTCAGTGTGGAACAAAGATAGTAATAGCACATAATTTGGAAGAGTTTTAATGAGCTTATATGTGTGTAGATTCTAAAAATGTTTGTCATTTTAATTTTTATTATATTTGTATTCTGTAAAGCATGTATGTATTCTGCATGTATAATAAACCGGGCATGTTTTTCTTGAAAGTTTGCAACTTCAAGTTGTCTGAAAATTTTGAAGTGATAATAAACTAGACATAAAATTACAGAACAAATAAGCAAAATGGCTCTCGTTAAAAGGATTAAAATTCATTATTAAGTGCTTTCCAGTTAGTGCTGTCTTTTGTTTGTTTTTATGTTGGGAACTACATCCAGTGGTGCTTTAGGGCTCACTCATGAGTCAGTTCTCAGAGTTAACTCCTGGTGTGGTTAGGGAGATCATATGGTATCCGGGGATCAAGCCTTCATGCAAGGCAAGTGCCCTATCTGCTGTATATCTCTCTGGACTCTGGTAGGCTTTCATCTTTTCTGGGGAGCGTGCTATTTCCTTGTACTGCACCAATATAAACCACATCTAATATCAGACTAGCAAATGAAATACGTTTGTCTAATGCATCAAAAGAATTATTTACATGTTTTCAAATGTGGTTTATGTTAAATACTTAACTTGAAAAATTAAGTACATTAAACGTTTAATAACTTGCCTCTTTTTAAAATAATTTTGCTATTGTTGAATAGACTGAAAGTTGCTTGGCATAAGTGCGTTTGGTTTTTGTTGTTCAAATTTAGAAATAGTAATGGTCACCTGGTGTATTTCATTTTGGTCAATAAAAGTCATCACTGAACTTATTTTCTGTTTTCTCAATTTCAATGATATTCACCTTATAACCAGTTTGAAGTAAAAACAAGTAACAGTTTCCTATTAGCTCTTTATGGAACAGCTTTGACCATTATTCGTGCCACATGTATAATAACATTTCTTTTGGCTCTGTTGGACAATTCAATTCAATAGATTCATGAATATAAATCACTTATTGAGTGCTTGCTTAGCAGTAGTAAACTCATATATATGTTTATATATTGGTTTTCAAACATCAAGTCCATACCCTATTACATTTTTCAAATAACTCTATCTTTTTTTACATAACTCAGCTATGTTTCAAGCTGTAACCATTTATTTTGGTGCAGAGGATCTAATCACATGCCTATAAAGAAAAACAATCCATTTGATTCAAATCATATTTTTTTCCTTTTCATATACAAAATACACTACCAAATTATTGTGTTTAGTATTTTACCAGCAGTCAAGATTCTGGTCTCTTGCAATCAATATTTGTTCTCATTATTTGACAAAATGTAATGATATTTTCACAGTAGTAATTATGGTAGAGAGCATAGGAGTAGTAAAAGTAATGGCAGCAACACTGGTAATTGAAGCAAAAATAGCAACAGCAACAGTAGCTGCAGTAGCAGCAGCAAAAGTACTAGGAGCAGCAGCAGTAGTAGGGACAGTAGCCATGGCAGCAGCAAGGCGATAGTGGCAGGTGTAGGATGAGCAGTAGTAATGATGAGTAGACAGGTCCCTATGCAAGGTCATGCTTTCTTCTCAGCAAAACCATTCCTGGGTCATTTAGTTCTGCTAGTTTTCAAGTTGCTTCCTCAGTTTTTATACTTTGTTTTTGGTCATAACATATTATACATTATTTCTAGGCACAACATTTTAAGGTGTCTGTCATTTGTTTTCAAATAGAGTAACTTGATTCTATTTGTATGGGGTTTTGTATATAAGATTTAGATCAGTGACTTTCTATTTGTATTTCAAAAGAAACAAAATACAATATACAGTTAATTAGAAATGTTTGTTTTTCTAATTATTTATCAAAAGGAAATCTTTCCCTAGTATCCTTAAAGATATTGTAATTAGTAAAAAAAAAAAAACCCTAAATACATTACATAAAGAACATTCCCGATCATTATCTAATTTCACTTCAGAAAAAATAAAAATAATACATATTTTTCTCTCTTTGGTAAGAGAGCCCATACCCAGCCGTGTTCTAACTCTGTGCTGAGAGATCATACCTGGAAATGACAAATGATAATAAGCAGTGCCATGAATCAAAACTCAGTCAGCTACGTGCATGGAAAGCACCTTACACATTATACTATAACTCTAGCCCTCTATAACATATTTTTTGGATAAAAATTAAAATATTTGTTAGAATGAGGAACATAAGACAAACAATGTTTTTTTTAAATTCTTATTAGTGGAACACCATGAAGTACAGTTGTAGACTTACAATTTTTGTGCTTCGGTTTCAGTTACACAATGATCGAGTACCAATCCCTACACCAGTGCCCATTTCCCATCACCACGAACCCAGTATCCCTCCCACACCCCCAACCTCCCCAACCCACCCTGCCTCTGTGGCAGGGCATTCCCTTTTATTCTCTCTCTCTCATTTTGGGTGATGTGGTTTGCAAAAGAAGTATTGAGTGGCAATCATGTTCAGTCTATAGTCTACTTTCAGCATGCTTCTCCCATCCTGGGAGGATCCTCACAACACACTTTATTTGGTGCTCCTCCCTTCTCTATCTGAGCTGCCTTTTCCCCTAGCATGTGCGGCTGGCCTCAAAACCATGGATTGAACCTCCTGGTACTTATCTCGGCTATTCTTGGGTGTTAGTCTCCTATTTTGTTACTTTATGTTCCCCAGATGAATGCAATCTTTCTATGTCTGTCCCTCTCTTTCTCACTCATTTTGCTTAACATGACCCTTCCATGTAGTACCACTTGTATGTAAATTTCATGACTTCATCTTTTCTAATAGCTACATCGTACTCCATTGTGTTGATGTACCAAAGCTTCTTTAACCAGTCATCTGTTCTCGGGCACTCAGGTTTTTTCCATATTCTAGCTATTGCAAACAGTGCTGCAATGAACAAACAAGTGCAGATGTCACTTCGACTATACTTTTTTGCCTCTCTGGGATATATTCCCAGGAGTAGTATACCTGGGTCAAATGGAAGCTCAATTTCTAATTTTTTGAGAATCGTCCATACTGTTTTCCAGAAGGGCTGAACCAGACGGCATTCCCACCAGCAGTGAAGGAGGGTCCCTTTCTTGCCACATCCGCGCCAGCACTGGTTTCTTTTGTTCTTGTGGATGTGGGTCAGTCTCTGTGGTGTGAGATGATATCTCATTGTTGTTTTAATCTGCATCTCCCTGATGATTAATGACATAGAGCATTTTCTCATATGACTTTTTGCCATTCGGATTTCTTCTTTGAGAAAGTTTCTGTTCATGAGGTTGGATGTTTTCTTCTTGAGGAGTTCAACCAGTAATTAGATGATCATATGTTTGAGGGGAGATGTCAGTGTATTCAACCCTGTTCCATTGGTCTGCAGTTCTTCCTTTGTTCCAGTACCATGCTGTTTTAATTACTACTGCTTTGTAGTAGAGTTTGAAGTTAGGGAGGTTGATTCCTCCCATTTTCATTTTCCCAAGAATTGCTTTAGCTACTCGTGGGGGCTTATTGTTCCATATGAATTTCCAGGAGTGTTTGCTCCATTTCTTTGAAGAATATCATGGGTATCTTTATAGGGATCACATTAAATTTGTACAATGATTTGGGACGTTTCCATTTTTACAATGGCAAATAATATTGCCAAAATACATTGCCATTTTGACAATGTTAATTCTTCCAATCCATGAGCAGGGGATATCTTTCCATTTTCTCTTGTCCTCTTTTATTTCCTGAAGTAATGTTTTGTAGTTCTCTTTGTACAGATCTTTTATTTCCGTAGCTAAGCTGATTCCTAGGTACTTGATTTTCTGGGTTACAATTGTGAATGGGATTTTATTTTTTTATGTCACTTTCTTCTCTCTCACTATTTGCATAAGGGGACTTCTCAAGGCCATTGATGAACAACAGGATGACAGTGACAGTGATTCCACAGTGGGAAAAAGTTAAATGTATAGTATATTTGCTATCTTTATTTTGTATTTCTGACTATTATTATGAGAAAAATTGTCTAGATGGATCATGAATTAGATCTGGCTGCCTGAAGGATAAATAGAAATTATGTGATAATTTTATAATACTTGATCACTTGACGTCACTTTACTCATCAATTTGCTCAAGCGTGTGCCAGTAACGTCTCCATCTCTGTCGCATGCTACTGTAGCCCAATGGCGTCTGCTCGTTCTAGGAACATAAAAAGCCTCAAGCTGATCATTCAGGGTCTTGATGAACAAGTCTGATCATTTTATAGGTGGGCTGCCATGCAATCTTTTGACGTCCCGTGGAATCCACTCGGTAATAGCTCTAGTCCAGCAGTCATCTTCAAATCTCATTATGTGTCCAGCCCATCTGATTCTCTATGCCTTAGCAAACGAGACAGCATCCCTGATTCTTGATCGTTGATGGAGGTCGGAACTTCGAATTTTTTCTCTCATTTGAGTGAAGTGTGATACAGCAAGCATAGCTCTTCTTTTATATAATACAGGATTCAATTTATAATTTAATATAAAATTTAAAAACCGATACCCATATGATTTGAACATGTTTGTAAGTCTTTTCTATTATCAATATAGAATTATGTTTTGTGAAGATAATAACATATATTAAGGTGTTGAGCAATGATACAGAGGGTATCACATCTGCCTTTTAAGCAGTCAACTGAGGTTTGATCCTGAGCATCCCATATGGTCCCTCAGGCATCACCAGGAGTGCAGAGCCAGAAGTAACCCTTGAGCATCGGCAGGTTACCCCCATATACACACGTGTGTGTTTATTATACATGTATATATTCATGTAAATACGTACCTAGGTTTTTTCTTATAATTCTTGATAATAATTTGTAGTGTTTAAAAGTAAATTGTTTGCAATTTTAGAATATTGCTCTTAATGTCATATCTTGAAAGAAATATGAGATATATAAAGGTTTTCTTGGTTTTTTCCTTTATTTTGTAGTGTAAAATATTCTATTATGAAGTATCAATATGAAAATTACATTTAATTATGAATTAAAAATAGTGTAACACCTTCTTTTTTTACCATTCATATGACAATCATATTGAACGGCTTTGAAGTCAAAGCTATAACTGCTCAACTTAATATGGTTTTCCAAATCCAACCTAATATATCTTGTTTTGAGTATTAATAAAAAGAAAAGTTCACCTCTCAGAGGTAATGAAGTTTTGATCTCACATAATGATTTATATTTAAAGGAGGACACAGGCAAATAAATATAGCAATCAATGTAGAAGTTGATTTCTAATAAGAGAACAGATAGAAATATCTGGATTGTTTGAAATAATGAGGAAAAATCACCAGACATCTCTTCTTTTCAGGTTTATTTAAAAAGTGATCCATTTATTTCATCATTGGGAAAATAACTGAGGATGATGTCTGGGCACTTGGAGTCTTCTGAATAATGGGAGGTTTTGAAAATTATTTCAAAAATTTATCTATAAATTATTTTTATTTTTTTAAATAAATGAATTCATGTGAAAGCAGTGAACTTTAAAAGATGTGTTAACAATTTTTATGATGATTTATTCAAATGTTTATCCCTTCTCTAGAGTTTGCTGCATATCTTTAAGCAATTATGTAGCTGGAATATTAAACCTAAAAGTATATCACATAGTTCCCAAATTATTTCAACTTAGAGATATATAGTAAAATTTTAATAAATGTAGAAAAACTACTTTTTAAAAACTCAACCCTCTTCAGCAGTAGCTTTGGAAACCCAATTCCCACCTCAATTCTTTCTAAATTGTTAAGAAGATTCTTTATTGGTCTTAAAGAAAGTTTACAGAGAGTTTATTCTACTAGGTCTATTGGGTTTTTAATACAGAATTTTAGGAGGACTTTTTAATATAATTCAGACATTTGGAATATATTCAAATACTTTATGTGTTGAATACTGGGAACACCATTCCAAAACATCTATATATGATATATATATATATGTATATATATATATATATAAAGCACATTTTTATTTTCAATCTCAAAGAGACTTTTCTCACAATTGTTTTCATTGGTTGGTTGGTTGGTTGGTTGATTTTTTTTTGGGGGGGAGACATGTCTGGCTGTGTTCGGGGCTTACCCCGGCCTCTGTGTTCAGAGATTACTCCTAGCCATGCTCAGGAGCCCATATATGGTGCCATGAATTAAATCCAAGACAACTGTGCTGTGCTCTCTGTACTATCTCCCTGGCCCTTTATTTAAATATCTTGTAAATCTCAGGAGATCTCAGCAGATACCAATATATTTACAACATACCCGCACACCCCCACAACACACTACAGTCGACTATCAACAGAACCACAACACAAAACCTAAACTTGATGTTGATTCTACTTTCACCTCATTCAAACAATCATCAATAATTCTTTACCCTTCTTTCAAAATACTTCCTATGATTTATTTCAAATATACAGCGTTGCACCTCTTTCAAAGTGTCTTCTCTAACCTAGTTTAACTATGCAGTATCTGCTCTGGAAGACTTCCTGTGAAAGCTTTCTGTCAGCTCTCTTCCCCATAACAGTTTCTTTTCCAAAAGAAGGAAATGTATCCTTACCTAAAATGTTCCCAGATTGTAAAATCTTATCACGCTGAAGGTTGTATGTTCACGGGCTCACTGGACGGCACTGTTTCACCGCCTGCGTTCGGTGCCTGTGTTTCTCAATAGGGTTATCATCTGTTGAAACAAAAGCATAGCCTTTTCCTCGAATGAGGAGTTTTCCTGCTACCCATTCCTTGTCAATTTTAATCCAAATAGGAGAATTAATAGTTTCCTGAGTCTGTGCACCTTCCTGAAAATGCCTCTCAGATGCTGTATAGGGCTCTCCTTGAGGCAAATTTAAGAAGTTTAAAGTAAACAACGTCAAGGACAAGGAATCAAGCGGAGGCATACCTCCTTTTTTGTATTTTAATAACTGTGTTTTGAGGGTTCTATGGGCACGCTCAACTATGCCTTGACCCTGCGGGTTATATGGGATTCCAGTAATATGTTTAATTTGCCATTCATCACAGAAATTTTTAAAAGCTTTACTAGTATCGAATACTCTCGGTAGCTTGCCGGGCTCTCCGAGAGGGGCGGAGGAATCGAACTCGGGTCGGCCATGTTGGCCGCTTGTAAGGCGAACGCCCTACCCGCTGTGCTATCGCTCCAGCTATAGCTCCAGCGATAGCACAGCGGGTAGGGCGTTCGCCTTACAAGCGGCCAACATGGCCGACCCGAGTTCGATTCCTCCGCCCCTCTCGGAGAGCCCGGCAAGCTACCGAGAGTATTCGATATGCCAGACACAGTAACAACAAAGTCTCCAATGGAGACGTTACTGGGCCCGCTCGAGCAAATCGACGATCAACGGGAGGGCCTTTACCTTACCTTTACTAGTATAGGCTGGGCCGTTATCAGTTTTAATAGCAGAGGGACCGCCCATTACAGAAAAACATTGTAGTAGGAAGGAGCAGACTGCTTTGGTTCTTTCAGAGGACATGGGAACAGCCCATAGGAAGCGAGAGTAAGAATCTATAGCTACATGGAGAAAAGGTTTCTTGGGGAAGCATGTGACATGAGTAATGTCCATTTGCCATAATTCATTGGTCTGTAGGCCTCGGGGATTAGCCCCAGCCACATGGGAGGTACAGTGTAAAGGAGCACAGACGGAGCAAGCACGGACAATATGCCTGGCTTCCCGCATTGGGATACGATGATGAACATGAAGACGGCGGGCATTTGTGTGTAAGATTTGGTGCTCTTCTTCAGCAGAGGCAAAAATTGGCGCCGCCAAGAGAACAGCAGCTTCATTTCCCCGAGTCATAGGTCCAGGAAGACCAGAATGAGATCTGATACGAGTAATAAAAATAGGTTCCGAGCGCTTTTGTAAAAGTGCTTGTAGCTGCTGAAGCAATTGTTGGACTATAGGATTGGGGGCATTTAGAGAAGCAGTCACGATACCAGGAAAGAGACCAACCACATAAGCTGAGTCCTAGACTATATTAGCAGGCCCTGGCACATGGGAGAGTAGATAAACCAAAGTAGCAAGTTCCACTTGCTGGGCAGAGGTATAGGTAGTGTTTACTGTTGTGGTTAAAGAGGGTCCAGAAATTCCGCCTTTCCCAGAGGCAGAGCCGTCAATATAGTATACCGGAGCATCAGGAATAGGTGAGGAGCGAATGATGGAGGAGATGACAAATGGAGTTTTTTTGAAAAATTCCCATTTTTTTCCTGCTGGATAGTGGGAAGAAAGTTCTCCCGAAAAATCAGCTAAAGCTCTTTGCAAAACATCACTGAGGGGCAGGATGGAGGTAATTTCTTTCACAGGGACAGGGATTGTTATGATATGAGGATCAAATCCCAGCATGGCAAGGGCTCTCAGTCTTCCTTTAATTATAAGTTTAGCCACTAACTCAAGATAGGGCACCAGAGTGCGAGACTCTTTGTTGTGCAAATGGAGCCATTTTATTGGGTCCGAAAGTTGTGCGAGTGCAGCAGTGGGTGACTGGGGTGTATCAAAAAGCAGGAGCCACAGTTTTTCTCCAGTAGCAAACCGGGAAAGATGGGATTTCTGGAGTCGGTCTAGAAAAAAATCTAATTCTTTCTGAGCTTCAGGGGTTAACTGCCTAGGACTGTCCAGGGCAGAGTCGCCTTCAAGAGTCAGGAATAGATTATGGAGGTCTGAGTTGGGAATGTCTAGAGAGGGGCAGACCCAGTTAATGTTTCCTAGCAGTTTTTGAAAGTCATTAAGCGTTTTGAGTTTATCATGGCGAATAGAAATTTTTTGAGGTCGTACAGTAGTACGCTCAAGAACATAGCCTAAATACTCATATGGAGGCAGCATCTGAATTTTTTCTGTGGCTATTTGTAACCCAGCTGTGGGTAGACGAGTTATAACATCCTCATATAATCTTTGGAGCTCTCCATCATGAGAACAAGCAAGCAAGATATCATCCATATAATGAATAACATAGGCCTGAGGAAACTTGACACGAGAAGGGCGCAAGATCAAGTCAACAAAATATTGACACATGGTAGGGGAATTGGTCATTCCCTGGGGTAGAACAGTCCATTGATATCTGCGCATAGGTGCGCGATTATTAAGAGAAGGGACAGAGAACGCAAAACGCTTACGATCATCTGGGTGTATGGGAATGTTGTAAAAACAATCTTTTAAATCAATGACAATCAGTGGCCAATCCTTAGGAATGGCAGCAGGGGAAGGAAGGCCTGGCTGAAGAGCCCCCATGGGAACCATGGTGGAGTTAACATTCCGCAGATCAATCAACAGGCGCCACTTTCCTGACTTCTTTCGGATAACAAAGACAGGGGAATTCCATTCCGAAAATGAAGTTTCAATATGTCCCAACTTCAGTTGTTCTTCTACCAAGGATTCTAACCCCTTAGTTTTTCATTATTAACGGGCCACTGGGAGGACCACATGGGATCGTGGGATTTTCACTGAATACGGAGGGGTGCTGGGCGTGAAGCCACAGCAGCTCCAATTAAAAGAGGGGAGGCCTCAGAATCAAAGTTCACAGTGGAATGTGGAAGTGGAATGGGAATCCTAATCTCCACTTGCCATTGCTCAAGTAAATCTCGTCCCCATAAGTTCAGAGGTACGGGTGCTACATAGGGCTGGAAAGTGGCTGTAATGCCCTCTGGGCCAATACACCTTAACCATCTGGCACTCTGCGGGACAGAGAAGGAAGGCATCATGCCTACTCCATGCAAACCGTAAGGTATTGCCTGCACAGCCCAGTTACGGGGCCAATATTGGGTGGAAATGATAGAGGCATCAGCTCCCGTGTCAATCATTCCCTTAAATTTCTTCCCATGAATCTCAAGAGTTAGAAGTGGGCGGTTGCCTTCCCTCAGACGGGCAACATAGGCAATCATAGCATTAGTGCCTTCAAAACCTCCCTCACTAGGACGAATGGATAGACCTGGCACAACAAAAGGAAGTAAGAGAAGCTGAGCGATGTGCTCTCCCTTATCAAATGTCCAAACAGCAGGCACTGTGATAACAGTTGTTATTTCATCAGTATAATCAGGATCGATGACCGCAGTATGAATAGTAATTCCCTTAAGAGAGGAACTATTTCTTCCTAAGAGTAAGCCTATAGTGCCTTGTGGAATTGGTCCCTTCACACCAGAATTTAAACTGTAGGGACACTGGGCGGGGGTTATAGTAATCGTATTAGGGCAGGAAATATCCAAGGCTGCGCTTCCCACCATCACTGGCTGCATCGAATCTACTGATCAGAGCTCTGAGACTCCACACTGGGGAGAGGGGCTGCAACTGGGAAAATTCCCGGATTTTGCGGGACCTGGGGATGCCCCCCCTGCAGCTTTCCCGAATTGGAGTCAATAGCTGCATCAAAATTGAAGCGACAGTCTCTGGCCCAATGATATCCCCTCTTACACCCGGGACAGGGCCCGGGAGATGCATGTCTGGCTCTGCAGTCTCTGGCCCAGTGGTTTCCCTTCTTACACCTGGGACAGGGCCCAGGAGGTGCTTTTACAGCAGAACTGTCCAAAGGTGCCCTGCAGTCCTTACGAAAGAGGCCTGGTTTTCCACAATTAAAACATCCTTTCTGAGGTTGTCTTTGTACAGCCTCAAAAACCTTCCTCTGTACCACATGTTTAACAGAACCAATATTTCTGCATGCTTTCAAATACCCCATTATATCTTCCTTCTCCTTGATAGGGCACAAAATGGCCTGGCAATCTTCATTAGCATTTTCAAATGCCAATTGTTTAGTCAACAGCTCCTGAGTTTCTTTACCCTTAACCTGCATTTCAATAGCTTCCATCAACCTTCCTATGAAGTCTGCATAAGGTTCTGAGGCCCTCTGGACAATCTTAGTAAAACTTCCCTTAAATTCTGCATCTGCATCAATCTTCTCCCATGCACTCAGGGCTGCGTTACGGACATGAGCAAAAACAGCACGAGGCAAGGTGATTTGCCTATTTGGGTCGCGCCATTTCCCTTGGCCTATTAACATTTTATAAGTCAATTTAATCCCTGAAATTTTTCGTCCAGCATGAACTAGGCCCTGAAGCTTTGCCTTGGCCTCATCGCTGAACCACATACTCCACTGCAAGTACTGAGAAGGGCTTAAACACATTTTAGCAACCATGTGAAAATCTTGAGGTACCCAGTAAGCCTTTTTACTCCAATCTGTAAGATATTCCCTACAGTACGGAGATGTAGGCCCGTATGAGGCACAGGCCTTTTTGAAATGACTGAGAGAATCCATTTTTAACCTGTGATAAGATGGAGGCTGCTGCTTCTCAGCCTGGACTGTGTGATTAGGAGCATGTCCCGAGCTGTGTAGAGGCCGCTCATCTGAGCTACTCTTGGACTCAAGATCTGAGGGATTTCCAGCAGTCTCATAATCTGCATCACTTTCATCTGACGCCCTGGAAGTGGAGCTATATTCATCAGCCTGAGAATTATTTTCACTATGAAAACCTTTTCGAGATTTAGGTATGGGAGGAGCTGAGGCCATATTATCCCTAATACTCTCCTCCTCCTCAACTGTGCTTTTCCAAAACAGGAGAATAGAATCAACAATCTCCCATGTAAACCAGAATTCCAGGGGAATCTTAGTCCCTTCCTTAGATGCCTTATATACATTTTCCTTAACTTTTTTCCAAATCTTGGGTTCTAGAGTCCCTTCATCCAGGAACCATGGGTTTACTTCACAAACTACTTTAAGGCAGGACCAGAGCTGGTCTCTGGAAATGTAGAGTTTTGGGTTCCTTGTCTTGTGGGAGAGACACTCAATCAAATTTATAAACGTCTTCGCCTGTTCAGTCTGACTCGAGAAACTATGAAAGATCTTGGAAAGGCCCAGAATCTGTCCCATCTTAGTGGGGAATTGCTATTAGGATTCTAACTCCCAGCAAACTAAAAACTCCTATTCTCCCACTCAAATTCTAGAGTGGGGGTGCACCGAACGCAATTCTTACCTTTAGTTGGTAGCTAGAGCCCACCCAGGGACGCCAGCTGTAAAATCTTATCACGCCTAAGGTTGTATGTTCACGGGCTCACTGGACAGCACTGTTTCACCGCCTGCGTTCCGTGCTCTTGAGCCACTGTGTGTGGCCTGGATTGGAACGACTGTTGGCCAAGGGCAGACGGAAGAAGAAACGGGGGCCAGGCCGGTCTATATCAATAGTAGTTTATTCCAATCCTCTTCACTCCTGTCTTTCTCTGCCTCCTTCTCTCCTGGGCCCCAGTCTTGGAAGCTCTCTCCTTCTGGCTCTGACTCTGGATCTCTGGAGCCCGAGCTCTCTCACTTCTGACCCCCTTTTCCGAGCTTACGTCTTAGTTTATATAGCAGTCACATAAGGCGGTGACATAAAGGTGGGTTAAATACTGACGAATCAACAAAGAGAGGTAAGACCACTCCTCCAGGAGATTAACTCAAGGATAAAATCTCATCTACAGAGATTATTTCAGATTACTAGGAGATCCACCCAAGGGTGGGATCCCAACAAGGGTGTGTTCTTCCTTCAGTTAGTAATCTACTTAAATAGTTGTAATAAATCTACTTCTAATATTTCTAGCAATGTCATTCTGTATGAGCACAGTAAGAGATATAAATTTAGTTTGGTTCTTTCTGAGAACATCTCACTATACATTTCGCAGTCCTCAGGCCAGGTTAATCTTCCTAGCTCCAGCAGGGTCCTAGTCTCGTCGTTACTTACTTTTGGATCATGACAGCATTTGTCCATGATCATGCCCTCAATTTATAGTTGAGTATCGTGGCTCTTTGGCCTGGCCCATTTTGATGCCAGGGTAGCTCACTGCTTGCCCTGGGTCCATTCAGTCCCTCGTCGGGACCCTGCTTTTGGGGTGCTAGGAACTAAGGGCAACTGAGTCAAGAAATCAGATGCCCAGGAGTAAATATTATTCAGAGTCAATCAACTTCCAAGTTACAAAGCATAATATTAACTGTCTTCCTGTGTCCACACAGAAAGGACATTGCTTACAATACAAGTTCAGTGTTCTTAGATGGGTGTGACCTGACAAACCTAAGCTACCTGAGGAAGGACAAAAGAGTGTTATCCTACACCAGATGTCATTCTTTATCAACGTGTACAGCCGTTTGAATCAGGATAATGGCATTGAAGATCATAGTAAAACTCAGGCCTTAAAACATCTAGTCTTTTGTGACTCTGGGGACTCTCTTTTCCTCTCACAGCAATGATAGTGCATAGAGACTCTTCATATGCTCCCCATAGAACTGGTTTTTTGAGCACATTGTAACTTCATGCCTTTGTTTCATCAGGTCCTGTCCAAACATAGGACTTTCTTATAATAGTTCTCAAAAGACTTTGTAAAATAGTACTCCTAATGTTGAATAAGGATAAGAGAATATCAATTCCTCATTTTATAAATATAAAACACTCATTTTAAAGCATGTCCTCAATGTGTTTATACACATATAAATTTTTTCTTTATTTAATACATAGATACATAAACTGTATATAATTATCTACATTTACCTGCACATAAAATCATCTGTATCTATACATTACCACTTATCTACTAAATATCAGAATTAATCTCTATAAAAACTTTGTTTACATGGCTTTTATCTCATGAATTTCTACAGCTTAAATGCCACCGCAGATAGAGATTCAATCATTTGCTTGAATAAATTAACTACAAAATAATCTACACTGGAACTATTTTTCTGTCACTGTCACTGTCCTTCCATTATTCATCGATTTACTTGAGAGGGCCCAGTAACATTGTGAGACTTGTTACTATGTTTGGCATATCGAATATGTCACGGGTAGCTAGCCAGGCTTTGCCATACAGGCGAAATACTCTCAGCTTGCCAAACTCTCTGACAGGGGTGGAGGGATAAATTATGTTATTTCTGTGAATATGCATATGGCATATTTTTGAGAATATGTACATGTGTGACTGAGTCAAAATTATCACAAGAGCTAAAACCTACATCTTTCCTCTTTTAGCCATATTTCTATTTTCTATTTCATCTTCTATTCCCTTGCATACCAGTCACTAATTAACTTCCAATATTGGTTCAAGTTAAATTCCCTTCAACAAGCATAATCTGTTTTGTCAACATTGCAAATATTTCATTCTTCCTCAATTTAATAGATATTCTAATTCATATTTGACTCTGTTGTGATGTTTAATGTAAAATTTAGACATTTTACATTTATTTTTAAATGTACATTTTACATTTAGACAAAAAATCACAAATCACAAATCATCCTGTTAATCGTCGATTGTCTCGAGCAGGCCCCAGTATCGTCTCCTTCATCCTAGCCCTGAGATTATATTCAAGGCTCTTTAGGAGAATGAGACCCATCATTGTTACTGGTGTTTGGCATATTGGGTACGACACAGGGAGTTTGCCAGACTCTGCCCTGTGGGCAGGCTACATTCGATAGCCTGCCAGTTTGTCCAAAGTAGGAATGAGATAATAAGATGTCATAATAGGATGTCGCGCTGCTGCAAATGCGGCCAGCGGTTCTGGGAGCTGGTTTTTATAGTCTCTGAGTCTTGGCCATTCGCGTGGCCATTCCTGCGGCCAAGACTCAGAGACTATAAAAATCAGCTCCCCCCAGGCCTCCGCCTCTGCGCTGGCGGCGGCGGGGCAGTGGCTCCGGAGGGGAATCAGGTTGCGGAGGCGGCGGCACAGCCTCCAGTGCTCGGGGCGCGGGTCCTGAAACTTGCTCGCTGTTGGCCCGCTGCTCCCCCACCGCACCCCGTCTGTCCGTCTGGCCCTCGCGGCGCCCCTTCCCTGCCCTCCCAGGCCTCTCCCTGTCCCTGGAAGGCGCTGTGGAGAGTTGCGCCCAGGCAGGTTGAGTCAGCCCTGGGGGCCCGGTCGGGTCTGCCCATGGGGCTGGACAATGATTTCTGTGCTTGGGTCGCCTCACCACCGCCGCGGCCTAGAGCGCCCGGCCACCCCGCCGTCCGCACCCCGAGTCGGGAGTGAGCTCGCAAACTTCTGGGGCGTGCGCGTGTGCAGGCCCAGCGGGGAGACCCCTGGCTGGCGCTCCGGCCCCCGACACCTCGGGAGGGCGCCCAAGGAGCCCCGTCCTGGAGGGGCTGTGGGCAGAGGGCGATCCCGAGGCTGCCAGGACGAGCCGGGCCCGCAGGCGATGACGCACGAACACAGTAGTTATGGCCACCCAGGTAATGGGGCAGGCGTCTGGAGGAGGAGGGCTGTTCCCTGGAAACATCGGCATGGCCCTGTCTAACGACATGTATGACTTGCATGACCTCTCTAAAGCAGAACTAGCCGCCCCGCAGCTCATCATGCTGGCAAACGTGGCCCTCACTGGGGAAGTCAATGGCAGCTGCTGTGATTACCTGGTTGGCGAAGAAAGGCAGATGGCGGAGTTGATGCCTGTCGGGGATAACAACTACTCCGACAGTGATGGGGAGGGACTGGAGGAGTCTCCTGAAATAAAAGGTGAGCCCAGTGGACTGGGCAACGTGGAGCTTCAAAGTTTGGAACTCAGTGTGGTAGAAACGCAGCCTGTGTTTGAGGTGTCCGCCGCCCCAGAAGTTTACAGCGCAAATAAAGAAGTCCCCCCAGGAAGCACCTGGAGCAGAGGACAAGTGCAAGAACCTGAAGACCAAACCCTTCTGATGTAAGCCGTGCCAGTATGAAGCCGAATCCGAGGAGCAGTTTGTGCATCACATCCGAGTTCATAGTGTCAAGAAATTTTTTGTGGAGGAGAGTGCAGAGAAGCAGGCAAAAGCAAGGGAATCTGGCTCATCCACAGGTGAAGAGGGGATTTAGACATTTTACATTTATTTCTTGCCGTAATAATTACTCTTTTTAGCTTTCCAGTACACTTGGCTAATAATTGTCAGTATCCTTTTGAGTGTCCATTTATTAGAACAATGTTTTAAGGTATGTAATAGCTATATATGTATATCAAGATATATTTTAAATGATTTGAATATTGAATGAAAACATAGAAAGAATCCATTTTGTTACTACTATACAAGAACATATAATTTATAATTTCAAATATCACTTTATTAGAAAACACCAAGGCAATAACATTTTTAAGTACTTGATTTGCTTAACATATATATTACTGTGGGCTGGAGCAATAGCACAGCCAATAGGGCATTTGCCTTGCATGCGGCCAACATGGCCAACCCGAGTTCGATTCCTCCACCCCTCTCAGAGAGCCCGACAAGCTACAGAGAGTATCTCACCTGCAGGGCAAAGCTTGGCAAGCTACCCGTGACTTATTCAATATACCAAAACACAGTAAGAACAGGTCTCACGATACAGACGTTACTGGGCCACTAGAGCAAATCAATGAACAACGGGAGAACCGTGATATATATTACTGTAGTATACACATATAACTATAAGTATTGCTATAATTTAATGAATATTTTAATCTATTCAAATGCCAGAAATCTGTTATTCACTAAAATGACAATAATATTATATGAAAAATGTCAGTGATTGTACTTAACATCTGTAACACTAATAGAGATTTTCTTACAATATTAATTGTAAATTCTGTAAATTAAGTAAAATATGAATAAAATATTGTACTTTTATATTAGATTTTTGTTCAATATTTTTAACAATATTCAAACACTATAATTTCCACCAAAAGACAAATGATTAATACATAAATGTTAGTTTCTATAGAATATTTTGGCCTTTCCTTGTTTTTTATAAGACCGATTCATACTGTTCATTAAATTCTCTTTAAACATATGCATTTAGAGCATAAATACAATTTAAATATATATGATGTCTAAGAAGATAAAAAAAGTAAGTTACATGAAAATGGATCATGGTTGGGTTACGGTCCTCCCGTTATTCATCAATTTGCTCAAGCGGGCCCAGTAACATCTCCATCTTGAGACTTGTTGTTACTGTGTTTGGCATATTGAATATGTCACGGGGAGCTTGCCAGGCTTTACCTTGCGGGCGAGATACTCTGGGTAGCTTGCGGGGTTCTCCGAGAGGGGCAGAGGAATCGAACTCGGGTCAGCCATGTTGGCTGCGTGCAAGGCAAAAGCCTTACCTGCTGTGCTATCACTCCAGCCCATGAAAATGGATGAAATCTAAAATTAGAAAACTTTAAGCATTTTATGCATAAAATATGTCATTTTCATTCAATGAAATGTGTCTGCCCACTTGCCTCCAATAAAATGTCAGAATTAATTAAATCCTGGATTTTCCTGAATCAACATCCATAAAAGAATATCTGTTAAGGAAACTTCACTTTTTCTCTTATGCCAAACTCCAAATTTTTAATCACTTTTAATTCCATGTATAATACATCTCAAAAGTCACCCTTCAAGAACAAAGGTTAGAAGTAGAAGTCACTGGAAGTAAGTCACTGGACATTTCTTGCCACAATAAAGCTATAGTAACCTGTGAGGTGACATTTTCTTTTCTAGATATAAAAACCTTCTTGTTAGATAAAAATGCTTCTTTTATTTCTTGTTTGTTTATTTGTTTGGGGGGAGTTCACACCTGCCAGTGTTCAAGGGTTACTACTGGCTTATAGGAATTACTCCTGGAGGCACTTATATAAGATGCTGGGGATTAAACCCAGGACAGACGTGGACAAGGCAAATTCCCTCCTGTTGTACTACCCCCTGACCCCAAAATGCTTATTTTTAATATCTTCTGTTTGAAAGAAAATAAACATGCTGTTTTTGGTGTTGCTATTGTGTTGTGGGACTTGGTGTTGCCCTTTGACTTCAGATGTGCAAAGCTTGGGCTCTAACACTCAAATATCAATCCATGATCTATCTTTTTTACTAAAAACTCTCCCACCAGAAAATTATGCTTTTTAAAACTCTTTCTTTTCTATCTGTTTATTGACCCTTTTTACTCCTCATGACTATCCTCTATAATTTGACTTAAGACTTTTGAATAGTTGATGTCTGACTCTGGATTAAGAGTTCTCTCTCTATGATATGATGGTTAGTATTTATCTTAAGTAAATTAATTATCCATGCTGACCAATCAAATTATAACCTGTCATCTCAGATCGCAATTTGAAGTTGCTGTGACGTGTTTCATTAAGATAAATTTCTAGTCCCAAGGTATACTGTTCCTACTCAGGGTCCCATGTCAACAAACCAAATTAGGTAGCTTTCATATCCCTAAAAATCCTCCTGAGACAGAACATAGGGGTCAGCCATGCCCCAAATGCCAGGCCAGAACTATTGTCTTCTCATGGGAGTGGGGTTTACTCTGTGGCCCCAGGTAGTCAGTTGTACTCCATTTGTCTATTTTTTTTGTCTTTTTTTACTTTCTTTTTTTTGGAGAGGAGAGGGCATGCCCCTAACCTCTGCCTTTCTGCCTGGGTCCATAATCTTTATCCTTTAAGAGCATCTTTTTTTTCTGGTCATTTTGCAGTTTTTAGAAAGAGAACTGTCAGCTTCATGAAGGATTGAAGTTTGCATCACTATAACTTAATTAATAATTTATAAGCAGAGTCAGAGACTTTAAATTCTTTCTATACCGGCTATTATCCCATCGTCATACCTTGACTTTTATCACTGATCATAACTTTATGTTTTGATGGTTCTAAGCTAGTTATCTTGTTCTCTGATTTAGAGATTGACTTCTATATATTCTGCTTCCTCATTCCACTCCTCTCATGAAAGCTTTACTGTGTACATTAGTTCATTCTTCCTGTCTATCTGACCACCTGATCTCCATCAAATGAGAAAACATGGTCAAACTTTCATGCATCCAATAATGATCTACACCCATTTCATACTTTCTTTTTTTTTTAACCATACCTACAAGGCTGGAGCAATAGCACAGCGGTAGGGTGTTTGCCTTGCATGCAGCCAACATGGCCGACCGGAGTTCTATTCCTCCGCCCCTCTCAGAGAGCCCAGCAAGCTACTGAGAGTATCTCGCCCGCATAACAGAGCCTGGCAAGCTACCCGTGACGTATTTGATATGCCAAACACATTAACATCAAAGTCTCCAATGGAGGCGTTACTGGACCCCCTCGAGCAAATCGATGAACAACAGGAGGACAGTGACAGTGACCTACAAGGCAAAAACCCCAATCCTTGGTTAATACAGCTATTTTTCCTTGTTATTTTGTTTTTATTTATTTTTTGTTTAATGTTGTTTGCTTGGGGGGCACATCTGCTGGCACTCAGGGATTACTCCTGGCTCTGCATTCAGGGATCACTCAGGTAAACAATGATGTACTGGGCGTTGAACCCAAGCCAGCTGCATTCAAGCAAATGCCCTACATGCTACACCATCTCTCTGGCCCTGTTATTTATTTTATTTTGAACTCTCTACCCTTAATAAACATCTGACACTATTTCTCATGTAATCTTGACAAAAGATCTGATGTAGTTAAAATAAATTAGGCAGGTAAAATGAATTAGAACAGAAACCTGTTCACTTTCTACCACCAAGTAAACTATAAATTTTAGTGCCAGAAAGATAGCACAAAAATAAGCTTTTGCTTTGTATGTCACCACACCTGGTTCAATCTCCAGGACTGCACCTGGTCCTCTATGCACTGTCATGACTGATCCCTGAGCACAGAGACAGAACTTTTGATCACCATTTAGTGCTTTTGCACTCCTACCTCCCCCGAAATAAATAAATTGCATGATCTGTACATCTCTCCAAATTAATCCCACTGGGTAACAAGACTATAAAACTTCCTGGATTTTCTTATTATCATATTTAGTGCCTGTTATTATTTCTCTGGTCTTTCCTCCAAGTCAGCCATTATTTGTTGGAGTTCTTGAATTATGTGTCATGTGTACAATTTCTTTTCACATCATTCACCCATTAAAACCCAGAATCCAAGTACTCCCTGAGGATCCTCTGAATTTCTGTGGTTTCTGTTGTAATGACCCCCTTTTCATTTCTGATTCGGTTTATTAGGGTTTTCTCTCTCCCTTTCTTTGTGAGTTTTGCTAGAGGCTTATCGATCTTGTTAATTTTCTCGAAGAACCAGCTCTTGGTTTCATTGATCTTTCGGATTGTTTTTTGGGTTTCCATCTCGTTAATCTCTGCTCTGAGTTTTATTATTTCCTTTCTCCTGTTCGGGTTGTGCTCCTTTTTTTGGTCCTTCTCCAAGCTCTTAAGCTGTGAGGTTAGGTTACTTATGTGTGCTCGCTCCTCCTTCCTGAGGAATGCTTGTAGAGCTTTCATCTGGGGGATATAAAGTAACAAAGTATGAGATTAATACCCAAGAATAGCTGAGATCAGCACCAGGAGGATTACTCCATAACTTAGAGGCCAGCCGGGTATCCTAGAGGAAAGGGCTGTTCAGATAGAGAAGGGAGCACCAAATAAAGGATGTTTGGAGGATCCTCCCAGGAGGGGAGATGCATGTCGAAAGTAGACTATGGACTGAACATGTTTGCCACTCAATGCCTCTTTTGCAGACCACAACACCCAAAAGGAGAGAGAGAACACAGGGGATTGCCCTGCCACAGAGACAGGGGGGATGGGGGGATGGGGGTGGGAGGGATATTATCCATGGTGGTGGAAAATGGGCACTGGTGGAGGGATGGGTATCTGATCATTGTATAATTGAAACCAAAGCACAAAAAAATGTAAATCTACAACTTAAAAAAAAATAAAATAAAATAAAGGGAAAAAAAAATTTAAAAAAAAAAACCAGAATCCCAGCCACCTCCAGCCTTTAATATTTTCACGCTCAGAATTTTATCTGACTTGCTATCAGATAACTCAACTTGGAGGACCAGTAGCACTTCATGTTCTCCATATTCATATGAGCATCTCTTTCCCAGAGTTTCTTACTTATCACTCTTCCCTATGCCAATGCATAGAACTGCTCATCTTATATAGGTCAACAGGAAGTAAAACATGATTATAGCTTTTATAATGCTATCCAACGCATCCAAGTATATATAGTCACTCTACTTTGGATGATTTCACACTGCTGTATTTTTTTTATTTTTTTTAAATCATCCACACTACAGATGATACCTGAACTCTTTATTCTTGGACATTTGAAGTGCTTTTTCCCCTAGACTCTCAACTCGGTTTTCAACTATTGTCATATTTTACAGTGAAGCTGGTCAGGTATAATATTAAAATTTTTAAATACATAATTAGATCTATTTGTGTAAAATACTCTGCTTTGTATTTTCTTTAGAATGTGTTCAGAATATTTATTATCATTCATCTAACCCTGCATGTTGTTGAGCAGTTCGCATGTGTACCTAAAATAAGAGTCAACTGTACCTAAAATCCTTCCAGCTTGTTTTCCTCCAGGAATATGGAAGGAAATATATTGGCGTGTTAAACATTATACTCTGACCTGCTTGGGATCCTTCATAGTTAAATTGTTTGTTGCTCTCTTTCCCTTCTCCTCCACTTTTTACCTAGCTTTTATTTGTATTTTATAATATATCTAAAACACTCTTAGGCCTAGACTACACCTGGTTAAACATGGAGTTGATTCACAGCACTCTACATTTCACCTTATAATTCCCATCATGCTTACACTGGTTATCTTCCATATGGTGAAGAGTCATTGAGTGAGAATGCATTTCTCTTACTTCCATATCTCTAACACCTGTAACACTAAAATACTGTTGAATGTTGCATTTCTTGGGAAAAAGTACGTAATTTTTATATTGATTACATGTATTTTACTTTTTGTGGTCTACGTATCGGATGTATGTGTCCACAGGCAAATATATGCATGTATTATTTGCTTCTTATTTTAACCTAAGTAGTAGCAAATGGCCTAGTTTATCTAACTGTGAGAGGTCAAATATATTCTCTTGCTTTTAATATTTGTTTTTATTATTGTTCATTCATGGGAAAAACAACTGAAACAATCCATGAGAACTATTTATTTATTGGCTTTTGTTGTTTGGACCACATACCATGGTGTTAAGCCTTTCCTGGCTCTGGATTCAGGGATCACTCTTGGTACTGCTCAGGGTACCAATTGAGATGCTGCGGATTGAATACTGATTGGGTGTATGCAAGCAAATGCCCTACCCACATATGATCACATTGACCCTTATTTATTACTAAAAGTTAGTTATTAATAAGAAAGTCACATTTACCCTTGTACATTTCATGTCATGTTGAGTAGGACATGTCAGTCACTAAATGGGTTTGTTTAATTAAATGATTAAGAGTATATACTTTGACCTCATTGATAAATTATTTTAATATATCCTGTTGATCATTACAATACCAGTAAAAGTTACATATTTAATAATGTTTAGGATTATTTTTATATATTATAATATGTACACATAAATATTGTGCTAGTATTTAGATACAGAGATAGATACTTAAAGGATAGATCATAGATAAACAGTATGGATCGGGAGGATATTTTCTTTCTCCCAGTGACTCCTCTTAGATTTGTCAAGGCATCAAATTAAAATCATGTAATCTAGTAGGAGGAAAGAAAGGGGATACATATATGTGTAGGAAGATGTCACCTCTAAAGAAATGTTATAAAATAAAAATATTTATATCAGGTAAGTAGTACCATAAAGTCCTGGATCATTAGGTTCAGGTGTTTCACCCCACAGAAAGTTACTTCTGATAACACACCAAAACAGAATTATACCAAAAACATCACTAGATGTCCTGCTTGAGACTTTGGTTTAATACAAAAGACAATATGTAATTTTAAATTTTAAAAGAATTTTTTTCAACAAACTGAAGATCATTCTTTTGTTGCAAAATGGTGACTTCGTTCTACAATGCCACTGTTCTGCTGATTCCTGGTTTCCAGGTATAAGCCAGTGAAGAAGGCAGCCTCAGTTTCCCCTTACTGGTGAGAGAGGAAATCAGAGTTTTTTTTTTCTTGTCAAATGCTTCATCTCTCCCCCATGCACCTAACAAATACTTCATCCCCAAGGTCCTGTCCTAACATCCCAGAAATTCTCCAGGATCATAAAATTCTGCCCTGGAGCTTAGGCTCACAGGGAGCACACAATGCCTGAGGCCATTAATTTTCTTACATCCTATGTAACATTTGTCTTTTGCTAAGAAATGGAAAGATCCCAATTTCCACCTGAAAGTGTCCACAGGAAGAGCCTATACCGGTAACTTCCTTGTATCCTCTGTAACATTTGTCAATTGATAAGAAATTTTATCAATCAGAGAGTTTTTAAAAAGGCCTTCACAAAACTCCCTTACTTTTCACTTAGTTCTGTACTGAGTTCCTCCCCTCAGGCAGCTCCTTTCCCTTTCTCTTCTACTTTCCAATAAACTTGTCTACTTTCCAACTCTGAGTCTGAGCATCTTTATTATTCAATATTTTCTTTCTCAAAAATAGAAACCATAAATCTTTCAGACAGTCACAATGCAGAAGTCAGTCCCTGCATTTGCCCCTCCACAAGACCTAGATGTCCACTTATCATCAGGCTGTAGGAGCATCTGAACAATGAGAAGAGACAATCCTCAGATGATGCCCAGACATAAATCACTTTGCCAGGTCTAAGGCCTATAGATGGCTTTGCTCAGATGGGGATCCACAGCCAAGAAAGACCACATAAACCCAGAAAAACAGCAATATTTCGTCTTACTTTTTAAAATAATCACTCATGTGTCCCTTCTTTGCAGATGTTCTCTTTTCCTAATCAACTTTCCTTCAGCCTATAATTCTTTCAGTGAATTCTGTCCAAAACTTAGCACCTACTCAGTACCCCAATGTCTTTGTCTTGAGATGAATGAGAAATTGAAACAGGGTAACAACTTTCACTTGGAAAATGTCAACAGATATGTATATATAAAAACACTTGCTTGTGGTATTTAAAAAAAATAAAATTGAATCACTGTGAGTTTTTTTTTTTTTGTTTTGGATTGCTATTTCACTGCTTTAAAATGAAAAAATTAAAACAAACCAAAACCAGAAAATCATAAGGAAAAGTTAGATGATTCCTTATTAAATAGTAACTTCTGAATATATAACTATTGTTTTAATAACAATTAAAATTATATTTACTACAGTTGTATGACAAAACATAAGTTGAAACAGCAGGCAACATATACTAATAAGAAGATTATTATATTTGTTGAAGTTGTTTGATTTTTGTTTTAGGGACCACATCTGGTGGTGGTTACACCTGGCACTGAACTCCCATATCACATTTTGAGGTGTTGGGAACAGTACGAGGTGCCAGGAATTGAACCCATGTCTGCTGCATGCAAGGCAACCATCCTACATATTGTACTCATTGCTCCAGTCCTAGAATCAATATATTTAACATATCACCAATTTTGAGCACACAGGTATCTTCATCAAATTTATTTTCAAGGTGTGACTTTTAGCACTTAGGGCAAGCACAGGACCAAACCACCTACTTTAAGTGTATCTAACCAATATAGAGTACATTTTTTAAAATGTGGAACTAGTACTATATATAGTATAAAACAGTACTAAATTGGTTTTAGTATATTGGCAGTGAATGCAGAGGTGAGCACAGGGACAGAGGTGGTCAGCACAACAGATCACGATCACGACCATCCTGTTGTTCGTTGATTGCCTCAAGCAGGCCCCAGTAACGTCTCCTTCATCCTATCCCTGAGACTTTTTTAAAAAGTGCCATATTCAAGGCTCTTTCAGGGTTAGGAGAATGAGACCCATCATTGTTACTGGTATTTGGCATATTGGATACGCCACAGAGAGTTTGCCAGACCCTGCCGTGTGGTTAGGTTACATTCAGTAGCCTGCTAGTTTGTCCAAAGTAAGAATAAGATGTCTCGAGCGTCTGGGAATTGGGTTTTATAGTCTCTGGGTCTTGGCTGTTGATGGTATTACACGGTGCAAGAGGGCCAGTTGGTGGGTGTGACCTCTGCCTTCTGGAATATGGAGGTTCTGGGTGGAGGATGCTCAGCCCTGATCCGAGCAGGCTTGGCGAGCTCAGCCCTGGTATCCGCATGCCTTTGTTCCTCTGCTGGTACCTTCATGCGTGTGGAGAGTGGTCTCAGCATGGTGGTGGCTGGTTCTGGAGGTTTTCGGCTGCCGGAGCCTTGGGCGGGGTGGGAAGGGAAACTCAACCCACTCCCTTCCAAGGGGTTCCAGCGAGGACAGCCAGGTGCGGGGGTTAGGAGACTCTGTGCTGTTCTCTTCCGGGAGTTGGGTTTTATAGTCTCTGGGTCTTGGCCATTGATGGGATTACACGGCCCCAGGGGGCAGTTGGTGGGACCACAACAGAAAGCATTCATATTTCCATTGATTGCCAGAGTAGGCTGGGACTGATTTTTCTGCATTAGCTCTTACAGGGAATATTCCCAATGTCTTACCATTAGATATGTATACTATAAATGTAACACTGTAGCACTGTAGCACTGTCCTCCCATTGTTCATCAATTTGCTCAAGAGGGCACCAGTAACGTCTCCATTGTGAGACTTATTACTGCTTTTGGCATATTGAATACACCATGGGGAGCTTGCCAGGCTGTGCCGTGCAGGTGGGATACTCTTGGTAGCTTGCCAGGTTCTCTGAAAGGGATGGAGGAATTGAACCTAGGTCAGCTGCATGCAAGGCAAATGCCCTACCCACTGGGTTATCATTCCAGTCCCGATATATAAATGTATAATATATATGTATACATAAATGTGCATATATATATACACATATATATATTTTATATTATTTACTTTTTATTTTAACCTAAGTAGCAGCAAATAGCCTAGTTGAACTAATTGGGAGAGGTCAAGTATATCCTCTTGCTCTTAATATTGGTTTTATATATATGTGTGTGTATGTATATATATACACATTTACATACATATACACATTATACATTTATATATACATTATATGTGTATATATGTGTATATATGTATGTATGTGTATATATATATATATATATATATATAAAATATCCAGGTATATCCCTGTTAACTTTTAGTCTTCTGTATGCCCAGTATGTCCACAGCTTGAGGTAGAATTTATGGGCTTGGATAATTGCAAATTTTCTCATTCTCAAAAAAGAACACAGGAATTTGCAGAAATGTTCAAAATGTAAAATGGAGACAACTGAAATTGAGCTGCTTACAGCAGCTGGCAAGGCAAAACTGGGACTTCCTCTCTCGATACCAAGATCTTTAATGCATTTTGATTTGACCTTTGTACATGACATAAGGAAAGGGGTCTGAATTCATTTTTTTACATGTGATTGATGCAGGTGAGGCAGAAGTGGCTGCAGCATGTCTCAGCTTGTTTGCGATTCCCGGGTTCTTCAATATTTTCAAACATGAAAATATTGTATAATGAAGATGCTCAGACTCATAGTTGGAAAGCAGAAAAGTTTATTGGAAAATAGAGAAGAACGGAAAGGATCTTTAGCTAACTATGGCTCTTTTTGTGAGACTTTTATTGGAAACCAGGGTCTTGTTACAGAGAATGCAGGAAGTCTACAGGGTAGATCAGGTAGATAGGCCTGGTTTGTCACTCTGGTGACCTGCTTCTAGTATTGTTCATTATCTTAGTCTTGTTACTCCTAGTTCTGGCACAGAAGAAATCTGTCCTGGGGAACTCCAAGAATGTTTAAAATAAGGCCTTGGGGGTGAGGTGTGGTAGGTCAATGGGGAAAATGGAACTGCTAGCGAGGGGAAACTGTGGGCTCCCCTCTTGTTAGGAAGGGGAAATTGAGGTTTCCTTCTGATGTAGGCAGGCAGATAGGGAAATGCCATTGGCAATGAAACCTAGGTCAACAAAACTTCTGGGAGGAAAATTCTAAGGCTTATCCACACTCTGGATAAGGATAAGACCCTGAGCAGCAAGGGACCTTGAGGAAATTGGACCCCTCCCTAGAAAGGAAATTCCTTGAATACCCTCGAACCTCTCCCTTTAACTGACTAACTTTAGTGATTCCAGCCCAGAGAAGACTTCTGAACAAATCACACCAAGATATCCTGAGAAGATACTGTATAAAAGCTACCTTGAAAAAGGAAGGGTACACATATGCTGCCCGAGCCCATGTGCTCCTTGTGCCCATGTGGTCAAGCACATGTGGTCCCCGAGCACATGTGTCTCCCCTCTTGAGAAGAGTACTTTCATACTTTCCTGTCTAATACTGGGATGTGTGTAAGGGTACTCTCCATCCTTGGAAAAGTCCGTGTTCTCTCTTAAACGGGTTTCTCTCTCTCTCTCTCTCTCTCTCTCTCTCTCTCTCTCTCTCTCTCTCTCTCTCTCTCTCCCTCCCTCCCTCCCCCTCCCACACCTTCAAAAACCCTCCAAATAAAATCTATTTACTTCACTGCTTGTCTACTCCTGAAATTCCTTTCTGCAAGGCAAGACAAGAACCCAGTAACCCTGGGGCCTGGGTGGCGGAGGTAGATGGGGAGAAAGTGATTGTCTTTCTTCTCCCAGCTTCATATACGTCACCTGTGGGGTCCACCAACATCACTCTTTCACGATCAACCAGTTTTTCAACACTATTTAAGGTGATTTTCTTGCTCCACTTCATACTTTTTACTGCTTTATCATAGATTAACTAATAATGTAACCGAGGATCCGTTTCTGGACTTTCAATTCTATTCCATTGATCTGAGAGTGTCCTTATTCCAGTACCACACTGTTTTGGCTACTACAGTTTACACAATTGATTTGTATAATAAAGTGATGGGCTACAAAATCAATGTTTAAAAAACCATAGCTTCTCTATATCTAAACAATGTTAAAGAGAAACAGTTTTTAAAAGAAAATAGTACTATTCCAGAAAACTCAAAAAAAAAAAAGTACTATTCAGCCTCAGAAAACCAAGTAACTAAGAACTAGCTTAAAAAAGGTCAAAGACTTATACAAATAAAACTATAAATCACTGCTAAAAGAAATATAAGAGGACAAGAGTAAATGGAAACAGATAACCTGTTTATGGACTGAAAGAATTAGCTTTGTCAAAATGGCAATCTTTGGCTGGAGAGATGGTACATCCCGTAGAGCAATTGCCTTGCATGGAGCCTCTCTGGTTTGATCCTAGAACCACAAACAATTCTCAGAGTCCTGCCATGAGTGACCTCTGAGTCCAGAGGCAGGAGCAAGCCCTTGAGCACAGCCAGGTATGATTCAGAAATGAACAAAAACTTTTAAATGGCAATCTTGCCAAAAAAAAACATTACACAGGGTTCAGTACAGCTCCGACAAAAAACACCAATGAGATTTGCACATATCACAAAGAACAAAAACAACCAGTGTTGGTGTGAATAAACAGAAAAATGAACCTTCATTCTCTGCTGGTAGGAAGAAAGACTGGCCAAGCCCTTTTGGAAAACAACATAACTCATGAAAAAACTAGGAATTTAACTTCCATATGATTCAGTAACCTTTCGGCATCTGTCCCAAGGGTCCTCAGAGGTCTATTCAGAAAAGTCATTTGCAACTCTAAATTTATTGTAGAAGCATTATTACCAATATTTTAAACCAAGATGCCTGAGGATTGGGCCTAGGGGGTGAGGGAAGAGTCCTTTGTTTGCTATGTTGTTGTCTAAGAAAAAATGTTCAAGATCTCTGAGGGACTTTGTTACTTCTATCTTTTGATGGAGCTATTAGCTAGTCTCTTGATGAGTCCTGGCCTTGGGCTTTTTAGCTGAAAATAGTCTTGACTCTTGAGCTATCTGTAGGATAACTCCCAAGCATTTCTTGGAGTTTGTGTCTTTCTGAAATTCATTACCAATTGAACCCCATACCTGAAGGCTTACTGATAGATGCTCACAAGTTTAGTAGAAAAAAGTTATGGTTTAGTTACAAGGCTCCTATGTGCGTCATTGCTCAGGAGGAACTTGTCAAGTGTGTTATGAAAAAAGAATAAGTTATTCTCAGTCTAGATATATTTTCATAATGACTCACAGGTAAAAAATAATGTTTATGGATGGTCCCCAGCTATGGAGCATTGAATATAAGGAGATAATTAGCTGACCTTTGTGCTTATTTCTTCACTCCAAATAAGACTATTGAATACACATACAAACATGATTTTTTATTCCTTCAGATTTTCTTTTTACACTCACTTTTTAGTATTACTTTGAGATGAGAGAGGATGGACAGGTAATATTGGTTGCAAAGTGCTTTTGGCAGGAACTATCTAGCCTTGAAGCCAAAGAGATAGTACAGCTGACAGCCTGCTTATCTTGCACAGGGAAAACATAAATTTGATTGTCTAAGCACAGAGTCAGGAGTAAACCCTGAATACCATTGGGTGTGGCCCCCAAACAAAAACAAAGCAAAAATGCCAAAAAAACAAAACACTAGTATTTATAGTAAAGTATAACTTAAATTTGCATACTCTGAATCATTAGAACTTGAATATCTACAATTTTTTGATTGCTAGAGATAAAAATAATATGGTATTAAGGAAATAAGTTCAAATGGTGGTACCATACCAAGTTCAATTGGTACATTACATGTGGTAATGTAGAATAAGCAAAATTAGCTACACAGGATTGTGAACTTGATTTGAAATATTCTTTTAATGTATCTGTCAGCTTGTGTTATGCACCTTCTATCTTTTATCCTTCCCTACTGACTCATTCAGTTCTCAGTTCATGAGAAAATATTAACACTAAATATTTAAAAATTGCCTGAAACTTTGTAAATTTCATGGGCACTGATGGATGCTCACAAGGCATTAGAATAAGGTTATTTGATTTGAAAATTCTTGTCAGCCCTTAAATCAGGATATAATCTCTGGAGACCTTGGGAACAATAAGTTTGAATGGACTTTGAAATAGCTGAGGAAATATACACATATTCACATGCAAAATCATTTATTTTGACATTTACGAAATTTTTGTAGGCTTCATAATGAAATTGATTGTAAAAATAACCCTTAAAAGGACATTGAAGATCCCAAATTATTTCTTTTGTAAAGAGGATTCCACTGTTTGTTCTACAGTAAATAACCTATGATATGTTGATGTATATGTCTGCTTTTTATCCTGTAGAACATTGATACTTTAAGTCATCATTTTAAAATTTGACTATTCAGATATATTTGAATTAAAATCAAGCTATAAACAAATTAAATTGGTTTTTAGAGTGCTAAGAAGTAAATAAAAAGGTATTTTATTCAAATTATTATAAAATATAAAAAGATATTCATGCAGATTATTTTTTGCAGATAGTTTAGTTTTTGACAGACATATTTAGTCTTTGACTCAGACAGACCTATTTGATATACACTTACTACATATAGTAACTTCAATTACTATAATTGATGATGGAAATGCTGTAATATTTTAATATTTTTGTTCTCAGGAATGACTTTCTCTGGAGTGTCTAAAAAATAAAGTATGAAAGAAACCATTGTTTATCTTTTATTTATTGCCAAAAATATCAGAAGAAAAAAGGAAATCAAGAAAGCTGGAAAACAAAAACAAAGTGATAGATTTTTAGATCTTTATGATTGAATCAAAATGTTCTAAGACTATATTTAATCATCATCTACTATATATCATCCAGCATAGTATCCTCTAACCTGTTGGAACTTGATTGTGTTGGTATTTTTGATGGTTGACTTTTCTTTTGGGGGATTATAATTGCTGACATTACTCTTGGTTTTGCTGAGCATGCACAAGTTGAATTAAAGTAGGTAATCCACTGCTCTCCAAACATAGTCCCCTTGCTTCATTTTATATTTAAAAACTTATATCTATATTGAAAATAGGGAATAACTTCACAGCTAATAATGAAAAACATCACCTGCCTCTTTACATACTTGTATGGGAGAACACACATGGGACATTGTTTTTCCTGATGTTTTGTATACAGGGTAGTTTATAGTCCAGTTCCTTAAATGAGTCACTAGCTGGGACTCATTTGAGGTCACGTGATTTAAAAAAAAATCTTTGAAATGAATTTCTTTACAAATTATTACCAGTAATCATTTGAATTCACTTCCTGTTTTATATTCATATATACCTATTTTCACAGCATGTTTTATATTTATTTATACATAAAATTTCTTGGGCAAAATATGTTACAATTAAAGAGCTTTAGAAGCTGGATTTAGAGTGTTATTTCAATATCTGCTATTCCCCAATAAACCCAAGTTCAAAGTAACAAATAAAATAATGAATGGAATATATTAAGGGTAAACTTCCTTAAGTGTAGACACTTATCTTCTAGTATCTTATGTCTTAAATAATATAATTCCAGAAATAACTCAGCTTTTATTTATTTACTTTTTTCTCCTAAATCTTACCTTCTGTATTTAATAAAAAAAAATACTTGGGAAATTTTTGCAAAGAAAATTTTTATGAGAAATATATTTTAGAATATCCTGATAATACAGTATTTAGTTAATAATGCTATTGTTAATTTAGAAGAAATAATTCTAAACAGTATAAGTTAAAAATGGGACTCTTTAAGTATTATAAACATTTGTGGTTAAATAACAGTGAACTTTCTATATTACTTATGTAGCTGCATATAATTTGAATAGATTCATATTTTTTCAGTTAATTCTAAGAGAACAATAATTTTACATTTAATTTACAAATAATTTTATATTCATTAGTTATAAAGATTGAAGAGCAATAAAAACATAATATTATAATTTATAAATTGATAGATTTTGATGACAAAAATTTGACAAAATGTTTCATTATGAAAGGGAAGTTAGTTTATTCCTATGTAGTGGTGACATAGTTGAGATTTTAAAATATTTTATTCCACTCCTGGTATAGCCACACAGTTATCAGGGACTGGGGTGAACTGTTGACAGGAACATCCTAAATATGTGTAGCAAGTCAATGGTATTGATTTCAGTTATGTCTGATGTTTTGCTTTGGGAATAGTAACTTAGATATTTGGCTCAAGGTCCCCTTTAAATATAATTTCATAGGTGTCAGGAAGACAAGGCAGCAGAGTGGGGCACATCATTTCCATGCAGCCTCACCTGTTTACAAGAGCAACCCCTGGCTCAGTCAAGCCTGAAGCTGAGGCACGTTGAAATTTAGGAGGTGGAGTTCAAGTCACATACCATGTTTATCAGTTTTGAAATTGTACTCTTTTTTAGGGTTATTTCCTCTAAATGACCAAGAACATTGTTAACTAAGTCCTCTTATATTTGTAGGAGATTCTAATATCTAAAAGTGAACCTCAGGTGACACTTGACTGCTGCCTTTTAGAACTAGTGCAGTTTTAGTGTCCAGACTACAAAATTGCTCCTGAAATATGTGTATTTGGAGGCCCATCTCTCGGCAACCAAGCTGAATGTCTCCAGGCACTCTCTTCTAATTCAAACAGGTACAGTCTGCCCCCAGGGCTTGGGACTTTCTCTGGGCATGCGCAGCTAGCTCGATCCCCTAGAACAGACGGTTTTCTCCCTTGATCTGTGCAGGACGGGAACTGAGGCCCATCTCTGGGCAACAAAGCTGAACGTATCCGGGCACTCTCTCCTCATTCAACTAGGTATAGCCCAGTGCCCCGCGCCAGGGACCCTTTCCAGAGCTGCGAAATATTCTCCCACTACATATACCATAGGAACCATAAGCTACCCTCTAAGATGGAACCTTCTCTAGGTTAGCTCAGCCACTAGAAACACAGTAGCCAATAACTCATAAGCCTATATCAACTGAATCTGCATATCAAACAGAATAGTAACAGTGAACGTGAAGGACTAAACCACACTGGTCACAATGGTAAAGCAACGAAAAGCCCACCAAACTTTCTTATTGAAGAGGCTAACCCAGAAGACACCAAGAGTACTGTAGTGTTAGACAACCTCTCTGACAAGGAATTCAGAAGGGAGCTACATAGGATGCTTAGGGAACTAAAAGAAACAATGGAAAGCAACGCCAATGAAAGACAAGAGGAATTTGAAGGCAGAAAAGAGGAAAAAGCAATCGGAAATGTCAGAACTGAAAAGCCTGGTAGGAAAATTGAAAAACTCAGTGGAAGGCCTCAGCAGCAGAGTAACAGCTGCTGAGAACAGAATCAGTGAACTCGAAGATGAAGTCCAGAGACTCTCCAGAAAAGAGCAGAAAATGGAAAAGAGACTCACAATTCGGGAACAGATGGCAAGAGAAGATCAGGATGAAGCCAAGAGGGGTAACAAAAGAAATATTGGAGTCCCAGAGGGACAGGAAGAAAACCTTGATGAAGAAGAAATTGTCAAAGACATAATTGCTACAACGTTTCCAGAGCTCAAGAAAACTTGTGACCAAATTTAGGAGGCCCGAAGGGTACCAGCTAGAAGAAATCCGAATAAAAATACCCCAATACACATCCTGATCAAAATGACCAAAACCTTAGACAGAGACAAAATTCTGAAAGCAGCAAGATCAAAGAAAGAAATCTCTTACAAAGGAGCATCCTTAAAATTCACAGCTGATTTTTCTGATGAAACACTCATGGCCCGAAAACAGTGGTGGGACATAGTGAAAAAACTCAATGAAATAAATGCCTCTCCAAAAATACTTTACCCAGCAAGACTCTCATTCATAATAGAAGGAACAACACACAATTTCACAGACAAACAACAGCTCAGGAACTTCATAGACTCAAAACAATGGTTACAAGAACAACTAAATGGGCTACTTTAAGGCAAGATGGGCCCCTCAAATACACCAAATTTCAATAGAACAATGGGACAAAATCACATAACCATAATCTCTCTCAATACAATGGGCTAAATGCACCAATTAAAAGACATAGAGTGGCAGGATGGATTAGAAAATTGAACCCAACATTCTGCTGCCTGCAGGAAAAACATCTCAATAGTCAAAGCAAACACAGACTCAGAGTCAAAGGCTGGAGAACAATCCTACAGGCAAATAGCTCCCATAAAAAATCTGGGGTAGCCATCCTAATATCAGACCACATTGATTTCAGAGTGAAGAAGGTCACAAAAACAGTGAAGGCCATTTCTTATTGATCAAAGGATCTGTACAACAGGAAGAACTTACAACAATAAATGTATATTCACCTAATGAGAGACCATCAAAGTACTTAAAACAACTACTTATAGACTTAGAGAAAGACATCAATAGCAAAACAATACTAGTGGGAGACTTCAATACCGCTTTGTCACCTCTTGATAGATCAACCAGACTCAAGGTTAGCAAGGACATACTTCATCTGAGGGAAACAATGGAAGAAAGGGACCTAGTAGATATATACAGGACACTTCATCCACAAAAAGCTGAATACACATTCTTCTCAAGTGTACATGGAACATTCTCCAAGATAGACCACATGCTGAGCCACAAAACATAACTCCATAAAATTAAGAAGATAGAGATTATATCAGCAATCTTCTCAGACCATAATGCGCTGAAATTAGAAGTAAATCACACACAAAAACAGAAAATTAATCAAACACCTGAAAATTAAACAGTGCGCTATTGAACAACGAGTGGCTTAGACAGGAAATCAAAGAGGAAATCAAAAGATTCCTAGAAATGAATGAAAATGAGGACACGAGTTACCAAAACTTATGGGACACAGCAAAAGCTGTGTTAAGAGGAAAGTTTATAGCTCTACAAGCATTCCTCAGGAAGGAGGAGCGAGCACACATAAATAACCTAACCTCACAGCTTAAGACATTGGAGAAGGACCAACCAAAGGAGCACAACCCGAACAAGAGGAAGGAAATAATAAAACTCAGAGCAGAGATTAATGAGATGGAAACCCAAAAAACAATCCGAAAGATCAATGAAACCAAGAGATGGTTCTTCGAGAAAATTAACAAGATCGATAAGCCTCTAACAAAACTCACAAAGAAATGGAGAGAGAAAACCCTAGTAAACCAAATCAGAAGTGAAAAGGGGGTCATTACAACAGAAACTACAGAAATTCAAAGGATCCTCAGGGAGTACTTTGAGAAGGTTTATGCTACGGAACATAAAAACCTGAGGAAATGGATAAATTCCTGGACTCCTACAGACTTCCAAGGCTGAACCAAGAAGACCTGGAATACCTGAACAGATTTATCATCATCAAGGAAATTGAAATGGTAATAAAAATTCTCCCCAAGCATAAAATTACTGGCCCAAATAGATTAACTAGTGAATTCTTCCATATCTTTAAAGAGGACTTACCCCCAATCCTCCTTAAGCTTTTCCACGAAATTGAAATATCAAAAACACTTCTGAACAGTTTCTATGAAACAAATATCACACTGATAGCAAAAGCAGACAGAGATACCACAACGAAAGAGAATTACAGACCTATATCCCTGATGAACACAGATGCGAAGATCCTCAAAAAACTACTAGCAAATAGAATCCAACTACTCATCAAAAAGATCATACATCATGACCAAGCAGGATTCATCCCAGGGATGCAAGGATGGTTTAACGTTTTTGGGATCAGCTAACATAATCCATCATATCAACAAAAGAAAAGATAAAAAGCATATGATCTTATCAATAGATACAGAGAAAGCATTTCACAAGATCCAGCACCCTTTTATGATGAAAACCCTTGCCAAAATGGGGATAGAGGGGACTTTCCTCAACATAGTTAAAGCCATCTACCACAAGCCTACAGCAAGCATCATGCTCAATAGGGAAAAACTGAGAGCCTTCCCTCTAAGATCAGGGATGAGCCAAGGATGCCCACTCTCTCCACTGCTGTTCAATATAGTACTGGAAGTACTTGCAATAGCGATTAGGAAAGAAAAAGATATTAAGGGCATTTAGGTAGGAAAGGAAGAAATCAAGCTCTCACTATTCGCAGAGGATATGATACTATACTTAGAGAACCCAATAACCTCCACTAAAAATTTCCTAGAAACAATCGACTCGAATAGTAAAGTTGCAGGCTATAAAATCAATACCCAAAAGTCCATGGCTTTCCTATACGCAAACAGTGAGAGAGAATAAAGCTACATGAAATAAACAATCCCGTTCACAATTGTGCCCCAGAAATTCAAGTACCTAGGAATCAGCTTAACTAAGGAAGTAAAGGACCTGTACAAATAAAACTACAAAACGCTACTTCAGGAAATAAAAGAGGACATGAGGAAATGGAAAGTTATCCCCTGCTCATGGATCGGGAGACTTAGTATTGTCAAAATGGCAATACTACCAAAAGCATTGTATAAATTCAATGCAATCCCTATAAAGATACCCATGACATTCTTCAAAGAAATGAAGCAAACACTCCTGAAATTCATATGGAACAATAAGTCCTCACGAATAGTTAAAGCAATTCTTTGGAAAAAGAAAATGGGAGGAATCAACCTCCCTAACTTCAAACTCTACTACAAAGCAGTATTAATCAAAACAGCATGGTACTGGAACAAAGGCAGAACTGCAGACCAGTGGAACAGGGTTGAATACACTGACATCTCCCCTCAATCATATGATCATCTAATCCTTGATAAAGGTGAAAGAAATGTGAAGTGGAGTAAGGAAAGCCTCTTTAACAAATTGTGCTGGCATCAGTGGACGGCTACATGCAAAAAAAAAAAAATGGGCTCAGAACTCTGCCTTACACCACGTACAAAAGTAAGATCAAAATGGATTAAAGACCTCAACATCAGACCAGAAACCATAAGGTACATTGAAGACGAAGCTGGCAAAACCCACCTTGACATTGAAGCTAATGATATTTTCAATGATGCCACGCCACTGGCTGAGCAAGTGAAAACAGAGATAGATAAATGGGACTATCTTAAACTAAGAAGCTTCTGCACCTCAAAAGAAACAGTGACCAAAATACAAAGACAGTCTACAGAATGCAAAGGATATTCGCCAAATACACATCTGACAAGGGGTTGATATGAAGGATATACAAGGTACTGGTTGAACTCCACAAGAAGAAAACATCCAACCCCATCAAAAATGGGGCAATGGAATGAACAGAGTCTTTCTCTAAGAAGAAATCCGAATGGCAAAAAAGCACATGAGAAAATGCTCTACATCATTAATCATCAGGGAGATGCAGATCAAAACCACAATGAGATACCATCTCACAACTCAGAGACTGGCCCACATTCAAAAGAACAAAAGCAACCGATGCTGGTGTGGATGTGGTAAGAAAGGGACACTCCTTCACTGTTGGTGGGAATGCCAACTGGTTCAGCCCTTTTTGAGAACAGTATGGACGATTCTCAAAAAATTAGAAATTGAGCTCCCATTTGACCCAGCAATCCCACATCTGGGAATATATCCCAGAGGCAAAAATGTATAGTCGAAGTGACATATGCACCTGTTTGTTCATTGCAGCACTCTTTACAATAGTCAGAAACTAGAAGAAACCTGAGTGCCCAAGAACAGATGACTGGTTAAAGAAACTTTGGTACGTCTACACAATGGAGTACTATGTAGCTGTTAGAAAAGATGAAGTCATGAAATTTACATACAAGTGGTACAACATGGAAAGTATGCTAAGTGAAATGAGTCAGAAAGAGGGATAGACATATAAAGACCGCATTCATCTGGGGAATATAAATACACAAAATATGAGATTAATACCCAAGAATAGTTGAGTTCAGCACCAGGAGGATTACTCCATAGCTTAGAGGCCAGCCGGGCATTCTAGGGGAAAGGGCAGCTCAGATAGAGAAGGGAGTACCAAATAAAGGATGTTTGGATGAGCCTCCCTGGAGGGGAGATGCATGTTGAAAGTAGACTATGGACTGAACATGTTTGCCACTCAATGCCTCCTTTGCATACCACAACACTCAAAAGGAGAGAGCGAACAAAAGGGAATGCCCTGCCACAGAGGCAGGGTGGGATGGGGGTGATGGGGGTGGGAGGGATATTTTCCATGGTGGTGGAAAATGGGCTCTGGTGGAGGGATGGGTATTTGATCATTGTATAATCGAAACCCAAGCACAAAAATTTGTCAGTCTACAACAGTACCTCATGGTGTTTCACTAATAAAAATAAAAATTTAAAAAAAATGTGTATTTGTTCTCAAGCCCAGGAGCTTACCTGAATGGTGGGTCAAGCAGGAGGGCAGTATTGCTGTCACTCCGTCTAAAACTCTATCATGCCTCAGGAAAGTCCTCAGAAGGCAGTTATATCTATTAATTTTAATACATAAATAATAGTAATTATTATTGTGCTAACTGCATACAATACCTATTGTTATTCCGGATAAGGATATTTTAGCACTCTAGCAGGGCTGGAGAGATAGCACAGCAGGTAAGGTATTTGCCTTGCACGGAGCCAACTGGCCAACCCCAGTTCGATATCACCGCCCCTCTTGGAGAGCCCGGCAAGCTATCAAGAGTATCTCGTCTGCACGGCAAAGCCTGGCAAGCTACCTGTGACGTATTTGATATGCCAAACACAGTAACAACAAGTCTCACAATGGAGACATTACTGGGCCCGCTCGATGAACAATGGGAGGACAGTGACAGTGACAGAACTGTAGCACTGTTCTTCCGTTGTTCATAAATTAGCTTGAGCGGGCACCAGAAATGTCTCCATCGTGAGACTTGTTGTTACTATGTTTGTCATATCGAATATATCACGGGTCGCTTGCCAGGCTTTGCAGTGTGGGTGAGATACTCTTGGTAGCTTGCCAGTATTTCCGAGAGGGGCGGAGGAATCGAACCTGGGTTGGCTGGGCGGGCCGCGTGCAAGACAAATGCCCTGCTGCTGTGCTATCGCTCTCGCCCCATTCCCAAATCAAATTGCTGCAATTTCAAATCTTGATGGCGCGACTTCATTTCTGAAACTGAACACAAAATGCAATTTAAGTATTGTCAAAAAGAAACATAGCAAAATGACGCCATGTAGTGAGAGGACATCTCTGTGCTTCTCAAAGTCCAAACAATCTCAGTAAAGGGAATGTCTGATTAGAGGAAAACTGTGAGATTCTTGGTAATTCTACACTAGCTTTTGGTTTTGTTTTTTGAGCAGACCTGGTGATGTTTGGGGAACCATATGTGATCCTGGTGATTGAACCAAGTCGTCCGCTGGCACTGCAAGTGACTACCTGCTGTGCTAACACTCAGGTCCAAACTTATGGGTTCACTTATTAAGATTTTTAAAAAAGGCAAAAAATATTTTGCAGGTACAGTGAAAAAATAGTTGTGGAGCCAAACAGGTAAGGCAAAGATGGGGGGGGTGGCAGGGACCATGATTCTCATGGACTGGCAGAGAACTGGCAGAGAACTGTGTAAACTCACACAAAAGGGGCACGGCACACAGCGGCGATGGCTCTATCTCTCCGACCACCCACGTTCAGTAGTCTCACCCTTCTTCCACCCCAGGGAGGTGGATGGCGATGGTCAGGCGGAGAAAGGAAACGAGGATCAGGCTGGTTGGTATTATTGCAGTTTATTCTGATCCTCTCTCCATCTACACCAGTCTCTCTTCTCTGCCTCCGCTCCCCTTCTTCCTCCCCCATGCTACTTCATTCTCCTTCTCCATCCACCTTCATCCTCCTTCTATGGAGTCTTGATTCTCATCCCTCTTTCTCTTCCTTCTGATCCCCTTCTGATTCCTTCTGCTTCCTTCTTACCCCCCAGCCTACTCTTCTAGAACAGTTAAATCCCAAAGCATGAGGGGTTGGGGTAATCATTACACATAGGTGTGATCAATAGGGGTAGAAATCTTAGCCTCAGGGAAAGCCACTCCTAGGACACATCCTTTCTCAGCAGGATGACCCACCCTAGAGCCTCGCGGATTCTCCTGGGTGTGTCTCTTCTCTCCTTGTCCAACAAGCATATAAGAATATATAATATAAATCATTTTCTATGAATACAGTAAGAAATATCTTAAACTTATAGAATTGCTCTCCTCAGGCCATCTCGATCTCAGACTACAATGCTCAGGCCAGATAGTCTTTCCCACCCCTAGCAGGATCCTAGTCTTGTCGTTACCTTTGGATCATGACAGCATTTGTCTATGATCAAACTCTTAACTTATAGTTAAGAATCATGGCACTTTGGCCTGCCCCATTTCGATTCCAAGGTAGCTCACCACTTGCCCTGGGTCCATTCAGTCCCTCATTGGGACCCTGTTTTTGGGGTGTTAGGAACTAAGGGCAACTGAGACTTAAGTCGAGAAAGCAAATGCCTGGGAGTGAATAATATTCAAAGCCAATCAAATCCTAAGTTAAAAAGCATAATGTTAACGGTCTTCCTGTATCTATACTAAAAGGATATTGCTTTAAAGTAAACTGTTCATAAGGCATAAGGAGAGGAGAAAGGCAGTATTTCACTCATACATATAAAATTATAGATTTCTGAGAAATCTAACCTTACAAATTAACAGAGTCTGATTAGGGGGAAAGCTGATTAACTGCCTGGGGAGGAGAGCATAGGGAAGACTGTTTACAGATAAACACAATGGAATGGAAATGCCTCAGGAGCACTGTGATGGGTGTAACCAGATAAACCTAAGCTTCTTGTGGAAGAAGGACAAAGCAATGTTATCCTACAGAGAACAAGAATAACCACGAAGCCAAGAAATCAAATTACAGGATTATTTCGTGACTGACAGTCCAGGGGATGAAGGATAGCATGAGTGCGGCACAGACCCATGGATCCAGGAGCCCAAGGTCCCTGGGCTCAGCAGTGTGTTTCACACACACTCAGGGTACCCACACACTGCCCAGGGTCAGAGCCAGGGAAGATCCCCAGACACTCACCAGCACACATTCTACTCCTCCCCAGACTCAGGGCTTCTCCTTCCAGCCAGGAGATCACTGGGTTTCACCCCAGAATGCCCTGCCCTCACGGAGACAGAGACACGGATTAGTGACAAGGAAAAGGTGAAAGGTAAACCCTGAGTTTCCCTGATATAACTGGGCAAATTACTGAAAAGACATGAACAGAAGATCCAAAATGCCACAGATTTGTTGCTATTTGAGAGGTAAGATCCAGGTTTTAATTTAAGAGTGAAATTTTGGCCCAGAAAATACCACAAATACTCTAGTCCTGGCCTTGCATTTGACTGATGTGGGGTTGATCAGCACAATATGTTGTTGGTTTTTGTCTTGTTTGGGTTCTCACCTGGCTACGTTCTGGAGTGACTCCTGACTCCGTATTCAGAAATCACCGCTGGTGGTACTCAGGGATGACATGGGATGCCTGAGATTGAAACCATATACGTTACTTGCAAGACAATAACATTTCTAGCTGTACTGTCTCTCTAGACCTGGCTCCATGGAGTTTCCTAGGCCCCTCATGAAGTAATCACTGATTTCAGTAAAACCAAGTGCTTAATAAATCTAAAAATGGCCAAAGGTGGCAAGAGACATTTTTTTAAGCAAAAAAAATGTATCCAGAAAGAGAAAGAGAGAACAGCAGGAGTTTCTCACAGCCAATCTTGGTTCAATACCTGACATCCTCTAGGGTCCCTCAAGCCAGCCATCAGTGATCCCTGAGTACAGAGCCCAGGAGCAAGCCCTTAGTCCTGCTGAAGTCTTCAAAGTACCATTAGAAGTGACTCCAAGCACTGAAATAGAACAGCATCTGATGGGGTGAGTCCCAAGATATCAAAGCCCCTGTGGTGGGAGCGATAGTACATTTTAATATGTTAATAATATATTAGTATTTAATATGTTAATAACAAGTGCATATTATATATGTACACATATATAAATATCATATATATGCAAACATAAATATCATGGTGCAAACAGAAGCTGTATTTAAGAAAAACTTGTTACAAGAGGAACTTTGTGGTGACATTAACCAACTTTGCCAATGGCTATATATTTTACCTCCAGCAATATGGTTAGACTCTTAGGCTCAATTTCCATTTCAAAAAGATTGCAGGGGAGGAAGGCATGGGTCTATAAGGTCACCTAGATTCTAATAGACTTTGATTTTTGTTATCTTCTATTTTCAAGTAAATTTTTCCTTTAAAACTTTTTAGATTATCATCAATAGTTGTAAGTTAAGAAAAATGAAGCTTGAAGGACTGGAACACCTTGATAGCTTTGAAAGTACTTGATTCTTGGAGAGTAGTATTTCAGGAAATGTGCAGCAGGATACAGTTATACTTTTGTACTTGCCTTAAAGGATGCAGAAAAATGAAATTAAAACGTCAACAGTCAACATAATCCATCATATCAACAAAAGAAAAGATAAAAAGCATATGATCATATCAATAGATGCAGAGAAAGCATTTGATAAGATCCAGCACCCCTTTATGATGAAAACCCTAGCCAAAATGGGTATAGAGGGGACCTTCCTCAACATAATTAAAGCCATCTACCACAAGCCTACAGCAAGCATCATCCTCAATGGGGAAAAACTGAGAGCCTTCCCTCTAAGATCAGGAACGAGACAGGGATGCCCACTCTCTCCACTGCTGTTCAATATACTACTGGAAGTACTTGGAATAGCGATTAGGCAGGAAAAAGATATTAAGGGCATTCAGGTAGGAAAGGAAGAAATCAAGCTCTCACTATTCGCAGATGATATGATACTCTACTTAGAGAACCAAATAACCTCCACCAAAAAACTCCTAGAAACAATAGACTCGTATAGTAAAGTTTCAGGTTATAAAATCAATACCAAAAAGTCCATGGCTTTCCTATACGCAAACAGTGAGAGAGAAGAAAGCAACATGAAAAAAACAATCCCGTACACAATTGTGCCCCAGAAAATCAAGTACCTAGGAATCAGCTTAACTAAGGAAGTAAAGGACCTGTACAAAGAAAACTACAAAACGCTACTTCAGGAAATAAAAGAGGACATGAGGAAATGGAAAGTTATCCCCTGCTCATGGGTCGGGAGACTTAACATTGTCAAAATGGCAATACTACCGAAAGCATTGTATAAATGCAATGCAATCCCTATAAGGATACCCATGACATTCTTCAAAGAAATGGAGCAAACACTCCTGAAATTTATATGGAACAATAAGCCCCCACGAATAGCTAAAGCAATTCTTGGGAAAAAGAGAATGGGAGGAATCAACCTCCCTAACTTCAAACTGTACTACAAAGCAGTAATAATTAAAACAGCATGGTACTGGAACAAAGGCAGAACTGCAGACCAATAGAACAGGGTTGAATACACTGACATCTCCCCTCAATCATATGATCATCTAATCTTTGATAAAGGTGCAAGTAATGTGAAGTAGAGTAAGGAAAGCCTCTTTAATAAATTGTGTTGGCATCACTGGACGGCTACTTGCAAAAAAATAGGCTCAGAACTCTGCCTAACACCATGTACAAAAGTAAGATCAAAATGGATTAAAGACCTCAACATCAGACCAGAAACCATAAGGTACATTGAAGATAAAGTTGGCAATACCCTCCATGACATTGAAGCTAATGGTATCTTCAAAGATGCCACACCACTGGCCGAGCAAGTGAAAACAGAGATAGATAAATGGGACTATCTTAAACTAAGAAGCTTCTGCATCTCCAAAGAAACAGTGACCAAAATACAAAGAGAGTCTACAGAATGGGAAAGGATATTCACCGAATACACATCTGACAAGGGGTTGATATCCAAGATATACAAAATACTGGTTAAACTCCACAAGAAGAAAACATCCAACCCCATCCAAAAATGGGGCAATGAAATGAACAGAAACTTTCTCAAAGAAGAAATCTGAATGGCAAAAAAGCACATGAGAAAATGCTCTACATCATTAATCATCAGGGAGATGCAAATCAAAACCACAATGAGATACCATCTCACACCTCATAGACTGGCCCACATTCAAAAGAACAAAAGCAACCGATGCTGGCGTGGATGTGGCGAGAAAGGGACACTCCTTCACTGTTGGGGGGAATGTCGACTGGTTCAGCCCTTCTGGAAAACAGTATGGATGATTCTCAAAAAATTAGAAATTGAGCTCCCATTTGACCCAGAATACCACTCCTGGGAATATATCCCAGAGAGGCAAAAATGTATAGTCGAAGTGACATCTGCACTTGTTTGTTCATTGCAGGACTCTTTACAATAGCCAGAAACTGGAAGAAACCTGAATGCCCAAGCACAGATGACTGGTTAAAGAAACTTTGGTACATCTACACAATGGAGTACTATGTAGCTGTTAGAAAAGATGAAGTCATGAAATTTACATACAAGTGGTACAATATGGAAAGTAAGCGAAATGAGTCAGAAAGAGAGGGATAGACATAGAAAGATTGCATTCATCTGGGGGATATAAAGTAACAAAGTATGAGATTAATACCCAAGAATAGCTGAGATCAGCACCAGGAGGATTACTCCATAACTTAGAGGCCAGCCGGGTATCCTAGAGGAAAGGGCAGTTCAGATAGAGAAGGGAGCACCAAATAAAGGATGTTTGGAGGATCCTCCCAGGAGGGGAGATGCATGTCAAAAGTAGACTATGGACTGAACATGTTTGCCACTCAATGCCTCTTTTGCAGACCACCACACCCAAACGGAGAGAGAGAACACAGGGGATTGCCCTGCCACAGAGACAGGGGGGTTGGGGGGATGGGGGTGGGAGGGATATTATCCATGGTGGTGGAAAATGGGCACTGGTGGAAGGATGGGTATCTGTTCATTGTATAATTGAAACCCAAGCACAAAAAATTGTAAATCTACAACTGTAAAAACAAATAAAATAAAGGGAAAAAATTTAAAAAAAAATCCACACAATAACCAAGCTCATTGAGGTATCTCGGGAGTTCAAGATGCCGCTCTGTCTAACGTTCATTGATTTAAGGAAGGCCTTTGATTCTGTTGAGACGGAAGCGTCATGGAAGCCCTAGTCAATCAGGGCGTACAAACTCAATACATCAGGATCCTTCGTGAGCTCTATTGCGGATTCACTACCAAGATCTCACCATTCTACAAAGAAGTAATCATCCATATCAAGAGAGGGGTTCGGCAGGGTGATACCATTTCACCAAAACTCTTCAGTGCCACTCTCGAGAACATCATGCGATGACTGGAATGGGTAAACATGGGAGTGAAGATAGATGGTCGGCAACTACACCACCTCCGCTTTGCTGATGACATCGTTCTAATAACACCAAACATCAACCAAGCGGCACAAAGGCTGAACGACTTTGAACATGAATGTGGAAAGGTCGGACTACAGCTGAATCTTACGAAGACAATATTTATGAGAAACAGCCTTGTTCCTGAAGCTCCATTCGCTCTCAACGGAACCACCATCTCCGAATTTAACAGTTATATATACCTAGGTTGAGAAATCAACATGATGAATGACCTGGCACCTGAGTTGCGCAGGAGGAAGAGACCGGCTTGGAATGCCTTCAAGAACGTTGAAGAAATAACTAAAAGGACAAAGACCCTCCAGCTACGAGCACATCTCTTTGATTCCACTATTCTTCCTGCATTAACATATGCCTCAGAGACCTGGACCCTACGAAAACAGGATGAGAACATTATTCGGGTCTCTCAAAGAGGAATCGAAAGAACTATGCTTGGAATATCACGATTCACTCAAATGAGAGATAGAATCCGGAGTTCTGATCTTTGTCAACGCTCAAGAATCAGGGACGCTGTCTCATTTGCCAAGACATCAAAAATCAGATGGGCTGGACACGTAATGAGGTTTACAGACAACCGCTGGACTATTGCCATTACTGATTGGATTCCATGAGACATCAAAAGATCACGTGGACGCCCACCTATAAGATGGTCAGACTTCTTCGTCAAGACCCTAAATGATCAGTTTGAGGCTCTACATGTTCCTAAAATGAACAGATACCATTGGGCTATGCTAGCACGCAACCGGGATGACTGGAGACGTTACTGGCACCCGCTCGAGTAAATCGATGAATAACGGGGATTAAGTGATTAAGTGATTAAGTGATCTTTAAATACACAGTGAACTGCTGAAAATGAGAAAATGTTCAATATTAGGTATAGGTGTAATTTTAAACATTAGATAGAATAATGAAAACTATTGGGCTAGCTAGATAAACTTATTGTTCATAAAATTATAAAAATTATGTCCAGATGAAGATATCTCAATGTTGTAGATACATACCTTGCATGTTGAGAGTTTCAAGTTTAATCATTGCCACATATTAACCCCTTTGAACACTGCAAAATGTAGCCCCAAAAGTCCTCAAATACTGCTGGATGTGATCCTGGTGGCTCTAACACTGCCTGTGAGAGCACTACTAGATCTGATCATTACATCAACTGGCCTGGTTGACTGAGGACCTCTGGAAGTGATTCTGGTACACCTGACCATTGCTTCATAGGCAGAAGAAGAAAATAAGAAAAGAAATTGTGCTATTTGATGAAAATATACCTAATGTGATATAAGCATGGTTATAACTTCATATTATCATTTTAATCCTCACTTAAAAGCTTATGATCACTCAATGCTTGCAGCTTATCTCATTATTGGGTAATTAATGCAGAGAAATTTTATATCTTAATAACAAAGTTAGCATATTCACCATTAAACATTTTTAATTTTTGTTTGCATGAATAAATTTATTATTTCACAATAAAATATTTGAAATAATTTGTTACTCAATTTCATTATGAATACATTTTAAACATTCATTGAGACAAAAATAATTTAATGACTTTCTATAAAATTATCCTAAAACCATTAGAATTAAGTTATTTACTTATTTATTTATCTTTGCTTTCTAGGCCACACCCGGTGATGTTCTTCAATTACTCCTGGCTCTGCACTCAGGAATCACTCCTGGTGGTGGTTGGGGGACCATATGGGATGCCGAAGATCAAACCTGGGTGAGCCATATGCAAGGCATATCCAACACAAATCCACTGTACTATCTCTCTGGCTTTGAGAATTAAGTTATTTATTTAGATGGATTTTCAGATTCAATAATAATAAAGCTAGTCATAACACAGAAAACTTACAGTAAAGTCTATGAGCAAAGAAAGTAAATGCAAGCATGCATTAAAGTGTTTCAAAAATATTAATGGCAGAAAGTCAATAATTGGAAGCAACTCAGAAATATGCCATCAGTAGAATGGATAAATGAAATGCAGCATTTATAAAAAACAAATTATCAGTTTGCTGAAAAAATGAAACACAAAAAATCCTCAAAGTGACAAGGATGATTCTCAAAGACCTGATTGTCAAAGGAATCAAAATAAAGTAACACATCATACACAATCTAAGCATTTCTATTCAAATCAAAGCAATCACAATCAAAATAAAAAGAAATTTGCTGAAATGATATGGTTCAAATTGGTAAAGCACATTCTTTGCATGTACAGTGCCCTGGGTTTAATCCCTTTGTACCACATATCTCCACCAATTCAGCTATTCTTCAGTGTCATATATTAAACTGTTGGCCAATTATCACCTCCCGGAGTAACCATGTGAGTGGGACTCAACCAGTAGTGAAGAGTGTAAACCCTAAGACATTCAACTAAGTATGAATGTATATGTTTGTATATATGTACAAATACACACATAAATGTATACATATATATTCATTTCATACACCTAGGAAAAGGTATAACAAGTTGAATTTTGGTTATTTATACTTATTTAGGAAAAGGACTGTTGGAGATTTTTATATTCTAAGCTTTTGTAAGCTAATTATTTTAATACTTCACCCTAATATTTCTTCATTCTAATTTCGTACAGGTTTTTGACAAATGATCACTCAAGGTAGACTGTCTAGCAGTTTCCTTCAATAATTTATATTCATTTTCATTTCAGTGTTTGGTGTAATTTAGATGCTTGAATTATTGAAAGTCTAATCTCTGTGTACTCGGTGACTGATATAGGACAGAACATATTTGCTGGAGCTGGGCTTTAGGAATTAACTTTACAAATCCTGCCTTAAGTAGAAATTGTTTTTCTGAATATTCAAATTTATATATTCTCTAAAGTAGATTTTACTTTGTGGAAGTCACATTTTATGTGTGATTAGAGAATTAAAATGAAGTATTCATATGTTTGCAGATGCTACAGCATTACAATAATCTTACATTTTATGAATGTCAATTCTCAATTATTTTACCATTAATCCATTGAATGTTTAATCATTTCCTAAAAATATTACATTTCCCTTTGTTTATTATTGTTGATAACACATGCAATACATAAAGATTTTATGACTTCATATCAAAGTGGTTTGTTATCAGAATTTTTGTTTATATTGTTGATGTAATGATAAACAAAATAAAAGCAGCCATGTTAAGTATTTGCAAATCAATTAAAAAGCACAGAGCTCATGAGTTACTACCATAACCTTTTCCTATTATCTTCATTTGATATAAAGCTATGTTTATGTTGTGCCAAAATGAATGAAATATGTTCTATTGCACAAATTTTCAAAACATTTTTATCCAATGGAGTTTGTATTATCATTACATATAATGATTATCTTAAGTAATGTATAAATGTAACTAAGAATATGGGACAATTCCTAATGGTGTTCAGGAATTATATACTGTGCTAGGAATTTAACCTGGATAGGATGCATGCAAGGCAAGAGATTTATCCTCTGTGCTGTCTCTCCAGTCTCAGTTTAGGTCCAGATTGCTCCTAGTGGTGGTTGTACTTAGAACAGAGAGACTAGTTTTACTGTTATTTGGGTAAGTATGTACTTTCTTATGTAAATATGCTCCATTTAGTATCAACCATGATATATATTGTTCTATTTGATTTTTTATTATTACCATTTTTAATATTATGGAATTTTAGGAGACTATATGTCTACATGTGTGTAACATGAGGACACTAGGAAATCCTATGGCTCTCCCTCGCAGCTGGCATTCGATGGTCACACACAGCTTCCCCACCTGGGCCTGCAGCTGCCACCAACAGACACATGAGGGAAGGAACAGGGCCACCAGGCTGGTTGGTGATAAATTGCGGTTTATTCCATTTTCCCCAGGCGCCCGTTATAATCTCACTAAACTCAGTGCAGTCTCACACTGCCCCTCATTTCCGTCTCCTCCAGTCTCCCTTGCTCATCTCTCAGCACTCTCACTAGCTGCCTTGGTCTCCTCTAGTCTCTCATCAATTCCAGCATTGGAGGTAGCGCAATCAACATTTCAAAGCCCTTCCTGATCATCTGAATTAACATCTTAATTCTACTTCTTAATATTAGTTATTTTGTATCGACACAGTAAGAAATACATTAAGTTTGTAAGGTAGCTCTCCTGGGGATGTCTGGCAGTAGATCTCAGACTACAGTGGTCAGGCCAGATTAATCTTTTCTAACCCTAGCAGGGTCCTAATCTAGATGTTACTTTTTGGATAATGACAGAATTTGTCCATGACCATGCTCTTAACTTATAGTTAAGTATTATGGCACTTGGCCTGGTCCATTTAGATGCCAGGGTATCTCACAGCTTGCCCTGGGTCTATCCAATCCCTTTTGGGGTGCTAGGGAGTAAGGGAAACTAAGGCTTGAGTAAAGAGAAGAGATGCAAAGAGCATAGCATTAACTGTCTTCCTGTATCTATACAAAATGGACATTGCTCTGAATTAATTATGCAATGGACTTAAGGAGAAGAGAAAAGAAATATTGACAAGTTAACAGAGCAAAAAGAGGTTACAAATAAACACAGAGGATTGGGAGGACTGTGATGGGAGTAACCCAATAAACCTAAGCTCCCTGTGGCAAGGCAGAAATGACAAACCAATGTTATCCTACATATATGTATTTATGTATCTATGGTACCCATCATCAAAGTTCTAGTATCATCCACCATCCAAACTTCCGCTGCTTATTTTTTCACTTTCCTTCCCTTTTCTTATTGTTAAACACAATGTTTTCACCAGGTTTAGTATGTAAGTTGGTTGGTTTTGACATTTTGGTTGCTTAGTTTATTTTGGACAAGGTAAAAGTGAGATCATCTCGTTTCATTTCCTTATTTCTTTTTAAAAAATAATTTCCTAAGGCAAGCTAAGTGACTTGCCTTGCATGTGGCTAATCTGAGTAATCCAGTAACTGCTGTATGAGGTTCCCAAACCAAAAATTTTATAGAAAATAAAGTTGCTTTCACTATTTTTATTCACGTAACCTAATATCCCTAACTTTTATGAATTATTATTACAAAAATTGTAATCTCATTTTGGGAGTATTTTTATGGTGGGGGGAGGTGGGGGAGAGGGTTGAATCACAATTGGTGATGCTCAGAAGCTACTACTGGCTCTGTGTTCAGGGGTCACTTCTGACATTTCTCCCAGAACCATACATGGTTCTATAAACATAAGGGTCCAAATACACATTAAGAAAATATTTTTTAAATTGCTGACAAGAATTTATTACATTCAATATTCCAACACCAATCCTACCACCATTACACATTCCCACCACCATTATTTTGAATTTTAACACCACCACCCAAGACTGCCCCAAAGCAGATTCTAAATAATTTATTTTGTATTGCTTGTTATGAATACTCTGCTAAAAATGATCCAAAAAAGTTTTCTTAGAGGAAAGTGTGTGAAAATTGTTTTATCTCACCTTGGAACCATTACACCCTCGTATAAGAGATTGTGAACATGCTGTTACAAGTTGAGCTTTATGTGCATATATATATATATATATATATATAAAATATACAGATGTATTATATATAAATACATATTATTAAGATAGGTTGCCTTCTACTTTACATCTCATCGAATTTGGTGTGCTACTCTTGATACGTCAGGGGCATAGAGTATGAGATGTCTTTCCAGGAATTCTAAAAGTTTTAATAGAGTGATAGAGTTGGAGTTGAATTTTTCACTGGATGGTGACTTTGGGGTCCAGAGGATCTCTGCAGCTTATGGCTCTCTTCCAATATTTATTTGTGAGTGTCTGGATCATGGCCATTAAAGATCTTATATGGCACCAGAGGCAGTTTGTGGGTGTGAGTGCCAAGAGTGCTTAAGCACAGAGAGATAGGGGAAGGTCATCCATTCCTGACTCCATGAGGACCTGGATATTTCAGTCACAAAATCCGCATACATGATTTTTTTTAACAGATTCATTCTCATGCATGTGAGGCTTGTCCTGATTCTGTTGAGATTGTCTGTGAGTATTGCAGCAATTTGGTTCTGGGATTTTTGGCTGCTGTGGCTCTGTTGGGGTGAGGCGTTGGCTCATCCTTTCCCCTCCAAGGTGCCCTAGGTGAATTTAGTCTGGCAAGGGGCTTGGAGGCATGTTTGCAGCTTGGGCTCTCTTCTGAGATTATTTATGAGTCCCAAATACATTTTTGAACTTGGGTTTTCATACCTTCAGATTTGTGCCTAGTAACAGTATTGTTTGATCATATGAAATTCCTTTTCAATTTTTGTCATTTTTATTTGGTTTGTTATTTGCTGCTGCTCAAGGTGTACATTTGGCTCTATGCCCAGAGATGACTTCTAGCACTACTTTGGGGAAAATGTGTGGTGATAGGGATTGAACTTCAGGTGGCCATGTGCAAAGCAAGTGCCTTACCCTGGAACTATTGTCCCAACTCTCCATTTTAATTTTCAAAAGAATTGCCTTACCATATTTCACAGAAGCTTAATGTTTTACATTCCTACCAATAGTTCGTCAGAGTTCTGTTTGTTTTATTCACATCCTTGCCAAATTTGTATCTAATCTTTTTGATATAGACCATTCTCACAGGTACAAAATACCTTGCAACTTAAATTTTCTTAATTATTATTGATGCAAAACATTTTTAGTGTATCTGAGGGTCATCTGTACTTTGTGATATTCCTTTATTTATATAATCATTACCAAATCTTAGCAAAGAGTGTACTTATATCTAATGACTTGTCCACAGTTTTTTTCTTCAGATTGTTTTGTGTTCCTTTAATGCTTTACTATAATTATTTTAGAAACATATTTTACATTTACTTAAAAGACAGCTGTGGGTTTGACTGGATCATCTATAACTATTTGCTCGATTTGCTCGAGCGGGCTCAGTAACGTCTCCATTGGAGACTTTGTTGTTACTGTGTCTGGCATATCGAATACTCTCGGTAGCTTGCCGGGCTCTCCGAGAGGGGTGGAGGAATCGAACTCGGGTCGGCCATGTTGGCCGCTTGTAAGGCGAATGCCCTACCCGCTGTGCTATTGCTCCCAGCCCCTATAACTATTTAATGGGGAATTTTTCATTTCATAATGTGTTTGTACATATTTTGTTATTATTTCTGCTCAATTATTTTTCTGTAACACTCTCTTAAAAACACCTTGGAAGTAAGACTACTGAACTCTATACTGGAAGCAAATAAATTACTCAATAGACTATCATAGTCATCTCGTTAGAAATAGCGATAAAATTAATGTAGTTGAGAAAAAAATAAGTACCCTTAAAATGAAGAATTTTCTTTCAGAAAATGTTTTCCATATATACATATATATGTGTATATATGTATATATAAACCACTAAATCCAGATTACTCCTAATACCTCAAAAACTCTGGTTTTCATATTTTAAATAATATCTTGTGTGGTGAAATATTTTAACATCAGCTTATTTGTGCATTTATATAATTTATCTGAATGAAATGGAAATTAACTTTAGCTTATAAATATTTAATTAAATGTACTTTTAGAAATTAATAATACAAAAAGACAGCATTAGCATAAATTGGAAAATATGCTGTAGGTCTGAACTAGTCAAGTATTTTTTCATAAAGAATAATAAGCTTCTATTTCTTATATTTCATTAAGCCATCAAAATGGAATACTAAAATAATCTTCATTGCTATCAGAGTAGATTACAAACAGAAGTGCTAGAAGTTGAAAGTTAATTGTGGACATTTTCAGATGTTTTAGTTCCTACAAGTTTGCACCTACCGTAATTTCGAAAAATTTAAAATAATTTTATAATGACCTGGCACCTGAGCAGGAGGAAGAGAGCGGCTTGAAATGCCTTTAAGAGCATTGAAGAAATAACCAAGAGGACAAAGAACCTCCAGCTCCGAGCACATCTCTTAGATTCTACTGTTCTTCCTGCATTAACATGTGCCTCAGAGACCTGGGCCCTACGAAAACAGGATGAGAACGCTATTTGGGTCTCTCAAAGAGGAATTGAAAGAGCTATGCTTGGAGTACCACGCTTCACTCAAATGAGAGATAGAATCTGGAAATCCGATCTCCGTCGATGCTCAAGAATCAGGGACTCTGTCTCATTTCCCAAGGCATCGAAAATCAGATGGGCTGGACACGTAATGAGGTTTACAGACAACCACTGGACTAGAGCCATTACTGACCGGATTTCATGGGACATCAAAAGATCATGTGGAGGCCCACGTACAAGATGGTCAGACTTCTTCGTCAAGACCCTGAATGACCAGTTTGAGGCTCTGCATGTTCCTAGAATGAACAGATGCCATTGGGCTATGCTAGCACGCAACAGGGATGAATGGAGACGTTACTGGCACCCGCTCAAGTAAATCGATGAATAATGGGTATCAAGTTATCAATTTTATATAAAATGTAAATGCATAAATTTTTATAGTATTTTATTAAAGTAGGAGCTGAATAATATTTAGAAAAGTGGTGACAACAACGATGTAACTAATAATAAACAATAACAGTGCCATCTATTGAGTTCTAAATATATATATGCAAGGAGAATTTTCAAAGTGTTTCACATAGTTGGTATCTGCCTACAATGTTAAAATAACAATAAATTTGTAGATATTTACTTTGTTACTTTCAATACAAAGACAGTAAATTGCAGTCGTAAATGCAGAGATTTTGGTCAAGGTTCTTCTCATTATAGTGTAGTTACTCAGAGTGTGAACTTTATAGCCAGTGAATAGTTGTTCTAATTTTTGCAAAGAAAAAATAGAGCTAAAGATAATTGATGTTTAGGTTAATTAAAAATGTTTGAGCATGAGATTCCATCTCACATATCAGAGACTGGCCCACATTCAAAAGAACAAAAGCAACCGATGCTGGTGCGGATGTTGTGAGAAAGGGACACTCCTTCACTGTTGGTGGGAATGTCGACTGGTTCAGCCCTTCTCGAAAACAGTATGGACGATTCTCAAAAAATTAGAAATTGAGCTCCCATTTGACCCAGCAATACCACTCCTGGGAATATATCCCTGAGAGGCAAAAATGTATAGTCGAAGTGACATCTGCACTTGTTTGTTCATTGCAGCACTCTTTACAATAGCCAGAAACTGGAAGAAACCTGAATGCCCAAGAACAGATGACTGGTTAAAGAAACTTTGGTACATCTACACAATGGAGTACTATGTAGCTGTTAGAAAAGATGAAGTCATGAAATTTACATACAAGTGGTACAACATGGAAAGTATCATGCTAAGCGAAATGAGTCAGAAAGAGAGGGATAGACATAGAAATATTGCATTCGTCTGGGGGACATAAAGTAACAAAATATGAGATTAATACCCAAGAATAGCTGAGATCAGCACCAGGAGGATTACTCCATAGCTTAGTGGCCAGTCGGGCATTCTAGAGGAAAGGGCAGCTCAGATAGAGAAGGGAACACCAAATAAAGGGTGTTTGGAGGATCCTCCCAGGAGGGGAGATGCATGTCGAAAGTGGACTATGGACTGAACATGTTTGCCACTCAATGCCTCTTTTGCAGACCACAACACCCAAAAGGAGAGAGAGAACACAGGGGATTGCCCTGCCACAGAGGCAGGGGGGGATGGGGGGATGGGGGTGGGGGGTATATTATCCATGGTGGTGGAAAATGGGCACTGGTGGAGGGATGGGTATCTGATCATTGTATAATCAAACCCAAGCACAAAAAATTGTAAATCTACAACTGTACCTCATGGTGTTTCACTAATAGAAAAAAATTAAAGAAAAATGTTTGAGCATGTTGATGGAAAATGTATAATATATATAAAAGGCATTATGTCAATGATAATTATTTAATAATAGTAAAAAACATATTTCATTAATATATTAAATTGCAAATAAATAATATATTGTGTAAAACAATAAAGAACATATGAAATTCACACTTTGGTGCATCATAAACACAAATAAAATAATAAATTTTAGCAGATGTGAAGTTTGCATGTTATTATAGTATATTATATTACCTATTAATTACTATTAATTTTATTATTCTATTGCATATTTTAAACCATTTTATATGCCTAGTACATAATTCACAGAGATATACTAAATATATACTATTTGCTCGATTTGCTCAAGCGGGCCCAGTAACATCTCCATTGGAGACTTTGTTGTTACTGTGTCTGGCATATCGAATACTCTCGGTAGCTTGCCGGGCTCTCCGAGAGAGGCGGAGGAATCGAACGCGGGTCGGCCATGTTGGCTGCGTGCAAGGCAGACGCCCTACCCGTTGTGCTATCGCTCCAGCCCATATACTATATATACTATAAATATATACTAAATATACTAAACTTTAAGCTGATATTTTTTGTTAATTTTTATTAATATGCAGAAAATGCTTCATTTTGTTTTATTTTATATTGAGTTTAGTTTTAATTTACAGTCATTTAAATTTCAAATTACAAATTATTTTAAATAATTCTTTTTAATAAATTTATTTAAAAACATTAAATTTTGAAACTAGAGAGATAGTACAGCAGGTAAGTTTCTCACTTTACATGTGTCTGACCAAAGTTCTATCCCTATAATCTCGTATGGTTCCCTTAACCAACCAGGAGTGATTCCTGAGCACAGATGCATGAGTTAGCTCTGAGCACAACTGAGTATGACCCCAAACAAAACAAAACCAAAAAACAAAACCACTAATTTTTATTTTTTATATAAGATATGACTGATGCTTTTCATATTGCTAATTTTTAGAAAAATAAGTGAAAAATTAACTTGACAATTTGTAGATCATGCTATACTAAACTATCTTTAATTTGAAGAACTATATTACATAAATTGAATTTATGTTGAGATTTTTGTCATAATTTTGAATCAGTGAAAATGGAAATTTCCAATTTGTTTGTACATAACTAAACAAATTTCCAATTTGTTTGTGCATAACTTTTTAACCTCCATAATGTGCTCAGGGCTTATGTTTCGTAAGAACTATATTTTATGTCTCAAAAGTTTAATCTAGTATATTGAATTTATTTTTATTCAAATCATCTAAGAAAAGCCTAACTGATTTTTTCATGAGCTGTCCATCATTTGCATTACATGAATATATAAATATACGTAAATCTGGAAGAATGAACAAAATCAATTAAAACAATTTATACATAGAACTCAAAAGATGCACTCTAAGTGCTAAAAATACATTACACTAAAAATGCTAGCAGTTTGATATATTATTTTTCATGTTTATTTTTACATTCAATCTAAGAGTCTAATTGAGTGTCAAAGAATATTCTGTGTAGTTCTGGTTATAATTATTCTTTAGTTTTTAAAGTAAAAATATGAGGCTTTCTTATTAGATCGTGTGCTGGAGTGATAGCACAGCGGTAGGGCGTTTGCCTTGCACGCAGTCAACATGGCCGACCCGAGTTTGATTCCTCCGCCTCTCTCGGAGAGCCCAGCAAGCTACTGAGAGTATCTCGCCCGCATGGCAGAGCCTGGCAAGCTCCCCGTGACGTATTTGATATGCCAGACACAGTAACAACAAAGTCTCCAATGTCTCCAGACACAGTAACAACAAAGTCTCCGCTGGAGCAAATCGATGATCAACGGGAGGGCCTTTACCTTTTACCTTACCTTTAATTTTTCAAATGTAGGTTTTTTTCAAAATATTGTTTTTCTCAAAAAGCTTCTCAAATGTAAGGATAAAAACCATTCTAAAATGAGTAGCAATGGAATATCATATACTTATTACATTTTCAGTCTTCTCAAGTACAAGTTAAAAATATCAAATTGCCCCTGGGTAAATGATTCAAGGAACTGAAGCATACAGGAGGGCAAGGTTGGATTCCCATTACCACCTGTCTCCCAAGTACCTACATGATTTGCTGAGTACTGCTGAGTGATCCCTAAACAGCAAAAGCATGAAACGCACTAAGAGTAGTACCCAAACTTCATTGCATGTGGTCCAGAAACACCTTCCCTCTATATAGCCAATGATCTAACTTAAAAAAATTCTAAACCTTTATTTAAGACCCATATATTTAAAACCAGTTAACAGTATGAAAATGACTACCAATATGACTGTAAAGTTTTGGAGTTTTGCCTGTTTCTAAAGAAATAAATTACATACATTTATTCTTTAAGTAGCACTGTAGCATTGCCCTCCTATTGTTTATCAATTTGCTCGAGCAGGCCCAGTGACGTCTCCATTGTGAGACTTGTTACTGTGTTTTGCATACCAAATATGTCATGGGTAGCTTGCCAGGCTTTTCTATGCGGGTGTGATACTCTCAGTAGCATGCCGGGTTCTCCGAGAGGGACGAAGGTTTTTTTTTTTTTTATCAAGAATATACATTACCTACTTTATTTTTTTTTATCATTTTTTTTATTAGTGAAACACCATGAAGTACACTTATAGACTTATAAATTTTTGTGCTTGGGTTTCAGTTATACAATGATCAAGTACCCATCCCTCCACCAGTGCCCATCCTCCCCCGCCACGGGTCCTAGCATCCCTCCCACCCCCCATCCCTCCCCCCCCCATCCCACCCTGGCGCTGTGGCAGGGCATTCCCCCTTGTTCTCTCTCTCTTCTTTTGGGTACTGTGTTTTGCCAGAGAGGCATTGAGTGGCAATCATGTTTGGTCTATAGACTACTTTTAGCATGACTCTCCCACCCTGGGAGGGTCTTCACAACACCCTTTATATGGTGCTCTCTTCTCTATCTGAGCTTCCTTCTCACCTAGAACGTGTGGCTGGCCTTCAAGTCATGGAGCAAAATTCCTGGTACTAATCTGAGCCATTTCTGGGTGTTAGTCTCCCGTTTTGTTGCTTTATGTTCCCCAGATGAATGCAATCTTTCTGTGTCTATCCCGCTCTTTCTGACTCATTTCGCTTAACATGATACTTTCCATGTAGTACCACTTGTATGTAAATTTCATAACTTCATCTTTTCTAACAGCTACATAGTACTCCATTGTGTAAATGTACCAAAGTTTCTTTAACCAGTCATCTGTTCTCGGGCACTCAGGTTTTTTCCAGATTCTGGCTATTGTAAAGAGTGCTGCAATGAACAAACAATTGCAGATGTCACTTCGCCTATACCTTTTTGCCTCTCTGGGATATATTCCCAGGAGTGCTATAGCTGGGTCAAATGGGAGATTAAATTCTAATTTTTTGAGAATCGTCCATACTGTTTTCCAAAAGGGTTGGACCAGCCTGCATTCCCACCAGCAGTGAAGGAGGGTCCCTTTCTCGCCACATCCGCGCCAGCACCTGTTGCTTTTGTTCTTGTGGATGTGGGCCAGTCTCTGTGGTGTGAAATGATATCTCATTGTTGTTTTGATCTGCATCTCTCTGATGATTAGTGATGTAGAGCATTTTCTCATGTGCCTTTTTGCCATTCGGATTTCTTCTTTGCGAAATTTTTTAAGTAGAATTGTAATTTTATTTTATTTTATTTTTATTTTTTAATTTCTATTTACTGAATCACCGTGAGATTAGTCACAATGTCTTTCTGTTTAAGTCTCAGTTGGTCATACAATGATCAAGCACCCATGCACTCACCAGAGTGCATTTTCCACCATCAAGAACCCCAGTCTACCCCCCTTCCAGCCCTCCCCCTGACTGTGTGGCAAATTTCCACTTTACTCTTTCTCTCTCTCTACATTGATCACATTCAATATTACAACAAAAGACCCACCATTATTATTTGAAATTTCCCCCAACATTCAGACCTGCCAAAAAGACATCATTAGATAATTAGTTTTCTATTGCTGATTATGAAGAGCATATAACATCACACAGCTGCTGCTATTGTGGCCACGTGATTTTGGATTTCTGATATTTTAGTAATAAAGCTGGAGAGATTACTGTCAAAGCTGTTGGGTTCTGAGATTGGTTTGTGTGCCTCTGGGATTATGGTTGCTCAGGAGCCAGAGGCGTTCATGGGTGGCAACTCGGGGCCTTGTTAGGGCGGGGAGCAGGGTCAGTTCCACCCCCCCCCCCATTCCATAAGGACCCGTGTGCCTCATCACTGCAGTCTCATACCTGGCTGTCCATTAAGCTCTAAAAGATGGCAGCCACCATGCCACCACCACCAGGGAGGAAAGGCAGAGGGACAAACACCTTTTCCCTTCTGGGGCAGCATAACATTGTAGCTTAATGCACAGTCCAAATTCATTTTGGTTGGGCATTATATTTTGCTCAAATTTTCCCACCACCATCCGAGCCTGCCTTCCAGGGACAGACGCTAGATCATTTACTTTCCATAGTTCACTTTGCATATCAGAGAAGGTTCAGAAGAATAGTCCTGGTGACCACGTACTGGATCCATGCTTGTAGAAGCTCATGGATGCCAGGATTCTATCTGGAGCAGGCGGGGAGACTGCACTTACCCCATTTGGGACCTCCCAATGATATCAGTTCTGTATGGGGCATGGAGAATTTTCTGGATGTTGTGGTGGGTTTCTTCACTTGAATTGTAATTTTAAAACCGGCAAATTTTAATTTATCCAAAAGTTCTAATTGACATATTTACATAATAAACACACCTCTCTATCAACAACATGGTCATGTCATAAGCTTATGCTTTTCAGCGTTGTATGTGAAAAACTTTAAGAACATTTCAACTCAGACCTGAAAATGCTTTAATTGTGTTCAGGAGGAAATTTGAATATTTAAAACGCTCTTGAACTCTCTTTTCAGTTTTCTCTGCCCATTTTATCCCCAACACATCTGTGAATTCACTATCATATACTCTATATACCAGGGGCTGAGTAAATATATTTTATCTTTATTCTCTGTTAATGTACTTGCTTTGCAATTAGTAAGTGCCCTCCTCCTGCTTACTTAGAGACTGTGAAGTGGTCACAAATCTAGTATTTGTCAATAAAAATCCCACAGTACACTCTTGAGAGTTTGCTCCTCCACTGAACTGGGAATTAAGTTTTTGAATAATACAGCAAGCTCTCAGTTCAGTAAATTATTAATGAATATACTCTCTACGAGGATATCTTATATTTAAGATTTCTTTATGCTCACAAAAAAAGCTGTGAGGAATATTTTAAAATACCAGAACAAGTTTGCAAAGGCATGCCTTTAGTATTGCTTAAGTTGAAATTTGCATCATTTTGCCAAGACTGGATAAGAACAATTTCTCTTTATATATTTTTACCTTTAGCATAATGATTAAACCAACCACATCAATGGTTGAATTTGCACTTTGCTGTTTTTAAATACCATATCTTTCTCATTTTTGTATGGCTGACATGTTTGTTTAACTGATCATTGTGCAGTTTTCTTCTTTTCTATTATTTTTATTATCACTATGTCAAAGACTTGAACATAACTGAAGATTTCTAAAATATTATCTGCGAGATAAATCCCAGAATTTGTGTAAGTTGAGTTCACAAGTATAGGTAAATCTATCTGAGGAAAAAATAGATTTTTGAACTCATAAATGGTTTGCAATATTATATAGTGTCAGAGTACAGTGTTACACCTCTAAATGTGGATAAATCTTATAATAGCAATAGCCAGTGCTAGAGCCATCGCACTAACAAAATGTCCTCTCCTATTCCTTATACTCCCTCCTCCCTTTTTATTTTCTAATTATATAAATTAAGAGTTAAATTTCTATAGTTTGTAAGTTAACTTGCTTTGGTTATTTATATTCCACATATGAACTGAACAATCAGATAGCTACCCTGACTTAGTTTATTTTTTTTAATTTTTATTAGTGAGATGTATGCTGAAAGTAGACTATAGACAGAACATGATTGCCACTCAATGCCTCATTTGCAAACCACCGCACCCAAAAGAGAGAGTGAACAAAAGGGAATGCTCTGCCACAGAGGCATCATGGGATGGGGGAGATAGGGGGTGGGAGGGATACTGGGATCAGTGGTGGTGGAAAATGGCACTGGTGGAGGGATGAGTACATTATTGAAACTCAAGCACAAAAGTTTGTAAGTCTACAACTGTACCTCATGGTGTTTCACTAATAACGACTCAAGTTCCATGCGTGTTTTTTGCAAAAGGTAATTTCTTCTTGATGACTGACTAGCATTCCACTGAGTAAGAGACCCCAGCTTCTTTATTTAGTTATTTGTCAGTAGACATTTAGTTGCTTTCATGTTTTGTCTATTGTAAATATTGTTGCTATGACTTAAGGGTGCAAATACTATTTAAAATTGCTAACATTGTAATCTTCTGACAAATGCCTTGGAGAAGTAGAGCAGGATCATATGGCATCTACCTGTTTTAATAAAAAGTCAATACTACTTTTCAGAGAAGTTACACCAACATACATTCCTACCTCCACTGTACAAGAGATCTTTTTATCACCTCTACATATTACCAAAGCTTCTTTTCAGACTTTTCGGCATGATCCATTCTCACAGATATGAGCACTGTAGCACTGTAGCACTGTCCTTCCGTTTTTCATCGATTTGCTCAAGCAGGCACCAGTAATGGCTCACAACAAATTGTGATACTTGTTGTTACGGTTTTTGGCATATTGAATACATCACGGGTAGCTTGCCAGACTTTGCCATGCTGGGGAGATACTCTCGGTAGCTTGCCGGGCTCTCTGAGAGGGGCAAAGGAATCGAACTCGAGTCGGCTTTGTGCAATGCAAATGCGCTACCCACTGTGCCATCGCTCTAACCCATTGGATTGTACTTTATTTTAATTAATTAATTTCTTAATTGATTGATTTCTGGGCCACACCCGCTGGTGTTCATGAGTTACTCCTGACTCTGAGCTCAGGAATCACTCCACCTAGTATTCAGGGAACCATATTTGGTGCCAGGAATCGAACCCAGGTCGGTTGTGTGAAAGGACCTACACCTTGTACAATCTCTCTCGATGTAGTTCTCAATATATCCTAATATATGCTTCTACTATCTCTGATTATTTTGATATTTGTTCAGACTTAATGGAACAATTTTCTATTTATTATATTTTGTAACATTAAGTATGAAAAGCAGAAATATAATATTTAAGTAAAAATCTTCATAAGGTGAATTTAATTAAATTATACATATTAATCAAAGCTTGGCAAGCTCCCCGTGACATATTTAATATGCCAAATACAGTGACAACAAGTCTCACAACTTGTTGTGAGACGTTACTGGTGCCCACTTGAGCAAATCGAGGAACAATGGGGGGACAGTGCTACAGTACATATTAATAATCACTATCACTAACACCCTATTGTTCATTGATTTGCTCCAGCAGACCAGTAGCATCTGCATTCATCCCTGTCACATGCTAGTGTAGCCTGATGGCATACTGGGGGCTCTTTCAGGGTCAGAGGAATGAGGACCATCCTAGTTACTATTTTTGACATATCGAATATGCCATGGGTAGCTTATCAGGCTCTGCTGTGCGGGTGGGATACTCTTGGTAGCTTGCTGGGCTCTCCAAGAGGGATGAAAGCTTTGGGGGAAGCCTCTAATCGCCTTTACAGGTGTTCCCAGTCAGGCATATATGCGGGCAGGATACTCTTTGTAGCCTACCGGGTTCTCTGAGAGCGAGAACTAGACAAAAAGGGGTCTAATAACAAGTAATGATAATCAATTAATAATTAATAATAATTAAGTAATGACTAATAATTATCAAGTCACTGTCACTGTCACTGTCCTTCTATTGTTCCTTGATTTGCTTGAGTGGGCCCAATAACATTGTGGAACTTGTTACTGTGTTTGGCATATCAAATACGCCACGTGGAGCTTGACAGGCTTTGCCATGCAGGCGTGATACTCTCGGTAGCTTGCCAGGCTCTCTGAGAGGGCCAGAGGAATCAAACTCAGGTGGGCCATGTTGGCTGCATGCAAGGCAAATGCCCTACTCGATGTGCTATCACTCCAGCCCAATTATCCAATAATAATTATTAATAATTAATAACAAATAATTAAGTAATAGTCAGTCATACTCAACATCGTAATAATTAACATTAATATTAATAATTTATTAATAAATAGTAATAATAATTAAGTATCAATTAATGATATTTAACATTATTTTAATAATTACTATTAATTTATATTAATAAAGGATTACCAAATAGAATATTTCATGGGTTTAAATCACCAGATAAGTTATTCCCTGAAAAGATATATTTTGAGACTATGCAAATGTATCACTTTAAATATTTTCATAAATATTCCTTATTCATTAATTTGGAATTATTTTGTATAGATTTGCCATTTATCCATTTACTTTGTGAAGAAAATAATGGCTGTTGTACTAGTTTTATACTCATGTCTAAAATAGTATACAAATACAGCAACTTAGATTGCTTGAGCGGGCCAAGTAACGTCTCCATTGGAGACTTTGTTGTTACTGTGTTTGGCATATCGAATACGTCACAGGGAGCTTGCCAGGCTCTGCCGTGCGGGCGAGATACTCTCGGTAGCTTGCCGGGCTCTCCGAGAGGGGCAGAGGAATCGAACTCAAGTCGGCCATGTTGGCTGCGTGCAAGGCAAACGCCCTACCGCTGTGCTATCACTCCATATTCATTTATTATACAGTTTCTGTGTGTCAGAAATACGTGACACTCACATATTTATCTACTCTGAGACTCACAAGACAGAAAGTGATGTGTATGGAGATCTAAATCCCTTTCTAGGTTTACTTTCAAATCCACTTGAAAGTAAATTGGCAGATATGGGCCAGATCAGTTGCCTTTGGCTTCTAAGTCAGCTTACGAAATGTTAGCCGGCTGTAATTCTCTGCCCGAGAAGGCCCCTGGCATTCCCAGAGCACTTGCTGATTTCTCAATAGCAAAAGTGCTTTAGTTCTCGGATTCTTTGAATCTCTCTTCTGCCCCTCTCTTCTATTCCACATTTTTTATGTGAACCAGCTGGAGAGAAATCTTGCTTTTAAGGGTACAAGTGCTTCTTCTTCTTGTGTGAAGCCTTTTTTTTTTTTTACTTTGTGGTAAGACTCATACAGACTCATTTTATATTTTTCTTCCCTCAGTCTTAGAGTAAGAAATTTCCATAGCACTGTTGCACTGTCCTCCCATTGTTCACCAATTTGTTCAAGCAGACACCAGTAACGTCTTTATGGTGAGACTTGTTGTTACTGTTTTTGGCATATTGAATACGCCATGGGAGCTTGCCAGGCTACACTGTGTGGGTGGAATACTATCGGTAGCTTGCCGAGCTCTCTGAGAGGGACGGAGGAATCCAACCCGGGTCGGCTGCGTGCAAGGCCAACACCTTTCCCACTGTGCTATCACTCCAGCTCACACAATTTTTGTAAGAAATCCTAAACTCTTTTATTATTCTTAATTCCAAAATACAACTTAAATAAATGAATAAATAACAGCAAAAGAAAATCAACTCATGGATTAGAAGGGAAAAATCTCATTATCTATAACTAACCCACAACTTAGAAGCAGAACATACTACAGTATCAGATATCATATAAAGAAATGAATAAACATAAGTCCTTCAGCATTAGCACTAAAGTAAGCATCTTACTGGTGAGTCAGAAAGAAACAAGAACTTAAATTTAGGTGTTAACATTACCTTATTTGTGACTCACTTAAAATCTTGAGAATTCTGTGATATTTTTTCATTGACTATCATCTCTTGTTTCTTCTCCTAGAACTTCTGTGAAATGTCTTGGAGTATCAGGTTTATTAACTTCTCTTTCATATTTCCTTTTCGAAAAGGTTTTATAATGTGTTTCAGGCCATTGTTTTATTTTTACCCTCAGGTTAAAATAAACTGCAACTTAACTCATCCTCTGAGATATATTTTTATTTCTATATTTATGTATTTATTTCCATAATTTCTTTTCTGTTACTTTAAAAATATCAGTAAGGGCAAAGATAAAAACAGCAGGTTATGCTGAATCTTTAATAAAATGTGTTTACCCTTCGGTTACAATTTTTATTGTAGACTATTGTTGTAATTCTGATATTGTCTAAATATGCTTTTCCTAAATGAAAATGTTTGCTTAATTTTCTTTTACAATATTCCTGATGGAAATAAGCCTATGAACTAGTATTTGTAGGAATGCATATATTACCAGTTTAGACTATTGTGACATTATCATACCTGGAATCATTTTTAGTTTGTTTCTTGACAATTTGAGACCACACCCAGCAGTGTTCTAGATTTACTCCTGGCTCTCTGTTTTGGGATCCCTCCTGGAAATGTTCATAGTACATATGCAGTGCTGAGGATTTAATCTGAGTCAACATTGCGCCTTACAATTAGCTGAATCCCTGTACTACTTCTTTGGTGACACATACCAGAAACATTAATTAATTGAGTGTGTGACTGTTCTCCATTTTATATGTCACAATATCAAAACTATAGAACAGTACATTTCCATGGATAATTGGTTAAGTGGTAAAATAATTGGTTAAGTGGTAAAATTTAAGTCTCAAAAAAATCTGACCATTCATTCTATGTCTATAATTCATTAAAACTGCCATTGCAGTGATAATGAGGGCTCTGCTATATCTTGTTACTGAAACTGACATGCAAGCCCAAAGAGAAACACAAGAAAATTTAATTTATGCTATCTGCATTCTATGTAGGCTATTTCTGAGAAAGTCATATCAATGTAAAAGAAAATAAAAGTATAAAATCTGTGTCATAACATCCAGGCAATACAACAAAGGATCAAGCTTGTAATTATTAAGAAGTTTAAAATGGGTAGGTTGTACATTATGGCTCAAAAGTCAAGATGTAGAGCAGAACAACATCAATGGCAAGAGATATGCATATTCTTTTTTTTGGCTCTTTGGGTCATACTCGGCAATGCTCAGGGGATACTCCTGGCTCTGCACTCAGAAATCACTCCTGGTGGTGCTCGGAGGATCATATGGAATTCTGGGGTCTGAACCCGGGTTGGCTGTGTGCAAGGCAAATGCCCTGTGCACTGTACTATTGCTCCAGCCCTGTATATTGCTTCTCTGCCTTTTTTCAATTCAACTTCAAATGTTTTAAATCCTTTTCTAATCCTTATCTGACATGTATCAATAAAACTCCATTTAAATTATTATATTTCATGACTTATACCCTTATTGTTATCAAAGTTATATTAACTCTCCAAGGAAAAGTAATAGCTCTCCTCCCAACAATACCGCATGATCGTAAGAACAGTAGTCACATTCGCTGTAATATTTATAGAAACATATTTTATAAAATTTATTTTTTTTTAATTTTTACTTCACAAATAAAAATAAGGAGATGTGAGGATAGTTTACTAGTAAGCAAGTACCTATAAATGTGAGGCCCTGAGTTTTATTCCTATATGTTCCCACATACTGGAGTTCAATCACAGTAATACAACACTGCTATTTGGGATCTTGGGCACCAAAGTATAAAATCTTTGGTACACACTGTGTAATCACAGCATGTTTGAGCACCACAACAGGAATATGCACATCAAAATGTATTGTGTGAGTCTTCACCCAAGTATATGTGACTCTCATTAGTCATCACGACATCAGAAAGGGAATTTCTTAAATAAATAAAAATGCAGGCTCACAATTTATCTAGTATTAGGAGAAAATATGTGAATGAAGCTTAATTTTTTTTCTTTTTGGGTCACATCCTGCGATGCTCGGGGGTTACTCCTGACTCTGCACTCAGGAATTACTCCTGGTGGTGCTCGGGGAATCACACAGGAATGCTGGGGATCGAACCTGGGTCAGCCCTGTGCAAGGCAAACACCCTACCCTCTGTACCCGCTATGCTCCAGCCCCTGAAGCTTAATTATTAAATCATAATTTCTCCCACTTTTCCATGTCAAGTTTTCTCTTATGCAATTTCAAAATGGTATAATTAATTTTTTTGAATTTTGTTCAATCACTAACCCAGAATATTGATTTAAAACCATAGATTCCAATATTTTAGAATGATAATCCTTTGTACTGACTAACCTAATACTTGTTTTGAGTATTTTAGAATCAATCCTTCTTTTATTAATATAAATGAATTGGAACATTTTTGGAATGCATGAAGCATTTATATTTGGAATTGTTTTCTATGGCTGGGTTCCCAGCATTATAATTGCAAGGTCTGAGAGAAAACATTGCCATATTGAGATAGTATGGTTTTCAGATTATGTAAAATGATTTCTGGAGGCACCTCACATGTAATATCAATTAGGCAGATATATTTTATCATTACATATTTTGCCATAGAAAACATGGAAATTTTAAAGAAAATTTTCATCTTAGAAATGATGCTTAATTTCTACTTTCTTGTGTCAGAATGCACTTTACAGAAAAATATCAGTTAAGTATTTGCAAAAACAGTTCTTTCAAAAAAGGACATTCAGATTTTCTCTTAATTTGCAACCATAAAATGAATGGGCATTCAGGCTCCTGCAACTGTGTCTTTACCTGCTTCTTAACCTAGTACTGAGTTTAGGTTGCAAGGAATTTGGGGCAGGTCCTAATATTATTTATTATATATTTAAATTGGTTCCTCAAGTTCTGTTCTATGAGTGTTTTCTTTGTGTATCAGTATATATGTATGGCAATAAACAGGTTTGTATACATAAGAACAGAAATAGAAGTAATGTAGAGAATAACAAGTCTTAAAATTAAGTGGGAAGAATGTAGGAATAAAATCAAGATCTATTAATATACAAATATAAAATATAAGTGTAACTGCAAGTAAGTCAGAAAAAAAGTTTTAAACTGATATGTCCATAGTTCATAATGCAAGAGGATAAGAATGGATATATATAATTAAAAAATTCCTCTTACACTGGTTTCCTTTTAAAGCTATATAGCATACAACTAAACAAAAATCTGAGAGTGAAGCAGCTATTTTCAGCTAATGTGTTTTACTTATATCTAGCAAAGTAAGGACACATACATGTGCTTTAAATTCTATTTGAATAGATAACCTAATATCTTTTTTTGTCTTTCTTGAGTTAATTACAATAATTTTAACCTGAAGGTCCATTCACAATCTCTAGCTCACAGTGTCATTAAATACTACTGGTTTTGTTCATTCAACTTTTAAAAATTAATAGTAGTGGGATTTGAGGCATAGTACATACAGTGGATACGGTACGGTACTTGCCTTGCACTCAGCTAGCTGTTCAATCTCCAGCATCCCAGATGGTCTTCTGAACTCATCAGGAGAGATTCCGAAGCACAGAACCAGGAGTAACCCCTGAGCACAGCTGAATGTGGCCCCCAAAAATCAATAAATGAAATAAATTAAATTAGCACTATAGCATTGTTCTCCCATTGTTCATCAATTTGCTCCAGTGGACACCATTAATGCCTCCATTGTGAGACTTGTTGTTACTGTTTTTGACATATCGGATACACCGGGGGTGGTGGTGGGGGGATTTGCGAGGCTGTCTGCAGGCAGGATACTCTAGGTGGCTTGCTGGGCTCTCTGAGAGGGATGGAGGAATCAAACCCCGGTCAGCTGCATGCAAAGCAAATGCCCTACCCACTGTGCAGTTAATATTCTAAAATTCTATCTTCTACACTTCCAATGTTTCAGTATTTTCAGATGACAGAGCAGAGGTGTTTATTTGAAGGTAGAGAAGACAAGACTTTCTCATACTGAAAGTCATGTTTTTTTGGGTTTTATAATTGTTTTCAGACACGTATTTTAACCAATGGGGTGAGCAGCTATTAGGAAGCTTCTTGTATTAGTGGTCAACAAATATTGTTGTCTATATACATTGTGGAAAAAATTGATATAAACATCATAAAAATGAATGTCAGTTTATTTTATTTAAATAACTGTCGTTTGGGGGACACACCAAGCAGTTCTCAGAGCTTGCTCCTGGTTCTGTGCTCAGAGATAACTCCTGGTGGTCCTCAGGAAACCGTATGTGGTTCTGAGGATCAAACAGAGTCAGCCACTTACAAGGCAAGTGCCTTCCACTTGATACTCTCTCTCCAGGCCCGTGGATTTTGCATTTGACTCAAAGCTCTTCATAACTGAAGTCATCGAATGTATATACGTTATGAAG